>NC_092722.1:138144935-139473435 GCF_047496885.1 Scyliorhinus torazame | reverse complement strand
CCACCTCTCTGGCTTTTCGATAGGTTGTGAATCCCTGGATGTTTAAATGCCAGTCCTGAACCCCCTGCAACCATGTCTCTGTGATGCCTACCACATCATACCTGCCAGTCACAATCTGGGCCACAGGCTCATCTACCTTGTTCCGTACACTGCGCGCATTTAAATATAGCACCTTTAATTCTCTATTGACCGTCCCTTTTTGTTCTCTTAGTGTGGTGGACCTTGGTTTACTGAGCCTTTCCATACACTGTGTCATATTTTGTGGGATGGGGACTATCGTAACCTCTCCTGAGTTTTCTCTTTTTGTGCTTTTTTGTATTCCTAAGCAGCTATGCTTCCCACTGATTACTTCACCTCTTGGTTCCCTGACTTTCCCTTCCCCCCCAATCTTTAGTTTAAAGTCCTATTGACCACCCTATTTACTCTTTTCGCCAGAACACTGGTCCCAGCTCGGTTCAGGTGGAGACCATCCCAACGGTATAGGTCCCCCCTGTCCCAAAACTGATGCCAGTGTCCCATGAAAAGGAACCCCTCTTTCCCACACCACTCTTTCAGCCACATGTTAACTTCCCTTATTCTTGCCTGCCTATGCCAATTTGCACGCGGCTCGGGCAATAATCCGGAGATTATGACCCTTGAGGACCTGTTTTTTAATTTGAATCCTAGCTCTTTATAATCTCTAAACAGGTCCTCTTTCCTAGACTTGCCTATGTTGTTGGTACCGACATGGACCACAACAACTGGATCCTCCCCCTCCCTCTCCAGTATCCTTTCAAGCTGGTCAGAGATGTCCTGCACCCTAGCACCGGGCAGGCAACATACCATGCGGGACTCTTTATCCTGCTCACAAAATATACTATCTAACCCCCGATAATAAAATCCCCTACAACTACAACTTGCCTATTTACTCCCTCCCCTTGAATGGCCTGCTGATCCATGATGCCTTGGTCAGCTGCCTCATCCTTCCTGCAACCCTGTTCGCCATCCACACAGGGAGCAAGTGCCTCATACCTGTTGGACAGGGTCAAGGGCTGAGGCTCCTGAGTTCCTGACTGCTGGTTCGCTTTACCTGCCTGACTTGCAGTCACACCCTGCTGTCCCTGGCCACTGGCAGGATTTAAACTACTTACTCTGACAGGTGTGATTGCCTCCTGAAACACAGTGTCCAGGTAAGTCTCCCCCTCCCTTGATGTGCCGATGGGATTTATTCTATGGGTTCTAAGGTAACCCCCTAAGCTAGGTTTCTGTCAAGGTTATGATGTTGATTCAGTCATCCACAACAAATTCATATCTAGCTGGAGCCTTGTTTACAAGTGAGTGGCCGACCTGGAGGGAAACATGGAGAGGGGTGGTGATAGCTGATCCTTTGGCGGAGTCCACCGGGTCAGCACTGGAAGAGGGGGGATCATTTGGAAGGGAAGGAGATTAGCCCCCTAAAATAGAAGATTGCTGAGAGTCAGATGAGGCAGTTGCTTGTAAGGAGGCAGCAACAAATGCTTTGATGGACCTTTGGACAATGCTAAGAGAGGCACAGAGGAAAGCTATAGACTTAGACAAGAGGGAGCCAAGCCTGGGATGGTATTGGAAGAATAGGAAGATCAAGAAGCACTGGCGGGTTGGGTAGGGATTTTGGAGGATGGAGTATCCAAGGGGAGAGAAATGAATGGAAACATGACATAAGTGAAATGTCAAGGAGGGATAAAATGTAAAAAAGGAGGTTTAAAAAAAAAAAAATGGAAGTGGGCATAATGGCCTCATGTCCAGAGTGGCAGCCGATGTGCAAACCTGGTTACATAATTATTGAAATGCTTATACTCCTGTAGTAAACAGAATAAAGGGGAGACATTAGAAGGATATCCAGTTAAATTCAGAATAAAGTTAATATAATTAGAGTGGAATCATCATGGAATATCTGTTGTCCAAGTTCAGAGACAGGTATGGTGGGTGAGTGAAGTCCAGAAGCTATTTGAAGTGTAGAGTATTAGTGGATGGACTGTGGGAGGTATTCCTGTGGGAATGAGGTTCTGGCAGGTGTACAGATAATCAGCCACAAAGTAGATAAGTTGAAGATCACCATATGATCTAGGAGTGGTAGGTCCAATGCCAGAATTAGTCTTGAAGTTCAGATATGTCCACGAGTTTGGGAGCCAAATTTGAGCAACGAACCAGTGCTCACTGAGGAAGGCAGAAAGCAGACATCCACCATTAGAATGAAGTGAACTTAAACAGTGTAAGAGAAGAATCATAGAATTTACAGTGCAGAAGGAGGCCATTCGGCCCATAGAGTCTGCACCGGCCCTTGGAAAGAGCACCCTACACAAGCACCCCTCCACACCGTATCCCTGTAACCCAGTGACCTCGCCCAACCCAACCCAACCTTTTTGGGCACTAAGGGCAATTTAGCATGGCCAATCCACCTAACCTGCACATTTTTGGAAATAGAAAGTGGGCAAGAAATGGTAGCAAAGAGAAAATGCTGGAAAATCTCAGCCGGTCTGGCAGAATCTTTGATAAAGGGTAATCTGGACTTGAAACGTTAGCTCTATTCTCTCCCTGCAGATGCTGCCAGACCTGCTGAGATTTTCCAGCATTTTCTCTTTGGTTTCAGATTCCAGCATCTTCAGTAATTTGCTTTTATAAAGAAAGGGTAGCGAATGGCCAAGGATAAAAGTGCACAGTGAGGACCACCCTCAGGAGCTGACCATCCACAAACTATCTTAAAAACTATTAATCTAATGACAGCTTACAAATTGACAATACAAACATACTATGCAAACTTGAGACCTTAAACCATATAGCCAGGATTTTTCTGCACTAATACCTGTAGGTTGTCAGTGCTCGCTATTATCACTGGGTAAAACTGAAAGAAGCTTCTGGTGTCACGTGTGGTCCAATGCAAAAATCTGGAAATTGCTGCCGGTAATACCCTACTCCTCCACAGGCTGCTGATCAAATCTGCAGAGATCACTGGCATGGCATGAACTTCAGCTAATTACCCACAATCTGAACTCGAAAAATAGCTGAAACATTATGGGGCTTTTTCTTTTTTTTAAATAAAAGTAATGTACCAATTAATTTTTACCAATTAAGGGGCAATTTAGCGTGGCCAATCCACCTACCGTGCACATCTTTGGGTTTTTTCCTTCCTCCTTTGCTCTCTTGCTGACGATTCTTCAATCTACAGTCGAAAGACGTGCAGGTTAGATGGATTGGCCATGCTAAATTGCCCATTGTGTCCAAAAATGTTAGGAGGGATTATTTGGGTTAGGGGGATAGGGTGGAAGTGAGGGCTTAAGTGTGTCGGTGCAGACTCGATGGGCCGAATGGCCTCCTTCTGCACTGTATGATCTATGATTGAAGAATGGTGCTCATCTTGCTCACAGACACTACAGATTCCCTGTAGGGTGTTAAATTCAAAGATGCCAGATGATAGAAATCTCAGCTGACAAGCACGTTTGAAATCTGTGGGTGATATTCAGCGAGATGAAAGACAAAAGCTGTTCCTTTGCCATTCACAGCAAAATCTGAGCCAATGTTACAGTTTTTTAATTATAGAATAAAATGTAGTTAAAAGAATAATGCACTTAGTTTTTAAAATAAATGTAAAGCACCCAATTCTTTTTCATCTAATTGAGGAGCAATTTAGCGTGGCCAATTCACCTCACCTGTATAACTTTGGGTTTGGGGATGAGACACACAAGGACATGGGGAGATCGTGCAAACTCCAGACGGCAGTGACCTGGGCACGGGATCGCCCCCTTTACCTCAGCGTCGTGAGGCAGCAGTGCTAACCACTGTGCCACCATGCCGCTCAAACGCACTTATAATTTAAGGATATTAGCAGTTTGATTTACTTTCCAACTGAATTTCTATCATCTTAAAGTCACTTGTAGCTGAGAAATTTTGTTTTAAAAAACCTTTGATTTAAATTCATTGCCTACATGCTTTACACTTCAAGGGCTATTGGCAACTAAAGACTAATGCAGCATTTCCCAAACTGGATTCCATAGAACCCAGGGGCTCCATAGAAGACATCCTGGGGTTCTGTAGAAGACATCCAGAAGTTTTGCAGTGGCTCCAGCCATTTTAAATTTGATAACAGCTTTCTTTCCAGCTTGTCTTATCGCAGGCGATTTTCAAACTATATTGGCTACTGATCGGCGCGCTCGCCAGCCAATGCACTGAAAAGTTGGCTTCTGATTGGATGAACTGGAAATAGTGGCACAGCCAGTATTGGAAGTCCCAGGCAAGGCTGGGAGGAAAGGCGTCCGGACGAGTGGTGGAGCAGGGCAGGCCGCGGCCACGGAGAGTGGGAGGGGAAGCGGCCACGGAGCAATGGAGGGAGAGATGTGTGTATGAGAGAGAAAGATGAGTGTATGTGTATGAGAGAAGGAAGTGAATGTGTATATGTGTGTTTGTGTGAGAGAGAGAGGCGTGAGTGCAAGTGTGCGAGGGAGGGAGAGGTGGGAACAAGGGGAAGGAGAGCAAGGTGAATGTGTGTTGTGTGAAAAAGAGAGGTGGGAGTCTGAGAGGCAGGGAGAGGTATGAGGGGGAGGTCTGAGTGTGAGAGAGGGAGAGGAGAGTGTGTGAGGAAAGTGAGAGTGTGAATGTGTGTATAAGAGGTGAGAGTGCAAAGTGTATGCATGTGCTTGTGAGAGAGCTGGTGTGTGTGTGTGTGAGAGAGGGAGAGGTGAGACTGTTTTCCTGGGGTTCTGCCAGTACTCTTGGGAAGTCAAAAGGTTTCTGTGGCTGGAAAAGTTTGGAAACCCCGGGCTAATGCAAAGCAGTAATTTCACAGAAACCAAACCACCTTTTTAGCATTTAATATTATGTGGTGGTTATTGTTTTAGCAGTTAATATTATGTGACATGGGAAAATGCAAATACCTACTCACAGTGTCACCTACAGGCATATAAGGTTTTTTAAAAATAAATTTGGAGTACCCAATTCATTTTTTCCAATTAAGAGGCAATTTAGCGTGGCCAACCCACCTAGCCTGCACATATTTGGGTTGTGGGGGTGAAACCCACGCAAACATGGGGAGAATGTGCAAACTCCACACGGACAGTGACCCAGAGCCGGGATTGAACCTGGGACCTCGGTGTCGTGAGGCAGCAGGGCTAACCCACTGCGCCACCATGCTGCCGGTATTGAAGGTATTGACCATTCGTGTTCATTTAACCAGCATCAGTGGAAGTTTTGAATGCATTTTGAAATAGACTATTTGAAATTGAGACCCTCCCATAGGTGTTAACCTATAACATATAACTAGAAATTCTTAAGACTTCTGATATTACAGGGCAGCATGGTGGCACAGTGGATAGCACTGCTGCATCACGGCGCCGAGGTCCCAGGTTCAATCTCGGCTCTGGATCACTGTCCGTGTGGAGTTTGCACATTCTCCCCCTGTTGCGTGGGTTTCACCTCCACAACCCAAAAGATGTGCAGTGTAGGTGGATTTGCCATGGTAAATTGCCCCTTAATTGGAAAAAAATAATTGGGTACACTAAATTTTTTTTTTTAAAAAGACTTCTGATATTATTATGAATATATCTACAAGTGGCAAATAGGAGGAAACAATTATCAAAGCATAACTTTTTATGTATACTAAGTCATTAAAATTTAGGTACTCACTTTAAGGAGGATGGTGTGGAGACTGAGTTAGTAGCCTGCCGAAAATAAATATGAACTAGGAGCAGTTGTAGGCCATTTGACCCCTCAAGCCTGATGCACCATTTGTTTGATAAAGATCGTTGATGATCTGATTGTGGCCTCAATTCTACTTTCCTGCGTCACCCCATATCATTTGACTCCGTTGTCAAATAAACAAAAATCTAACTCAGCCATAAAAATGTTCACTGAATATATTATTCAATAAAAAAAGCTGCTTAAAAACAAAACTGAGCAGGAATCGACCCAATGGCATCAAACCCTTCAATAAGAATATTGTGGTCTGTAACAAGTGCAAGAATGGCAGTGTGGCTAAATGCTGCCATTGAAACAACAAAACCAGATTTAAAATTTTTAAATAAAATATTTCTTCTTCATTCTCAACATTTCATATACAACTGGAATTGTTGGTAATGTTTCTGCCATAGGAAATAATAATGCAACAATTTGTCTTTGAGCCAATGTTACATTAGGAGTATAGGAACGGAACTCCCTCAAGATCATTCTACTACTTATTGAAATAATGGCTGATCTGTGACAACCTTTACCCCCTTATCTTTGCTCACAGAAATCTTATCAATCTGAGACTAAAAATTACCAATTGACCACATAGCAACTGGCATTTCCAACTTTCTGCCATCTTTTACGTGTGGAAGTGTTTCCTAACTTCATTCTGAAAGGTCAGGCTCTAATTTTTAAGCTTGTTTCCCCTCTTTATTCTTTCACAGTATGTGGCAATTGCTGGAAAAGCCCTAATTGTCCTTGAACTGAACATTTCAGAGGAGTCATCCACATTGCCGCGGTTGTGGAGTCACTCATAGGCCAGACTGGGTAAGGATGGCAGATTTCTTTCCCGAAGGGGCATGAGTGAACTAGACATTTATGACAGTTAGAAGGGTGGCACGGTGTCGCAGTGGGTAGCACTGCTGCATCACGGCACCAAGGACCCGGGTTCGATTCCAGCCTTGGGCCACTGTCCGTGTGGAGTTTGTAATTCTCTCCATGACTACGTGGGTCTCATCCCAACAACCGAAAGATGTGCAGAGTAGGTGGATTGGCTATGCTAAATTGCCCATTAATTGGAGAAAAAAGTTTTTTAAAAACTAGCAATTGTTGATGGTTATGTGGCCACCAGCTCTGGGATTATCTTTGTATTCCAGTCCAAAGATGTGATGTGCAGGTTATGTGGAGAGGCCATGCTAAATTGCCCCTTGGTGTCCAAAGATGTGTTGGTTAGGGTAAGGGGTTATTGGGATATGGTGGGGAAGTGGGCTTGGGTGACGTGCTCTTTCAGAGGGTCGGTACAGACTCAATCGGCCGAATGGCCTCCTTCTGCACTTGAGGGATTCAATGGAATCTATTTATTAATCAAATTTGAATTTCACCTGGCGGCATGGTGGCACAGTGCTTGACACTGTTGCCTCGCGGCACTGAGGACCTGGCTTCAATCCCAGCATGGGTCACTGTCCTTGCGGAGTGCGCACATTCTTCCCGTGTCTGTGTGGGTCTCACCCCCACAACCCAAAGATGCGCCGGGTAGGTGAATTGGCACTAAATACCCCCTTAAATTAAAAATATAATTGGGTACTCTAAATTTATTTTTTAAAAAGGAATGAAACCCTTGTTTGTGTAATCCCACCTCATAACTCAACCATTGGCATTCAAGTGTCATTCTAGGCCATGGGATTTGGTTCCACAATTTGACAATATACATTAAGCTGATGCTGAGTGCAGTTTTGAGGGAGTGCTGCATTATCAGAGGTCCTTTGGGGTGATAAAAAAAATTTTAAATCAAGGATTGGATTGGATGGATTGGATTTGTTTATTGTCATATGTACCAACGTGCAGCTCAAACAGATCATTTAGTACATGAAAAGAAAATACATAATAGTCCTGACCATCTTGTGAAAAATATGCTAAAATTACTGAAGGTATGTTTTAATGATGAAAATTTGAGTCTGACAAACATAATCTCAAAGTCATGCTACAGCTATAAAAGCCCTGCTTAGACTACACCCGGAGCAATTAACACTGAGTTAGGAGAGCCAGGTCACAGGATTTGATCGCCCCAGTAGCAGGTTATCAGCTGCCCCACAGACAAATCAAATGGCCCAACAAGTGTAGGAATGTAGCTTATTCTCCCTGCTTCCACTGAGTATACTTTGCATAAAAGCGTAATTATTTTTTATTTCTTGTAAACATCTGATTGAGCAAATTTGGCTCTTCATGGGAAAGCATTTGTGTTGTAGTTCCAGTCCAGTGTGGCCACATTTATAAATCTAAATTTATTTTTAAATTTAGAGCCTTTCCAGCAATCTATGAATGATAAATATACACCATCCTATTGAACCACTTTTTGTGATCATTTTATCCGGTTCCAATTATATTTTCCCAGATGGAATGCATTTTGATGTTTTTCAGTTTGAGTCATTGCACCTTAAAAACAATATATAAGCCTTGGAAGAACAGATTCACCAGAATGATACCGGAGCATAAAAAGCTTAAATTATGGTACCAGATTGTACAGATCAGCCTTGTATTTCCTTCGGTATAGTCGATTTCACAGGCGCCCCGAACAGGCTCCTGTTCCCCGAACAGGTGCTGGAATGTGGAAATTAGGGGCTTTTGTAGCCATCTGGGATGGCCATGTTACGATTACAAAATGGACACTTGCAAAGACTGCAGGGAAAATTGGACAATGCTAAGAAACAAGCAGGTGCAAGCTCTGTCTGTTGATTAAAACCTTAAGCGCTCAGACAGGACAGAAACTACCAAACGATTTACATACTAATAAGCCATCTCCGGGGACAAAAGGGAAACATTTAGATACACTATATTAGGACAGACTCCCTGGCGGCAGAAGAAGCTAAGACACAGCTGACTGACGGTCACCAGGACACGCCCAGCGATCAGGGAACCACCCCTCTATTGGAGGAAAATCGAAACCGATGATTGGGAAAGACCCAATTAGTTGAGGCCAAGTTCAAGACCCGCCCAAAAGAGCACAAAGCCATTTTGGGTATAAAAGGTATCCCCCAAGGGAGAACACTCTCCTTTGGCTTTGGCTCTCAGCGAAGAGAGAGACCAGCCTAGCAGCTACAGCAGACCAAGTAAGTTCCAAGTCAACGCAAGCTACGAGATAGACGCTCCTAGTCAACCCTCTAAACAGCTCAACCCAGCAGCCTCAGAACCGAGCAACGGCCATTGTTCCTCTGACTGAGTAGGCGCCCGAAGCTAAGTATAGGCTTTAGTAATAGTGGTAGTTTAGTTTGTAGAGTTTATGCATGAGTAGATTTGACTGTGTAAATAAATGAGCATTGCTTTTGAACTTACTAACTGGTGTATCGAGTCATTGATCAGTATTTGGTTCTGAACCTTGTGGCGGTGTCGAAAGATACCTGGCGACTCTTGAGCAAGCGTGATTAAATAGAGCCAAATTAAGAACCAACCAAAAGTTAGCAACACTTTTCACAGTAACTTCATTTGAAGCCTACTTGTGACAATAAGCGATTTTCATTTCATTTCACGGCAATTGAGATGTGTTTGAAGATGAAAGGATTTGATAGGGGAGATAGAGGAAAACTATTTCCTCTGTTGGGAAGTCGAGAACAATGGAGCATAACTTTAAAGTTAGAGCTGGCCATTCAGGAATGATGCCAGGAAGTACTTCACACAGAGTAATGGAAGTCTGGGAACACAATTTCCTCCATAAAGCTGTTGAAACTAGGTCAATTGAAAATTTCAAAACTGACATTGATTAAAGAATATGAAACCAAGGTAGGTAAATTGAGTTGAGATGCAGATCAAAAATTATCTAGTTGAATAGCTTGAGAAGCTATGTTTCTGCTGTGCTTTCTTTGGGGAGGGTCTATAGCAATGTTCCTATTAACCTGTGCGGGTGTGCAGCCGCACAGCAGGTTAAAGGCACTGCAAGGGACTTGTTGTGGGATAATTAACACGAGTGTGCAGCTGCACAAATAGCTTTAATGAGATCATGCACTAAAAAAACAGTAATGCATAGCAACTAAATGTTGAAGTGAAATTTGGTATTTAGCTTTCTATTTCCAATGTAAACATCGAGTATTTTATTATGTATTTCAGGGAGAAGACTCCTAATCTAAATGCATTATTTCCTGAGTTGACAGCATATGACATGACTATTCAGACAAAGAGAAAGCATGAACTTAGATTAGCTGCGCTGAAAGAGCACAAACAAAAGCAAGCGTTTATTGAACAGAGGATGAAGTGAGTACTATATTTTTTTGCCCTTTTGATGCAATTGTGTGTGTTTCACTAGAACAATGATTCGCTTCACACTTTAATTAGGCTATTTTCATGGAGGGTTATGCTGCATTGAGGGCCAACTGTTTTTAGCACAGCAGCCTTGACAAAGTTCCCTTTTTTTAGGTAAGTTGTCATATTTATCCGGTAGTTGCTTAAAATGTTGTTTATGCTTCAAAATGCATTAAAACTTTGAATTAAAATAATTTTTAGTTGTGACTAATTTATAATAAAAGGCAATCCGATGACATTCTTGGATTTAATCAAATATGGTTCACTAGCTAATTAAAAAGACAAATCTATTTTCTACCGAACTAATAGTTGCTATTTTCTAATGAGCTCATATCCTCCATACATTGTCATGAAAATGTAAACATTTGTCTAAATAGGTACACTAATTTATGGCTTGGAAATCGAATTCAGCAGTTATTACAGAAGAGTAATTTATTTACCTGCTGCCACACATTTCAAGTCTTGACATTTTCTTTAAATGTTGCATTTAATTTTATGATTTAGGGCAGACCTGTAATCGAGCAAAAATAGATCAACAGAACATTTGAGATATTCTACCGAGGGCTGTACACCTCAGAACCCCCCCGACGGGGACACGGGGATGAAACAGTTCCTCGATGGACTGGACATGCCCGTCATGGGGGACGATAGGCCGAGTGAGCTGGAAGCACTAGTAGGACTGGGAGAGATCATGGAGAGCATCAGCTCCATGCAGGCGGGGAAGGCGCTGGGACCGAACGGGTTCCTGGTGGTCTTCAAAAAGGAATTTGCACCAGCCCTGGCCCCACACCTACGGGACATGTTCGCAGACTCGCTAGCGAGGGTCACTCTGCCTTCTACACTAACACAGGCCACAGTATCGCTGATACCCAAGAGAGCCAAGATCCTGACGGTATGTGGAGCATATATAGACCCATTTCACTGCTGAATGTAGACACTAAGATACTTGCAACGGTCCTGGCCAAGAGACTGGAGAACCGCATACCAGAGGTGGTCGCAGAGGACCAGGCGGGCTTTGTCAAGGGTAGGCAGCTAACTACGAACATCAGGCGGCTGCTGACTGTAATAATGACCCCTTCCAGGGAGAGAACAGCAGAGGTAATCATCACCTTGGACGCAGAAAAGGCCTTTGACCGAGTTGAATGGAAGTACCTCATCGAGGTGCTAGAGCAGTTTGGGCTGGGGACAGGATTCACTTCATGGGTGAAACTCTTGTACAATGCCCCCAAGACGAGTGTTCAGACCAGCACCAACAGCTCTGAATACGTCCAGCTACGCAGAGGCACAAGGCAGGGATGCCCACTTCCCCGCTCTTCTTCTCCCTGGCAATTGAACCACTGGCGATTGCTCTGCGAGATGTAAAATGCTGGAAGGGTATACAAAGAGGAGGCAGGGAGCACAGAGTTTCACTCTATGAGGATAACCTACTCCTCTACGTCTCGGATCTACAGAACAGCCTGAAAGCAGTCGTGCAATTTCTGAGAGAGTTTGGAGCCTTCTTGGGCTACAGACTCAACCTGGGCAAGAGCGAGGCATTCCCGGTGAACCCGAGCGGGGGAGGGACAAACTGGAGGAACTATCATTCAATCTAGCCCAAAACAAATTCTGCTACCTGGGGATCTCAATCATAACTGGACACAGATCCACAAGTGGAACCTGACCAGTCTAATCAACACGGACATTAAGATGGGGGGGGACTGTGGGAACATATACGGACAGTTACTAGACAGGGATTCCACTGGATGAACCTAGACGGAAATGGGAGGACGAACTGGGGACGGAAGTGGGTTGGGGAGTCTGGAGCAAACACTGAGCAGGACCAACTCTACTTCCTCCTGTGCTAGGCTAAGCCCTATGCAGTTTAAAGTGGTGCATAGAGCCCACCTGACTAGAACATGAATGAGCAGGTTCTTCCCGGAGGTGGAGGAAAAATGCGCATGGTGTCAGGGAGGCCTGGCCAACCATGCACACATGATCTGGGCATGCCCCAGACTTGTCGGGTTCTTCGAGGCGATGTCCAAGGTTGTGGCGGTGTGAGTAGAATTGTGCCCGAGAGCGGCAGTCTTCGGAGTATCAGACCAGCCAGTCCTTCACATGGGGAAGAGGGCTGACGCCTTGTTTTTGCATCCCTAATTGCATGCCGGAGAATCTTGCTCGACTGGCGACCAGCAGCATCACCCAAACCTGCAATTGGCTGGCAGACATGGCAGAATTTCTCCACCTGGAGAAGATCGAGTACACCATCCAAGGGTTGGACGAGGACTTCTACAAAGCGTGGGGCCATTCATCAGGCCCCCCCTCCCAACAACAAAAAAATAAAGAAGGGAAACAAACGGAACAGGGGAAGGGGTGGTGGGGGGGGGCGCTTGTACATGGGACATGCACTGGTTTTGTAAATATCAGACATCATAGAGCTGCTACTTTGTAAATACCATGTGCCTTACACGTCAGTGTTATAAATATCAGACACAATAGAGCTGCTACTTTGTAAATACCATGTGCCTTACACGTCAGACTGTTACACTGTTAAAGTTGAAAATGCCATATTTTTTTAATCATTTATTTGGATGTAACATCATGCACCACACTGAATGTCCAGTTTCTGTGCTTTATGATGCTGTGAAATCCCAATGAGTCAAATTGAGATGATCTGTAATTATGCCTCTGTCAAAGTTATCAACCATCTCTTCAGGCAGATTAGACGGAACAATGATCGTGATTAGCCGGAATTCTTCAGTGGCCGATCCAGGTTAACCAATCTTTTGTTCACCGTCAAGGAGAAATATAATGCCAAACTCCTTCTCAAAACAGGTGCTTCCACGGCGCAAGCAAACCAGTCTCTTATGCCATGGGACGTGCGATCACACTGACCAATCAGAGTGGATTGGTTAGACCTAATTGCCCTCAAATTTCTCAGTTAAGCAGCATGCAAAGTATGTAAGTTTGGCAAAGCCTGTGCAAAAGTTAAAAGTATTGTTGACTGGAGAGAAGATGAAGTTGAAAGAGCAAATAGAAAACCATGCATTGTGAAAGAATGGGATATCCTGCCATTAAGTTTGATCATCATTTTAAAAAGCAAAGGGAACATTTAGATCAGTTAACAAACAGACATTCTCTCCAGTAGGGAAGAGGATGAAAACGGCGGCCTATCCCGTTGTTGAAGAATCTCCGCTAATGTGGTTTAATGCATGCCCAAGCAGAGAACATCCCCATTTCCAGACCAAGATGAGGAGGAGTGTCTCCTCTCAGAGGTTGGTGAATTATTTACCGCAGAGAGCTGTAGAGGCTTGGCCATTAAGTATGTTGGAAATCTCACGGCGCCGAGGTTCCAGATTCGAACCCGGCTCTGGGTCACTGTCCGTGTGAACTTTGCACATTCTCCCCGTGTTTGCGTGGGTTTCGCCCCCACAATCCAAAGATGTGCATGGTAGGTGGATTGGCCTAATTGCCTCTTAATTGGAAAAAAAATGAATTGGGTACTCTAAATTTATTTTTTCAAAGTATGTTGGATGTCTGAGACAGACAGCTTTTTAATCAGTAAAGGGATCAAACATTATGGGCAGAAGGCAGGAAAGTGGAGGTGAGGATTATCATATCAGATCAAACGTGATTTCATTGAATAGCGGCGCAGGCTCAATGGGGCTGAATGTCCTACTTCTGCTCCAACATCTTATTGTCCAGTTCAATTCTGCCGGTAAGGGAAGTTGCCAAGGCGAAAAAGTTGGAACACATAGAATTCGCCTGATAAGACAGTTTGCTGACCAATTCAAGAAAGTGCACAACATCATCTGCTTGGTGAGGGTGCTGTTGAAATGGTGGATAACTGGCTCCAAAATGGTCTTGTCTGTGTCATGATCGAGTATGCACAAAGACACATTTTTAACAGGTATGAAACTGGACCATTTTACTATCTTTTGCTGTTTGATATTTAAGGGAGATACATTAACTGGTGGAAAGCAGAGCAAAGAATGTGTCACTCTTGGGCCGGGCCAACATGGACAGCACCATAAGGCTGCTGCTTCTCAAAGAGCAAAGAAAAATTACAGCACAGGAACAGGCCCTTCGGCCCTCCAAGCCTGTGCCGATCCAGAGCCTCTATCTAAAACTGTCGCCTACTTTCTAAGGATCTGTATCCCTCTGCTCCCTGCCCATTCATGTATCTGTCTAGATACCTCTCAAATGACGCTATCGTGCCCGCCTCTACCACCTCCGCCGGCAATGCGTTCCAGGCACCCACGGCCCTCTGCGTAAAGAACTTCCCACACATATCTCCCTTAAACCTTTCCCCTCTCACCTTGAACTCGTGACCCCTAGTAACTGCGTCCCCTACTCTGGGGAAAAAGCTTCTTGCTATCCACCCTGTCTATACCGCTCATGATTTTGTAGACATCAATATGGTCCCCCCTCAACCTCCGTCTTTCTAATGAAAATAATCCTAATCTATTCAACCGCTCTTCATAGCTAGCGCCCTCCAGACCAGGCAACATCCTGGTGAACTTCCCCTGCACCTTCTCCAAAGCATCCACATGACCTGCCAACTCTTGTACTCATTACCCTTTCCGATGAAGGAAAGCATGCCGTATCCCTTCTTGACCACGCTATCGACCTGCGCAGCCACCTTCAGGGTACAATGGACCTGAACACCCAGATCTCTCTGTACATCAATTTTCCCCAGGGCTTTTTCTTTTACCGTATAGTTCGCTCTTGAATTGGATCTTCCAAATGCATCACCTCGCATTTCATAGAATTTACAATGCAGAAGGAGGCCATTCGACCCATCGAGTCTGCACCGGCCCTTAGAAAGAGCACCCTACCCAAACCCGTACCTCCACCCTATCCTCATAAACCAGTAACCCCACCCAACACTCAGGGCAATTTTGGACACTAGGGGGCAATTTATCCTGGCCAATCCACCTAACCTGCACATCTTTGGACTGTGGGAGGAAACCGGAGCACCCGGAGGAAACCCACGCACACACGAGGAGAACGTGCAGACTCCGCACAGACAGTGACCCAAGCCGGGAATCGAACCTGGGACCCTGGAGCTGTGAAGCAATTGTGCTAACCACTATGCTACTGTGCTGCTCGGATTGAACTCCATCTGCCATTTCTCCGCCCAACTCTCCAATCTATCTATATTCTGCTGTATTCTCTGACAGTCCCCTTCACTATCTGCTCCTCCACCAATCTTAATGTCATCTGCAAACATGCTAATCAGACCACATATACCTTCCTCCAGATCATTTATGTATATCACAAACAACAGTGGTCCCAGCACGGAACCCTGTGGAACACCACTGGTCACAGTTCTCCATTTTGAGAAACTCCCTTCCACTACTACTCTGTCTCCTGTTGCCCAGCCAGTACTTTATCCATCTCGCTAGTACACCTTGGATCCCATGAAACTTCACTTTCTCCATCAGCCTACCATGGGGAACCTCATCAAATGCCTTACTGAATTCCATGTATGTGACATCTACAGCCCTTCCCTCATCAATCAACTTTGTCACTTCCTCAAAGAATTCTATTAAGTTGGTAAGACATGACCTTCCCTGCACAAAACCATGTTGCCTATCACTGATAAGCCCATTTTCTTCCAAATAGGAATAGATCCTATCCCTCAGTATCTTCTCCAGCAGCTTCCCTACCACTGACGTCAGGCCCACCGGTCTATAATTACCTGGATTATCCCTGCTACCCTTCTTAAACAAGGGGCAACATTAGCAATTCTCCAGTCTTCCGGTACCTCACCCGTGTTCAAGGATGCTGCAAAGAGATCTGTTAAGGCCCCAGCTATTTCCTCTCTCACTTCCCTCAGTAACCTGGGATAGATCCCATCTGTACCTGGGGACTTGTCCACCTTAATGCCTTTAGAATACCCAACACATCCTCCCTCCTTATGCCAACTTGACCTAGAGTAATCAAACATCTGTCCCTAACCTCAACATCCGTCATGTCCCTCTCCTCGGTGAATACCGGTGCAAAGTATTTGTTAAGAATCTCACCCATTTTCTCTGACTCCATGCATAACTTTCCTCCTTTGTCCTTGAGTGGGCCAACCCTTTCTCTAGTTACCCTCTTGCTCCTTATATATGAATAAAAGGCTTTGGGATTTTCCTTAACCCTGTTTGCTAAAGATATTTCATGACCCCTTTTAGCCCTCTTGATTCCTCGTTTCAGATTGGTCCTACATTCCCGATATTCTTCCAAAGCTTCATCTGTCTTCAGTCGCCTAGGCCTTAAGTATGTTTCCTTTTTCCTCTTAGCTAGTCTCACAATTTCACCTGTCATCCATGGTTCCCTAATCTTGCCATTTCTATCCCTTGTTTTCACAGGGACATGTCTGTCCTGCACTCTAATCAACCTCTCTTTATAAGCCTCCCACATATCAAATGTGGATTTACCTTCAAACAGCTGCTCCCAATGCACATTCCCCAGCTTCTGACAAATTTTGGTATAGTTAGCCTTCCCCCAATTTAGCACTATTCCTTTAGGACCACTCTCACCTTTGTCCATGAGTATTCTAAAACTTGTGAAATTGTGATCACTATTCCCAAAGTAATCCCAGACTGAAACTTCAACCACCTGGCCGGGCTCATTCTCCAACACCAGATCCAGTATGGCCTCTTCCCGAGTTGGACTATTTACCTACTGCTCTAGAAAACCCTCCTGGATGCTCCTTACTGATTCTGCTCCATCTAGACCTCTGACACTAAGTGTATCACTATTTGTGATTTTTATCAATGACTTGGAGGAGGGGGCTGAAGGGTGGGTCAGTAAATTTCCTGATGACACCAAGATTGGTGGAGTAGTGGATGAGGTGGAGGGCTGTTGTAGGCTGCAAAGAGACATTGATAGGATGCAGAGCTGGGCCGAAAAATGGCAGATGGAGTTTAACCCTGATAAGTGCGAGGTGATTCATTTTGGTAGAAAAACTTTGAATGCGATTACAGGGTCAACGGCAGGGTTCTGAGGAATGTGGAGGAACAGAGAGATCTTGGTGTTCATGTCCACAGATCTCTGAAGGTGGCCACTCAAGTGGATAGAGCCGTGAAGAAGGCCTATAGTGTGTTAGCGTTTATTAACAGGGGTCTTGAGTTTAAGAGCCGCGGGGTTATGCTGCAGCTGTACATGACCCTGGTGAGACCACATTTGGAGTATTGTGTGCAGTTCTGGTCACCACACTATAGGAAGGATGTGGAAGCATTGGATAGGGTGCAAAGGAGATTTACCAGGATTCTGCCTGGTTTGCGGGATAGGTCTTATGAGGAAAGGTTGAGGGAGCTAGGGCTTTTCTTTTGGAGTGGAGGAGGATAAGAGGCGACTTAATAGAGGTTTATAAGATGATGAGGGGGGTAGATAGAGTGGACGTTCAGAGACTATTTCTTCGGGTGGATGTAGCTGTTACAAGGGGGCATAACTATAAGTTCAGGGTGGGAGATATAGGAGGGATGTCCGAGGTAGGTTCTTTACTCAGAGAGTGGTTAGGGTGTGGAATGGACTGCCTGCTGTGATAGTGGAGTCGGACACTTTAGGAACTTTCAAGCGGTTATTGGATAGGCACATGGAGCACCCGAATGACAGGGAGTGGGATAGCTTGATCTAGGTTTCGGACAATGCTCGGCACAACATCGAGGGCCGATGGGCCTGTTCTGTGCTGTACTGTTCTATGTATCCCAGTCAATGTTGGGAAAATTAAAATCTATCATCACCACCCTGTTGCTCCTACATCTTTCCATAAGCTGTTTACATATTTGTACCTCTATCTCACGCTCGCTTTTGGGAGGTCTGTAGTACAGCCCCAACATTGTTACCGCACCCTTCCTATTTCTGAGCTCTGCCCATATCGCCTCACTGCTCGAGTCCTCCACAGCTATGATATCCTCTCTGACCAGTAATGCAACTCCTCCACCCCTTTTACCTCCCTCTCTATCCCACCTGAAGCATCGATATCCTGGGATATTTAGTTGCCCAATCATGCCCTTCCCTCAACCACAAATCTCAGTAATAGCAATAACGTCATAGTCCCAGGTAATAATCCAAGCCCTAAGTTCATCTGCCTTACCTACTACACTTCTTGCATTAAAACAAATGCACCTCAGACCACCAGTCCCTTTGCGTTCATCATCTGCTCCCTGCCTACTCTTCCCCTTAGTCACGCTGACTTCATGATCTAGTTCCTTACAGGCTTTAGTTACTACCTCCTTACTGGCCACTAACCTCCTCATTTGGTTCGCATCCCACTGCCAGATTAATTTAAACCCTCCCCAACAGCGTTAGCAAAAGCACCCCCAAGGACATTAGTTCCAGTCCGGCCCAGGTGTAGACCGTCCAATTTGTAGTAGTCCCACCTCTCCCAGAACTGGTCCCAAGTCCCAAAAATCTGAACCCCTCCCTCCTGCACCATCTCTCAAGCCATGCATTCATCCTGCCTATTCTTTCATTTCTACGCTGACTACCACGTGGCACTGGTAGCAATCCTGAGATTACTACCTCTGAGGTCCGACTTTTTAACTTGGCTCCTAACTCCCTAAATTCTGCTTGTAGGACCTCATCCTGTTTTTTTACCTATATCATTGGTGCCTATATGCGACAACTGGCTGTTCACCCTCCCCCTTCAGAATGTTCTGCAGCCGATCTGAGACATCCCTGATCCGTGTACCTGGGAGGCAACATACCATTCGGGAGTCTCGTTTTCAACCACAGAACCGTCTATTTACTCCCCTTACAATTGAATCCCCTATGACTATAGCCCTTCCACTCTTTTTCCCGCCCTTCTGTACAGCAGAGCCAGCCACGGTGCCATGAACCTGGCTACTGCTGCCTTCCCCTGGTGAGCCATCTCCCCAACAGTATCCAAAACGGTATATCTGTTTTGGAGGGAGATGACTGCAGGGGACACCCCACTGCCTTCCTGCTTTTTCTCTGCCTTTTGGTCACCCATTCCGTTTCTCCCTCAGCAATCCTAATTGTGATGTGACCAATTCACTAAACGTGGTATCCATGACTTCCTCAGCATCGCGGATGCTCCAAAGTGAGTCCATCCGCAGCTCCAGAGCTGTTGTACGGTCTAACAAGAGCTGCAGCTGGACACACTTCCCGAACGTGAAGGAGCCAGGGACATCAGCCACGTCCCTGAGCTCCCACATTGAGCAAGAGGAGCATAACACGGGTCTGAGATCTCCTGCCATTTTCAATCTTAAGCTTAACTTAGTCCAACTATAATATCAAATAATAGATAAATGAAAAAGGGGAAAAAAAGAAAAAATTGTTACCAATCATACCATAAAAAAGAAAAAATAGAAAAAGAAAACCCGTACCTTATCAACACACCTCATGGAAAAGAAAAACTACTTACTAGTCACCAGCCAATCACTTACCTGCTGGCTATGACGACACGGTTCAACTTCTTCCTACTTCTACCTGCCCTCGAGTCTCCCTCTTGATCTTTACTCGGCTGGGATCCTTACAGTGATTGTTTTTTTTTTGGTTAGAGGAAGAGTTAGGGAGGGAAACACTGAAGAAGTGTTTGGGGTTTAACTGTCACTTGACAACAGCTCATCCACCAACCACCTTCTGGATACAGTGACCGCAATGCACTGATGCAAATCTTCCCCGCAACAACCAATCAGCGGCTCCGCTCTGCTGCCCTCTGCTGGATGCTTGCCTTCACTTGAACACGGAGGGTGGCTTGCTCAGGTACACCTTCTGGATACAGTGACTACAATGCATTGATGCAAATTTTCCCTGCAACAGCCAATCAGCAGCTCCGCTCTTCTGCCCTCTGCTGGATGCTTGCCTTCACTTGAACACGGAGGGTGTCTTGCTCAGGTACACCTTCTGGATACAGTGACCGTAATGCACTGATGCAAATTGTCCCCACAACAGCCAATCAGCGGCTCCGCTCTGCTGCCCTCTGCTGGATTCTCATGATAAGGAAGCCCATGATGCTTCACAGAAGTCAAGGGGACCCATGCATTACGAGGCAAATAAAACCACATGGATGACCGTCAACATTTGTGAGGCATTGGTCAGGAACGTGGACATAACGTACGATCAAAAGAAAAGGAAGATTCATTTACAGTTCCACTGTGTTTAACTGTGTGTTCCTAATTTGACATTTGAATCTGAAAAACAGAAAGCAATGTTAGAATAACACAATCTGCAGCATAAAGTGTAGAACGCATTTGTAAGCATACAATGGGTTACATAGAGATACATTAATATGACAAATTGGGCCTCCTCGGCTATCCCGATTTGACTCATCTGCAGTTTCTATACTATGATCATGCTGGTATTTTAGCCAAATTGGACTTGAGCTGTCATACTTTTTGTTCCTTTCAGAACAAAGTTTGTGAAAGTCATATTTATTGAATGAAGAAATGGTGCGCTTTGAAAGGTGACACACTGAACTGGAGTTGAGGTTGTGGAACAGGAACAGAATTCCTATACTGGTTGGAAACTTCAGCCAGCCACTTAAAACGTTTTGCTACTGTATCAATTCTGCTTGGACCCATGTGTTGTTTCAACAATGGCTCAGATTTTGTGGTTAGTGGTGAAGGAACAGTGCTCGTTGCTCATTATGCTTCCAGCTTCCAGCAGAATTTTCATGGGCTTTTACGTGGTGACTTGATATAGTTAAAGATCCTTTTCAGTGTGTTGCCTTTAACAAGTGATCTGTCACGTGTGTTAGCAGGACAAGCTCTTCGCCAAGCACATTGAGGAAGTCTCACAGAGCTATACAGAGTTTGAACTAAGAAATATAAATTTGTATATTTAATGAAGAACTCTGACTGAACTACGTAGAGTCTGAACTAAGAAGTATAAATTAGAATATTTAATTCAATTATTACAACTCCCTGGTCCAGTGCACAGTCAATTCCAGCCCGTCTTGACCAAGAGTCGCAGCACAATTGAAATTAACAAATCATTCTTAGAGAATGCCCAAAATCTTTGGTCTTTGGCTGCCCAATAATTAGTCACCAGGTTTGTAAATTCAAACACAATTAATTGGTTAACTATTATCTAATTCCTATCCCCCCTCTTTAACTCGCCCCACCCTCTATATACACACATGCGCACGCACACACAAGACAGACAAACACAGAGGGGAAAGAGGAATATAAAATAATGATGAAAGTAAAAGGAAAGAATCTTTATTTCAGATGGACATCTACCAGTATACCTTTCTTCAATCTGGCCCTTGAGTTTGAGGTTTTTGTTTTCAGCCCACTCAGGTAGGAACTATTCACCACCTGTTGCCGGGCAGAATACGGCCTTTCGCCAATTCATTGGCCTCCAGCCAGCCAATCGAACCAAATCCCTCCAATTTCCCGGGTGCCAAAAAGTCTGAATTTTCCTGTTCAGAAGCTAAGCCTCCATAGTAAAGTGCACCATTTCGCAACTTTTGAATTCATCACTTCCTCTGCTCAACTTCTAGGTATATGTCCATTGAACATCCATGGATGAAAATGGGAAATAGGGAAATACACAGGAAGAGTCCTTACACACTCCGAAATTGTGTGCAGAAAACAAAATTAAAGGAAGGGAAAGAAAGATAGAGTTGAAAGAGATAAAAGAGACAAAATTATTTTTTATAAATCTCTAACCATGATTACATTCTTAAGCAATGAGAATTCACACCTGTGAAATTAAAATTTCAGGGCCAGTGAGGTAATGTTTGAGCAATTAAGAGGTATTAGATTTGTTTTCGCTGAATGCACCAGCCTTAACTTTCTTTTCTGGTTTGTTTAGTGGTTAAGTAAACCAACTTCACATCCTTAAATTGATTTCAATTTAACTCGTGGCAGAAGCACCACCACATTCTTGTCTCCAGTTTAAACCTTTTAAAAGAGAAATAACTGATATGTATAGAAACTTTCATGGCCACAGGAAATTCCGAAATGCTTCATAGTCAATTAAGTATTTTTGACTTGTTTAGAAAAACCCACTGACCAATTGTACACAGCAACATTCCACAAACAGCAATTATTGAAATGATTGGAAAATCTGTTTTACTGCTGTTGATTGAGACATAATGTTGGCCAGAACACCAAGAAAACCGCACTGCTGGTCTTCAAACCTTGTCATTGGATCTTTTACATTCACCTGAGAGCAGACAGGGCCCCCAGTTTGATGTAACATCTTTATCCCCTGCAAACAATCCCAGTGCACACTTTGTCATACATACCACCTCTACTCTTTCTACTTCACTCCTATCGCGCAATAATTGTGAGGATGTTCGAAACAATACTCAATTTCATGTGACCTATAAGAGTGATAACTGGCTTCAGTTAAAGTCTCTGCAGTATTCAGATCTGCATCTTAAATCAGTTGTGGAACCAAATATGTAGGCCTGGATTTTTGTGGAGTTGGGTCAACTCCAGAACCATTAAAAATGGTGGTCATGACCCAATCCTGGGACTCTTGCCCCCGTTCCTAGCACCGTTAATTTTTAATAGCGTGGGATATGGTTGCAGACAGTGATCCTGCACTCTACACTCCCAACCTGGCCTGCTTCATTGCAGGGGAAGGCTTGTTTCTGTTATAGTTTAGATGAACATCCCATCTGATTTCACATCAAGCTAAAGTACATCTGCTATGATTTTAGGTCACAAAGGTGAGTTCGGGTTTTTGGTTAAATGTTACTTATCACCATACCTGAATTTGCCTTTGTTTTACCCTGATCTTACCATTAATAGGAGTAAATAGAATTACGCTTGTTTACAGAGACCAGAAAACATTAAGGGATTGGAGAAACCAAGCTAAATTAATGCAGGAAATGAAAGAAACAGAAAGAAAGCAATGGTCTGCAAAAGAAAGGAACAAGGAACTGGTAAAAAAAAAAAATATATATATATATATATATATGTACTACTTTCAAATGAATTTGTTTGCAATTTGCCAAAATAGGTTCACTTTTACTTTGTTCAATTGTGGGGTAATTTGTTGTATTCCATTTTGGCCTCAAGGTAGGAACAACAGAAAAATCTAAACCTCAGAGTAGATTTTCTGGGCCATTGCCAAGAATGGGGTACTTGGCCCACTCTGAGCCGCAAGTCCAGCATCTTGTTCAGGAGAGGACTTGGAGTACCTACCCAATGATAGGTAATGTGCAATAAAATAAAACTGATGTCACCCAGTTCAAATTATGCAGTTCCATTTGAGTTTGTTTGAATATCAATAGCCGTAACTTCCTGGTCTCCCAGCGCCACATTAAGGGGGGTACCCCACTGATGCACTGGGGAATCCCTGTAGGAAGTTTCCACAAACCCAGCAATTGCCCTGAAGTGCTAGGACAATTAAATCGGTAACTTCAGATGGTTCTGGCAGTGTTACCCTGATAGTTACTCTGAAACAGTTGTCTTGCATGGGGCACTCACACACGACCCTCCAGGGGACCCACCACACCACAAATCCCTCGCCCCCACCTCCCCACCGACCTCTATATATCTCTATATATCAAAATCATGCTTTTTTTTCTGTTCACAAACCTTATTTCTATGTTTTTACCTCAACATTTAACATTAGAAGTCCAAATGTAAATGTTCATAATGGAAGCCCATTTGGAGACATTCATAAAATCAAAAATCCCTGTCCAAACAAGCATAGCTTTCACCATCATGATTTGGTGATATCTCAAACAAATGACTCAATGCCTTTTGAAATAAATTAGTTTTGGGGGAAAATTGAACTGCTTGCAAGCAGCATATCGGATTGTGGTTTCTTTGGTGAATGTTAGAGAATGTTTTCATTGTACAATGAAATTCATTTCATTTCAAGTGCCTCATCTACCTTATTTAGAAAATTCAATTTAAAAATCTGAATTCAAAACATTTTCTGACACTTAACAATTTTTGAAATAAATATTTAGAAAATTGGTTTATAAGTTTGCAAACTCACTAATAGTGCACTAAAAGATAAAGTTTCTATTACGTTACCCTTGAGGCACAAATCAAGTATCTATCGATACCTGTGATCACAGAATCTCTACAGTACAGAATAAGGCCATTTGGCCCATCCAGTCTGCACTGACCCTCTGCAAGGGCACCTATCCCTGTAACCCCACATATACATCCCTGGACACTAAGGGACAACTTTATCATGGCCAAACCACCTAAGCTGCACATCCTTGGACTGTGGGAGGAAACCGGTGCACCAGGACGTAACCCATGCAGACACTGGGAGAACGTGCAAACTCCACAGTCACCCATGGCCGGAATTGAATCCAGGTCCCTGATGCTGTGAGGTAGCAGTGCTAATCACTGTGCCACCGTGCCGTCCCTATGTTTTATCCATTACTTGGATATATGCAATTTCCAAAAATATGCTTCATGTAGGCAACAGGAACATGGAGGCAGTAGATCTAACCTTAAATGCATTAATGGAAGAATATGAAGAACGGAGCCAGAGATGATGGGAAAAGCATTGAAGTTGTGGAAGAATTACTCACTGGTAGAAAAAGGAGCATAGATGTGTCAGGAGGAAGTTGTTGGTAGGATTGCCTTGATGGTCTGAAACAGTGTCATGGGAACTTTGGGTCATGTTCTAGTTCCACCCCCCTACAAGTCTTTTGCTTTCCAATTGGGTACAACAAACAGACATAGAGATTTCAGGACTTGATACTGGCTGAAGTGCTGCCCAATTTTATTCAAAAGGGCACCAATTTGATATTGTCTTTTTTTTTTGGAAGGATTTTTAAAATTCAGGGGCGAAATTCTCCTACCCGCCCCGCCACATTTCTGCCCCGACCGGCCGGCGGGAGTCTCCGTAACACCGGCCGGTCAATGGGGTTTCCCATTGTGGGGCAGCCCCACGCCGTTGGGAAATCCCCGGGCGCCGGCAAAACGGAGACTCCCGCCGGCGGAGATTGACGCCCCAAATATTTGGACAACCGGGTGGGTACTTTAATGCTGTGCCAACGTGGTGCACCAAAGCCTTTCTGCAAATGATTCGGGCTTCCTATCTTCAGGGTTGAGGAAAGACTAACGACAAATCCATGAGAGGCACAGAAATCTGAAAATATGTCCCAAAGCTGCTGCCATAAAGAACCCTATGAAAGCTACATTGATGCAACTTTCCAATGTGATTCTACAATCTCGCAATGCTATTTAGACAGGCAGACATAAAGAGTAAATAAATGCTACCTTCTGGGAGATAATTAGATATAAAAACAGAAAATGCTGGACATACTCAGCAGTTTTGATGAAAACTTCAAACTTCCCAGGTGCTGATCTGCTAAGTATTTCCAGCACTACTTTTATTTCAGATTTCCAGCATCTGCAGTATTTTGCTTCTATACTAAGCAGTCTTTTTTTGTGCTCAGTTAGTGAAGAATGCGCCATATGCTACAGATCCGAACTATTACCATATAGTGAAAAATGTGGATTTGAAAGGACCACCTATCTGTGAATCTAGGCGGAGTATGAATTCAGGAAAGGAAATGGAAGATAAAAGGTACGTTAAATGAGATTTTTATTGTACATCCCTAAACATGTTAATGCATACTGTAACAATAGAAATATTCAATAGGCATTCTTTATGCACCATTCTGTTTTAGATTGCCTGTTCCTAGGCAACTGATAATACCCACTGCACAAGAGTAAATATTTTTATTTTTAATCTTCTTAACAATAATAATTAATATTTATACAACACCTTTAATGAAACGTCTGAAGGCATTTGACAGAAACATTATGAAGCAAATTATGACACTGAGCCACATTAGGAGATATTAGATCAAATGATCAAAAGCTTGGTCAAAGAGGCCGATTTTACAAAGTGTCTTAAAGGAGGAAAGTGAGGTGGAGAGAGGGAATTCAAGAGTTTGGACCTAGGCAACTGAAGGTATGGCCACTGATGGTGGAGCAATTATAAATGGTTAATCGCCCAAATTAGAGGAGTCCAAATATCCCGAGGGTTGTGGAGTTGGGAGGAGATTGCAGAGATAGGGAAAGGCAAGGCCATGGAGGTATTTAAAAACAAGAATGAGAATTTAAAAATCAAGGTGTTGCCTGATCATGAGACAATGTGGTTCAGCGAGCACAGGGGGTCATAGGAGAATGGGATTTGCTTTGACAACAAGTTTCTGGAGAATGTGGGAGACCAGCCTGGAGTACATTGGGATAGTCAAGCGAGGGATAATGGAGGCATGGATGAGGGTTTAAACATCAGATGAGCTCAGACAGGGATGAAGTTGAGCGATATTATAGGAATGGAAATAGGTGGTCTTAGTGATGGCACAAATATGAAGTCAAAAGCTCATCTCGGGATCAAATATGACACCAGGTTTGCGAACAGATTGCCTTAATTGCAGACCGCTGTCAGGAAGAGGGATGGAGTTGGTAGCTGGGAAACTGAGTTTGGAGTTGGGACCAAAAATAATGGGTGCAATTCTCCTTGTTGGTACCTGGTCCGGTGGCGGGGGCAGAAACGTGGAGAGTTTCCTGCTGTAGAGGCTGGCGGGAAGCCACGCCATATCTGCTGGCCTTGGCCTCACTATACAACTATGTTTTTGCATTGTATTCCATAATGGATCAGGCCTGATGGCACCCAGTCTGCCATTGTATCCATATTGTAGAGGTGCCCAATATCACTGACCCATTATTGAAGAAAGAAGGTGGATCTCCAGAAGCACTCTGAGGCCGGAAGATGGACCCCCTTGATGACACTGAATCTGTAGATGCTCCCCCAACTACTGCTGTCATGTTCCGGGGTCCAGGGTTGCTGGCGGCTTCCATTCTGAATCCGGAGTCGCCCCAGGCATTGTTCAGGTGCGCCCGAGATCTGTATGCCACGTTGTTCCAGATGTGTTTTTCACCAACGTGTTTTCTGTTGCTCTTTTTAGCCTTAGTTTATTAGCTCTGATTATGTCACCTTTGCTCACGAGTCGCCAGGTATCTTTCTGATACCGCCACGTGGTTCAAGCTCGAGTTATGATTAATAAGCACACCGCTCAGTAAGATTGAAATCAACGGTCATTTATTATATACAACAGGTAATGCTTATCCAATAATCCTACTATCTATATGGAAACCTACCACTACTGGCCAATACTTAACTTTAGGAAGGGCCCACCAGGTCAGGGAAACGAATGGCTTATCGAATCGGATCTGGCCCACGGGATTCAAAAAGGCTGATACGGGTCGATGGCTAGAAGTCTTTATCGGGTAGCGATCGCTGGAGTCAAACTTACTGTTTCTGGTGGATGTTCTTGCGAAGGCCTCGAGCAGGAGAGGAAGGGAGAGAGCGAGCAATCTGAACTTGGCCCCTCACTTTATAGGGTCCCGGGGCTTCCCGCCTCTCGGGGCGGCCCTTGACCCTGAGTCCCAAGTGATTGGACTTGTTCCCAATCACTGGGTTCGATATATCCAATAACGGGGCGATTCCTCGATCGGGGGGTGGTCGTTCACCTGTCTTTGTTTCGGCCACTGCAGGCGCCGACAGGTCTGGCCCGGCATTCAATTGCTAATATGTTGCAATTGTTCCCGAGTATAGCCGATTAAACTGCAGATGTCTGGGTTGATGTGCTGCTAATGGTCTTGAGTATCGATCTGGGCCGACTTCCCCAGAGCCGAATACTCTATTCTGTCTGCAGCTGTCCGTTTGTGTCCTGTTGGCTGCTTTTCCCATCAGCCTTTTCGATTAGCCATTTTAAATCGGGTTTTGGCCAAATTAATAGGGAATCAGCCATTTTAGGTGGCTACATTTCTCACTGGTGTCACTGAAAATCGGACGTGGGACTTCTGGGTGCGGCGATGACCAGCTAAGTCGCATGTTTCGGCATCTCCCGGTGGAAAAGACTTTTGGGCTCTTAAAAGGAGCCCCAACGGCAATTTTAACGGCTAAAAACACTGTGCGGTAAACCAGAAGGGAATCCCCCCTGGACACGGATGGAAAAAGGAGAGGAAAGTGGCCGGATTGCGGTGGATCCTCTAGAGCAGCGGCCAGGAAGGCAGGCACAAAGCAAGATGGCGTCGGAAGGAGGCAGTTTAATATGGGGCCCTGACCAACAAGAGTTCCTGCGGCGTTGCGTGGAAGAACTTAAAAAGGAGATGAAGAAGGAGCTGTTGGCCCCGATATTACAGGCGATTGAAGGGCTAAAGGAGGAGCAAAAGACACAGGAGCAGGAGCTTCGGGTCGTGAAGGCAAAGGCTGCTGAGAATGAGGACGACATACAGGGCCTGGTGGTGAAGACAGAGATGCACGAGGCACAACATAAAAGGTGTGTGGAAAGGCTGGAGGTGCTGGAGAATAATGCGAGGAGGAAGAATTTAAGGATTCTTGGTCTTCCCGAAGGTGCAGAAGGGGCGGACGTCGGGGCATATGTGAGCACGATGCTGCACTCGTTAATGGGATCGGAGGCCCCGACGGGCCCGTTGGAGGTGGAGGGAGCCTATCGAGTTATGGCGCGAAGACCGAGGGCTGGAGAAATTCCTCGAGCCATAGTGGTGAGATTTCTCCGATATAAGGACAGAGAAGATGGTCCTCAGATGGGCAAAGAAAAGGAGCAGTAGGTGGGAGAACGCGGTGATCCGCGTATATCAAGATTGGAGTGCGTAGGTGGTGAGAAGGAGGGCGAGCTTTAATCGGGCCAAGGCGGTGCTGCACGAAAGGAAGGTTAAATTTGGAATGCTGCAGCCGGCAAGACTGTGGGTCACACATCAAGGGAAACACCACTACTTTGAAACGGCAGAAGAGGCGTGGACATTTATTGTCGAGGAGAAACTGGAATAAGCGGGCTAGAAAAAGAACGTTTGGGACAAAGTGGTGGGGTGAATATGTGGGGTGAAGGGGGGAAAAGGGGGAAGAGATGATTTCCCAAGTTGTTAATCCTGCGACCTGGTAACTTTTCTCACTTCCCCATGTCGTGGGGGAGGGGGGGAGGGAGGATGAGGAGCTGGGGGCGCCGGCCATTAGGGGTGGGGCCAAATGGGAAACGCGGGCTTTGTTCCCGCGCTATGGTAATCATGGCGGGAACAGGGAAGCAAGAAGGAGGGGGCCTCGCACAGTGGGAGCCGAGGTCACGGGGGGAAGCCGAGGTCGGCCAGAGTTTGCTGACTTCTGGGAGCAACATGGGGGGTGCAGTTACGCTAGTGAGGGATCTAGCCGGGGGGGGGGGGGGGGGGGGGGGTTAACTGGGTTGCTGCTGCTGGGGAGAAGGGGGAGCTGGTATGGGGTGGGGTGGTCGGGGCGGGAGTGCGCCGTTGGGGGGAGATACGGCTACGTGGGAACTGGGTGAGGAGCTGGATTGAAAAAGGAGATGGCTAGTCGACAAGGGGGGTGGGTAAAGAGCCCCCCAACCCAGCTGATCATGTGGAATGTGAGAGGGCTGAACGGGCCGATTAAGAGGGCACGAGTACTCGCACACCTAAAGAAACTTAAGGCAGATGTGGTTATGCTGCAGGAGACGCATCTGAAACTGATAGACCAGGTCAGACTACGCAAAGGATGGGTGGGGCAGGTGTTTCATTCGGGGCTAGACGCAAAAAACAGGGGGATGGCTATACTAGTGGGGAAGCGGGTAATGTTTGAGGCAAAGACCATAGTGGCGGAAAGTGGGGGCAGATACGTGATGGTGAGTGGCAAATTGCAAGGGGAGGCGGTGGTCTTAGTGAACGTATATGCCCCGAACTGGGATGATGCCAACTTTATGAGGCGTATGTTAGGACGTATCCCGGACCTAGAGGTGGGGAAGTTGGTAATGGGTGGAGATTTTAATACGGTGCTGGACCCAGGGCTGGACAGATCGAGGTCCAGGACCGGAAGGAGGCCGGCTGCAGCTAGGGTGCTTAAGGACTTTATGGAGCAGATGGGAGGAGTAGACCCCTGGAGATTTAGTAGACCTAGGAGTAAGGAGTTTTCGTTTTTCTCCTATGTCCACAAAGTTTATTCACGAATAGACTTTTTTGTTTTGGGAAGGGCACTGATCCCGAAGGTGACGGGGACGGAGTACACGGCTATAGCTATTTCGGATCACGCTCCACATTGGGTGGACCTGGAGATAGGGGAGGAAAAAGAACAGCATCCACCCTGGAGAATGGACATGGGATTATTGGCAGATGAGGGGGGGTGTTTAAGGGTGAGGGGGTGTATTGAAAGGTACTTGGAACTCAATGATAATGGGGAGGTTCAGGTGGGTTGCAGAAGAGCCGGGTGCAGGAGGCGAGAGAGGCTGATGTTTTGGCCTTTGCGTCCCTAGTAGCCCGGCGCAGGATATTGTTAATGTGGAAGGAAGCCAAACCCCCGGGTGTGGAGACCTGGATAAACGACATGGCAGGGTCTATAAAGTTAGAACGGATTAAGTTCGTATTAAGGGGTTCGGCTCAAGGGTTCACCAGGCGGTGGCAACCGTTCGTCGACTACCTCACAAAAAGATAGAGGGAATGGAAACGAAGAAGACAACAGCAGCAACCCAGGGGGGAGGGGGGTGGGGGGGAGGAATCGGACGGACTCTCAGGGATGTTATTGTATATGTACAGGCATTTGTGTTAGGTAATGTATATTGGACTGTTGGATTGTATCTTTGGAGAGTATTTATTTTTGACAAGGCAGTTGCCATTTAGTTTTGTTTTTGTTTCTGTTCATATACTATTTATTTATTTGTTTAAAACTGGCCACTGTTATTTATATTGCTTTATTGTTGTTTAAAAGAAACACTACGTACTGTTATGTTTGGCCAAAAAATCTTGAATAAAATATATTTTTTTTTAAAAAAGAAAATCGAACATGGGTGGAAGATTCTGGTTGAGCCTTCATCTGCATAATATCAGTGGGATGAAAATCAATTCTACACCGACCTCTAACGGGTTTCACGATCTGCCATGGCGAGCACCAGCAGAAGATACTGTGGGAAATTCGTGCCGGTGTGAAACCAAGTTTTGCTCTCCCGCCAAATTTCTCCCCTCCGACCCGCCATTGAACCATCAACGGGACCATGGGAGAATTCTGCCTGATGACTTCAGTCTTCCCAATATTTAATTGAAGTAAAGTTCTGCTCATCCAGTAATGGATGTCAGATAAGCAGTCTGAGAATTCAGCAACAATGGAGGAGTCAAGGGAGGTGACAGTGAGGTAGAGCTGGGTGTCATCAGTGTACATGTGAAACCTTATGCTGTGCCTTCAGATGATATCAAAAGGTAGTATGTAAATGAGAAATAGGAGGGGGGCACTGGAGGTAACAATTGTAACCTACTAGCTGCCAAAGAAGGTATACCTTTATATGGCCCAAAGATTGTCATCAAGGGTCAATGATCCGTCAAAAGAGTAAAATGACGCCCATAACGTTAGTGGTGGAATCTTCTTTACCCGAAAATGATGCGCATAGCCTCTTCCTGTAGCTGTGCATAATTAGTTTCTGCGTTAATCAGAGTTCATGAAGCAAATGCCATTGGTCTTGCTCCTCAAGGTATTATGTGTGAGACAACTGCACTAACCCCATAGGGTGACGCATTGCAAGCAAGTTGTAACTTCAGCTTGGCATTGTAGTGATCCAACAACTCTGACTTCTGTACGGCATCGTTTACCTCATTGTATGCATTCATCTGTTCTTCTGACCAGTGCAATGTCTGTTTGGCCCATAACAAAGTGTGTAAAGGCTTCAACTGTGTTGCTAAGTTTGGCACAAATTTACCTTAATAATTGATCAATCTGTGTGGAGTTTGCACATTCTCCCCATGTCTGCGTGGGACTCACCCCCACGAACCAAAGATGTGCAGGGTAAATGTATTAGCCACGTTAAATTGGAATAAAAAGAATTGGGTACTTTAAATTGATTTTTAAAGATAATCTTCGGCTCCTTGTAAGCAATCTTTATCAATGATATGACCCTGGTCATTTATGGATGTCTTGAAAAAGTTGCACTTTTCCTTTTTAACTCTTAGATTATGGCTCTGTAAATGCTTCAGAGTAGCTTCCAAGTTCTTCAAGTGTTCCTGTTCATTTGAACCGATGTTGAGGATGTCATCTAAATAACATTGCACCCCATTTAGCCCACTTAGCATGTGATCAATGGACCTCTGGAAAAGAGCAGGGGCAGATGTTATTCCAAAAGGAAGACTTATGTATCAAAACAGACCTTTGTATATCACAATGTTCAGTAGTGGCTGTGATTATTCAGCCGCATTTATCTGGAGATATGCCTGTGAAAGATCAATTTTACAGAATCTCTGCCCTGCAGACAGTCCAGCAAACAAGTCTTCAGTCAGTGGCAGTGGATAACGATCTGCACAGGGTACTAGGTTAATAGTTGTTTTAAAATCTCCACATATTCTCATTGAGCCATTACATTTCAATACAAGAACTATTGGTATTGCCCAATCACTTGTAGCAACTGGTATAAAGTCTTCCTAATACTTCTTCGACTTTTGGCCTAATGACGTATGGTACAGTTCTAGATTCAAGACATTTTGGTGTACTGTTTGGCTTAATTTTTAGCTGCACTTCAACTCTAGTCATTGAACCTAGTGAATATTTAAACACCTTCTCGAACGTTGACATAAATTGTTGCAAGTTGATCTTTGAATCCACAAAGTTGATTTACTGCTCCCAGTTGAGTTTAATCTTTCTCAACCATGCTTTACCAAATAAAGCAGGAAAACTTCCATGAACAACATGAAGAGGCAACTTTGTCATCTTATAATTGCTTCTACTTCCACCATAATACATCCTTTTAATGTTCTGACCTCTTCTTAGGATTTGAAGATTTTAAAGGCAAGTGCTTCAGCTTTTGATTATAAATTGTCTCAAGTATTAACGATACAGCTGTACTCTTATCCACTTCTATTTTGATTTTGTGATCGTGTTTTGGATATGCCCAAATGCGTTGTTGATCGTTCACATCGACAAGGCACCTAGTTTAAGCTCCTGCAGTAGCTTGAATATGTTGCCTCCTGAGCAGTTTTGAATTTTGTCTACTAATTCATAGACATGGTTAGTTTGCTTAGATGTGGTTTTTTTCTTGAATATCCTTGGGTGTTGGAGAGGTTTTCTGAGTCCAGCATGCTGTGGCAATATGGCCTTTTTTGCCACAGTTCTGGCATTTAGTTTACCTACTCCAGCATTCCTCTGCAGAGTGTCCAACCTGTGTACATTGGTGACATGGTTGTATCGTTAAGCCTTGTTCCTTGTGATATCCATTTTGTGAATATTCGCTATAGTCCATATCTGTGATGCTTCTTTTATTGCTTGCTCCATAGATATGGCAACTTCCACAGCAACCTTAAGAATTAAATCACATATAGTAAGCAGCTTCCTCTGAATAGCTTCACTGAGGAGTCCACAAACCAGCCTATCACGAAGAGTATCATCAAGTTTTGCACCAAACTCGCTGTATTTTGCTAACATTCTTAAAGTCGCTATGACTTGTAAAATACTTTCACCTTCTTCCTGACCAAGGCGGTGGAACCAAAACCTTTCTGCAATTAACAATAGTCTAGATAAGAAATGCCCTTCAAAAAATTTCATTACTTCGATGTCGGTCTTTTCTTCCGGTTTTGCAGGGTGAACTCAATTTTGCAGCAGCATAGAAGTTTTCCGTTCTACCAAACTGAGAAATGTTGTGACCTTTCGGTCCTCTGGTGTTTGATTTGCTATGAGATATAATCGGAATCTTTCCTCAGATGAGCTCCATGTCTCACAGTCTTCATCAAATGCATCCATGGTGCCTATTTTTTCCCGCCATTCCGATCCAGGCTCCTAGGGTCTTTACTTCAACCAACTTCCTCCCTTCCGATTCTTTTGATGTATGGCTCAAATGATCCACAAAGCTACTCACAGTTTATTTTCTTTTATCTGACTGTGGTTTGACATCTGTACAGAGTCAGAAGACTTCCGAATTTCCATTGCCTACAACCCATTTCACTTTGCCACGTCCCTGTAGCCCATATTTGAACAGAAAGCGAGTTTGGCGAACTGTCATTCTTCTTTACTCATGGATTTAGTTGATTTTTATTTTAAACTTTCAGCACCAGTGGCTGTGCGAGAGGCCGGTCTCGAGACTCTTTCACTGCTCTTGACCCCGTCTCCATTATTTTTGTCAATTAATTTCTTCTAGCAATTTGTTTTCTTGCCTCAATCCACATCGCCGGTTTTGTTATATCTTGATATTAGCTGCAAAGCGAAAAGGTACAGAGGTGTCCACACTCTGGATTATTTCAAATATGATGAGAGGTTTTATTAAGAGATGTTGCTCTAAGATGGAGAACTGAAAGCCCCTGCAAAGACTCTGCTGACGTCACTACACATCACGTGATGCTTCACCAGCAGGGATATACGCTCTGATGCATAACATCCAGCCTTCTACAAACTAAGGCAGTGAGTGTTTGGCAACAAAGATCTCCATATGTCAACTGAAGCCCTCGTGTACAGAACAGTTGTCATTACCATGCTCCTGTACAGCAGTGAGACCTGGACTAATATGTGTGATACATAAGAGCAGGAAGGAAATTCCACCATACCTCCATCATATCCTCAAGATTCAATGGGAGGATTGTCAAACAAATGGTACAGTTCTGCTTGAAATTTGCTCCACAAACATTCAAGCAAAACTCATGAAACATTGACTCCGATAGACTGGCCACTGTATACTGATGATACAAAACCCCTCCCCTGCCAGGGTCTGTTCTCTCAATTTCCAGATGGCCAATGTTTCAGGAGAGAACACAGAAAACACTACAAAGACACTCTAAAGCTCTCCTTGAAATGAGGCAGAATTGACCTTAATGAATGAGATGAGCTTGTTACCAATCGTTCAGAATGGTAATACCTTATCCATCAGGCTGTGTCACACTTGAGTGCCAACATCTGAATGATGAGACAAGTGGTGGCAAAGAAGGAAAGAAAAGGAAACAGATCCTACACTCTGGATCCCACTACCTCATGGGATGGATGTCGTACCGCATGTGTCCAAAGATATGTGGCTGGAGAATTGGCCTGCTCAGTCACATGAAGACCCATGGCAAAAAAACCTGCAACCCTGAGTCGACATCTTCCTCGTATCGAGGGACAGCTGGCTACAATGATGACGTTCATCATTGAAGAGTATTGATTCACCAGCTGAGGGAGGGCGGTAGGCAGTAATCAGGAAGTTTCCTTGTCCATGTTTGTTAATGAAACATTATGGTGTTCAAGAACAGTGAGGGAACAAAATAAAACTTGAAACTTTAGTTGAAGTGTAAATTTGTCTGGTTTTCATGCATAGTGAAATTTATGGGTGGGTTTTGCTGGCCCTTCTTGCCGGGCGGATCTTCCGGTCCCACTGGATGAGCCACGGAAAACGCCATAGACTCAGCAGGATCAGAAGATCCGCATCTGCCACCGGAAAAACAGGCTGTGGGGGTGGGGGCAGGAAAATCCCACCTGATGTCTTTAGTGGCAGTCAAGTAAGCAAATTGATAACTTTTGCATCAAGTACACTTATTCATTTACTAATTCAAAGCATAATGAGTAAATAATTTAGTATTTGTCCACCTGTACCATGTGAGGGAATTGGATTTCATTTCAAGATACAATTAATTATGTTTGTAAATCTAACCCATGTGACAGTTATTTTCTTTTCTTTTGCTGTATGTGTAAATATGATACCTAAACACTAAAGCTGAGCCGTACCTAGCTCGGACCTATGTAGATTTTAAACATACAATGTTTGAATCAATTGCAAATAAGTGTTTTTGTTAATGTATGCAATTATGTTCACCAGGACTTTACCAGGATTTATTTGTAGTTACTTTTGTTGCTGCCAGACAGATGTGCTGTTTTCTGGCTCACTAACTTTTGAGTAATGTTTTGCCACAATACTGAAATTAGCACTGCTATATGACCCTCTTAAAAAGAACATATCACAGGAAAAGAAAATACCTCTTTGAAAGTAAAGTCTGCAACAATACATAAGAGATAGAAATCCTACTGAGCTGACTTTTGACATGCTGGAACAATTGTTCTGATGTTTGGACTGCACTAAGTGTGCTTTTCAATATCTCCTGGAGAGAGTTGTCAGGTTGTTAGTGTTAGGCTCACACCAAGATAGCCTTGGAAAAAGGGAGATGTCAAATTGTACATGAGGAAAAGAATGATGAGTTCCTAGAATTCCTGTAGAAATCAGCATGTGTTTCTGTACTTTAATTGAGGACACTTTCCATTGACACCTCCCTTTAGTTTTAATTGAATGTTATTTTCTCTTTGTTTGTGGAAACATTATTTATTCCTGTGGTTTTACTGGAGAAAGAGCGGCACACTGGTACAGTGGTTAGCATTGCTGCCTGACGGCACCGAGGACCCGGGTTTAGTCCCAGCCCCGAGTCACTGTCCGTGTGGGGTTTGCACATTCTCTCAGTGTCTGCATAGGTCTCACCCCCACAAACCCAAAGCTGTGCAAGGTAGGTGGATTGGCCACATTAAATTGCCCCTTGGAAAAAAAAGAATGGGGTACTCTAAATATATTTTTTAAATGTTTTGCGGGTGAACAAATTTCAAAAGAAAGCACAATGCATGTTTAGGATAACGCCTTGTATTGTGTATTTACTTCAGTGTTAAGAAAGGTTCAGTGTATGTTCGACATTTTTTTAACACGATGCATCACTATTCTGTCGTCTACAATATTAATGTGCCACGTTCTTAAGAAATTGATAATATTGTTAGCAGATTGATGAAATAGTTATGTTTTTTGTCAGACACTAACTTTCCACTTTAACTTCTATTACATTCATTTTTTTTTTAAATTTAGAGTACCCAATGTGTTTTCTTTTCCAATTAAGGGGCAATTTAGTGTGGCCAATTCACTTACCCTGCACATCTTTGGGTTGTGGGGGTGAGACCCATGCAGACACAGGGAGAATGTGCAAACTCCACACAGTCAGTGACCGCAGGGATCGAACACAGGTCCTTAGTGCCGTGAGGCAGCAGCGCTAACCACTGTGCCACCGTGCCACCCCTTCTATTACATTTATTAGCAATTTGGGGATTTTTACTTCTGAAAGTGTGAGAATTAATTCTTATTGTCTGCACAGTTTCAAGAACCGAGTGAAACGTTTCTTATTAAATTTTAATCTTGACTTATTTTTTTCTGCAGAGCTGCTAAAGATAAAGAACTGCAGGAACGGATCCAGAAACATATTAAGTTGATGCGAGAAAGAAGAAAACGACAGAAGGGAAATCCTCAAGAAGAATTGGAGGCTGCAAAGAGAGATTTAGAAATTGTGTGTTCATCATGTGTTCTTGCTTGCATGAGTTAAATCTAGCATTGTTTTGAGCTTTTATAAGCGATGAATGTATTTAAAAGTTTTGTTGATGGCCTTTAAAGAATAGGAAATGAGAAAATTCACTATTATTCTGGAAGTTTTCTTTCAAGTATGTCTGGGTTATTTATATATACATATATTTTATTTTTAAAGAGAGACCACTCTTAGTACTGGCATCGTTAAATTTCAGTAGAACCAAAGAGAAAGTTCAGCAAATGGCAGGAAGCCGTATTTAGGAGATGAGATTTGGTTGATTGATAGAAGGAGTCCGTCAAAAGTACGTGTTAGAGTGGGAAATCTGTTTTCACGTGCTGCAGGGTGAAGGAAGGGCATGTAGGACAATGTATTTGGTGCTGAGACGAAATGGGAAAGGAAACCTTAAAACAATTGCTGACCAAAGTAACTGATGACAGGGAACAACATGGAATGCATACTATAAAAGATCTATTGTGTCATTTACAGTTTCACTTCCTTGCATCTGTTAATGCATGACATTTATTTAAAGAAAGAGCTTGTATTTACATAATACCTTTCAAAGCATCCTCAGAGCTGACTTTTGAAATGTCATTATTATTATCACTTTTTTTGAGGAGGTAACAAGGAGGGTCAATGAGGCGAGCATGTTATGGATTTTAGCAAGTGTTCTGACAAGGTCCTGCATGGAATACTGTTTCCAGTGGGGTTCCACTGGGTCTCGGTCCCTTGTTTTTTGTGGTATATATCCGTGATTTAGGCTGGTATAGGGGCCATACAAAGTTTGGCCATTTGGTTGATAGTGAGGAGACACAGCATAGACTTCAGGAGGATATCTATGTGTGATTATAATGTGTTGGGGTAGGGGGGGGGGGGGGGGGGGGCGGGGGGGGTGCTGTGCAATATAGACTAGGAAATACACAATGGGTATTAAGAAGTGGAACAGAGGGATCTTCGAATGCAGGTCCACAAATAGATAAAGTGATATTTTCCTTTATAGCCAGTAGAATGTAAGCGCAGTGATATTATGCTCAATATATATAAAAGACTAGTTACACCACGGCTACAATTTAGCATACAATTATGTTAGCAGCATTACAGGAAGGATGTGATCACACAGGACAGGTTTCAGAGAAGCTTTGTGAGTATGTTGCCAGGATGGGAGAATTTTAGCAATGAGGTCAGATTGGATAAGTGGGGAATGTTTTCTTTGGAACATGAGGCTGAGAGGATATTTAATTGAGCTGTAGAAAATTGAGCAGTCTATATACAGTGGATATGAAATACCAATTTTCCTTATAGAGAAAGGTCAATAACCAGGGGCATTGGGTTAAAGTAATTGGCAGAAGTTTTAAAGGGGATTTGCAGTGAAATACTTTCACCCAGAAGAAGGTGGTGAGGGTCGAGAACATAATGAAAAGATGATAAAAATGGAAGCTCTCATCACATATCAAAAAATACTTAATTATGTACATGAAGTGCTATAATCTACAGTGCTACAGATCAAGAGCCGCAAAGCAGGATTAGGCTGCTTCAATCCTTATCAGGCAGTAGAGGGCAGAATGCCTCCTAGGCATAAATCTTTTACTTATAGGTAAACATAGGAGCAAATCTGTAAACAATAAGATAAAGGAGCAGATAATCTGTTCCATCATTCTGCTCTGAAAACGCACTGAAAGATAATTAATATGGTAGATTTAGTTGAGACAATATGGGGGAGGCTAGAGTGGAGCGTTAACACATACACCAGTTGGGCTGTGTGGTCTGTTCCTGTGCCCTATATCCTTTGTAATGCTTTATAATTGAGGCTACCTAACTCTGTTGAGTATATCTTCCATACTGTAGTGAAGTATCCACCTAGATTGTGTGCTAAAATCTAGTGATTTGAACCCACAACCTTCTGCCTGAGGCCAAGAGTATTAACTAAATTCAGAACTTGATATGGTCAGGAGTGTTATTAACTGTGGGAGAAGCACACAGTTAAGTACTTTGTCTTGGTAGTGTCTTGCCAATAGAGGAGATGCTTGGAACAACGATTTCTTTCTACTGAAATATCATTGTCTTCCTACAAAGAACAAATCTAGGTTAAACTCTGACCCTAGAGGCACAACAGCATGTTACTCAACTGATCACAAATAAATAAAATCTGTCCATATAAATTACATATGTACACATCTATATATATATATATATGTAAATGTGTGTATCTCGTTCTTTCTACTTAATCTCTCTCTCTCTCTATATTATATATGTGCGAAAACCCTACATCAAAATTACACCATCACACTTTATTGTTCCACTCAAAGCTGCAATTTGAAAATAAGTGAAAAGGGAACATAGAAACGAAGGGCCTTGTGTTATTCAACAACATTTTCTCTGAATCGCCATGAGCAACACCATACAAGATCTAGTGATGTATTCAAAGTTTCGTGTAAGTGTACACTTACTGTGAGGGTGGTACATTCTTCCTCCAACTCTGCTGTCATGCTCTTTCAGTCACACTGTTCCTGTTTAAGTTTGCCTACCACAGTCAATAACTATCGATTTACCTGAATTATACCTCCTACTTCCTTACTTTTCAACCACAGAATGGTTAAAGCAGATGAAAAAGGGAATAATAACAAAATACTGTGGATACTGGAAATATGAAACAAAAACAGAAAATGCTGGGAAATAGGTCTGGCAGCATCTGAGCAGTCCACTGATGCTGCCAGACTGCATTTTCTGTTTTTTATTAAGAAAAAGAATAGATATGATGGTAGATTTAGATGAGACAATAGGGGGGAGGCTGGAGTGGAGTGTAAACACTGCCATAAACCAATTGGGCTATGTGGCATGTTCCTGTGACATATACCTGTGCCTTTTTCCTGTGTAATGCTTTGTAATTGAGACCAACTAACTGTCCAAATCAGGCCTCATTCAACAGAAAGTCCTGAGTTTCCATGTTCCTTCTTGTCAGCTCCACACCCACCATCACTAAAAACCAGTCCATTATTCTGTGGTTACTTCTCCCATCAATTCCTTCATTATCGGGTATTTTGCATAAGTCGGACATCATGAAAAGATTTTCTCAGTGCTGAGGAGGGAACCAACTTTTAAATGGTTCTTTTGTTCAACCAAACCAACTCCTGCTTATTTGCTACTTGCAGCCACTGACGACCTTGCAGCTCTGAAGGGATTTCTTGCCTTACTGGTGTCCTACATTGGTCACCAAGTAAAAAGGCAGTAAAATGAACAAAAGAGAAAAAAAATAAAATGTTTGGTATCTCCAGAACACATGGAAAGGGAAATTAAAGTGACGTTTTGAGCATTGGGCAGGCTTTATTATGCAATCAAAACATCACTGAGTGCCTCTTAACAAAAACAGAATTTATATTGTTCAGCTGCTATTCCATTGCATCGCCTGAGGAACCATAACATCTCCAGCTGTACATCAGCCCAGCTATGTTTCCTCCATAAACAATGTACAGGTATTAACTGTTAATATAAAAGTGAAATATCTGCATGTTTTTCATGCCCATTTTATTTCAGTTTTCATTCTCTGTATGTTGCAAATTCAAATGGCATACATTCACTTGATTGACACACATTTCACTTTTATGAAAGGGCAACAATTCAGAATTCTGGAGGCATTGGCAATGGGAACAAAGCTACCAACAAAATCATCACATGAAGAAATATGACCGCTTAAAATATTGCTAAATTTTTGGACTAACTTCATAATTTTAGTCAGTCCATTATGTACACTAGTGTAAAACATGCTGAAATTCAGGTGTTTAACATAATGCTTACATATTTTGCTATAGCATGCTTTGACCTATCTATACAATGGCCTTCTGTGTTTATGAATTTCTTAATTAGTTCTTACTTGGAGGTCTTAGCCTTGGAAATGTGTAGAATTTCAGGGTATTCTAAATTTCTGTTAATTGAGGCATATCTTTTCTCAGACTCTTGCAGTTACAAATCAAGTTTATTTTTCTAAATTACTCAAACAATCTGATGTGGGAACCTTTGAAGCTTTGTTGAAATTAACTGACAGGAAAACTATTTTCAGGTGCTTATTTTTACTTCAGAGGGGTCTGGTTGAAAGGGAATCTGACAGAATGGCAGAGAGACGGAACACTGACCCATACATAGTGAACATATTAGGGGATGACAGATAGATAGAAGTTTCTGTCAGTGATTTTCAGGTATGGTTGTTTAATATTATCGTACTACATGTCTATGTGCACAGCTTTAAATCTGTTTAAAGGTGTTTTTTTCTTTTTTTGTGCAGGCTGCAAATCTGAAATCTTCACTTGCTAGAAGAAAGATCATAGATGGTCTATTATAAAATAATTTTATTGCAGTCACTGGAGTACCTTTATCCAACAACTCGCCTATGACCAATTCCAAAATGGTTTTCCTAGCATGAAATGATAATGGACCATCGCAGAGACTGAAGAAATATCTACAGCTTATAATGGAAGTGAAATAATTGAGAACATCAAGTTATTTAATATTCATAGTCTGGTGCCAAATTGAATCAATAGCTATGTTTAATTGATATATCCTGTTCAATATGTACTACCTTATAATTATTTCTGTCCCTAACAAGAAATAAGTGATCGGTTATTAAACCTTTTCCTTGTCCATATACACAAATTTTAAAGTTTTATTTTTTTGATTTACTAGAATATAGCAATATTGCATTCTTCAAATAGTTAATCAATGTCAGAATGGAATGTATTCATTTTGTTACTCACCCATCACAATTGTGAGCAGCAAGAGATTACTGACTTGTTGCCATTGATAGTAGAAAGAAGTGTTGTTCTTACCACCAAAGTTCTTTGGTATTCTGGGTGAAGTGGGAACCTTTATTAAAGGGATATGGGGGCGGGGGGAAGGTAGGATCAGGGTATTGAACTTGATGATCAGCCATGATCATAATGAACGGCGAAGGGCTGAATGGCCTCCTCCTGCTTCTATTTTCTATGTTTCTGCATGAACGTAAATGGAATGTTTGCAGACTATTAGACATGTGTGTACATTCTCCAATAACAGTGCCAACCCAATGAAGATCACTGATTTTCTTCCATTCCCCTCACCAATATGTGTACTAGAATTTATCATTTCCTGACACTACCGAAGGCAAAATCAGCTAATCCAATACAAAGTGCGATTTTTCTAGTTTGGTGCAGTAACCAACCATATTTCACATTTAAGCTGTGTGAAGAATTGACCACAGTGAATACCAGAATGCTTTTTGACAGTTGACCAAATATGTTTTTGAGTTATTATTTTGATTATTAAATATATGATTAGTTGGCCCTGATAGGGGGTGAAATTAGAAGCTTTGCAGTATTGTTATGCAACAGTTAGACGATGATTATTTTTCTCCCATTGTCTTCAGGTGATGTTTAATGTGTGAAAACCCTTCATTAATGCTTTCGAAAATCCACACCAAAATGACTGAGAAATCTCAATTGGTAGAGTCTCCCTCTGTCCAACACGGAGAACATATTAATTTCCTGTGGGGACATGCTGCACTATCTTGGTTCAGATGGTGCCGAGATTCAGAGACTTCCAAGTTTACAAGGTGCGCTGCTGCAGTTAAGCACTAATAAGCTAGATAGGCGCATCCTACCCATTAGGACATTGGTTTGGAAGGTCCTCTGGAGCTGAGTGCAAAGAATCTCAATCCTCAATGACGCGGCTACCCTTAACATTAATAAGCCACCCTGACTGGCTGTCATTAAACACTGCAGACCTCTCTGACTCACGTGTTATGCAATGGATTATTTAGATTTAAAATTGCATCGTTTAGTGTAGCAGGGCTATTCCAAAATAATATATTTTTAAAATGAACAAAATAAATTTCTTAAGGATCCAAGAGCCAATTATCAAGTCCTCCCTCACTCTCACCATTTTCCCAACTCTTTAAAACGTTTTAGTTGTAATTTCTGCAATTTGTTCCTTTTTGTGCATGAAGGAAATTAATCCTATAAGTTTTCTTTTAAAGGCAGCATTAAATACAAAGGGTCATTTGTAAGGATCCAGAAGAGACAAATGTTTTTCTAGTTACTCCTATATCACTTAATTTTCTCTTGTTAATGAAGGTTTGAATTGTTTGTTCATTAGGTGAGATGGTGCTATTCATCACAGAAATGATGTCTAAAGAAAGTCAAGTGAAATTAATATGTTTGTTTACAAGCAGTTAATGCTGTGTTAATTTGTTTAAAATGTTGAATCTTAAATTGGGCTCAAATACCTCACTCGGGGCTTAACTGCCTTCTGTCAAGATCAAATCTTCTGCAAATAAATATTTTTGAAACATTTTAATTTTGAAATACTGGCACTCTTATTAAAATGACCCACTTCCTGAGAGCCCATTGAACCTAATAAAAATAACGTGGATTGGGAATCAGGCTTACAATGTTTACTTCCTTTATTTCCCACCTGCCCAAACCAAGGGCTGTTGAATACGTCATCTTGACAGAATTTCTCTCCCTTGAGGAGGAAAATTACCAAATGTACAGTTGAATTACAGCTGCAAGCTCTTGGTTTCTTGATCTTCATCGCCATGGATAGTTTATCATGTTCAATCTACTTTATAAAATCACATTTGGGGGGCATTCCTGGTTTTACTGCCTGTAATTTAATAGTCCACTGAACAATGGATTAGAATTTATCTCCTTGAATAAAACCCTAAATGACAATTAATGAATTAATCAATTAATTAATTTGCCATTGTCAAGCTCTGCTCAAATTTCCTGTGAATTTCATCGGACTACAATGCAAAATGGATGTAAATTTGCATCAGAAACTGGGGCCCAAAAATGTGCTAAACTCACATTTATTCTTTAACGCTGATGGTCAATCCATCTACCAAGCATATCTTTAGGTTGTAGGAGTGAAACCCATGCAGACATGGGGGAGAATATGCAAACTCCACACACAATGATCCGGGGTTGGGATCGAACCCGGGTCCTCAATGCCGTGATGCAGCAGTGCTAACCACTGCGCCACTGAGCCACCCCCAAGTAGGAAAATTAAAGCTTCAAATCATTAATTCATCATAGAAACATAGAAAATAGCATTGAGCCTGATCCTAAATCGCAATGCCATACTTCCATTCTGTCCCCATACCTCATGACACCTTTTGTGTCTTGAAATCTATCTATTAAATACATTCAGTGATTTGGCCTCCACAGCCTTATATGGTAGAAAATTCCAGTTAATCGCCCTCTGAGTATTGTTCTCGACACCCCCAGCAAGGCAAAACATCCCTGCGTTCAGTTTGTCCAGCACTGTCAGAATTTTATACATTTCAAAGAGATCCTTTCCCATTCTTCCAAACTCTGGCTCAACTAGGCTTGTATTCACTAATGTCATCTCGTACAACAATTCTGTCATCCAAGGAATCAGTCTGGTGAACCTCTGCTGCACTCCCTCTGTGGCAAATATATATTTTCTTTGGTAAGCAGACAAAAACTGCACACAATTCCAAGTGTGGTCTCAACAGACCCTGTACAGCTACAATAAGATATCCTTGATCCTGTACTCCAATCCTGTTACAATTTAGTGCCATTAAGTTAACGAGCCCTATATTTTTACAAATACTAATTTTCTTCAATTCCTCCTTTTCACTTCGCTAGCATTTCTGGTAAGTTATTTGTGTCTTCCTCTGAAGATGGAACTAAAGTAATTTTTTAATTACTCTGACATTTCCTTGTTATCCATTATTAACTCCCATTTTGGACTGCAAGAACCTACATTTGTTTTCACTTTTTTTCACGTACTTATCAAAGCTTTTACAGTCCACTTTTATGTTCTTACAAGTGACTCTCATACTCTATTTTTTCCCTCTGAATCAATTTCCTGGTTCTCTGCTGAATTTTAAACTGCCCGCAATCCTCAGACTTGCTACTTTTTCCAGCAACTTCATATGACTCTTCTTTGGATATAAGACTATCAACATATTAGCCAATGTGCCTGTTGTGTTTTTGCTCCAGAAAGGAAAGTATAACTGTTGCAATCCAAGCATTTGTTTCATAAATATTAGACATTGCCTATCACCATCATGTCTTTCAATGAAGTTACCCAATCTATTGCATCCAACTCAACCATCAACATTTCATAATTTCCTTTGTTGAGATTTAGGACCTGAGTTTTGAGTTGGACTACTTCACATTCAATCCCAATGGAGAATTCGATCATGTTATGGTCATTCTTCCCTAAAGGACCCCACACAACAAGATTAACAATTAGCCCCTTTTCATTGTACAATACCAATTCTTGTATTGCTGGATCCCTAGCTGGTTCCTCAACAAATTGGTCCAAAAGCCACCTCTTACACACTCCAGGAATTCATCTGCTACAGTATTATTCCTAATGTGGTTTTCCCTGTCTATATGTCAATTAAAGCCACCTCTGTGGCACACTTATTACATGCATCTCTAATTTCCAGTTTAATGCCAGGCCCTATCTTACTGCTACTGTTTGGAGGCCTATGGACCAACTCCTACAAATATTTTCACCACTGATTCTATATCTAGATGTACTGAGCCAATATCCTTTCTCACGATTGCACTGATTTCATCCTTTACTAGAAACACCATCCTAACCCATTTTGTCTATCCTTCCTAAATAATCAATACCCTTGGATATTTATTTCCCAGCCTTGATCACCCTACAGCCATGTTTACTTTTTTTTAGAAAAATACTTTAGTGAGGCATTTATATATATATATATATACATTTATATATATATATATCAAACACAACCATAAAAAGCAAGTAAACAGGAATGCAAATAATTGAAACAAATAAATATCTGACACCCCACCGTCCTGCCTCCCACTTCCCAACTCCCCAACCTCTTATTACCCACCCCCCACTGCTGGCATCTTAACTATTTTCAAAGAAGTCAATGATGGCTGCCATCTCCGGGCAAACCCCTCCACAGACCCTCTCAAGACAAACTTTATCTTCTCCAGCCTGAGGAACTCTGCTAGGTCGCTCATCCAAACTCCCAGTTTTGGCGGCCCCGACTCCCACCATTCCAATAAGATCCGTCTCCGGGCTACCAGGGAGGCAAAGGCCAAGATGTCGGCCTCTCTCGCCCCCTGGACCCCCGAGTCTTTTGAAACTCCAAAGATTGCCACTTCTGGACTTGGGATCACCTTCACCCACAAGACCTCTGACATAACATCAGCAAACCTCTGCCAGAATCCCCAAGCTTTGGACGGGCCAAAACATGTGACATGATTCGCGGGCCCACCTTCATACCGCCCACACCTGTCCTCCACCCCATCAAAAAACCTACTCACTTGGCCACAGTCATATGTGCCCTGTGAACCACTTTAAACTGAATAAGGCTAAGCCTGGCACACAAATAGGATGCTTTCATCCTCCTCAAAGCCTCCTCATGCAGACCAGCCTTCACCTCCCTCACTAACTCTTCTTCCCACTTACGCTTCATTACCCTTATCGGGGCTCCCTCCCAGTCCATTAACTCTAAATTTCCGACACACTACCCTCACCTACCCCTGTTTTGACACCACCTTGTCCTGCAGCCCCTGGGGTGGCAGGTGGAGAAAGGTCGGCACCTGCTTCCTGACAAAATCCCTCACCTGTAAACACCGGAACCCATTCTCGACGGGCAACTCAAATTCCTCCTCCAAACTCGTGAGGCTGCCCCCAACGAATAGGTCCCCAAACCACTCAATCCCCACCTGTTGCCACTCCGAAACCCCCGTACAGCCCCTCCCGGAACAAACCTATCATTCCCACAGATCAGTGCCCAAACCGGGGCCCTCCCTCCAGCCTCAGATGCTGCCACCACTGTCCCCACACTCCCAGGCCCGCCACCACCACCGGGCTTGTGGAGTACCTGGCCGGCCTCCTACCCTGCCCCCTCGCTTGAATAGGGAAAACCTCACTCTTCAGCCATGTTTCCATAATCACAACCATATCGTACCTGTTTACAACTACTTGCGCAGTTAATTCATCCACCTATTGTAAATATTCCATGCATTCAAGTACAATACCTTTAGATTTGCCTTTTTAACATTGGTACATATCTTATTTTGTATTGTGGTCTTCTTTACGACAAACTCTTCTTCCCTCTGCCTTCCACTTTTGCTTTCTACTTTTCTGGCTTTCTACTTTTCTATCTTTGTCTTCCTCGCTTGTGTCTGTTTGCTCAGGTTCTCATCCCCTTGCCACTCTAGTATAAACCTTCCCTGGAGTACTAACGAATGCCCCTGTGAGGTTACCGCTGCCAGTCCTGCTGGGGTTCAACCTGTCCAGCTTGTCTAGATCCCTTCTTCCATAGAATCGGTCCAAATGCCTCAGGAATCTAAAGCTCTCCCTCCTACATCATCTCTCCAGCCACATATTCATCCAGTCTATTCTTGATCGTACTGGCATGTGGCATTGGGAGCAATCCTGAGATTACTACTTTTGAGCTCATTCTTAATTTATTTCCTAGCTCACTATATTCTGCATGCAGGATCTCATCTCTTTTCCTCTGTCATTGGTACCCACATGGACCACAACCTCTGGCTTCTTCACCTTCACCTTCAGAAAGTCCTGCAGCCACGCAGTGATATCCTTGACCCTGGCACCAGGGAGACAATATACCATCCTGGTGTCACGTCTGCAGCTGCATAAATGTTTATCTGTTCCCCTTACGATAGAAAACCCTATCACTATTGCTCTACACAGTTCTTTCTTCTCCCCCACCCTTCCCCACCCCACCATTGTGAGAAACACCGCTCACTTAATAAAAGATTTACACTTAGTCAAATTCTGAAGAAGTATTTATTATCGATCTTGCAAGAGCGGGTGCCTCCAGTAAGCAATAGCAGACACAAAGAATTCACACAGCATCACTTTGTTATATACAATCCATGAAAATACAATCCGTGGGAAACAATCCATGAGAAACACATCCCACACACTATAGACAGGGCAGTTCCCTTATTAGTGATCCCTTATTTGGTCTCCCTTGCACAGTGATTTCTAACTGCTCCTGGTACATCCTTGGACCGGCAGTTAAAGATAAGAATGAGGCCCTTTGCTTGCACCTGCTATCTCCCCCTTGCTTAGCAAGTTCTGTTATTGTACATCCCGTTCTTCCCCGAAGGTCATCCTGGTACATCGTTATAATAATTCGCTCACTATAGCTCACTCAGAACTTGACATGTTAATTTTCCCATCATGCTTCATTGTTGACATCCTAATTGTGAACCAGAGTATATACATGTAAAAACAACACAGAATGTTCATTTCTCACACCATGTAGCTGAGCCACTTGTGGTGCCAGCAACTTGGCTTTTGCTGCATACCCCTGAGAAATCATCTCCACCAGCAGTATTCAAAATGTAAAATCTGTTAGAGAGGGAGATATATCCAGGGGTTTCCTGCACTACCTGCCTAGTGCTTTTACTCTGTCCAGCAGTCGCCCATTCCCATTTTTTTACCTTTGGTATGACTACCTCACTTAACGGGCTATCCACAAAGATGTTCCATAGTGACTCCAGCCATTGCTCCAGATCCAAAATGCTGATTTTGAGTAGCTGCAGCTGGGTGTATTCAGAATATTTAATATACTAGGGACTTTACCTTAGTTCCTGTAATTTAAACACTACTTTTTTTTCAAAAGTTTTTTGAGTATCCAATTAATTTTTTCCAATTAAGGGGCAATTTAGCGTGGCCAATCCACCTACCCTGCACATCTTTGGGTTGTGGGGGCGAAACCCACACAAACATGGGGAGAATGTGTAAACTCCACACGGACAGTGACCGAGACCGGGATCGAACCTGGGACCTCGGTGCTGTGATACTGCAGTATTAACCACTGCGCCACCATGCTGCCCTCTTTAATCACTGCTTAATCTAATTACCAATTTTTATTTTAAAGACTGTACAGTAGAAATACTCACCTGGTCCTAATTACCAAGGCCTCTGCTCCTCTTGCATGGCTCCTGGTCCCATTTGCACTTACGTTTCCACTGTGATGTCACTCTTCGATGTTTCAAAAATCTCCCCTTTCATGCAGCTTTTTTAAAATCTGTCTTCTCCTCTAGGTTCTGTTGACTGCCTGTCTCGGGGTCCTCCTCTTATCCTCTCCGTGAGGTGTTGCTGCCAGCCTGTCCTGGGTCCTCCCTTTTTGCCCTCTTCTCTCAGTGCTGCCGACTGCCTGTCCCAGGGTCCTCCTTTTGCACACTTCTCTGGGCCGTTGATGCATATTAGGCATAATATGTTTAAGAAGATCCAAACAGGAAACCTTTTTCAATTTTTTAAGTGATTTTCATTTTTATGCCAAAAAAATCCATTCAAAGAAACAAAAACCGGGAGGGTAAAAGGAAATAAATACTCAATTTTTTGAAAATTTTTTGAAAATGAAATAAAAAGAATTACTTTGTTTCCTGGTTTACCTGATCATGTGGTTGCAATTGGAAGAGAGTATCTGAACAAGCACAATTGCAAACATCACACACTTTTTTTTTACATTTAGTGTATCCAATTATTGTTTTCCAATTAAGGGGCAATTTAGCGTGACCAATCCACCTACCCTGCACATTTTTGGGTTGTGGGGGTGAAACCCACGCAAACACAGGGAGAATGGGCAAACTCCACACGGACAGTGGCCCAGGGCTGAGATCGAACCCAGGACCACAGCGCTCTCAGCAGCAATGCTAACCACTGCACCACCGTACCGCCCACATACATTGCACATAGAAAACTCTGGAACCTGAGAACGGGCCCATAATTATGGATGAAGATGTCTTTTCAGGCATATTGTCAACAGATTATTGTAAAAGCAAAATACAAATATAAGTAGAATACTGCGGGCGCTGGAATCTGAAACATGAACAGAGGACACTGGAAAAACTCAGCAGGTCTGCCAGCATCTATCAGGAGAGAAACCAAAATTAAAGTTTTGCATCGCAGACCCTTCGTCGGAACTGAAAAGAGGGAAAATGTTAGAGCCATAGGCAGCAGTGCTAACCACTGGGCCACCACACTGCCCTGCCTGTCTCATAGTTTGTTTTTTTAATTTAGAGTACCCAATTCATTTTTTCCAATTAAGGGACAATTCAGTGTGGCAATCCACCTAACCTGCACATCTTTGGGTTGTGGGGGTGAAACCCACGAAAACAGAGGGAGAATGTGCAAACTCCACACGGACAGTGACCCAGAGCCGGGAGCGAACCTGGAACCTCGGCGTCGTGAGGCAGCAGGGCTAACACACTGCGCCACCGTGCTGCCCTAGCTGTCTCATAGTTGATGTGGCAGTCCCATAGTTAATCTGGCAGGCTCATAGTTAATGTGGCAGTCTCATTGTTAATGTGGGAGTCCCATAGTTGATGTGGCAGTCCCATAGTTAATCTGGCAGGCTCATAGTTAATGTGGCAGTCTCATTGTTAATGTGGGAGTCCCATAGTTAATGTGGCAGTCTCATAGTTAATGTGGCAGTCTCATTGTTAATGTGGCAGTCCCATAGTTAATCTGGCAGTTCCATAGTTAATGTGGCAGTCTCATATTTAATGTGGCAGTCCCATAGTTAATGTGACAATCTCCTAGTTAATGTGGCAGTCCCATAGGTAATGTGGCAGTCTCATAGTTAATGTGACAGTCACATAGTTAATGTGACAGTCCCATAGTTAATGTGACAGTCTCATAGATAATGTGACAGGCACATAGTTAATGTGGCAGTCTCACAGTTAATGTGGCAGTCCCATAGTTAGTGTGACAGCTCCATAGTTAATGTGGCAGTCTCATATTTAATGTGGCAGTCTCACAGTTAATGTGGCAGTCCCATAGTTAGTGTGACAGTATCAGAGTTAATGTGGCAGTCTCATATTTAATGTGGCAGTCCCATAGTTAATGTGGCAGTCCCATAGTTAATGCAACAGTCTCATAGTTAATGTGGCAGTTCCATAGTTAATGCGGCAGTCCAATAATTAATGTGGCAGTCCCATAGTTCAGGCAACAGTCCCATAGTTAACGTGACAGTCTCCTAGATAATGTGGCAGTCTCATAGTTAATTGCGCAGTCTCATAGTTAATGCGGCAGTCTCATATTTAATGTGGCAGTCCAATAGTTAATGTGACAGTCTCATAGTTAATGTGGCAGTCCCACAGTTAATGTGACAGTCCCATAGTTAATGTGGCAGGCTCATAGTTCATGTGACAGGCTCATAGTTAATGTGGCAGTCCCACAGTTAATGTGGCAGTCCCATAGTTAATCTGACAGGCTCACAGTTAATGTGGCAGTCCCACAGTTAATATGGCAGTCCCATAGTTACTGTGGCAGGCTCATAGTTAATGTGACAGGCTCATAGTTAATGTGACAGTCTCATATTTAATGTGGCAGTCCCATAGTTGATGTGGCAGTCCCATAGTTAATCTGGCAGGCTCATAGTTAATGTGGCAGTCTCATTGTTAATGTGGCAGTCCTATAGTTAATGTGGCAGGCTCATAGTTAATGTGACAGTCTCATATTTAATGTGACAGACTCATAGTTAATGTGACAGACTCATAGTTAATGTGGCAGTCCCACAGTTAATGTGGCAGTCCCATAGTTAATGTAGCTGTTCCATAGTTAATGTGACAGACTCATAGTTAATATGTCAGTCCCACAGTTAATGTGGCAGTCCCATAGTTACTGTGGCAGGCTCATAGTTAATGTGACAGGCTCATAGTTAATGTGACAGTCTCATAGTTAATGTGGCAGTCCCATAGTTAATGTGGCAGGCTCATAGTTAATGTGACAGGCTCATAGTTAATGTGACAGTCTCATAATAATGTGGCAGTCCCATAGTTAATGTGACAGTCTCATAGTTAATGTGGCAGTCCCATAGTTAATGTGACTGGCTCATAGTTAATGTGGCAGTCCCACAGTTAATATGGCTGTCCCATAGTTAATGTGGCAGTCAACAGTTAATGTGGCTGTCCCATAGTTAATGTGGCAGTCCCATGGTTAATGTGACAGTCTCATAGTTAATGTGACAGTCTCATATTTAATGTGGCAGTCCCATAGTTAATGTGGCAGGCTCATAGTGAATGTGACAGGCTCATAGTTAATGTGACAGACTCATAGTTAATGTGGCAGTCCCACAGTTAATGTGGCAGTCCCATAGTTAATGTGGCTGTCCCATAGTTAATGTGGCAGTCCCACAGTTAATGTGGCAGTCCCACAGTTAATGTGGCAGTCCCATAGTTAATGTGGCTGTCCCATAGTTAATGTGGCAGGCTCATAGTGAATGTGACAGGCTCATAGTTAATGTGACAGACTCATAGTTAATGTGACAGACTCATAGTTAATGTGGCAGTCCCACAGTTAATGTGGCAGTCCCATAGTTAATGTGGCTGTCCCATAGTTAATGTGACAGACTCATGGTTAATGTGGCAGTCCCACAGTTAATGTGGCAGGCTCATAGTTAATGTGACAGTCTCATATTTAATGTGGCAGTCCCATAGTTAATGTGGCAGGCTCATAATGAATGTGACAGGCTCATAGTTAATGTGACAGACTCATAGTTAATGTGGCAGTCCCACAGTTAATGTGGCAGTCCCATAGTTAATGTGGCTGTCCCATAGTTAATGTGGCAGGCTCATAGTGAATGTGACAGGCTCATAGTTAATGTGACAGGCTCATAGTTAATGTGACAGACTCATAGTTAATGTGGCAGTCCCACAGTAAATGTGACAGTCTCATAGTTAATGTGGCAGTCCCATAGTTAATGTGTCAGGCTCATAGTTAATGTGACAGTCTCATAGTTAATGTGACAGTCTCATAATAATGTGGCAGTCCCATATTTAATGTGACAGTCTCATAGTTAATGTGGCAGTCCCATAGTTAATGTGACAGGCTCATAGTTAATGTGACAGTCTCATAATAATGTGGCAGTCCCATAGTTAATGTGACAGTCTCATAGTTAATGTGGCAGTCCCATAGTTAATGTGACTGGCTCATAGTTAATGTGGCAGTCCCACAGTTAATATGGCTGTCCCATAGTTAATGTGGCAGTCAACAGTTAATGTGGCTGTCCCATAGTTAATGTGGCAGTCCCATGGTTAATGTGACAGTCTCATAGTTAATGTGACAGTCTCATATTTAATGTGGCAGTCCCATAGTTAATGTGGCAGGCTCATAGTGAATGTGACAGGCTCATAGTTAATGTGACAGACTCATAGTTAATGTGGCAGTCCCACAGTTAATGTGGCAGTCCCATAGTTAATGTGGCTGTCCCATAGTTAATGTGGCAGTCCCACAGTTAATGTGACAGGCTCATAGTTAATGTGACAGACTCATAGTTAATGTGACAGACTCATAGTTAATGTGGCAGTCCCACAGTTAATGTGGCAGTCCCATAGTTAATGTGGCTGTCCCATAGTTAATGTGACAGACTCATGGTTAATGTGGCAGTCCCACAGTTAATGTGGCAGTCCCATAGTTAATGTGGCTGTCCCATAGTTAATGTGGCAGGCTCATAGTGAATGTGACAGGCTCATAGTTAATGTGACAGACTCATAGTTAATGTGACAGACTCATAGTTAATGTGGCAGTCCCACAGTTAATGTGGCAGTCCCATAGTTAATGTGGCTGTCCCATAGTTAATGTGACAGACTCATGGTTAATGTGGCAGTCCCACAGTTAATGTGGCAGGCTCATAGTTAATGTGACAGTCTCATATTTAATGTGGCAGTCCCATAGTTAATGTGGCAGGCTCATAGTGAATGTGACAGGCTCATAGTTAATGTGATAGACTCATAGTTAATGTGGCAGTCCCACAGTTAATGTGGCAGTCCCATAGTTAATGTGGCTGTCCCATAGTTAATGTGGCAGGCTCATAGTGAATGTGACAGGCTCATAGTTAATGTGACAGGCTCATAGTTAATGTGACAGACTCATAGTTAATGTGGCAGTCCCACAGTAAATGTGACAGTCTCATAGTTAATGTGGCAGTCCCATAGTTAATGTGTCAGGCTCATAGTTAATGTGACAGTCTCATAGTTAATGTGACAGTCTCATAATAATGTGGCAGTCCCATAGTTAATGTGACAGTCTCATAGTTAATGTGGCAGTCCCATAGTTAATGTGACAGGCTCATAGTTAATGTGGCAGTCCCACACTTAATATGGCTGTCCCATAGTTAATGTGGCAGTCCCACAGTTAATGTGGCTGTCCCATAGTTAATGTGACAGTCCCATGGTTAATGTGACAGTCTCATAGATAATGTGGCAGTCCCATAGTTAATGTGACAGTCTCATAGTTAATGTGGAAGTCGCATAGTTAACGTGACAGGCTCATAGTTAATGTGACGGGCTCATAGTTAATGTGACAGACTCATAGTTAATGTGGCAGTTCCACAGTTAATGTGGCAGTCCCATAGTTAATGTGGTTGTCCCATAGTTAATGTGACAGACTCATAGTTAATGTGGCAGTCCCATAGTTAATGTGACAGTCTCATAGTTAATGTGGCAGTCCCATAGTTAATGTGTCAGGCTCATAGTTAATGTGGCAGTCCCATAGTTAATGTGACAGTCTCATACTTAATGTGGCAGTCCCATAGTTAATGTGACAGTCTCATACTTAATGTGGCAGTCCCATAGTTAATGTGACAGGCTCATAGTTAATGTGGCAGTCCCACAGTTTATATGGCTGTCCCATAGTTAATGTGGCAGTCCCATGGTTAATGTGACAGTCTCATAGTTAATGTGACAGTTCCACAGTTAATGTGGCAATCTTGTAGTTAATGTGGCAGTTCCGTACTTCACGTAACAGTCTCATAGTTAATGTGACAGTCTCATAGTTAATGTGACAGGCTCATAGTTAATGTGACAGGCTCATAGTTAATGTGACAGTCTCATTGTTAATGTGGCAGTCGCATAGTTTTTTAAAAAAATATTTGTATTCTCCATTTTCTCCAGAATTTACATCCCACCAACATGGAGTAAACGGTAACGAATACAATGTTAATCCCCTTATTAACAACAACGATCCCATCCTCCCACCAACCCCCAAACAACTGCCCAACTGACAATATAAGCATCAAATAAAACAAACCCACCCAAGATTGAAAAAACAGGGATAAAAGAAAAAGGAATCTGGAATCGCCTATGGTCACCATTGTCATCTGGGGCGCGATTCTCCGATGCCGCGCCATTTGGGAGAATCGCCTGGGGCGCCATTTTTTCACGCGACGCCGGTCCAACGCCCTCCCGCGATGCACCCAAGCGGCGAGATCGGCACGATCGAGTTCTGCGCGGCACAGTCTGGTGAACTGCCCGAGACACCCAAAATGGCGATTCTCCGCCACCCCCGCTAGTCTCAGGCCCGGATGGGCCGAGCGGCTGCTCAAAACGCCGGCTTCCCGCCAGCGCCATCCACACCTGTTCGCTACCGGCGGGAACAGCGCGGGAACTCTAGGGGGCAGCCTGTGAGGGGGCGAGGGAGGTTCTTTCACCGGGATAGGACTCAAAAGGGGTCAGGCCCGCGATCGGTGCCCACCGAACGGCGGTCCGGCCTCTCTGAAGGAGGACCTCCTTTCCTCCGCGCCCCGCAAGATCCATCCGACATCTTCTTGCGGGGCGGCCTCGGGGAGGACGGCAACCGCGCATGCGCGGGTGATGCCAGTTGGGCGGCAGATGAAGCGGCGCCACTTTTATGTGGAGCCAATGTCCGGCGCGCGCTGACGACGCTGCTTTAGCGACACGCTCCCCGGGTTTCGGGCCCTGCATCGGTCGAGATCGGGGCCGTTTCACGCCGTTGTCAACCTCGACGGCGTTCACAACGGCGTGGGCACTTAGTCGCGGAAGCGGAGAATCGTGCCCATACAGTCCACCCCCCAACCCTCCCTCCCTAACATTCAACGCCATCCAATCCCCAAAAGAGTACCGTGAATGACACCCATGAAGCGTAGACCCCCCCCCCCACACTTCCCCTTCCAGACTCCTCCCCTCTACTTCCTCTTGTAAATTCACCCCGGCTAGACTCACCAAAACCTGTTCTACCAGGCTCCGATGGCCGCCTACCCATCCCCACCTCACTCCCGCTCATTGGCTGGCTTAAACCGGCCAGCGTGGAAGCCCCCGCCCGGGTCTCCTTCCCCCTTGCCCGGTCCCAGGAAAACCAAGAAATCCCCTTAAGCACACAAACCCCGCACACACACCCAAGCCCCAAAGAACCGTCATTCCAAATGAAAGTCCCAACTCTTCCCTTGTCCAAATATACAGCATCGACTCATTTAGTACATACACCAACACACAGTGAAAAAATACAGTTACATGAGGCTACATAGGTACACGACCATTTCTCAATTCTGCCACAGGCCTTCTGCCTTCGCGAACTCCTCCGCTGCTTCCGCCATCCCAAAATAAAAGTCCTTGGATTTGTAGTTCACCTTCAAGTTAGCTGGACATACTATGCCGCACTGCACCTTGCTGATGTACTGTGCCTTCTTCACCCAGCTGAAGGCAGCCCGCCGCCTCGCCAGCTCCACTGTAAAGTCCTGGTATATGCGTATACCAGCTCCAGCCCACTGCACCACCCGCTTCTGCTTGGCCCAGCACAGGACTTTCTCCTTCACACTGTACCTACGGAAACACAGTTACTACTCTTGGCAGCTCAATCGCCTTTGGTAAAGGCCTTCAAGACCGATGAGCCCGATCCAGTTCGTATCGCGAGGGATCGTCCCCCTCCCCCAATAACTTCGCCAACATCGTGGCAAAATACTCCGTTGGCCTTGGGCCTTCCACCCCTTCGGGCAGACCCACAATCCTCAGATTCTGTCACCCTGATCTGTTTTCCAGGTCTTCCATTTTGGCTCGCAGACCCTTGTTGGTCTCTATCACCCTCCGCAACTCCTTCCCCATCGAGGTGAGTTGATCACTCTGTTGCGATAATGCCTCTTCCACTTCCTTCAGTGTCTCACCTCACTCCCGCATCTCTGCCGCTGCACTTGATACCGCCGTCCTCACTGGGGCAATCGCCTCCTCCACCAGCACTTTCAATACCGGCCCCATCTCCTTCCTCATCGCCTCCATGTGCTTTGTGAACTGTTTTTCATGGTCCACGGCCATCACCTTGGTCATTTTTTCTGCTGTGAGCGACGCGGCCTCACCTGGTGCTCCAGCCTCTGCTCTCCTTACAGTTCCTGCGCTGACTTTTCCACTCACCTGCGGACTTTCGTTAACCCCCTTTTTCATGGCCATTTTTCCCCCAAACTTGGACATTTCTCTACCCTGTGCCTTCTTACAGCCTTTTCAGCCTCCGTTGCCCCCAGGACCGGGTGTTAAAACTCCGAAATTTCTATTCCCGAGCGGGAGCCCTCCCGCCCACCGTCACCGGAAGAATTGGCAGTCTCATAGTTGTCATGATATCCACATTAACATATCATGGTGCAATCACACACACACTGATGGACAGGTAGTTGGAACAACCAGCACACACACAACATCGCAGCCAATCACCAAAGAACAAAGAACAAAGAAATGTACAGCACAGGAACAGGCCCGACTACAATCTTCTACACTTCCTGGGTCCAGTGAGAGCACACGCACTATAAAACAGGGAACACCACAGTTCCTGCTCATTCTACAAGGAGATAGCTCAGAGCACAGAGCTCACAGCGCGCCACTCAGACATAGACCATGTGCTGAGTGCCTCATCAAGATAGTGATAGGGCTGGGTCCACAGGTTAGCTGGTGAAGTACGAACCTAAGCCAGCAGTTAGTAGTTGCCACAGTTTAAGACAATAAAAGAGAGTTGTACCATCTACAGCCGTGTTGGATCATTTGTGTATCGGAACACCCAACACGACATGATACCAGTAGTGGAAGCTAACCAGCGACTGTGAGACCTACCTGCACCCTTTCAGAAATCCGCAATCCTGCTCCATGGAAAACATCAGCCCGCCGCAGCCGCTCCGAATCGCTGGAAATATTGGGGTCAACTGGAAGCTGTTTAAACTGCGGTTCCAACTCTTCCTAGAAGCCACAGACAGGGAGAATGCATCGGACACCAGGAAGATCGCCCTCCTCCTCTCCACGGCGGGGCAACACGCCATCCACATCTACAACTCCCTGGCATTCGCGGAAGGCGAGGGCAAGACGAAATATAAGACAGTGCTTCGAAAGTTCGATGAACACTTCCGCGTGGAAGTCAATGAGAACTTCGAGAGGTACCTCTTCCAGCAGCACCTGCAGGGTAAGGATGAGCCTCTCCAATCTTACTTGACACACCTCCGTATCCTCGCGCAGTCCTGCGGCTATGAGGCCACCTCCGACTCCATGATACGGGATCAGATAGTTTTTGGGGTCACCTTGGGCACCCTATGCCAGCAGCTCCTCAAAATAAAGCGCCTCACCCTTGCGACTGCCATCGAGACCTGCGTCCTCCATGAGAAGGCGACCAGCCGGTACTTCCAAATCCAGGAGGCGGAAACGGCACGGCACGGGTCCTACAAGGCGGAGCGGGTCCAGTCGATCGAGTACCTCCCGGCCCGCGGCCCGGACGAGGGCGGCCATTTCGCGCGCTTTCCGAGGCCTCCCGCGCTTGTACGCGTCAAAAGAGGGGACGTTGACGCAGAGGGACGTGATGCGCAGGCGCGCTCTACGCAGGACCGCACCACGCATGCGCGGCGGCGCAACGTACGCCATGATGTCACAACGTGCCGCAACTGTGGCTCCGCCCACTTAAAGCGGCAATGTCCGGCCAAAGCGCGACAATGCCTCCGCTGTGGCAGGATGGGCCCCTACGCTGCCTGCTGTCGAGAAGCTCAACTTGCCAACTCCCAACAATTCCACCAGCCTCGCAGGGACATGCGGGCAATCCAGTCCCCCTACACGGAGTCATATCCTGACAACATGCAGACCAGTGATACCGAAGACAAGGAACCCTTCCGCGTTGCGGTAATCCACAAGAACCAGATGTCCCCAAGTCGGAACCACCAGCCGCTGCCAGTGCACAGCATTGATCCGGGCGATGAGTGGTGTGCCACCCTAACGGTCAACCGATCACAGATCACATTTCGCTTGGACACTGGTGTCGCCGCCAATCTACTCGCATGGTCAGCCTTCCAGACCCTGAAGGTTAAACCACCGATTCTGCCATCCCACTGTCAGCTGGCTGACTAAAATGGAAACGTCATCCCGGCCACGGGGTCTTGCCAGCTCGAGGTTACACACAACTCACACAAAGGAACATTATCGTTTGAACTCGTTGGATCCTCGAAGGACTCTCTGTTGGCGCACAGGCGTGCAAGATCCTCCACCTCGTTCAGTGGGTACACACTCTGTCTCCAGAAGGCACGTCCGATTTCTCGGATGCAGACTTTAGGGCGCAGCTCCACTCACTCCTCGCGCACAACCAGGAGGTTTCTGAGGGCATGGGCACACTGCCCTACACGTACAGAATACAGCTCAAACCGGACGCCACCCTGGTCATTCACACACCTCGTAGAGTCCCAGCACCACTCAAGGATCTCCTCAAGCAGCAGCTGCAGGACCTGCAGGACCAAGAAGTGCTTTCCCGGGTCACAGAGCCAACGCCATGGGTCAGCTCCATGGTGTGCGTAAAGAAGCCCTCCGGCGAGCTCCGGATCTGTATCGACCCAAAAGATTTGAATAACAACATCATGAGGGAACACTACCCCATACCCAAACAAGAAGAAATCATGAGCGAAATGGCTCGAGCAAAAATATTCACCAAGCTTGATGCCTCAAAGGGTTTTTGGCAGATTCAATTGGATCAGTCCAGCAGGAAGCTGTGCACTTTCAACACTCCATTTGGCAGATACTACGACAATAGGATGCCATTCGGCATCATCTCGGCCTCCGAGGTGTTCCATCGCATCATGGAGCAGATGGTGGAGGGCATCGAAGGCGTGCGCGTCTACGTAGACGACGTTATCATCTGGTCCACCACACCACAGGAGCACATCAGTCGTCTCCAGCGTGTCTTTGCACGGATGCGGGATCAGGGCCTGCGCCTCAACCGAGCCAAGTGCTCTTTTGGCGAGACCAAGCTGAAGTTTTTGGGGGACCACATCTCCCGGTCAGGTGTGCGGCCGGATGCCGTCAAAGTGGCAGCCATCGCAGCCATGCAGCAGCCGTCAGACAAGAAGGCAGTGCTGCGCTTTCTCGGGATGGTCAACTTCCTGGGGAAGTTCATTCCTAACCTTGCCTCACACACGACTGCTCGTCGCCACCTGGTCAAAAAGACAACGGAATTCCAGTGGCTGCCCGCACACCAGAGTGAATGCGAGGAGCTCAAGGTCAAGCTCACCACCGCCCCGGTACTGGTGTTTTTCGATACCACACGGGAAACAAAGATCTCAACTGATGCCAGCCAGTCCGGCATTGGGGCGGTACTCCTGCAATGGGACAACACCACATCATGAGCCCCGGTCGCCTATGCGTCGCGTGCCATGACCCCCACAGAACAGCGCTATGCGCAGATTGAGAAGGAGTGCCTAGGCCTGTTGACCGGCAGCGACAAATTTCACGATTATATACATGGTCTTCCGCAGTTCACTGTGGAGACCGACCATCGCCCCCTGGTCGGCATCATTCAGAAGGACCTCAGCGATATGACCCGTCGCCTCCAGCGCATTCTGCTCAAGCTCCGGAGGTACGACTTCCAACTTGTCTACACCCCGGGGAAGGATCTCATCATCGCGGATGCTCTGTCCAGGGCGGTCAACACACCGCCCGACTCGGAGGGGTTCGTTTGTCAGGTCGACGCACAGGTAGCCTTCACATCGGCCAATCTGCCGACCACTGATGTACGTCTGGCCCACATTTGCCGTGAGATTGCGGCTGACCCCCTTCTACAGAGTGTAATGCACCACATGACGGAAGGGTGGCTCAAGGAGCAGTGCCCACAATTTTACAATGTCCGGGACGACTTGGCCGTCATTGATGTTGTCCTCTTGAAGTTGGACCGGATTGTGATCCCACACAGCATGCACCGGCTTGTCCTCGAACAACTGCACGAAGGCCATCTCGGAGTTGAAAAGTGCAGGCAGAGGGCCCGAGAGGCTGTGTACTGTCCGGGCATCAGCGACGACATTGCCAACATGGTGCTCAACTGCCCCACCTGCCAAAGGTTTCAGCCGGCGCAACCCCCTGAGACACTTCAGCCCCATGAGTTGGTCACGTCCCCCTGGGCAAAGGTGGGCGTGGACCTCTTCCATGCGCTCGGCAGGGACTACATAATTCTGATTGACTACTTCTCAAACTATCCGGAGGTCATACGCCTGCACGACATGACATCATCAGCTGTCATCCGGGCATGCAAAGAAACGGTTGCTCGCCATGGAATTCCGCTCACCGTCATGTCTGACAACGGGCCTTGCTTTGCGAGCCAAGAATGGTCTTCCTTTGCCACTTCATACAACTTCACGCACATGACGTCCAGTCCCTTGCATCCTCAGTCGAATGGCAAGGCGGAAAAGGGCGTCCACATTGTGAAGTGGCTCCTCTGCAAGGCTGCTGATGCCGGATCTGACTTCTGTTTAGCCCTGCTGGTCTATCGCTCGGCCCCACTGTCCACGGGCCTCTTGCCAGCCCAGCTGTTGATGGGTCGCACCCTCAGTACCACTGTGCCGTCCATTCATGTTCCTGACCCCGACCATGCTCCAGTACTGCGAAGGATGCAACAACAGCGTGCTCAGCAGAAGGTGGCACATGACGCTCGGGCGACTGATCTTCCTGCCCTGGCGCCTGGAGACAACGTACGCATACACCTACCGGAGGGTGGCTGGTCGGTAACCGACGAAGTTCTCCGCCATGTGACTCCCCACTCATTCCTGGTTCGCATGCCTGATGGCTCCATTCGCCGCCGTAATCGGCGGGCCCTTCGTCTGGTTCCGCGCTCACTACGAGATCATGCACCAGTGCCACGCCCTCCTGTTGTCCCTGATGTCGACTTCGTTGAGCTTCCTGCCACTCTGCCTATTCCTCTCTCACCCGTGGTCAGGCCCATTCCTCAGCCGGTGGATCCTGACCCACCCTTGAGGCGGTCAACCCGAATTCGTCGCCCACCAAGAGACTTGACTTATGAGCCTGTTAGCACATTGGACTCACTGAATTGTTTTACAGTACTGTTAACGAGTTTCTTTATTGTCGTTCGTTGTTCCAGAAGTTTTCTCTCGTCGTTTGTTGATTGCATTTGTTCTGTTGTTGGTACAACCTCGTTGCTATGTTGCACGTGACACCTTCCTCTGTATGTAGTTTAGCCTCATGTACATGTTGTAAATATTGCACACACATACTCAGATGCACACACTACACATTTCTATTTATTAGCATGTAGGCACATATCCTTGTGAAAGGGAGGAATGTCATGATATCCACATCAGCATATCATGGTGCAATCACACACACTGATGGACAGGTAGTTGGACCAATCAGCACACACACAACATCGCAGCCAATCACTAGTGAGAGCACACGCACTATAAAACAGCGATCACCACAGTTCCCGCTGATTCTGCAAGGAGATAGCTCAGAGCACAGAGCTCACAGCGTGCCACTCAGACATAGACCATGTGCTGAGTGCCTCACTAAGATTGCGATAGGGCTAGGTCCACAGGTTAGCTGGTGAAGTACGAACCTAAGACAGCAGTTCGTCGTTGTCACAGTTTAAGACAATAAAACAGAGTTGTACCATCTACAGCCGTGTTGGATCATTTGTGCATCAGAACACACAACACGACAATAGTTAATATGGCAGTCTCATAGTTAATGTGGCAGTGTCATAGTTAAATTCATGTGACTGTCTCATAATTTTTTTTTTTTTAAAGTATTTTTATTCTCCTCCTTTTTCACATTTTCTTCCAAATTTACACCCAACAATAAACAATAATCAGTACCGAATGTAATGTCAATCCCCATACCAATAACAACGATCACATCCTTTCACCAAACCCCAACATTAGCCTGCATGTTAACATACACAAATGACAAAAAGGAATCAGGAATCACCCATAGTCACCATTAACACATACAGCCCCCCACCCTCCCAACCCTCCCAGGCCTCCCACTAATGTTCGATATGATCCAATTCACGAAAGTGCATAATGAATAATGCCCATGAATTGTAGAACCCCTCCATCCTACTTTCTCATAATTAAAGTGGCAGTTCCATAGTTAATGTGGCAGTCCCATAGTTAATGCAACAGTCTCATAGTTAATGTGACAGACTCATAGTTAATGCAACAGTATCATACTTAATGTGGCAGTCCCATAGTTCAGGCAACAGTCTCATAGTCAATATGGCAGTCCCATAGTTAATGCATCAGTCTGAATAGTTAATGTGGCAGTCCCATAGTTAATGTGGCAGTCTCATAGTTAATGCGGCAGTCTCATAGTTAATGTCACAGTCACACAGTTAAAGTGACAGTCTCATAGTTAATGTGGGAGTCTCGTATTTAATGTAACAGTCTCAAAGTTCATGTGACTGTTCCATAGTTAATATGGCCGTCTCATAGTGAATATGGCAGTCTCATAGTTAATGTGGCAGTCTCATAGTTAATGTGGCAGTCCCATAGATCAGGCAACAGTCTCATAGATAAAGTGACAGTCTCATAGTTAATGTGGCAGTCTCATAGTTAACGTGGCAGTCCCATAGTTAATGTGGCAGTCTCATAGACAGTATGGCAATCTAATAGTTAATGTGACAGTCTCATAGTTAATGTGACAGACTCATTGTTAATGTGGCAGTCCCATGGTTAATGTGACTGTCTCATAGTTAATGTGACAGGCTCATAGTTAATGTGGCAGTCTCATAGTTAATGTGGCAGTCTCATAGTTAATGTAGCCGTCTCATAGTTAATGTGGCAGTTTCATAGATCAGGCAACAGTCTCCTAGTTAATGAGGCAGTCTCATAGTTAACGTGGCAGTCCCATACTTAATGTGGTAGTCTCATAGAAAATATGGCAGTCCAATAGTTAATGTGACTGTCTCATAGTTAATGTGGGAGGCTCATAGTTAGTGTGGCAGTCTCATAGTTAATATGGCAGTTCCATAGTTAATGTGACAGTCTCATAGTTAATGTGGCAGGCTCATAGTTAGTGTGGCAGTCTCATAGTTAATGTGACAGTCTCATAGTTAATTTGGGAGTTTCATAGTTAATGCAGCGATCTCATAGTTAATGTCACCGTCTCATAGTTAATGTGGCAGTCTCATAGTTAATGTGACAGTCTCATAGTTAATGTGACAGTCTCATAGTTAATTTGGGAGTTTCATAGTTAATGCAGCGATCGAATAGTTAATGTCACCGTCTCATAGTTAATGTGGCAGTCTCATAGTTAATGTGGCAGTCGCATAGTTAATGTGACCATCTCATAGTTAATGTGGCAGTCTCATAGTTAATGTGGCTGTCTCATAGTTAATTTGGCTGTCTCATAGTTAATTTGGCAGTCTCGTAGTTAATGTGGCAGTGTCATCGTTAATGTGACCGCCTCATAGTTAATGTGGCAGTCGACTTCCGGTTGCGGCGATGTGGAGCTAAGCCACACGTTTCGGCAGCTCCCGCGATAACGGACGTTTGGGCTCTCCAGAGGCCCCAACGGAACTTTTTTGATTTGATCCCGTGTGGGAAGGTGCAGTAAGGTCCTTTTGTAAGGGCCCCGAAGAATCCAGCACGAGTTTTAAGGATACAAAATAATAACGTTTATTTACTATCACAATATATACATAACAGTAGCAGTAACTTCCCTTGCTATCTTCTCCTTCCTCCTGGTTCCTGGACTGGCCAGCTTATTTATAGTAGGAGTTTCACCGCCCCCCTCATTGGGGAAGTTCATACTCCCATAGGATTGTGGGATATTCATTAGTCCCCAGCTAATCGTCAGTAGGTAGGTTATAACATCCCTCCCCCTCAAAGTCCAAGGAATCCACCGTAGGCCCTGGCGAAGGAAGGCGTCGAACTCGTCTGGCCGCAGGCCGGACGCCATTTGCACGCGGCGCTGGATCAGGCGGCGTATAACGAGACGGAGACCGGCGCTTCCGTGATGAACGGCGCGGTTGTACATCCACGGCCTGTGGACCCGAGGATTCCCCCTCTGATTCATCCTGTGTCTCCATCTCGGAGTCAGAGTCTGCTGCCTCCGTCATGTCAGCGTCTCTGTCCCCATTCGGTCCTGTCATGACCTGCGCAGGCTTCGAGTGAGGCACCAGTGGAAGATTTGGAGGACTACCTTCCCTTATTTCTGGTCTTTGCCGCTGTTGAACTGAGCTCCGGGGGCGGGGAATCTTTTGCGGGGATGATCTTCTGGACCGGACGTGGTCTACATGTTTTCGCTGGAGACGACCCTGGGCTTGCACTTGGTACGATATAGGGCCTGTTTGGCGAAAGATTACACCAGGAACCCATTGGGCACCACCAGCAAAATTCCGCACGAATACTGGGTCACCGGGCGCAAACTGCCGAATCGGACGATGCCGAGACAATCCCGGTCCCTGCCGTTCTTGTGTGCGGCGTACTTTTGCGCCAATGTCCGGGAAGACCATACTAAGGCGGGTGCGAAGTCTCCGGCCCATTAGGAGTTCTGCGGGAGCTACCGCAGTCACTGCATGGGGGGTGGTCCTGTACGTAAACAAAAACCGAGCCAGTCTCGTGTCCATTGATCCGGAAGACTGCTTCTTTAGTCCTCTTTTGAATGTTTGCACTGCACGCTCTGCCAACCCATTTGAAGCCGGGTGGTAAGGGGCAGTGCGGATATGGCGGATGCCGTTCATCTTTGTAAACCTAGCAAACTCCTCACTCGTGAATGGAGTGCCATTATCCGTGACCAGCACCTCGGGGAGGCCATGCGTGCTAAATGATAAACGCATTTTTTCAATTGCTGCGCAGGACGTTGTCCCCTGAATCTTATGCACCTCCAGCCATTTGGACTGGGCGTCAATTAGTAGAAGGAACATGGATCCCTGAAAAGGGCCTGCGAAATCTGCATGTAAGCATGCCCAAGGCTGCCCTGGCCATTCCCAGTGATGTAGGGGCGCGGCCGGCGGAAGCTTCTGATGCTCCTGGCAAATGGAGCAGTTTTGGGCCACCTTCTCAATGTCGGTGTCGAGGCCTGGCCACCAGACATAACTCCGGGCCAACATTTTCATCTTGGTCACGCCCGGATGCCCATTGTGCAAGTCTGATAATATCAGCTCCTGGCCTTTGTGGTAGTATGCATTAGGGGTCATGTGGGACTGTGAAGCCGTGATGTCATTGGCTGACAGATCCCGGGTCCTGGTTGGCTGTTGACCTCTAGCTCCGCCCTGAAGGCGGAGTATAAGAACTAGGAGTTCTCCCCCGCAGGCCAGTCTGCTACTGAACTGCGGGGAACAAGTCACGCTTAATAAAGCCTCATTGACTTCATCTCTATTCGTCTCTCGTGAGTCTTTGTGCGCTACAATTTATTAAGCGTGCTTAAAAGAACTATGGAGCTCAGGATCATCCCGGAATGCCTGAGGATCAGCCCCAACGCAGTGAACTCAGCAGCAGTTTTCAAACACTGGCAGACTTGTTTCGAGGCCTACCTCAGAACGGCCCCCGGCCAGGTCACAGAAGACCAGAAACTACAGGTCCTGCACTCGAGGGTAAGCCCGGAAATTTTTCCTCTCATCGAAGACGCAGAGGATTTCCAGACGGCGTTCGCAGCACTAAAAAGCATCTATGTTCGCCCAGTGAACCAGATCTTCGCACGCTACCAACTCGCAACGAGACGGCAAAGTCCCGGAGAATCGATAGATGAATTCTACGCCGCGCTACTAATTTTGGGACGGGCCTGCAGCTGCCCGCCGGTAAACGCAATGGAACATACGGAAATGTTGATGCGTGATGCTTTTGTGGCTGGTATGAACTCTTCCCAAATCCGACAAAGACTTTTAGAAAAAGAGTCGCTAGGACTCTCAGAGGCACGGGCCCTTGCAGCCTCACTAGATGTGGCCGCGCGAAACGCCCGCGCCTACGGCCCCGACCGCGCAGCAGCCCCTTGGGCTCCGTGGACCCCCGTTGCGACAAACCCCCCCCCCCCCCACCCCACAGGCTTGCGCGGTTCAGACGCCAAGTCGTCCCGGGGGAGCCCGCTGCTATTTCTGCGGCCAGGCGAAACACCCCCGGCAGCGCTGCCCGGCCCGCGCAGCGATTTGTAAGAGCTGCGGGAAAAAGGGCCATTTCGCGGCTGTGTGCCGGTCCCGGGAGGTCGCCGCTGTCCCCGGCGAACAAGGATTCCTGCGCGCTTCTAACGCTCCCCAACCCCCCCAGCACCCCATGTATGACCCGCAGGCGCAACCAGTTTGGGTCCCGGCCACCGCGGTCCAGCGCCCCATGTACGACCCGCAGGCACAACCAGTTTGGGTCCCGGCCACCGCTGTCCCCGGAGAACAAGGCGCTCTGCGCGTTTCTGATGCTCCCCAACCCCCCCAGCGCCCCATGTGCGACCCGCAGGCACCGCCATTTTGGGTCCCGGCCACCACGAGGGGAGGGGTGCCGCCACCTTGGGACCCCCCAGACGTGTGCGACGCATGGGGACGGCCACTTTGTCCACCCCCGCCGCCATCTTGTGACCCCCCAGCCATGTGCGGTGCATGGGGGTGGCCATTTTGTTCACCGCCGCCGCCATCTTGGACGGCAACAACGGACCCCAGTGTCGACGGCTCCACGGGGTTCGAGGAAGACGCTCAAGCACTACGATCATGTCTGGCCTCAATGACGCTGGACCAAGCACGGCCCCGGACGCTCCAGACGACGACAACAACGGTGCTGATAAACGGGCACGAGACACCATGCCTGGTCGACTCCGGGAGCACGGAAAGCTTCATCCACCCCGACACGGTAAGATGCTGTTTTTTGACCATCCGTCCCAGTGCGCAAAAGATTTCCCTAGCTGCAGGATCCCACTCCGTACAGATTAAAGGCTTCTGCATAGTGACCCTAACGGTGCAAGGGAGGGAGTTTAAAAACTACAGGTTCTACGTCCTTCCCCAACTCTGCGCGCCCACATTACTGGGATTAGATTTCCAGTGCAACCTGCAGAGCCTAACGTTTCAATTCGGCGGCCCAATACCCCCACTCACTATCTGCAGCCTCGCGACCCTCAAGGTTGAGCCCCCATCCTTGTTTGCAAACCTCACCCCGGATTGCAAACCCGTCGCCACTAGGAGCAGACGGTACAGCGCCCAGGACCGGACATTCATTCGGTCCGAAGTCCAGCGGCTACTGAAGGAAGGCATAATCCAGGCCAGCAACAGTCCCTGGAGAGCACAGGTGGTAGTAGTAAAGACAGGGGAGAAGCAAAGGATGGTCATAGACTATAGCCAGACCATCAACAGGTACACACAACTAGATGCGTACCCTCTCCCCCGCATATCCGACATGGTCAATCGGATTGCCCAATATAAGGTCTTCTCCACCGTGGACCTCAAGTCCGCCTACCATCAGCTCCCCATCCGCCCAAGTGACCGCAAGTACACAGCCTTCGAGGCAGACGGGCGATTATACCACTTCCTACGGGTCCCATTTGGCGTCACAAACGGGGTCTCGGTCTTCCGAGAGATGGACCGAATGGTTGATCAACACGGGTTGCAGGCCACGTTCCCGTACCTCGACAACGTAACCATCTGCGGCCACGATCAGCAGGACCACGACGCCAACCTCCAAAAATTCCTCCAGACCGCTAAAGCCTTGGACCTCACATACAACGAGGACATGTGCGTGTTTAGCACAAACCGGCTAGCCATCTTGGGATATGTAGTGCGCAATGGGATAATAGGCCCCGACCCCGAACGCATGCGCCCCCTCATGGAATTTCCCCTCCCGCATTGCTCAAAAGCCCTAAAACGCTGCCTGAGGTTCTTTTCATATTACGCCCAGTGGGTCCCCCAGTACGCAGACAAGGCCCGCCCCCTAATACAGACCACGACCTTCCCTCTGTCGACAGAGGCTTGCCAGGCCTTCAGCCGCATCAAAGCGGATATCGCAAAGGCCACGATGCGCGCCATCGACGAGTCCCTCCCCTTCCAGGTCGAGAGCGACGCCTCCGATGTAGCTCTAGCGGCCACCCTTAACCAAGCGGGCAGGCCCGTGGCCTTTTTCTCCCGAACCCTCCACGCTTCAGAAATCCGCCACTCCTCAGTGGAAAAGGAAGCCCAAGCCATAGTGGAAGCTGTGCGACATTGGAGGCATTACCTGGCCGGTAGGAGATTCACTCTCCTCACGGACCAACGGTCGGTAGCCTTCATGTTCGATAATGCACAGCGGAGCAAAATTAAGAACGACAAGATCTTAAGGTGGAGGATCGAGCTCTCCACCTTCAACTATGAGATCATGTACCGTTCCGGAAAGCTGAACGAGCCGTCCGATGCCCTATCCCGCGGCACATGTGCCAACGCACAAATTAACCGCCTCCAAACCCTCCACGAGGACCTCTGCCACCCGGGGGTCACTCGGTTCTACCACTTTATAAAGTCCCGCAACCTCCCCTACTCTGTGGAGGAGGTCCGTACAGTCACAAGGAACTGCCACATCTGCGCAGAGAGCAAACCGCACTTTTTCAGGCCGGATGGTGCGCACCTGATCAAGGCTTCCCATCCCTTTGAACGCCTTAGTCTGGATTTCAAAGGGCCCCTCCCCTCCACCGACCGCAACATATACTTCCTGAACGGGGTGGACGAGTACTCCCGTTTCCCCTTCGCCATCCCCTGCCCTGGCATGACCGCGGCCACAGTCATTAAAGCCCTTAACACCATATTCACACTGTTCGGTTGCCCCGCATACGTCCACAGCGACAGGGGGTCCTCCTTTATGAGTGACGAGCTGCGCCAGTTCCTGCTCAGCAACGGTATAGCCTCGAGCAGGACGACCAGCTACAACCCCCGGGGGAACGGGCAAGTAGAGAGGGAGAACGGCACGGTCTGGAAGACCGTCCTACTGGCCCTACGGTCCAGGGACCTCCCAGTTTCACGGTGGCAGGAGGTCCTCCCAGACGCTCTCCACTCCATCCGGTCGCTACTGTGTACTAGCACTAACCAAACGCCCCATGAGCGCCTCCTTGTCTTCCCCAGGAAGTCCTCCTCTGGAACGTCGCTGCCGACCTGGCTGGCGGTCCCAGGACCCATCTTGCTCCGAAAACATGTGCGGGCGCACAAGTCGGACCCGTTGGTCGAGAGGGTTCGCCTCCTCCACGCGAACCCGCAGTACGCTTACGTGGAGTACCCCGACGGCCGACAGGACACGGTCTCCCTGCGAGATCAGGCGCCCGCCGGCAACACGCACACCCCCCCGACACCAATCACCCCCTCCCTGCCACCGGCGCACCCCGCGAGCGCCCCCTTCCCGGGAGGATCGGTCCTCCTCCCAGGTTCGACCAGAAGTGAAGCTGAAGCAGAAACCGTAATGCTCCCGGAGACAACAACACGGGAACAAGCACCACCACCGGGGCCGAGGCGATCGACAAGGACGACCAGACCGCCCGACCGACTCGTGGCATCGATGTAACACTACAATGTTGTGGACTTTAACGAGAACTTTTTCCTTTTCCCCCTTTTACTGTAAATAGTTCATAACAAAAAAAACCTCTGTACATGCTGTGATGACATGCAAAAGTTTTCCTCCCAGGACCAACCTTGTAAACCCTTACCACCATACGAAGCACCACCCCGCCGGGTTCATTTTTAATAAGGGGTGAATGTGGTAGTATGCATTAGGGGTCATGTGGGACTGTGAAGCCGTGATGTCATTGGCTGACAGATCCCGGGTCCTGGTTGGCTGTTGACCTCTAGCTCTGCCCTGAAGGCAGAGTATAAGAACCAGGAGTTCTCCCCCGCAGGCCAGTCTGCTACTGAACTGCGGGGAACAAGTCATGCTTAATAAAGCCTCATCGACTTCATCTCTATTCATCTCTCGTGAGTCTTTGTGCGCTCCAGCCTTTTTCCGGGACAATCACACGCGTCCCCCACAAGAGGATGCCGTCTTCCACGCTGAACTCTGACAGCTTGGAGGAAAATGCCCGCAACTCGCCTGGGAGCTGTCTATGCTGCCCACCATACAGGACTATGTGCCGAACCTTTGACAGGACTGGCTCCGTCTGGGTCCACTCACGGATCTGTGATGCCGTGACAGGCAAGGTGTCCATAAAATTTAGGGTTGCAACCACCTCACCGGTCGTGGGGGTCGACATGGGGCCGGTCGATAAAGGCAATCGGCTCAGTGCGTCGGCATTTGCTATCTGCGTACCTGGTTTGTGCTCCAGAGAATACTCATATGCAGCAAGCAACAAAGCCCAGCGCTGGATCCGTGCAGAAGCAGTGGGCGGTATTGGCTTATCCTCTCTGAAGAGTCCCAGCAGGGTCTTATGATCAGTCACGATAGTGAAATGGCGGCCGTACACATACTGGTGGAAGCGTTTCACCGCGAAAACCACTGCCAGGCCCTCCTTCTCGATCTGCGCGTACTTCTTCTCCGCTGCAGTCAATGTGCGGGAGGCGAAAGCTATCGGTCGCTCGGCCCCGTTCTCCATCTTGTGGGACAGAACAGCCCCAATACCATACGGGGATACATCACATGTGACGAGCAAAGGCTTTCCCGGATCATAGTGGGTTAGTAACCCAGACGACGACAATTGTTGCTTTACCCGCCGGAAAGCGGTTTCTTGCGGCTGACCCCAAACCCAGGTGTGATTTTTCTTTAGCGTGTAAGAGGGCCAGCGTAGTTGCCAGATTGGGGAGGAACTTCCCGTAATAGTTTACGAGACCGAGAAAAGAACAAAGATGCGAAGTGTCAGTCGGGGTGGGGGCATGTTGAATTGCACGCACCTTCTCTGCGACGGGGTGCAGACCCTCGCGATCCACCCAATAACCTAGGTAGTCTACTTCTTTTGCCTGAAATACGCACTTTGTGTGACGTAAACGGACTCCAGCCTCCGAAAGGCGTTTAAGGACAGCCTCCAGATTTTCCAAATGCTCTTGCTCCGACGTCCCTGTAATCAACACGTCATCTAGGTAGACAGCCACACGTGGTAAACCTCTCAAAATGCCCTCCATAACACGTTGAAAAATTGCGCAGGCAGAGGATACTCCAAAGGGCAACCGTGTATATTCATACAGGCCCCGGTGTGTGTTAATTGTTACATATGGTCGGGAGGCAGGGTCCAGCTCCAACTGCAGGTAGGCGTGACTCATATCTAATTTTGTGAATGAGAGTCCGCCTGCAAGTTTCGCGTAGAGATCCTCTATGCGAGGCATTGGGTATCGGTCGAGTCGGGAAACTGTATTCACTGTAAGTTTGTAGTCGCCACACAAGCGAACTGTGGCATCTGGCTTCATTACTGGTACAATTGGTGCAGCCCAGTCAGCAAAACGGACGGGCCTGATAATACCCAAACTCTCCAAACAAGTGAGCTCCCCTTCTACCTTCGAGCAAAGCGTAAGGCACTGGGCGCGCCCAGAAATAGCGCGGTGTGGCTCCTTGTTCAAGTTGGATACGGGCTACGGCCCCTCTTATTTTCCCCAGACCAGGCTGGAATACCTCTGGGTATCGTCCTAGCACCTCAGTCAACCCTCCAGAAACTGTTTGGAGGATGTGCTCCCATTGCAACCGCAAATGACGCAACCAGTCCCGACCCAACAGGCTGGGCCCATGGCCACGCACTACGATAAGTGGGAAACGCCCCTCCTGGCGTCCATAGACAACAGGGGTCATTGTAGTTCCTGCAATGTCCAGTGGTTCCCCCGTGTAGGTGGCCAACCTGGCCTGTGAGTCAGTTAGTGTAAGGGTCTGTATACCCTGCTTGATGCGGTCGAATGTCCTCTGGGCGATCACGGAGACCGCTGCGCCAGTATCCAACTCCATCTCCAGCGGGTGGCCATTGACCCGTACTGTCACCTTAATGGGGGCCACATGGGGAGCTGCCACACAATGCAGCTGCAGGCAGTCGTCCTCCGTCTCCATGTCCTCAGGAGTGGTCGCCGCAGGTTCAACCACATGGAAGGTACGGCCTCTGGGCTGGTCCCAGTTACGGCCCCTGGGCTGGTCCCAGTTTCAGTCGGAACGACGGCGCCTCTGGCGTCCCCAGGACCGCCGTCCGCGACGGGGTCGGCGCCTACAAGTCTGACACGGACATGGCTCCTCATCCATTGGCTCTGGAGAAGGCTCCCTTCGGGGAGGAATGTCCGATGGCCACTGGCGTCGGTCTGGTCGTTGCCTCGCCCAAGGTACCGCAGGAGTGCGGGGGGACGTTTTTGGGCGGAAAGGGTTGCGCCCCAAGGCATGCACTTCCATTCCCTGTAGCTCCTGTACTCCTCGCTCTGCGCTCTCTCGGGACAAGACTATTTGTATTGCCTGTTGAAAAGTCAATGTTGGCTCCGCTAACAACTTTCTCTGGGTGGCCGCATTGTTAATACCGCAAACCAAACGGTCGCGTAACATTTCTGACAAGGTCTCACCATAGTCACAGTATTCCGCAATTCCGCGTAGCCTGGATAAAAAAATCGGCAAGGGATTCTCCAGGGGTCCTCTCAGCGGTATTAAGCCGGTAACGCTGGACTATCGTGGACGGGGTTGGGTTAAAGTGTTGCCCCACTATATTCACAAGTTCGTCAAACGTTTTGGTGTCCGGCGCAGCTGGGTACGTAAGGCTCCTAATCACCCCAAACGTATGCGGGCCGCAGGCGGTGAGCAATATGACCACCTGGCGCTCGTTTTCAGTGATATTGTTTGCCCGGAAATAGTAACGCATCCGTTGTGTGTACTGGTTCCAGCTTTCCAGCGCAGCATCAAAAACATCCAAACGTCCGTACAGAGGCATGGTATAATAGAAAACAACTTCCAACCTGTATCCAACAAAAATCCAGGGAGGTGGCTTCAGCAGTGTAGACAGCTATTCACTTTTACCTTCGTCGCCAGTTTTGTAAGGGCCCCGAAGAATCCAGCACGAGTTTTAAGGATACAAAGTAACAACGTTTATTTACTATAACAATATATACATAACAGTAGCAGTAACTTCCCTTGCTACCTTCTCCTTCCTCCTGGTTCCTGGACTGGCCAGCTTATTTATAGTAGGAGTTTCTCCGCCCCCCTCATTGGGGAAGTTCATACTCCCATAGGATTGTGGGATAGTCATTAGTCCCCAGCCAATCGTCAGTAGGCAGGTTATAACAGGTCCCCCCTTACGTTATATGGCTGAGATCAGCGGTGGAGCGGCGAGAAAAGAGGCTTTGGAGCAGCGGCAAAAACGAGGGGGAAAAAGCAAGATGGCGTAGGGCAGAAATTGAGCAGCATGGGGGCCGGACCAGCAGGAGTTACTTAAGCGCTGTGTGGAGGAGCTTAAAAAGGAGGTGCTGGCGCCAATGCTGTGAATACTTCATGGGTGGGATGATGGATGAGGATGTGGGTAGAGTTCTGGTTAAAATTCCTTTTTTCTTTTCTGTAGACGAGATGATAATAATGGGGAATCTGGGCGTCGGTGCTGGAGGGAGGTGAGACTCTGTAGCGCACAAAGACTCCGTGAGACGAATAGAGTGAAGTCGATGAGGCTTTATTAAGCGTGACTGTTCCCCCGCAGTTCAGTAGTAGACTGCCTGCGGGGGAGGACTCCAGGTAGTTATACTCCGCCTTCAGGGCGGAGCTAGAGGTCAACGTCCAAGCAGGACCCGGGATCTGTCAGCCAATGACATCATGGCTTCACAGTCCCACATGACCCCTAATGCATACTACCACATTCATCCCTTGTTAAAAATGAACCCGGCGGGGTGATGCTTCGCATGGTGGTAAGGGTTTACAAGGCTGGTCCTGGGAGGAAAACTTTCGCATGTTATTACAGTATGTACAAGGTTTTTTTTTGTTTCAAACTATTTACAGTAATCGTCAGGAAAAGACAAAATGTTCTTGTTAAAAGTCCACATATTGTAGTGTTAGATTGACGCCACGAGTCGGTCGGGCGGTCTGGTCGTCCGTGTCGATCGCCTCGGCCCCGGTGGTGGTGGTGGTGTTTGTTCCGGTGTTGTCGTCTCCGGGAGCCTTACAGTTTCAGCTTGGGCTTCATTCCTGGTCGGGCCTGGGAGGAGGACTGATCCTCCTGGGAAGGGGCGGTCGCGGGGTGCGGCGGTGGCAGGAAGGGGGGGGGTTGGGTGATTGGTGTCGGGGGGGTGTGTGTGTTGCCGGCGGGCGCCAGATCTCGCAGGGAGACCGTGTCCTGTCGGCCGTCGGGGTACTCCACGTAAGCGTACTGCGGGTTCGCGTGGAGGAGGTGAACCCTTTCGACCAACGGGTCCGACTTGTGCGCCCGCACATGCTTTCGGAGCAAGATGGGTCCTGGGGCCGCCAGCCAGGTCGGCAGCGACGTTCCAGAGGAGGACTTCCTGGGGAAGACAAAGAGGCGCTCATGAGGCATTTGGTTAGTGCTAGTACACAGTAGTGACCGGATGGAGTGGAGGGCGTCCGGGAGGACCTCCTGCCACCGTGAAACTGGGAGGTCTCTGGACCGTAGGGCCAGTAGGACGGTCTTCCAGACCGTGCCGTTCTCCCTCTCTACTTGCCCGTTCCCCCGGGGGTTGTAGCTGGTCGTCCTGCTCGAGGCTATACCGTTGCTGAGCAGGAACTGGCGCAGCTCGTCACTCATGAAGGAGGACCCCCTGTCGCTGTGGACGTATGTGGGGCAACCGAACAGTGTGAATATGGTGTTCAGGGCTTTAATGACTGTGGCCGCGGTCATGTCAGAACAGGGGATGGCGAATGGGAAGCGGGAGTACTCGTCCACCACATTAAGGAAGTATATGTTGCGGTCGGTGGAGGGGAGGGGTCCTTTGAAATCCAGACTAAGGCGTTCAAAGGGGCGGGAAGCCTTAATCAGGTGCGCACCATCCGGCCTGAAAAAATGCGGTTTGCACTCTGCGCAGATGTGGCAGTTCCTTGTGACTGTACGGACCTCCTCTAAAGAGTATGGGAGGTTGCGGGACTTGATAAAGTGGTAAAACCGAGTGACCCCCGGGTGGCAGAGGTCCTCGTGGAGGGTTTGGAGGCGGTTAATTTGTGCGTTGGCACATGTGCCGCGGGATAGGGCATCGGACGGCTCGTTCAGTTTTCCGGGACGATACAAGATCTCGTAGTTGAAGTTGGAGAGCTCGATCCTCCACCTTAAGATCTTGTCGTTTTTGATTTTGCCCCGCTGTGCATTATCGAACATGAAGGCTACTGACCGTTGGTCCGTGAGGAGAGTGAATCTCCTGCCGGCCAGGTAATGCCTCCAATGTCGCACAGCTTCCACTATGGCTTGGGCTTCCTTTTCCACTGAGGAGTGGCGGATTTCTGAAGCGTGGAGGGTTCGGGAGAAGATGGCCATGGGTCTGCCCGCTTGGTTAAGGGTGGCTGCTAGAGCTACGTCGGAGGCGTCGCTCTCGACCTGGAAGGGGAAGGATTCGTCGATGGCGCGCATCGTGGCCTTTGCGATATCCGCTTTGATGCGGCTGAAGGCCTGGCAAGCCTCTGTCGACAGAGGGAAGGTCGTGGTCTGTATTAGGGGGCGGGCCTTGGCTGCGTACTGGGGGACCCACTGGGCGTAGTATGAAAAGAACCCCAGGCAGCTTTTTAGGGCTTTTGAGCAGTGCGGGAGGGGAAATTCCATGAGGGCGCGCATACGTTCGGGGTCGGGGCCTATTATCCCATTGCACACTACGTAGCCCAGGATGGCTAGCCGGTTGGTGCTAAAAACGCACTTGTCCTCGTTGTACGTGAGGTTCAAGGCTTTAGCGGTCTGGAGGAATTTTTGGAGGTTGGCGTCGTGGTCCTGCTGATTGTGGCCGCAGATGGTTACATTGTCGAGATACGGGAACGTGGCCCGCAACCCGTGTTGATCAACCATTCGGTCCATCTCCCGTTGGAAGACCGAGACCCCGTTTGTGACGCCAAATGGGATCCTTAGGAAATGGTATAATCGCCCGTCTGCCTCGAAGGCTGTGTACTTGCGGTCACTTGGGCGGATGGGGAGCTGATGGTAGGCGGACTTGAGGTCCACGGTGGAGAAGACTTTATATTGGGCAATCCGATTGACCATGTCGGATATGCGGGGGAGAGGGTACGCGTCTAGTTGTGTGTACCTGTTGATGGTCTAGCTATAGTCTATGACCATCCTTTGCTTCTCCCCTGTCTTTACTACTACCACCTGTGCTCTCCAGGGACAGTTGCTGGCCTGGATTATGCCTTCCTTCAGTAGCCGCTGGACTTTGGACCGAATGAATGTCCGGTCCTGGGCGCTGTACCGTCTGCTCCTAGTGGCGACGGGTTTGCAATCCGGGGTGAGGTTTGCAAACAAGGATGGGGGCTCAACCTTGAGGGTTGCGAGGCCGCAGATAGTGAGTGGGGGTATTGGGCCGCCGAATTTGAACGTAAGGCTCTGTAGATTGCACTGGAAATCTAATCCCAGTAATGTGGGGGCGCAGAGTTGGGGAAGGACGTGTAGTTTGTAGTTTTTGAACTCCCTCCCCTGCACCGTTAGGGTAACTATGCAGAAACCTTGGATCTGTACGGAGTGGGATCCTGCAGCTAGGGAAATCTTTTGTGCGCTGGGATAGGTGGTCAAGGAACAGCGTCTTACCGTGTCGGGGTGGATAAAGCTCTCCGTGCTCCCGGAGTCGACTAGGCATGGTGTCTCGTGCCCGTTTATTAGCACCGTTGTCGTCGTCGTCTGGAGTGTCCGGGGCCGAGCTTGATCGAGCGTAATTGAAGCGAGACGTGGTTGTAGTAGTGGAGCGTCTTCCTCGAACCCCGTGGAGCCGTCGACACTGGGGTCCATTGTTGCCGTCCAAGATGGCGTCGGGGATGAACAAAATGGCTGCCCCCATACATCGCACATGGCTGGAGGGGTCACAAGATGGCGGCGGGGGTGGACAAAATGGCCGCCCCCACACGTCGTACAGGTCTGGGGTGGTCCAAGATGGCGGCGCCCTTCCTCCCCTCGTGGTGGCCGGGACCCAAAATGGCGGCGTCTGCGGGTCGCACATGGGGCGCTGGGGGGGTTGGGGAGCGTTAGGACTGCGCGTGGCTCCCTCATCTCTGGGGACAGCGGTGGTCGGGACCCAAATTGGTAGCGCCGGCGGGTCATATGTGGGGACGGGGAGGGGGGGTTGGGGAGCGTAAGCGGCGTGCAGGGCTCCCTGTTCTCCCGGGACCGCGGTGGTCGGGACCCAGAGCGGCTGCGCCTGCGGGTCGTACATGGGGCGCTGGGGGGGTTGGGGAGCGTAAGCGGCTTGCAGGGCTCCCTGTTCTCCCGGGACAGCGGCAACCTCGCGGGACCGGCGCACAACCGCGAAATGGCCCTTTTTCCCACAGCTCTTGCAGATTGCTGCGCGGGCCGGGCAGCACTGCCGGGGGTGTTTCGCCTGGCCGCAGAAATAGCAGCGGGCGCCCCCGGTGCGACTTGGCGTTTGGACCGCGCAAGCCTGTGGGGTGTCCGGGGGGGGGTTTGTTGCGACGGGTACGTACGGAGCCCAATGGGCTGCCACGCGGTCGGGGCCGTAGGCGCGGGTATTACGCGCGGCCACGTCTAGAGAGGCTGCTAGGGCCCGGGCCTCTGAGAATCCTAGCGACTCTTTTTCTAGAAGTCTTTGGCGGATTTGGGAGGAATTAATACCTGCCACAAAAGCATCGCGCATTAACATGTCCGTGTGTTCATTTGCGTTCACCGAAGGGCAGCTGCAGGCTCGTCCCAAAATCAGCAGTGCGGCGTAGAATTCGTCCATCGATTCTCCGGGACCTTGCCATCTCGTCGCGAGCTGGTAGCGAGCGTAGATTTGGTTAACTGGGCGGACGTAGAGACCTTTCAGTGCTGCGAACGCCGTCTGGAAATCCTCTGCGTCTTCGATGAGGGAGGAAATTTCCGTGCTTAACCTCGATTGCAGGACCTGTAGTTTTTGGTCTTCTGTGACCTGGCCGGTGGCCGTTCTGAGGTAGGCCTCGAAACAAGTCTGCCAGTGCTTGAAGGCTGCTGCCGCGTTCACTGCGTGGGGGCTGATCCTCAGGCATTCCGGGATGATCCTGAGCTCCATAGTCCTTTTTAGGCACGCTTAATAAATTGTAGCGCACAAAGACTCCGTGAGACGAATAGAGTGAAGTCGATGAGGCTTTATTAAGCATGACTGTTCCCCCGCAGTTCAGTAGTAGACTGCCTGCGGGAGAGGACTCCAGGTACTTATACTCCGCCTTCAGGGCGGAGCTAGAGGTCAACGTCCAACCAGGACCCGGGATCTGTCAGCCAATGACATCATGGCTTCACAGTCCCACATGACCCCTAATGCATACTACCACACTCGGGGATGAGGGAACTGGGATAATGGCCACAACGGGAGCTGCGCCACACAGGGCGGGGCTGGTTCAGGAAAGCGCGGGCTTTTTCCCGCGCCAAAAGGGGGGGGGGGGAGATGGAGGAAGGTAAGGAGGAGGAGAGACTCCCACATGGGGGAGATCAACGGGAAGGCGAGGGAAGCCGGGGTCAGCAGAAGTCAGCTGACTCACGGAAGTAATATGGGGGGAGCAAAAGAGCTAGATGTGGATCTAGCAGGGGGGGGGGGGGGGGGATTTTAGGGTTGCTGCTGCACTGTCCGAGGGGGAACTGAAAATGAAAGAGGTGGTCGGGACGGGGGTTCCCCGCCTGGGGGACTGGAGGGTGCGGGAGGCGCGAGCACGGGACTGACCTAAGATAGGAGATGGCTAGTCGGCGGGGGGGGGGGGGGGGGGGGGGGGGGGGGGGGGGGGGGGGGGCGGTAACCCCCCCAATCCGGCTGATCACGTGGAATGTGAGAGGCCTAAATGGGCCGGTTAAGAGGGCCCGAGTGTTCGCGCACCTAAAGGGACTGAAGGCAGACGCGGTCATGCTTCAGGAGACATATTTGAAGGTGACAGATCAGGTCAGGTTAAGGAAGGGATGGGTAGGACAGGTGTTCCATTCAGGGCTGGATGTGAAGAATAGAGGGGTGGCAATACTGGTGGGAAAGCGGGTGTCGTTTGAGGCCAAGAACATAGTAGCGGACAAGGGCGGCCGATACGTGATGGTGAGTGGTAGGTTGCAGGGGACGGAGGTGGTACTGGTGAATGTATATGCCCCGAACGGGGATGATGCTGGATTTATGAAGCGTATGTTGGGGCGCATTCCAGACCTAGAGGTAGGAAGCTTGATAATGGGTGGGGATTTTAACACGGTGCTGGACCCAGCATTAGATCGCTCCAGATCTAGGACGGGGAAGAGGCCGGCTGCGGCCAAGGTGCTTAGGGGGTTCATGGACCAGATGGGGGGAGTAGGTCTGTGGAGATTTGCCAGGCCTTTGGCCAGAGAATTTTCTTTTTTCTCCCATGTACATAAGGCCTGCTCACGGATAGATTTTTTTGTTCTGGGCAGGGCATTGATCCCGAAAGTGGAGGGAACGGAGTATTCGGCCATAGCCATTTCAGACCATGCCCCGCATTGGGTGGAGCTAGAGCTGGGGGAGGAGAGGGACCAACGCCCGTTGTGGAGGTTGGATGTGGGACTGCTGGCAGATGAGGAAGTGTGCGGGAGGGTGCGGGGATGTATCGATAGGTATCTGGAGGCCAACGACAACGGGGAGGTGCAGGTGGGAGTAGTATGGGAGGCGCTGAAGGCGGTGGTCAGGGGAGAGTTAATCTCCATCAGGGCTCATAGGGTGAAGAGAGAGGGCAGGGAAAGGGAGAGGTTAGTGGGGGAGATTTTAAGGGTGGACAGGAGCTATGCAGAGGCTCCTGATGAGGGACTACTCAGGGAGAGACGAAGTCGCCAGACGGAGTTTGACCTGTTGACCACAGGGAAGGCAGAGGCACAGTGGAGGAAGGCACAGGGGGCGATATGTGAATATGGGGAGAAGGCGAGTCGGATGCTGGCACATCAGCTCCGTAAGAGGATGGCAGCGAGGGAAATAGGCGGAGTCAAAGATGGCAGGGGAACTACGGTGCGGAGTGCGGGGAAAGTGAATGAGGCTTTTGAGGCCTTTTACGAGGAGCTGTATAGGTCCCAGCCCCCAGGGGGAAAAGAGGGGATGCGGCGATTCTTGAGATTCCCAAGGGTGGAGGAGCAGGAGGTGGCTGGTTTGAGGGTGCCAAATGGGGTGGAGGAGCTGGTTAAAGGACTTGGGAGCATGCAGGCAGGGAAGGCCCCTGGGCCGGATGGGTTCCCGGTGGAGTTTTATAGGAAGTATGTAGACCTGTTAGCTCCGTTGCTGGTAAGGACCTTCAATGAAGCAAGGGAGGGGGGGACCCTGCCCCCGACAATGTCGGAGGCGACGATCTCTTTGATCTTGAAGCAGGATAAGGTCCCACTGCAATGTGGGTCGTGGTGACCAATCTCGCTCCTTAACGTAGATGCTAAGTTGCTGGCAAAAATGTTGGCCATGAGGATTGAGGACTGTGTCCCGAGGGTGATTCACGAGGACCAGACGGGATTCGTAAAGGGTAGGCAGTTAAATACTAATGTGCGAAGGCTCCTATATGTGATAATGATGCCATCGGTGGAGGGAGAAGCGGAGATAGTGACAGCCATGGACGCGGAGAAGGCCTTTGATCGGGTAGAGTGAGAGTATCTCTGGGAAGTGTTGAGGAGGTTTGGGTTCGGGGGTTTATTAGTTGGGTCAAGATCCTGTATAAAGCCCCGGTGGTGAGTGTGGTCACGAACCGGCGGAGGTTGGAGTATTTCCGGCTGTATCGAGGGACGAGGCAGGGGTGCCCCCTGTCCCCTCTGCTGTTTGCATTAGCAATTGAACCTTTGGCCATGGCGTTAAGGGAGTCGGGGAAATGGAGGGGGGTGGTTCGAGGGGGAGAGGAACATCGAGTGTCGCTGTACGCAGATGACCTATTGCTGAATGTGATGGATCCAATGGAGGGGATGGTTGAGGTAATGCAGATCCTACGGGAGTTTGGAGGCTTTTCGGGCTATAAGCTCAATATGGGAAAGAGTGAGCTCTTTGTGATCCATCCGGGGGACCAGGGAAGAGGGATAGACGACCTACCGTTGAGGAGGGCGGAAAGGAGATTTCGATACTTGGGGATTCAGGTAGCTAGGAGCTGGGGGGCACTGCACAAACTTAATTTGACGCAGTTGGTGGAACAGATGGAGGAGGATTTTAAAAGGTGGGACATGTTGCCACTCTCGCTGGCGCGTAGGGTACAGTCGGTTAAAATGGTGGTCCTCCCGAGGTTTCTTTTTGTATTCCAATGCCTCCCAATTGTGATTACTAAGGCCTTCTTTAAGAGGGTAAGCAGGAGCATTATGGGATTTGTGTGGGCGAGCAAGACCCCGCGGGTAAGGACGGGGTTCCTGGAGCATAGCAGAGATAGAGGAGGGTTTGCGTTGCTGAATTTGGGTGGTTACTATTGGGCAGCCAACGTGGCGATGATCCGTAAGTGGGTGATGGAGGGAGAGGGGGCGGCGTGGAAGAGGTTGGAAATGGCGTCCTGCAAAGGAACGAGCCTGGGGGCGCTGGTGACGGCACCGCTGCCGCTCTCGCCGACAAGGTACACCACGAGCCCGGTGGTGGCGGCAACGCTAAAGATCTGGGGGCAGTGGAGACGGCACAGGGGTGCGATGGGAGCCTCGGTGTGGTCCCCGATCAGAGATAACCATCGGTTTGTCCCAGGAAGGATGGATGGGGGGTTTCAGAGCTGGCATCGGGCAGGGATTAGAAGAATGGGGGACCTGTTAATCGATGGGACGTTTGCGACTTTGGGGCGCTGGAGGAGAAATTTGGACCACCCCCGGGAAATGCCTTCAGGTACATGCAAGTGAGGGCATTTGTGAGGCGGCAGGTGAGGGAATTCCCTCTGCTCCCAGCACAGGGGATTCAGGACAGGGTGATTTCAGGCGTATGGGACGGAGAGGGCAAGGTGTCGGTGATATACCAGGAGATGAAAGAAGAGGGGCAGGCTTTGGTAGAGGAGCTGAAGGGTAAATGGGAGGAGGAGTTGGGGGAGGAGATTGAGGAGGGGCTATGGGCTGATGCCCTAAGTAGGGTTAATTCCTCTTCCTCGTGTGCCAGGCTTAGCCTGATACAATTTAAGGTGGTTGATAGAGCGCATATGACGGGGGCGAGGCTGAGTAGGTTCTTTGGGGTGGAGGACAGATGTGGGAGGTGCTCAGGAAGTCTGGCGAACCATGTCCATATGTTTTGGTCATGCCCGGCACTGGAGGGGTTCTGGAGGGAGTTGCGGGAACAGTATCTAAGGTGGTGAAAGTCCGGGTCAAGCCAAGCTGGGGGCTAGCACTATTTGGAGTAGTGGACGAGCCGGGAGTGCAGGAGGCGAAAGAGGCCGGCATTCTGGCCTTTATTCCCTAGTGTCATGATATTCAAACACACACATCATGATAGACAGACCAACAGACAAATCAGCACACATAACACGACAGCCAATCACAGACAAGGTCAGAGACAGTATAAGAGAAGAAACACGACACCTGGTGGCCAGTAGATCTGGAGACCAGGACAAGGACAGGACCTGATTAACAACACACACAGGGAGTCACCACGTGCTGAGTACCAGGACAGATCTGTAAATAACAAGTTGAAATAAAACAGCGTTGTACCAAATACAACCGTGTTGGTTCATCTGTACCTCAGAACACCCAACACCACATGGTACAGGAGTGGATCGATACCTGCCGGCATACCTCAGCGTACAGAGACAACCAGCAATACCCAGGCAAGATGTACGAGCTCCCGGTTCCGCAGCCACTCCAGTGCCACGGCGATCTCCGCGAAAACTGGCGGCGATTCTGACAAGCGTTCGAATTCTTCCTGGTGGCAGCCGAACTCAAAGACCTGGCCGATGATGAAAAAATAGAGTTTCTCCTCCCCATCGCCGGTGCAAGAGCAGAAGAAATCTTTTAAAAATTCAAGTTCTCCAAGGGGCAAAACAGGTACGATTTCCAGGCAAGGAAAGGTAAGAAAAGCGGCAGTACTCACCTCGAGGCCGGGATCCCGGAGGCCGAATTCCCAGAGGCCGAAATCCCGGACCTGAGAGAGATTTGGGTTGAGGTCGGCGGCCATCTTGCTAAAGGTATTACACTAGCGCAGTTGCGCGAGAAGTGCGCAGAACCGGACGGTTCGTTTGCGTATGCGCGTGACGCTGCGCATGCGCAATCAAGAAAACGGCCGTCGGTACAGGAACAGCGATCTGCGCATGCGCAATCTCTTCCTCCGTGCTACGTCACGCGCATCATGACGTCAGAGGCCCCAGACCGCATCAATTTAAAGGGGAAACGTCCCAAATCCAATTTAAAGGGGAAACGTCCCAAATCAAAAAAACAAAAATCTTTTAAAGCTGGAAAACAACCTCCCTTCATCTGGAATGACAGCACAATGCCTCAAATTAAACCAGGAAATGAATTTAACCTCCGAAGAACCCTGCAACAAGCAGTTACCTATGCACAAACCGATGAGTCCGACCTCGAATACTTCGATACCGATCTTTACATTTTTTCTGGACCTCGCAAGCCCAATGACAGCTCCGTGGTCCGAAACGACTACGACTCGGACGAACCTTTCGTGTTGAACATTGGCGACCCCCACATTGAATCCGACGCAGATGCGGATTCACTTTTCGGATCTGAGGATCTTCAACCCAGCAGATATGACATCCCAACTCATCAGTGCAGGATGATGCTGCAGCCTGAAATTAAGAGACAGAGAGCGGTACAAGCCCTCAGAGAGTGGCCTGCTGCCACACAGAGCATGGTCCACGTCCCGCTCAGCGTTCCCGACTCTATGAAAGAAGACATGCAAGACTCCACACCCCAGTCCTTGCATGCACAAGAAGTGACCCCAGAGTCACAAGCCTCCACAGCGAGCTCGTGGACAGACTCCACGATAGATGGAACGCAAGACTCCAGAGCGCAGTCCTTGCACAAACAAGAAGTGACTCCAGAGTCATAAGCCTCCACAGCAAGCTCGTGGACAGACTCCACAATTGCAGAAACGCAAGACTCCAGAGCGCAGTCCTTGCATGAACAAGAATTGACTCCAGTGTCACAAGTCTCCACAGAGAGCTCGTGGTCAGCCTCCACGATAGAAGCAACGCAAGACTCCAATGTGCAGTCCTTGCAGGAACAGGACCATGAGGGTCTAGCAACCTCCTCTGACCAACTAGCGGCAGACGATGCAAGTCTGCCATGCTCACGTAAACAGCAAGAAGGCTATAACAGTCTACCACGCTCCACTGCACAGCAGGACGACCATGACGGTCTATCATGCTACAATGAAGGGCACAGCGCTGATGACTGTTCAAGCCCAAATGAAGACAAGCCAAAGGAATCGCCTCTTCCAAGCCCAAAGAAAAAAGGATTATGCGCTGACCTTCAGGATCATTCTAGCCGAAGTGATATTAACAATGCTGCACAGTCACAGGAGGATGCTGAGGATTTGCTAAAGAAATTACTTGTATGTCTAACTTGCAAGGAGCAGACTGAAAATTGCCATTGTTTTAGTACGGATAAAAAAAATGGACAAGACATTGATCCTCATTTAATGGAAATAACACAACCTGAATCATATCTACAGCAGGGACAAATGTCTCCCTTCAACACAAAACCGCAAAGTCCCAACTTCAGAGACCAGCAGTTAGTCAGTAATGACTCTTCAAACCCTGAGGGGAATATTAATCGCATTGAACCTATGCACACTCCACTGATAAATGAGCAGAACATTGGAGCAAGAATCCTGAGGACACCGACATCGAGTAGCCAGACAAAGCACTTAAAACCCGCAGCAGTTTCAAGTGAACCAATTGTGCTTTCCAGTGATGGTGAAGATGCAGATAAGGTCGACCCGATTATCCATTGTACCACATTAACTCCAGAGGTTAAGCAGTTATGTCTGGGGAGTAGAATGTGGGCAATTGAGAACAGTAAAAGAGAGACTGTGACTATGCCAGTCCCAGCAAAATCAGACCCAGAGACTATGAAGGCATGTACATTAGACAAAGACACATATGAAGTAACTGAGAAGAAAATTGAAATGGACTGTTCTTTGGAAACTAGTACAATGTCGAAAGAAACATTGGATCCAACATTTGATGCCCAACATATGGGAGAAATTGAGAGTAATGAACAAGGTTCTGCAATGTCTGGGGGAAGATTTAAAATTCCAAAGAAGAAAAGCCCAAATGAAGGACAACGACAGTCCACCGACATGGTTTGCACCACCAGATGAAAACTCTGACAATTTACCCAACCCTAGCGAACAGCAAGCAGCTACTGAGGATCTACCCACGGTATGTGAAACGAGTGACGACAGCATCCCACTTCCCATGCAAAAGGTGCAAAGTGACAGACCTCAGCTAGTGCGTACAGAGGCACTCGACGATCACGGTGGGACCACTGGTAACTACGGTGACACCGCACTACTTCCACCCTCAATTGCTCGAACCTCTCCACTAGTCAATGCATTCCTGCATGTTCCGACTCCAGAAGTGTAGCTTCAAGAAATCTGAGCTGACTCCAGTGAACCTGCTAAGACTCCGGACGGGGAGCATCAACAAAAAACAGACCAGACTCCAGATGGGGAGCAACCAAACGCCGACTCTGATTCACGTAAGCCAGACTTTACTCCAGACAGGCAGTGTCGCAACCTCAGTGATGGCATGCTCAGGGTGACAGCAGATGCCACAACGACAGGAGATGGATCACGTGACAATCACACTGGGTCAGCAATAACAAGCAGCAGCGACAGTCCAAGTAGAATACACCAATTTACACCACAGCTATGTCCACACATTTGTTCCACACCGACAGTGCGACCAATGACAGCACATGCTGGACAGACCCAGTATTCAAGCCTGCAGCAGCCAGCAGTCTATGCAGCATATTCTCAAACAGGCCAGCACTGCGGATTGCCCACTAATGGAATCAAGACCGAAGGAGGACTACCGCCAGCGCAATCTGCACTACAGACTGGATGCCTTAGTTACTGCCCAGGATTTGCTGCAGCACAGCCTGGCCAGATAGCGTTTTCCTATCAGATGCAAGGTTCTAGTTTCACACCATCACCAGACATTGATGCGAGCAGCAATTCTGTCTCCAAAGCGACATGCTTCAACGCTTCTCAGCAGACTCACCCTTCCAGCACAGCATGTGGCCAGAACCAGCATGCACAGTCTCATCCGACTTCAACATCTGGCACATTCATCACCTTGAATGATATTGTTGATGGTACCGCTTCAATGTCAACGACCCATCAGCTACAAGATGCCATCCGATGGCACCACCACAAACATAAAAAGAAAAAGACTCCACCTCGTTCCTGGTATGCATGACGGATGGATCGATGCGTAGGCGCAATCGGCGAGCCTTTCGCCTACTTCCACACTCGCAACGGAACCACACACAGACGCCGCGTCCTCCAATGGTTCCTGATAGTGACTTCGTGGAGCTGCCATATACCATGCCACTTGCGTCACCACCCGTGGCCAGGCTCGCACCTCAGCTGGTGGTTCTCGACCCACCCTTGAGGCGGCAAACCCGAATTTGTCGCACACCTACTAGATTGGACTTATGAGACTGTTCACACGTTAAAGTTTAGAAACTACTGTATTGTAACATGTTACTGTTTTATCATTCCAGATCTCGTTTGACCGGACCACACTTCAAAGTTTTTTCTTCTTGTTTTGTTATGGTACAACCTCGTTAGCATGACGCACCCGACATCGCCCCATGTATATAGTTACGCCACATGTACCTGCTGTAAATATGACGCAAACACACTTTTAGCTGCACTCAGGACACATTCATATTTATAACCACGTAGGCACATATTCTTGTAAAAAAGGGGGGATGTCATGATATTCAAACACACACATCATGATAGACAGGCCAACAGACAAATCAGCACACATAACACGACAGCCAATCACAGACAAGGACAGAGACAGTATAAGAGAAGAAACACGACACCTGGTGGCCAGTAGATCTGGAGACCAGGACAAGGACAGGACCTGATTAACAACACACACAGGGAGTCACCACGTGCTGAGTACCAGGACAGATCTGTAAATAACAAGTTGAAATAAAACAGCGTTGTACCAAATACAACAGTGTTGGTTTATCTGTACCTCAGAACACCCAACACCACACCTAGTAGCCCGGCGAAGAATCTTGCTAATGTGGAAGGAGGCGAAGACCCCCAGTGTGGAAGCATGGATAAATAATATGGCAGGGTTTATCAAGTTGGAGAGGATAAAGTTCGCCTCGAGAGGGTTTGCGCAGGGGTTCTAAAGGCGGTGGCAACCGTTCCTGGACCACCTCGCGGAGCATTAGATGAAGGTCGGACAGCAGCAACAGCAACCCAGGGGGAAAGGGGGGGGGCATTGTTTGTGGGGGGTGGGGGGCGGAGGGGAAAGGGGGGTTTCTCTGGGGGGCATTTGAGCAAGAAAACACATGAATGATCCAGAAACTGACATGTACGGGAAGAATCCAATGTACGAAGTTATGTATCTTATTGACTTGCCATGTTCATGTCTTGCCACGCAAGCTTTCTTTCTCTTCTTTGTTACGGGGGGAGGGGGGGGGGGTTGTTTGTAAAGGTGGAAAATATTGTTGTAAAATTCTTAATAAAAACATTGGGGAAAAAAATGTGACCGTCTCATAGTTAATGTGGCAGTGTCATAGTTAATGTGACCGTCTCATAGTTAATGTGGCAGTCTCATAGTTAATGTGGCAGTCTCATAGTTAACGTGGTAGTCTCATAGTTAATTTGGCAGTCTCGTAGTTAATGTGGCAGTCCCATAGTTAACGTGGCAGCCCCATAGTTAATGTGGCAGTCTCATAGTTAATGTGGCAGTGTCATAGTTAATGTGACCATCTCATAGTTAATGTGGCAGTGTCATAGTTAATGTGACCGTCTCATAGTTAATGTGGCAGTCTCATAGTTAATGTGGCAGTCGCATAGTTAATGTGACCATCTCATAGTTAATGTGGCAGTCTCATAGTTAATGTGGCAGTCGCATCGTTAACGTGGTAGTCTCATAGTTAATTTGGCAGTCTCGTGGTTAATGTGGCAGTGTCATAGTTAATGTGGCAGTGTCATAGTTAATGTGGCAGTCCCATAGATAATGTGGCAGGCTCATAGTCTGCTGTCTGACCCTATCATTGCATTGGCCAATTCTTCAGTTTGCTTTTTCAAAGTACAAGTGTTTGAACCTTAGATAAGACAATAAAAATCAATTAATTCTACCCTGTTGAAATGAGGGAATAGACCATTCATTTTAGGTTTCATTATGTACTTTGGAAGGCAAATATCAAGTAGGTGTGTATCATGAAAGATTTTAAATGAAAGCCTGTTAAGCCTGGCTACAATGATTGGGAGGCGCAAGACCTCGGAGGGTTTGAATACAAAGATGATCTTTTAAATTGCTTGACTGGAACCCAGTGATGAGTGAACAAGTAAGACATGCAATTTAGCATACAGACAGCAGATGTGCTCATGTTTATAGAGGGTGGAACATGGGAAGCCAGCCAGGACAGCATTGGAATATCAGTCGTGAATTCTGAAGGCAACAAAAGTATGGATGTACTGTTTCTAACCTCGCCTGAATGGAAATATGCGAAGAGCGTACAGATTGCCCAGGTCAGGCTATTTGTCTAACCACTCACAGTTCAAGTGCAAATATGGTGCTGTGTGTTGAAAGTTTTGTGTAACTGATACTTAAAGGGCTGACACAATTAAACAAAAGTGTCAGAGTGAGATGATAAAAATGCTGAAAGGCTCAATGGCATTCCAATCCACTGGCTATCTTTGCCAAGGCCAAAGGGATTGGATAGAAAAAGGCTGCCAGAAATGGAAATGCAAGAGTCGGCAGTACTCAACCTGCAGCTTGGACTTGATGGGCCAAATGGCCTCCTTCTGCACTGTGATCAATTTGAGGAGTGTATCGTTGCAATGCTAGTTTGGATGATTCGCCTGCTGTGCCACCATCTCCATAAATCCATATTGCAGCATTGCTGGAGGCAATTGACCTATATTCAGCCCAATGATGTATGTGAGCATCATGCATCCATGCAACAGGTGACCAAAATTCTGCATTTATTTTTCTGCTGATTGGAAGGTACATCAAACTATAGGCGTGATTCTCCAGCCTCTTTGCGTTCTCGTTCGAGCGAAACAAGGGCCGGTGAACAGCGGGAGAGGCCGAAAACGAGAACTGCGTCTGGTGCCAAACAGTTTGCGATGCAACTGGCCCGCTCCCGTTGGTGAAATCAGGATCTCGCCGTACCGTGGCGAGAAACCAATTAGCACCACTTAAGCCCTATTTTCATACAATTAACGAGATGAACCCCATGTCCAACACCTACCGTCATTAATGGGCCTCCCCAACAAGTGGTCACGCCGGCGCTGATTAGTATTCCTTTTGAAAAATGTGAACCTGGCGGAAAGACTTCTGTGGGGAGCCTAGGAGGTGAGTAGCCATCTTTGCTCACAGGCAAAGAGGCCGGGGGCGCTGGGCTTGCCACCCCAGAGCTCGGCGGGCGGTTGCCGGCCCTCGTCGGGGGTTGGGGGGTGGGGGAGGCATACTGGGGGGGCAACTGCACGTGGCACCAACATGCCAACCCTGGACCCTCGTTGGGGGCCATACTGGGGGGCAACTGCATGTAGCACCAACATGACAACCATGCCCCGCCGACCACCCATAACCCCCATTGACTGCCGAGGCCTCTGGCCGTGTGGCTGAAGGCGATTGCCAATAGGAAATTGGCAATCGTGGTTAAGTGAGCACTCCACACAACCCAAGTGAATTCCATTGGGTATGCGGGCCATGTACAATGTGCAGTTCATTGCTTAGCATCCCAATCACGCCTTGATGCCTGGACACTGTGCTTGAACATTGCGAGAGGCAACACCACACACTCAACAGCCAACATCGAACACTAAGCCGTTGGGACACAGTTCTGGGGCCATGTCTGTCATGATATTCAGGTAAACATCATAGCACAAACATACATCCATACTGATGGACAGGTCAACGGACCAATCAACACACGCAACACCACAGCCAATCACAGGCAAGAGCATACACAGTACAAAACAGGGAACACGACACTTCCTGAGCATTCCAGCAGGAGACAGCTCAGGGCACAGAGCTCATAGCAAGCCACACAGACATCCACCATGTGCTGAGTGCCACTAGAAGATAGTATTAGGAATAGGTCCACAGATTCTAGGGTTATGATCGAACCTCAGTAAACAGTTTACCACTGTAAATAAATGTTAGAAATAAAACTGAGTTGTACCATTCGCAACCGTGTTGGTTCGTCTGTGTAGCAGAGTACCCAACACATCAATGTCCACAGCCGGAGCGGGTGAGTGCCACGGGGAGGTGGGGATGCCTGGAGAGATAGATCAAGGGTTCGGAGGTGTCGAAGCCCTCAGCAATGGTCCTCAGTGACTGGGGCATGCTCTGCAGCAATGCCCACCTGCGACTGGGTAAAGCTTTGCAGCACCTTGGCCATTCCCATCTGGGAGCATGACAAGTCCCACAGAAATTCACCAAGATCATACTGGTACTGGGTGAGAGGAAGGCTTCCTGGATACTTGGGGGCAGTTTGTCGGTCTGTTCCAAAACCTGTTCGAGGCCAACAATGAGGAGTAACATAAGAGTTTTAAAAAAATAAAACACCAAGATAGATGAGTTACCAAAAGACTGCGCATAGGGTCAGTTAAACGAAGGACAAACTAAACCTCTGTATAATAAAGGAAATTAGCGCAGGCGAGAAAAATGTGATGTGTATATACACAACTGTTTATAAATATGAGAAATGCCAATAAACAGATTTATTTTAAAAAAAATACTGGTACTGGGTGACACCCCCCTGCGAGTGGCACATTCTGCCGAGACCACCAGTCATGGCCATCACCGACTGCGTGACACCTTTGACACCTTCACTAATGGTGCCGATGTTGTGCACCATCCTCTCCACTGCAGCGTTGGCCTCGGTGCCACGCATTGCCATCTTCTCCGCCCATAGCCTCTGGGACTCCTCCAAGCGGCTATGGACCTGCTGGAGTGACGCTGACATCTCCCTCTGAATGACCCGGCCGCTCCCTAACGTCTCCATCAGCTCCGGGACGACTTCTTCAACAGGCTCAGCATCAGGCTGGGACCCAGCTGGGTCCAGGGATCCAGCAGCCCTCTGACTGCTGTCTCGCCTGGGGGTTCCTACCTCCACATGATGACATCAGCAGCAGTGTGGTGGTATCCTCCATGCTCTCCGCTGAGCTGTTCTCCTGGAAGTCTGGAGAGGGGACCACCCAGCATGGGTCAGTGCAACAATTGGCTGGAAGACATGCGGGAGAATGGATATGTGGCCAGTGAGAGGTATGAGTCAGTCAGTAAGGCAATAACTACTGACGTCTGAAAGGTCCTTTGACTGGGGCCCGGTGGTTCCTCACCACTGCGGTGTCCGCCAGCCTCCGCTTTGGTGACCGTTCTGTCCTTGGTTACCTCCAGGGCACGCTTCTTGAAAATAGTGAGGATTCTTATGTCCAGCACCCCACCACCAGTCTGGGCCCTCTCCCAGCGATTGTGAGAGTTTTTCCTGAGGAGACAAGAGAGGGCATAATTAGCCACACACATGATTCACAGTGATGGGAGGAAGGTGAAGGGAGAGAGGGGATGGATGGAGGGTGAGGGATCGCATGGAGAGTTGGGAGGGTGGATGCTTGCGTGAGGGCGGGGGGGAGGCGCAGGTGGTGGAGGGGGGGGGTGCATTGGTGCCTACTCACTCATGCTGCCTGGTTTAGTTCATTTACATTTTTCGGGCTCTGGAGGCCAGTCCTCCTGGTCGCATTCCTGGCACTCACAGCCGCCACCACCTCGTCCCAGGTAGCACTGGCTGCCCTATGGCTGACCCTCCAGGATCATTGGGGGAACAGGATATCTTTCCTGGCCTTCACTGTGCCTAGGAGCCTTCCCAGATCTGCATACTCAAATTTTGGGGCTGGTCTCCTGGATGCCATTGTTGGGAGCCGCCTGGGGCTGACTGAGGACCTTGGCTTGACCTTGCTGGCGAGAGGCTGGTGAGCACGGTGCCGGTGAATCAGCTGGTGAGCCTTCATTTGCAGTGAGAAGCCCGTGGGGCTTTCTTAAGTGGACCAATTAACGTTGAATAGCATTGCCAGCTTTGCTGGGCCGAGCACTGGGAAACCCGCAGCAGTTCCTGACCGCTACCACACTTAGAATTCTTTCTGGAGAATCGCACCCTATATCTCTTATCTTGAGGTCGGCATGAGCGTCGACCAAAATTGGCCAACATAGCTGTCTGTCATTTCAAGTTGAGGTCTCTTAGGCAAGGGTCTATTCAGTCCTCCTCCTAGTCAAGATTAACATTCGTGTTATCTCTTTATTCTGTGACTTCAGAAAAATTCAACAATCTTATTCCCACAGCACTTTAAGAGACTGTCTTAATAATCAATTATCAATAATGTTTATAATTATAAATGTTTGCACTCGAAATGACATTTCCAGCCTTTCTTTTCTTTAATGTTTTTATTAAGGAATTTATATGTGTGTATATATACATCAAACACAACCAAAGCCAAAAAGAGAACAAACAGAAAATCTCATATTGAATAAATAACCAACACCCCAATGGCCCCACCTCCCTGCTGTTACCCTCCACCCACTCTGTCTCCTTTTTTAACTCCAAAGTCCCGCCCCCTGTATTTATACCACCACTTTTCGTAGAAATCTCCCCCTCAACCAAAAAGGGTCAAAAAGATTCTTTAAGTGCTGTACAAGGATTTTCACTCCTTGACTCCTTTGCAGGCTTAAGTAGATGCTATTCATATATTAGTTATAACTTGAAATAACTAATATTTCAAGTTATTCCCGGTATAACCTATATCTACAAAGAAGATTTTATCTATTTATCACTCAGCAGCTTCGATCCTGAAGTAAAGTAAACTTTGACTACTTTGCAATAACCACTATTTCAGGTTAGAGTAAATTGTTAACTTACTTTATTTTGTTTCAAAAGATAAAATCACTTTTTTACAGCAAGTAAAAGATCTTGCTTCTGGAATCCCGCTTGGGTTGTTCAGACCTTCTTGGCTCCCTTGATGATATCTCTTCCTCTTGTTATCAGCAGTCGTGGTTCGCTGTTCGGCTCCTCAGTATGACTGTCCCCATGCACCAAAGTAGCTGCAAAAGCTCACACTGGCAACTAGCGATTCAGAGCATTTGTTACACTTCTAGAAGTCTTGCTGATTACATCTCGTTGCTGTGGTGTTAACATGAGGATGCTATAATGTTAACATGACCTTAGCCTGTCAGACTTTAACTTAAAGAGATCACTGGCAGGGAAGCTTCCTGCTAATTATTTTGTTGTATTTCAGCCTTTCAATCCTTATCATTTTTAAGCATTGCATTTTCTCATATTCCTTTCAAATGTTTCAAATGACATTCTTCCCATTTTACAATTTTCCGAAAAGTGTTGGCTGCTTTTTGGGAAGAAGCAGTTAGCGGTGGTGAATTGTACCGTAGCAAAGTCAACTGTCATCTCCACATTTCCACTTTTAACTGGTGTCATTAAGTTTCTATCATACACAAATAAACATTATTTCAAGTAATTGAAACTTACAATTCTGGCAATTCTAATCAATTGCTTGCTATAATAATTAACTTTTATCAAAGGGTGGAGAATCTGTCTCCTTTATGTAAAAACTTAACTTGCTAGGATTTCTCTGACTTGACAGAAAGATATCGGGTTCCAGCATGAGCTGTTTTGAGGTGTTATCTCAAAGTCTGTGTGATAACGACTGTCTACCATCTAAAACTTTTTTCTGCTGTTAGCCCTTTGAGAGACTTCTGCTTTAACTCCCCTTTATCATTTTTAAGCATTTTATTACATTTAGAGGATCTTTTTCCATTCTACGTCACTTTTTCTCATATTCCTTCGGGTTGATCACCAGATCTTCATGTTTCAAATGACATTCTTCCCATTTTACTTTACACCCCTCTCCGCTTGCTGACCTAACTATCCTGGAAAAAAATCGAGAAACAGTTTCCATCTCCGGACCAACCCCCCCCCCCACTGACCCTCTCAAGGCGAACTTGATTTTTTCCAACCTACGAAATTCCGCGAGTTTGCTCACCCACAGCCCCTGATTCGATGGGCCCAGGTATCCGATGCCAAGTTGGGGGGGTCAACGTCCAGGCAGGCCTACAAACCCTTCCTGTCAGAGTGGCAGTCCAAAGATGGGAGGGATTCTCTGAAGAATTTACCTTTTGCTGCAGACTGCTGCTTCTCTCAAGCTTGGAGGCGTTTGACTGGTTCTCCAGCTTCAAGAACCTGCCGATCACTCTTAATTGGACAGGGAAGCTGTTAAAATCCCGACGACAACCTGGTTCCCCCAGTAAGTGGTTTCAGGAGCTGGATCCCGTTTCCTTCCCCCAAACAGCCTTTCAACGTTGCCAGCTATTAAAGTCTTTTTTTTTTATTTAGAGTATCCAATTCATTTTTGTTTCCAATTAAGGGGCAATTTAGCGTGGCCAATCCATCTACCCTGCACATCTTTGGGTAGTGGGGGCGAAACCTACGCAAACACCGGGAAAATGTGCAAACTCCACACGGACAGTGACCAAGAGCCGGGATCGAACCTGGGACCTCGGCGCCGTGAGGCAACAGGGCTAACCCACTGCGCCACCGTGCTGCCCTATTAAAGTAATTTTTGTCTTCATCTCATTAAATATCGGGTTTTATAACATTTTTGATGACATGTATCAACATTTCAAGGCAACATGTGCTGGACATAACATTGCTTCACTCAGAAGTTGCATCATAATGATTCCTCCCTTACAGGTCCCACCTTTACTAACCCCCTACTCTAAACTAAGCTAACCTCCAACGCCTCCCCCCCCCCCTTCTGCTGACGGTTAATTTTCCCCAAAGAAGTCGCCGGATGGCTGTCACCTCCGGGCGAACCCTAACATTGACCCTCTCAAGGCGAACTTGATTTTCTCCAAACAGAGAAAGCTAGCCATGTCAGTTAGCCAGGTCTCTGACTTCGGGGGCTTTGAGTCCCTCCAAGCTAATAATATCCGTCTCCGGGCTACCAAGGAAGCAAAGGCCAGAACATCGGCCTCTTTCTCCTCCTGGATTCCCGGGTCTTTCGACACCCCGAAAATCGCCACCTCTGGTCTCGGGGCCACCCTTGTTTTTAACACCTTGGACATGACATCCGCAAACCCCTACCAGAACCCCCTAAGCTTCGGGCATGCCCAGAACATATGGTTCGCTGGTCCTCCCGCACACCTTGCGCACCGATCTTCTACCCCAAAGAACCTGCTCATTCGGGCCACTGTCATGTGGGCCCGATGAATGACCTTAAATTGCATCAGGCTGAGCCTGGCGCATGTTGTGGACGCGTTGACTCTACTCAATGCGTCCGCCCAGAGACCATCCTCTATCTCTCCTTCTAACTCCTCTTCCCACTTGCATTTCAACTCTTCGGTCTGCGTCTCCTCTGACCCCATGAGTTCCTTGTCAATGTCAGAAACCCTCCCTTCTCCCACCCTCACTCTAGAAACTACCCTATCCTGTATCCGCCTTGGTGGTAGGAGCGGGAAGGTTGAGACCTGCCTGCGTAGGAAGTCCCGCACCTGCAGGTACCTAAACTCATTTCCTCTCGCCAATCCAAATTTCTCCTCCAGCTCCCTCAGGCTAGAAAATCTCCCCTCCATAAACATATCCCCCATCCTCTCAATCCCTGCTCTCTGCATCTCCGGAACCCTCCATGCAGCCTTCCCGGGGCAAACCGTTGATTATTACAGATTGGAGACCACACCGAAGCTCCCTCCGCTCCCACATGCCTCCTCCATTGCCTCCAGTCGGGGCTGGTGGTGTACCGTGCCGGCGGGAATGGCAGAGGCACCGCTACCAACGCCCCCAAACCGGTGCCCTTGCATGATGCTGTCTCCACACGCTCCCATACCGAATCCCCACCCCCCACCACCCACTTCCTGATCATGGCTATATTCGCCGCCCAATAATAATTACTAAAGTTCGTCAGTGCCAGCCCGCCCTCCCCCCGGCTCCGCTCAAGCATCTCCTTCTCTTGGCACACCCTCCCCCCCGACTCCACTCAAGCATCCCCTTTTTTACTCGCGGGGTCTTACCCGCCCATACAAAGCCAGTGATCACCTTATTGACCCGTTTAAAGACGGAATAAAGATGGGGAGACACTGAAACCCAAACAGGAATCTCCGAAGAACCGCCATTTTCACTGTCTGCACCCTCCCAGCCAGTGACAACGGAAGCACGTCCCACCTCCGAAAACCGTCCTTCATTTGGTCTACTAATCGAGCCAAATTTAACTTGTGTAGCCGTTCCCATTCCCGTGCCACCTGGATGCCTAGGTATCGAAAGCTTCCTCCTACCACCCTAAACAGCAGCTCCCCCAATCGCCTCTCTTGCCCCCTTGCCTGGACTGGAAACATCTCACTTTTCCCCATATTTAGTTTATACCCCGAAAACCGGCCAAATTCCCCCAGAATCCTCATAATTTCTTCCATTCCTTCTAGTGGGTTCGAAACATGCAGGAGCAGGTCGTCTGCGTAAAGTGAGACTCTGTGTTCCACTCCCCCCCCGGACCAGCCCCTTCCAGCCCCTTGAGGCTCTCGGCGCAATTGCCAGTTGCTCTATGGCTAACGTGAACAGCAGTGGGGAGAGGGGGCATCCCTGTTTCGTCCCCCGATGCAGACTGATATAGTCTGATGTTGACCTGTTCATCCATACGCTCGCGACCGGAGCCTGATACAACAGCCTGACCCAGTCAATAAAGCCCCGCCCAAATCGCCCCAGTACCTCCCACAGATATTCCCATTCCACCCGATCAAAAGCCTTCTCTGCGTTCATTGCAACCACTACCTCCACAACCCTACCTTCTGGGGGCATCATAATCACATTTAACAACCTTCTTACGTTGGCCGCCAACTGCCTACCCTTAACAAATCCCGTCTGGTCCTCCCAATCACGTCCGGAACACAGTCTTTAATCCTAGAGGACAAGATTTTGGCCAGCAGTTTGGCATCCACATTTGGTAGGGATATTGACCTGTAGGACCCGCAGAGCTCTGGGTCCTTATTCCGCTTCAGGATCAATGAGATTGTGGCCTGTGACAACGTCGGGGGAAGCACCCCACGTTCCCTTACCTCATTGAATGTCCTCATCAACAGTGGCCCCAATATCCTAGTGAACATTTAATAGAACTCCACTGGGCACCCGTCCGACCCCGGGGCTTTACTTTTCTGCATGGCCTTCAGCCCCTCTACTATTTCCTCCAACCTGATCGGGGCCCCCAGCCCCTCTACCAACCCCCCGTCCACCTTCGGGAAATTCAGCCCCCCTAAAAAGTGCCTCATCCCCTCTGGCCCAACTGGGGGTTCCGACTCATACAACCTACTGTGAAACTCCTTGAACGCCTTATTAACTCCTGCTGAATCTCTGACCAGGTTCCCGTCCCCGTCCTTTACTTTCCCTATCTCCCTGGCTGCCTCCCTCTTTCTTAGCTGCTGCATAAGCATTCTGCTGGCCTTCTCCCCATGTTCATAGATCGTCCCCCTCGTCTTCCTCAGCTGCTCCACCGCCCTCCCTGTAGTTAATAAGCCAAACTCCGCCTGTATCCTACATCGCTCCCTTAGAAGCCCTGCCTCTGGGGTCTCCGCATACCTCGTGTCGACCTGCAATATCTCCTTTATCAGTCGGTCCGTTTCTGCTCTGTCTACCTTCTCCCTGTGGGCCCGTATCGCGATCAGCTCCCCTCTAATCACCGCCTCCCAGACCACTGCCGCCGAAACTTCACCCGTGTCATTGACTTCCAGGTAGTTCTGAATACATTTCTTCAGCCGCCCGCACACCTCTTCATCAGTTAAAAGTCCCACGTCCAGCCTCAAGTGCGGGCGCTGGTGACTCTCCTTGCTAACCTGTACGTCAACCCAGTGCGGGGCATGATCTGAGATTGTGATCGCCGAATACCCCGTGTCCACTACCCCCGTCAGTAGAGCCCTGTTCAAAATTTAAAAAATCAATCCGGGAGTACACTTTATGCACATGTGAGTAGAAGGAGAATTCCTTCACTCTCAGCTGCCCAAATCCCCATGGGTCCCCACCCCTCCATTTGCTCCATGAACCCCTTTAGCTCCTTTGCCATTGCTGGCACCCTGCCCGTCCTAGAGCTCGACCGGTCTAACCCAGGGTCGATAACTGTGTTAAAGTCCCCTCCCATGACCAACTTATGCAAATCCAGGTCCGGGATCTTCCCCAACATCCTCTTTATAAACTCCACATCATTCCAATTTGACGCGTACACATTCACTAGCACCACCGGCAACCCCTCCAGCTTCCCACTGACCATAATGTACCGGCCTCCCACGTCCGCAACTATTCTTCCCGCCTCAAATATCACTCGCTTATTAATCAGGATCGCGACCCCTCTAGTCTTCGAGTCCAGCCTCGAGTGAAAAACCTGTCCGACCCATCCCTTCCTTAATCTAATCTGATCAGTTACTGTAAAGTGCATCTCCTGTAACATGCCACACTCGCCTTCAGTCCCCTCAAATGCGTGAACACGGGTGCCCTCTTAATCGACCCATTTAGCCCTCTCACATTCTATGTGATCAGCCTAGTTGGGGGGCTGTCAGCCATCACCTTTCTTGGACTAATCTCCAGCCCGCGCCCCGCGCATCCGTTGGCCCCGACCTCCTTTCTGTCCCACAGCAAACGTTCCTCCCCGTCAGTAGAACATTTCCCCCCCCCCTCCCCCCCCTAGTAACAGCACTATGTAAAGCAACCCCTTCAACAAGCATAACATTTGCTCACTGCGCTTCCGTGAGCTAGCCCGCCCAGCTAGCTTGGTGACCCCCGTCCATGGTGCCAGACATTCTCCCACTTATTGTTCTCTCCCCCCCGCTCGGACACACATATTCAAAAAAAAAGCAATCCCAACACAATTGCCCGAAACAAAACACGAAAAACAAAGAAAAGATCAAACAGAAGATCCAACATCTAACAAACACACCTCCATCCCCCATCAGTGCAAATGTAAACTTTAACTCACTCAGCTCTGCAGCAGGCCCCAAATTAATATAGAAGGCATTACAGATAACGTCCAAAAATCAAGAAACTTTTTCAACATGACGCTGCAGCAAAGTTCAAAGACCTCAGTCCACCACCAGTCTTTTCCTTCTAGCGAAGTCCATCGCTTCCTCGGGCGACTCAAAATAAAAATGCTGCTCCGCATACATGACCCAAAGACGGGCCGGATACAGCAGTCCAAACTTTTTTCTCAAAAAGGGTAGACTTTATCTGATTGAACCCCGCTCTTCGCCTGGCTACATCCGCACTCAGATCCTGATAGATCTGCAGGATACTGTTCTCCCATTTACAACTCCGTGTCTGCCTGGCCCACCGTAAAATACGCTCCTTGTCCAAGTGCCTGTGGAATCTCACCACCATTTCCCTCGGGGGGTCCCCCACTCGCAGCTTCCTCGCGAGCGCTCTGTGAGCCCTGTCCAACTCCAAGGGTCGGGAGAGCGTCCTATTCCCCAGTAACTTCTCAAACATGCCCGCTATGTATGCCTCAGCGTCCGCTCCTTCGGACCCCTCCAGGAGACCGACGATTCTCAAGTTCTGTTGGCGGGACCTGTTCTCTAGGTCCTCCACCGTCTCCAGGAGCCTTTTCTGCTGGTCTCTCAGCATCCCCACCTACAACTCCACCGCAGTTTGATGTTCTTCCTGCTCAGCCAGCGCCTTCTCTATTTTCTGGATTGCCCGATCTTGCGCATCCAATCTAAGTTCCAGCCGCGCAATTGATTCTTTAATCGGGTCCAAGCATTCCTGTTTCTGCTTGGTGAAGCCCTCCTGAATAAATTGCATCAGCTGTTCCGTTGACCACTGGGTCAACAAGCCAGGACTCCGGTCGTCCGCCATGCTTTCTCCTGCTGCAGCTTCAGCCCAAGCCTTCTCTGTTCATCTACTTCTTCCTTTGCAAGCACTTCTAGTCCGCCTCTCCATGCACTGATGCAGGAATCCACTCCACAATTGCCTCCACCATCAATTTACCGAATCAAGTCCGATAAAAAATTGGGGGAAAATGTCCAAAGGTCCCACCCGAGTGGGAGTCACCAAATGTGCGACCTACTCCTTCATAGCCGCCACCGAAAGTCGCATTTGTGTTTTACTAAGCACCGTGCCATCATTTCGTTCCTACTGTAAACAGCATGTACGTCAAAAATTATTGGCAATTCAATTGATAATTTTGTTTTTGTAAATTCATTTACATGTGAGTGTCACTGGTTGGCCAGCATTTATTGCCGATCCCTAAACGCTCTTTAATCAGATACAGGATGGCTATGGAGGGGAATGAACAATGGAATTTGTGAATAAACTTATTCCCCCCATGTAACTTAAACTAGAGGCCTGAAATTTGCCAGTAGACACGCAGCACCCTTTCCTCTTTTCGTAGAAATTGTGATTGTTTGAAATTTGGATTGGATTGGATTGGATGGATTGGATTTGTTTATTGTCACGTGTACCGAGGTACAGTGAAAAGTATTTTTCTGTGAGCAGCTCAACAGATCATTAAGTACATGAGAAGGAAAGGGAATAAAAGAAAATACATAATAGGGCAACACAACATTTTCAATGTAACTACATAAGCACTGGCATCGGATGAAGCATACAGGGTGTAGTGTTAATGAGGTCAGTCCATAAGAGGGTAATTTAGGAGTCTGGTGACAGTGGGGAAAAAGCTGTTTTTGAGTCTGTTCGTCGTGTTCTCAGACTTCTGTATCTCCTACCCGATGGAAGAAGTTGGAAGAGTGAGTAAGTCGGGTGGGAGGGATCTTTGATTATGCTGCCCGCTTTCCCCAGGCAGCGGGAGGTGTAGATGGAGTCAATGGATGGGAGGCAGGTTCGTGTGTTGGACTGGGCAGTGTTCACGACTCTCTGAAGTTTCTTGCGGTCCTGGGCCGAGCAGTTGCCATACCAGGCTGTGATGCAACCCGATAGGATGCTTTCTATGGTGCATCTGTAAAAGTTGGTAAGGGTTAATGTGGACATGCCGAATTTCCTTAGTTTCCTGAGGAAGTATAGGCGCTGTTGTGCTTTCTTGGTGGTAGCGTCGACGTGGGTGGACCAGGACAGATTTTTGGAGATGTGCACCCCTAGGAATTTGAAACTGCTAACCATCTCCGCCTCGGCCCCGTTGATGCTGACGGGGGTGTATACAATACTTTGCTTCCTGAAGTCAATTACCAGCTCTTTAGTTTTGCTGGCATTGAGGGAGAGATTGTTGTCGCTACACCACTCCACTAGATTCTCTATCTCCCTCCTGTATTCGGACTCGTCGTTATTCGAGATCCGGCCCACTGTGGTCGTATCGTCAGCAAACTTGTAGATGGAGTTGGAACCAAGTTTTGCCGCGCAGTCGTGTGTGTACAGGGAATAGAGTAGGGGGCTAAATACACAGCCTTGCGGGGTGCCGGTGTTGAGGACTATTGTGGAGGAGGTGTTGTTGTTCATTCTTACTGATTGTGGTCTGTTGGTCAGAAAATCAAGGATCAGGTTGCAGAGTGGGGAGCCAAGTCCTAGGTTTTGGTGCTTTGATATGAGCTTGGCTGGGATTATGGCGTTCTTGCATTTGTCCTGATGAGTATAAGATGAAAGTCTTCGGCAGCATGTCTTTTTTTCAGCAGCATACTGGTCATTCAAAACGTTCAGTGTGCTCCTCCTTTGAATTTAGCAAGATATAATTGGTTTGTAAGTCTGACACTCTAAATCCATATCTAATATGTTATAAAGTATGGGTTCCAAATAATTTTTCTGTATTGAATCAAAACATCAGCAATCAATAACATAAAGCTACTTCTGTAATGCACATATTCTAACATCCCTATTTCATTGTTAGTTATCAAACAGTCTGGTCTGGAGCTTCCACTTCTTTCCACCCTTTTTATCAGCACAAATGACCTGAAAACGGCCAACCTAACTCTGAAGACTGTAATTTTAACTGCAAATTATCTTCAGCCTAACTCAAGTTTCCATGATCTTTGTGCTAGTTTGAGAAACATTGCACTAGAAGCCAACCCAACCCACAAAACCGCAAGACTCCAGATAATTGCCAGTTCTTGCTCAGGGCAAGATCTGGGGATTTGGGTTCAAAGCCTGCCACGGCAGATGGTGAAATTTGAATTCAATACAAATCTGGAATTGAAAGAAGACTCTAAAAATTGAGTTTTTGTTTTGATGCAATGACAGTACCAGGCACCTTTTAAACATTTACTGAGAAATTACACCAGTGTAGGAAATAGTTTTGTATCTATTTTTAAAGCTGTTTCCAGTCATTTAAAATTCAGATATTCACAGGTTCTGGACAAGACACACTTGATTAAAATGCTTCTTTTTTTGACAGACCTTTTAAGTCTATTCAGGATACTGTAAAAAGTTACCACTCTTAAATATTCCAAGGGATATTTTAAACTTTTTTAAATGTTGCCAGATTTAGCTAGTTCTTGGAAGATTTTGCATTCAGTGATAAACAAGTGAGCTTGAGCAGAAAGCTCAGAAAATAATTCACTTCTCAAAACTTACCCCCAAACTGCTGTCTGTGGCCAAAGCAGAGATCCTACTACCCTGCTATTTATTAAGATTATGTTAGTGTCCTTCCTTTTGATGTCCCTTTGTTGCAATTTCTTTTGTTTTATTTTATTATTTTTGGTCAGTGGACTCATAATCGGAATGTGCCTTTAAACAGTGGACTTAATCTGAGGCAGCCTGATGGTAAGGGCAGTGTGTTTCAGGATGTGTTTTATTGGAGTGGGGAACGCAGACTCATTGGCACTGAGGGAATCTTAAGAACCAGCTTTGGAGGAAGTCAGTTTTAATTGGCTGGCTGGTAACCTGCGGGTTGGCCAGGGATAGTGTTCTGGCTGACAACAGTCAGTGATTGGTTCCTGCGTTATGCTTCTGCCAGAGCTGGGCAGAAGTGATTAGGCCTTGAACGAAGAAGGAATTCTCTATCCTCTCTCTCTCTCGCTTTGCTGAAGTAAAGGACTGCTTTATTGTTCTAAAACCAGTGAGTGCCCGGCACATCTTTACTATAACGTTGAAATGATCTTGAATCTACAAAGAAAGTAGATAGCGTTTCCAGAGAAAACCCTCTCAAGTGTAGAAGGAAGAAGTGTCAAAGCAAAATCTTTAACTTCAGAAAGACTTTAGCGGGAAACCATCTGGTGCACCTTCATCCTTTTTATTTTGTCACTATTTTTCTTCCCTCTTGACCACCCTTTCCTCTATGTTGTCTGTATGTGTGTGTAGAGTGGGGCAAGTTGGAAAAGCGGGATGGGGAATAGGGGGAGGGTTGGGTAAGGGGTGTTATGTAGTCAGTTACATTTACTATCAGTTTAAGTTGTATTACTGTTATATAATAAAGTTATTTGTGTTAAATTTACAAGCCTGGTGATTATAGATTATTGGGCTCAGCCAGGGCCCTCACGTGTTTTGAAATAACATCTAGGACACAATTCAATGGAAAAATGTCAAAGTCGTTTTAGCTTAGACGCGTTTGAAAGGGAGTTTCACAAAAGCCTCGTTGACAAAATCGTGGTCGGTGTTCAATGGCACTTAGTGCCACAAATGAACCCTCACGTGTTTCTCAACATTACTGGCTTCCTCGCCGTCTAATTTGCCCGCCTCAGCAGCTCACCACTGACAAAGGGGAGCTGTTTTTAAACGCTCCCTCACTACTCACACCCAGTCAACACACAAGCAGGGCAGCGTGTACACCTGCTCCTCACTTTGGGGATGCCAACCTCTCAAGGCTTCTCGACGCTGTGGATGAGAGATGGAGAACTCTGTTCCCCCTTGGGAGGATCAAAGAACCAGCAGCAGGGTCAGCAATGCTGCCTGGGAGACAGTGGCAGTGCTGTCAGTACGGCAGTATGACAAGGAGGACTGCCGTCCAATGTTGGAAGACCAACGACCTCCAATGAGCTGCAAGGGCCATGCTAAGTTGTCCAAAGATTAGGTGCGGTTACAGAGATAGGGTGGGGGAATGGGCCAATGCGGGTTCTCTTTCGGAGGGTTGGTGCAGACCCAATGGGTCAAATGACCTTCTTCTGCACTGTAGGGATTGTATGATAGTTCCGCCTGCCACCCCTCAAATTACTGAACCTCGTCTCCCCCCCCCCCCCCCCCCCCCCCCCCCACAAACAACCGGCTGTCACCTCACACCCTACCCACATCCGATCTTTGTGCTTGTTCCTCTGAACCCCGGCACCCACCACAACCCTTTGATGCCCAGCTGCGATAGACCCTCCTGACCCATCAAGTGTGCGGCTCACAATGCTCTCTCTTTGTCCCCGCAGGAGAAGATAGACCAGAATAAAAGGTGAAGGGACAAGATTGGGGGGAGGAATCCCAGAAATTCAAGTCCTCGCCCTCAATGAGAAATGGACCATGGAAGTTATGGGGTTGCCTGAGAAGAGAGCAGTCACCGACAACGAGGTTGACCTGCAATAGAGAGGTGAGGGTGCACTGCCCTTCATACAGATGACCTGTCTCAAGTGAGTTGTTCATGTCAGACAAAATGATTGCGATGAATGCAGGATTTTAGATATATTGGAACATTTGGCAATTTAAAGGTTAAAAGTCTGGGGTAGAGTGTGTTTGACAGCAGTAGTCATGTTTTTCAAAGAATCTTGTTTTGTGAGACAAGAAAGTTTTTAGGAGCCAGAGTTGAAATTGACCATCGTATAAGCCTGGGCTAATGCACTGTTAGCTGACCAGATGAGTCTGAGGGAGTAAATGTGTTTTCAGCCGGGGAAGTTAATTGGTTTCAGTTTGAGGAGATGTCATTGGTGGGTGGAGCTAAGGTTTTCAGACATTGTGAGAAAGCTTTCGAATGGAGTTCTCACCTGGCTAACAAGTAAGGTATTCTGCTCTTACAGTAGGATTGTTTTTTTTTAAAAGTAAGTTTTGAAGCAGTACAAACTTGTTTGAGGACAAGGAAGCTGAAACAAACCAGTTGAAACAAATTTTGAAGATATCCAGCCAGAGTCTGCAGGGGTTCTAACAGGAGCCAAATCTGTTCTGGAAAGCAAGTTTTACTCTGTGCCATTGGGAAATAGGATGTAGGATGGATTGAGAACTGTATGTTTTTTCTTTCTTGTTGTTTGATTGGGAATAGAGATAGTAATTAAGGGTATTCTATTTACTGCATTTAGTAGTATTGCTTGAGGGATAATTGTAAGCTATTTTGGGATGTGATTGTGATGTTAAAGAGTTTGATATTGTGTTAATAATAAAGTTTTATTTAAAAAATACCAAATGCCTATTTGCTTCGTGCAATCACTCCTGGAACGAAGTATTCTTTTTGCACAGTATTACAATATAAACTAACATATTGGAGTTTTGGCCCAGTATCCGAGACACTGTTGGGGTCTTGACTGGGATTGTAATATGATCTTTCCCTCTCACTGACCACATGTCCATTGTCTCGCAGGATCATCATCTAAAGAAGCCAGACCAATCAGAGTCGTTTCGCCACCTCTGCCACCCAAGAAAACACCTTGGAGGAGAGCTCCGAGGAGACCACCAGTGATGCGTCACAGCTATCACCTGCACCGTCCACCAACACAGAGACACAAATTCAGTGGGTGACATTAGTGAACAGGCTTCTGGGGCACAATCTGGTGAGCACCACACATTTGCTGATGTACACCAGGTGGAAGCAAGAACATCCAAGGGAGACAGCATTCGGGGGTCTGCTAGATCCCATGACACAGCTGGGTCCCAGCCAGATGCCGAGCATCTGGACAAGGTTCTCCCAGAGCTGATGCAGATGATAAGGCACAGCCATGAGAATCAGGCGTGTGTGTCAGTCACATTCCAGTGACTGCAAGGCCGATTGGAGGAGTCCGAAAGTCTGCAGGAGCAGGAGATGGAGCAAAAGATGCGTTGCACCGAGGCCAACACTGCTAGGCTGGCAACTACAATAGAAAACCTGGAGCACGATGTCCATGTCTTGAGTGGTGATGTCCAAGGCATGGCTTAGTCTGTGATGACCATGGCTGAGAGCCTTGACATCCATGTCCCAGTCGATGAGGAATGTGTCCCAGACACTGTCCCGAAAGACGTGCTGTTAGGTAATTCGGACATTCTGAATTCTCCCTCTGTGTACCCGAACAGGCGCAGGAGTGTGGCGACTAAGGGCTTTTTACAGTAACTTCATTGCGGTGTTACTGGAATGTTAATATGACAACAAAGATTATTATTAAATCATGGTCCAGTCACTGAGAAACATCAATGAGGACATCGACACCATGGGCAGACAATGGCGAGCCTCCAGGACTGGCAGCGCCAAATACGACAGAGGCCTCTGGAGCTCACTGCAGCAACACCTCCGTCCCATGGAGTCCTCAGGGGCCCTCAGGCACCATCATAGGGTAGGAAGCGCTGGAGGCCAACCTGGGACGTTCCACCAAGGAGACCATGGTGGTCTGCAGTTCTTCGGAATCCCCCCTTCTGACGCTGGTGCATCTCGAGGGCAACGGGCAGAACAGGATGGCATGGCAATGCAAGTGACACCAGTAAGTCGGCCAGAGGTCTCTGCCAAGGGCATCAAAAGCCACAGGGGATGAAAGGCAGCAATCTGATTGTTGTTCACTGCATTTAGTAGTATTGCTTATCTGATGTGCATCCAGGGGTACACTTTCACGCAGTAGTAGACCATGGAAGATCAAGAAGTGCGTGGGTTTCCTCCGGGTGCTCCGGTTTCCTCCCACAGTCCAAAGATGTGCGGGTTAGGTGGATTGGCCATGCTAAATTGCCCATAGTGTCCAAAATTGTCCTTAGTGTAGGGTGGGGTTACTGGGTTATGGGGATAGGGTGGAGGTGTGGACCTTGGGTAGGGTGCTCTGTCCAAGAGCCAGTGCAGACTCGATGGGCTGAATAGCCTCCTTCTGCACTGTAAATTCTATGATAAAAAAAAAGTGTGAGGAGCACTGATGGGCACTGATGATCTCTGAAGCCGGGGAATGGATGTCTGTCATAGTGAAATGATCACTATTAAAACATGTCACACCTCATAAATGTGAAGCCTCTGTCACGTTAATCTTCACAAAGGACCTGCCTGCAACGTCCCATCCCACCCCACCCTGTTGCCCTATGCTCCCCCCTCCCCCCCCCCCCCCCCCCCCACGGGTACGATGGTCCAAGATCAAAAGACCCCAATGCAAGGGCGGCACGTGGTGCAGTGGATAGCACTGGGATTGCAGCGCTGAGGGCCCGGGTTCGAATCCCGGCTCTCGGTCACTGTCCGTGTGTAGTTTGCACATTCTCCCCATGTCTGTGTGGGTTTCACCCCACAACCCAAAGATGTGCAGGTGAGATGGATTGGCCACTCTAAATTGCCCCTTAATTGGACAAAAAATAATTGGGTACTCTAAATTTAAATAAATAAAATCCCCCGATGCAGACCCCATTCAGAGGATGGGTGTGAGTGCGCCGTCATCAGAAAGACAGGAGTCAGGCTTTAACAGAAAATTAGGAGCAGCAGAGTTTTCCTCACAGCAAGTTATCATCACTCTCCTGCCTTGTATGGTGACTCGCTGACAGTGACGACACAGGCCCATCACCTTGGAGTGATGTTACACAGATCCTTGGAGCACGAAAAGGGTAGTCTGGAGGGGGCGGGAGGAAAGGGGCGTTGGATTGGGGAGGGAAAGGAGAGGGGTTCTTTTTGACCACTAAGGGCAATTTTAGCATGGCCAATCCACTGAACCTGCACATCTTTGGACTGTGGGAGGAAACCGGAGCACCCGGAGGAAACCCACGCAGACACGGGGAGAACGTGCAGACTCCACACAGACAGTGACCCAAGCCGTGAATTAAACCTAGAACCCTGGAGCTGTGAAGCGACAGTGCTAACCACTATGCTAATGTGCTGCCCGGTAGCACAATGGTGCTACCTCGGGAAAGTCAAGTACACAGCGAAGGGAGCATTTGAGAGGGGGGTGGGGGGAGGGAGTTGGGGGGGAGGGTTAAGTTTTGTGAGGGGTTAGGTTGTGCCTTGGGGGATGTATGTGTGCATTGGTGTTTTATTCTCTTGGTGTATTATTTTGTATTGTATAAAATAATAAAAATATATATTCTTAGATCTTATCCGTCCCAGGATCTGAGATCATGTATCATGTTCCTTTCAAAGAAAAACTTCTGTGCATTTTGAGCATACACATGAACAAACAAATTAGCTGCAGGGGTATTCCATTCAGCTGTTCGCGCCTGCTTCGTGTCATTGGAATCTTGACGTTGAACATTGCAACTCACACTTGAATACATTGAAATCTAATTGTCAGGCCTTTACGCCTGCTAGTTCCTCCAGGCATATCCCCCAGGCACTGCCCCACGGCATTGCCCCAGGCACTACCCCTTGGGAACAGCCCCTTGGCACTCTAGCCACTGCCCCTTTCCACTGTCCTAGGACTATCGCTTTGCACTGCCCCGGCAATGCCTGGGGCATTGCCAATGAGCAGTGCCAAGGAGCAACGTCAGAATGGTGCCGGGGGCAGTGCCAAGGGCAGTGTTGCGACAGTGTCAAGAGTGCTAAGGGGTAATGCAAGGGCAGTGCCAATGGGCAATGCCAATGGCAGTACCATGACAGTTCCAGGATTAATGCCAAGGGCAGTGCTAGGTTGCAGGTCCTGGACAGTGCCAGGACAGTGTTGGGGCAGTGCTCTTGCAATGCCAGGGGAAGTGCCCATGCAGTTCTAGGGGGCAGTGCCCATGCAATGCCAGGGAAGGTGGCCAGACAGTGCCAGGGGCAGAGCCCTGGGCATGACTCTCTCCTCTGTGGTGGATGTACTCACCTGCCCAACTCCTACATGTTGTGCTTGGCTGGTGCATGTCATGGGGAGCGGTCATGATGCACGTCAGCATGCCCTCACCAGACCAATTGAACAGGGAGGAATTATCAGGCGCAAAGGTAATTAGATTTAAGTTTATTCAAATTGGGATCCCAACATTCAGTGATTGGCAGGTTGCCTGGGACAAACAGAATGGGACATCCTGCCCATGCAAACTGTATTTTGGAACTTCCTCAGGATTTTCTGCTCCCACCACTGATACCATCCCCTGAAAACAGGAGTGGACAATCCATCTAACCCCCCCCCCCCCCCGCCCCCCCCCCCGCCCCCCCCCCCCCCCCCCCCCCCCCCGCCACCACCCCCAGCTCTTTGGCCAAGCATTTAATCATCTACCCTATAAGTATCTTTGCAAATGCGTGATCAGTGATCTAGGATCAAGTTCCTGTCAAATAGAAACTTTGGTGTGATATGAACATGAATACGAACATACAAATTAGGAACAGGAGTATTCCATTTGGCTCCCCAAGCCTGCTTCACCATTCAAAAAGATCATGGATGATCCGATTGTGGACTCAATACAACAATCTTGCCTACCCCCGATATCCTTGGACTTCTTTGTTCGTTAAGAATCTATCTACCTCGTCCTTAAAAAATATTTAATGACCTTGCCTCCACCACTTTGAGGAAGAGAATCCCACAGACTCAAAACCCTCTGCTGATAACCCCACTTCCATCTTAAATGGGAGACTGCTTATTTTTAAACTGTATCCCCTCGTTCTGCTCTCTCCTTCCAGATCCATCTTGTCAACACCTCAGGATCTTACATATTTTTAAAAAATATCTCATTCTTCTAAACTCAAATGGATACAGGCCCAACCTGCTGAATAATATTACTACATTACTAATAACATACATGAATCATAATATATTCATAATAATAATAATCCAAGATATTTTTAGATTGGATGGTTATTTTTTGTGATTTCAGTAAGCATTTGTTTAAGCCAAGCCAAATTCTTCCTCAACTCTGTCTTCAATGGGCGACGCCTTACTCTGAGATTATACCCTCTGGTCCTAGACTGTCCTACAAGGGGAAACATCCTCTCAGCATCGACCCTGTCAAACCCCCTGAGAATCCTATTTGTCTCAATAAGGTTGCCTCTCATTCTTCTAAATGCCAATTCGTCCAGTCCCAACCTACTCAACCTCTCCTCATAAGAAAATTCCTCCATACCCAGGATCAACCTTGTGAACATTCTCTGGCCTCCAATGCCAGTATATTTCTGAAATAAGGGGACCAAAACCATTCACAATGTTCTAGCTGTGGTCGAACTACTGGATTGGATTAGATTTGATTTATTGCCACATGTACTATAAAACAGTGAAAAGTAATGTTCTTTGTACAGTCCAGATCATTCCATACACTTTAAATATATAGGCCAGGCATTGGGTGAAATATACAGAGTGTAGTACTATTTTTTAAAACTTAGACTACCCAATTCACTTTTTCCAATTAAGGGGCAATTTAGTGTGGCCAATCCACCTACCCTGCACATCTTAGGTTTGTGGGGGTGAAACCCACTCAAACACGGGGAGAATGCCCAAACTCTACACGGACAGTGACCCAGAGCCGGGATCGAACCTGGGACCTCGGCACCGTGAGGTAGCAGTGCTAACCCACTGCGCCACCGTGCTACTCTCGGAGTATAGTACTAATCAGTAGAGAAGATGTGTGAAGAGATCAGTTCAGTCCATAAGAGGGTCATTCAGGCATCTGGTAACAGTGGGGAAGAAGCTATTTTTGAATCTGTTTGTGCGTGTTCTCAGACTATTGTATCTCCTGCCCAATGAAAGAAGTTGGAAGACTTCTAAGGTGGGAGCGACAATGATGTGTTGACTAGTCTTGCCAAGCCTTCCTTATATTAATGCTCCATTTCCTTTGAAGTGAAGGCCAACATTCATTTGCTTTCCCTATTACCTACTGAACATGCATGCTAGCTTTTTGTGATTTATGCATGAGAATCCCCAAATCCCTCAATTGTGCAGATTTCTGCAGTCTTTCTTCATTAAACTAATATTCAGCTCCTTTATTCTTCCTACCAAAGTGCATAGACTCACATTTTCCTACATTATATTCCATCTGCCAAGTTTTTGCCCATTCACATAACCTGTCTATATCTCCCTGTAAACCCTTTGTGTCATCGGCATCACTTGCCTTTCCATCTATCTTTGTGTCATCCGCAAAGTTGGCAATAGTGCATTCCCTTCCCTCATCCAAGTCATTAATATATATCGGAAATAATTGTGACCCCTGCTTAAAGCTAAGTCCTGGAGAGGGACTTGAATACAGAAACTTGTGATTTGGAACAAGTCATGTTATCAACTGAGAAGCAGCTGACAATAACCTGCTTATGGAGGCTCAGTTTGGGTTCCGCCAGGGTCACACAGCTTCCAACCTCTTTATAGCTTTGGTTCAAACATGAATAAAAGCTGATTGCCAGAGGTGAGGTGTTAGTGACTACCCTTGACATTAAGGCAGTATGCATCAAGGAGTCCAAACTAAACTTGAGTCAACGGGAATCAGGAGGAAAACTCTCCGCTGGTTGGAGTCATACCTGGCACAAAGGGAGATGGTTGTGGTGGTTGCAGGTCAGTCATCTCAGCTCCAGGGCATCACTGCAGGGGTTCCTTGGTGTAAACTCCTAGGCCCAAACATCTTCAGCTGCTTCATCAATGACCTGCCTTCCATCAGAAGGTCAGAAGTGGGGATGTTTGCGGATGATTGCAAAATGTTCAACACCATTTGTGACTCCTCAGATAATGAAGCAGTCCATGTCCAAATGCAACGAGACCTGTGCAATATTCAGGCACGGGCAGACATGTGGCAAGTTACAGTCGCGCCATACAAATGTCAGGCAATGGCCATCTCCTATAAGAGAGGAACTAACCACTACCCCGTGACATTCAATGGCATTATCATTGCTGAATCCCCCACAATCAATATCCTGGGGGTTACCACTGATCAGAAACTGAGCGAGACTAGCCATATTAATACTATGGCTACCAGGACAGGTCATAGTCTAGGAAACCTACGGTGAGTAACTCAGCTCCTGACATCCCCCCCCCCCCCCGCCCCCTGCACAAGAAAGCTTAAGGGACCTAAGGCTTCTTGATGTGACAGATGGATAATGCAGGTAAATCCTAAAATTAAACTGGGAAATTTCTATTAGCCTGCTACCTCTTGGTAGGGGAACGTAGCTGGTTGTTATATGCCGGTTCACAATGGAAGTATGTGACCCATACAATAACTTTAACATTGCTTTTATGAGAATGTAGAAAGTGGAGGCTGAATTTGATTGAGTTTCTTAGGATTTTGAAAGGAACTGGTAGGGTAGGTGGAGGAAGCCTTTTTTGATGGGAGAGTCTCGGACAAATAGCAGCAGCGAGTGTTTGACAAGAAAGAGGCTCCGTAAGTAAACAAACGTCTTGTGTACAGAGTCGTTGTCGGCAGCACACTCCTGTATTGTAGTGAGACCTGGACTGTGTGTCAGCAACACACAAGATAGCTCATTCAGTGCAATGTTCTGTCAGTACTGCACTGACGTGTCAGTTCTAATTGTTGTGCTCAAGCCCTTCGAGACTTGAACCCAGAGGCTTGTGAGTCAAAGACAAGTCATATTACCAGCTGAGTCGTTGTTGACACAAGAGATACAAAGCCAAAGAAGATGGATGGAGTTGGGGTACAGATCAGGTATTATCTAAATCGTTGAAGAAAGAGACTCAGTGGGCTGAATGGCCCACGTTCATTCCTATGGGCTGGATTTTCCCTGCCCTGGGGTGGTGGGGTAACCTGGGAAAATAGAGGCGAGATGTGTTGGCATGACACCCTGACACATTCCAACTGTGAGAACGTTCCCATGTCTCCTGATGGGGACACTGTACTGCTGTCCTCCGATGGGACCAGTAACATCAGGAGCCCACCTATTGTCCTTATTAAGATGGCAAAAGTAGAGTCAACCAATTAGAAAGATTGCATCGCCAGTCTTGCTGTCAGCAAGTGTGGTTTCAGACACCCATTTGGTCCTGATGTTGGCGACCCAAAGCCTGGGGAAAATGCAGCCAAATGTTTCCAATGCACTGAAAAGTCTAAACAATATAGAGACAAAGTTTAGAAAATTAAAGATGAAAGATGTGCCTTCTGAAAACTCAACCATAGATTACATAGATTACATAGAACATACAGTGCAGAAGGAGGCCATTCGGCCCATCGAGTCTGCACCGACCCACATTAATCCCTCACTTCCACCCTATCCCCGCAACCCAATAACCCCTCCCAACCCTTATGGACACTACGGGCAATTTTTTTTTTTTAGCATGGCCAATCCACCTAACCTGCACGTCTTTGGACTGTGGGAGGAAACCGGAGCACCCGGAGGAAACCCACGCAGACACGGGGAGAACGTGCAGACTCCGCACAGACAGTGACCCAGCGGGGAATCGAACCTGGGACCCTGGCGCTGTGAAGCCACAGTGCTATCCACTTGTGCTACCGTGCTGCACAAGTGGTAGCGCTGCACAACCAGCGAGAGAAATCTTGCCCATCATTATAGCTATTAGTTTTTCAACTAGATCCAGGCTTTTACAATGCTGTGGATATAGCCAAGGCTACGAACAGAGTCCTGTACCCTCCCCGTGGCAAGTTTGGTGACAGGGGGCATTTAATTGGGCAGGAGGATAGCTACACCTTCCCGCCTCCACTCCCATTTAAGGACCTTATCCCACCGCTGCTGCTATTAACCCAGTGGCGGGCAGGGAGCTCACCACGCGGGAAACATGACAAATAAACTCCAGAATGTTTGCTTGCAAATTCCTCGGAGGAATCCTCATTCAAAGTCGCTCAATGTCTGATCGAGGGCCCACTGAAAGCCATCACAAGACTTCGTCAGGAACACAGAGGTGAAGTGGGGGTACTGGAGAGAGCAGGCAAAACCTCCAAACAACTCATCCTCCCGGTAGTCCATTCCCCAGCAGCTCCACATGTGGCAGAAACTGCAGATCAAACTGGATTCATCAGCCATCTCAGAACCCATTGAAACACAATGGAAGCAAGTAATCTTCGATTCCAAGGGACTGCCTAAGCGAAGAGATGCATCCTCTGTATAACGCATAATTTCATCAATCCAATCATCTCCCAAACTGTGACATTGCTTAGGACAAAATGAATGGAAAGTGGGGCGGCATGAGGCGCATTGGTTAGCACTGGGACGACAGCATTGAGGACCCGGGTTCGAATCCCGGTCCTGGGTCGCTGTCCGTGTGGAGTTTGCACATTCTCCCAGTGTCTGCGTGGGTTTCACCTCTATAACCCAAAGATGTGTTGGTTAGGTGGATTGGCCACGTGAAATTGCCCCTTAATTGGAAAAAGAATAATTGCGTACACACAATTTAAAAAAAAAAAAATGAATGGAAAGCTTTTGCACTGATTGTTCAATATACACAGTTAACTGAGAAGGGTGAGGAATTTGGAGTTAGGATTCAAATAGAATGCCTTCAATCTTGCTGGTAGTAAGTTCGAATAATTTATGTTCTATGTAATTTGATGCCACACAGGCACGGTAACCATGGGTTGGGTAGAGAGGTAAAGCTGGCAAATATTAGCTTATGTGGAGAAGCTGGCCCCAAGCTCAGAATAATATCAGGAATGGGCAACGTGCAGATAACAAATGGGGGTTGGGGGCAAACACAATGAGGTATTGAGGTACGATGAGGATAAGGAGGGAAACCATTCCAAATGAGCTCACAATGTTGGGATAGATTGAAGTCAAACCATGACAGGGCAGTGCCAGGCAAATGTACTGCCTAGGAGAGGTGATGGAGGAGAACGGAGTGAATGACTATTAAAAGATGCAACAAAGATTATATTATTGAGGAAGGTGAGTTGTGCCAGTCAAAGGAATAGTTTTACCAAACCCAAACCACATACAACACATTTATTGGGTATGTTTATGTATATCAACAAACATAACATCTTAATTAAAGTTTCAGTAGAGAAACAAAATGCTGCAAGTAATATTTTGTTGAAGAAAAACACACTGCTGCAGATGGAACTGCACACCATGGTTTAGCATCCAACCATGAAAGTGCAGTGTTCCTAATTGAGAACGCAACAACTGTCAAGGTATTTGTTTAGTCATTTTTAGTGGCGTTTTTTAAAATGAATTTTAATCATTTGTTGGGCCACTTCGATTTTGCATAATTTCAAATGATCTCTTGGGTGGCACGGTGCCGTGCCCGCGTTTGATCCTGGTCTTGGGTTACTGTCCTTGTGGAGCTTGCACATTCTTCCCGGGGTCACACCCCCCACAACACAAAAGCTGTGCACAGTAGGTGAATTGGCCACTCTTTTGAGGTCCACCAAAAAAATATAAGAAAGGAAATAAATTTTGGGACAAAGCAAAAAGGGCCGCTCCTGTTAGGGGCACTGCTAAATAGACTTATCAGTGATAGGCAGCATGGTTTTGTGCAGGGAAGGTCATGTCTTACAAACCTAATAGAATTCTTTGAGGAAGTGACAAAGTTAATTGATGAGGGAGGGGCTGTAGATGTCATATACATGACTTCAGTAAGGTGTTTGATAAAGTTTCCCATGGCAGGTTGATGGAAAAAGTGAAGTTGTATGGGATTCAGGGTGTACTGGCTAGATGGATAAAGAACTGGCTGGGCAACAGGAGCCAGAGAGTAGTGGTGGAAGGGAGTGTCTCAAAATGGAGAAAGGTGACTAGTGGTGTTCCACAGGGATCCGTGCTCGGACCACTGTTGTTTGTGATATACATAAATGATCTGGACGAAGGTATATGTGGTCTGATTGGCAAGTTTGCAGATGATACTAAGATTGGTGGAGTTGTAGATAGCGAGGAGGACTGTCAGAGAATACAGTAAAATATAGATAGATTGGAGTTGGGCAGAGAAATGGCAGATGGAGTTCAATCCAGGCAAATGCGACGTGATACATTTTGGAAGATCTAATTCAAGAGCGGGCTATACGGTCAATGGAAGAGTTCTGGGGAAAATTTATGTACAGAGAGATCTGGGAGTTCAGGTCCATTGTACCCTGAAGGTGGCAACACAGGTCAATAGAGTGGTCAAGAAGGCATACAGCATGCTTGCCTTCATCGGACGGGGTATTGAGTACAAGAGTCGGCAGGTCATGTTACAGTTGTATAGGACAGGGCAGCACGGTAGCATTGTGGATAGCACAATTGCTTCACAGCTCCAGGGTCCCAGGTTCGATTCCGGCTTGGGTCACTGTCTGTGCGGAGTCTGCACATCCTCCCCGTGTGTGCGTGGGTTTCCTCCGGGTGCTCCGGTTTCCTCCCACAGTCCAAAGATGTGCAGGTTAGGTGGATTGGCCATGACAAATTGCCCTTAATGTCCAAAATTGCCCTGAGTGTTGGGTGGGGTTACTGGGTTATGGGGATAGGGTGGAGGTGTTGACCTTGGGTAGGGTGCCCTTTCCAAGAGCCGGTGCAGTCTCGATGGGCCGAATGGCCTCCTTCTGCACTGTAAATTCAATGATCTGTGACTTTGGTTAGGTCACATTTGGAATACTGCGTGCAGTTCTGGTCGTCACATTACCAGAAGGATGTGGATGCTTTAGAGAGGGTGCAGAGGAGGTTCACAAGGATGTTGCCTGGTATGGAGGGTGCTAGCTATGAAGAAAGGTTGAGTAGATTAGGATTGTTTTTGTTGGAAAGACGGAGGTTGAAGGGGGACCTGATTGTGGTCTACAAAATTATGAGCGGTATGGACAGGGTGGATAGCAACAAGCTTTTTCCAAGAGCGGGGGTGTCAATTACAAAGGGTCACGATTTCCAGGTGAGAGGGAGAAAGTTTAAGGGAGATGTGCGTGGAAAGTTTTTTCACGCAGAGGGTGGTGGGTGCCTGGAACGCTTTGCCAGTGGAGGTGGTAGAGGTGGGCACGATAGCATCATTTAAGATGCATCTAGGCAGATATATGAACGGGCGGGGAACAGAGGGAAGTAGATCCTTGGAAAATAGAAGACAGGTTTAGGTAAAGGATCTGGATCGGCGCAGGCTGGGAGGGCTGACGGGCCTGTTCCTGTGTTGTAATTTTATTTGTATTCTTTGTTTTGTTTTTTAAACAAAGATCAATGGAAACTTAAAAACATCAAGTAAGCGTGCAGCTAAAGGGTGCAATAAAGCACCTCAACCCCTGCAGTGCCCACCGGGCACGGAAGGCCTTGATGGTGCCCGTGGACACCAAATGCTCCCTTTCTAGGGACTTCCGGCCAGGAATTTAGCCGCGAGTGAGGGGCAGACAGTCTGGCTGGACGACCCTGGTCGCCCGCTGCCTGGACCTGTTTATGGCAAGCTTCGCCAGGCCCAGGTTCACAAGGAGGTCCTCCGCCATACCCGCCCCTCTCCGCACCGGGTGCCCATAGATCAGGAGCGTGGGACTCAAGTGCAAACAAAACTCCAGGTTGGTCCAAAAAACTGGAGTGCAGCCCATAACATGTAACATAGACATGGTCCACGGACTCCATGAGGCCACAAAAATGGCAGGCGTTTTAGGAGTCCCTGGACCGGTACAATCAGTGGTTGTATGGCACTGATGCATGCAACACCCTCCACCCCACGTCCCCAAGATGGAGAGGGAAGAGAGGGACCTCAGCCGCCGGACGGCAACAAGGCACGCCACGCCTTGTCCGGACGAGGGTAAGGAGATGAAGGGTGCGCAGCAGCAGCCCGTACAGGAAATCCCTCCGGGCACTGCGAAAAGGCACGGAGGTATTGCCACGAGACAGGATAGAATAAAGAAAGCTTTGTCCTAACTGAAGGAAATAGTGATCAGCTGGGAGAACAGGGAAGGGCCCTCAGCCCAGGAGGGGCCCAGCAAACAAGCAGTCCAAAGGGTTTTACTCCCACCTTGATGTTGAATTCACCTTCTTGTTGTCCCTCTCTCTTCCCCTCATCCCTACTCAGCTCAGCAGCAACCAACACTGGAAACAGGCAGCAAACTGAGTAGCAGCAACAGGGAGAGGGAGAGAGCAGCAATAACAGCAGCCACTCTCCACCACAGCCACAACCTCACAACTCCAAAGTCTGCACTGGCCTTGGATTGGCCTGCCAGATTTACTATGCTAAATTGTCTATGCCAAATTGCTCCTTAATTGAAAAAAAATAATTGGGTACTCTGAATTTATTTTTAAAATACAAATGATCTCTCATTTTGATTTATTTCTTTGGAGTGTTCAGAGATTTAACGTTTTTTGGCAAGAGACTTGTCGAACAGCAATGCTAGTCAATAGTGAATTAACTGGCTTGTAAAGTGAGCAAAATGTGTTGGTGGCGCCATTGTTAACCATGATGAGTGACATGTAATGGAGCCACAAGAGGACGCTGTCTGGTGCATCCGCAATACATATCGCCTTATTAGTCATCTTGCTCATTAGGCCACTGTGGGGCGTTTGGTGCTGGAAGCTTTGAAGACCTCAAATGGTGTACCTTCAGGAAACCGTCTACATGTAGTATTCAGTCGGTGCATTCTCAGGTATTATTTATTGCTTTTTTTTTTGTGGGGTGGCGTTTTTTTTTTAAAAAAAAGCTTTTACAGGTGTGACTTCAAAGTAAAATCTCTTTTATCTTCTCTTCCTGATATGTTGAAGGTACATAGATCTCGGTCTCAGAATGACCAGTTTGAACTTTCATGTTAATTGTAGCGACTTGGCTGGTGTGTTTCATAGGCCAACTGTGGGTTTATTTATCTATTGTTCTAAAACCAGCGTTGCGAAGTAATTTAAACCCAATCCTTATAGCACGAATCAGAAGGTATATGTTTTAGCACTATAGATTCTTTCTGCATAGTTGTTGAAAAAAAATACATGGGTACTTTTAAGATCATGTTAGCAGTTGTTATGGTTGTTTAACCCTGCTTGGCTGTATTCGATAGGCCTATGCCTATGACCAAAGCAAGAAGCAGAGTTTTGCTGATGCCTGGAGATACCTTTCGTATTTATTGAGGATCTTGGAATACTAATTTGTTATAATCCATAATTGAAAGCCATTTACATAAAATAGTCAAAATGCCAGCAGCTGTTCAGAAGTACAATACGTATGATTTCCATCATGCAAAGAATAAAAACAGCTGAATCTTAATTAAGTGTCTCTCTAATTCCCCCTAAACAATTCTGCTTGGATGAGGATTACATTTTAATTGTGTAAATTGCAAATGAGAGCCCGAGGAAGTAGATTAGATGTTTGGGTGGGGGAAGTGAGGGGAATAGAAGTTTTTGTTTTTAATATTGCAAACTGTTGTGTGATGTGAAATGATGGTGTTGGTAATGCGTGTTTTTATGTTGTTGTTTTTTTTTGCAGAGAGGAGCTGTGCTCCAGCAACCGGGACTCCAGCCTCTCGCTGCCGCGAGCTCCGGGGGATGGGGCGCATGCGCCTGCCGCTCTGCTCCGGGCCCTGTGACTGAGCGGCCCGGCCTTTTGATTGACAGGTGGAGAGCGAGGCGCGGGCCCGGGGGGTGCTGGTGGGGGGAGGGGGCAGCGCTCGCTCCCGCCCGCCGCCGCCGCTGCTCCCGCAGCATTCCCCTCCCCCACCCCCGCACCCCGGCGTTTACCCCCCCCCATCCGCCAGCGAACATGGCGGCGCTGAGCCCGGAGCCCACAGCGGGGCGGCTCCGAGCGGGCGCTCGGCTCTCGGTCACGGTGGAACACATCGTCAGCGGCACCTTGGTGGTGTCCACTAACTATGGAGGGAGCAGCTTCACCGGGATCCTGATAGACATGGCCAAGAAGTAAGTCCTCTTTCCACACACACGTACACCCAACACCCTGAGCTGGGAACCACCCACATCAGACAGAGTGAGCACCAGGCCTTCAGCACCAAGAGGGGGTGGGTGGATAATTGGCATCAAATCAAACACGCACTCGGTTTTGACCAAAGATTTGGGGGGGGGGGGAAGAATCATTAAAAATATGTATACAGTTCCTCCAGTGGAACCTAGTTCATCACAACATCGAACTATTTTATGATGTCCAGTACGCCATTCCACATAACCATGATATTAATGGCACTCTTGTCATTGGAACCCTTGTGTTATCCAGACCAAGAATCTCAAATTTTGGGAGTGTCATCCGACCAGGGTCAATTAAAACTGTATAGGGTAACAATTATTTTTATCATCAAATGCAATTTCTTTGAGGTAACACCTTTACAAAACCTAGTTTAGAATGGGCATTGTACAGTAAAACAATTACTGTATCTGCTATGACCTACTTTTTAACCTATTGATTGACACCATTATCTTAAGCTTGCAGCTGCATTTTTCTTTAACACATAGTTAAGTTACCATTAGTAATTGTAAGAATTTACATTACAATGTATGGTATGTAGACCCCCCTCCCCCAATTGTTTATTAATAAAGAGCAGCATGAAAATGCATATGCATCTTCACAAGCAGGTACCTGGTTGACTTGTAAACCTTGAATTCAAATGTTAGCGTGACTTTCACATGCATTGCCGTAATCTAAAAATGTAATGAAAATTGCAAGCTGGAATAGTGCATTTTAAAAATCTTTTTTAATCGTGGCATAAACATGAGATGTTTTATTCAGACTGGCTGGATGCTATACATTCAACCTTGTTTAAGGATAGCTAGGCATGATGCTTACAATATTTCCTGATATCCTATCTCATTGTAGTAATGAGAGATTTTTGGATATGTTTTTGTAACCAATGCATATTTTAAAAGTTGCAAAAGAGAAAACGAATGTATTGACTCAAACTGGAAGAAAGCCTTAGATAGTAATAGTGGGCTCTATCCATGTAGTTCCGAGAAATCAAGCTTTTTAAAAAACTAAAATCTGCAGAATTTTGCTGTTTCTCAACTTCCCTGTCAAGTACAAATGGTTCTCCACTTATAGCTTGATTCAGCTCAAAATGTACTTGAACGACACTCTTCACATTGTGAATGTACTAGGCACAATATGTGCACTACTATTTTTGGCCCTTTTGAAGGATAGAGGTGGGAGGGCAAAAATTACCTTTTGAATTCGGCTTCATGGCATTGGAAAAGGTTATATTGTCTTGTGTCTCTTGTTTTCCTCTTCTACTGCCCCCCTCTTTAGAATAAGAAAAAAATCTGCAATAGAACAAGAAATAAAATCAAACCTAAAATGTTCATTACTGTGGCGCAGCTGTAGTGCAGTTGCAATCCTTTTCCCTGGTGAGTCTACTCCATTAAAATAAAATGCGTGCCCTAGGTTCAATCTCAGTTGTGCAGGGCTAACATTGATTAGGGCATCAATAAGGAAACAAATTGTTAAGCATCAAACAAAACAAACAGATTCCCACTCCTAATTGTTATTGGGGATTTCAGTTCTGGCTGTAATACTGCCAACCCCCTCCCAAGATTTGCATGTATAATAATGGCCACTTGGATGACTCATGAAATGTCCCATCTATGTATTTTTCTTTTCTTCACCTGCCCCTCCTCCACACCTTTCCAGATGTTTATTTTGGTTTAGGGCAGAAGAAGCTGGCTGTACTATTTTGTAAGATGTTCTCATTTGAGTTTTTGGCAGATGTGCATAACCTATGTGGGTGATTGGAGCAATGCGTTGAGTTTCTCAAGTTCCTTTTTTCCAGAAGGGAAATTTAACTATCACTTAATGTTTCTCCACCACCACCAAACCTCCATAGCTTATCTATTTATCATTACTGGCTTATTGCAGCTGCAGACCTGAATGTGATAAGTCCTAGGCAGTTATCATTTGCAAATCAGAACTGCCTGGGTACTGTCATGGAAATGCTGCAGTTAATCTTTTGAATTCACCTGAAATATCACCCTAATAAAATATTGTAAACTTTGTCTAAGTTTCTTTAATTTCATGAACAATACTTTTTTTTTTAAATTTGCAAACGTGATCTGATAGTGTTCAAATCTGCTTCCTCCCGAATGTTTGCTGGAAATAGAATATTATAGAGAAGTTTTTAAAAAACAGTAGGTTCTGCTTTGTTGTTTTTTTCAACTTTCATTTTTCTCACTTCTAGCTTCTAGCCTATCTAGCCTTGGAATATTAGAATATTTAATCCCAGGGAATCTAGACAATAGGATAGTGAAAATATGACTGAGCGGCCTTCAGTGACTACGTAACTAAATTTTCATGATTTGATTTATGCAATATCAAAACCTTAAGCCTTGCAATTGGATTTAAGTGCAGGTATTAAAAATGAGAATTTACATGCAGTATTAATGAATACACTTTTATGAATTATGTTCAGAGTCAGGGTGGCTATTCATTTTATACTTGTATTTGCCAGGTCTGGTCTGTACGGTTTTCTCCCAAACCAGTTTGCCAAGCAAGAGGAGTTTCCTGCAGAGTCCTGTACCAGTGAAGTCCTTGATGGTAAAGAACAGACTGTCTGTCAAACTGAGTCACAGCCTTGCAATGTGCAATTTTCCAAGATAACAGTCACAGAACCAGCTTCACCCTCTTCAGCAGCCATTAACAGAAACTGTGCCTTGCCTTCCACCTTATTGTGAAGGTGTACCTCTACCACAACCATTAGTATTGAGACAGACTTACAATCAACGGGTGCCCCAGCCACCACTTCGGACAATCAAGCGTACAAAAAGGCGTTTGTCAAGGAATCGTGACCCTGGTAAGCTTATAATGAGCACCATTAGATTGCGCCCGAGGCAAGTACTTTGTGAAAAGTGCAAAAACACACTAAATCGAGAGGAGGAGGACGATGATGACAAAGATAAACTCAACAGTAAGAATGAGAAAAAGACTAGTATGGAGGAAAATGAAAAAAGGAAACCTGAGGTAATGTGCTGTGAAAATAGGAAAATTAAAAAGGAAAAGAAGGATGATAAATTTTTCTGCTGAGCTGGTGCATCGAAGCCCAGTGATCAAAATATCATATAGCACTCCTCAAGGTAAGGGAAAAGTTGTAAAAATTCCCTCACGGGTACATGGTTCGGTTGAGCCCTTTTGTCCTAAACGGTTATTGCAAAATGAAAGGGTGGATGACGGCAAGCATTCAAGCTATGAGGAAATGGAAGTTATTCCAGAAAAGTCATTCTCTAATCCACCTGGAACCATTCCAAAGCTAAAACTGACTAGACCTTTGCATTCCAGTGCAGACATCCCACCACCTAGAATTCGATTAAAACCTCATCGGCTCAGTAATGGGGACAGTGTTGCAATTTATAAGGCTGAGCTTGTAGATAATGTAAATAATGATGTGCAGCCTACAAGGAGATCCAATAATGGTACACTTCATTCTGAAGAATCTACAGGAAAGAGTTCAGTAGAGACATCAGGGAGTTCTGGAGAGGAGGACCAATGGCGGTACAAAAGGAGTCGTCGAAGCAAGGATCAAAATGATCTGACTGTGTATTTAAGTTATAGGAAAAAAAGAGCAGATTCGTCTAGTTTATCCGTCTGTAGTAACGATAGTCTCGATGAATCAAAGTCTTCTAGTTCAGAGATGACTTCGCCAGAAGTATGTGATTTTGCACCTGGAGATGATGCTTCTGTATCGTCTTCTTCCAAAGAAGAAAAGACAGTGCCTCCTTTAACTGTGAGACTTCATACCAAAACTGTAATGAAATGTGTAACCGCTGAAGGCAGGACTATATCTGTCGGAGATATAGTATGGGGGAAAATTCATGGCTTCCCCTGGTGGCCTGCACGCATTCTCAGCATTAGTATTAACAAGAAAGAAAATGGGGCTCCACAGTGGCAGGAAGCCAGAGTGTGTTGGTTTGGATCACCTACAACGTCGCTACTTTCTGTATCAAAAATCTCCCCATTTTTGGAGTATTTTAAGTTGAGGTTTAATAAAAAGAAAAAAGGAGTATACCGCAGGGCGATTACTGAAGCTGCCAAGGCAGCTGATCACCTGACACCTGAAATTCGATCTCTCCTTTCGCAATATGAAACTTAACTGAGCCACAGAAAACAGGTAAGTAGTGAACACTTTTTTTTGTGCACTTTTAAAAATGTTGAAAACAATTATTCATATTGAGGAAGGCTTGCATTCCAATATTAAATTGCTCTCTGTGAAGCTAAAAAAATCAAGTAAACCAAGAATAAGATTGCAATGCATGTTTCTGGCTGAGCACAACACACCACCAAACAGTAGGAAAAAGAGCCTTTGATTCATCAGTCTTTGTGCTACCATCATGCCTCATGACTATTTCATGATTTGGTAGCACCTACACCCAAAGTCCTCCGGCATCAAAACAATGTTTAACACCCATTATCAATTAGGAAGTGAGGAGTTGGGGGGGGGCGGGGGGGCGGGGGAGGAGGAAAGAAGGGGGGAGCAAAATTATTTTCCTTGGATGGTCAGAACTAGCCCAGTAGGTAACATTGACCAGACTTATTGCCTGTTGTTTCACCATATTTTATAAAATGTGATTTCTGGCGACTGGTGCAAGTTTCTAAGATATGCAGAGTAATCAGTGAATAAAAGAGCTGGCAATTTGTTAAGTAGGTCTACTATCAATACAGGATTTGGATTGTTGGTGGGCAGATTAGAAACAAAGCGTCAAACATCTATCCTGGCCCTCGATTTGAGAAACATGTACACCCGACCCCTCCTGTTACGCTTAACCCCGATGCCTGTGTCTGTGCATTTACATTGTGTTCATGTAGGGCCCTATGTTTTTTTCATGTATGGAATGATCTGTCTGGACTGTATGCAGAACAATACTTTTCACTGTATCTCAGTACACCTGACTATAAACAAATCTAAATCCAAAATTTATAGAAACACAATATAGTGCATGAATTATTCAGATACCTCTCAAATAAGCCCATTCTAATATCTGCAAGGACAGCACGGTGGCGCTGTGGTTAGCATTGCTGCCTCAGTGCCGAGGTCCCAGATTCTGGGTCACTGTCCGTGTAGAGTTTGCATATTCTCCCTGTGTTTGCGTGGGTTCCGCCCTCACAACCGAAAGATGTACAGGGTAGGTTGATAGGCCACGCTAAATTGCCACTTAATTGGGTGCATTAAATTTAAAAGTCTAGTATCTGCAAAGTGAATAGATATAGCTTTTAAAGCCTTTGCATGAATAAGGTTATTTAAGCCAGGAATCATTCTTGATGATGAGGGGACCAAATCCAAATATAATATTCTAGATAAGGTCTAACCAATCAAATAAAAAAATATTTGATAGGTCTATTGATTCAACCTAATTGTTTTGGCTACAGCTCCATGGCATTGGTCATGATCATTTTTTGTGTAGTATGAACTATAACGCCGAGATTGTTTTCACAACTGATTTTTATTTTAAATGTTACATGCCGTCTGAGTGTATAACACTCCACTTTATCTTGGTTAAATACAAGTTACTGGAGTTTGGCCAATTCACCCAGTGAATTCACTAGCAGAAATTTGTTCCCCTCCACTCTCCCAACAGCTACATAAATTTTCTTGTCATCTGCAATATTCTTGCTAAGTTGTGCACAGCCGCTTGGAAGGTAACATACAGACCTTGTTCCATTTAAACACCGTGCAACCATGTGTGGATGGAAAACAAAAATTTTCAAGGGAACATTCATCATCTGCTAACTTGTGGACCATTCCATGAGTAGATATCCTATGAAGATGAGGCCTTTTTTTAAAAGCTAGCATTGTTCATTGGTGTCCTGAGCAGTTCCATAGCCAGTAACGTTCTGCTTATGGGAAATCAGTCGATTCTTAATCCATTCAGTGGCCCACTGATTTTTAGAAAATGGGCTACTTTATTCAAGCATTTCTAATGTTTCAGAGTTTTTAAATTAGCAAGGGTGTCAATCATATTACTTTTAATAAACATTCAACTAGTGAGCCTAATATTCCTGAATCTTGATTGTTATCCTTTGAAAACTTGACGTTGCCAGAATCCAGTGAGTGACCTCTCTCTCTCTCTCTGTGTAACACAAAGCAGGTTATTGAGCAATGTCCACTATAGCAAGAACTGAAAGTCACCATTGAAACAGAATTTGAGATGTTTTTTTTAAATGGTCCTTTTGCCTATCTAAACGAAAAGGATTTTCTCATTCCTACCACTATTGTCTTTTTAATCTTCTTTTAGCTGCTCATTTTTCTGAATTGCATATGGTATTTGACTATCCTCCTGTGAATTTCCTCTTCATCAGCTGGTGTTCCCTTTCACATATATCTAGTTAGCATTTTTGGTTTGTTTGGCCTCCTCTTGTGCGCTCCCTTTTTCTCTCTTTTCCACCCCCCACCCCCCCCCCCCCCAAAAGAAATTTGGAGATGGTGGCATTCGTTTTAGTGGTGTTTGGTATTAAATGAAAATTAATATCCTCAACTAACAGTCTATAATTCTAACCCAATCAGGTTTTTGGCCACTTCTATAAAATTAACCCTTAAATGTTATCTTGTACATTTGATGCTTGCAATTTATTCTGCAGAACCACATCCCTTGACAAATGCACATTACATTTTGTTTTGCCGAATTCGGTCTTCAATTTTGAATAAAGATGTGATCCCAATATCCACTTAAGGACGATGTGGTGGCTAGGGTGGGCCATCCTCTGTAGTACAGATTTGGGAGGTCGAAAAATAATTTGAGTGAATGATTATTTGTAGGGCTACAACTTTCAATTTTTTTTTTTTACATTTAGAGTACCCCATTCATTTTTTCCAATGAAGGAGCAATTTAGCGTGGCCAAACCACCTAACCTGCACATTCAGAATGGCTAAATTAGCTAATAGCATATCTTTCGGGACTTGTGTCAGGAAACCGGAGCACCCGGAGGAAACCCACGCAGACACTGGGAGAACGTGCAGACTCCACGCAGACAGTGACCCAAGCTGGGAATCGAACCTGGGACCCTGGTGCTGTGAAGCCATAATGCTAACCACTGTGCTACCATGCTGCCCACGTATGTTGGCGTATTTGCAGCTTGTATGAAGTTGACTTTTGATTACTATTCCTAAAAAATTTTTTGCGTTAGTAAAAACACACTTTTGTGAATTTAAACTTTTTTTTTCCCTGAATAGTTTGCATAAACCAAATACATTTGAAGATAGTTTCTTCACTTCAGACTTTTCCAGCAAGTAGCTAAGTAACTATGCAACATTTTGCATCGCATCAGCAGTGCCCTGAATAAAAACTTATTTTATTTTCAAATTTTCTGGTATAACTCTTGAAAATTACCTAAAGTAATTCTACTGGGATTAAAAATTTGTTCTGAGCTTTATTATGGTAACCATAACGAAGATGTTACAATGTTTTGTTTGGCAGTGAGGAGTTCGAAATAGGTTTTGTGTAAGTAAAAAGTGAGAATGTGGGAGGGGGGGGGGAAGACAGAGAATGGGGACAGGAGTGTAGGCCTGTGATAGGGTGAAGGGCAGGAGAGATTAAGTAGCAGAAGGTTTCAACATGCAAAGCCAAAAGGAGTGGACATGCAAAGGGTTTTCTGTCTTTTTCTTCTTACAATTAGCATAACTCTGTTTCTCTGTACAGACCTGAGTGTTTCCAGTGTGTTCTGTTTTTATTTGACTTCCAGCTGCAGTATTTTTTTGCTCTTCAATCAATTGCCATTCCTTTGGTCCTTGCAGCATGTAACTTAATCTCTCCCCCTCCAATTTTCCTGTTTATCTTTTCATTCACTTTTATGTTTCTAAATTATTCCCAGTTCTGATAAAAAAGGGTCTCCGATCTGAAATGTAGCTGGTTGCTGTTTTCTCTCTCTCTCTCCACAAATGTGACCTGCTTGAGTATTTCCAAAGATTTTCAGCATTTTGCTTTAATGGTTGAAAAGTTAATATTGCAAATGCTGGAAATTTGAAATGGGGGGGGAAAAAAACGAAATGGTCAGGCAGCATCTGTGGAGAGACAAACAGTGTTACCATGTCGGGCATGACCTGAGTATTTCCAGTATTTATTATTTTTCTCTTTCTCCCCCCAACAACCTTTTTCCTTTTTTATGTTTGTTTGGTTTTGGGTGTTATCAACTTTAATTCAATGAATTTGAATTTAATTTTCTGAGTAAGTAGCTTTCCTCTGTTACCAGCTATGTTTGTGTTTTGCAGTCAATTTGTGATGGTCAATTCCATGTTTTGTGAAGGATTCAACCTTAAGAATAGCCTTCAAAATGCCACGTCTATATTTGGATTAATCTCTCTCTAAATAGATGTTGATTATGCTACGTGGAACTCATTGCCCTGCATTGTTCTAGCATGTTTGTTTTTTAAATAATGCTTGTTAAGGCCATGCAAGAGGATTTTTAAAAATGAATTGATAACTCGTATCCTTTTGTGTTAACCCTGTAAGTAATGAATGTACTACTTTCTGGAGGCATTATACAAGAATGCCATACCTTAGTTATCTTTGTGACATTGTTTAGTCCTGATGGCTAGTTGACATACATTCACAAAAAGTAGCTTGCCAGATGTAAAATTGCTAATCGTCTTTGCCTTGAATGTGACTTTGTCAACATGAATCTCTTTCTACATCCTGTTTACCTGGCGTTGGATATTGCAAAGCTTTATTGTTGATCTGAGCAAATACTGCAGCTTTTCTCCATATCTTAACTTTGTTAGTGCTCTGTTGTGTTGATTGGTAGGCAGTTGTTCAACATTGTGTTGAGATGCGTTGTGGGCTCTGATACAGTAGGAAATATATGGATAGATTGGTTAACTGATGCAAGAGACGAGGATAAATGGATGATATTTGGATTGAGCAGGGCTAGAAATGATGTACTTGGTGCTGGGATCCACTTTTCTTTGGAATTCTATAGATAATTTGGATTAATATGGAGGTGACTTGAGAGTGCTTTGGAAGATAAGACAGGATAAGTAAAGATGTGTTGTAATGTTTGGAGATGTATAATAAAAGTGAATGAACAAAGCTATGGATTCAAATACGTATTCCCTGAAAGTGAGTTCAGATTGATGGGCCATCATTTTTGATTTTTATTGGTAATGCAAAAATAAAGCAGTTTTATGCAAAATCTCCGTTCCACTGCAGTTCCAAATATTGATGTGCTGTTTTACCATAGAAATGATTGCATAGATGTACCATGATGGAAAATTGTAATTATGGGACGAAGTTGCTTGGAAATGGGAAGATGCTGCTTAGATTTCCAGTTGGGCACAGGAGAAGGTTTATTGATTTTTAAAACTGCAGAGCTTTAATGGAACAGTAATTGAGCAATCGTCCATTTTAGAAAACGAGATTGTTACAGCATGAAATGGTCGAGGCTGAAATGGTTTAGTTGGAGGAAGATACGAGGCTAGTGGGAGAGGGAAAGGTATTGAGGTTATTTTTGAATCTATTTGTCAAATGACTGATGCTGGCTGCATGTTCCATGTTTAATGCAGGCTGAGGTACACTTTTTTTTTATTTACAGCACAAAAGGAGGCCAGTTGGCCCATTGTGTCCTCACTGGCTCCCAAAAGTGCTCCCCAGCAATTCCCATTCTCCAGCTGTATCTCTGTAGTCTTCTAAATTGATCACTTTCAAATATGTATCCAGCGCACTTTTGAAACCTACTATGAAATCCACCTCCACCCCTCCTCCTCGGCAGCGCATTCCAAATCCCAACAACTGAGTAAAGATGTGACCGTGGTTAGCACTGCAACCTCAGATACATAGAAGATAGGAGCAAGGAGAGGTCTTTTGGCCCTTCGAACCTGCTCTGCCATTCACCACTATCATGGCTGATCATCCAACTCCATTGCCTAATCCTGCTTTCTCCCTATAGCCTTTGATCCCGTTCTCCCCAAGTGCTATTTCTAGCAGCCTCTTGAATATATTCAATGTTTTAGCATCAAACTACGTCCTGTGGTAATGAATTGCACAGGCTCACCACTCTTTGGGTGAAGAAATGTCTCCTTTTTATATCTGTCTGAAGTGGTTTACCCTGAATCCTCAGACTGTGACCCCTGGTTCTGGGCACAACCATCATTGGTAACATCTTCCCTGCATCTCTCCTGTCTAGTCGCGTTAAAATTTTATAACTCTGACATTCCCCTCTCATTCTTCTGAACTCCAGCGAGAATCCCAACCTAGTCAATCTCTCATATGATAGTTCCTTTCTTTCTCCCCCCCCCCCCCCCCCCCAAATCCCTGGAATCAGTGAGGTAAACCTTCGCTGCACTCCCTCGAGAGCAAAAACATCCTTGCCTCTGAGAAGGAGATCAAAACTGTACACAATACTCCAGGTGTGCCTCACCAAGGCCCTGTATAATTGCAGCAACACATCCCTGCTTCTATACTGGAAATCTCTCGCAATGAAAGCCAACATACCATGAGCCTTCTTTACCGCCTGCTGCACCTGGATGCTTACCTTCAGCGACTGGTGCACAAGGACACCCAGATCCTGCTATACATTCCCCTCTCCCAATTTACAACCATTCAGATAGTAATCTGCCTTGCTGATTTTGCTTCCAAAATGAATAACTTCTTTTATCCAAATTATACTGCATCTGCCATTGATTTGCCCACTCGCTCAACCTGTCCAGATCATGCTGTAGGATCCCTGCATCCTCGTCACAATTCACCCTCGCACCTAACTTGGTATAATCTGCAAACTTTGAGATGTTACATTTTGTTCCAGCATCCAAATCATTAATATACATTGTGAATAGCTGGGGTTCCAGCACCGATCCCTGTGGTACCCCACTAGTTACTGCCTGCCAATTTGAAAAGGACCCATTAATCCCTTCTCTTTGTTTCCTCTCTGTCAACCAGTTTTCTATCCACCTCAAAACATTTCCCCCAATCCCATGCCCTTTAATTTTGCACAATAATCTCTCATGCGGGGCTTTGTCAAACATCTTCTGAAAGTCCAAATATACCACATCGACTGGCTCCCCCTTGTCAACTGTACTGGTTACATCTTCAAAGAATTCCAACAGATTTGTCAAGCATGATTTTCCCTTCATAAATCCATGCTGACTCTGACTGATCCTGCCACTGCTTTCTAAATGTTCCGCTATAAAGTTCCTGATAATGGATTTCAAGCATTTTCCCCACTATCGATGTTGGTTGGGCTTACTAGTCTATAATTCCCTGCTTTCTCTCTACCTTTTTGAATGTTGGAGTGACGTGAGCTACCCTCCAGTCGGCAGGGACAGTTGCAGAGTCTATAGAATCCCGGAAGATGACCACCGATGCATCCACCATTTCCAGAGCCACCTTCTTGGTGCAGATTCTCAGGCCCTGGGGATTTATCCACTTTCAATCCCATCAATTTCCCCAGCATTTCTCTACTAATGTTGATTTCCCTCTCACTAAACCTTTCATTCTCCAACATTTCTGGTATCTGATTTGTGTCGTTTGTGCAGAACCAAAGTATGTATTCAAGTGCTCAGCCATTTGTTTGTCCCTTATTATGCATTCCCCTGTTTCTGTCTGTAGGGGGCCTACATTTATTTTTCCACTCTCTCTTTCTCTTCACATATCTATAGAAACTCTTAGTGTCAGTCTTTATGTTCCCTGCAAGCTTCCTTTCATACTGTACTTTCCCCTTCTTAATCCATCCCTTTGTCCTTCTTTGCTGAATTCTAAACTGCTTGCAATCCTCAGACCTATTTTCTTCTTGGCCAATCTGCATGCTTCTTTCTTGGACCGGATATTATTTCTAATTTCCTTTAAGCCATGGATTGGCCCTCTTGCCCCCTTTGCTTTTGTGCCAGACAGGAATGAACAGTTGCTGTAGATCCCCCATGCGTTCCTTGACTGTTTGCCATTGTCTATCCACTGACATCCCTTTAAGTAACTCTCTCCAATCTATGAAGGCCAACCCGTGCCTCATACCTTCATAGTTCCCTTTATTAAGATTCAGCACCCTAGTCTCCGAATCAACTATTTCACACTCCATCTTGATAAATTCTATCATGTGATGGTCGTTCATCCCCAAGGGTACCTCGTCCTCACGGCGCTGAGGTCCAGGTTTGATCCCGGCTCTGGGTTACTATCCGTGGAGTTTGCACATTTTCCCTGTGTTTGCTTGGATTTCACTCCCACAACCCAAAGATGTGCAGGCTAGATGGATTGGCCACACTAAATTGACCCTTAATTGGGGAAAAAATGAATTGGTTACTCTAAATTTATTTTTAAAAGAGTAAAGATGTTTCTCCTCCTCCTCACTCCTAGCTCTCTTGCTGACTATCTTGAAATTGTGAACCCCTAGTCACTGACTTACCAACAGAATATCCTTCTTTACCCTGTCAAAACTGTTGACCTGTCTATAAGGTCACCTCTTAATCTTCTCTGCTCTAAGGAAAACAAACCCAATTTCTTGAATCTTTCCTTGTCTCTGAAATTTCTCATTTCTGGTATCTTTCTAGTAAATCTCCTCTGCACTCTCTCTCTGGCGCTTTAGCATCCTTTCTTAAATAAGGTACCCAGAACTGAATACATTACTCCAAATAGGGGACCAATGATTTGTAGAGATGTAACATCACTTTTATACTCTTCTGCTTCTGTTTATAAACCCAAGGATCGTATAAACCGCCGTACCTGTTTCAACTTGCCTGATCACCTTCAGATAATTATGCACTTGAACCCCGAGGTCCGTCTACTCCTGGACTCCCCTCAAAATTGTACCATTGAGCCTATATTGTCTCTCCATGTTTCTTACATCAAAATGCATTATCTCCCATTTTGCTACATTGAGGTTCATCTGCCAGAATGTCTGCCCATTTGGTCAACTTATCGATGTCTCAATTCACTATTTCCCCTAGCTTGGTATCATCTGCAATTTTAGAGATTTTGCCCTCTACACCCATCCCGAAATCATTTTAATAATACGAAAAAGCAAAGGTCCCAACACCGACCAGGGGAACACCACTTTCAACTTGACTCCAGTCTGAGAAATGACCATCTATATACCCTCTGTATCCTGTCTCTTGGCCAATTTCTAAACCATGCTGCCAAGGACTCTTAAATCCTAAACATTTTTAATTTGCTAACCAACCTGCCATGTGGCACCATATCAAAGGCTTTCTGAAAGTCCAAATATGCAACATCCACGGCACTACCTTAATCCACTGCCTATGTCACCTCGTTAAATAACTCGATTGAATTTGTCAGACATGACCTGCCCTTGACAAAGCCATGTTGACTGTCCAGTATTAAGTGTATATTACATCAGTTTTCCCACTATTGATGCCAAGCTGACAGGCCTGAGTTTCCTGTATTATCCTTTGCCCTTTTCTTAAACAATGGCATCACATTTGCAATTCTCCAGTCCTGAGTTCAGAGAAGCCTGGAAAATTTCTGTCAATGGCTCTGCAATATGCTCAAATCTAGGATGTGTCCCATCCAGGCGACTTCTCCACCTTTTCACTACTGTTCAGTTGCTCAACACCCACCCTTTCAACTGGGCGATTGTCACCATCTTCTAATTTAGTAAAGACAAGCAAAGTACTTGTGTAGTATCACTGTCATATCCTCGCTTCAGTGAGCTTGTCCCTTATGGGTCCCACTCTATCCTTCACTAATCTTTTTACCATTAATATGTTTGAAGAACATTTGCAATTTGTTTTAGCGCAGCCTATCATCTCATGATTCCTCTTAGCCTTCCTTAGTCCAGCCTTGGGGCGCCTCCTGCATTTTGAGATGCTCTTCCTGATTTCTATTGCTAATATTATTCTGGCTTGCTCATACACCATTTTTTTTTTTTTTGTTATTTTATCATCAATATCCTTAGTCATCTAGGATACTCTAGCTTTGGATACCTCATATTTATTTCTCATGGGTGTGTACCTAGCTTGCACCCTACTCATCTCTCCTTTGAAAGTCTCCCATTTTTCATCCACTTTTATCCACCAGTTCAACTTTTGGAGACTCGTAAAATTTACCCTTTTTCAGTCTGGGATCTTAATCTGTGACTAATTTTTATCCATTACCAACTTCCTATTGAATCTTAATATAATTATTTTTTTAATTTTAGAATTAATTTTTCATTTTTTCCAATTAAGGGTCAGTTTAGTGTGGCCAATCCACCTAGCCTGCACATCTTTGGGTTGTGGGGGCGAAACCCACGCAAATACGGGGAGAATGTGCGAACTCTACATGGGCAGGACAGTGACCCAGAGCCGGCATCGAACCTGGGACCTCGGCCGTGAGGCAGCTGTGCTAACCACTGCGCCACCGTGTTGCCCCTGAATTATAATATATATTTTTTTTAAAAATAAATTTGGAGTACCCAATTATTTTTCCAATTAAGGGGCAATTTAGTGTGGCCAATCCACCTACCTTCACCTACCTTGCACATCTTTGGGGTTGTTGGGGCGAAACCCACGTGGGGACCACACGGACAGTGACCCAGGGCCGGGATTCAAACCTGGGTCCTGCGTCGTAGGCAGCAATGCTAACCACTGTGCCACCATGCTACCCTTGAATCGTAATATATTATGATCGCTATTTCCCAACGGCTCTTCCACCTGCTCTGTCTCGTTTCTGAGGACCAAATCCAGCACAGCTTGCTCCCTGGTAGGACCGGAAATGTACTGTTACAGAAAGTTCTCTTGCGCACACAAGAAATTTCTCCCCTACCCTGCCCCACACTCTATCCTTTTCTCAGTCTACTATGGGGTAAATAAAATCCCCAACTATCAAAACCCTACTTTGCCTATAAATGCTCTCTTCCACTTCCCACCCACTATTTGGAGGTCTATAATAAATGCTAAACAAGGTCATCGCTCCCTGCCTGTTTCTCACCTCCAGCCATATAGATTCTAATTCAGGAACTGTATCTCGTTCAAGGACTATGATAATATTTAGCTGGGGGCCGGTTTAGCTCACTTGGCTAGACAGCTGGTTTGTGATGCAGAGTAAGGCCAGTAGTGCGGGTTCAATTCCAATACCGGCTGAGGTTATTCATGAAGGCCTGTCTTCTCTAGTTTGACCCTCGCGTAGTGATCCTCAGGTTAACTCACCACCAGCCAGCTCTCTTTTTTTTCTTCCCCCCCCCCCCCCCCCCCCCCCACACACACACACACACACACACACACACACACACAAAAGAGGAAAGCAGCCGATGGTCATCTGGGACTATGGCGACTTCACTTACTTTAATGATACTATATTTGACCAAAACTGCTACACCACCTCTCTTTTTACCCACATTGTGTTTTTAAGTGTCCTGTTCTGGCTTTAGCCTCGTTTCTGTCAATGCTCCTATGTCATTTGCCCCTAGAGCAATTTCTACTTCCAGTTCCCCAATTTTGTTCACTATGCTCCACGCATTTACATACATACAATTTAACCCTTCCCTTATCCTCTTTCTTGACCTTTGGGAGATGACCATTTCTTTGTTCACTGTCAACACTAAAGCCTTCTCTCACTACTTTTTTCACTGGTCGCCATCTCTCTTTTTCTCTCGTATGTTTAAAACTAGGCCTGTTAGTCAACGCACCCCCCTCCCTTACAAGTTTAAATCCTGCCCACTATACACTATTTACTCCTCAGCCAGGAGATTGGTTCCATTCTGGCTCAGTTGAAGCCCATCTCTTCTAAACAACGTTCTCCTTTCCCAAAACTGATCCCAATGTCCCAAGCCATGCATTTATCTCCCTGATCTGTTTTTTTGCCAAAATGGTGAAGCTCGTAGCACAGGTAATATTTCTAAGATTACTACCCTAGAGGTCCTACGTTTCAACCTGCTCCTAACCCTTGTAACTGATTCCCTGCTAGACCTCACAACTGTCCCTCCCTATGTTGTTGGTTCCCACATGAACCACAACCTCTGGGTGTTCACCTTCCCTTTCAGAAGTTGAAACCCTGCACCTGGGAGGCAACAAACCATTACGGGACTCTCGATCTCTAATGCAAACTAGACTGTCTATCCCTCGAACTATTGAGTTACCCACTACTGCCACCTTTCAAAATCACTTGCCAGCCTCCCCCTCTTTTCCCAGAGTAGACTCTGGTACCATGGTACTCTAGTTTCCCCTCGAGTCATCTACTCCAGATTCTGATGTGTTGCTCACTTCATAGACATCTAAAATTTCATACCTTGCAAGCAACCTCCAAGTTGTTAGATTTATAGAATCTTAAAATATAAATTTTCAGTGAAGTAGTTAATGGGGTTTATTTTTTTGATTCTATATTTGTCTTGTGATATCAAGGTCGCGTTTGACTGGGTTGTGGTCTCCAGGAACCGTAGAAAAACTGGAATCGATGGAAACTGATTGGGGTGGTGGGGGGAGAATGGGATTTTCTCTGGTTGGAGTCACAAAAAGAAGATTGTTGTGGTTGTTGGTCAGCCATCTCAGTTGGAGCACATCACTGCAGGAGTCCCTTGCGGAAGTATCCTGAGCCCATTCATCAGCTACTTCATCCATGACCTACCTGCCATCATAAGATTAGAAATGGGGGTGAGCAGTCATCAGCGAATATGAGAATTACTGCGGATGCTGGAATCTGAAACAAAGACAGAAAATCTGGGCAATCTCAGCAAATCTGATGGCATCTGTGGAGAGAGGACAGAGCTAATGTTTTGAGTCTGGTTGTCAAGCTGGAGAGAACTGGAAAGACAATGTGATTTATACTGTTGTGGAGGGGATGTTGGAGTTGAGGTGTAGAGCAGTGGGGGATTTATGCTGTTGTGGGGGTGGTGGGGGTGGGGGGGGGGGGGGGGGGGGGGGGGGGGGGGGAGGTGCAGAGCAGTGGGGATTTATGCTGTTGTGGGGGGGGTGTGGAGCTGTTGAGCTGGATAGAGGGCGAACAATAAGTGATGGAGATTGACAAAGATCTCTTAGATAAAAGGAATGTAATGGTGCTGATAATGACTAACACGCGTGCACGACTAGTGGATGCAATTTTTTTATTTTTAAAACAAAAAAAATAAGGGTCTCGCATTGAACATTGAGATGAGAAATTCCTTCTGGGAGGGTTTTTAATCTTTAGAATTCACTTCACTACCCCAGAGAACAGTGAAGCCTCTCTTTTTCATTGGAGTGAGCATCACTGGCAGGGCAGCATTTGTTTCTCATACCTACCTACTTGCACTTGAGAAGGTGGTGAGTTTTGGGAATTGCTACAGTCTGTGTTGTAGTTACATGCACAGTTCTGTTAGGAAGAGTGTTGTAGAATTTTGACCCAACAAATGACAAGATAGTTGGAAGTCCGGATGGTGCGCAGCTTGGGAGGGTGAGTGACCACCAAGTGTGACATTTGAGCAGATGCCGCAAACTCTTTCCTCTGGTGGGAAACCAGAAAAAAGATGCATGACCCACAAAAGGCTGTGCATGTTGTCAATTTGTGATTTTTGTTGGGCAAGGGTATTGAGGTATACAAGAAAAACCTGGTAAAGGGAATTGAGGTCCAAATTCGTTATGATCTCGATTGAATTGATTTTGAGTCACCTACCAGAATGCAGGAGAATTTCCACCAGTAGTGTCTCCAAGGTATTCAAAATCCAGTGGGAAGAGAGATGCACCAATTCCGTGTCAATTCCTCCAGCTTGACAATCACATTGTGTGAAATCGACCTTGCTGGACTGGATGTTGCCGCCACGTGCCAAATAATCTGTTCCCAATGCAGACCCTTTCTACAACTTGGTGATGGCACTTGATCTCTGAGGATGGCGAAAAAGTTTTTAAGGATACTTGAGGCCTCATTGGAAAGTAGACTAATTGATTTTGCGTGGGAGGAATGAACTTGCCACCAATACTATATGATAACCCATCATCAATAACCCACAACTGCATCTCTGGGCATCTTTTTTTTTCTCTGGGCAACTCTTTTTATATACGCTACCCAAAGACCTGCGGCCCTCACCCCCATCCCCATAACCCTGCACATATGATCATGACCAATCCACACAACCTGCATGTCTTTGGACTGTAGAGGAAATGGAGCACCCGTGAAAACCCATGCAGACACTGAACATGCAAGCTCCACACAGTCCAAGGCTGCAATCGAACCTGGGTCCCTGGTGCTGTGATGCAGCAGTGCTAACCATTCTGCCACTATGCCCCTTCTTCCTATTAGACAGAACTAACTCTTTAGTGAACAGGGAGTTCTGGTCAAGTTCTTTCTTCATCTAAGATTTGTAAGTGGCAGTTAATTCTATTTGATTGTCAGATCATGCTGAACACAAAATTGGTTTCCACCGTTATCTGCAAGTAGATACACAATTAATCGGTTGTGACACAATTTAGGCTGTCCTAAAAATTTATTAATGGCTTTAGGTAGCATCCTGGATAAATCCTTAAAGTAAAATTCACCAATGCAATTGTATTGATATCGTGCCTATGTTGAATAAGCTCAGTATAAGTTAAATGTGGTGTTTTTGGAAGAAGATGGTAATATTAGACAGTCCTGTTTTTCCTTTGGGGCAGCTGTACATGGCAGTGATTTCTCTATTGTTCTTGGTGAATGAGCCAAAATCAAACTGATCAGGAGCATCTGCAAATTGGGAACCACGTGGTCTGTCCTCTGCTAACTAGGTTTCAAATTTCTGTACTTGGTTTTGACTCAAAAGAAAATTTAAATGTGTGCATTTTTCTTACATTTTAGTCTTGGACACATTAACAACAAGTGCTTGTTAATTTAAAGTACCCAATTCATTATTTTTTCCAATTAAGGGGCAATTTAACATGACCAATCCACTTAACCCTGCACATCTATTGGTTGGGGGTGAGAACCATGCAGACACGGGGAGAATGTATGAACTCCACACGGACAGTTCGCTGGGTCCTTGGTGCCGTGAGGCAGCTGTGCTTGACACTGCTGTCCAAACAAGTACTTTGTTGGAAGGAGGTAATTTCGGCTTTTATACAGTGGTTGATTCAGTAAATGCTGGTACATATATCATTAGTCAACTGGTCCTGGTGTGAAATCTAAAACGAGCAACTGCTGCAAACCTGTTACCTTCTTGGACTTGAATGTTGATTTAAACTTTGGTCTAGACTTGTCAATATTCATAAATACTGTACCTTATTCCACTTAATTGCTTAACTCCCTTTTCTGTCATTATATAAACTGGATACACCCTCCAGATAAAGAGAAATATTGAAACATGTGACACTGGTGTGAATCATATTTCATAATTTAAGCATGACCTCACCTGACTTTTGCTTTACTGTTTGTGTATCTTTTTACCTTGATGCTTGCTATTGGATATATTGAGATAATTTGAAGTCTTGGAAAGTAAATTAGAAATAATGGTTGAGCATGTAAAGTTTAAGATTTGAAAAGTCCAAAAATCCAGATGTAAGTGAAATCTGAAATGATCAGTAGCAGAATAGAGAACCAACAGATGAAATAGTGATTGATTGTAGTGTGAAACATTGTTGTTTGGAAGCAATTATGTGAATCTGTAGCCATTGTAGGAAGATCATTGAAATGGATCATTCAAACAATAAATACAGAATCTTTCTTAATCTCAGCTGGTCTGGCTTCTCTTTCTAATCATTTAGACAAATGCATCCGTAGAGTGGAGTTTAATGAAGCATTACATTACAGTGGAAATGTGATGTATCAAAATGGTCAGATTTCAAAATACATTACAAATATGTTGTGCAGTAGACTTGCAAAGATTCTGTTGAAATACTTTTCAATTCTCCATTGCAGACTAAGTGCCTAATTGGCATTTCAAAACTAGTATTAATTTAATTTTTGCGAACACCAAAGTATATCATGGAGTTCACCTGACCCACAATTTTTAATAGATTTTGGTTATGGGGAGCACAAGGGCCCACTTTACAAGTGTGATGCAAAGTATTTTTTAAACAAAAACATTTAAAACAATGTTTATTCTATGAATCCAGTTAACATTTTATAAACCAACATTGATACCCTTCCAAAGATGCAGTACTCTATAGGTAACCCTTCGTAACTTTCCTAACAACATCCAGAAGTCAAAGACCCTTTTTAACAAAGACAGTAGGTTTGCATTCCTTACAGAAACGGGTATTACTTTGAAATCATCAAGTGATCTAGAAAACATTCTTTAGCAGGCAGAGAGAGAGAGACTAAAATACACCACCTTGGTTTGAATGCAGCTCTCCATCTGAAATGAAGCTAAAACTCAGAGCCAAAAACAGCTCCCAGCTCAAAACGAAAGTAAAAAGCAGAGCCAGAGCCCAGCCCTATCCACACAATAACATCACTGCAGCCACTTGAAGACAAATATTTCTTAAAGTGACAGTCCCATGACGTGCTCAAAAATTTTTTGTATAGGTGACAGCAATTTGCATTAATGTAGCAAGCTGCTTGAGGGGAATAGTCAAAAATAGATAACTATTCTGCTGGGTACATATGGGGTGATCAATGCTTAAGAGATTAATTTTTTTAACAAGAGTTTCCAATTAAGGGCAATTTAGCATGGCCAATCCACCTAACCGGCACAGTTTTGGATTGTGGGGGTGAAACCCACACAGACACTGAACTCCACAGACAGCGACCTAGGTCCTCAGTGCCGTAGTCCCAGTGCTACTCACTGCGCCACGTGCCACCCCCTATAGATAAATTTTAAGGAATACCTTGAGCGGAGAAATATGCAGTTTAGCAAGGAAATTGGTGAAGAAAGCTGATAATGGTAGGGTAAAGAGAAAGGATTGTAGAAAAGGTCAAGAGTCTTTTTGTGGTGGAGTGGTTGGAGGATTGAAGGGAGGGCCATGATTTAGAACTCCAATGTAGATTGACAATGGGTGAGACCAGATATGAGATAGGAGACGAGCAGTTTTAGCTGAGCTGAAACGTGAAGGATGGGGGAAACCCAAGATAACATTGGAACAGTAACCTGAGTGACCGGGTTTTGGAAGGGGTTGATTTACGAGTGAGCACTAGTATTGTGAGAGTTAGGCTCTTTGGGATGAGGGTGTTCAACATGTGCTCTAATAGAATTGTCTGATTCAGCGAGAGACCGGCTGGAGAGCAAAATGGAATTGGTGAGGGTGCCTGCAGTGGTGGCTTCAGTCTTCCCCTGTGTTTTTAGTGGAGGAAAATGTAGCCAATCATAACTTGAAATCAAGTTGTAGTCTGACAGAGACTGTGGTGGAGAGGTTAGTGACTGGAGTAAACCACTCATCCAAGTCGTTACTATCATTCAGTTACATTGCGATTGCCCCAATACCTTGGCTCCTGCTATCGACTTGATTCTATAGCCCTTAATACCCTTGCCTAACCGCCTAACCACAATCTGTCATTTAGGGCTGCTGTGGCTAGTCAAAACTTTATAGCTATTCCTTTTCAAACCAGGAACAATACCTGGGTATTTTATGACTAACATTGACAATTTCCTCACCGTATCTACCATGTGATGGAAACCATTGGATCTTGACCTGGACATTTGTCCCTGTCGAACCATTTTTTTGATTGGTATTTTCAATTTATACACTAACACTTCATGTTCAATATTTACAGCACGTGCGGTTCGTTATATGCATATTGTCGATCTTGGTGTTTCCTCCCAGGCCCCTCCTTGGCATTCCCTTCTTTTGTTCAGAGTGTTCTGTCCTCTCTGCCTGTGTGTCTCTCTCTCTCTCTTTCTCTCTTTTTTTTTTTGCTCTCTTTCTTTTTTCTCTCGCTCTCTTTTTCTCGCTCTCACGCTCTTTTGCTCGCTCTCGCTCTCGCTCTCGTTTGCTCGCTCTCGCTCTCGTTTGCTCGCTCTCGCTCTCGCTCTCGTTTGCTCGCTCTCGCTCTCGTTTGCTCGCTCTCGCTCTCGTTTGCTCGCTCTCGCTCTCGTTTGCTCGCTCTCGCTCTCGTTTGCTCGCTCTCGCTCTCGTTTGCTCGCTCTCGCTCTCGTTTGCTCGCTCTCGCTCTCTTTTGAGATGCTGGGCAATCTCAGCAGGTCTGAACTCATTTGTAGAGAAGGGAGCTAACGTTTTGATTCTGGATGACTTCGTCAACGATCAGAGCTTTGATCCAGACTCAAACTCAATGTTGGATCCATTAGCTGACAGATCTACTGAGATTGGATTGCTAACAAAAACAGAAAATGCTGGACAGAGACCCAGGACAAGATTTGGGGACCTGGGTCAAATCCCACCATGATAGATGGTGAAAGTCTAGTGATGACCATGAAAGCATTGCCAATTGTTGTTTCATTTTTATCTGGTTCATTAATGTCCTTTTTACTGAAGGAAACCTGCGATCCTTGCCTGGTCTACATGTGACTCTAGATCCACAGCAGTGTGGTTGACCAAATGCCCTCATTCAAGGGCAATTGGGGATGGGCAATAAATGCAGGCCCAGCCAGCAATGCCTGCATCCCATCCCATAAATGAATTAATTAAAAAGAAAAATAAATCCTGGTCAATTCCACTATCCACTGTTTCAACAGCAATCACATGTTTCCCTCTTCAGTTCCAAAGAAGTCCTAATGGACCCTGCGTTAACTCTTATCTCTCTTCACAGATGGTGCCCTGCTGAGTTTACCAGCACTTTCTGTTTCTTTTTCAGATCTGCAGCATCGGCAGTACTTTGGATGTCTTTCGGTTTATCAGCTTATTTTATCTTGGTTACTATTTAGTAGATATAACCACGTCCAGATTTCCAATAGCAGTAAAATTTGTTCTTCATGAAATCCTGTCTGTGACCTGTCCTCCTTTTTCTATATCTGATTATAGTTGCTATTCTCTTATTGATTGCTCAAGCCTCTTCGCTTTGTTCAAGAACACAAAATTTTTCCAGAGTTTTCAAGAACAAAGATTTCCTAGAATCAGCCCATCGAGTCTGCACCAACCCGCTGAAAGAGCACCCTACCTAGGTCCACTTTCCCCACCCTATCCCTTTAACCCCATCTAACCTAAGCATCTTTTGACTGTGGGAGGATACTGGAGCACCTGGAGGAAACTCGCACAGACATGAGAACTAACAAATTCCACGCGGTCACCCAAGGCCGGAATCGAACATGGGTCCCTGGCGCTGTGAAGCAACAGTGCTAACGACTGGAACTGTACTGCCTGTTTAATTCTTTACAACCAACCAGAAATGTGAATGAGGGTTTTAATTGGAGCCTTGCATCTCTGACCTGTTTATATAATGCCTTTAACATAATAATACATCACTGGAGCGTCCTCCAACCCATTTTAACACCAAGTGACTTGAGACATTGGGGCAGATGGTCAAAGGCTTTGTGCACTAGATGGGTTTTAAGACTCCTCTTGGAGGTGTAAGTAGAGAATGCCAGAGTTGGGTGGCATGTGGCGCAGTGGTTAGCACTGGGACTACGACACTGATGACCCGGGTTCGAATCCCGGCCCTGGGTCACTATCCGTGTGGAGTTTGCACATTCTCCCCATGTCTGTGTGGGTTTCACCCCCACAACGCAAAGATGTGCAGGTTAAGTGGATTGGCCACTATTATTGCCCCTTAATTGGAAGAAAATATAATAATTGGGTACTCTAAATTAAAAAAAAAGAGAGTGCCAGAGTTTGGTAACTCGAGGCCGGATACTCAATATGCCAGAATTGAAGGAGCACAGATATCATGGGAGGGTTGAGTGGTTAGTGGAAAGGTAGGGAAGAGTAAGATTGTGGAAGGATAATTTAAGAAAACCAAGATGAAAACTTGTGTAATGCTTAACTGAGAGCCAATGGGTCACTAAGCATGGATGTACAGGACATTTTGATGGCTTCAAAAGTTTTATGGCGGGTAGCACATACTAGTTATATGTTGGGCTAGTCAAATGTAGAGAAAAAATGCATGGACCTGGGTTTCAGCAGCAGATGATGTTGGCTTCTTTGATGACTTGAAATTTACTATTTCTTCAGGTCTCTAGTAGGTGTTTTAAAAATATGCAAATTAAAGTCTCCCGTTAGAAGTTTGCCCTATGTCTGTGGATAATGTCACCTGGCAGAGCATGACTAGAAAGAGGGAGCTAAGGATACTTGGGTGTGAAGGGTGGAGAAGAAGTATCACTGAGGTAGAAAAAAACTGTAGGTACAAATACTTTTGTAGAACTAAAAGTCTAATCACATTAAATAGGGCACAACTCAAAACACTAGTCGAGGATGACTTGTTCCCACACTAAAAATGTTTTCGGATGGCTGAGGAATCCAATGCACAACATACAGTCCTTTTGTGGGAGGGTGGCACGCATGGTGTTGGAGGAGTGGGTGGGTGCCTGGGTTGCCATGCTCCTTTTTGCTGTTTGTTTCTCTTAGCTTGTTCTTGGTGATGAACCTCTTGTTCAGCTCCTTCTCAGTTGCTTTTCCTCCAATTTTTGGATAGTTTTGGGATTCCCAGGTGTTGGTTGGGATGTTGCACTTTTTCAAGGAGGCTCTGAGGGTGCCCTTGAAGCACTTCCTCTGCCCTTCTGGGGCTTGTTTTGGGAGTCTAGTGTCAGGCATGTGAATGATGTGGCCTGCCCCGCAGGCCCCCACATGGTTCAATGCTTCGATGTGGATGTTGGCCTGAGTGCGAACACTGATGTTGGTGCGCCTATCCTGCCCATGGATTTGCAGGATCTTGTGTCGACAGCATGTTTTGAGGTACCTGCTGTTTATGTCTAAACCATATAGGAGGGCGGGTATCAATACTTCTCTAGACCATGAGCTTGGTGTCAAGTCTTGAGGTTTTGGCACATGGCAGTGTTGAATCTTGTTGTCTGTCTGCCCTTGTTGATATTAGGCTCCCAAGATATGGAAAGTGATCCTTGTTGGGAATATTGTTAACTTGGGTGGGGGCATGTGGTGGAGGAAGAAGGTTGGTAGAGGACCGTGGTTTTATGGGATGTTTAGTGCAAGGCCCATGCTTGCATGTGCCTCGGTGAAGGTGTAGGCAATGGTTTAGAGTTTGATCTCTGCCTCTGTGCGCAGATGCAAGCATCATGTGCATACTTATTTTTAAAAATGTTAATTAAATTTTTCATTAATCAAAGCTACCCAACAGAAACTGATATATACAATAGAAGAGAAAAAGCAAATGCATACACACCTAATTAACTTTCACTAAAACTAACCTAAACTGTCTAACAGCTGATGGTGACTAGCTCTGTAAAGGAATGAATGGTTGCCATTTGGGTAGATAATCTCCACTGACTCCCTGATGGTGTATTTGACCTTCTCCGAATGCAGAAATGACGAGATCACCCAGCCAAACCCCAAATACCCTCTCCAGCCTAGTTTGGTCTCTGACTCGCAAATGGGTCTCTAGCCAAAATACCACATCAAGAGTTTTGAATTGTTATAGTCAGCAAATGCCCTCTATCTTTTCACTGGCTCATTAAAACTCCGAACTTTACAGGTGACCAAGCAAATTGGGGATACTTAAAAGGTACACCCAACCAAGTCAAAAGACTGGATAAAGAAATAATCTACAGATTCCGCCGGGCAACTAACCATCATCCTTAAATACAACCACACCCAAGTACAAATACAAGCGAGGTAAACACAAACTTCTCCAGTCTACACCCTATGAAACCCAAGCAAATTAAGCACTCTTAAGCTCATTATCTAAAAAAACTGCTATAATGAGCTGCAGATGGGCAGCACAGCGGCGCATTGATGAGCACTGCTGCCTCATGGCGCCGAGGCCCCAGGTTCAAACCTGGCCCTGGATCACTACCTGTGTGGAGTTTGCACATTCTCCCTGTGCCTGCGTGGTCTCACTCCAACAGCCCAAAGATTTGCAGGGTAGGTGGATTGGCCATGCTAAGTTGCCCCTGAATTGGAAAAAAATAATTGGATACTCTAATTTAAAAAAAATAACGAGCTGCAGCGAACCCGTCAACTGCTCATGTTAGCTGACTTTTTAAAATTTAGAGTACCCAATTTTTTTTTTTCCAGTAAAGGGGCAATTTTAGCATGGTCAATCCACCTACCCTGCACATCATTTGGGGGCACAATCCACGCAAGTACAGGTAGAATGTGCAAACTTTTTAAAAATATAAATTTAGATTACCCAATTATTTTTTCCAATTAAGGGTCAATTTAGCGTGGCCAATCCACCTACTCTGCACATTTTTGGGTTGTGGGGGCGGAACCTATGCAGACACTGGGAGATGTGCAAACTCCACATGGACAGTGACCCAGACCCGGGATCAAACCTGGCACCTCAGCGCCATGAGGCAGCTGTGCTAACCACTAGGCCACCGTGCTGCCCAGAATGTGCAAACTCCACAAGGACAATGACCTAGAGCAAGGATCGAATCTGGGACAGTGCTATCCACTGCCACTGTGCAGCCCTTTGTTAGCTAACTCTTGCGTTAGCAGGGAGGCTCCCGACTGGAGATAAAGTAAAAGTTCTGAGCAAGAAAATAACAAGACCCTAGATACCTTGCGCTCCATTATATTGTTATATTATATTATAACAAACAACCCCACATAGTGCAAAACCCCAAATCTAAACAAGAACTATAAAAATTCAACCCCAACAAGAACTAGTATAAAACCCCAATAATGTAACAATTCAACATGCCCGTTGACAGATCCGAAAACTCAGTTTGCACCTTGTCCGACGTGTTTTTTTTAAATGGCTGCCTATCCCAGCGTGTCTTTTTTTTTTAAAAAAAAAAGTATTTTCCCTTGAGTTACTCTGAGCCGACTTCACTTTTATACAGGGTGGTCTTGACTCCATTGAATCCAGCCCTCTTCTTCGCCAGCTCCAATACCCATTCCTTGATGGAACCTAATGGAGCGGCATTTCCACTTATTGTCATGGTTTTCCTTCACCCATCTCCAAATTCTCTTCTTTTCCCTAAAGATGTGGACTCGCGCAGACATTGGGAGAATGTGCAAACTCCACGTGGACAGTGACCTGGGGTTGGGATCAAACCCAGGACTTCAGCGAGTGAGACTAGTGCTACTACTGTGATGCCCTTTGTTTGTGTGGCATGATGGACATTTTGAAAGGAAGGAGACCGTACCCAAGGGGCACCCATTGTCAGCTAGCAAGAAACGAGGGCAGGTAGTGCTCCTCCATTTTGAGAAAATATGATTGGGGAAGCAGGCAGTGAGGTGAGTCTTTTGGCCAAAAGACTGCAGACTGAAGAGAAACCAAAAGGTAGAGTTGGGGAATTGGGATTCATGGTTATGAAAGGGATAGTCATGGTAAGGGTTTAGCTTCGGCAGACCACTTAAATATGGTCTTAGCTGAAGATGAGTTTTAGAAAGGTGGTAAGATAGTTGGTAGAGTTGAGGAATTAAACCCATGATGATTTTCCAGTGTGAATCTGGATTGGTGTGCACTTTTAGCAGAGGGGCGTATCATTTGATGCGTTTTAGCTAGATCTAGTGATTGAGGGTAAACCAGTTGTGCCCAATATTCTCAGTATGTGAACCTTCTAATGAGGGACCTTATCCTCAGTATGTGAACCTTCTAATGAGGGACCTACCATGATATTGACCAGGATATGTAGTTGAAGGGATTAATGGGAGATGAATGAGGGTGATGCAGCAGAAGAAAATGAGGGCCAAAGGCTACGCATGCATAATTACATAGAATGGAACTTTGTCCTGAGCGAAGATGATCTGACTAGACCATGCTTTTGTGTCTTTGATTTGCCTTTGGAAATTCCCGTGAGCTGCTTGTGTAAACAATTGCTCTTTGGGAGTTTTTTCAACAGTTGGATTTACAGATTTTCTGACTTCATCTTGCCTATTTTTCAGTAGATTTGGGCCTGCTTTGTATTTCACCATCGGCGCATCATGGCTACATTTCTTTCTGATTTTTGATTTGGGGCTCCAGCAACTGAGGTTAAAAGCGCAGCAGAAGAGGCCAGGAAAATGTTACTGCTAACTCAGGCCTTTGCTGTGGCTTTGCTTTGCTCAGTTTCCAGGAGCAAGTAAAGAATTGTAGAATATTTGTTTTTAACTGGCAGCTTTTAGAGTTAGCAAACATTGTACTAATTGCTTTAAGGCAGCAGCTAGGGACAGGAAAGAGTTTGACAAAGGGAAAATTAGGGCTGTGGATATGTGATTATGTCAATACTTTTTGGCATGCTGTGAGCAAAACCATAGGAAGTTAGTCATTTATTTTTTACATGGAAACCTGTACCCTAATTTTGAAATTTTAGTTCAGGGAGTGGTAGTTTTGTGGGTGTGAAATTGAGTAAGCTGACCCCTGATGTCCTTGATTATCTTGTTTGTCCTTGATTATCCCAAGTTTAAAAATATATTAATTACGTGGATAAAATAAATGTGGAATTGTGTGTGTATCTGTAAATTTCAAGACCTGAGCTTATCTTCGAGTAAGCCTTGGTCCAAATCTGGGCAAGAGTTGACATCCAAAGGTGAACAGCGACTGTTTTTGACAACCAAGACAACATTTGACTCCTTGAAAAATTGAAGTCTGTGGGAATTTGGGGGAAACTCTCCATTGTTTGAAGTTATACTTGACACGCAGGAAGTATGGAAACCAGTCATCTCAGCCCCAGGTCATTGCTGCAGGAGCTGCTCCAGGTAGCTTCAGCCCAACCATATCAGCTGTTTTACCAATACCCTTCCCTCTATTGTGAGGTCTAGGGATGTTCACTATTGCATTTATGTTTTTATTTTATTTTTATTTTTTACAAACACATTTCCCATGCTCTCTCTTCCAAAATGAACATTTTTAACTGCTTGGCACAACTTATTGGAGAATGAGTCTCATCTGCTGTCCCTTCACTTCAGCATTCTTTTGGTTTTGTTCTGCTAGTTTAAGTTTATTTCCTCCAATAGTTTAAAGTGAATGATGACCTATATCAGGATACTGACTTCTAACCTGCACAATCCGAGAAATACACAATTTAATTCTGTGGCACCGAGCTAACCATCAGATAACCAATTAAGTTACATTAAAGACACATACCACATGGAGTTGGTTAACTCCTTCATCAATATCCCCAATAACAATTGCCCCTCTAGTAAACTTAGATGTCACAACACACAAGGAAAGCATTAAGTTACTAGACATCACAATATTTAAATTGCAGCCATGATGTGGAAATGCCGGTGTTGGACTGGGGTGAGCACAGTAAGAAGTTTTACAACACCAGGCTTGTTTCAAATCACTAGCTTTCGGAACATAGCTCCTTCATCAGGTGAAGGATGCTCCTCTTTCCATGCCAGCCTCGGCACACCACGCCAGCACACTCACCTGATGAAGGAGCTGCGCTCCGAAAGCTAGTGATTCGAAACAAACCTGTTGGACTTTAACCCAGCGTTGTAAGACTTTGACCGTGGGCAGCACGGTAGTATAGTGGTTAGCACAGTTGCTTCACAGCTCCAGGGTCCCAGGTTCGATTCCTAGCTTGGGTCATTGTCTGTGGAGTCTGCATGTTCTCCCCTTGTGTGCGTGGGTTTCCTCCTGGGTGCTCCGGTTTCCACCCACCGTCCAAAGATGTGCAGGTTAGGAGGATTGGCCATTCTAAATTGCCCTTCGTGTCCAAAAAGGTTGGGTTGGGTTCCGGGGATAAAGGGGATATCATAGAATTTACAGTGCAGAAGGATAGGGTGGAGGCATGGGGCTTAAGTAGGGTGCTCTTTCCGAGGGCCGGTGCAGACCTGATGGGCTGAATGGCCTCCTTCTGCACTGTAAATTCTATGATTCTATTACTGTAATATTTAAATTGGCACATGATGCCAAGCAAAAAGCTAGCAGCAAAAAAATAACGTGACACTCTTGGAAATTATGATGATTAACTTGTGTGGGAAAAGTCAGTGGATTGCAAAATTTAGCAATAGTTACCAGAAGGTTTGAATAGAGTATAAGCCAGAACTGTTTTCACCTAGATTTAAAATGAAAATGCCTATTAACAATCCCCTGCGTGACAGGATTCTTAATCGCTGTGGGTTTATCCCTATGGGTATATTAGAAGAAGAAGCCATTTCATACCTCCCTGAATCATGGGAATTACCATGAGTGCGACTGTTCTCCCTGTACTGATCATGAATTTCTTGTGTGTGGAGGGAATCTGCCAGCACCATGCCACTGATTGAAGTGATGGATTATAGCAGCATTGCTGTTTAGAGGAGACATTGCAAAACTCCGATCTCGCTCGCTCTTGTTGCTCCTCCAATCACTAGACCAACCATTTCTGAAGCTCCTCCAATCCTACATTCGGTCTCTGGAGGAGCAGCGAGAGAGGGATCCTGTGATTGGGAGAGCTGAAGTATTGAGCAAAGGAGAGACTGAATCTGTGATTTTAAAAGTAGTTTGGGTGCGTCTTTTCTCTCATTCTTCGACTCCATGATTGATTGTCTTGGGGGGCTTGAGGCAATTTCTATTTTGGGATGCTTGGGGCAAAATCACCTTGTACCCCTGCGTATTGCAATGACTATCTCCAACATGAAATCTTTTTTTAAAAAAATATATTTATGCAAATGTTTCAACAGATTTTCAACAACCCCCCCCGCCCCAACAACAAAAAAAGAAACAACAATCAAAAATTATACATTGGATTTCCCCCATATACAATAACCCCCCCCCATGAGCACCAATAGGGAAGCCCCCCCCCCGCCCCTGGGCTGCTGCTGACCTCCTCCTAACGCTCCGCGAGATAGTCTAGGAACGGTTGCCACCGCCTGAGGAACCCCTGCACAGACCCTCGCAAGGCAAACTTTATCCTCTCCAGCTTGATGAACCCTGCCATGTCATTGATCCAAGCTTCCACACTAGGGGGCTTCACATCTTTCCATAATAGCAAAATCCTCCGCCGGGCTACCAGGGACGCAAAGGCCAGAATACTGGCCTCTTTCGCCTCCTGCACTCCCGGCTCGTCTGTTACCCCAAATAATGCCAACCCCCAGCTCGGCTTGACCCGGGCTTTCACCACCTTGGACATAGTCCTCGCAAAACCCCTCCAGAACCCATCCAGTGCCGGGCACGACCAGAACATGTGGATGTGATTTGCCGGGCTTCCCGAGCACCTCCCACACCTGTCCTCCACCCCAAAGAACCTACGCCACCTCGCCCCTGTCATATGCGCTCTGTGAGTAACTTTGAACTGTATTAAGCTGAGCCTGGCGCAAGAGGAGGAAGAATTAACCCTACTCAGGGCATCAGCCCACAGACCCTCATCTATCTCCTCCCCAAGCTCCTCCTCCCACTTGCCCTTTAACTCCTCCACCGAGGCCGCCTCCTCTTCCTTCAGCTCCTGGTAAATCACTCAAACTTTGCCTTCTCCAACCCATACACCCGAAATCACCCAGTCCTGAATCCCCTGTGCCGGGAGCAGCGGGAATTCCCTCACCTGCCGCCTCACAAACGCCCTGAACTTGCATGTACCTGAAAGCGTTTCCCGGGGGTAACCCAAACTTCTCCTCCAGCGCCCCTAGGCTCGCAAACGTCCCATCGATGAACAGGTTCCCCCATTCTTCTAATCCCTGCCCGATACCAGCTCTGAAACCCCCCATCCATCCTTCCCGGGACGAACCGATGATTCTCCCGAATTGGGGACCAAACCGAGGCTCCCACCTCACCCCTGTGTCGTCTCCACTGCCCCCAGATCTTCAACATCGCCGCCACCCCCGGACTCGTGGTGTGCCTTGTCGGCGAGAGCGGCAGCGGTGCCGTCGCCAGCGCCCTCAGGCTACTGCCCACACAGGACGCCATCTCTAACCTCTTCCACGCCACCCCCTCTCCCTCCATTACCCACTTACGGATCATCACCACATTGGCTGCCCAATGATAGCCGCACATTCGGCAGCGCCAGCCCCCCCCCCCCCCCCCCCCACTCTGTCCCTGCTACGCTCCAGAAACACACTCTTCACCCTCGGGGTCTTATTCGCCCACACAAAACCCATGATGCTCCTACTTACCCGTTTGAAAAAGGCCTTGGGGATCATAATGGGAAGGCACTGGAACACAAAGAGAAACCTTGGGAGGACTGTCATTTTGACCGACTGCACCCTACCCGCTAGTGAGAGTGGCAGCATATCCTCCTCCATCTGCTCCACCAACCGGGTCAAATTGAGCTTGTGCAGGGCCCCCCAACTCCTAGCTACTTGGATCCCTAGGTACCGAAAGCTCCTTTCCGCCCTCCTCAGCGGAGCTCGTTTATCCCCCTTCCCTGGTCCCCTGAATGCACCACAAAGAGCTCGCTCTTCCCCACGTTGAGTTTATACCCCGAAAAGTCCCCAAACTCCCTTAGGATCCGCATGACCTCCGCCATCCCCTCCACTGGATCTGGCATATACAGCAACAGGTTGTCAGCGTACAACCACACCTGGTGTTCCTCTCTTCTCCCCCCCCCCCCCCCCCCGACCAGTCCCCTCAATTTCCTGGACTCCCTTAGTGCCATGGCCAGAGGCTCAATTGCCAGTGCAAACAACCAGGGAGACAGGGGGCACCCCTGCCTCGTCCCCCGGTACAGCCGAAAGTACTCCGACCTCCGCCGATTCGTAGCCACACTCCACCGGGGCTCTATATAGCAGCCTGACCCAGCTGATGAACCCTTCCCCGAACCCAAACCTCCGCTCGCCACTGGGGCTCTATATAGCAGCCTGACCCAGCTGATGAACCCCTCCCCGACCCCAAACCACCGCAACACTTCCCAAAGTTACTCCCACTCCACCCGGTCAAAGGCCTTCTCTGCGTCCATAGCTGCCACTACCTCTGCTTCCCCTCTCCACCGGGGTCATCATAATCACATTGAGGAGCCTCCGCACATTTGTATTTAATTGCCTACCCTTCACAAATCCCATCTGGTCCTCATGGATCACCCCCGGGACACAGTCCTCAATTCTCGTAGCCAGCACCTTTGCCAGCAACTTGGCATCAACATTGAGGAGTGAGATCGGTCTATACGACGCACATTGCAGTGGATCCTTGTCCTGCTTCAGGATCAAAGAAATCAGCGCCCTAGACATTGTTGGGAGCAAGGTTCCCCCCCCCCCCCTTCGCCTTATTGAAAGTCCTCACGAGCAAAGGGCCCAGCAGGTCCATGTATTTCCTGTAGAATTCCACCGGGAACCCATCCGGCCCCGGGGCCTTCCCTGCCTGCATGCTCCCCAATCCTTTAACCAGCTCCCCCAAACCAGCCACCTCCTCCTCCTCCACCCTCTGGAACCTCAGCTGATTTAAAAATTGTCGCATCCCCTCCTCCCCCGCTGGGGGCTCAGACCTGTACAGATCCCCATAGAAGTCCCTAAATACCTAGTTTATTCTCAGTGCACTCCGCACAGTGTTCCCCCCTCTATCCTTAACTCCACCAATCTCCCTCGCTGCCTCCCTCTTACGAAGCTGATGTGCCAGCATCCGACTCGCCTTCTCCCCATACTCATGCGTCACCCCCTGCGCTTTCCTCCACTGTGCCTCTGCTTTCCCTGTGGTCAACAGGTCGAACTCCATCTGGAGGTTCTGTCGCTCCCTGAGTACCCCTTCTCAGGGGGCCTCTGCATACCTCCTGTCCATCCTTAAAATCTCCCCCACCAACCTCTCTCTTCTCCCGCCCCTCTCTCTCCTCCCGCCCCCCCTCCCTCTCCTCCCGCCCCCCCTCCCTCTCCTCCCGCCCCCCCCTCCCTCTCCTCCCGCCCCCCTCCCTCTCCTCCCGCCCCCCCTCCCTCTCCTCCCGCCCCCCCTCCCTCTCCTCCCGCCCCCCCTCCCTCTCCTCCCGCCCCCCCTCCCTCTCCTCCCGCCCCCCCTCCCTCTCCTCCCGCCCCCCCCTCCCTCTCCTCCCGCCCCCCCTCCCTCTCCTCCCGCCCCCCCCTCCCTCTCCTCCCGCCCCCCCTCCCTCTCCTCCCGCCCCCCCTCCCTCTCCTCCCGCCCCCCCTCCCTCTCCTCCCGCCCCCCCTCCCTCTCCTCCCGCCCCCCCTCTCTCTCCTCCCGCCCCCCCTCTCTCTCCTCCCGCCCCCCCTCTCTCTCCTCCCGCCCCCCCTCTCTCTCCTCCCGCCCCCCCTCTCTCTCCTCCCGCCCCCCCTCTCTCTCCTCCCGCCCCCCCTCTCTCTCCTCCCGCCCCCCCTCTCTCTCCTCCCGCCCCCCCTCTCTCTCCTCCCGCCCCCCCTCTCTCTCCTCCCGCCCCCCCTCTCTCTCCTCCCGCCCCCCCTCTCTCTCCTCCCGCCCCCCCTCTCTCTCCTCCCGCCCCCCCTCTCTCTCCTCCCGCCCCCCCTCTCTCTCCTCCCGCCCCCCCTCTCTCTCCTCCCGCCCCCCCTCTCTCTCCTCCCGCCCCCCCTCTCTCTCCTCCCGCCCCCCCTCTCTCTCCTCCCGCCCCCCCTCTCTCTCCTCCCGCCCCCCCTCTCTCTCCTCCCGCCCCCCCTCTCTCTCCTCCCGCCCCCCCTCTCTCTCCTCCCGCCCCCCCTCTCTCTCCTCCCGCCCCCCCTCTCTCTCCTCCCGCCCCCCCTCTCTCTCCTCCCGCCCCCCCTCTCTCTCCTCCCGCCCCCCCTCTCTCTCCTCCCGCCCCCCCTCTCTCTCCTCCCGCCCCCCCTCTCTCTCCTCCCGCCCCCCCTCTCTCTCCTCCCGCCCCCCCTCTCTCTCCTCCCGCCCCCCCTCTCTCTCCTCCCGCCCCCCCTCTCTCTCCTCCCGCCCCCCCTCTCTCTCCTCCCGCCCCCCCTCTCTCTCCTCCCGCCCCCCCTCTCTCTCCTCCCGCCCCCCCTCTCTCTCCTCCCGCCCCCCCTCTCTCTCCTCCCGCCCCCCCTCTCTCTCCTCCCGCCCCCCCTCTCTCTCCTCCCGCCCCCCCTCTCTCTCCTCCCGCCCCCCCTCTCTCTCCTCCCGCCCCCCCTCTCTCTCCTCCCGCCCCCCCTCTCTCTCCTCCCGCCCCCCCTCTCTCTCCTCCCGCCCCCCCTCTCTCTCCTCCCGCCCCCCCTCTCTCTCCTCCCGCCCCCCCTCTCTCTCCTCCCGCCCCCCCTCTCTCTCCTCCCGCCCCCCCTCTCTCTCCTCCCGCCCCCCCTCTCTCTCCTCCCGCCCCCCCTCTCTCTCCTCCCGCCCCCCCTCTCTCTCCTCCCGCCCCCCCTCTCTCTCCTCCCGCCCCCCCTCTCTCTCCTCCCGCCCCCCCTCTCTCTCCTCCCGCCCCCCCTCTCTCTCCTCCCGCCCCCCCTCTCTCTCCTCCCGCCCCCCCTCTCTCTCCTCCCGCCCCCCCTCTCTCTCCTCCCGCCCCCCCTCTCTCTCCTCCCGCCCCCCCTCTCTCTCCTCCCGCCCCCCCTCTCTCTCCTCCCGCCCCCCCTCTCTCTCCTCCCGCCCCCCCTCTCTCTCCTCCCGCCCCCCCTCTCTCTCCTCCCGCCCCCCCTCTCTCTCCTCCCGCCCCCCCTCTCTCTCCTCCCGCCCCCCCTCTCTCTCCTCCCGCCCCCCCTCTCTCTCCTCCCGCCCCCCCTCTCTCTCCTCCCGCCCCCCCTCTCTCTCCTCCCGCCCCCCCTCTCTCTCCTCCCGCCCCCCCTCTCTCTCCTCCCGCCCCCCCTCTCTCTCCTCCCGCCCCCCCTCTCTCTCCTCCCGCCCCCCCTCTCTCTCCTCCCGCCCCCCCTCTCTCTCCTCCCGCCCCCCCTCTCTCTCCTCCCGCCCCCCCTCTCTCTCCTCCCGCCCCCCCTCTCTCTCCTCCCGCCCCCCCTCTCTCTCCTCCCGCCCCCCCTCTCTCTCCTCCCGCCCCCCCTCTCTCTCCTCCCGCCCCCCCTCTCTCTCCTCCCGCCCCCCCTCTCTCTCCTCCCGCCCCCCCTCTCTCTCCTCCCGCCCCCCCTCTCTCTCCTCCCGCCCCCCCTCTCTCTCCTCCCGCCCCCCCTCTCTCTCCTCCCGCCCCCCCTCTCTCTCCTCCCGCCCCCCCTCTCTCTCCTCCCGCCCCCCCTCTCTCTCCTCCCGCCCCCCCTCTCTCTCCTCCCGCCCCCCCTCTCTCTCCTCCCGCCCCCCCTCTCTCTCCTCCCGCCCCCCCTCTCTCTCCTCCCGCCCCCCCTCTCTCTCCTCCCGCCCCCCCTCTCTCTCCTCCCGCCCCCCCTCTCTCTCCTCCCGCCCCCCCTCTCTCTCCTCCCGCCCCCCCTCTCTCTCCTCCCGCCCCCCCTCTCTCTCCTCCCGCCCCCCCTCTCTCCTCCCGCCCCCCCTCTCTCTCCTCCCGCCCCCCCTCTCTCTCCTCCCGCCCCCCCTCTCTCTCCTCCCGCCCCCCCTCTCTCTCCTCCCGCCCCCCCCCTCTCTCTCCTCCCGCCCCCCCCCTCTCTCTCCTCCCGCCCCCCCCCTCTCTCTCCTCCCGCCCCCCCCCTCTCTCTCCTCCCGCCCCCCCCCTCTCTCTCCTCCCGCCCCCCCCCTCTCTCTCCTCCCGCCCCCCCCCTCTCTCTCCTCCCGCCCCCCCCCTCTCTCTCCTCCCGCCCCCCCCCTCTCTCTCCTCCCGCCCCCCCCCTCTCTCTCCTCCCGCCCCCCCCCCCCTCTCTCTCCTCCCTGTGGGCTCTAATGGAGATTAGCTCTCCCCTGACCACTGCCTTGAGCGCCTCCCAGACTACCCCCACCTGCACCTCCCCGTTGTCGTTGGCCTCCAAATATCTTTCAATGCACCCGCCCGCGCACCACCTCATCCGCCAACAGTCCCACATCAAGGCGCCACAGCGGGCGCTGGTCCCTCTCCTCCCCCAACTCCAGCTCCACCCAATGCGGGGCGTGGTCCGAGATGGCTATGGCCGAATATTCCGTTCCCTCCACTTTCGGGATTAGCGCCCTACTCAAAATGAAAAAATCTATCCGGGAGTAGGCTCTTTGGACCTGGGAGAAGAAGGTAAATTCACTGGCCAGCGGCCTGACAAACCTCCATGGGTCCACTCCCGCCATCTGGTCCATAAACCCTCTGAGCACCTTGGCTGCAGCCGGCCTCTTACCCATCCTGGACCTAGAGCGGTCCAGCAGTGCTGGGTCCAGCACCCGTGTTGAAGTCTTCCCCCCCCCCCCCCCCCCCCAATTATCAAGCTTCCTACCTCCAGATCCGAAATCCGACCCAGCATCCGTTTCATATATCCGGCATCATCCCAATTCGGGGCATATACGTTCACAGGTACCACCCGCACCCCCTGTAACCTACCGCTCACCATCACATATCGGACCTCCATTATCCACTGCAATATTCATTGCCTCAAACGACACCCGCTTCCCCACCAGTATTGCAACCCCTCTGTTCTTCGCATCCAGCCCTGAATGGAAGACCTGCCCTACCCATCCCTTTCTCCGCCTAACCTGATCTGCCTCCTTCAAATGTGTCTCCTGGAGCATAACCACATCTGCCTTCAGTCCCTTTAAGTGCGCGAACACCCGGGCCCTCTTGACCGGCCCGTTCAGGCCCCTCACATTCCAAGTTATCAGTCGGAACAGGGGGCTACTCGCCCCCTTCTCCCCCCCCCCCCCACACACACCCCTGCCGACTAGCCATCTCCTTTTCTAGGCCAGCCACGAGCTCGCGCCTCCCGCACCCTCCAGTCCCCCCAGGCGGCGGACTCCCGCCCCGACCACCTCTCCTACCTCCAGCTCCCCTTTGGCCAATGCAGCAGCAACCCTGTTTCCCCCCCCCCCTCCCTCCCCCCGCTAGATCCACATCTAGCCATTTTGCTCCCCACATAACACTCCCCTAAGTCAGCTGACTCCTGCTGACCCCGGCCCCTCCCACCATTCCATCGACCCCTCCCAATGTGAGAATCCCCCCTCCCCTTGGCAGTCAGTATGCGCTCCTCTCCAGCACCGCCCTTCGCCCGTCCTTCCCTAACGCGGGAAAAAGCCCGTGCTTTCCTGAGCTGGCCCCGCCCACTCTGGCGCAGCTCCTTTTGGCGGCCTTACCCCAACTCCCCATCCCCGGGCCTCCACTCCCCCTCTTCTTCCGCGGGGGCCAGCCCCTCCAACACTGACGTCCACACACTCCCACAGCCCCAACATCAAATCCATTCACCCAGCCCCACCCAGCACTCGAACCAAAAGAACATTCCCCAAACGTAATAAACACAGTAAACATCCCCCCACGACAAACCCTCAATTTTAGCCCAACTTTTCAGTCGGTATAAAGTTGCATGCCTCATCGGGCGTTTCAAAATCGTGTTGCCGATCATGGAACGTGACCCACAATCGCGCTGGCTGCAGCATACCGAACTTCACCCCCTTCCGATGGAGCACTGCCTTAGCCCGATTGAAATCAGCTCTCCTCTTAGCCACCTCTGCACCCCAGTCCTGGTAAATTCGGATCTCTGTTTTCCCACCTGCTGCTCCGCTCTTTTTTGGCCCATCTCCGGACACACTTTCTGTCCATGAAGCGGTAGAACCGCACCACTACAGCCCTTGGCGGCTCGTTGGCTTTGGGTCTCCTTGCCAGGACCTGATGAGCCCCCCCAATTAGCTCCAGGGGCCTCGGGGAAAGCACCCGCGCCCATCAGCGAATTGAGCATCGTGCTCTTGTATGTCCTGGCATCGGGCCCCTCCAATCCTTCAGGGAGACCCAGAATCCGAAGATTCTTCCTCCTCTACCTATTCTCCAGGTCCTCAAATTTTTCCGCCGCCCACTTATGCAGCGCCTCCACCTTCACCGCCAGGCCCGAGATCTCATCCTCGTTCTCCGAGGCTTTTTGCTGCACCTCCCGGATCGCCGCCCCTTGGGCCTTCTGGGTCTCCACAAGCTTCTCAATCGCAGCCTTCATTGGCGCCAGCATTTCCGTCTTCAGCTCCTCAAAGCAGCGTTTAAGAAACTCCTGCTGCTCCTGCGACCACTGCGCCCACGCTGCTTGGTCTCCACCCATCGCCATCTTGCTTTTCCTCCCACGCACGTTTTGCTGCCCCAAGATCACTTTTTTCACCGCTCCACTCCTGGTCCAATCCATATAATGTCGGGGGGACCTTGCTGTTACCTTCCCACACTGGAAGCCGTCGAACAATGGCCGTTAGGGCCCCTCTGGAGAGCCCAAAAGTCCTTTCCCAGCGGGTGCTGCTGAACGTGCGACCTACCTAGGCATAGCCGCAACCGGAAGTCCTCCAACGTGAAATCTAATCAACTCTCCTTGCCATTCAGTCGCAATCCCATTGTTGAATTCCCCATAATCAACATCCTGAGATGTACCATTGACCAGAAGCTCAACTGGCCCAACTCCCACAACACTCAACGTGCAGTCCCCTAAATTGGCATTCCAATATACTCTCTGCAGATATGTTGCCATGGACTTGTGAGAACAGAAACAGCTGCATGTTGATATGTCTAAATGTCTACTGGAATTTCTAAATTGTTTTCTACGATGCATTATTTAACTCCTCCTTGTTTCGATTCCTCAGCTGAATCCAAGCGTGCCTTTCTTAATTCTGCTGCACTATGAATGGGACTCCTAATGAAACGTCAAATGGTTACAGCACAGAAGGAAGCCATTTGGCCCATCGTGTCTGCTGACCTGTCTGCAAGAGCAACTCAATTATTCGCATAGCCAGCATGGTGGTGCAGTGGTTAGCATTGCTGCCTCACATCGCCACGGTCCCAGGTTCGATCCTGCCTCTGTGTCACTGTCCATGTGAAGTTTTAAGATGTGCAGGGTAGGTCGATTGGCCACGCTAAATTTCTCCTTAATTGGGGGAAAAATGAATTGGGTACTCTAAATTTATTTTAAAAAACGAAACCAATTCCCATAGCTCTGCAATTGTTTTCCCTTTTTCAGGTGCTGATTAATTCAGTTTAGAAAACCCTGATGTATATGTCTCTACCACAAACTCATTTCAGATCATAGCCACTCACTGGACATGTAAAGAAGTTTGTTCATGCCACCTTTGGTTTTACATACGAACAGGATGAAGCCATTTAGCCTGTGGAACCTGATCCACCATTCAATTAAATCATGGCTGATCATCTATCTCAACAATGCTTCCCCCTGCTAGCACTGTTGCTTCACAGCACCAGGGTCCCAGGTTCTATTCCCACTTGGGTCACTGTCTGTTTGGAGTCTGCACGTTCTCCGTGTCTGCATGGGTTTCTTCCGGGTGCTCTGGTTTCCTCCCACAAGTCCCGAAAGACGTGCTTGTTAGGTGAATTGGACATTATGATTTCTCCCTCGGTGTACCAGTACAGGTGCCGGAAAGTGGCAACTAGGAACTTCATTGCAGTGTTAATGTTGAGCCTACTTGTGACAATAATAAAGATTATTAAATCTTTTCATGACCACTGGATGTTTCAAGGTGCTTTCCAGCAGAAAAAGTACTACTTGTAGTGTAATCGCCATCATAATGTAGGAAATGATAAGGGAACTTCCCTTTATCCTGCACTGACACTCAAAAATTCCCCAAATGCTATGCATTGTAAAATGAGCTATAATTGGATTTCTAACACCGTTACTATGACATAACTACTACTGAACGACATCTTTAGCTCTGATCACTTCTTCGCCTTTTGGTTAAGATTAAGCCCATGAGGTCCAATGCCTTTTCTTGTCTCTCTTAGGTCTTTCTTGTAGGGACCATGAATTGACTTCAATTTGAATTGTTTTTCGGAGCAAGCAATGAGATAGATTATGGGTTTTCCCTGTCCACTCTGTGCATTGGCTTTGTAACTTTAAGGATGGGATTAAAAAAACACCTATTAGTTCTGGAAAATTTGACTAATGAAATGCCAAATGTTTTATTATGATAATTCCACAGTTTCTATAAATCTATCTTAATTCAATGCCAATCAATCACAACCTCTGTGGAAGTGAACAAAAGCTAGTGCAGGTCTACTGCTGTAACAAACCAATGCAGTAAACAGCAGTCCATGAAAATGGGTTGCAACAATGAAAATGTTGGGGCTGCACGGTGGCACAATGGTTAGAACTCCTACCTTACGGCCGAGGGCCCAGGTTCGATCCCAGCCCCGTGTGGGGTTTACATGTTCTTCCCGTGCCTGCATAGGTCTCATCCCCCACAACCCATAGATGTGCAAGGTATGTGAAATGGCCACGCTCAATTGCCCCTTAATTGGGGGGAAGAAAACGCTGAAACACCTCAATCTAAGGATAGACTTTCCACTCATTTTACCCTGGTATTATCCTCAAATGACATTTGTGTCTTGTGATCTCTTTTATGCTGGTTCAAGATTTAGTTCGCCCAAACCCCATGTGACAATTGATATTGAACTGATTCAGGGTAATTCTTCAGGTATACGAGGTGGCACTTTTTAAACTTAGTTATTTCTGTGGCTGAAGATAGTTGCAAATGCTTTGACTGGAGTAACTCAATTCAAGCAACTGAAAATAACTTCAGTTGCAGAGTGGATACCCCATCTCGGCCTTCCTTAAGGTCCCAAGAATGCAGCAGCATTGTAATGTAAATTGAATTTTGTTGAAATGAGAGACCTGTTGCAGAAGCTTTTAGCCTTGCGCTCATCCGGCCAAATGCCGAATTTCAAACTATCACAACAGTTTATTCTACTGGAAAAAAGCATGTTGGTTTGTTGACATGTTAACTCCGGCCAAGGTGTTGCTATGGAGAAAGTGACAGGAAACTGGTTTCCAAGCTCCTGTGTATTAAGTGTTGAACGTATTCCTTGTTTGTAGAGAATGGATTGCTTTATGAATTTGTCACTTCTAGCAAGAGTATCTGAGCTGATCCAAATGTTCCTACTTATGTGCAGCAGTGAATAAAGCGATGGTGCTGTAGTATTGAGTTTCAATTTGGGATCTGTTCCGTTAATTCTGCAAACTTAAAGAAGCTGCACATATCAGCAGAACCTTTTTTTTTCACTTGTGTGCAAGGATGCATAATATCAGATGAGAATAATTACAGACCAGTGGTGAAAAACCACCTTTTTTATATTGCTAGTTTGTCACCATCTGGATTTTGCGGACAGTGATGAAGCAAGATTGCTCGCTGTTCCCGGAATGGGTCTGGGTAGAGTGCTCTTTTGGAGGATCAGTGCAGACTTGATGGGCCAATTGACCATCTTTTGCACTGTAGGGATTCTATGAGCTTTCAAAAAGAGAATTGGATAAATAATTTGAGGGTAGAAGTGGCAGGGCTGTTCTCTTTTTCCTCTTTTCTCCCCCCCCCCCCTTCCCCAAAATGAGAAGGCTCGCCTGCCTTGACTCTCCCCTCAGCCATCCCTGTGCTTTAGGATTCTAGGTTAAACGTCCATTGTCTTGTGCTTATCTATTTAATCCACTACATCATCAGGAGTTTATTTTAGCTCACCTTCTCACCCACACACTTTTCTTACCCTTTAGAGAATAGTGGTGGAAGGATTCCCAAGCTGATTATCAGCCTGTTAAACCACATATGAACGCACCTGCTGTGACCAGCGAGTCCTGGCATTGGACTCTAACCTGGGACTTCTGGTCCAACAGGATACTAGCATTGTGCCTCAAGGCCTCCTACATCAGTGGTGAACGTAAAATGCTAGTTGCTTTATTTTTAATATTGTTAATCTCTTAGGGTTTTTAATATGGTGCGCCCTGCCCATACTAAAATAGCCATGATTTTGGCTGCATTGCGTATTTGTGTATGCCTTGTTGTGTTTCTGCTTGTTTCTGATAATTTGGCAAGATCTGAAAGCTTGTTATCCTGTGGAGCCTGTCTTCCAGGCCATTTGCCATTTTGTCTCTACATTTGGGGAGACCAAATGAAGATTTAGGGTGGCAGCACTGCTGAATACCTCCGCTCAGAGCCTGAGCTTCCAATTGCTTGCCATTTAATTCATCTTGTGTCAAGAAACGGGTAGTTTTAAATAATTTATATTTGTGGGTCTTGGCATATACAAGTTTAATTTAGTTTAATTTTGTATAATTTCAGTTTGGTTTAGATGCATGCATGGAGGGTTTACACCATGAAAGCAAACGGCTGAAAAGGAAAACTAAGTTGCTAAACAGCCAGGGACCACTCTTATGGCAAATAAATCGAGTTAGTTGTAAACTTGGACCAGGGAGCTGCAGAAAGCTGACATCCCAAAAGAAGAAAATCCAAAAACTAGGCAGTGGGGTCAAAAAGAAAGGAACGGGCAGCACGGTGGTGCAGTGGTTAGCACTGCTGCCTCACGGCACCGAGGTCCCAGGTTCGATCCTGGTCCATGTGGAGTTTGCACATTCTCCCTGTGATTGCGTGGGTTTCACCCCCACAAACCAGAAGATGCAGGGTAGGTGGATTGGCCATGCTAAATTGTCCCTTAATTTTTTTTTTAAGTTAAAAGGGAAAAAGGTCCTGTTCGGGAGAATTCAAATAATAAACCGAGAAAGTGCTCTGAGTTAGAGACCACTGCTGGAACCAGATTTAAAATTGGCTGCGTGTGAAGCCAGTAATTAAAAAAGGTTTGATGTCATCCAATACAGCCATGTTCTGTTGGCATTGCTGGGGACCTGAGAGATTGTTTAGAAGCTTGAATACACGTGACAATCCAAGACCGGAATACTGAACGAAAGAAATAGAAATCTGAAGTGGATCCTTGGTGAAGTTGCCCAAGAGAACTTGTTTGGGAGAAGATTCCAAGATCTGTTTTTTCATGAGTGGAGTTTGGCAACGCTTGTGTGGAAGTCGGCGTTCCAGTGAGACCCAGTTGCCTGCTATGTGTGATATGTGTCATGGGGAAATTTTAATGAGGGATCCATAGAAGTTGTTTTGGGTGGCATCTGTCACTTGGTTTCAGAGTGTGGTGTACCTGACTGCAGTTGGCCTATTTGTTTACACGGATATGTACTTCGAACAGTATAAGATATAGATTGTAATCTGTGTTATCCGTACAAATTTGTAAACATCTGTAAAGATATAGGTGGGGTAAAGTAGTGTAATCTTGTTTGTTGTTTTATTTTCTAAAATATTAAATTGTCAGTTCTGCAGCTCGCTGATCTAAGTTTTTCATGTTTTTCATCAAACGGCCAGTGTTCCATTCTGGGACCTGATTGTCCAGTAGTAACATCAGCTGGGATCGTTAGCACACTGGGCTAAATCGCTGGCTTTTAAAGCAGACCAAGGCAGGCCAGCAGCACGGTTCAATTCCCGTACCTGCCTCCCTGAACAGGCGCCGGAATGTGGCGACTAGGGGCTTTTCACAGTAACTTCATTGAAGCCTACTCGAGACGAGCAATTTTCATTTCATTCACTTGCTTTCATGCTCACATTTCTTGTCCTCTGCTTGCTGCAGTGTTCCAGTGAAGCTTAACACAAGCCCGAGGAACAGCGCCTCATCTTCGTGTTAGACAGTTTATAACCTTCTGGACTTCATATTGTGGTCAACAGTTTCAGGCTGTGAATTCTTTTTTTAAATTTTGATTTGTGCTTATTTTTGGTCTTATGCTAATTTGAATCCTTTTTTCATGACTTGGCTTTTGTACAAAGCTGTTAATTATTCTGATTATAGGGCAGCATGGTGGCACAGTGGCTAGCACTGCTGCCTCATGGCGTGACGTCCCAGGTTCGATCCCGGCTCTGGGTCACTGTCCGTGCGGAGTTTGCACATTCTCCCTGTGTTTGCGTGGGCTTCACCCCCACAGCTCAAAGATGTGTAGGCGAGGTGGATTGGCCGCACTAAATTGCCCCTTAATTGGAAAAAATGAATTGGGTACTCTAAATTATTTTTAAAATTATTCTGATATTTACACTTCTTTACAATTAATGCCACTCCCTTTGCCTTTTTGTTCCTTTACATCTTTATTGTTTAACCTCTCATTCCCTGTATCCTATCCCAGGCTTTCTCTTGTCCTTCTTCCCCCATTTTCAATGGCATTCTCTCCACTCACATTCCACCCTCCTTCAGTTCTGAAGAAGTCTTATTCTACTCAAAACATTAACTCTTTCTCTCTCCACAGATGCTGCGAGGCCTGCTGGGTATTTCAGCAGTTTCTATTTTTATTCCACATTATAAATAAAATTTCTTGTGAACATTTCACAGTATATTATATTTGCCCTTGTATGTTTTTCAAAATGGTGCCCTTGACCTGCGAAAACGACTTCACTAAAATATTGCTATAGTTGGTAAGCTTATAATTATCATTCTTCAGCAGCCATAAACCTATTGCAGGCTTCCCCATCATTCAGTTACTGAAGTTTTAATGATCCTTGAATTTCTAGATTTGTAGTAAAGCTCTGCATTTCCAAGGAAGGAAATGGATAGAAAGCTGTCATTGAAGCTTCTGTTATCTAGTAGAGTTATCCTACTGCAACTTCCCAGGCAAAGAAAAATACTTTTGTGTGGAGAGAGTTCAATTATATCTAAATGCTCAGTCAACGCTGGCCATAATATTTGAGATATGCTAATTAACCTCCATGTTGATATTTTAATGCTTTATTTTTAGTATTGGATTTTAATTTTAAGTTCAAATTATCGGGTGCTTTTTTTGTGTATATAAGCTCAGTTTTTATTGAAAGCCGCCATATTTCATTTCACTCCTGACTATTTGTTTATAGAGGACTAGAAGTAAATTATTCATTCAATGGTGATTCAGACAAGCTCTTACTGTCTAGCCAGGTTGAATGGTTTGGTTTCCAAAGGGATTTGTGTACATAGTTGCCATAGAAAATTAATGTGGTTAAACTGAAGTATTTTGCTTCTCTGAAGATGTCTCCGTCACAGTACAATTTTACATGTATACTCTCCTTTTAAACCACAATATATTGCATTGTGAATATTTACTAATGAAACTTATTTTAAAGTTGCTTTTATAAATGTGAATGAATACAAAGCATCAAGAAAATATTTCAAATTGTTGATAAATACTAGGGTTTAGAAGCATACACATGGGCATAGGTATGCTTTCTGAATAGATGATTAGGATGGCAGACTATACCAATGTTTGGACTGTGCTTTATACAGCAACTGCATAACTATTTATGGCTTGTATTGTCTAGATCTAATTTGCAATTCTTTTCAATAGCTAAGCAAGATGGTAATTGAAGTGATCTATAACTGCTTTGCTAACGTCCTCTTCTGACTACTTGTTTCTTTACTCATTCTTTTTTACTTGTCTCTATTGAACCATGAATGTTGCAAATTGACCTAGTTGCCTAATCTAAATCAGTTTGAATAATTGCTCTATCCGCTTGACATCTATCTGCAAACTTCACTTGCTATATATCAATTCGGAGTCAGAGAATTAATCCTTGGTCTCCTGCATAATACCTCCCATGCCTTTGTGGCACCTGTTTCTAAAACACACATTTTGGGCGGGATTCTCCGTCCCGCTGCACCAGAAATCTGGTGCGGCGGGCCCCTGGGATTCTTTATCTTGCCAGCCGGCCAGTGGGGTTACCCATTGTGGGCAGCCCCACACTGTATGGAAATCCCCGGGCTGCTGGTGAATAGGAGAATCCCAACAGCGGAGAATCCACCCTTCATTTTATTTACACATTTATTTGTCTACATACTGGAAGAGTAAATGTTGGAAAATCTCAGCAGGTCTGGCAGCACCTGTAGGGAGAGAAAGAGCTTTTCTCTCCTTATAGCTGCTGCCAGACCTGCTGAGATTTTCCAGCATTTTCTCTTTTAGTTTCAGATTCCAGCATCTGCAGTAATTTGCTTTTAATTGTCTACATAGTTTTTCCTGCACTTAATGTAACCTTGTTAGTCTATCATTTCCGCATTGTTTCTTTAATTGACTTATGAGAGACTTTAAAATCCTCTGCAATCTGTCTTCCTCTATTCACTAAACTTGGTACCCATAAGAAGAGGTGGAACCTCCTGCAAGTGAAAATTGTCAGAAGCAAGCAATTGAGCTAATTTCCTGAGATATTAACCCTGAAGCACTGTTTAAGCTCTTGGGTGGATGTTTGGATCCATGGCACTCTTTGAAGAGGTGGGAGAGAGAGGTACTTGGGTCCAGGCCAATTGTTTTTTTTCTTTTCCCAAAACGACACTAAAGCAGACTCCAACAAGTCCTTTAAAGAAAACAAACAATGCTATATATTTATTGAAATTTAGCTGATGGTATTACATAAATTTATATTGCCAACCACAGGCCCTGAGTAGTCTCTAGTAATTGGTTGTCTTTTTCATCCTTTTCTTTAGCAGCTCATAGAAGTATGGAACTAGTTTTGAGATGATTTTCTTTATCTAACTGCAAATTCCATGCTGTTTAAAAATAAATCAAATTGGCAAGAGTTGTACAGATTTGCACAGCAACTTTGCATCCCAAAATGGTTTTACTTATAATGGCTACAGAAGCATTTGCTGTGTGCATCTGCATAATATGATTAGCTTTCTATAATATCGATATTCAGTAACTGAAATGTGTTTCTCTGCAGGTACTTGTTATTGCAACTTTAATCAGTCTATGATGTAGTAATTTTTCTTCCTTTCTTTATGATAGCTGAAGATCAGAGGAAAGATGAATGGATATCCTTCCTACTTTTGACTGGCTCTGAGCTTCAATTGATGTTGTATATGGCAATTAGATGGCTGTTGAATCCTGCCAGGTTATTTTGAAGAACTGAGCTTGAGCTGTAACAAGCAAGAGAAAGGATCGGGCAGAAGGAAGTCTGACTTTATTTTTGGACTGTTAATGGCTGTGATGTCATCTAATTCTTGGGTGAACAGTGAATAGTATGATTTGGAATGTATCTACTTAAGTCACTGTTTTCATTGTCTAAGACTTGTCTCCATTGAATAAAATTACTGCAAAAAACAATTTCCAGGGTGAATAATGGATAAAGACTAACGCCTCCTTTATTTTGATTCAAATGATTTTTTAAGTGATCTAGTGCAGTAGTTTTAATACAGTGAGTATAAGATGTCTTTACTGCATATGCCCATGTGTCTCCATGATTGCAAGGCACACTGGGTATTGTTTGCAACTTCATTGACATTTAGCAGCATATCGTTATCAAAGTACATTAGATGCTAGGCTTGCAAAATGCTAATGTTTTCTCTTCTACAGTAACACTCAGTGGGCATATACCCCCCAACACTCAGTGGACATATAGCCCCCCCCCTTCCCAATGCACAGGTAATGTTGAAATAATGCATTTAAAGCCTTTCCTGGTATAATAAATCATGAAATTGTAATATTGTGAATTTAGAGGGGTAAAGTTAGATCCAAATTGCTTGGAGGAGCCCATATTGAGCAACATTGAATGTTGGCCCTTCATTTGCCATAAAGCAATATCATAGATTGTATTAACTTGTATCACTAATTCAATCTTTCAGTGTAGCAACAAAAGGTCATGACTTGCTTTAAGGAATGTTGTGCACAATAATGTTGAAGTAACTGAGCAAACCATGATATTAAGTTCAGATGTACTGTTAACAGCACTGGACGCTGCATAAGCAGATTGTGTTGGAGGAGGGAAGTGAAGTCTAGGCTACTGTATTGTAAATCAGTAGAGCTGCTTTGTTGTTCCACCGTTAAATTGTCACTCCTCCTATACCACAGCGTGCATGAAGTTTACCAAAAACTGAAGTGCTTCCATAGAAATAAACCAAAATTATTTGATGAAGAGGAAAGTGTATTTTGAAGCAAATCAGGCCATATAAAGATTGTTTGCATAATATCTGACTTGTTGCATAATAATATCTGACTTGTTGAAAGGGTTAACAGCTTTGTGGAGTGCATTCTTTTGTCTTCTGAATGGTAAGTGTGTCTCTAGTATGTGTGTTTTAAGTCTTGTGTACAGTGAACCTCAGTATGATTGAGCCCAAGTCCTTTTAATTAAGCTGTGAATTATCCTATCTTATTATGTCCCAAAGGGCAGCATGTGGCACAGAGGTTAGCACTGCTGCCTATGGCACTGAGAACCCAGGTTCAAATCCTGGTCCTGGGTCACTGTCCGTGTGGAGTTTGCACATTCTCCCAGTGTCTGCGTGGGTTTCACCCCCACAACCCAAAGATGTGCAGGTTAGGTGGATTGGCCATGCTATATTGCCACGCTATATTGCTCCTTAATTGGGGGGGGGGGGGGGGGGGGAATGGGTACTCTTTATAAAAAATGTTTTAAAAATTTATGTGTCTGAAAAAGCAATACCTGTACATGCAAGTGTACTGGTGTCTTTTTGCTCCATTTAATGCTTTGGAACTGCTCTTTAGAACACTTCCACAATATGTCAGTTGGCAAATGCACCTCCAATATTGAGCCATACCTAAGGCACCATATTCTGTTGAACTTTTGGGCAGGTGTAGTGTTTGGAACTATGCAGTTGGACTTGGCAGCTTTGGTGAGGAGTGATGAAAATTTGATCCTGCTGCAAAATACTTGGGTGCAGATGTCAAACAAGGACTGAATGGGGCTCAGCTGAAATGCACTCCTCCGATGAATAGCACATGTAAAGAAGGAAACAAGGTTTTGGAGGTTGCTGTGGAATTACTTCAAATCATGAGTTGGTGCCATCAGAAGGGATGAGGAGAATCTGAGAAATGGGATGCAAAATATTAAGAAGTGGGCTTTTACATGGAATGTAGATGACATGTGTGGAGCAAGTGGATTAGCAGCTATAGTAGCTTGATTTTGCTGGAGCTGAGTATCATTGCATAAGGAACATTCTAGACAAGACATCTGCCCATCTTAAGGCTTCACCTTTTCATTATGATCATTTAGAAAGTAGTTATTATCTGCTCACTTTTTCGAACTGGATTAATGGGATAATTCAATAGTTTTTCAATCTCCGTTACTGAGGAAATAGCTGGAAGAATCCTTTTTAGACCGGAGTCTCTGGTTTCTCAGATGTACCTCAGTATGCCATCCATTTTTGTTGCAAAATTGGTATGCAAGGAGTCCCAAATGATCAGTGTAGTTCAAACTTGCTGATCTTCATGTTACATCACTTGTTTTGTACAGTTCGTCAATCTTTCCTGTCCTTTTGCCTTTTTGTCTGATTATTTGCTGTACCTTCTGAGAAGGAATGTTAAATAATTCCTATTGTTGTATCCAGTGCAACAAAAAGTGACTTGACTTGTGTCTTTACCCCATTTATAACACCAGCTTCAAAAAGCTCTGCACGTTCATACTTCTGGTAAAATCATTTTTTGGGAGGGCAATTTGAGTTTGGCAGCAAAAACAGGACAGCTGCTTTCTTGGTGGATAACTCTTCCAATCTCCTTTACACTAGTACTGCAGCCGTGAGAGCTTTATTTTGAGGGGGGAATTAAAGCTGCATGTACAATAGCTTTCATTCATCAATTTACCCAATTGTTTACAGACTTGATACAGATGATAGGTGCCTTCCTACTTTATACAGGGACAATTAGCCACTGACTGCTACCAACTACAGGTCTTTGTTTCCAGTAGTGTGGAGACGAGAGACATCCTATGTGCATCTGTGAAACCATAAGACTTCCATGTTGTAAACAACAAATTCTAGATTTGTATTACCAATCTGCTGTCATAGGTTAATTTAATTTTCTTTACAGAAAAGGGGAGAACATTTGTAAGGGAAATTGAATTGAAATAAGCTCTGTCTTGCTTATTGACTTATTTACTTACAGTGGAGCTCTTCAATGTGTGTTAAAATATACTGTGACATCAAAATTGTCAAAGGCTACTGCGGGACTTAAATGTTTTTCTATGTGACTCAACGTTTCTAGACAAAATCGCAACTCCCCCCTTCGATAGCATGACCAAACCAACTGGATTTCCGTAAGATGCAGGTATTAAAAGACTTCCTGGAATCATTAACTAGCTGTGGCATGTAAGGGACAGCATAGAACCTCAAACTTCAATGCACCTGCACTGAAAATGTCAACCTAAATTGGATTTAATTTCCTGGGTTGTAAACTGCAGTGAATGGTAATAGTTTATATACTACAGGATTTTTTTTTTTTTTAAATTTTAAGTGATTGTATCAGTTAATTTTAAAATGCTGTACTTGTAAATGCTAGTGAATTGTATTCGGTCTTTGTATGACTTGCTTTACACCAGATTGACATTATGTATTTGCTAGTGCACTTCCACTGTACAAACTGCTGATATATTTGGGAATAGCAACAAGGTTTTAAAAAGCTAATCAGCAATAAAGTCTATTGAAACTCTTTGCATTTACTATAATTATTATAGCTGCAGCAAAGCATGTTTGAAACATTGTAAAGTTTTTGCATCTTCCATTTCAGTGATTTAATTGGTTAGGGTGCTTGATCGTGGTTTTTCTGATTCTGCTATGCTTGCTTCAGGAATTTTAGCCAATAGGAAATAATGAAGTTTTGTATACCAGCTTGATTTGTTAAATACTCAAGGAGCTATGCTTTTGCTTTTATTGCAAGTGTTGCTGCTCATTGAATAAAATGAAGGGTCGGAAAGGCCATTGACAAACATTGCCCTTTTTAACTGATTCAGATAAAGATTTGGGTGGAAATTAAATGCAGGTGCATCGTTTGGCTTTTTGTCCATTTGTGTTCTCCGTATAATCTGACGGGGCTTATAGTAGTGGCTGGGAAGCAGTCAGTTAATTTTTTAAAACTTTGTTCATGGGATGTGTCGCAGGCTGTGCCAGCATTTATTGCCCATCCCTAATTGCCCTTGAAGGGCAGTTAAGAGTCAACCACATTGCTGTGGGTCTGGAGTCGCATATAGACCAGGTAAGGACGGCAGATTTCCTTCCCTAAAGGACATTAGTGAACCAGATGGGCTTTTATGACAATCGGCAATGGTTTCGTGGTTGTCACGATTTTTTTTTTTTATTGAATTCAAATTTCACCATCTGCAGTGATGGTATTTGAACCAGGACTCTAGAGCAGTACTCTGGGTATCTGGATTGCTAGTCCAGTGACAATACCACTACGCCACCACCGTTCCAAAATAAGCTGCCATCCATCTTCAATGTTCTTTTATATAGTCTATGAGTGATTTTTGAATAAAATTGCAGCTGTTTGAATCAAAAACATTTCACAAATGGAGACTATTTTGGTGACTTTTCCACCCCTCAAACTACAAAAACAAGTGCTGATTTCCACTATTTTATCTAAGTCAGGATATTACAAAGTGCGGGTCGCAACCCGCTGATGGGTCGCAGATAGATGTCCGGAAAGTCTAGGAGCGATGAGTCACAGTGGTCCTAATTGGGGGAGAAGTGCCCAACAGCTGCGACCAGTATTCTAAATTGACAATGGCAGCTGCTCCCAGCTATAAAATAACAAAATAAGGCTGTGTGCAGTCTTCCGACCATAAATGGCAACACTGAGCAGGTCAGCATGCCCTGTATGTGCGTTTGGTGCAAAATCAGAGGTGAGTTTATTCCATTTTCTAGATGCTGGCAAGCAAGGCAAGAGGACTTCTGAAGATGGATCATTTTGTTCCAATGAAGAGATGGCCAGAGACACACACACACGCAGTGTACACGCTGGCCAGGATCTCCCATCTGAATCTTTTGGAGAGCTGCTGAGGAGAGTCCATGGCAGGACAGAGCAACGCTAGTGTTAGCTCTGTACAATGCTCCAGGGCATCTGGTGAACAAATCTGAACAAAGCAGTGTAAAGATGATTTCTTGAGGTACGGTTTTATCAATTGTGCCAATGGAAATAAGGATGCAAAGCCCATGTTCATTGTAGGCAGAGAAGTACTAGCAAATGAGAGGAGAAATTTAAGATTTTGAAAGTGCAGTGTGGATCAAAAAATCTTCCTTTGCGGTTATGACCCCAGAGTCAGTTTGCCAAATTAAAAGACAGTACTTTAAAAACACTAAGTCCATGAGGCTGCCAACATTCTGGAGTAGCATCTCCCAGAAGTATCCAGTACGGAGTAATAAACAAGCATTTTGCTGCTATTTCCCTTCATGACAACCAACACGTGCGAGGCTGGATTTTCCGTTTTCACAAAAACGAAAACTGCCCAAAGGAACTGGCTGAGAACCAATAGCAGGCTCCCCTTTCACATTAAAAGTAAGCGAACATATGTGTTGCAATGGTCGGCCAGCATGGGTCCAGGAGGTCCGCCAGTTGACAAAAGTGGGTCCCGGGGGAAAAGACTTAGAAAAACGATATTGTCAGGATATGGAAATTCAAATGCTGGGTATACCCAACAGGTCTAGCAGCATTTCTGGAGAGAAACCGCTAAATGTTTCAAGCCAGTGGCCTTTCATCCACTTTCTCTCCCACAGATGCTGACAGACACATGAGTATTTCCAGCGTTTCCTCTTTGTCATGTGTTACTGTATCTCGCATGTGATCAGATTATGAGACTAGTATTGTCTACCCAAAAACGCAATCTGTTGCAACTGAGCATGATTTGGATTGCTTCTGTATAAATCCAGTCACCTTGTTTCAGCCTCCTGTCTTCTGAATCTGAAATCAGTGGGGGGTCTGTCTGACTTATCAACATTCAACAGGATGAGGCTGTTGTACTGTTTTTTTTTAAATCTTGGAGGAATAGAAAATTTGTTCATATAATAGCCTTTGTTTTGCTTATGTTTGAAAGCACCAAATTATGTCAATCTTTTTTTCCTTGAAAGGGTAATAAAATATTCTGTGACCTTCAATACATGTTTTAAGGAATGATAATTTATTGAGATAAAATAAAGTGCCAGAATAACTCAGCAGGCTTGGCAGTCAGAATCTGTGGAGAGAGAACCATTTAGTCTATGACTCTTTAGAGAGAAGATTCTTTGAAGTCATCATCCACTCTGTTAATTCTGCAAACTAGGGCAGCGCAGTGGTTAGCACTGCTGCCTCACTGCGCCCAGGTTCGATCCCGGCTCTGGGTCACTGTCTGTGTGGAGTTTGCACATTCTCCCTGTCTTTGCGTCAGTGTCACCCCCACAACCCAAAGATGCAGGGTAGGTGGATTGGCCATGCTGAATTGCCCCTTAATTGGGAAAAAATGAATTGTGTACTCCTCTGCAGACTCTATGTTTATCTCCACAGATGCTTCCGGACCTGCTGAGATTTTCTCGCAGTTTTTTTTATTTCAGATTTCCAAAAACAGTATTTTTGCTTTTAATTTAGTGGTTAATGTTTTGAGACCGGCAAAATGAACATTAAATCAGAGTCTTAACCTCTGAGATGGTACACATATGTTTTCAATATGCAAATCATGATCTGATAAATGGGTTCAAAAACAAAGGAATGTATCCTCAGCTGTCTAGTTAGCTTAGGGGGTTAAAGGGTTGAGTGTTTTGGCAGGTAATCATGCATTGTCAGCCTAACCCATTAACTATTTCTGGAATTTAGACAAAAATTAGTAATCTCCAAAAGCCGGCCAAAGGTGTTCCTTAGATAGATTATTCTGGCCTGGCATGCAGATGTGCATTGTGGACAAAGACGAAGAGCATGGTTATGTAAGTGTAACTCATTTGTAGGGAAAAAGATTTAAACAAAGTCTTAACTGACCAAAATCAAAACTTGTAAAAACCTGAACTTGTATATTGCACAATTCCACAATCAGTGCTAATTATGACACAAATGCATGAGGTGGACCTGGAGGGTAGAAACTTAACTGGCTATAAGATAATCACCAAGCTCAGTTCAGCTTTAAATGCGGTTACACAATGACCTCTAATGTGGAATTGGTTGCCCAACCCTAGTTGTGTTTGAAAAGGTGGGTATAATCTGCAAAGGCAACCAGTCCAGCAGGTTATACAACTCTGTACTTTGTTTCATCTTTTTGTGAAATATGCCACCCATAGGTCATGCCTACAATGGCTGTTGCCAATAAGGTGACCTCATATAAAATGTCTCACAAAAAGATTCAGGTGATTCATACCAACAATGAAAGACACATCAAGGGCATTAAATTTGTCCTGACTTGCATGTAAAATATTTGGCATCAATTCTGTCCAAATCCAGTAAACCTAAACAGCTAGAAAATTGACTACATAACATACAACTAACTACTGACTCGGGCTCTTGTTATCAGATAGTTAGTTAAAAAGCTAAATGTATAGATTTAGATGAGTGATTGCTTTGTAACACCAACCACAAACAACGTATAGGTTCTAATCTACAGTGAAAACTTAACCAGCATTCTGGCCATAATGCTGTCAGTATATTTCAGTTTTAGTGATGCGGTATGCTGGAACTTTGCCGTATAACACTTGTATGAGAGCAAATGTAACTCGTGTGAAATTTGCCTTTTATTGGTTTGTTAGAAAAAACTGGCCGATTTCTGTGTTCCATCCTGCGATAGAACTGATTAAATACTTCAGCACAGCAGTATGCAAATAGGTCGCACTAGTGATGCATCTAAACATGTGTGCGGAGTTCAGTAGTGGATATAATTACACAACATAAATGGTGTGGATCCTGCACTGCAGGTACAAAAGAATGATTCATAATTTCTCGTGACTGTCAATGGTTGGATTCATTGATTTATGATGATGCAGTGTTTTGTTCAGCTGAGTGGGATGGTCCTTACTGCACTAATCTTAAGAGCTAGTGGTCATGCTCTTGCTCAAACTCTGAAAACTTTACAGAAATCTGGGAAGAAGTACCGTTTCAACTTCCACAATGTCATCATTAGCACCCTTCTTGAAAAGTGAGACAATCAATTTAGAACCTTGGAATTCTTTAGTGCAGAAGGTCTGCACCGACCCTCTGAAAGACCATCCTACCTATGCCCACACCCCCCACCCTATCCCCATACTCCACCTAACCAGTGCATCTTTGGACACTAGGGCAATTCAGCATAGCCAATCCACTTTGGACTGTGGGAGGAAACTGGACCATCCAGAGGAAGGCCATGCAGACATGGAGAGAACATGCAAACTCCTCACAGACAGTCAGTCAAGGCTGGAATTGAACATGAATCCCTGGCACTGTGAGGCAGGAGTGCTAATCACCGTGCCGTCGTGCGTGAGATTTTCTCACAAATCGTCCTGAACTGCCATCTACCCATCAGCAAAGACATACTCCCAGGGGGACAATATTTGGCCGGCTGGGTCCGTGTGCGGCCGGCACCATGTGGTACGGCGCAACCGCGGCACGTCATCACAGACCGGGCAATTCTCTGCCCGTTTGTCGGGAATGCTGGGAGCTTTACATGGCGCGGCTGCTAGCCCCCCACCGGGCGGTGCAGAGGTGGCGCCAACTTTTTCATTGTAAAACTAGACACTTCCTCCGGACATGAGCCTCAAAATCGGAGAATCCAGCCCATGATCTTTGTCACTCAGCAAATCTAAGAAAAGTGTGGAATAACACAAAAAGCATGACATGGTATTTATGAATGTGTCAAAGGCTTTTGACTTCATCAACTGCAAAACTTTTTGAAAAGTTCTCCAGGTAGTTCGATGCCTAGCAACCTTTTTTACTACCGGTCCTGCATGACGTTATGACAGCAACCATTCTTTGCAATGGTATAGTAAACCAAGCCATTTTGTGTTCAGCCGGTTGTAAAGCAAGGCTGTGTGAATTACTTCACTATTTACCTCGACCTCTTAACTCATTCATGACAAATTTCCACAAGAGGTCATTTTTGCGTTTTGACTTAGGAATCTTTTTGACTTCAACAAGCTGAGCGCTCAGGTGACCTTCCAGCACAACTAAATACTTACAAAATGCTGTTGACAGTGCAGCTATGATCGGTACAGCAAGTGATATTCAGACCACGTTCAACCGTGTCAATTCTGCATACAGAAGGGTTGGTCTCTCATTCAACATCAGCAAGACCAAAATTAGTCATCAGCTCTTCCCTGCGCAAGCACCTACATTTCAAACTATTGTTATTGTTCGGGAGGCTTTAGAAGTCATTGTACATTGGTGAGCACTGCTCTCTCACGGCGCCAAGGACCCGGGTTCGATCCTGCACTATCACATTCTCCCCGTATCTGTGTGGATCTCACCCACACAATCCAAAGATGTGCAGGGTAAGGGCAGCACAGTGGCGCAATGGTTAGCACTGCTGCCTCACGGCGCCAAGGTCCCAGGTTCAATCCCGGCTCTGCGTCTCTGCCCATGTGGAGTTTGCACATTCTCCCTGTGTTTGCGTGGGTTTCACCCTCACAACCCAAAAGATGTGCACGATAGGTGGATTGGCCATGCTAAATTGCCCCTTAATTGGAAAAATGAATTTGACATTCTAAATTTATTTTTTAAAGCAAAAAAAAATATGTTCAAGGCTGAGATAGACAGATTTTTAATCAGTAAAGGAATCGAGGGAGATGGGGATAAGGCGGGAAATTGGAGTTGTGGATTATCACACCAGATAAATCATGATCTCATTGAGTGGTGGAGCAGACGCTATAGGCCAAATGGCCTACTTCCCCTGCTATGTCTTATGGTCTTTTCATAACTTAAGAATAGCAACCAATCTTGAACAGGACAGAGGAAACATTCTGAGGACACTCAGAATGTCTCACTGCAAAGGGGGCAAATTGACGTAGTTGTCAGGGAGCAACTTGCTGTAACTGCCATGTGGCGGTGCCTCATCCAACAACTGCAATACAGTCAGAAACTGACTGCATAAAATCTGCTATGGAGAAGTGACAAAAGTGGAAAGAGGGAGAGCAGAACCCTGGCTTAAAAACCTCCTCTTCCTCTCTGCCCAAAGACCTGTGGCTCCAGGACTGGCATGCTGAGTCACCTGGGGACACACAACATTTTTTTTCCTTTTAAAAAAAATTAATAAATTTAGAGTATCCAATTCATTTTACTGTGGCCAATCCAACTAACCTGCATGTCTTTGGGTTGTGGGGATGAAACCCACGCAAACATGGGGAGAATTGGTCATGCTAAATTGCCCTTAATTGGAAAAAAAAATGGATACTCAATTTTAAAAATATATATATATTTATGTCTTCACATTCTAATCCCTTTATTCTTTCCCCACCCCAAGACATTGCCATTCCTCACCATGGTGATCTCCAACATTCTGCCCACTCATCCGCCGCTAACACTGTTCCTTGTACTATGCTCTAAATTTGGTAGTTCAGCTCATATGTGCCTGTCCTCTGCAGCCGTGCTTAGAATCATAGAATGATACAAAATCACAACCTTTACAGTGCAGAAATCGCCCATTTGGCCCATCAAATCTGCATTGGCAATCTGAAAGAGCATTCTATCTAGTCCCACTCCTCTTATAATAATAATAATAATAATAATTTTTATTGTCACAAGTAGGCTTACATTAATATTACAATGCACTTACTGTGAAAATCCCCTTGTCGCCACACATCGGCGCCTGTTTGGGTACACAGAGGGAGAATTCAGAATGTCTGATTCACCTAACAGCACATCTTTTGGGACTTGTAGGAGGAAACCAGAGCACATGCGCCGATTTATCTACCTACTGAGGCCACTGCCTGAGGCCCGCCCTGCTATTCTCCGCCCCAGACTGGCCGAATTCCTGACGGCATAGACCGCTCATGGTCCCACCATTAGGGATACTCGCCAATGGAAACAGACTCTTCTTACTCCTTAAAAAATGATCAAGATCTTGAACACCTCTATCGCTTCCTCTTAATCTTCCCTGTTCTAGGGAGGGCAACCTCAGTTTTCCCAGACAACACATCCCTGGTACCATTCTAGTAGAGCTCTCCTGCACTCTCTGTAAGGCTACAATATCCTTCCTGAAGTGTAGTGCCCAGAATTAAACACAATACTCCAGCTAAGGCCTAAAACACCATTTCATAAAAGTTTAACCAAACTTTTTTATTTCTGTTCTCCATGGCCGAAGTTTTCCCATGGGAGAGGCAGCTCGCCATGGGTGCTGGCAGGATCTTCCAGTTGCGCTGAGGTCAATGACCATTTGCTTTATTTCCTGGCTGTGCAGCCGGGGAACCCGCCTTGGGGTGTTGCCTTCGGTGGGAGCTGAAAATCCTGCCAGTGGGAAGGAGTGGAAAATCCCTCCCTAATGCCTCTATTTATAAAGCTCAGGATTTCACATGCTCTTTCAAATTTTTCTAATTAAGGGGCAATTTAGCGTGGCCAATCCATCTACTCTGCACATCTTTCTGTTGTGGGGGTGAGACTCAATCAGACATGGGGAGATTGTGCACACTCCACACGAATAGTGACCGTGGCCAGGATCGAACCCAGTTCCTCAGCACCGTGAGTCAGCTCACTGCACTACCGTGTCACCCTACTAAGGGGTCTGTTATGTGGTACTTTGTCATGTATGCCTTTTAAAAGTCCACATTTCAATGTCCATTTTGATAGGGGTGACACGGTGACACAGTGGTTAGCACTGCTGCCTCACAGCACCCAGATTCCAGGTTTGTTTCCAACCTCGGGTGACTGTGGAGTTTGCAAGTTCTCCCCGTGACTGCGTGGAGTTGCAGGAATAAGATGGGGGATTGGGCCTAGGTGGAGTGGTCTTTTGAAGGGTCGGTGCAGACTCGATGAGTTGAATGGCCTGTAGGGATTCTATGATTCTAAACATCAACTCTCACCATTACTTCAAAAAGAACTTGATTAAGGAAATTAAAAAAAAAAAACACTGCCTTTAATTTATTAACCCTTGCTTTTCCAAAACCAGCTAATTTTGTCCTGCAGTATTTCCTCTAAAAGTACCCCTAACATCAAAATTAGGCTGACTAGTCTGTAACTGCTGGGCGTATCTCGGCCCCTTTTATTAAACAGGGGTGTCAGACCTGCAATTCTCCCGCCCTCTGACATCACTCTCACTTTAAGGTTTCCACCCTAACTCAGTAATCTAGGATGTATTGCCCTCCCCGTGGCAAGTGTAGCCACCTAAAATGGCTGATTCCCTATTAATTTGGCCAAAACCCGATTTTAAAATAGCTAACCGAAAAGGCTGATTGGAAAAGCAGCCAACAGGACACGAACGGACAGCTGCAGACAGAATAGCGTATTCGGCTCTGGGGAAGTCGGCCCAGATCGATACTCAAGACTATTAGCAGCACATCAACCCAGACACCTGCAGTTTAATCGGCTATCCCCAGGAACAATTGCAACATATTAGCAATTGAATGCCAGACCAGACCTGTCGGCGCCTGCAGTGGCCGAAACAAAGACAGGTGAACGACCATCCCCCGATCGAGGAATCGCCCCATTATTGGAGCATATCGAACCCAGTGATTGGGAACAAGTCCAATCACTTGGGACTCGGGGTCAAGGGCCACCCCTAGAGGCAGGAAGCCCCTGGGCCCTATAAAGTGAGGGGCCAAGTTCAGATCTCTCTCTCCCTTCTTCTCCTGCTCGCGACCTACGCAAGAACATCGACCAGAAACTGTAAGTTTGACTCCAGCGATCGCTACCCGATAAAGACTCCTAGCCATCGACCCGTATCAGCTTTTTTGAATCCCGCGGGCCAGATCGGATTCGATAAGCCATTCGTTTCCCTGACCTGGTGGGCCCTTCCTAAAGTTAAGTATTGGCCAGTAGTGGTAGGTTTCGATATAGATAGTAGGATTATTGTGTAAGCATTAATTGTTGTATATAATAAATGACTGTTGATTTCAATCTTACTAAGCGGTGTGCTGACTTATTAATCATAACTCGAGCTTGAACCACGTGGCGGTATCAGAAAGATACCTGGCGACTCGTGAGCAAAGGTGACATAATCAGAGGTAATAAAACTAAGGCTAAAAAGAGCAACACATGGGCCACCCACATTGGAATAAATCCTCCTGCCCTCCTAATCATTTTTTCCCCATTGCCTTGCCAGTGCCTGCCTTATTGACCCTTGTGATCCCCGGCTCTGGAAGATCCAATTCAAGAGCGAACTATACGGTAAATTAAAAAGCCCTGAGGAAAATTGATGTACAGAGAGATCTGGGTGTTCAGGTCTATTGTACCCTGAAGGTGGCTGCGCAGGTCGATAGAGTGGTCAAGAAGGCATACAGCATGCTTTCCTTCATCGGAAGGGGTATTGAGTACAAGAGTTGGCAGGTCATGTTACAGTTGTATAAGACTTTGGTTCGGCCACATTTGGAATACTGTGTACAGTTCTGGTCGCCCCATTACCAAAAGGATGTGGATGCTTTGGAGATGGTGCAGAGGAGGTTCACCAGGATGTTGCCTGGTATGGAGGGCGCTAGCTATGAAGAGAGGTTGAGTAGATTAGGATTATTTTCATTAGAAAGACGGAGGTTGAGGGGGGACCTTGAGGTCTACAAAATTATGAGGTATAGACAGGGTATAGATGGGGTGGATAGCCAGAAGCTTTTTCCCCAGAGTGGGGGACTCAATTACTAGGGGTCACGAGTTCAAGGTGAGAGGGGAAAAGTTTAAGAGAGATATGCGTGGAAAGTTCTTTACACAGAGGGTGGTGGGTGCCTGGAACGCATTGCCGGCGGAGGTGGTAGAGGCAGGCACGATAACGTCATTTAAGATGTATCTAGACAGATACGTGAATGGGCAGGGAGCAGAGGGATACAGATCCTTAGAAAATAGGTGACCGTTTTAGATAGAGGATCTGGATCGACGCAGGCTTGGAGGGCCGAAGGGCCTGTTCCTGTGCTGCAATTTTTCTTTGTTCTTTTTGTTCTTACCTGCACTTGGGCTTCCACAATGGCTGCTGCTCCAGGGAAGCCTGCAGTCCCAGCAGCGGCCATCATTTCCATTGGCGCTGCAGTGGGTGGGCATCATATAATCTCAGCCAAAGTTAAAGCTTCAGGTCGATGTTATTTTTTCAAAATGAGAATGTAGATATATGTAACAGATTTTAGACAAGTACAAAGGCGAGGAAGAAATGGAAGGGGATTTCTGTCATAGGATGGAGATGGGGAGAAGAAATGACAGAAATGTAGGTGATATTTACTTTTTGGATACCATGACTTATGATTGACACAGTCTCACACTAAATTCAGCACCATTATTGATAATTTTAAGAAAAACAGTTTAAAATCAAATCATACAGTTAACCGCCAACTGATCGCTAAGGTCAATCTGATATAACAATAGGTTGCTTAGGAGTGAACTTTGACCAAGATCATTCTATTTGGTTCACTGGGAGGTTTCCTGTCAATACATATATCTTCAACCTTCTTTCTTCGAATTCGTGATGCCTCTTCTGGATCCGGATTGATTAGAACAAAGAACAAAGAAATGTACAGCACAGGAACAGGCCCTTCGGCCCTCCAAGCCCGTGCCGACCATACTGCCCGACTAAACTACAATCTTCTACACTTCCTGGGTCCGTATCCTTCTATTCCCATCCTATTCATATATTTGTCAAGATGCCCCTTAAATGTCCCTATCGTCCCTGCTTCCACTACCTCCTCCGGTAGTGAGTTCCAGGCACCCACTACCCTCTGCGTAAAAAACTTGCCTCGTACATCTACTCTAAACCTTGCCCCTCTCACCTTAAACCTATGCCCCCTAGTAATTGACCCCTCTACCCTGGGGAAAAGCCTCTGACTATCCACTCTGTCTATGCCCCTCATAATTTTGTATACCTCTATCAGGTCGCCCCTCAACCTCCTTCGTTCCAGTGAGAACAAACCGAGTTTATTCAATCGCTCCTCATAGCTTATGCCCTCCATACCAGGCAACATTCTGCTAAATCTCTTCTGCACCCTCTCTAAAGCCTCCACATCTTTCTGGTAGTGTGGCGACCAGAATTGAACACTATACTCCAAGTGTGGCCTAACTAAGGTTCTATACAGCTGCAACATGACTTGCCAATTCTTATACTCAATGCCCCGGCCAATGAAGGCAAGCATGCCGTATGCCTTCTTGACTACCTTCTCCACCTGTGTTGCCCCTTTCAATGACCTGTGGACCTGTACTCCTAGATCTCTTTGACTTTCAATACTCTTGAGGATTCTACCATTCACTGTATATTCCCTACCTGCATTAGCCCTTCCAAAATGCATTACCTCACATTTGTCCGGATTAAACTCCATCTGCCATCTCTCCGCCCAAGTCTCCAGACAATCTAAATCCTGCTGTATCCTCAGACAGTCCTCATCGCTATCCGCAATTCCACCAACCTTTGTGTCGTCTGCAAACTTACTAATCAGACCAGTTACATTTTCCTCCAAATCATTTATATATACTACAAAGAGCAAAGGTCCCAGCACTGATCCCTGTGGAACACCACTGGTCACAGCCCTCCAATTAGAAAAGCATCCCTCCATTGCTACCCTCTGCCTTCTATGGCCTAGCCAGTTCTGTATCCACCTTGCCAGTTCACCCCTGATCCCGTGTGACTTCACCTTTTGTACTAGTCTACCATGAGGGACCTTGTCAAAGGCCTTACTGAAGTCCATATAGACAACATCTACTGCCCTACCTGCATCAATCATCTTAGTGACCTCCTCGAAAAACTCTATCAAGTTAGTGAGACACGACCTCCCCTTCACAAAACCGTGCTGCCTCTCACTAATACGTCCATTTGCTTCCAAATGGGAGTAGATCCTGTCTCGAAGAATTCTCTCCAGTAATTTCCCTACCACTGAAGTAAGGCTCACCGGCCTGTAGTTCCCGGGATTATCCTTGCTACCCTCCTTAAACAGAGGAACAACATTGGCTATTCTCCAGTCCTCCGGGACATCCCCTGAAGACAGTGAGGATCCAAAGATTTCTGTCAAAGATCCAAAGATTTCTGTCAAATTTTTTCAAAATGAGAAAATGTAGATATATATAACAGATTTTAGACAAGTACAAAGGTGAGGAAGAAATGGAAGGGGATTTCTGTCATAGGATGGAGATGGGGAGAAGAAATGACAGAAATGTAGGTGATATTTACTTTTTGGATACCAAGACTTATGATTAGTGGGGTGTATATTGGCTGTTGGTTGTTTTGTGTACTCCCAAATTGTCTTAGCCATATAAGGACTTGTATCTGTCCCGCTGTGATTACATGTCTGATTTCGATCAGCCTGCACTGATTTCAATGAGTTTGCTGCAATTAACAGATCCATTCAATTGAAATTGTTCTATTTGCTTCAGCAGTATCTCTGAATTAACAAGTATCCATGTAATTAGCCAGTCCATCCAGTTTCGACATAACAAACAAATGTAGACCAAGTGGAACGGCATCGGGGGGGTCTCCCAGGCATCGGAGGCTCCCGGGTGGTCAGGACAGGGCAGGGTGGCCCCCTGGCCCTCCCCCTTGAATGCAGGCACCTTGAATTACCATCCTGGAATTTTGGCAATCCCATCCTGGCACAGCCAGGGTGCCTGGGTGGCACTGCAAAGCCGGCGGGAGCACTGGAGGGTGGTTGTGCCAGGATGTCCAGGTGCCAGGGTGGCATAGCCACAGGTCAGGGCCTGGAGGGCATGCCCATGAAAGGAGGGTGGAGGGAGGGTGCGGAGGTGCAGGGCAGGTGTGAAGGGCCCTCCAGAAGGTAGGGGGTCGAAGGTCAGGGGTACTCGAATGGTGGGGGAGGGGGGATGGGGGGTGGGGAGGCCTGAAAAGGGGGATCCCTCAGTGACCCCATAGCAGGGTGTCAACATTTGTGAGGGTGTGGAATAGTGCCCATGCGTGTGAGGGGGGGGCGATATTGCCTGAGGGTGGGGGACTCATGCCCACTTAGAAATCAGGGCCCCCTTTCAAAATGGTGGCCCGATCTCTGTGGAGCATGTCTGGCTGGCGTGTTCAGTTCCCCAGTGGTGAAAACAATTCTAAATGTGGGCTGGACCGGGGAGAAACTCCCCGGCGCCCAAAGAAGTGACTCGCCGACAGAGCCAGGGTCAAATTCCAGCAAAACCCGCCACAAATGACACTTAGAAACCTTTCTGTTAGATCATGCCCGGATCTTCCTTAAGAGCTGCATTGTTAATTTATTTTCTGACCAAAAATTGTTGCAGCAGCTCCAATGTTTAAAGACTCATTGTTAAATAAGTGAACTGCAGTCTTGGTAATTACTGCCTGTGCTGTTTGCTTTGAGAAACTGTGCTTAATAGAAAGGACTGAATGAAGGAATCTATGGCAGCACGGTAGCATTGTGGATAGCACAATTGCTTCACAGCTCCAGGGTCCCAGGTTCGATTCCCGGTTTGGGTCACTGTCTGTGCGGAGTCTGCACATTCTCCCCGTGTCTGCGTGGGTTTCCTCCGGGTGCTCCGGTTTCCTCCCACAGTCCAAAGATGTGCAGGTTAGGTGGATTGGCCATGATAAATTGCCCATGATGTCCAAAATTGCCCTTAGTGTTGGGTGGGGTTACAGGGTTATGGGGATAGGGTGGAGGTGTGGACCTTGGGTAGGGTGCTCTTTCCAAGAGCCGGTGCAGACTTGATGGGCCGAATGGCCTCCTTCTGCACTGTAAATTCTATGAAACTCTACGGCGATTAGTTTTCTTCTCTTTACAATGTAATGCTACTTCATGATCTGTTGGCCTGCTACTGAGCAATTGGTGTTTTTAACATTCTTTTCCTCTATCATTGTGTATTTTCCCATCCTGAGGTGTTCTTACCTTTGATCGACAGAGGTAAGATGGAAGTAATGAAGGTGACTGGGTTATTAGGAACTAAAGGTTGGACAAAAGCTTAAGAAAGTCGAGATTGTGTTTCTTTGGGAAACTGAAGACTTCACAAGAACAATATAACAATTTTAAGATGTGAAAGGAATTGTGGCATGTGTATTAATATGATTTGTTCAAGGAAAAGAAATATGAAGGGAATTTTTACAGAATCTTTTCAGTCAAAGTGCAATTGAGATGTGGAGTCAGTTTTACTGACAGTATAAAGACAGTAACGGGGCAACGGGACAATTTGCTGGAAAGCAAAGGAACAGCAGGATCCATGAAAAAACAAATAAATCGATTTGATATTTGTTGGATCCAAAAGCCTTTTGTGCTTATGGTCCTTTGTGGACTATGACTTATTACTGACTTTCCTTCAGGAATGCCAAATTTAGGGCAGCACGGTGGCGCAAGTGGTTAGCAAAGTTGACTCACGGCGCTGAGGTCCCAGGTTCGATCCTGGTTCTAGGTCCCTGTCCGTGTCGAGTTTGCACATTCTCCCCATGTTTGCATGGGTTTCACCCCCACAACCCAAAAGGATGTGGATTGGCCAAGGTAAATTGCCCCTTTATGGAAAAAATAAATTGGATACTCTAAATTTATAATAAAAAAGGGAACGCCGAATTTTCTGGTAGGTGACAGCCTGCTGGCTTTTCATGCCACTCTTTATAATAATCAATAATCATCACTTATTGTCACAAATAGGTTTCAATGAAGTTACTGTGAAAAGCCCCTAGTCACCGCATTCCAGCGCCTGTCGGTACAGGAATTGAACCCACGCTGCTGGCCTTGTTCTGCATTACAAGCCAGCTGTTTAGCCCACTGTGCTAAACCAGCCCGGCTATAGTCAGGTGAACTCTAATTTTATTGGCTCACTTTCTCTCCTTCGTTGGATTCCGAAGATCTTTGTCTGACAGTACAGAATTGTTCAGGCCCCAGTTAGTTATTAAAATGGGACTGTCATGCATGTGTATTTTAACAACTCTCCTTCCCTAGCATTTTTCACAGCAGGTTTTTTTTTGGAGTAGCTGTGCCTGGGCTGGAAGTAGTGAAAGTTCAGAGGTTAAGCTTGTTTTGTTTTGGTCTCGGGGGGCAATAGTTGAGTGCAGGAGTGTCGAAGGAAGCCCTTGGCCTTGCCGCAATATTGACCTGCCTTTGCAGTCAGTGCATGTGTCGCTATATAAAAGAGCGAACTGAGAACAAGAAAGGCGTGACAAGTGAGTCTCAAAAAACTTTTTTTTTTTAATGTTTGTGTTGGTTTTCACATTTATGTTACAAATTTCAGTTCGTACACTTAACTTCTAAGTTCCATAACCATGCATAGTACCAAGCAAAGCAAACAAGGAAAGATTGAAATTACAAAAGAAAGATAAGCCAAAGAATGAGAAGGAAAGTACAAACAAACCAGGATAATTATTAAATATTTAATAATTTATGTGGACCCCATTTGGCCGATCTGCCTCAGTTGCCCTTCCCAGTGTTGGCCCTCGCTTGTATTACACAATGTATTGTTACTTCCTCTGGTTTTCTGCCTGCCCTCGGGCCTATGCGCTGCGGCTATGCCCCTTGTGCCCGCGGTCTTTTTTTTAATGAGCTTTTGCCCTCCCCCGCCTCCCTTCCCTTCCCCCTACCCCCCTACCCTTTCTGTTATGATCTGTGGCTTTTCTGTGCGTTCACTCCTTCCCCCTCTGCCTCCGCTCCACTGGCTACGAACATGTCTTGGAACAAGTTGGTAAATGGCTTCCACATCCTGTGGAAGCCCTCTTCCGACTCACGGATGGCGAATTCTATCTAATCCAGTTGGAGGAATTCCGACAGGTCGGACAGCCAGATTGCAGCTTTGGATGCTGCTGCTGATCGAAGCCGAGCAGGATTCTTCGGCGGGTGATTAGGGAAGCAAAGGCTAGGACATTGGCACCCCTCCCCCTAAAGAGGCCTGGCTGCTCTGAGACCCCAAAGACTGACACTTTTGGGCATGACTCCCCCCTCCTCCCCCCACAACCTTCGACATTGCCTCAAAGATGGGTGTTCAAAACCCAACAAGTCTGGGATTTGCCCAGAACATGTGGGTATGGTTGGCTGGACCTCCCTGGCGCCAGCAGAAATGCCAACGTTCGTTGTCGTTCCTGCTCTTAAATTGACTGCAGCATCAGTGCACATGCAGTTAAATGCATGAATCCAGTTTTTTAAAAACTTCATTCATGGGATGTATGGCAGGCGGCACAGTGGTTAGCACTGCTGCCTCAGAGCACCAGGGACCTGGGTTCGATTCTGGCCTCGGGTGACTGTCTGTGGAGTTTTCACATTCTCCCCATGTCTGCGTGGGTTACCTCCGGGTGCTTCGGTTTCCTCCCACAACTCAAAGATATGCAGGTTAGGTGGTTTGGCAATGCTAAATTGCCCCTTAGGGCGAGGTTACAGGTCAAGGGATTGGGCCTAGGGAGCTTGGTCTTTTGAAGGGTGGGTGCACCTCGATGGGCTGAATGGCCTCATGCTGCACGATAGAGATTCTGTGATTCTATTCTATGATTCCATGTAGAAATTATTGGCGAGGCCAGCATCTATTGCCAATCCATAATTGCCTTTGAGAAGAGGGTGGTGAACTGCCTTCTTGAACCACGGCAGTTAATGGCACAATGTTGTTAAGGAGGGTGCTCCAGGATTTTGACCCAGTGACAGTGAAGGAGTGGTGATATATTTCCAAGACAGGGTGGTGAGTGGCTTGAAGCAGAACTTCCAAATGGTGATGTTCCCATGTATCTGCTATCCTAGTAGTTCTAACCTAGCTGGTTGTGGTTGTGGGATTGTGAAGGAGCCTTGGTGGATTCCTGCAGTGCATTTGCTGCTAGTGTCCATGCAGTTTTCAAATCCTTCCATGGCTTCACCCCTCTCTATCAGTCTAATCTTCGCCAACCCTCCAAGACCTCTGCAGTGTTCTAATTCTCTCCATTTGAGCATCGCTGATTTTAATTGCACCATTATTTGTGGTCATGTATTCTGCTGCCAAGCTCTGTGTTTTGGAATTTCCTTCCTTTTTAAAAAATAAATTTAGTGTACCCAATTCATTTTTTCCAATTAAGGGGCAATTTAGCGTGGCCAATCCACCTACCCTGCACATCTTTGGGTTGTGGGGGCGAAACCCACGCAAACATGGGGAGAATGTGCAAACTCCACATGGACAGTGACCAGAGCTGGGATCGAACCTGGGACCTCGGCACCGTGAGGCAGAAATGCTAATCACTGCTGCCCCCGGAATTTCCTTCCTGAACCTCTCCATCTCTCTGCCTCTCTTTCCCCTTCTAAGAGGCTCCTTAAAACCTACCTCTTTAATCATGCTTTTGGTCATCTGCTTTAGTATCTCTATATATCGCATGGTGTCAAATGTTGCTTTATAATGTTCCTCTGCTGCTCCTTGGGGCATTTTATTATCTTAATGGTGCTAAATAAATGTAGGTCTTGTTGTTCTTGTGATTCCTTCCTGGTCGGCAAGGTTGAAGACCGCACAGATAGAAATCTTTAGAAACCCATTGAATTGATGCAAATATCCATTTTTTAAGCTCTAATGTCACTGTCATGCACCCCAAAAATAATGATAGATGAATGAGGTATATCGGCGTTTTAACAGTGTACTGAATTATAATTATTGTTGAACCTTTCCTCAGTCCCCAGTAGACCAAGTCTATATCTGCTGAGCGTCAGATTTCTTTCTCTCTTTCTCTTTCCATCTCTATCTCCATCTTAATTTTCTCTCTTTCTTCCCCTCTCTCTTCTCTTGCAAAAATTAGTTTTATTATTGTACATTAACTTTTATCTGCTTTGACGAAGGATCATCCAGGCTCAAAACGTTAGCTTCCTTCTCTCTCCGCAGATGCTGTCAGACCTGCTGAGATTTTGCAGCATTTTCTGTTTTTGTTTCAGATTCCAGTATCCGCAGTAATTTGTTTTTATCTTTTATCTGGATAGACGACATGAGAAATGGGTAGAAAGAAAATTAAATCTTGGGCTTATTTATTTATTTCATCCTTCTGGCAATGTTAACTGTTTTGGAAACAAATGGAAGAATCATTGCACAGCTTATTTTGGGTGACAGCCATGAATACTGGGTGCCATTTTGGCTTAATGCTGCTTCCGTGACCTTGTTCCCAGAGAATTGAAGTTTCAATGTCACAGCAGTGCCAAGTTACTTGCAAAAACGTGTACAGGAATAGAGCACAATGGCTCCTGATTTGTTAGCTCTGGAGCAACTTCGGACATCCTGAAGGCATTAAATTTGAGGCAACATATAAATGAAAATTCTTTCCTTAGTTAAAAAGCAACATAAGGTTTTGGCTTGAGATAATAAATGAATAACCAAGTGCTGACTGTATTTGGAGGTCATTGTTTTCGCATGGTATGCGTATCTTTAAAAGCCTGATTCTCCCCTTGTCTGCGTGGGTTTCGCCCCCACAACCCAAAGGTGTGCAGGTTAGATGGATTGGTCACAGTAAATTGCCCCTTAATTGGGGAAAAAAAATTATATAATTTTAAAAATAAATAAATAAGTAAGCAAAAGCCTGATTCTGTATTACAGCGATCAGGCTTCAGATTTCATTAGTCCAAGTTTGTGAACTTTAGAATGATGCATTATGCCATTTCATATTGGACTGGATAGGGACTAAAGATATGCAGCACTGTTGAAAACAGACTGACTCATTTAATTTCCAAGTTTAGGATAAAAAAAGATAACTATGCCAAACTAAAAGCGGATCATATATTTTAATGCAGAGCAGGCTCGAAGGGCCAAATGGCCTCCTCCTGCTTCTATTTTCTATGTACAATAAAATGGTGCAGAAAACTGATTTAACTCATGGAATGGTTACATTTATGATTTTGTTAAAGTGTCCTAACTCTTGTTTAGTGAAGAGGAAAATGGGTCAGTTATGGCCTTTGCAGCAAAATGGGGAGATTTCGCAATTATATTTTCTTATGACTTTAGATGGAAAGAAAGAATTGCATTTGTATAGCATTTTCACTGCCTCGGGACTCTCCAAAGGACTCCTGTCCAATCTTTAACAGGCTATAATGTGTTTCAAAAATTGGTATCAGGCAGCAATATGCCTGGGCACTACTAGTGGCAGCAAGACTGGATCTGTTGAGCCCCATTCCTTTGCGGCTATGAGGTTCCAAAAATGGCATCCATTGCATGCGTGTGCACGTCAACAAGAAATACACTAGTTGTCATATTGGTAAAGGTTTTAGTGTTGGTGCACCTAACATTGACCGTCAGAATGCAGAACAGAAAGGGCGGCACGGTGATGCAGTAGTTAGCACTGCTGCCTCGTGGTGCTGAGGATCCAGATTCGATCCTGGCCCGGGGTTGCTGTTCGAGGGGAGTTTGCACATGTGTCTGCATGGGCCTCACCCCCACAACCCAAAGATGTGCATTGTAGGTGGATCGGCCACACTAAATTGCCCCTTGATTGGAAGACGTTTTTTCAAAAATATATATGTAATGCTGGGCATGTATTTATTTATTTATTTTAAAATAAATTTAGAGTCCCCAATTCATTTTTTACAATTAACGGGCAATTTAGTATGGCCAATCCACCTACCCTGCATATCTTTTGGTTGTGGGCGTGAAACCTATGCGAACATGGGGAGAATGTGCAAACTCCACACGGACAGTGACCCAGAGCCGGGTTCGAATCTGGGACCTCGGTGCTGTGAGGGGGCAATTCTAACCACTGCGCCAATGTGCTGCCCAAATTCTGGGCATTTATGGCACTGAACACGCCGCTGATGCAGTGAAGAGACCACTGGCTTTACACAGCGATCATTATATTGAGCAAGCAACACCAAGTTGGCATGCTGATTTCCTTCTATTGAGGACCTGGGTTCTAATCCCGGCCCTGGGTCACTGTCCGTGTGGAGTTTGCACGTTCTCCCCGTGTTTGTGTGGGTTTCACCCCAACAACAAGATGTGCAGGATAGGTGGATTGGCCAAGCGAAATTGTCACTTAATTGGAAAATATAATTGGGTATTCTTTTTAAAAAAATAATTTTTTAAAAATCTTTGACTGAAACATTAAAGTCAAAATATTTCAGGAAAGACAGTAATTTTCTGAGTGTGAACGATGTGTTCTTCGGTTGTGGACTTTAAACGCAAGTTGGCAACTTTAAAGGTCTCCTGAAGCTTAAAAGTCTCCTGAAGCTTAAAAGTTCATCTCTGATTTCTATTGTTTTGTTCCGTCAGGGTGGAGCTTAACATGCAAGCTTATCCAATGGGAACAAGTACATTCTCCACCAATCGTATTCCGGCATTACTTGGTACCGTAATCCTCCTAACACAGACTACCACATTCACCCCCTGTTAAAAAAAGAGTCCGGCGGGGGTGGTGGCTTCGTATTACAACGTGGTAAAAGTGGTAGAAGTTATAGTTATGAAGGTACTGTAATGCCTCCGTACAGCATTTTGCCTCATTACAACTTTTAACTATTTACAACAGTAATGTACATTTCAAAAGGAAGCAATTAGTCGATCAGGGGCCCTGGTCGTTCTCTGCGATCACCGTAGCTTTGGTAGTGATGTCATTGGAGGTTCGGGCATCTGTGACTCCGGGAGCGTGGTTTCGGCTTCTGTGGCAGCTTCATCACCCCTAGACGTGGCTGGTGGAAGGGCCGACTGACCTGGGAAGGGGGTGGCTGTGGGGTGCGCCGGTGGGCTGGGCCTAGACGGGGCCAGTGGAAGAACCAATCCATCTGGGAAGGGGGTGGCTGTGGGGTATGCCGGTGGGAGGGAGGGAGGGTGGGGCTGGTGGCGGGGTGTGTGTGGGGCTCCAGCGGGCGCCAGGTCCCGTAGGGAGACCGTATCCGATCGGCCGTCAGTAGGCGTACTGAGGGTTAGCGTGGAGGAGATGCACCCTCTCGACCAATGGGTCCGATTTGTGCGCCCGCATGTGTTTTCGAAGCAGGACGGGTCCGGGAGCTGTCAGCCAGGTCGGGAGCGAGGTCCCAGAGGAGGACTTCCTGGGGAAGACAAGGAGACGTTGGTGAGGTGTTTGGTTGGTCGTGGTACACAGCAGTGACCGGATGGAGTGGAGGGCATCCGGGAGGACTTGCTGCCAGGGAGAGACTGGGAGATTCCTGGACCGCAGGGCCAGTAGGACGGTCTTCCAGACCGTTCCGTTCTCCCTCTCTACCTGTCCATTTCTCGGGGGCTGTAACTGGTCATCCTGCTCGAGGCAATGCCCTTGCTGAGCAGGAATTGACGCAGTTCGTCGCTCAGAAAGGAGGACCCCCTATCACTGTGTATGTAGGCGGGGAAACCGAACAGCGTAAAGATACTATGGAGGGCTTTTATGATGGTGGTTGCGGTCAAGTTGGGGCAGGGGATGGCGAATGGGAACTGGGAGTACTCATCAATCACGTTCAGGAAATAGGTGTTGTTGGAGGGGCGAGGGCCTTTGAAATCCATACTGAGGCGTTCAAAGGGACGGGAAGCCTTTATCAGGTGCGCTTTCTCTGGCCTGTAGAAGTGCGGCTTGCACTCCGCGCAGATTTGGCAATTCCTGGTGGCTGTCCTGACCTCCTTGATGTAGGGCATGTTGCGGGTCTTGATGAAGAGGAAAAATCGAGTGACACCCGGGTGGCAAAGGTCCTCGTGAAGGGCTCGGAGGTGGTCCACTTGTGCGTTGGCACATATGCCGCGGGATAGGGCATCAGGAGGCTCATTTAGCTTCCCAGGATGATACAAGATCTCATAGTTGTAGATGGAGAGTTCGATCCTCCATCGTAAGATCTTGTCGTTTTTTATCTTACCTGCTGTGCATTATCGAACATGAAGGCAACCGACCGTTGGTCAGTGAGGAGAATGAATCTCCTGCCGGCCAGGTAATGCCTCCAATGTCGCACAGCTTCTACTATGGCCTGGGCCTCCTTTTCGACTGAGGAGTGGCGGATTTCGGAAGCATGGAGGGTACGTGAGAAGAAGGCCACGGGTCTGCCCGCTTGGTTGAGGGTGGCCGCCAGAGCTACGTCGGACGCGTCGCTCTCGACCTGGAAGGGGAGGGACTCATTGATGGCATGCATCGTGGCCTTTGCAATGTCTGCTTTGATGCGGCTGAAGGCCTGGCGAGCCTCTATCGATGGGAAAAACTGTGGATTGGATCAGTGGATGGGCCTTGTCTGCATAGTTGGGGATCCACTGGGCATAGTAGGAAAAAAAACCTAGGCAGAGCTTCAGGGCCTTGGAGCAGTGAGGAAAGGGGAACTCCATAAGGGGGCGCATGCGTTCAGGGTCGGGGCCTATCACTCCATTACGCACTACGTAGCCGAGGATGGCTAGGCGGTCGGTGCTGAACGTGCATTTATCCTTGTTGTATGTAAGGTTAAGGATGTTTGCGGTCTGGAGGAATTTTCGGAGGTTGGTGTCGTGGTCCTGCTGGTCGTGGCCGCAGATGGTGACATTATCGAGGTACGGGAATGTGGCCTGTAAACCGTACCAGTCAACCATTCGGTCCATCTCTCGTTGGAAGACCGAGACCCCGTTAGTGACACCAAAGGGAACCCTTAAGAAGTGTAGAGCCGCCCATCTGCCTCGAAGGCAGTGTATTTCCGTTCACTAGTGTGGATGGGGCACTGGTGGTAGGCAGACTTAAGATCCACCATGGAGAAGACCTTGTAATGCGTGATCCTGTTGACCAGGTCGGATATACGGGGGAGTGGGTACGCGTTGAGCTGCGTAAACCTGTTGATTGTCTGACTGTAGTCGATGACAATCCTATGCTTCTCCCCGGTCTTTAAAACCACTACTTGAGCTCTCCAGGGGCTGTTGCTAGCCTCTGACACCTTCCTTCAGTAACCGTTGAACCTCTGACCTAATAAAGATCCGGTCCTGGGCACTATACCGTCTGCTCCTGGTGGCGGCGGGTTTGCAATCCCGGGTGATGTTCGCAAACAGGGAAGGCGGATCGACCTTGAGGGTCGCGAGGCTGCAGACAGTGAGGGGGGGTATAGGGCCGCCAAATTTGAAAGTTACACTTTGGAGATTGCACTGAAAATCCAACCTAGGAGTGTGGCCGCACAGAGGACGTAGAGTCGGTAGTTTTTGAACTCCCTTCCTTGGACTGTGAGGTTAGCTACACAAAACCCCTTGATCTCTACTGAGTGAGATCCGGATACCAAGGAGATTTTTGGATTAACGGGGTGGACAGGGAGAGAACAGCATCTTACCGTGTCGGGGTGTATGAAGCTCTCCGTGCTCCCAGAGTCTATTAGGCAGGATGTTTAATGCCCATTGATAAGCACCTTCGTCGTAGCAGTCGATAGTGTTCGGGGCCGAGACTGGTCCAGGGTCACCGAGGCTACTCGTGGCAGCAGTTGAATGTTTTCTTCGGGCATTGTGTGGTCAGCCGAGCTGGGGTCCTGGGAGTCCATCCAAGATGGCAGCGCCCATTGGTTGCACATGGCTGGGGGTGCACAAAATAGCGGCGCCTATCCATCGCACGTGGCGTCTGCGGGATAAGATGGCGACGCCCGGAAGCCGCACGTGGCCCTGGAGGAGGAAGATGGCGGCGCCCGCTGGCCGCACTGGGACCGTGGAGAGGATTGTAGTGGCGGTCCGCATTCGCCACCGGAGACCGCAGCGACCGCCCGGGCCTGGCATACCGCCACAAAGTGGCCCTTTTTACCGTATCCCTTGCAGGTGGATGCACGGGCCGGACAGCGCTGTCGGGGGTGCTTGGCTTGCCTGCAAAAATAGCAGAGGGGCCCCCCGGGGTTGCCAGGCCGTCTTGCAGCACAAGCTTGTGGGAGGATGGGAAATGCCTCGGGGTTGGCCGCGAGGGGGTTCCACGCTGCCCAGGGGGCTACCGCGCAGTCGGGGACCTAAGCGCGGGTGTTTCGGGAGGCCACATCCAGGGAGCCGGCAAGGGCCCATGCCTACTTGAGGCCTAGTGTGTCTTTCTCCAGCAATTGCTGGCAGATTTGGGAGGACAGTTTGTCACCTCGTCGCTAGCAGATGTCGGGCGTAGACCTGGTTTACAGGGCGAATATAATGTCCTTTCAGCAGCTCCATTGCAGCATCGAAATCGTCCGCGTCCTCGATGAGGGTGTAGATTTCTGGGCTCACCCTCGAGTGCAGGACTTGTAGTTTCTGTTCTCCCGTGGGTGTGTTTTCGGCCGTTCCAAGATATCCGTTGAAACACGCCAGCCAGTGCTGGAAGGTTGCTGCTGAGTTTGCCGCGTGGGGGCTGAGTTGCAGACACACTGGCTTGATTCGGAGCTCCATTCTTTTAAATCTAACTGATTGAATTGATGCACGATCAATAACCTCAGAAGCGAGATTGGAGACAATTCGAGGCTTTAATCTGCTAGATGTTTCCCCCAGCAGCGCAGGTACAGAAGAAAGCTGCTGAGGTTGCACGGGCTCTTATACCCCGCCTGGCAGGGTGGGGCTAACATGCAAGCTTATCCAATGGGAACAAGTACATTCTCCACCAATGGTATTCCAGCATTACTAGGTACTGTAATCCTCCTAACGCAGACTACCACACACTGATATGCTGACTAAAGTATATTTTTATGTACGTGTTATGGAAGATTATTTATTCTGTCTAATCAGGGACGTCAGTTATTTATTTAATTTTTCCAATTAAGGGGCAATTTAGCTTGTTCAGTCCACCTACCTGCACATCTTTGGGTTGTGGGGGCAAAACCCACGCAAACACGAGGAGAATGTGCAAACTCCACACGGACAGTGACCCAGAATCGAACCTGGGACCTTAGCTCCGTGAGACTGCAGCGCTACCACTGCGCCACTGTGAATGGACGTCAGTTATAACACTGTCCTTGTATTTTGAACACTGACAGCAGCTGGCTTGCAACACTTTTCCTTCTTTAAGCTTTCAGTTATACGCAGTGTTGCACTACCAATAGTCATGGTCATTGCTGGCTAACATTGAGGGCTCATTTCTACCAATCTGCTCAGCTTTCTCCAAATGCTCAGGAAGATAGGTCCGTCCCCCTGAGTCTCTGCTTACAGCAGTGTTTTGGTGCATTTCATTTTTGAGGAAGAAATTTGAGTGTGTTACAAGAATAAGGAGAAGTCCCAATCAGAGAGTTAGGGAGGGATTAAATGCAAAGGATTTTTCTTTAAGGGAACAAACTGCTTACGGAAAGCATTGAAGGATGACACCAGAGGTATTAAAGAGTGGATGAAGGAATGAGGTGGAAGTTGGTATCAGCAGAGCATAGGGTTTGCAGGAGGATGTTCAACTGGACATAGGTGTCAGAATAGACACCAGTATATTATGGTGCAGACACACACACACTGATGGACATGCAGTGGGACCAATCAGCATACACAACACCGCAGCCAATCACCAGTGAGAGCATACACACTATAAAGACAGGGGACAGGAGAGTTCCCGCACATTCCAGTAGCAGCCAGCTCGGAGCACAGAGCTGATAGCCTGCAACACAGCCATTCACCATGTGCTGAGTGCATCACCTGGTTAGGACTAGGCAAGGGTCAACAGTTAAAGCTGGTATTGCATTTACCCACAGTTCAAGTATGTTAATATAGTTAACCTTATAATAAAATAGAGTTGCACCACTTCCAGTGTTGGTGACCTGTTTGTGATCCAGAACACCCAACACATCATGGTGCAAGGAGTGGTTGCATACTAGCACTTCTGAGATCCACCTGCAACTAATCAGCATTCCGGCATCCTGAAGTATGGAGAACGTCAACCCGCCGCCACCGCTCCGCATCGCCGGCACCTCAGCGTACAGCAACAACCAGCAACGATACCCAGGCAAGATGTTCAAGATCCGAGTTCCGCAGCAGCTCCAGTGCCACGGCGATCTCCGCGAAAACTGGCCGGCATTCCGGCAAAAGTTTGAAATCTTCCTGCTGGCAGCCGAACTAGAAGACCTGGCCGATCCTGAAAAAACAGAGCTTCTCCTCACCATCGCCGGTGCCAGAGCAGAATAAATCTTTTAAAAATTCAAGTTCTCCAAGGGGCAAAACAGGAGTGACTTCCAGGCAGTCCTGGACAAATTCGGCAAATACTGTGAGGAAAACATACTCTAACCAGCAAGGAAAGGTAAGAGAAGCGCCAGTACTCACCTTGAGGCCGAAATCCCAGAGCAGAGAATGATTTTGGTTGGCAGCCATCTTTCTAAAGGGACTGCACTTGCGCAGTTGCTCGACGTCGAGCATGCACAATCACGAAAACGGCCACCAGTAAAGGAACCGCGATCTGCGCATGTGCAAACGCCTCCAACGTGCTACGTCACGCGTGTCATGATGTCAGAGGCCCTGGACCACGCCCATTTAAAGGGGAAACGTCCCAAATCAAAGAAGAAATCTTTTAAAGCTGTAAAACAACCTTCCTTCACCTGGACTGACAGCACAATGCCTCAAATTGAACCACGAACTGAAATAAACCTCCAAAGAACCCTGCAACAAGCAGTTACCTACCCCCAAACTGAGTCCGATTCCGACTTCCCGCAGACCAGTGACACAGAGGACCCGAGGGAGCCTTTTCGAGTCGCTGTTATAACAAAGAACAGGCTGTTCCCGAATCAAAACCACCAGCACCTGTCTGTGCACAGCATTGATCCAGGCGACGAGTGGTGTGCCACCCTGACGGTAAACCGATCCCAGAAACGATTAAGCCTAGGCACTGGTGCTTCCACTAATCTCCTAGCATGGTCAGCCTTTCAGACCCTTGGGGTTAAACCAACCATTCTTCCGTCGACCTGCCAACTAGTGGACTACAATGGCAACGTCATTCCTGCTACCGGTTCATGCCTTCTCGAAATGACGCACAACTCGCGAAAAGCCTTCCTTCCCTTCGAGATCATGGGCTCCTCGAAGGACTCTCTGCTAGGTGCACAGGCGTGCAAACTCCGAAACCTCGTTCAACGAGCACACTCTCTCTCTCTCTCTCTCTCCAGAGGACACGTCTGCCTTCCAGGATGCGGACTTCAGGGCGCAACTCAATGCCATCATCGACCAGCACCGCAATGTTTTCGAAGGCATGGGCACACTTCCATACACTTACAAAATCCTGCTCAAACAAGGCGCCACGCCTGTGGTTCATGCACCTCGCAGAGTCCCAACACCCCTCAAGGACCGCCTCAAGCAGCAACTGCAGGACCTCCAGGACCAAGGAGTGCTCTCCAGGGTGATGGAACCAACCGACTGGGTCTGTTCCATGGTGTGCGTAAAGAAGCCCTCCGGCGAGCTCCGGATCTCCATTGACCCAAAGGATCTGAATCGCAACATAATGAGGGAGCATTACCCTATCCCCAAGCGCGAAGAGATCACGTGCGTGGTGGCTCGGGCCAACATCTTCACCAAACTTGACACCTCGAAAGGATTCTGGCAAATTCAACTAGACAGGTCCAGCAGATAGCTGTGTACCTTTAATACCCCGTTTGGCAGATACTGCGTCAACAGGATGCCGTTTGGGATTATATCGGCATCAGAAGTATTCCACCGGATCATGGAGCAAATGATGGAGGGCATTGAGGGTGTGCGCGTCTATGTTGACGACATCATCACCGCAGGAGCACATCAGTCGCCTCCAGCGCGTTTTCAAACGAATACGGGACCAAGGCCTTCGCCTCAACAGAGCCAAATGTTCCTTCGGCCAGACGGAACTCAAGTTCCTAGGGGACCACATCTCCCGGTTGGGTGTGCGGCCGGATGCGGACAAGGTGGCAGCCATCACGGCCATGCAGAAGCCAGTGGATAAGAAGGCGGTCCTCCGATTTTTGGGCATGGTCAACTTCCTGGGGAAGTTCATCCCCCAACGTCGCCTCCCATACCACAGCTCGAAGGAAACAAAAATTTCAACGGATGCCAGCCAATCCGGCATTGGGGCGGTGCTCCTGCAATGTGATGAGGCCTCATCATGGGCCCCCGTTGCATATGCGTCACGTGCCATGACCCCCACGGAACAGCGCTACGCGCAGATTGTAAAGGAGTGCCTGGGCCTGTTGACTGGGGTCGACAAATTTCACGATTACATGTACGGCCTCCCCCAATTCACTGTCGAGACCGACCATCGCCCACTGGTCAACATTATACAAAAAGACCTGAATGATATGACCCCTAGCCTCCAGTGCATTCTGCTTAAACTCCGGCGGTATGATTTCCAGCTCCTATACACCCCGGGCAAGGACCTGATCATAGCTGAGGCTCCGTCCAGGGTAGTCAACACCCCTTGTGACCCAGAGGGGTTTGTCTGCCAGGTTGACACCCATGTGGCCTTCACGGCCTCCAATCTGCCGGCCACGGATGAACGCCTTATCCACATTCGCCGCGAGACTGTTGCTGACCCCCTACTACAGCGTGTCATGCACCACATGACGGACGGGTGGCTCAAGGGCCAATGCCCACAGTTCTACAATATCAGAGACAATCTGGCAGTAGTTGATGGTGTCCTCCTGAAGCTGGACCGCATCGTGATCCCGCACAGCATGCGCCATCTCGTTTTGGAACAGCTACATGAGGGCCATCTTGGCGTGGAGAAGTGCCGACGGAGGGCCCGAGAGGCTGTGTACTGGCCCGGCATCAATGAGGACATCGCCAACACAGTGCTCAACTGCCCCACCTGTCAGCGGTTCCAGCCGGCCCAACCACATGAGACCCTACAGCCCCATGAGTTGGTCACGTCCCCTTGGTTTAAGGTAGGCGTTGACCTGTTCCATGCGCTCGGCAGGGTCTATGTTCTGATTGTAGACTATTTTTCGAACTACCCGGAGGTCGTACGCCTGCACGACATCACATCATCGGCGGTCACCCGTGCCTGCAAGGGGGCCTTTGCTCGTCACGGCATCCCACTCACTGTGATGTCAGACAATGGCCCCTGTTTCATGAGCCAGGAATGGTCCAACTTTGCCAGCAGGTACAACTTTGTGCATGTGACATCCAGTCCCCTGCACCCCCAATGCAATGGCAAAGCGGAAAAGGGCGTCCACATCGTCAAACGGCTCCTCTGCAAGGCTGTCGATGCAGGATCCGACTTCTACCTCTCCTTGCTGGCCTATCGTTCGGCCCCACTCTCCACGGGCCTGTCGCCAGCCCAGCTGCTCATGAGTCGCACCTTCAGGACCACGGTGCCGTCCATTCACCAGACCCAGACCTCGACCACGTTCCGGTCCTTCAGCGGATGCAACAGTCTCGTGCACAACACAAGGCGGCGCATGACGCTCGGGCGACTGATCTCCCTGCTCTGGCGCCGGATGACAACGTCTGCATCCATCTTCCGGAGGGTGGCTGGTCTGCAACTGCTGTGGTTCTTCAGCAGGTGTCTCCCCACTCGTTCCTGGTTCGTCTGCCAGATGTTTCCATTCGCCGCCGCAATCGGCGTGCCCTTCATCTCATTCCACGCTCGCTACGGGATCCTCCACTGGTGCCACGCCCTCCTGTTGTCCCAACCTGGACCATGTGGAGATTCCGAATACTCTGCATCCTCCTCACTCTGCCGTGGTCCAGCCCGTTCCTCAGCTGGTGGCTCCTGACCCACCCTTGAGGCGGTCAACCAGAATTCATCGCCCACCTGAGAGACTTGACTTATGAGTTTTACAATGTTGGACTCTTTGATCTGGTCTGTTATCCTGTTTCATCGTTCCAGTAGTTTGTATATAATGTTCATTTCGTTGTTGGTGTGACACCCTATTTCTCTGCACCAGGCACCTTCCCGTGTAAATAGATTAGCCTCATGCACATAGTCATGTAAATAACACGCACACACACAGTCCGGTACATTCACTACACGATATGTATTGTCACACAGGCACATGTTCTTTATATAAAAGGGGGATGTCATAATATACACCAGTATATTATGACACCAGCATACACAACACCGCAGCCAACCACCAGTGAGAGCACACACACTATAAAGCCAGGGGACAGGAGAGTTCCCGCTCATTCTAGTAGCAGCCAGCTCGGGAGCACAGAGCTTACAGCCTGCAACACAGACATTCACCATGTGCTGAGTGCATCACCTGGTTAGGACTAGGCAAGGGTCAACAGTTAAAGCTGGTATTGCATTTACGCACAGTTCAAGTATGTTAATATAGTTCACCTTATAATAAAATAGAGTTGCACCACTTCCAGTGTTGGTGACCTGTTTGTGATCCAGAACACCCAACACATCAATAGGAAGAGACCATGAATTGATTTGAAGGCAAGGAATATTCTGGTCAATTCATTGCAACAAGAGTTGGAGATGTCGAACTTCAAAGGATAATGTTATGGATTAGATCGGGTTTTGACAGCAATGGAGCAGACAAAAAGAATGTGGGTGATTCCGAGGTGAAAATTGGACATAGGGAAGGAAGCTTAATGCTACTTTGAACAATTTGACGAAGCTCCATAAACATCGAAAAAAAATGTTGATGTGCTCATTCTGGCCCAGACATTCTAATTTTAGCCAGCAAATGAGGCAGGATAAACTTTGCAACCACTCTTTTAAGCTAAGTATCCCTTCCCCAACCCAGTGACTTTGTGAAACTTTTAATGGGGCCTTCAGCACTAATGTTTAATAACAAGGAGGATGCTGGCGGTAAATGAACATAGTTTTATTTAACTATTTATAAAGTTCTGCTCCAGGCAGCATATCGCTCCCAATGCAGTCCTTGCTGGGAGGACTAACCACAGCAGGCCCTGCTTTGGGTCGGCTTTCATCTTAGTTCATCATGATTCCCAGCTGGGTGGAGATCAATGATGGTTTCCACTTGGTCCTTGTGGGGGTTTTGACAGTTTCTATTTATTTACATCAAAAATGTAGTTTTAAAGAAGAGTTGTGAAAGGTTTAGAACTTCAATATCAGTATTTCATCTGTCCATCTATATCTGTAATTATACATCATAAATACTATTTGTATGTAACTGAATCATATGTGAAGCAGTAAGGGCAGCACGGTGGCGCAGTGGGTTGGCCCTGCTGCCTCAAGGCGCTGAGGTCCCAGGTTCAACCCCAGCTCTGGGTCACTGCCCGTGTGGAGTTTGCACATTCTCCCTGTGTTTGCGTGGGCTTCGTCCCCCACAACCCAAAGATGTGCAGGCTAGGTGGATTGGCCACGCTAAATTGCCCCTTAATTGGAAAAAATGAATTGGGTACTCTAAATTTTAAAAAAATATGAAGCAGTATTTGGTTAACAGATCAGTTGAATATTTTGTGAAATGTGACTCTGTCCAGCTCCCCATGGAGACCATTTCTGACTGAACAGTGCAGACTAGCTGGTGATTTCTTTGCAGTTCATGGTTTTACCTCAGTCTGGCGTGCTAGGAGATACCTGACTTACTGGGTTGGTATTTGCAAGTTTGTTTTGCATTGGTGACTCATTATTACAGGGTGAGAAATCTAGCCTAAGCATTCGAACCATCTCCTTTCATCTTCCTTCGTCCACGCTCTCCAAGCTCCAACTTGCCTCACCCTCCAGCCCATTCAAAAGCCTGTCAAAAATCCTTACAAATCGATATAGCTTGAAGGGGTCCAGTAAATCTAATCCATGGTGCAAACAGTCCACTTTCATAACTACCCTTGTCATTGAACCCAGAGGCAGGTCGGAGATTGCATGAATTGAGGGTATCTTGATTTAAATTTTTTCAGATCAAGGACTTTTAAGTAGCTTCGGAAGGGATCAAGGTGAATCACTGATTAACATAGAACATAGAACATAGAACATAGAACGATACAGCGCAGTACAGGCCCTTCGGCCCACGATGTCGCACCGAAACAAAAGCCATCTAACCTACACTATGCCATTATCATCCATATGCTTATCCAATAAACTTTTAAATGCCCTCAATGTTGGCGAGTTCACGACTGTTGCAGGTAGGGCATTCCATGGCCTCACCACTCTTTGCGTAAAGAACCTACCTCTGACCTCTGTCCTATATCTATTACCCCTCAGTTTAAAGCTATGTCCCCTCGTGCTAGCCATTTCCATCTGCGGGAGAAGGCTCTCACTGTCCACCCTATCTAACCCCCTGATCATTTTGTATGCCTCTATTAAGTCTCCTCTTAACCTTCTTCTCTCTAATGAAAACAACCTCAAGTCCATCAGCCTTTCCTCATAAGATTTTCCCTCCATACCAGGCAACATCCTGGTAAATCTCCTCTGCACCCGCTCCAAAGCTTCCACGTCCTTCCTATAATGCGGTGACCAGAACTGTACGCAATACTCCAAATGCGGCCGTACCTGAGTTTTGTCCAGCTGCAACATGACCTCATGACTCCGGAACTCAATCCCTCTACCAATAAAGGCCAACACTCCATAGGCCTTCTTCACAACCCTATCAACCTGGATGGCAACTTTCAGGGATCTATGTACATGGACACCTAGATCCCTCTGCTCATCCACACTGCCAAGAACTTTACCATTAGCCAAATATTCCGCATTCCTGTTATTCCTTCCAAAGTGAATCACCTCACACTTCTCTACATTAAACTCCATTTGCCACCTCTCAGCCCAGCTCTGCAGCTTATCTATATCCCTCTGTAACCTGCTACATCCTTCTGCACTGTCGACAACGCCACCGACTTTAGTGTCGTCTGCAAATTTACTCACCCACCCTTCTGCGCCCTCCTCTAGGTCGTTGATAAAAATGACAAACAGCAACGGCCCCAGAACAGATCCTTGTGGTACGCCACTTGTAACTGAACTCCATTCTGAACATTTCCCATCAACCACCACCCTCTGTCTTCTTTCAGCTAGCCAATTTCTGATCCACATCTCTAAATCACCCTCAATCCCCAGCCTCTGTATTTTCTGCAATAGCCTACCGTGGGAAACCTTATCAAACGCTTTACTGAAATCCATATACACCACATCAACTGCTCTACCCTCGTCTACCTGTTCAGTCACCTTCTCAAAGAACTCGATAAGGTTTGTGAGGCATGACCTACCCTTCACAAAGCCATGCTGACTATCCCTGATCATATTATTCCTATCTAGATGATTATAAATCTTGTCTCTTATAATCCCCTCCAAGACTTTACCCACAACAGACGTGAGGCTCACCGGTCTATAGTTGCCGGGGTTGTCTCTACTCCCCTTTTTGAACAAAGGGACCACATTTGCTATCCTCCAGTCCTCTGGCATTATTCCTGTAGCCAATGATGACATAAAAATCAAAGCCAAAGGCCCAGCAATCTCTTCCCTGGCTTCCCAGAGAATCCTAGGATAAATCACATCAGGCCCTGGGGAGTTATCTATTTTCAGCCTGTCCAGAATTGCCAACACCTCTTCCCTACGTACCTCAATGCCATCTATTCTAATAGCCTGGGTCTCAGCATTCTCCTCCACAACATTATCTTTTTCCTGAGTGAATACTGACAAAAAATATTCATTTAGTATCTCGCCTAACTCTTCAGACTTCACACACAACTTCCCATCCCTGTCCTTGACTGGCCCTACTCTTACCCTAGTCATTCTTTTATTCCTGACATACCTATAGAAAGCTTTTGGGTTTTCCTTGATCCTACCTGCCAAATACTTCTCATGTCCCCTCCTTGCTCGTCTTAGCTCTCTCTTTAGATCCTTCCTCGCTACCTTGTAACTATCAATCGCCCCAACTGAAACTTCACACCTCATCTTCACATAGGCCTCCTTCTTCCTCTTAACAAAAGATTCCACTTCTTTGGTAAACCACGGTTCCCTCGCTCGACGCCTTCCTCCCTGCCTGACCGGTACGTACTTATCAAGAACACACAGTAGCTGTTCCTTGAACAAGCTCCACTTATCCAGTGTGCCCAACACTTGCAGCCTACTTCTCCAACCTATCCCCCCCAAGTCATGTCTAATGGCATCATAATTGCCCTTCCCCCAGCTATAACTCTTGCCCTGTGGTGTATACTTATCCCTTTCCACCACTAAAGTAAACGTCACTGAATTGTGGTCACTGTCCCCAAAGTGCTCACCTACCTCCAAATACAACACCTGGCCTGGTTCATTACCCAAAACCAAATCCAACGTGGCCTCGCCTCTTGTTGGCCTGTCAACATATTGTGTCAGGAAACCCTCCTGCACACATTGTACAAAAAACGACCCATCTAATGTACTCTAACTATATCTTTTCCAGTCAATATTTGGAAAGTTAAAGTCTCCCATAATAACTACCTTGTTACTTTCGCTTTAATCCAGAATCATCTTCGCCATCCTTTCCTCTACATCCCGAGAACTATTTGGAGGCCTATAAAAAACTCCCAACAGGGTGACCTCTCCTTTCCTGTTTCTAACCTCAGCCCATACTACCTCGGAAGAAGAGTCCCCTTCTAGCATCCTCTCCGCCACCGTAATACTGCTCTTGACTAGCAGCGCCACACCTCCCCCTCTTTTGCCTCCTTCTCTGAGCTTACTAAAACACCTAAACCCCGGAACCTGCAACATCCATTCCTGTCCCTGCTCTATCCATGTCTCCGAAATGGCCACAACATCGAAGTCCCAGGTACCAACCCATGCTGCCACTTCCCCTACCTTATTTCGTATACTCCTGGCATTGAAGTAGACACACTTCAAACCACCTACCTGAACACTGGCCCCCTCCTGCGAAGTCAAATCTGTGCTCCTGACCTCTATACTCTCATTCTCCCGTACCCTAAAACTACAATCCAGGTTCCCATACCCCTGCTGCATTAGTTTAAACCCCCCCAAAGAGCACTAACAAATCTCCCCCCCCAGGATATTTGTGCCCCTCCGGTTCAGATGTAGACCATCCTGTCTGAAGAGGTCCCACCTTCCCCAGAAAGAGCCCCAGTTATCCAGAAATCTGAATCCCTCCCACCTGCACCATCCCTGTAGCCATGTGTTTAATTGCTCTCTCTCTCTATTCCTCATCTCATTATCACGTGGCACGGGCAACAACCCAGAGATAACAACTCTGTTTGTTCTCGTTCTGAGCTTCCATCCTAGCTCCCTGAAAGCCTGCCTGACATCCTTGTCCCCTTTCCTACCTATGTCGTTCGTGCCAATGTGGATCACGACTTGGGGCTGCTCCCCCTCCCCCTTAAGGACCCGGAAAACACGATCCGAGACATCACGTACCCTTGCACCTGGGAGGCAACATACCAAACGTGAGTCTCTCTTGCTCCCACAAAATCTCCTATCTGTGCCCCTGACTATCGAGTCCCCAATTACTAATGCTCTGCTCCTCTCCCCCCTTCCCTTCTGAGCAACAGGGACAGACTCCGTGCCAGAGGCCCGTACCCCATGGTTTACCCCTGGTAAGTTGTCCCCCCCACAAGTATCCAAAGTGGTATATTTGTTACTCAGGCGAACGACCGCAGGGGATCCCTGCACTGACTGCTTCTTCCCAGTCCCTCTTACAGTTACCTATCTATCTCCAATCTTTGGTGTAACTAATTCCCTGAAGCTGCTATCTATGACCCCCTCTGCCTCCCGAATGATCCGAAGTTCATCCAACTCCAGCTCCAGTTCCCTAACTCGGTCTTGGAGGAGCTGGAGATGGCTGCACTTCCTGCAGGTAAAATCAGCAGGGACACTAACGGCATCCCTCACCTCAAACATCCTGCAGGAGGAACATTGCACTCCCTTCCCTGCCATCCCTCTAACTTCCAACCAAGATCTGGCTAATCAGTAAATTTTATTTAAAAAAAGAAAAAATAATATAATATGGCACTTACCTCACACCAATGGATCTTATTATTAGGTTAGAGGAGGAGGGTGGGTGGGAGACACTACACGTGTCATGGAGCTGTGTTCTGATAAAGGATCCTACACAAACATTAATCTCTTTTATTTAACTTTTCAATGCTACTGTGCATCTCAAACATCTGAAGCTGAACATTAATGTTGCTGATGGCAGGCAAATGCATAAAGCGTTTATATGATTCCTCTGTGTCCTCTATTTAGCAACATGGTTTCTGCACTTAAAATAAATGGGTTAATTCCTTTCCTTTAAAGTAGCTATAAGAGGTAAGTCTATTGAATGTATTACACACAGATCTATTACTGCTAACAGTAATTTTTGGCCTGTGTTTCTCTTCTGATTATAAAACAAATTATTATGCTGCAAATAAAATAAACACTGTACCCTGCAATCATATTAAATTTGTATGAAATGTTATGAGCCAGGGTTTAGAGAACCCCAAACCTGTGACCATTCAGTGATTCAGTTCCAATTGTCCGTGTGTTTCTCTGGGTGGTTCCACTGCACTCTGGGGTGTAGCTGCCTCTGTAACTGTCACCATTTAGTGATTCAGTTCCAATTGTCAGTGTGTTTCTCTGGGTGGTCCCACTGCACTCTGGGGGTGTAGCAGCCTCTCTATCTGTGCCATTCAGTGATTCAGTTCCAGTTGTCAGTGTGTTTCTCTGTGTGGTTCCACTGCACCCTGAGGTGTAGCTGCCTCTGTAACTGTTACCATTCAGTGATTCACTTCCAATTATGGGCAGCACGGTAGCATTCTGGATAGCACAATTGCTTCACAGCTCCAGGTCCCAGGTTCCATTCCAGCTTGGGTCACTGTCTGTGCGGAGTCTGCACATCCTCCCCGTGTGTGCGTGGATTTCCTCCGGGTGCTCCGGTTTCCTCCCACAGTCCAAAGATGTGAAGGTTAGGTGGATTGACCATGATAAATTACCCTTAGTGTCCAAAATTGCCCTTAGTGTTGGGTGGGGTTGCTGGGTTGTGGGGATAGGGTGGAGGTGTGGACCTTGGGTAGGGTGCTCTTTCCAAGAGCCGGTTAAAACTCGATGGGCCGAATGGCCTCCTTCTGCACTGTACATTCTATGAAATCTATGAAAGTGTATCATGGAGTTCACCTGACCCACAACTTTTACCAGATTGTGGTATGGGGAGCACACGGACCACTCTACAGGGGTGTGGTAGAGCAGAAATGGAAAAGTATATTTTAAAGCAAAACAATGTTTATTCTATGAACTCAAGTTAACCTTTTTAAAACATACAGTGGACATCTTAGCAACCATCAATTCAAATACAACCCCCCAAGACTACAACACTAAGTAAACCTTTAAGTTTCCTTTTTAACATCCAAAAGACTTAAAACACCTTTTACCAGAAGCACATCAGGTTAAAGTCACTACTGTTATTAGTTTTAAATCACCAGGATCCATTTACAGTCTTTCGATTACAGAGAGAGATTCATACACCTTCTGGCTGTGACTGCAGCTATCCAGCTCTGAAAACGAAACTAAAACACACCCTGCAGCCTGCTCAAAAACGAAAGTAAAAAGCTGACAGACAGCCCAGCTCCACCCACACTCTGACATCACTGATAATACCCATTTCATAAAGGTACATTTCTTCAACACACATTTCTTAAAGGTACTCTCACATGACAGAAAGATATGCTTTGCACTAACAGAGTCTTGAGTTTTGACCTCTCGTGTACTTGTCTGACGTTTGATGAGGACTCGTCTACTGAGGTAGTATGGGCTGAGGTTAGAAACAGGAAAGGAGAGATCACCCTGTTGGGAGTTTTCTACAGGCCTCTGAAAAGTTCCAGAGATGTAGAGGAAAGGATTGCAAAGATGATTCTGGATAGAAGCGAAAGTAACAGGGTAGTTGTTATGGGGGAAGTTAACTTTCCAAATATTGACTGGAAACACTATAGTTCGAGTGCTTTAAATGGGTCCGTTTTTGTCCAATGTGTGCAGGAGGATTTCCTGACACAGTATGTAGATAGGCCAACAAGAGGCGAGGCATCATTGGATTTGGTACTGGGTAATGAACCAGGCCAGGTGTTGGATTTGGAGGTAGGTGAGCACTTTGGTGATAGTGACCACAATTCGGTTATGTTTACTTTAGCGATGGAAAGGGATAGGTATATACTGCAGGGCAAGAGTTATAGCTGGGGGAAAGGCAATTAATAAGCGATGAGGCAAGACTTAGGATGCATAGGATGGGGAAGGAAACTGCAGGGGATGGGCACAATTGAAATGTGGAGCTTGTTCAAGGAACAGCTACTGCGTGTCCTTGATAAGTATGTACCTGTCAGGCAGGGATCAAGTGGTCGAGCGAGGGAACCGTGGTTTAATAAAGTAGTTGAATCACATGTCAAGAGGAAGAAGGAGGCTTATGTAAAGATGAGATGTGAAGGTTCAGTTAGGGCGCTCGAGAGTTACAAGTTAGCTAGGAAGGACCTAAAGAGAGAGCTAAGAAGAACCAGGAGGGGACATGAGAATTCTTTGGCAGGTAGGATCAAGGATAACCCTAAAACTTTCTATAGGTATGTCAGGAATAAAAGAATGACTAGGGTAAGAGTAGGGCCAGTCAAGGACAGTAGTGGGAAGTTGTGCGTGGAGTCTGAGGAGATAGGACAGGTGATAAACGAATATTTTTCATCAGATTTCACACAGGAAAAAGACAATGTTGTTGAGGAGAATACTGAGATGCAGGCTTCTAGACTAGACGGGCCTGAGGTTCATAAGGAGGAGATGTTAGCAATTCTGGAAAGTGTGAAAATAGATAAGTCCCCTGGGCCGGATGGGATTTATCCTAGGATTCTCTGGGAAGCTAGGGAGGAGAGTGCTGAGCCTTTGGGTTTGATCTTTATGTCATCATTGTCTACAGGAATAGTGCCAGAAGACTGGAGGATAGCAAATATTGTCCCCTTGTTCAAGAAGGGGAGTAGAGACAACCCCGGTAACTATAGACCAGTGAGCCTTACTTCTGTTATGTGCAAAGTCTTGGAAACGTTTATAAGAGATAGGATTTATAATAATCTGGAAAGGAATAATTTGATTAGGGATAGTCAACACAGTTTTGTGAAGGGTAGGTTGTGCCTCACAAACCTTATTGAGTTCTTTGAGAAGGTGACCAAACAGATGGACTAGGGTAAAGCAGTTGATGTGGTGTACATGGATTTCAGTAAGGTGTTTGATAAGGTTCCCCACAGTAGGCTATTACAGAAAATACGGAGGCATGGGATTCAGGGTGATTTAGCAGTTTGGATCAGAAATTGGCTAGCTGGAAGAAGACAGAGGGTGGTGGCTGATGGGAAATGTTCAGCCTCGAGTTCAGTTACTAGTGGTGTACCACAAGGATCTGTTTTGGGGCCACTGCTGTTTGTCATTTTTATAAATGACTTGGAGGTGGGCGTAGAGGGATGGGTGAGTAAATTTGCAGATGACACTAAAGTCGGTGGAGTTGTGGACTGTGCGGAAGGATGTTGCAGGTTACAGAGGGACATAGATAAGCTGCAGCGCTGAGCTGAGAGGTGGCAAATGGAGTTTAATGCAGAACAGTGTGAGGTGATTCATTTTGGAAGCAGTAACAGAAATACATGGTAATGGGCTAATGGTAAGATTCTTGGTAGTGTGGATGAGCAGAGAGATCTCGGTGTCCATGTACATAGATCCCTGAAAGTTGCCACCCAGGTTGATAGGGTTGTTAAGGAGGCGTATGGTGTGTTAGCTTTTATTGGTAGAGGGATTAAGTTTCGGAGCCATGAGGTCATGTTGCAGCTGTACAAAACTCTGGTGCGGCTGCATTTGGAGTATTGCGTGCAGTTATGGTCGCTGCATTATAGGAAGGATGTGGAAGCATTGGAAAGGGTGCAGAGGAGATTTACCAGGATGTTGCCTGGTATGGAGGGAAGATCTTATGAGGAAAGGCTGAGGGACTTAAGGCTGTTTTCGTTCGAGAGAAGAAGGTTAAGAGGTGACTTAATTAAGGCACACAAGATAATCAGAGGATTAAATAGGGTGGACAGTGAGAGCCTTTTTCCTCGGATGGTGATGGCTAGCACGAGGGACATAGCTTTAAATTGAGGGGAGATAGATATAGGACAGATGTCAGGGGTAGGTTCTTTACTCAGAGAGTAGTAGGGTGTGGAATGCCCTGCCTGCAACAGTTGTGGACTCGCCAGCATTAAGGGCATTTAAATGGTCATTGGATAAACATATGGATGATAAGAGAATAGTGTAGATGGGCTTTAGATTGGTTTCACAGGTCAGCGCAACGTCGAGGGCCGAAGGGCCTGTACTGCACTGTTATGTTCTATGTAATGTTCTATTTTCTAATATCTTTAATCACATTTCCCATGAATATTTACTTCTCATAGAAACATCGCCAACTTTCTCCTTGGGAACAAAACGATCTCTACCATGCATATGGGCAGCACGGTAGCACAAGTGGATAGCACTGTGGCTTCACAGCACCAGGGTCCCAGGTTCGATTCCCCGTTGGGTCACTGTCTGTGCGGAGTCTGCACGTTCTCCCCGTGTCTGCATGGGTTTACTCCGGGTGCTCCGGTTTCCTCCCACAGTCCAAAGGCGTGCAGGTTAGGTGGATTGGCCATGATAAATTGCCCTTAGTGACCAAAGAAAAGTTAGGAGGGGTTATTGGGTTATGGGAATAGGGTGGAAGTGAGGGCTTAAGTGGGTCGGTGCAGACTTGATGGGCCGAATGGCCTCCTTCTGCACTGTATTTTCTATGTTCTATGTAAACAAACCTGAGATGCTTTCAAATTACAGAGCATAACTGACCTCTGGAACTCGGGCCCCAGCTTGCTCATCTATGCTTTCTTTGTAAACTAAGTAGATCACCATTCCAATTCACTTCTCTTTTTTCCCAAACCCTGACAATTCTGCAAAGTGTGGTTGCAGGAATGCTGAAATAAAGCCAATTAATATATTCACAGCAGGAACAACCCCTTTATCTCAGGAAAAGGATTCAGCAACTGGTCGGAAAGCAAGTAAACTTCCATGGAAAACACGTCAGACTTGCTTTAGAACTTTTGTTTTAGGGGTATTTGCTTCTTTAGCTGTAATTGGCAGCTTATTAGTCCGATCTCATTTTGGAGCGAACACAAATTGAACAAAAGTACATCTCAGAAACCATTAGCTCAACTGAAAAAATGTTTTTAGTTGTTTGTGTGAGTACAGTGAGAGAAAGTAATACCTAATTAATTGTCTCTGACAGCCTTAAGACCCACTATCCAATTTGATTAATTTATACTGACAATCTCCAATCCCATGGAACAAAAACCTGTTTTTGTGAAGCACTGACGAACTGAGGTATGTGCTAAGATGCTGACAGATGACATTTATTGGTAGCATTCAGATAATACCCTCTAATCAAGACACAGGACATACTCTGTTCCCAGAATGCTTGACTTCTATCTGTGAGGTTCAGACGGGGCCTGGTTTCAATGTCGGGGCTGGTTTAGCACAGGGCTAAAGAGCTGGCTTTTAAAGCAGACCAAGGCCGGCCAGCAGCGCGGGTTCAATTCCCGTAACAGGCGCCGGAATGTGGCGACTAGGGGCTTTTCACAGTAACTTCATTTGAAGCCTATTTGTGACAATAAGCGATTTTCATTTCATTTCATCAGAAGGGTGGCAGCTCCAACAATGTATCGGAGTTTTAGCCTGAAGTAGGGGTTGAACCTACAACCTCTTGACTCTGAGTTGAGAGAGCTAAGGCTGAACCATGACTGACACCCCGACAGCTTTCAGAAAATTGCAAACATTTTCATTAAAGTCGAAAAATATTTGTTGGCAGTCTCTTGATCTCACTGGAACGAAGGAGGTTGAGGGGCGACCTGATAGAGGTATACAAAATTATGAGGGGCATAGACAGAGTGGATAGTCAGAGGCTTTTCCCCAGGGTAGAGGGGTCAATTACTAGGGGGCATAGGTTTAAGGTGAGAGGGGCAAGGTTTAGAGTAGATGTACGAGGCAAGTTTTTTACGCAGAGGGTAGTGGGTGCCTGGAACTCACTACCGGAGGAGGTAGTGGAAGCAGGGACGATAGGGACATTTAAGGGGCATCTTGACAAATATATGAATAGGATGGGAATAGAAGGATACGGACCCAGGAAGTGTAGAAGATTGTAGTTTAGTCGGGCAGTATGGTCGGCACGGGCTTGGAGGGCCGAAGGGCCTGTTCCTGTGCTGTACATTTCTTTGTTCTTTGTTCTTTGTTCAAGGTAAGCTAGTTGGGGGATTTTTAGGGCAGGATTTTGAGTCCCCACAGATCAAGGAATGGAGGTGGGGCCATTAAAATAGCCTGACTGGTGGGTGTGCTGGTTCCTTGGGTTCATCACAATTATGGGTAATCTTTGCAGAGCAGACCTCCAGTTTCCCACAGATGACTTGGGCCAGTTAAGCTGCCTCTCGGTGGCAGGCCTGGGGGAGGAGCAGGGGGGTTGCGGGCAGGAGTTGGCAGTACTCCAGGCAGGTCTCAAGGTCCTCCCTGCATTGCTGTGTGCAGGAGCAATCATAGGCTGTCCTGCAGGGGGGGCACCTACCACCGCACCCCACCCAGTCACCCTCCACCAACCCCTTCCCCACAACCCCTGACATTCACATTGGAGGCCTGCTTGCAAGATCCATTTTTAAATTTGATTTACTAAAATTGGAGAACAGATGCTTAAAATTTGAAGAATTGCTTTGAAACTGGAAGGAATGCAATTGGTCCTTCACTTTCAGTGTCCACCCATCATCCTTAATTTGACAGTAAGGCCAATTCAGGAGGCAGCCCCGTAATTCGCAATTAGTGAATATTTCTCCTCTGGGACAGATTTGGAACTGGATACTTTTCAAACCTCTGTTTCCCTCCATCGGCGGTAAAATACTACACTTAATGTTTGTGTCTGTTATCTGAACAGTCTCTACTCTTGACTACTAATTTGTCCTCCACCATGTGGTATGTGGCTTCTTATTAATAGTGTTTTTTATTCCATTCAGAAAGAATCTATTGATAAAAATGGGCTGGATCCTCCGGCCTTCCAGCTGCGTGTATCTCGGCCGCATGCCGTTCGTTGGAGGTGGGATTCTATATTCCGCTTGTCAATGAGATTTCCCATTATAACCACCCCACGACGCTGGGAAACCCACTGGTGGGGGTGCACTGCTGACAGGAAAAGTAAATTGCAATGACCGGAGAATTCCCGCCAATATATATAAAAATACACAGAGAAGTGGACTTCTAACAGTTCAGAAATACTTCAGATATAATTCCATAAAGGAATGATGTGGAGATGCCGGCGTTGGACTGGGGTGAGCACAGTACGAAGTCTTACAACACCAGGTTAAAGTCCAACAGGTTTGTTTCAAACACTAGCTTTCGGAGCGCTGCTCCTTCCTCAGGTGAATGAAGAGGTCTGTTCCAGAAACACATATATAGACAAATTCAAAGATGCCAAACAATGCTAGGAATGCGAGCATTAGCAGGTGATTAAATCTTTACAGATCCAGAGATGGGGTAACCCCAGGTTAAAGAGGTGTGAATTGTGTCAAGCCAGGACAGTTGGTAGGATTTCGCAGGCCAGATGGTGGGGGATGAATGTAATGTGACATGAATCCCAGGTCCCGGTTGAGGCCGCACTCACGTGTGCGGAACTTGGCTATAAGTTTCTGCTCGGCGATTCTGCGTTGTCGTGGGTCCTGAAGGCCGCCTTGGAGAACGCTTACCCGGAGATCAGAGGCTGAATGCCCTTGACTGCTGAAGTGTTCCCCGACTGGAAGGGAACATTCCTGCCTGGTGATTGTTGCGCGATGTCCGTTCATTCATTGTCGCAGCGTCTGCATGGTCTCGCCAATGTACCACGCTTCGGGACATCCTTTCCTGCAGCGTATGAGGTAGACAACGTTGGCCGAGTCGCACGAGTATGTACCGCGTACCTGGTGGGTGGTGTTCTCACGTGTAATAGTGGTATCCATGTCGATGATCTGGCACGTCTTGCAGAGATTGCCATGACAGGGTTGTGTGGTGTCGTGGTCACTGTTCTGAAGACTGGGTAGTTTGCTGCACACAATGGTTCGTTTGAGGTTGCGCGGTTCTTTGAAGGCAAGTAGTGGGGGTGTGGGGATGACCTTGGCAAGATGTTCATCGTCATCAATGACGTGTTGAAGGCTGTGAAGAAGATGACGTAGTTTCTCCGCTCCGGGGAAGTACTGGACGACGAAGGGTATTCTGTCGGTTGTGTCCCATGTTTGTCTTCTGAGGAGGTCGGTCCGGTTTTTCGCTGTGGCGCGTTGGAACTGTCGATCGATGAGTCGAGTGCCATATCCCGTTCGTACGAGGGCATCTTTCAACGTCTGTAGATGTCTGTTACGCTCCTCCTCGTCTGAGCAGATCCTGTGTAAACGGAGCGCTTGTCCATAGGGGATGGCTTCTTTAATGTGTTTAGGGTGGAAGCTGGAGAAGTGGAGCATCATGAGGTTATCCGTGGGTTTGCGGTAAAGCGAAGTGCTGAGGTGACCGTCCTTGATGGAGACGAGTGTGTCCAAGAAAGCAACTGATTTTGGAGAGTAGTCCATGGTGAGTCTGATGGTTGGATGGAACTTATTAATGTCATCGTGTAGTCGTTTCAGTGATTCTTCGCTGTGGGTCCAAAGGAAAAAAATGTCATCGATGTATCTGGTGTATAACATCGGTTGAAGGTCCTGTGCGGTGAGTAGGTCCTGTTCAAACTTGTGCATGAAGATGTTGGCGTATTGGGGTGCGAATTTGGTCCCCATGGCTGTTCCGTGCGTCTGGATGAAGAACTTGTTGTCGAAGGTGAAGACGTTGTGATCCAGAATGAAGCGGATGAGTTGCAGAATTGCGTCTGGAGATTGGCAGTTGTCGGTGTTGAGTACTGAGGCTGTTGCAGCAATGCCGTCGTCATGGGGGATGCTGGTGTAGAGTGCCGAGACGTCCATTGTGACAAGGAATGTTCCTGGTTCAACTGGTCCATGGGTGCTGAGTTTCTGTAGGAAGTCCGTCGTGTCGCGACAGAAGCTGGGTGTACCTTGTACGATGGGTTTCAAGATGCCCTCGATGTAGCCAGAAAGGTTCTCACACAGGGTCCCATTGCCTGAAACGATAGGGCGGCCTGGTGTGTTGGCCTTATGTATTTTTGGGAGGCAGTAGAGATCTCCAATGCGGGGAGTACGTGGGATGAGAGCACGTAGGGTGCTCTGAAGATCTGGATCCAAGGTCTTGATCAGTCTGTTAAGTTGGCGGATGTGTTCCTTGGTCGGATCTGCGGGTAACTGTCTGTAGTGTTCTTGGTTGTTCAGTTGTCGGTATACTTCTTTGCAGTAGCCCGTTCTGTTCAGTACGACAGTGGCCCCCCCTTTGTCTGCTGGTTTGATGACGATGCTGTGGTTGGTCTTGAGAGATGGTCTTGCGGATGGCATTGCGTTGTGCTTGGGTGACGTTTGGGGTTGTCTTGTGAATGCGACTGATGAATCTGGCATTGACACGACTCCTGACGGCTTGAGCATACATGTCGAGTCTAAGGCAGCGGCCTTCCGGAGGGGTCCAATTCGACTCTTTCCTCTTCGGTTGCCGCACCGCAGATCTCTCGGTCTGCTGTTCCGGTTCATTGGTAGTCTGCTTGGGTTCGCTGTTGGCCTCTTGGGGTCTGTGGAAGAATTCCCGGAGCCTCATTCGCCTGATGAATTCCTCCGTGTCTGCCGCGAGACTGATGGGGTCCATTTTGGTGGTGGTGCAGAAATTAAGCCCTCTGCTGAGGACTTCGATTTCGTCTGGTTGAAGGGTGTAGTCTGACAAGTTGACAATAGATTTCCCTGTATTGTTTTCTACTGTGACACCGGAAGGGCTACAGATCACAAACCCACTCAAGTCGACCTACAACACAGACTTCGCTGAGAGACTCTGCCGTCGCACCTCTCTCACACTCCTCAACCACCTCGTCCGCCAGCTCTACAGCAGACGACGCAACCTGGAAACCAAGATAGAGGCCATATTCTCAACTTGCGCTCAGGATGCAGCAGATCAGCTGCGGAACACCGCCAAACAGATGAGACAACACTACTATGCCACCTATATGCATACCAAGAACAGAAAGCTTGAGAAACTTGGCATCACCACCGGCAGCAACCAAGCCACCCCCGGTGTCACAGTAGAAAACAATACAGGGAAATCTATTGTCAAGTTGTCAGACTACCAGGGTTTAGAGAATCCCAAAGTGTATCATGGGTTCACCTGACCCACAACTTTCAATAGATTGTGGTATGGGGAGCACACGGATCACTCTACAGGTATGGCACAGCAGAAAATGGACCAGTGGTTTTTAAAACAAAACAATGTTTATTCTATGAACTCAAGTTAACCTTTCTAAAACAAACAGTGAACATCTTAGCAACCAGTAAATCAAATACACCCCCCCAAAGAATACAACACTAAGTAATCTGTATGCTGTCCTTTTAACATCCAAAAGACTTAACAAACCTCCAAACAGGAGCACATCAGGGTTTACATTCAAGACTGAAAACATTTATAGTTCTGAATTCACCAAATGATTAAGAGATAGTCCTTCATGGCAGAGATCAACAACAGTGCAACTCACAGACACACCCAAGCTCTTCTCAAACTGAAACTAAAAAAGCAGAAGTAGAGCTCAGGTCCACCCACACTCTGACATCACTCCAGTAACATGAGCAGCTCCATTTCTTAAAGGTACATTTCTTAAACACCCGTTTCTTAAAGGATACTCTCACATGACACCTCACCCCCAAGAAAAAAAACCCCATCAACTACAAGATGGTTTCATTTTTCACCTTTTCACCATCCTTTAAGAAATGCACACAGTAAATATACTTTTTGTTTCAAAAAAACAACACACGCAAAGAGGTACAATAATATAGTCCATTTTTTTCATTCTTCCTCCAACTGAAATTCGTCTCGATTGACAATCGCTTTGAACAAGAAAGTCTCTGCACGATCCATCCATTTCTCTATTCCTCGGCATTTCTCTTTAAAGTCAGATAATTTAGTTCAATTTGATCATAGAGTCCCTTGCAATTCTACAATACAGGAGCATTGGTTATCACAGTTTTCAGGCAGTCAAATGGCTGTTGAAAGTCCGCTGTCCATTGAAATTTTCGACATTTCTTAAGCAAGTCCATCAGTGGAGCAATCACGCTACCCCAATCTCTACAAACCTCCCCTTTCAGGACACCCCACATTCAGGACACCCTTCACCCCCACAACCTATTTTTGTCGCCTCAAACCCCCTTCACCCCCCTGTCATGTGCATGTCAATCCCTGGTACTGCTATTCTGGCACCTGAGCACCTTGGCTCTGTGATGTACTATCAATGCCACGAGACAAAATGTTGAAACTATTGAGGCTTTATTGCACTAGATGTTGAGCCTCCTGCAGCTGGAACCAGAATGGAAGCAGCGCAGGAGAGCATACACTTTTATACAGCGCCTGCTGGGAGGAGCCAGCAGGCTGGGATTTACTGTGTTAACTGTAGTAGTGGCAGTACCGTAATACATGTAGTGTGTGACCAGTGGTGTTTACCACATTCACCCCCTGTTTAAAAAAAGTCCAGCGGGGGTGAAGAACAACGTTACAGATTGAGTCTGTCGGGGGCTGTGACCCTCCGCCGCGATCGCCTCAGTCCTGGTTGTGGTGTGGGCGCAGATGTGGGTACCCGCAACTTCGGGAGCGTGTTGCCCTCTCCTTTTTCACCCAGTAGTGGATCCGGTGCGGGGACGGATGCTGCTGGGTTGGGGGCTGTGGTGAGGGTTGCTGGTGGGAGGGTGAATGGCGCAGGGGTGCGGGAGGAAACCGGAGGGGGAGGGGACGGTACCGGGCCAGGGGTGGTGGTGGTTGTGGGTGGGGACCTAGCGGGTGCCAGGTCCCGGAGGGAGACTGTGTCCTGTCGCCTGTCATGGTGTGCCACGTAGGCGTATTGTAGATTTGCATGGAGGAGGAGGACTTTTTCGACAAGAGGATCCGATTTATGACTCCTCGCATGCTTCCGGAGGAGGACGGGCCCAGGAACCATCAGCCAGGTTGGGAGCGTGTCCCCGGAGGTGGACATCCTAGGGAAGGTAAACACATGTTCATTAGTATCAGTGCAGAGGAGCGATGGGATGGAGTAGAGCGCATCGGGGAGGACCTCCTGCCAGCGGGAGACCGGGAGATTCCTAGACCAAAGGGCCAGCAGGACAGCCTTCCAGACCGTCGCATTCTGCCTCTCCACCTGCCTGTTTCCCCGGGTGTTGCAGCTGGTCGTCCTGCTCGAAGCAATGCCCTTGCTGAGCAGGAACTGACGCAGCTCATCACTCATGAAGGAGGATCCCCGATCGCTATGGATGTAGGTGGGGAAACCGAACAAGGTGAAGATGCTGTGTAGGGCCATGATGACCGTGGTAGATGTCATGTCGGGGCAAGGGATGGTGAATGGGAAACAAGAGTACTCATCATTTGTATTGAGAAAGTACATGTTGCGGTCAGTGGAAGGGAGGGGCCCTTTGAAGTCCATGCTGAGGCGCTCAAAGGGGAGGGTGGCCTTCACCAGGTGTGCTCTATCTGGCCGGTAGAAGTGCGGCTTGCACTCCGCACAGACTTGGCAGTCCCTGGTCATGACCCTGACCTCCTCGATGGAGTAGGGCAGGTTGCAGGCCTTGATAAAATAGAAGAACCGGGTGACCCCCGGGTGGCAGAGGTCATTGTGGAGAGCCTGGAGTTGGTCCACTTGTGCGCTGGCACATGTACTGCGGGATAGGGCATCTGGGGGCTCATTGAGCTTCCCCGGGCGATACAAGATCTCGTAGCTTTAGGTGGAGAGCTCGATCCTCCACCTCAAGATCTTGTCGTTCTTGATCTTGCCCCGTTGTGTATTGCTAAACATGAAGGCAACTGACCGTTGGTCAGTGAGGAGAGTGAATCTCCTGCCGGCCAGGTAATGCCGCCAATGACTCACAGCTTCCACAATGGCTTGGGCCTCCTTTTCGACAGAGGAGTGCTCAATTTCAGAGGTATGAAGGTTGCGGGAGAAGAAAGCCACTGGTCTGCCCACCTGGTTGAGGGTTACGGACAGAGCCACGTCCGATGCATCGCTCGCCACCTGAAAGGGGAGGGTCTCATTGACCGCGTGCAACGTGGCTTTGGCGATGTCCACCTCGATGTGGTTGAAGGCCCGGCGGACCTCCAACGTCAGGGGAAAAACTGTGGACTTGATGAGTGGGCGGGCCTTGTCCGCATAATTAGGGACCCACTGGGCGTAATATGAGAAGAACCCCGGGCATTGTTTCTGGGCCTTGGGGCAGTGGAGGAGGGGGAGATCCAGGAGGGGGCGCATGTGGTCTGGGTCGGGCCCTAGGACCCCGGAGGAGGACAGGCCCAGGAACCGTCAGCCAGGTTGGGAGCGAGTCCCCGGAGGTGGACTTCCTAGGGAAGGTAAATACATGTTCATGAAGGGTCTCATTAGTGGTAGTGCACAGGTCCTCCCCGATGCGTTCTACTCCATCCGTCGGAGTAGAGTGGAGGGAGTAGAGCGCATCGGGGAGGACCTCCTGCCAGCGGGAGACCGGGAGATTCCTAGACCGAAGGGCCAGCAGGACAGCTTTCCAGACCGTCGCATTCTCCCTCTCCACCTGCCTGTTTCCCCGGGTGTTTTCCACAACGTAGCCAAGAATGGCTAAGCAGGTGGTGCGGAAAACACATTTCTCCTTATTGTAGGTGAGGTTAAGGAGTTTGGCGATATGGAGGAATTTCTGGAGATTCGCACCGTGGTCCTGCTGGTCGTGGCAGCAGATAGTGACATTATTTAGGTACGGGAACGTGGCCCGCAGCCCGTACTGGTCAACCATTCGGTCCATCCCTCGCTGGAAGGCCGAGACCCCATTGGTGAAGCCGAAGGGAACCCTGAGGAAGTGATAGAGGCAGCCATCTGCTTCGAATGCAGTGCATTGGCAGTCTTCAAGTCAACTGTGGAGAAGACTCGATCCTGCGCAATCTGATTGACCATGTCAGATATGCGTGGGAGGGGGTACGCATCGAGCTGCGTGTACCGGTTGATGGTCTGACTGTAGACGATGACCATCCGGTGTTTCTCCCCAGTCTTAACTACCACCACTTGAGCTCTCCAGGGGCTGTTACTGGCCTCAATGACTCCCTTCTGCAGAAGCCTTTGGACTTCCGACCTGGTAAAGGTGCTGTCCTGCTCATTGTACCGTCTGCTCCTCGTGGCGACGGGCTGACAGTCCGGGGTGAGATTTGTGAAAAGTGAGGGTGGATCGACTTTAAGGGTCGTGAGGCCACAGACAGTGAAGGGGGCAGGGGTCCGCCGAACTTCAGAGTAAGGCTTTGGAGGTGGCACTGAAAATCGAGACCTAGTAACAGGGCAGCGCATAGGTGGGGGAGGACGTAGAGTCTGAAGTTGCTGTACTCTACGCCCTGGACGGAGAGGGTCGCGACGCAGTACCCCCGGATTTGTACAGAATAGGATCCGAAGGCCAGGGAGATTTTCTGGGTGATGGTGAGGACCTGGAGGGAGCAGCGCCTTAGCGTAGCAGGGTGGATGAAACGCTCTGTGCTTCCAGAGGCAGGTCATCTCATGCCCATTGATCCTTACAGTCGTAACGGTCGCGAGATTGCGGGGTCAAGACTGATCGAGGGTGATGGAGGAGAGCTGCGAAAGATGGTGGGAGTTGTTGGGCTAATCGGCGGTGGCGGAGCTATCGGCGGGCCGCGAACGGCCAGGCGAGCAGGGGTCCTGAGGCACGGTCCAAGATGGCGCCGGAAATGGCGGCGCCCACATGGCAGATGACATCCAAGATGGCGGCGCTCACGGGCCGCACATGGCAGGCGGCAGCGAAGATGGTGGCACCCCTGGATCGCACGTGGGGGGTTTAGCGATGCAGGGCCTGGAAATGGCAGCGACCGATCGGGCCTGGCAAACGGAGACGAAGTGGCCCTTCTTGCCACACCTGTTGCAGGTCACGCTCCGCGCTGGGCAGCGTTGTCTGGGGTGCTTGTTCTGGCCACAAAAATAGCATTTGGGGCCTCCGGAGTTGGCTGGCTGCCGCGCGATGCAGGCTTGCGGCGTACCCGGGTCGGAAGATGGTGGGGCCCATGATGCCCACGAGGGTGCCGCGCGGTCGGAGGTGTAGGACTCTAGATTGCGGGAGGCCATTTCTAGGGAGTTAGCGAGCTGCACAGTCTCTGTAAGGTCGAGCGTACCCCCTTCCAATAACCGCTGCCGAATGTAATTGGATTGAATGCCCGTGACATAGGCGTCTCTGATCAGCAGTTCTGTGTGTTGGACTGTGGACACTGCCTGGCAATTACAGTTCCTACCAGGTATCCGCCGAGCACGCAAGAAATCATCCTGAGACTACCCCGGGAGTTGCCGTCTTGTGGCCAGGAGGTGCCCGGCGAACACCTTATTCACAGTCCTGATGTACTGTCCTTTTAGTAGCGCCATCGCTTCTGTGTAGGCGGGCGTGACCCGAATGAGGGGGAAAACCTGTGGGCTCACCCGTGAGTAGAGGATCTGGAGCTTCTGTGGGTCTGAGAGGGCTTCTGTGGATGCTCCAAGGTATCCTTCAAAGCAGGCTAGCCAGTGCTCGAAGGTGGCTGTGGCGTCGGCTGCGTGAGGGCTCAGCTCCAGGCGCTCAGGCTTGATTAAGACGTTCATCTCAAATTCTAGTGCAATAAATTGATGTACCATCAATGACCACGAGACGAAATGGTGAAACTATTGAGGCTTTATTGCACAAGATATTGAGCCTCCTGCAGCTGGAGCCAGAATGGAAGCAGCGCAGGAGAACATATACTTTTATACAGGGCCTGCTGGGAGGAGCCAGCAGGCTGGGATTTACTGTGTTAACTGTAGTACAGTGGCAGTACCGTAATACATGTAGTGTGTGTGACCAGTGGTGTTTACCACACCTGTCAGCCTGACAGTGCCACCTGGGCACCCTGGCAGTGCTCTGTCTCTGACCACCAGTGGGCTCTAATGGCCTGCAATCCCATCTGAGGTGTCATCACGCCTGGTCCACATTTATGAAAACCAGTGCTAAACGGCGCCCATTTGAGACTCCGCAGGTGCACCCGTTGATCCCAGGTGAGAGGTGCAAACGGTGTCCAGGTATTTAAATGAGCCTGAAGGTTCAATTAAATGTCGTTATCTGGATTATGCCCAGCAAGGGCATGATACAGGTTGTGCCAGGCATAGCAAGTTGGGTAACTTGCGATTGGCCTGGCGTCCTGAGGGAAGCCTGATTTGGGCCTCCCCCAGGTCTCATCTGTTGTGACTGACTGAATTGCGCCCAGAGATAAGAAAGACAAAGAAAAAGTAAAATGCATTTTTTATTTTTTATATCTCCAAGAATAATTAAATTCTGAAGAATGCTTTATACTTAAAAATTTAAGTTTACAGGGCCAGAGGCCTTTCGACAGTAATCAAGACTTATAATGCCATTAAAAATTCTATTATATGTGAATGTACGATTCCCAACCTTCTGTGGCGTATTCAGTGGTGAACTAATACCACAAATTCCCATCCTCCGTGTATTTTAACGCCAGATTTATTGGCATAGTGAAGCTTGTGAAGGAGCAGGGTGAATCACACAGGTTTTAATGTGCATATGCAGATACTGGAAGTTGCTGTCTGATTTACTCCATAACAATGATGGGCACTGGCAGCTTCCTGTTGCAAAAGCCATTATGCCTATGACGCCTCATCAACGTTCCCCACCACAAATCACAACTTTTCTTTCAGCACTTTTAACATAACAAAACCTAAGGAGATAAACAATATAAGGAGATACTAGGGGAGATGACCAAAAGGTCAAAGGTAGATTTTAAGAGTAGGGTTTCCAGCTCAGGCTGCACACATTCCAGGAGATGTTGCTGGAAGTGACGACACGGAAAGCTTTTAAAAAATAAATTTAGAGTACCCAATTCATTTTTTCCAATTAAGGGGCAATTTAGCGTGGCCAATCCACCTACCCTGCACATCTTTGGGTTGTGGGGGCGAAACCCACGCAGGCACAGGGAGAATGTGCAAACTCCACAGTGACCCAGAGCCGGAATCGAACCTGGGACCTCAGCGCCTTGAGGCAACAGGGCTAACCCACTGCGCCACCGTGCTGCCCACACGACACGGAAAGCCGGCAGCATAGCGTGAGTGGGTTCGAAGGGAGCATGAGAGAGGAAAGCAAATGTGATGAAATTGCACTGAGGGTGTAGGATTAGTAATGTTTAGAGGAAAGAAAAACTTTACTCACTCGATGACAGATCAGATATCATGGTTTCAAACAGGGACACCCAAAGCTGCTAAAACTGAGGAGAAAATGTTTTCCTTCTCTATCTCTGTTTTTAATGATATGAAGTGATTCACATTCATGCCCATTGAATTTGGACTAATGCTCTGCTTGGGTCTAATCCCTCAATGAAATTCAAACCCCACCAATCCCATTGCAGCCCACCAAAATTCCCAGTCAACTGGAGTCCTTCTGGCTTATTTTCCGCTTTTGTGGTGACGTGACCAACCCGGAGCCTGTCGGGATGGAGTGCGCCTACTAGATGTTTAGGCGCGGACCTGGCTTTTGGGGTTTGGTCAGAGTAATCAGGGAGTTGAGGGGACTAGACCTGTGTAGGAATTGTACTGTCCTGTATGTAAATTTCTTCCGAATTAAATGAATCCCCATTGTGTGACCATGTCTCGCCACTTGCCTCACAATACAACATGTTTAAAGATAGAATTTGATTGGAGGCGTTGCACCAGATGTGATGTCAATGCTTGGCAATGCCTAATGATGGGAGTTGTCATTTACTCCCCTTGTGGTTGCTGATGACGAATTATTCGACTCATATGTTTAAAATATGTTTAAAGAATCTCCCGGATTGCATTCGTTGGCCAGCGGGAGATTGATGCCAATTCCGGTAGACTCCTGGCCATTCCGGGAGGTTTGGCAACTCTACTTAATAACTATCTTAAAGGGAGAAAATCAGGTATAGGTGAAGAGGTTTAGAGAGGGGATTCAAGAACGTAAGCCCACGCAGCTGCAGGAATAGCGTCAATGGTGGAGAGAGATGCCCAAGAGGGCAGAATTAAAGAAATGTTGGTACGGCTGGCAGAGCCAGCATTTGTTGCCCATCCCTAATTGCCCTTGAACTGAAAATTTCAGTCAACCACTTTGGTCTGGAATCATATTTAGGACAAGGTAAGGACAGGATAGTTCCTTCTGCAAAGAACATTAGTAAAGTAGATGGTTCTTTACTATAGTTTTGCGGTCACTGTAATTAAGACTACCTTTATATTCCACCAGCTGCTGTGGTGGGATTTGAATCCACATCCCTAGATCATTAGCCTGGGCCCCAAGGACATTACCACCATGTCACCACCATCCCCTATCAGAAGATCAACCAGAAGCCAATGTAGATTAGCAAACGGAGGGGTGATGAGTGAATGAGACTTGGTGCAAAATTGGAAACTGGCAGAGCTTTGGATTACCTTAAGTTTACTGAGGGCAGAACATATAAGACTGGCCAGGAATGGGTCGGAATAGTTAAGCCCTGGGAGTAACTTAGGCATAGATGAGGGTTTCAGTTGGAGATGAGATAAGACAGCGGTGAAGACGGGTAATGTTACCGAGGTGGAAAATGTGGCCTTAGTGATGGTGCACGATATGTGCTCTGAAGCTCACCTGGCTCTTCTGTTTCAAACATGGGCATATTGTCGGTCATCAGAATGTCGCAGATTTCTGTTTTTGTTTCCAAAATTTAGAGTATCCAATTATTTTGTTTCCAATTAAGGGGCAATTTAACATGGCCAATCCACCTAATCTGCACATTTTTGGGTTGTAGGGGTGAGACCCACGCAGACACGGGGAGAATGTGCAAACTCCACACGGACAGGTACCCGGAGCTGGGATTGAACCCGGATCCCTAGCACCGTAGGCAGCAGTGCTAACCACTGCATCACTGTGCCATCCAACAGTTTTCAAAGATCTAAAAGTTCTACTGATTTCCTTTTGTACCTGCACAATAACAAAAACCATCTGTTTCTGCCTTGTAAAACCGTTAATATATCTTTTTAGTTTTCTATGTTCTGAATGATGAACTCAATACAACCCATGCCCATTTTATTGAAAATCAGAAGCTTTGGAAGCACACAGTAATCTTTGAACAATAAAGTAAGATGTCAATTTTTAAAAAATGTTCGTTTTGTAAAGTTGCTGGTTTCCTTCCTTCAAATTGACTGGCAAACAGGCGGTAATTGTTTTATGATAAAATATTCTCATTTGGCTAGTTTTAGAACAATTAAACATTCATACCTTGTATATGCATATATGTTCCACTCAATGGAGTACGCATGACATCCTACATTATAATGCCACTTGTAAATCCACCTTTTGAAACACTTGTACATTTGCATGGCTCAATGACAAGATGGGGCCATTCCTTTCTCAGGTTTCAAATGATTGGGTGAGCTGAGGCAAAAGACACACTGGGTGAAGTGTTGGGTGCTCTGCCACACAGATGAACCAACACGGTTGTGAATGGTACAACACAGTTTTATTTCAAACATCTATTCACATTGGTAAACTGTTTACTGAGGTTCGATCATGACCCTTGATTCTGTGGACCTATTGCTAATTCTATCTTGTGGTGGCACTCAGCACATGGTGGATGTCTGAGTGGCCTGCAATGAGCTCTGTGCCCTGAGCCGTCTCCTGCTCGAGTGCCCAGGAAGTGTCGTGTTCCCTGTTTTGTGCTGTGTATGCTCTTGCCTGTGATTGGCTGTCGTGTTGTGTGTGTTGATTGGTCCGTTGATCTGTCCATCAGTATGTATGTATGCATGTGCTGTGATGTGTACCTGAATATCATGACACTGGGGACGCAATGTTCCTGAATGGCGACAGAGTCTCGTAGCGGGAGATTTTAAAATAGTGTCCCGATCTCTAGAGCCACCAGCGTGACGCCTGAACCCCACCCCAGCCCCAACTCACTAGAAGGGAGTCCCAGGATTCCCCACCCCCACAGGGGATCACCCGGGGATGCACAGGGGATCACCCGGCCAGGCAACAAATTCCAGGCAGTGCCGGCTTGGAACCTTGGTAGTGCCCCTGCCAGCTGGCAGTGCTACCTGGGCACATTGGCTGTACCAGGCTGACACCCAGGTGGCACTGCCAATGTGCCAGACTGGCATTGCCAGGATGCCCAGGTGGCACCTGCAGTGCCAGGGTAACGCCTTGTACAGAGAGCATGCATCTGGGGGCCTCGAGTCCCCTGGGAGACCCCCACAAGTGCCGTTCTGTCTGGTCCCCATTTGTGGAGACCAGCACCGAACAGCACTCGCCTGAGGTCTCCATGGTGAGGGGGTTAGATCCCACACCTTGGATAGATCTTGGGATCGCACATAAGTGCGGGGGAAATGGTGGGGTCAGATTGGGCCTTGTTAGGGTGGCAGAGTTCGGGACGGGCCTTGGGGTAGGGTTCGGGGCAGGTCTGGGGAGGGAGGGAGTTCGGATTGGGCCACGCAGGAGGGGATTCAGGCCTCAGAATGGAGGTCAGGACTTATGGGTGTCAGGCTAGGTCAGACCTCGGTGGGGGGGGGGGCAACAGTAGCCAGATTGGGCCTTGGAGGAAGGGACGAAGGATCAGGTTAGGTCAGGCCTCAGAGCAGAAAAGGGATGGTCAGGCTGCTAGGCTCGGGTCAGGCCTGGGGGTGGGTTGCAGAGCCAGGTAAGGTCAGTTCTGGGGTAGGGGTGTTGTGTCGGGCCAGACCTTAGTGGGGTGTCAGAGCTGTGCCTGACAGGGCGGTGTGGGATAGAGTACCCTTGGGAATGGGAAACATCCCATGTGTTGGGGAGTTCCTGTCGGGGGGTGGGGGGGTGTAATCCCTTGGAGATGGGGTTGGTGCCTGTGAAGGAATAGTTGGTGGGTGGGGGCAGAAATAACACAATCTCACCTACAACATGCAGTCGAGCTATGGACTCCTTGGACCATGTTATGGCGGAGTCCCAGTGTATTTAAAACCCAAGCACAATCCCATAAATGAAACAATCATGAAAGATAAGTATGTCATGATATGTAGTGTCAATAATCAATAATCTGTTTGGGGCAATTTTGAACGGATATGTACACTCTTGTTTTGGTAACATTGTCAGTCAGTCACTCTTGCCCAAGAAATGAAGCTAAAATGGAGGTTGTCTGAACGTGCCCACAAATTGTGTTATCTCTCTCTGCCCAAGCATTCAAGTAAAGCAGGCCATCCAAGCATACAGCACTTGAAGCCCCTATAGGCATGCACCCGAGGCAGCTTACAAAATCCCTGTCAACCAGTTGCGTTTCAATGCAAGATTCCACTTGGAACTACTCCTCCAATCACAAGATCACAAGCTGTTTCTCTCCCGCATTTGCTGCTGGTAAGTTGACAGCCTCTCAGCAGCAAATGAGGGAGAGACACAGTCTCCGATTGATGGAACAGTGAACAATGTGCTGAAGGCTGGTGGGTGAGAGAAGCTGAGGTAAATCAGGGCTAGAGACTGGGGAACTGAGCAATGGGGGGGCTGGAGACTGGGGAACTGAGCAATGGGGGGGCTGGAGACTGGGGAGCTGTGCAATGGGGGGGCTGGAGACTGGGGAGCTGAGCAATGGGGGGCTGGAGACTGGGGAGCTGAGCAATGGGGGGCTGGAGACTGGGGAGCTGAGCAATGGGGGGCTGGAGACTGGGGAGCTGAGCAATGGGGGGCTAGAGACTGGGGAACTGAGCAATGAGTGAGTGACTGTGTATGTGTGGGCGTATCTGAGAGTGAATGACTTAATGAATGAGGGTGTGTGACTGATTAAGCGTGTGGGGGTGAGTGCCCTCTGCCCAGTCTCTGTTTTTTCACTCTCACCACCACACACACTGACCCTCTAACGTTCTGGCCATTTTTATTGCTTGTTCTTTCTTTAAAATAAATTTGGAGTACCCAATTATTGTTTTCCAATTAAGGGGCAATTTAGCGTGTTCAATCCACCTAACCTGCACATCTTTGTGTTGTGGGGGTGAAACCCACGCAAACACGGGGAGAATGTGCAAACTCCACACGGACAGTGACCCAGAGCCGGGATCGAACCTGGGACCTCGGCGGCGAGAGGCAGCAGTGTTAGTCGCTGTGCCACCATGCTGCCCCTACACACTTGAGTATTAATACTATAATACATTTTGAATCGGCAACAGCAATGACTTTTTTAAATCTATGGAAAACCCACAATGGGCCATCTGTTCAACTGTCAGAAACCAGTCGGACAACTATTACAGTTTACACTTACCTGATTGCTCAATGACATCTCCTTCCAGCCACAGGCACAACACCATCGACTTCCTGCCTCACAATTGGGCCTCCTTATCGACCTGCCTTTTGTTTGTGACTGAGTCACCCAACCCATGCTGGGCCCACCTCTGGCTCCACAATAAATTTCAGGGTCCTTAGGTCGAACTCGGGTTCAATCCTGCGCACATCCGGAACCAAAATCCAAACATCTGGGGCAGTTTTTGAGGAGTTGGATTTCCAGAGCAGAGACTTTCCCCGACTCTGCGTTCCCAACACACGAAAGTGAAAACTCAAGCCATGAAGTTCAACCTTGCACAAGGCACAAGGAAAAAAGATGGAGCACCCAGATGTGTTTCACAGGCAGTGTCACAGTGTTTAACCTAAACATTAGAACATTTTAACAATCTATCTATGTGCTTACAAATTAGATTTAAAAGCACCGAGGTCATGACAGTGCACATTAAAAGTCAAAAATACAATTTTAAACAGCACCTTCATGGAAATTAAAAAGCATTTCTAAAGGTAAAATCCAATAAAGTTCTTCTAATATTAGTTTATTTTTCATTAATTTTACATCGTGACTGAATGGGAGGTAATAAATGTTGGAAGAAATTACCGGTGTCCCCTTCCTGCCTGTTGTTGTAACACTACATATGCATGGTTATACAGAAAACTGAATTAACCAGCCTCCTAATACAGTGAGGTGTCAGTATAGATTTCTCATCATTGAATCTTTAAAGACAGCACTCTCAACACCGCTTCACCCTGCTAGTACTCTGAAAGAAATCAAAATGAAATTATAGCGGTCAGGTTGCTTGACTCCTGAAATGTTTATGCTTTGGAGAGCCAATTAATGCACTGCTCTTCAGTTGGTGGATAAGAACTTGTGCAGAAATTGTTCCAACAATGGGGAAGACTTCATTAGCCAGGTGAGGATGCATAACGTTTTTTTAAAATCCAAGACCACAGTCAGCCTCGCTTTCTGCAAGCTCCCAGCTGACCCCCCCCCCCCCCCCACCATTTGATCACTGCCACATGACAAATGGCAGCTTGGCACACTGGCAGTGCCAGGTCACCACCCTGCCCAGAAGGCAAACACCTGGGGACCTCCAATCCTCTGGGAGACCCCCTCAAGTGCCATTCCCTCTGGTCCCCATTTGTGGAGACCAGCACTCACCTGAGGTCTCCAAGGCCAGGATGCATTACTTAAGGCTAGTCCAATCTTTTCTCTCCGGGGGCCACATTTACACATTTTTCTTACTCAAGGGAAGATCAGCAAACGATTAACTGAATATCAGAAAACGTTGAAGTTTAGGGCACAAAGGTGTGCAGCATAGATGGATTGACCACGGTAAATTGCCCGTTAATTGGAAAAAATGAATTAAGTATGTAAAGCATGGAGAAGGTTTACAAGACACAGCCACGGATGTGGTAGTATTTTGGCACCATTAGGTGAGAACAATATGCTGCATTAATGAAGGTTACTGTTAAGCCTCAGGGGAGGGCTGATACATTATGTTCTCCCATCCACCTGCCCTCTTACCACCTACCTTTCAGGATGCACCCATTCAACTGACCCTCGGTCAGGTCCCTCAGAGCTGTGCACTATGTGACACACCAATGTGACTCAGAGGGAGTAAGAATGCAATCTGGGAGTGACAGCAAGAAAATTCATGCTACCATGTATCTGTACAGACTGATTCGATCCAAACCCCGCTTCCCCGCCAACAGTACTCACTGATAAGAAAGAGAATATGGTTAGTGCTTGTAAGCATTCAATTGTGTGTGAGATCATTTGAAGCTGGATGCCTTACAAACTTTGTTGTTTTAAATATTTGATGACAGAATGTCTCACTGAGGAGAGAGTGGAGAAGAGGTTCTGCACCCTGCTTCAGTGACCAGGGATCTCCAGATAATGGTGGAAGAGCTCCAGAGATGGAGAGAGATACTGTACCGAGTTAGCCGCCATGACCCACTCACAACCACAAAGAGGGCACGGCAAAATATAGAGCTTCTGTCGAGCGCAACAGGTGACCATAGTAGATGATGGCCATACTATAAAAAGGTTCCAGGGCTGGGATTGAACCCGGGTCCTCTGCACCATGAGGCAGCAGTGCTAAACACCGTGCTGCCCTTTCAAATGCTAGTTCCTATCTGAGAGCTGCTCCGAAGGAAGGGAACCTGGCACATACATCTGCTGTAACATGGAGGCGTGTATGTCCAAGCTGCTCCTGTAAGTGCACACAGTAGAGATGTGAATGAACACTGTGACGTGCTGACATTTCTCCCTGGTATTATATATCAGGTTAACCTTCCTTTATGTTGTATTTGCAGGTTAAGATGGCTCAGAACACTGGAAAGTTGGTCTAAACTGGGATTGCAGCTACAAGGCTATACAGATTCAGAATCTTGAGGAGACAGCCATGGAGATAGCCAAGGTGCTTGTCTGGCTGGCAGTCGGTGATGGTGAATCATCCATAACAGGTGATAAAGTCAGTGGTAAAGACACTTTGGAACATGGTGCTAATGATGGAGATGATGCTGTTAATTTACAGAGGGAGTGCAAGGATGGAGTTGTGTAAGGGCAGCATGAGCATGGTTAAAGGCAATGGCTTACAGCAGTGTGTACTTTCACAATTTAAAAGGCTACACCTAAATAACTCCTTTTTGTCTCACACAGGTACCAGTGCTACTCACTTAACCTTCATTCCTCAGTCAGCAGTGGGAATAAGAGATGTCTAAGTGTTAAGATCCCGAATGAGAACCTAACTATTTTCAACTTGGAAAACTGTGAAGAAATGTTACTGCACCACAGGAGTGATAACACTGACCAATTGGTATCTTTTATGTCAAAACAAACTTTAATTTAATCACAGAATTAACCACATTAGCAACAAAGAAATAGCTTTACAGTTAACAGTTACAACAGTTCTCAAGTTTTAAAAAAATAAATCTTAACATACTTCCTAAACTTGCCACTAAATTCCAGTTAAGCGCACCGATATATATTAAATATCATTCACAAATATAATTAACAACCAGGGATTTACTTGCTTTTCTCTGCGCAGAATCTTTGGGGAGAGAATCTTTCAGGACCAAACTTTTTAGATTAGAGATCAGGACCTCTGTTCATATTAGAGTTTTAGGACCTTCTGATTCTTCAGACAGACCTGGCTCCTCTCATTAACTACACTGTCTGAACTCAAAGCATAAGGTATCTTTTGTCTTTTCCTACAAGATGTCCCTTGACTTGTTTAGCCAGGACCAAACCCCTCATAAATGAGCTATACCCAAGGTGTCCTTCAAACTTAAACAATATTCCATTAACTAGCTATCTGTAAACAATTAAATGTTTCTCAAGATCTATTAGCAGAACACTTCACTTTCAATGATTAACCCATATTTACAACACCTTAATTACCGCTCCAGCAGCCATACTGTCTCTTTGCATCTTTTAAAAAAAATTTAGAGTACCCAATTCTTTTTTTTCCCAATTAAGGGCAATTTAGCGTGGCCAATCCACCTACCCTGCACATCTTTGGGTTGTGGGGGCGAAATCCACACAAACCTGGGACCTCAGCGTCGTGAGGTAGCAATGCTAACCACTGCCTCACCGTGCTTCCCACACACTTCGTAAATACATATCAACATATTCAAATAAATTTCTGTCTGCTTTTGTACACTAATAATCTAATTGAGAATGTTTACAGTTTGATGGCTATTCTTACCAGGGACACTGAAGACTGCATGCTGAGGTCTATCTCACATCAGGAGCAGAGGTATGACCATATATGTCCAGCATGGAAAGGCTTCTTCCTTCTCCAGCCCTTCAAATAAGGTGATAGCACACCAAGGGTTGAAGATTGAGATGAACCCTGCATCATTCATTATCCATCCATGATTGACTTAAAGGAGGCTTAATTATCAAACTGAATGACCAGGTGGAGTTCATCAGGTGTGCTTCAAGTATGAATGCTGGCCGTAAGACAGTCCTCTGCATATGGGTGTTACGCAGTCAATTAAGTGGATGCTTTGTAGATGAAGATGCCATATATGTTCCAGGGAGAGTGCTTGTGCGCTGTGCTCTCCTCACTACATTGGAAGCCTTTGTCCTCCAGGTCACAGAGGCTGTGCTTTGTAAGAGAGATGAGGGTTTATGGGATCAGTGCATGCTGGACACTCCTGAAACTGGATCGTAAAGGTACATGGAGAATGTAGAAGTTAATTCAAGGAGCCGTCCTAGCACAGTTGTGGCCCCATCCTGTGCAATGTGCATTAGCTGTAGTTCTGTTAGCACATACAACCATACCTGTAATCAATGAGTGTGAAGTCATGTTTTGTACAGGGGGAGAATGTGCAAACTCCACACGGATGGTGACCCAGGGCCGGGATCAAACTCTAGTCCTTGGCGCCATGTGGCAGCAGTGCTAACCACTGTGTCACCATGCTGCCCTGTGAATATTTTATTGGCAAAAGGGACTACAATAACAAAGATTTGAAACTCAACTACATAACATTCCACATATCGCACTAACCATTAAACAAGAAGGAAATGTCAACGTCCATATTGGTACCAATACAAAGCTATATCAGTTCAGTTCCTCAAAAAAACCAAACACACGGCATCACCCCATGCAGGTTCCTCAACAGAAATGGTGGATAAGCCTGAGAATGTTTTATAATGTCCTGAACTTTGTTGGAGAAATGATCTGTTCATTAATGCGTTCCTTGTTGGTTGTTCCATGTATTTTTTTTCTTTCTTTTAAAAAAATAAATTTAGAGTACACACTTCATTTTTTCCAATTAAGGGGCAATTTAGCATGTTCAATCCACCTAGCCTGCACATCTTTGAGTTGTGGGGGCAAAACCCACGCAAACACGGGGAGAATGTGCAAACTCCACATGGACAGTGACCCAGAGCCGGGATCAAACCTAGGACCTCGGCACCGTGAGACTGCAGTGCTCCACCGTGCTGCCCGGTTAGTGCCATTCTCCGTCCATGAGTCACAGCTGTGCAGACCCTCTAACACGGCCCAATCTCACCGGAACCAAATCCCAGCATCCACATATTCCACTGGCAATCGAGGTGCAGTTGAACATCCTTGACTTCCAGCGTGTTTAACCTGCGGTGATGTGCCAGCTAATGCAGCACTCATCACACCAGCAACAAAAGCATCAGCAATCTGTGAAAGCATTTCTTCAATGTCTGCAGCAGGTGGCTCATTTGGATCAATGTTGCACATCAGGTCCCGCAGCATCTTCTTGCTGCTAATCTGATTGGCTTCTGGACTCATAGATTCCCCTGAGGCCGGTGTTCCAAGACTCAGGTAACTTAGAAAAAATGGTCTTTCTTTCTGGCTACAGAAAAAGAAGGAAACAACAATAGCAGCTTCCAGGCATTTGCAGCCACCAGCAACAGCGAGCAGCAAACACAACCTGCAGCTATAAAGTGCTCTCACAACTAACAAGGCCAATTACTCATTAGCAGTAGCCTTCAGCTTGCAGTCAAAGAGAGTGAAAGTTACCTTCAGCATATAACCAAACCACAATATTTAAAGATAGCTTGAAGGTCTCATGGCCGAAAAGCCCCTCACCAACCCCCCTCCCATCACCCCGGCCCAGGGTGAACCTCTCATCTGGCATGCTTCAGTCCCCCGACCAAGCCCCACCCCCCCCCTGAGTGGCCACCCCCCACCCCGCCCACTTCCCTTAGAGCACTTGGCAGCAGCTCCATTGTTCTTGAGCTTTGGGCCGAAAATGGGAATGGTTACTCACCTCCTCAGTTCCCCTCAGCAGCCATTGCACCAGCTTCACGATTTAAAAAAGGAGTACTAAACGACGCCCGTGTGATTTCTCGCTGGGGTTAATTCCCAGGAGGCATTTGACTTCAATCTAGCTAATGAGATGGAAATTAATGCAAATGAGGGTTAACAATATGCTCGCCATATTTGGGCATGATCCAGAATTCGCCATCGGGAGTGGGCTGGCTAGGTAGCAAACTAATTCGCGCCTGGCGCAAATCTTAATTTTGCCCTTTCCCGCTATTTAACTGGCACGCGCAGATCCGCGCCGAGTACAACTATAACAAAGGATAAATTTAAACTGAACAGACGGCCAAAGGGCAGTATCAGGAAAACTATTGATCTGTGGAGAATTAGACAACGAAGATGAGCTATATGCAGATGGCAAGTTCTACTTGCACTTTTACTGATTGAAATGAGAGATATATGTGTTCAGGGAGAGCTTGAATATGACAATAACACTCTTCTAAAGTAGTGACAATCAAAGAACTGATGCTTTCTTCCGGTAACCTTTTAAGAACATCACTTTGGAATCGCTTCATATTTTTTCCCTTTAGAACAAAATAATTGCATCTTGAAAAGCATCTGTTATCACCAGTAATTTAGTTTATGGTATATGCTTTGTATTCATACTGCTGAGCGAGATGGCAGCTACTAAGTCACAAATCTGTGAAATCCTCCTTTATTGGCAGAGCCCATGTTAGGTTTTTACAAAAATCAATGTTAGATATGTTTTTTATTGATCCATTGATCCAATATTTAAATATTATCATTGTGTAGTTTTTATAATCTACCTATATATACACATATATACATGTTCGTATTGTAGTAAATTAATCAGGGCCTAGTTTTAAGGCCGATTAAATTCGATATCTTAAATTAAAGAATTGGGCACTTTAAAAACCACAGTCTGCAGAAGCCTGCAGAATCTGAATATATAGAACTCAGACAGGCTGCCGGGGCATGTCTGGAGCAGCCCCTGATAACTGATCAAGTAATTATTTATTTTTGTTTTTTATAAATTTAGTGTACCCAATTCATTTTTTCCAATTAAGGGGCAATTTATCGTGGCCAATGCTCCTAGCCTGCACATCTTTGGGTTGTGGCGGCGAAACCCACGCAAACATGGAGAGAATGTGCAAACTCCACACGGATAGTGACCCAGAGCTGGGATCGAACCTGGGACCTCGGCGCCGTGAGACTGCAGGGCTAACCCACTGCGCCACTGTGCTGACCCCCCATCAAGTAATTATCGCTCCTACTTGAGATGCATTGGCCTGTTGCCCACAGTTCCTGGTACCCCATAAAGTGATTATTGCACCTACTTGAGATGCAATACCTACTTGAGATGCAATGGCCTGTTATCCACAGTTCATAGTACCCCATCAAGTGATTGTCGCTCCTACTTAAGATGCATTGCCCTATTGTCCACAGTTCCTGATAACCCATCAAGCAATCATCACTCCTCCCAGGGCAGGCTCGATACCCTGCCAACAGGTCATCAACCAGACCATTGGGCACTGAGACCCTACCTCCTGAGACTCCATTGGCTGAAGGGTAGGTGGAAAAGGAGGTGGGTGGCAACAGGGGGATAAATACAGGCATTCCGGACATCTAGGAAGCAAAAACTTGAAGCAAAGACTCAAAGCTTGGTGTGTGAGGTGACCTTGACTAGACCAGAAGGAAGGAAGGAAGCAAGCAAGCAACAACCAGCGAGAATCACCTTTGCAAAGAGGAACTAGAGGGACTCGGGGATCGGATCTACAGCTTACCAAACTACCCTTGCGGTTAGTATAGTCGAATCTGGGTGTTTCTTGTATGTATAGTGGGTAATTTATGGGTTAACTATATTTAATAAAATGTGTTACATTATATCTGTGTCCTACTTTGTTCTCATAAATAAAGACACCTGGGTAACTTTAATTCAGGAGCTAGTTTCAACAACTCACTTTAGACAGGTCATCTGAGTGAAGGGGCAGTGAATGATCACCTCTCTGGTGCAGATCGACCTCACTGTCAGTCACTGCTCTCTTCTCAGGCAACACCATGATCTCTAGGGCCTGTTCCTCATGGGAGGTGAGGACTCATATCTCTGGAACTCTGCCCCCATCTTCGGCCTTTCCATCTTATGGGCTATGTTGGCCTCCAAGGACAAAGAGATGGCATTCTGAGCCACATGCTTGATGGGCCATGGGGTCTATATTAGGCAGCATGTGTGGGCACCACACCTGGACATGGAGGGATTGTGCTGGTGGATGCCCAGGGGTTCTGAGGAACAAGCATGAAGATCGGATGTGAGGAGGGTGCGAGATGTCAGTCAGTCGATTGGGGGGGTGTGGTTTGGTAATTTAATGGGTGGCAGGCAACTGATGCCAGTAGAGAGGTGGTAACTACCCTTGCAGCTCGTTGCGGGGGTTGTTCGTCTTCTTGCTACATTGGATGGCAGTCCTCATGGTGATACTGGCTGCAATGACAGCTGCTGCCACTGCCTCTCAGGTGGCATTGCTGGTTCTCAGACCTACTCAGCGGAACAGGGTGCCCCGCCTCTCACCCTCTGCATCAAGGAGCCTCTGCAGGTCAGCATCCCCAAAGTGAGGAGCAGGTCTGCACTCTGCCATGCTTGTGCGTTGACTGGGAGTGAGTTGTGAGGGAGCGTTTAAAAGCAGTTCCCCCTTGTTAGTGGTGAGCAGCTGAGGGGCGAATCTGGCGAATCCGATGGCGACTGAGCCAGTAATGTTGAGAATCTCGTGGAGACTCATTTATTGCATCATGTGCAGTTGAATACGAGCTGCGATCTCACCTTCTCGGCGACCGAGAAACACCACACCAAACGTGCCCAAAAGCAGACTTAGAATTATTTCCACTGAATCGTACTCCTGTTTCACTTTTGTTATCCTACCTTGTGATTTCCAGTACTTACTGAGGGATGGGTGTGGCAAAATGGTTAGACCTTCAATAAGTACAAGTAAACCCAGGTGGGCCAATGAAAGTTGGCGTGGATGTTTCTCGCTCATTTCTTTTACCTATGCTGAAGGACGCCATTTTCAGGGGCTCTCAAAGGGCTCTCAAAAGCAGAAGGCCAAAGGTGCTTGAAGGATTAAGTGAGGCGACAACAACTTAGGTTTATACAGCACCTTTAAAATAGAAAAAACATTCCCAGGCACTTCAAAAAGGCATAATCAGGCAGCCACAGACTGAACTAAAGAGGGCAGAAGGAAGGGTGATCGAGTGCTTGATGAAAATCATGGTGGCAGTCTTAAAGATGGAGGATGAGGGCAGCACAGTGGTGCAGTGGTTAGGACTGCTGCCTCACAGCACCGAGATCCCAGGTTCAGTCCCGGCCCTCGGTCACTGTCCATGTGGAGTTTGCACATTCTCCCCGTGTTTGCGTGGGTTTCGCCCCCACAACCCAAAGATCTGCAGGGTAGGTGGATTGGCCCTTAGTTGGAAAAAAATAAAATAATTGGGTACTCTAAATTTATTTACATTTTTTTAAAAACTAGGTGAACATGGGCCATGATACACCAGGTAGGAAACTTACAGAGTTCAGTACTGGTCAGAAGTGAAAGGTGATAAAGAGTTGGAGGGAATTAGAGTTGTTGTAAAGAGACTAGGTGCAGTCACATATTCACTTAGTAAAGATTGGCGAGAAACCCTGTCAGTGTCATATGGATCTTTTGCTTTAAAGAGGAAATCTGACAAATGGAGAGCATGATAAACCTCCTATGGTCCAAATTATGCCTGCAGTCCAAAGTAAAAGTCAGAAAACAGAATCCATGGATAGAATAAAGTGAGTCAGAGTTTTTGATTAAGAAAAATCAATCAGGAGCAGCACGGTGGCGCAGGGGTTAACACTGCTGCCTCATGCATCGAAGAGCTGGGCCACTGTCCATGTGGAGTTTGCACATTCTCTGTGTGTCTGCGTGGGTCCCACCCCAAAGAGATGTGTAGGCTAGGTGAATTGGCCATGCTAAATTACCTCTTAATTGGGAAAAAAGAATCAATACGCTAATTTAAATTTAAAAAAAATAAGAAAAATGAATCGATGTCACAGCCCAACCATTAAGTGGAGTTGGTAGTCAAAGTCAAGGTTTCACACAATCAGCGATATTGAGAAAGCACAGCCAAGTTAATGGAAATTGAAAGAGATACTGAGACAGGAAGATAAAGAAGCCAGGCAGCTTAATTGAAAGTATGTAGGAAAGCAGAAGAAATAAGGTTTTTTAAATTTTATTTAATTTAGTGTTATTTTTTTCCAATTAAGGGGCAATTAGCATGGCCAATCCACCTAACCTGCACATCTATAGGGATGTGGGGGTGAAATCCACGCAGACAAAGGGAGAATGTGCAAACTTCATGCAGTCAGTGACCCGGGGCCGGGATCAAAGCCGGCTCCTCAGCATCATGAGGCAGCAGTGCTAACCACTGTGCCACTGTGCTGTCCTGGAGAAGAAATTAGTTTTTAAAAATAAATTTAGAGTACCCAATTCATTTTTTCCAATTAAGGGGCAATCTAGTGTGGCCAACCCACCTACCCTGCACATCTTTTGGGTTGTGGGGGTGAAACCCACGCAAACACTGGGAGAATGTGCAAACTCCACATGGACAGTGACCCAGAGCCGGGATTGAACCTGGTACCTCAGCGCCATGAGGCAACAGGGCTAACCCACTGCGCCACCGTGCTGCCCAGAAAAAATAAGTTATTTCTTTCGCTGCTTCTTGTCAAATAATGATATTTTTTGCTAAACACATCCTGGTGTTAAAAGAAAACACATTTTTGTATATAAATTGCTCTGAAAGTATTGGACACATATGTTTTGATTGTGATAATGTGGTGGCTCGAGACATGGCTTCCAGTAATAAACAAACAAAAGAGTTTATTGATGAAACGAAAGGCAATTAGATAACAGGCGCAGAACACCAGCACTTCAACTTCCTGGTCCACACTGACCAGGTTCCTGCACAAACTCCCCATTGGCCAGGGGATTGTTATGTGGGGTTCGAATAGTGCAAGAGCCTCTGTATAGGAAGCGGCTTCGTCGAGCTGGACAGAAATGCGATAGCTCACCCGTGCATTGAGGAGGCTCAGCTTCTGTTCATCAGTGACGGATGGCATCGAAGCCAATGTGAAAACATTTATTTCGCCTCAGCGGCCTGTGGATCGAGTTCCAGTCTGTCAGGTTTGAGGGCTGTTTCCATAGTAGTATTTTAAGCTGATTAAATTGATGAGACCATCAATTCACTCGAAGACACGTGGAGAAGTAAACCGTGGTTTTAATCAGCTTAGAACTGAGCCTGCCTGTGACCGGTACAACACTGAAGGCGGCCCCGCAGGTCAGCAGCTCTTATACTTCCTGTAAAGGGGGTGGAGACATGGGCGGAGCCATGGGCGGAGCCCGTACATGCCCCAACATATCTCCTGTGGGTGAAGCCACACAATGGCCCATAGGTAGAGACCACAGGGTTAATAACATAACACAGTGCACTGGTGAATTATCAGTAATTATACATTCACCACACCACTCATGGTTTAAATGATTCTTTTTTTTAAATTTAGAGTAACCAATTACTTTTTTTCCAATTAAGGGGCAATTTAGTGTGGCCAGTCCACCTACCCTGTGCATTTTTGGTTTGTGGGGCTGAGATCCACGTAGACACGGGGAGACTGTGCAAACTCCACAAGGACAGTGACCCTGGGCCGGGATCGAACCCATGTCCTCAGTGCCATGAGGCAGCAGTGCTAACAACTACGCCACCGTGTCACCCTTTGGCTTAAATGATTCTGATTCTTAATGAAGCTTCTTTGTTTTCTCAACTGTTCCTTCCTTCCCCTCTTGATTCACGATGACTGTCGACTGCGATCGAAAATTCTTACCTTGTTGCCGATGTGCTGGCTCGAGACATGCACTGGAGGCTTCCAGTAATGAACAAGGGGGTTTATTGATGAAAGACAAAAGCAGTTAGATAACAGGCACAGAACACTATATTTTTAAATATTAATTTAGAGTAACCAATTCTATTTTTCCAATTAAGGGACAATTTAGCGAGACTAATCCCCCTACCCTACACATCTTTTTGGGTTGTGGGGGTGAGGCCCACGCAGACATGGGGAGAATGTGCAAACTCCAAATGAACAGTGACCCAGGGCCAGGATCGAACCCACGTCTTCAGTGCTGTGAGGCAGCAGTGATAACCACTGCGCCACTGTGCTGCCCCTGAGCACAGAACATATGCACAGGTCTTTACACTTCAGTCCTCTGGTCCACATTGCCTGGGGTCTTGCTCACAGGGCACCGCACAAATTCTCCATTGGCCGGGGTTCACGTGCTCCTGCGCGATTGGCCCCAAACCGATCCCGTGGTCAGTGGAGCTTACCACTTTAAAGTGGCTATGCCAACATAGATAAGAACAAATAATTTGATTTGATTTGATTTATTGTCACATGTACCGAAGTACAGTGAAAAGTATTTTTCTGCAGCCGAGGGAACGTACACAGTACGTACATAGTGGACAAAAGAATAATCAACAGAGAACATTGACAAATGGTACATCGACAAACAGTGATTGTGCGGCACAAGGGGCCAAACAAATCAAATACATGAGCAAGAGCAACATAGGGCATCGTGAATAGTGTTCTTACAGGCAACAGATCAGTCCGAGGGGGAGTCGTTGAGGAGTCTAGTAGCTGTGGGGAAGAAGCTGTTCCTATGTCTGGATGTGCGGGTCTTCAGACTTCTGTACCTTCTGCCTGATGGAAGGGTCTGGAAGAAGGCAATGCCTGGGTGGGAGGGGTCTCTGGTAATGCTGTCTGCCTTCCTGAGGCAGCGGGAGGTGTATACAGAATCAATGTGGGGGTGGCAAGCTTGTGATATGCGTTGGGCTGAGTTTACCACACTGCAGTTTCTTGCGATCTTGGACCGGCAATTGCCATATCAGACTGTGATGCAGCCGGATAGGATTCTCTCTATCACACATCTGTAGAAGATATGCACACCAAACTGTTACATTTTCAAGTTTTATTGATGCTGGTTTAGTCATATTATATTCCGGGAAATGAAGTCCATGTCTGATTTTACATTTAATGTATAAATTGTTGCTTTAAATAGGGAGTGCAGTACATTACTGCTGTCTCTCTGCTGCCATCTCTGTTGGGGAGGTGTAAATGAAGTTGCTCAATAATGGCAGCCTGCAGATCTGTTTGTGTTGTTACTCTTACTCAATGCAATAAGCAACAGTAATGGGTGCATGGAACCTTATGTGGGGGAAAAGATTGTCAGCAAAATTTTGATGTGCTGAAGTGTACAGAAAATGGAGTTTAAAAAGAATGGGAGGACGGCCAGAAGACCATTAGTATTGCTGAGTTTGAAGGTGACGACAAACTGACTTTTGGCAGCAGATCGGCTGAGGGCAGGATGCGGATCAGTTATTGACCAGTTCACTGACCTTGTTCACGCATCAGGAGTTGCCTTTTAGCATGTCAGCTGAAAATTCCTAACAGCCACTCAATTTACTCCAACACGTGGTGGCACATTGGTTAGTACTGCTGCCTCACAGCGCCAAAGAGTCAGGTTCGATTCTGAACTCGGGTGACTGTCTGTGTGGAGCTTGCACGTTCTCCCCGTGTCTGCCTGGTGCTCTGGACGCTCCGGTTTCCTCCTAAAGATGTGTAAGTTAGGTTGATTGGCCATGCTAAAATTGCTCCTTAGTGTTTAGAGGTTAGGTGGGGTTACTGGGTTATGGGGATAGGGTGAGGGAGTGGGCCTAGGTGGAGTGCTCTTTCAAAGGTTCGGTGCAGACTCGATGGGCCGAATGGCCTCCTTCTGCCCTGTACGGATTCTATTATTCTACAAGCCGGTGCTTCCGAGAGTGCAAGAGAGAAAACTGAAACATAAACAAACAATACATTTAATGAAAAACTAAACTGACTCATACACTTTTTAATTGACAATACCAAAAATAAGCACCTTCCCTGCACCAATATGATACTACAGTTCCAGGGGATGGATGGGAATTACCAAGATAGTTTTGCAAGATGACAAGAGACCAGGGGGAGGGAAAAATGCAGCTTCGACTTCCAGTCATCAGCTAACGACTCCTGCTGGAAAGACGTGAATGGAGATGATTTTTATATGGTGATCCAGGTCAATTCTAAATGATTGAGAACTGGAGCAAATGTTGCTGGAATAATGTGGTAATAGCACTTAATCATCCACAGGCAGCTCATTATCATAATTACGTACTGCTTCAGGCACAGATTTGTATGGGCGACAACTTTAAGTTGGAAACAGAGGATTGAGTGGATCAAATTTGAAGCGATTTGGACAATTAAAGGAAGTTGATTTGTGCATGGAGGACTAGGAAGATAGAAAATCAACACCAACTCTTCTTTCATGCCCAACAACAGAATGCACGGCACACTGTGAATAGAGTGCTTCTGAGCGATCATCTGGCATTATTGTTAGTCAGGCATGCATGTGTCTTATTTATGCTGACAGGTCAGGTGCCACTGTCTCCCTTGGGAATTGGAGCTTTCACATGCATCAATCGTCTTGTCAAAGTGAGACATATGCACCTCTGTTTGCTGATCTGAGTGTAATGCAAACCAGCATGTTGGCACATGATACCTCTGGTATTCTCTGACCTTCTTCATATCCCAACATTGGTATTTGTTTCTGCAAGCAGCACTGAAATAGATGGGAATTCATTTTGGGAAATGGATTGATTGCCGTCATGGTCCTGATTGTGAGGATTGGGGGGCTAAGCTTTGGAAGGAGGAGGTGGTGGAAGCAGGGCCGATAGTGACGTTTAAGAGGCACCTTGACAAATACATGAATAGGATGGGAATAGAGTGATACGGACCCCGGATGTGTAGAAGATTTTAGTTTAGTCGGGCAGCATGGTCGGCACAGGCTTGGAGGGCCGAAGGGCCTGTTCCTGTGCTGTACTTTTCTATGTTCACTTTGTTGTTCTTTGGAACAACTGCCATCGGAAAGAAAGGAAAATAATGCAGAAAAGACTTAACATTATTATTTCACACTGCAGTATTAGGGAAGTTAAATGAACATCAAAATACTGTTGTGTTTCAATTTTAATGGTCCAACCTTGTGCAGAGTGCAAATCGGCAGAAATCTGGGTTAACTGGGCTCCATCGGTGTAAAAGGTGGCACAGTGGTTGGCACTGCTGCCTCCCAGCGCCATGGACCCGGGTTCAGTTCCAATCTTGGGTGACTGACTGTGTGGAGTTTGCACGTTCTCCCCGTGTCTGCGTGTTTCCTTCGGGTGCTCACGTTTCCTCCCACAGTCCAAAGACGTGCGGGTTAGGTGGATTGGCCATGATAAATTGTTCCTTAGTGTTCATGGATGTGCAGGTTAGGGTACGAGGATAAAACGGGGCTGGAGGAGGTGGAAAAGGGGGGCAGTGGATCTGGGTACAGTGCTCTTTCGGCCGCTCGGTGCAGACTCAATGGGCTGAATGGCCTCCTTCTACACTGTATGGATTCTATGAATCTATGATTATGATTCTAAAATGAATCAAACTGATGTCAACATTGGGGAAGGATATGGTTAGTTGTGATTCCACAATGGGTGAATAGTTATTTGATATTCACTGCTCTCAGATGTAGGGCTATCTAATAATAATCTTTCATAATAATCTTTATTGTCACAATAAGCTTACATTAACACTGCAAAGAAGTTACTGTGTAAAGCCCCCAGTCGCCACATTCTGGCGCCTGTTCAGTTACACAGAGGGAGAATTCAGAATGTCCAAATTACCTAACAGCACATCTTTTGGGACTTGTGGGAGCAAGCCGGAGCATCCACGCAGACACAGGGAGAACGTGCAGACGCTGCACAGACAGTGACCCAAGCCGGGAATCGAACCCGGGTCCCTGGCGCTGTGAAGCATCAGTGCTAACCACTGTGCTACCGTGCTGTTCATCGGACTAAGAAATGTTACAGTTTAGCAGAAGAAGTAAGCCTTGCACAGTATTACAACGTCACTGAACTCATGACACAGAATTTTGTTTCCTTTCACATCTGTGAGACAGCATGCACGTTGTAAAACTCGTTACTGTCAACTGCACCATCTGTGACGTTGCTAACCATTGCCAGGAATTTCAATAAACTGGGGTCACGATACAAACTAACATTAAACCTGGACCAGACGGATGGATACACTGCTCTGGCAGAAAATATCAAACCCAGTGAAAAGAATTGGACAACCTTAATCCTTTTCAAAGACAGCACAAATCAACAAGGCAAAGCTGTCAAAAATTCAGCCTTAAACTGAAAGTCCTGGTCGGAGAAGCCGCTAATGTAGCTGGAGGCTGCATTGAAAAATGGATATGTTACATTGCTACATGTTTTATCCTATATATAGCACTGTACAAGGAATTTATAGTCATGTCAGTAAGACTGTCAAGTGTGTTCACTATATGTACCATTTGTCAGATATCCTGATTGCATTTAAATTCCTGTGTGCAAGTGACGAGAATAAAGTGGAGCTCGGGCGGTGCGGTGGCGCAGTGGCACTGCTGCCTCACGGCGCTGAGGAATGGCCAGCTAAATTGCCACTTAATTGGACAAAAAAAGAAACGGGTACTCTAAATTAAAAATTCCTTTTTTGCTGTCAGACAACGCGGCCCGCCGCCACAATGGGGGTCGCTCCGGCTGAATTGCCGATGGGCTGCCGTATTTGTAGACATTTGAGTTTGGTTCTCCTAGACATTGGAGGGAAATTCCAACGGTGCCAGTATATAGCCGAGGCTAATGCAGGCCGGCATATGCCTTTGCGGACATTCGCTGTGGGAGACCCTGTGTACGTCAGCAACTTTGGGGAAGGTGCCATATGGATCCCAGGCCTTGTGTTAGCCCAGACAGGACCAGTCTCTTATCGAGTGAGGGCACAGGGGCGCGAGTCAAATTGTCATGAGGATCATCACTGCGGGTGCATCCCTGAGATGCCAGATCTGATTGCAGAGGTTTTGGACTAAAGCCGTCACCAGATTGAGTTTACACCTCCGCCCCAGTTGCCGCCTTTGGCCCCAACCACACCTGCCGTGGAGAAGCTGGTTTCGGACATCGAGGATGCTGGATGAGGTGTCACTGATCTCCGACTCCAAGACTGACATGGACGTATTGCCACTATCGGAGCCCATTGTGTCACCGCCCACAGCCACGTCTAATCCAATGGTCCCTGCAAGTTTCTCCGCACGGAAGTGCCGCTCCCCATTCTGGTACACGCCTCCGGATGCTACACGGTCTCCCCAGGTGGAGGTCACTACATCAGGTTTATCAGATTTCCTACGTTCTCCATTGAATACAAACTCCCCCGGTAATGAGGGGGCGGGTTTTCCCCTTAACAGGGGTTAGATCATTGGTATAAAAACCCGACCTGGGTGCAGGCCTGGGAGGGAGAGCTTGTATATCGTAAATGTTTTATGTTTTTCCAAATAAGGGGCAATTTATCGTGGCCAATCCACCTACCCTTCACATCTTCGGGTTGTGGGAATGAGATCCAGGCAAACATGGGGAGAATGTGCAAATTCTACACGGACAGTGTCCCGGGGCCAGGATCGAACCCGGGTTCTCAGCTCCGTGAGGCAGGAGTGCTAACCGCTGTGCCACTGTGCTGCCTTTGCATATTGTAAATAAAACCTAACCTGTGTTTCCTACCTGCTTGGTCAATGCGTGCTGCTTTAGTAGATTCTACACTCAGAAATATTAAGAAACATATGCGGGTTGACTTTTAGTCATTTTACCAAGATAATGGCTGAGTGCTCAAGCATGTAGATTCCATGCTCTGAAAGATCAATTAAAACCTAACAGATGCTCACCGTTAACATGTTAAACCTCGATAGACAGATGGACAACTATTCCCAGTGCTGGAATTAATTATTCCATATTGATTAGCATTTGTTTGAAGCCTTTTGAAAGCTTACTGTTTGTGTTTCAATAGTGGGTGTGTTGGTTTGTTCTTTAGTTTCCCTGTAAGTTGCTAATTATGTTTCAGGCACATCTATTACGTGGAAGCAATTTGGCATTTTCATTTCAAGTCATTAAATGTCCCTTTGGGAATGCAAAGTGCGATGTTTTGTGAGATACGCTGAGCATTGTTCGAACCTTCTGCAGCTTCTCGTCATTTCAGATCAGCTCATTAAACAGGAGCACATGATGAAACAATGCAATAAATTATTTTTAAACTGATTTGTACCAACCAAGTGGGAACAATAATTTGTGCAACCCATTTCAAAAGAGTTTTGTGTGTCATTGACGTGTTTAATACTTCTGGGGATGTCAAAGCTATGGTCATCATGCTTAGTGATGTGATAAACACATTTTTATCAAAGGTATTAACATTGTCCCTCCACACAGCGACCACTGAATTTTTTCTCTCTTTAATGACATTTCTTGTATTCTTGTGACATGGAGCAGTAACTATATCACTGATGCAGTGTAGATTGCCTGTGTTTCTTTAATGATGTAGAAAATACATTTTCCACGTTTCTGAAATGGCATGCTTAGAATCCCTCCAGTGCAGAAGGAGGCCATTTGGCCCATTGAGACTGCACTGGCCCTTGAAAAGAGAGTACCCTACTTAGGCCCACGCCTCCACTCTATCCCCTTAACCCAGTAGTCCCACCTAATCTTTTGGACACTAAGGGGCAATTTAGCATGGCTAATCCACCGGACCTGCACTTCTTTGGACTGTGAGAGTAAACTGGAGCACCCAGAGGAAACCCACGCAGACATGGGAAGGAAGTGCAAACTCCACACAGACAGTCATCTGAGGCCGGAATTGAACCCAGTTCCCTGGAGCTGAGAGCCAGCCGTGCTAACCACAATGCTATAATACACTGTGGACACTGACTATCCTTCAGAATCTCACCTGAGTCACCAATTTCCATTTGTGAATGACAATGAATGATAACAGGGCGGCACGGTGGTGCAGTGGTTAGCACTGCTGCCTCACGGCGCCAAGGACCTGGCTTTGATCCCGGCCCCGGGTCCCTGTCCATGTGGAAATTGCACATTCTCTCTGTGTCTGCATGGGTCTCTCCCCCACAACACAAAGATGTGCAGGTTAGGTGGATTGGCCATGTTAAATTGCCCCTTATTTGGAAACAAAATTGGGTACTCTAAATTTAAAAAAAAGACAATGAATGAAAACAGCTTCTTGCATGTGGGAAATATCCCGGTAAATCCCACCCAATCATCACTCAATGGCCATACACATACATTTTCCAGTGGTGATCAGTAGCAGAAATGCTTTTCTTTCCCCAATCCCCTGTACTCCCTCCCTCATCTGGCTAACTCAGTAAGGATGAAAGGATCAAGTCTGAAGCCTTCCGTGTTTATTTGGATTGACATATCTATAATAATGACCTTGCACACCATAGAGAAGATTTGCCAAATGAATTGTCAAGAGGTCGAATTGCTAGTAGTTCTTGTTTTTTTCTAATTAAGGGACAATTTAGCAGGGCCAATCCACCTACTCTGCACATCATTGGGTTGTGAAGGTGAGACCCACACAGACACGGGGAGAATGTGCAAACTCCACACAGACAGTGATCTGGGTCCGGGACCGAACCTGGGTCCTTGGCGCCGTGAGGCAGCAGTGCTAATCGCTGCGCCACCGTGCCGCCCTACCCACCCTCAAATTTACTTCCTCTGGCTCTGTGCACTCATTTCTATAAATCTGTTAGGATACATGATTGTTAGCCATGAATCCTTGAAGATTGTTTAATAGCACTAACTAGAGGTATTGTGGCCTCAGTCCCATTCCCTGTCATCTTATGTGGAACTAATGATCAAAGTACGAAGTCTTACAACACCAGGTTAAAGCCCAACAGGTTTGTTTCGATGTCACTAGCTTTCGGAGCGCTGCTCCTTCCTCAGGTGAAATGATCAAAGTTAGTGCTAATACCATCCCAGCAAACTTATCATAGATATAGACATAGACATAGAACATACAGTGCAGAAGGAGGCCATTCGGCCCATTGAGTCTGCACCTACCCACTTAAGCCCTCACTTCCACCCTATCCCCCTAACCTAATAGCCCCTCCTAACCTTTTGTGGACACTAAGGGCAATTTAGCATGGCCAATCCGCCTAACCTGCACGTATTTGGACTGTGGGAGGAAACCGGAGCACCCGGAGGAAACCCATGCAGACACGGGGAGAACGTACATACTCCGCACAGTAAATTATACTTTCATTAAGGTTTTCTGTTTATGGTTTTAAAAAAGCATATGGAGCACAAGAACAGTGGTGGACATATTATTCAATGATGACTTTGCACATCATTGTGTTCTACTCAAGCCCAGTGCCATCCACAGACATTTGCCAGGTATCTGTAAAATGGTTAAAGTTTTGATATATTTAGCAAGCAGCCTGCAAAAGGACACAGCAGGAAAAGGAAAATTTTAATGTGACCTCAAGACTTTATAATTGTGGAGGTGTGTGTTGAAAAAAATATGAAGAATTCTAGACAGACTAAAACTTCAAAAATAACAACCTACATAATGTCTTAAATTATTGGTGTGACATTGCCTGGCCAAAGAAGTTGTACAGAAACTAAAATTTTAAAGTTAAAATAAAGGTTAACCTTGCCCCTTTTATTATTTTAAATATAAATTTAGAATAGCCAATTATTTTTTTTTCCAAATAAGGGGCAATTTAGCATGGCCAATCCACCTAACCTGCACATCTTTGGATTGTGGGGGTGAGACCCACGCAGACATGGTGTGCAAACTCCACATGGACAGTGACCCAGGGCCGGGATTCGAACCCGGGTCCTCAGTGCCGTAATCCCTATGCTATCCACTGCGCCACCGTGCTGCCCCAACCTTACCCGTTTTAGTGTGAAAGAATAAAAGATTTGTCCAGACAATCTAATTTCTGTTCACCTATTTCGCTGGTGCCAAAGCTTTACCAATTTCCTAAAAAGAAATACCCCCACCCTCCTTTCTCAAATCTCTACTGAAGACATTGATCTCGTCACTGAGTTACAGTTCCATGGGTGTGAATGCCCTCTGTTTGAATGCCCAAATGTCCATTATTTATGTGTCAAACTATTCCGTCACAACTGAGCCCAAACCTGTCTTGGACAGTCCCATACACAAGATTCCAGAAGGTGCCACCGTATAGTGGCCAGGAACTGGAATTAGGGCCTAATTTCCTTATTATAATCCAAGACATTGAGGCAGGAATTACAGTACTGTAGAACTCCAGCTGTGGTCAGCCAACAGCATCGAGTCACCCTTCCTTGCCTGGATGCACTCAACGAACCATCCATTGTGAGAGAGTAAGAGTTTTTTGAACAGATGTTGAGTGTAACTTCCATAACAAATTCAGAGTATTACTCTATTTTTAAAGTTTGTTGAGATTCCTTGAATTATGCAAACAGAGAATGAGGCGTAATTTAGGTCACTTGTGATGTTATTCATATAACCAAGGTCTTGTGCAGGATTCTCCGGAAAGATTTCTAAGTATTGTAGTGAACGGGAACTGCCGCGAACTTCCCTCGACTCGGCCTGCTGATGCCAGCATCTCAATACAACGTTAATTGGTCCACGTAAAGAGGCCTTGCGGGGTTCACACTGCAAATTAAGGCCCGGCAGCCGATTTGCCCGGACCGCACTCGCCAGCCCCCCCACTAACAAGGTCGAATAGCACTTAAAAAGCTCTTGCACAGCCAACTCCACTCAGCCCACAGCCATGACCCCAAGATTTGGAGATGCAGACCTGGGGAGGCTCTTAGAGGCAAGGAGGGATGTCTTGTTCCCCTGAAGAGTCCCGGCAGGTAAGCCACAGGGTAGCTAGTGCTGCCTGGGATGAAGTGGCAGCGGCTGTCAGCTCAGGCAGCGTGACCAGGAGGACAAGCCTCCAGTGCCACAAGTATGTCAGCGATCTACACCGGGCCATATGTTTGAGTTGGCAGTGCCCCCCGAAACCTTCCCACCCCCACATGACCCCCCCAAACCCTTACTTCATTCCCCCAACGCTTCCTTCAAGCCCCCCTCCCCCCACCACCATGGTGAACCACACGTGCGGCTAACGATGTCCTCTCTGTGTCTCAACAGAGCAGGCGTCCCACAATCATCAGGAGATGGGCCAGACTGGCGTACATCAGGATCCTCACCACCTTCGTGGAATGGACCCTGGAGGTTATGAGGATGGCAGAGGATCGAGTGGTCATCAACGTGGAGATTGGTGCACGCTGCAGGTGAGGGTACACTGGATCCCACCCGGAGGACATGTAAAACGTGAGTTAATAATGCCATACACACTGGCCCATACCTCCCACTGACCACGTGTTCATTCTCCCACAGGACCTTGAGCCGACGGCACAGTCCATCCGGGTGGAACCCCACACCCCCCACCCCCCACCCCCACCTCCCATGAGAACACCTTGGAGGAGAGCTCCGAGCATGCAACCATCGATGTCATGCCCACCTTCCACCAGTGCAGAGACAGGCACGTTGGTGGGCAACGTTGGTGGTCAGGCTTCTGGGGCACATTCTGGTGAGCATCACACTGTTGGTGAAGGCAGTAACGCCAAGGCAAGACATCAGTCAGACATCTGCTCGGACCCCAGGACCCAGCTGGGTCCCAGTCAGATGCTGAACCTCTGGAACAGGTTGACCTGGAGCTGATGGAGACATTAGGATCTGCCTGTGGTATTCAGAGGGAGATGTCAGCAACACTCCAGCGGGTCTGTAGCCGATTAGAGAAGTCCCAGGCATGCAGGAGGTAGCGCCGGCAATGGACGGCACCGAGGTCAGCAATGCCAAAGTGTGGACCGCAGTGGTGAGCCTGGTGCACGACGTCAGCAGCATTAGTGGAGATGCCAAGGTGTGCCGTAGTTGGTGATGGGCATGGCTGACGGCCTGGGTAGACTGTCCGACCTGCTAAGAGACATGACCCAGTACCAGGCGGAATTTGATGAGGTGCTGTGGGACATGTCCCGCTCTCAGATGGGAATGGCTGAGGCTCTGCAGAGCATGTCCTAGTCACTGAGGAGCATCGCCGAAGTCATCAACACCATAATGCAGACATTGGGGAGCGGGGCGGCACCATCGGGAGATTGGGGTAGTGGTCTACACTTTTATGAGACAAATTAAAATACCCTCACCACAACCAGTATGATGCTCTGGCTCTTTGGATTGGATTGGATTTTGTTTATTGTCCCGTGTACCAAGGTTCTGCGAGCAAGGTTCGTGGGGGGGTGGGGGGGTGGCGGGGGGGGGGGGGGGGGGGGGGGGGGGAGGGAGGGGGGGAGGGGGGGGATTTCTCTGGGGGGGCATGTGAGCAAGAAAACACATGAATGATCCGGAAACTTACATGTACGGGAAGAATCCAATGTACAAAGTTCTGTATCGTATTGACTTGCCATGTTCATGTCTTGCCACGCGAGTTCTCTTTCTTTTCTTTGTTACGGAGGGGGGGAGGTGGGGGGGGGTTGTTTGTAAGGTGGAAAATATTGTTGAAAAAATTCTTAATAAAAACATATTTTTTTGAAAAAATGAGGTCCAGTCCATGAGGGTCGTTTACGAGTCTGGTAACAGCGGGGAAGAAGCTGTTTCTAAGTCTGTTTGTGCGTGTTCTCAGACTTTTGTATCTCCTGCACGATGGAAGAAGTTGGAAGAGTGAGTAAGCCGGGTGGGAGGGGTCTTTGATTATGCTGCCCGCTTTCCCCAGGCAGCGGGAGGTGTAGATAGAGTCAATGGATGGGAGGCAGGCTTGTGTGATGGACTGGGCTGTGTTCATGACTCTCTGAAGTATCTTGCGGTCTTGGGCCGAGCAGTTGCCATTCCAGCCTGTGATGCAGCCAGATAGGATGCTTTCTATGGTGCCTCTGTAAAAGTTGGTAAGAGTCAATGGGAACATGCTGAATTTCCTTAGTTTCCTGAGGAAATATAGGCGCTGTTGTGCTTTCTTGGTGGTAGCGTCGACGAGGGTGGACCAGGACAGACTTTTGGAGATGTGCACCCCTAGGAATTTGAAACCGCTAACCATCTCCACCTCGGCCCCATTGATGCTGACAGGGGTGTGTACAGTACTTTGCTTCCTGAAGTTAATGACCAGCTCTTTAGTTTTGCATGGTGTTCTGCAATGCGGGCTGACCATCAATCCCATCCCCCCATCCCACCAGACAGGGGGTCTGGGCCCCTCCCCAAACTCCTCCTTCCACTCGAAATATCCTGATCATGCACACCTGGCTGCGGGGGGTGGTGCCCTGCTCACCGGACCACACACCCTGCATCCCAGACACCCCAAAAGAACATCGCCAGACCCCGGCCGTGGATATGAGCCTGGGGCTGGGGCTTATCCATTGAAAGTTGGCTGCTGCCTCCCATGGGGATCCTCTTGGGATGTGTGAAGTGCTCACTTAACCACAATCAGCAATTCTCTATTCGCAATAACCTTCAGCCGCATGGCCAGAGGCCTCTGCAGTCAGTGGGAGTTATGGGTGGCTGGTGGAGCAGACAGGCAGTGACTAGGGTTGCCCCCACAATGGATACACATGATCCAGATGTTGTCATAGAGGACCCACACATGGTTGCCCTCCCCCTCCCCATAAATGGTCCACCCAGCCACAATATCCCCCTCCCCAGCCCTGGGATCCCCAGATCCCCATGGCGGCTACCCCAACTGGGGTTGCACTGCCTGGTTGCTACCCCACCCCCCACTCCGAACACAGGGGCAACAGGCCCAGTGTCCATGGGATTGCCTGTGAGCAAAGATGGCTACTCACCCCCTAATGTCACCATAGCAGCCCTTGCACCAGGTTCACATTTTTCAAAAGGGATACTAATCGACGCCAGCCTGACCACTTGCTGGGGAGGCGGCTGGATCACGGGAGGTCGTTGGTTATGGGGTGGCTCCCGTTATTTGTACGTAAATAGGACTTAAGTGGTGATTATTGATTTCTTGCCATGCTACAGCAGGATCCCTATTTCGGCAATGGAAGTGGGCTGATTGCATCGCTAACGGTTTGGCCCTGGCGCGGTTCTTGTTTTTGGCCTCTCCCGCTATTCACTGGCCTCGTCGCGCTCTCGCCCGAGCGAGATGAGGCCGCTGAATTGAGTCCTTTATTTGCATTATATATCCTTGAAAATGTCAAATTTTTCATGGTTCTTCATTAACAAAACCATCTGGTTTTGGTTTTTGTCGCAGAAATTCTGTCAGGAAAACAAGTAATGTCAGCAAAATAGAAATTACTTAGGTACAAAATGTCAAAGGTTCAATTTCTATGCAGGTTGTTCTACTTGGGTTCAGTGTCACTAATTGTTCCGGTTGAGGCCGCACTCATGTGTGCGGAACTTGGCTATAAGCTTCTGCTCGGCGATTCTGCGTTGTTGCGCGTCCTGAAGGCCGCCTTGGAGAACGCTTACCCGGAGATCAGAGGCTGAATGCCCTTGACTGCTGAAGTGTTCCCCGACTGGAAGGGAACATTCCTGCCTGGTAATTGTCATGCGATGTCCGTTCATTCGTTGTCTCAGGGTCTGCATGGTCTCGCCTGGGATCTGGGATTCATGTCGCATTACATTCATCCCCCACCATCTGGCCTGCAAAATCCTACCAACTGTCCTAGCTTGACACAATTCACACCTCTTTAACCTGGGGCTACCCCATCTCTGGATCTGTAAAGATTTAATCACCTGCTAATGCTCGTATTCCAAGCATTGTCTGGCATCTTTGAATCTGTCTATATATATGTTTCTGGAACATACCTCTTCATTCACATGAGGAGGGAGCAGCGCTCCGAAAGCTAGTGACATCAAAACAAACCTGTTGGACTTTAACCTGGTGTTGTAAGACTTCTTATAAAGCAATAAGTTATCTAACACTGGACAGAATTCAGTGCGAGACAGTATATGTTATAAACTTTACTATCCTCCATAATGTACCAAAGTAATGGAAATGCTTTCACCTAAGCTATAAGAAAACAAATGTTCACTGTTTAAGTGTTGAATCTCTGCCTTGATCCACAGCTGACTGCAGACTATGGATTGATGAATGAAGTACATTTAGCCTAATATTGAAACCCCTGACAGCAATCCATCAGAATGATTGCAAAGAATTATTGGTCTTATCCTGCGTCTTTACCCTAGACACCCATTGTCAATCAAGAATCAGCAATTCCAGGCCCCAGGGTATCAATCATATAGGACATGTTGGAAGTGAATGTCAGAACGCATTTCACCGATCTGTGCCAAATGCTTTGAATAACCTGCTAGACAGGCCCCCTTTCATATGCAGTAGCCACAATCAAGCCCTGCATACCAAGGACCCCAGAGGTATGCATGTCTCTGCATTGCTCTTAAGTGTGAATATTTGTCACACAGTAATTCAAACCTCTCCAGCCTGCAGAAGACAACTGGCAATAACTGATCTTCACCTTTTATGTACTATTATCAGGATAAAAGAATACTCCATCAATATGTTGGTAAATTGAATAATGTCATAAGTGAGCTAAGTTCCTCTTTTGCACAATTCACTGAACCCCAACAACATTTAAATATAGAATCAGTCTCTGATTTTATTTTCCCATTACCCTAGCAAATTAATTTTCATTATCTGCACCAAGCCACTGTTTCTTTATACTCTCCCTGTCTGAAAATGTTATTAAAGTTGCTTAAAGCCTGTAGACTTGTGCACTCACTAAGGCAAAACTTAGGCAAAAGAAACTGAGTGGAAAATGTTGAGGGAAAGTCCCAGTGGATAATTTATTCGTGTTTGTAAAGTCCTGACATTCCTAGCTTCCTCGTAAAGGAATTTAAAATACCTACAAGGAGTGGTAAAGAGGGCCAGTTTAACTCGGAAAAGACCTTGGCTGGATTCTCCGATCCCGCCCCGGATCGGAGAATCGCCCAGGAGGACGCGAGAATTGCGCCATGCCGCTCCGATGCCGGTCCGCCGATTCTCCGGCGCCGTTTCTCCAGCACCCATGGGGTCACCGCCGTGCCGGTCAGGGGCCGTTGAAAGCGCCCCCACCCCCACCCCCACCGATTCTCCGCGCCTCAACGGGCCGGGGGCCCACTGAGTTCGGCCGAGTCCCGCCGGCGTAGGTTACGTATGGTCCTACCCGACGGGACCTCGGAGTCTGGCTGCGGGGCCGCCCTGGTGGGAGGGCGGGGATCCGACTCCGGGGACGTGGACCTCCCACAGTGGCTTGGCCACGCGATCGGGCTTACCGATCGGCGGGAAGGCTAATTCCGTGGGGGGGCCTATGTTCCTCCGCGCCGGGCCCCTGTAGGGCTCCGCCATATTGCCGTGGCGCACATGCACGGACCCGTGCCGGCAGTGGCACGCCAGCTTTCGAGCGCCGTAGCAGCGTACACCACTCTGGCGCCGTACAAGCCCCCTAGTGGGTGAATACCTGGGCCTGGAGGCCTGTTGACGCTGGAGTGGCTCGCGCCACTTTTGACGCCGGCGTCAGAAACTTGGCCACGGGATCAGAGAATCCCGGCCCTTGTTAAATGTCATTAAGGTAAGGCAGCATCGTGACGCAGTGGTTAGCACTGGGACTGCGGCGCTAAGTACCCAGTTCGAATCCCGCCCTGGGTCGCTGTCCATGTGGAGTTTGCACATTCTCCCCATGTCTGCGTGGGTTTCACTCCCACAACCCAAAAGATGTGCAGGCTAGGTGGATTGACCATGCTAAATTGCCCTTAATTGGGAAAAAGAAAATTGGGTATTCTAAAGTTTATTTTTAAAAATGACATTAAGGAACTCATGCATCATGCAACACTCTGTGGCTGTACAACCAAATCAAAAAGTGAGTCTTGTACCCCAGGTGGATTCTGAATTCAATGGCCTGGATTTCCTGACTCTGTGCTTCCCAATCTTATCACACATTTATTTCAACATGAGGACATGTTGGACAGAAGTGGAAAATCTGCTCTCATGAGTTTAACAAATGGCAAAGATGTCAAAATATGGACTTAGTGGTGGTCATAAAAGTTGTTTAACAAATTTCAGGATCATGAAATTGGAGGGCAGTGTCAGTTTCTATAACAATACTGGCTTTAGGACAGAAAACGACGAGTGGTGGTAAATGATTAATTTTCAGATTTGAGAATGCTAGACGGTCATGCTAGACGGTCATGTTTCTCAAGGTCGTGTTCCCAACTCTGACTGGACATATTCCCGAAGATGTTAGGGGCTAGTGACATCATGGAAAGCTAAGGGAGCGCAAGGGAGGAAAACAAACCAAACTTAATCAGACACATAACATAGTACGCTATAACCCTCAGCACGGTGTGCTGTGTGTGTGAAGTTTCAGATGCATTAGATTTTAGATTAGATTTAAATTTATTGTCATGTGTACTGAGGTACAGCGGCAAAGTATTGCTCTGCGTACAGTCCTGTCAGATCGCACCATACATGAAAAGAATAGGATACATGATAGCTACACAATGTAAATACATAGACATAGACATTGGGTGAAGCATACTGAGTGTAATGCTACACAGTAGAAACATAGAAAGTGTAAGCAGGCGGGGGCCATTCGGCCCTTTGAGTCTGCTCCGCCAATCATTATGATAATGGCTGATCATCAAGGAGCTGGTTTAGCACACTGGGGCTAAATAGCTGGCTTTGAAAGCAGACCAAGGGCAGGCCATCAGCACAGTTACAATTCCCATACCAGCCTCTCCGAACAGGCGCCGGAATGTGGCAACTAGGGGCTTTTCACAGTAACTTCATTTAAAGCCTACTTGTGACAATAAGCGATTTTCATTTCATTCATTTCAATACCCTATCCCGCCTTCCCCCCATATCCCTTGATCCCTTTAGCCCCAAGAACTATATCTAATTCCTTCTTGAAATTACACAACGTTTTGGCCTCAACTACTTTCTGTGGCAGCAAATTCCACAGATTCACCGCTCTCTGGGTGAAGAAATTTCTCCGCACACCTCAGTCCTAAAAGGTTTATCCCTTATCCTCAAACTAGTACCCATAGTTCTGGACTCCCCCACCATTGGGAACATTCTTTCTGAATCTACCCTGTCTAATCCTGTTAGAATTTTGAAAGTTTCTATGAGATCCCTGTCTCACTCTTCTAAACGGCAATAAATATAATCCTAACTGACTTAATCTCTCCTCATATGACAGTCCCGCCATCTCAGGCGTCAGCTTGGTAAGCCTTTGCTGCGCTCCCTCCTATATATGACTGGAGATGTGCATTTGTGACCTTGTGGAAGTCCTGAGGCATGGCCTCTGAGGGAATTGGCTGGGAAGCTTCAACTTTTTAAAATATATACATTTAATGTACCCAATTCATTTTTTTTCCAATTTAAGGTGCAATTTAGCGTGGCCTATCTACCTATGCTGCACATCTTTGGGGTTGTGGGGGTGAGATCCACACAGGCACGGGGAAGAATATGCAAAACTCTACACGGTCAGTGACTCGGGGCTGGGATCGAACCCGGATCCTCGGCACTGTGAGGCAGCAGTGCTAACCACTGCACCACCATGCCACCCCTGAAAACTTCAACTTTTAATGGATAATGCTCCTACTCTCTCAGATTCTCTACCAAAATGCCTCCGACTCTGTTGACATTGTAGTATTTGAAGAGTTACAATGTGCTAACCTGATAGTAAACTCAGGAAATGTTAGATAGATTAAAACACAACATCTGGGCAACAACAGAACTGACTGCACCTCCCAATCACTCACACTGACCCCCCTGACTACCTCCTCCTAACCCCTGACTACTCCCTGACCTAACATGACAACCACCCAACCACTAGTTTACCCCCTGACCTCCTGGACTAACCCCCAAAACCTGACATGACTACCCTAATGACCATGCTGCCCCTGACCACTCAAGTTCCATTCCCCAACCTCTCAGATCAAGCTCTGACCCCCTGGTTACCTTTGTTCCCAATCTGCCAACCCCCCAAACCATGCTCCCCCCAACTTGTTTTCTGACACCTCCGCCCCGACTATCTCCAACCTAACCTAATCCAACAGTGCCCTCCCCGACTTGACTAGCCCCTACCAGGCACGACTACCCGTCCCAACCATCCGACTCTCCCACTGACCTGACATGACTACCCCTCCTGATCACCCAACTACCCACCTGACTCACCTACCTACTCATCTACTCACCCACTTACCCATCACGCCTGCCCACCCACCCTACTATTCACCAACACTGCAAGAATTACTTTTAAACTTACACACTGCAGCTAGTGCTCTATTAGAGGGACCATATCCTCGTCCTCTCCAATGACAGAGTTCCCCAATATATAATAGACTCCACATTCTGGAAAAGCCAGGCTTTGAAGGTCCTGGGGCAGTGTCCAAATTGGGTGGGAATTTTTGAGCGGACAGGCAATCCAGCAATGGCTGCTGCTCCATGGAAGTTCCAGGCCATTATTTTTAAACCATACTCCTTTCTGTAAACATTGTCTCTCTCCAACATGACAAATTAATTCCACTCCCCAGTTCAAAGTGCCCTAACAAATTGACTTTACTAGCCTAAACAGCCACACCTTCCACCACAGGCCGGCAGTATGTACTGTTCGCAGCATTTATTGTGGCAACCAAATAAGACTTCTTGAGCAGCATCTTGCAAATCCATAGCCTCCACCACCAACGAGGACAAGAATGGCAGGTGGATATGAGCACCAGCACCATCTCCAAGTCACACACCATCCTAACTCCAACATGTATCACTGTTTCCTCATTGCCATTGGGTCAAACACCTGGAACTCGGTCCCACAGGATTAACGGACCAGTGAAGTTCAACAAGAAGGCTAACCACTTCTTTCCCAAGAGCCACCAGAGATAGGCGATGGCAGTAATGCCCACATCCCAAATATATATATTTTTTAAAGTGTCCTTATACCCTCTGAAAGATTCTTTTTTTCCTCAAACATTCTTTTAATGAGAGCCATGCTTCTTTTGATTTTCTTTAATGCCATAAAATGATTTATTTTGATGTGTTCCATCCATCTAATTTTATTTTAAACAAGGATTAAGTGGGTTTAATCTCGGAAAATATGTGGTCATTGCCCTATCTTACACTGTACTGCCTTGCCTCTTGAACGTTCGACCACATTGCCGTAATAATGCAATTTAGTTTACATGGCTCTCATTCCCGAAGGACAGAAAATAAAATCCCACAGTCGAAATAATGCAGCCAAGTGATTTTGCAATTACTTTAACCTCATTCTTGAATGTGGAAAACAAAGGCAGAGTCAAGGTTGCTGTGTGGCACAGTGCTTCAGTGTTCCAGCACACCACACAACAGCAGCTTCAACTTGCCACATGCTGAGTTTCCAATATTGCGAGGCGGTCATAAGGCTGTGGGGAGATGCATAGCCCTTCACATTTAGTTGTTTGGAGCAAGTGAGATTGTGTAATGATGAGTAACTATCCTGGGGAGCTAGTCCGGTCTGAGCAAGAGTAGATAATATTTTTTTTTAAACGGCTTTGCGGTATCTAGGTTGAAGGTCACAAATTTATTCCAAAATGTTTTCAGTGCTTAGAAAACTGCTGTATCGTTTCGTTAGTTCTGTTCACTACGTAATATCTTGCTGTACAATTAAAATAATGGGAATTCAGGGATTTAAATACTTTTTCTAATACAATGGGTGGGATTTTCCGGTCCACCAGCGAAGTGTTTCTCGGTGGCGCGCAGTTGGTTGTAGCGGGATTCCTTCTTCAACCCCCCCCCCCCCCCCCCCCCCCCCCCCCCCGCCCCCGGCTTGTGAACGGGATTTCCCATTGCAACCAAACCACGCTGCTGGGAAATGCGCTGGCAGGGTGCGCTGCCGGCGGGAAAAGTGAATCGCAATGACAGGAGAATTCCGGTCAATATATATCAAATGCAGACTTGCAGTGCTTTGCTACAACATACATATGAAACATATTCCCCAACGCAGATAAAATTACAAACCTAATAGCAAGAATGAAGGAGATAATTTAGTCAAATTGCTTCTGAACTACTTCTAGTATTATTGCTACCTACACTTGCACATGGGCATGACAATAGCACAGTGGGTAGCACTGTTGCTTCACAGCTCCAGGGCCCCAGGTTCGATTCCCAGCTTGGGTCACTGTCTGTACGGAATCGGCACGTTCTCCCTGTGTCTGCATGGGTTTCCTCTGGGTGTCCCGGTTTCCTCCCACAGAGGAAGACGTGCTGTTAGGTAATTGGACATTCTGAATTCACCCTCAGTGTACCCAAACAGATGCTGGAATGTGGCGACTTGGGGCTTTTCACAGTAACTTTATTGCAGTGTTAATGTAAGCCTACTTGTGACAATAAAGATTATCATTATTATTATATGCTTGTCTAGATAAACGGCTCAAATCGTTAACATTGTCAGAGTTGCCTATATATTTGAGTAGAGGTGCTGTTCATTTACTGCAACTGGGAAATGACGAGCCCGACCCTCAGGACTGTGTGTCACTCCGACTTGCTCGATCTCCTGCTGCACAAAGGCACTTATTGGTGGTGCTGCCTGACTTGTGGAAGAAAAAAAATCTGTTCTGGGAACACAGCTTTAAATTACACCTCCTGTTTACCAGTCAGCTAGTTCACAGCCTCAACCATTAATGGCTCCAATGTGACGTACAATAGGTGGAGGTAACGGCTTCATTATGGGAGAAAGAAAACAGCTCGATAAATAAGGAAGAAGTTGGACTATGACAATTCTTGTAAGGACTGCCGATGTTACCAGTGTCGTCTGAGGTACAATTGGCTGTTTTATAGTCTAGACTAACATCAACAACTAACATTTAGGCATCAAACAACTTTTCCCACTGCAAAGAAACAGAATATTTTCCTAATTCATGGCCGGGATTCTCCCCTACCCGGTGGGGCGGGGGGTCCCAGCGGGATGGAGTGGCGGGAACCACTCCGGCGTCGGGTCGCCCCAAAGGTGCGGATTTCTCCGCACCTTTAGGGGCCAAGCCCTCACCTTGAGGGGCTAGGCCCGCGCCGGAGTGGTTGGCGCGCTGCCGGCCGGTGGGAAACGCCTTTGGCGCCACGCTAGCCGGGGCCGAAAGGACTTCGTCGGCCGGCGGAAGTCCGCGCATGCGCGGGAGCGTCAGCGGCTGCTGACGTCATTCCCGTGCGGGGGGGTGTCTCTTACGCGTCGGCTATGGTGAAGGCTGTGGCCGAGGCGGAGGGAAAAGAGTGCCCCCACGGCACAGGCCCGCCCGCTGATCGGTGGGCCCTGATCGTGGGCCAGGCCACCGTAAGGGCACCCCCCGGGGCCAGATCGTCCCGTCCCCCTCCCAGAACCCCGGTGCTCGCCCGCGCCGCCTAGTCCCGCCGGTAAGAGAGGTGGTTTGATTCTCGCCGGCGGGGCAGGCATTCTAACAGCGGGACTTCGGCCCATCGCGGGCCGGAGGATCGCCGGGGTGGGCCCGTCGACGGGGGGGGACCCGTTGACCGGCGCGGCGTGATTCCCGGCCCGCCGAATATCCGGTGCTGGAGAATTCGGCAACTGGCGGGGGCGGGATTCACGCCAACCCCCGGCGACTCTCCGACCCGTCGAGGGGGTCAGAGAATCCCACCCCATGTCTCAGTGCACCTTTAGGGCAGGATGGTATTTCTATTCGGGTGAAGCTTCTTCTGCTCTGTCTTTTAACCTTTGCCTCAGATAATCATAGAATCCTACAGTGCAGAAGGAGGCCATTCAGCCCATCAAGTTTGCACCGACCCTCCAAAGAGAACTCTATCCAAGTCCACGGCCCTGCCCACCCCACCCTATCCCCGTAACCCTCTATCGTAATCTGCACATCCCTGGACACTCAGGGATCATTTTGAATGGCCAATCCATCTAACCTGCAAATATTTGGACTAAGGGAGGTGATGGATGACATGAATGCGATGCAGGCGGGGAAGGCCCGGGGCTGGATAGATTCCCCATAGTGTTTTATAAGAAGCTTTGTGCAGAGCTGGGGCTGTCTGGTGAGGACGTACAACGAGGCGAAGAATAGGGGGAGCTACTCCCCACATTGTCACATGTGTCCATATCCCTGATCTTAAAGAAAGTTAAGGACCCGGAGCAATGTGAGCCATACCGCCCGATATCGCTGCTCAACATTGATGCGAAGTTGTTGGCAAGGGTGCTAGGATCGCGAATGGAGGACTGTGTGCTGGGGGTGATAGGGGAGGACAAGATGGGATTTGTGAAGGGAAGGCAGTTGTCGGCGAATGTGCATAGGCTGCTTAATGTAATTATGATACCCTCGGAGGGGCAGGAGGTAGAAGTAGTGGTGACAATAGACGCAGAGAAGGCCTTTGATTGGGTGGAGTGGGTGTATTTTCTGGAGGTGCTGGGGTGGTTCGGGTTTGGGCAGGGTTTTGTGGATTGGGTTTGGCTGTTGTACAGAACACCGGTGGCGAGTGTTCGGATGAACCATATGATCTCAGGGCACTTTAGGTTACGTCGTGGGATGAGACAAATCTGCCCACTCTCCCCGCTGCTTTTCGCCTTGGATATAGAGCTGTTGGCAATGGCATTTAGGGCATTGTGAATGGTTGGAAAAGAGATTGAGCGGGGGGTGCCGAGCAAAGAGTTTTGCTATAGGCGGATGATCTGTTATTATATATTTCAGACCCGGTGGGCAGCATTGGAGGGGGTTATGAAGATTCTGAGGGAATTTGGCCGGTTGTCGGGGTACAAATTGAACATGGGAAAAAGTAAGGTGTTCCCAATGAATGCTAGAGGGCAAGAGAAGAGGTTATGGGAGCTGCCGTTCAGAGTGGTGGGGGTGGGTTTAAGGTATTTGGGCCTCAGCTACACAAATTGAACTTGGCATGAACAGTAGAGGGAATAAAGGCGGATCTTAAGAGGTGGCATGTGTTGCCGCTGTCATTGGCTGGGCCCGTGCAGATGGTGAAAATGATGGTGCGGCCCAGGTTCTTGTTCATGTTCCAGGACCTCTAAGAATTGGGTGCTCTAAATTTATTTTAAAATAATTTTGAAAAAGATGCTCGACATATTCTGAGATAAAACAGCCCATTTGATTGCTACCCATTCCGCAAACATTCAAACCCTCCACCACTGACAAACAGTGGCAGCCGTGTGTACCATCCACAAGATGTACTGCAGTAACCCACCAACGTTCCTGAGGCAATACCTTCCAAACCCATGACCATTTCCGTCTAGAAGGACAAGAGCAGCAGATGACTGGGAGCTCCACCACCTGGAGGTTTCCCTCCAAATCACTCACGATCCTGACTTGGAAATATATCCAAAGATGTGCCGGTATCTGGATTGGCTATGCTAAATTGCCCTTAGTGTCCAAAAGTTTACATGGGGTTAAGTAGCCCAAACCATGACCACTTTATCTGAGATGTGGTGGTACATTTAGCCCCAGCGTGCTTAGTCTTTTAAAAAATATTTTTTTTTCTAAATTTAGAGGACCCAACTCTCTTTTTCCAATTAAGGGGCAATTTAGCGTGGCCAATGCACTTTCTCTGCAAATCTTTGGGTTGTGGGGGTGAGACCCACACAGACACGGGGAGAATTGTTGAAAGGCCACACGGACAGTGATCTGGGGCCGGGATCGAACCCCGGTCCTCGGCGCCGTGAGGCAGCAGTGCTAGCCACTGCACCACCATGCGCCGAGCGCGCTTGGTCTTCGGAGGAGCAAAATGAACCAGTGTTTCCAATCACCCTCGAATTGAAATAAAAACAGAAAATGCTGGATAAACTCAACAGATCTGGCAGCATCTGTGGCGAGAGAAATAAATAGAGTTAATGTTTCAAATCTAAATGATCCTTCAAGTGTTCTACAGATCCTTCAGTAGAGGAACCATTTAGACCCAAAACATTAGCGCTTTGTCTCTCTCTGCCCATGCTGCCAGACCTGTTGAGTTTATCCAGCGTTTTCTGTTTTTAGTTCAGTTTTCCAATATCCGCAGTATTCTGCTTATATGTGTTTCACCTGATCCTCGGTTGGGAAAGTACAGGTATGTGGATGTAAGTTGAAGTCATGAGTCAGGAGTGATTGCGATTCCATCCCTTCCCCACAAAGTCAAATAGCCATCTTAATTTCAGTGAGTGAGCCTACATTAGGAGACAGAGCACTTTTGTTGAGATACTGGAACCAGAGTGCTGCTCATGGGACTGTATCACGGGATATTCTTGTGAGGGAAAAATAGCGTGAGTCATGAGGTATTTTTCTTAAATTATGAAAAAAACCCTGGCTATCCCCCACCATAAAAAATGTTTGCAGAATGAAATTGGAAACTGAAATTCTTTCAGCTTTCGGGAAAGATTTTTATAATGTTGTCGTACCTCATTCTGGCTGCAGTTGGTTTCTTTTTGTCTTATATTCTTTGTGATTATTATTTTTGTTCGTCATTTACATGTTTTTCCTTTTGACCTGAGACTGTTTTGGTGGATGAAATGGTTCTATTATTTACTTGAGTACTTCCTTTAGGAATGACAACACTGTAGCGCAATTGCTGAAAACAGGCTAACCTCTCAGCTCAATGAGACACAGTGACCTTTGTTAATGTGAAAAAGAGGCAGATTAAGAAGAGAATGTGCAAACTCAATGCAGACAGTGACCTGGGGCTGAGATCGAACCCGGTCCTCAGTGCTGTAGGCAGCAGTGCTAACCACTGCACCACCGTGCTGCGCCAGTCAAGAAGATCCATAGCGACATCCATACCCACATGTATACAAACAGCATCTGCTGTACCTATCTGTTCCTGACTGTATTGCCTCAGAATCATGATTTAAATAATTACCGTAAGAAGTCTTACAACACCAGATTAAAGTCCAACAGGTTTGTTTCAAATCACTAGCTTTCGGAGAACTGCTCCTTCCTCAGGTGAATGAAGAGGTATGTTCCAGAAACATATATATAGACAAAGTCAAAGATGCAAGACAATGCTTTGAATGCGAGCATTTGCAGGCAATTAAGTCTTTACAGATCCAGAGATAGGGGTAACCCCAGGTTAAAGAGATGTGAATTGTCTCAATGCAGGACAGTTGGTAGGATTTTGCAAGCCCAGGCCAGATAGTGGGGGTTGAATGTAATGCGACATGAATCCAAGGTTCCGGTTGAGGCCGTACTCATGTGTGCGGAACTTGGCTGTAAGCTTCTTGTGGTGGTATGTATTAGGGGTATTAAGGTACCCTGTGATGCCGAGAGGCTATTGGTGGATAGACACTGGGTCCCGATTGGATCAGCCGCCTGCTGGCTCCACCCAGTAAGGCGGAGTATAAGAGCCCGGATTCTACCAGCAGCCACATTCTGCAACTGTGCTGCTGGGGAACAAGTCTGCGTAATAAAGCCATCGTTCAACGCCTTCTCATCTCGTTTCGTGCCTGGTTGATTGTGCTACAATTTATTACGCAAACTTTTAAGGACATGGAGCTCCGAATCATCCCGGAGTGTCTGCGAATCAGCCCCCATGCGGCAAACTCAGCGGCCACTTTTAAACATTGGTTAGCGTGTTTTCAGGGATACCTCCGAACGGCCCCTGGCATACCTACAGAAGAACAGAAAATGCAGGTCCTGCATGCCAGGTTGAGCCCTGAAATCTACACGCTCATAGAGGATGTGGACGATTTCCCGGCGACGATCGCCATGCTGATAGGAATCTACGTTCGGCCCGTCAACCAGGTCTACGCATGCCACCAGCTCGCGACGAGACGGCAAATCCCCGGGGAATCACTGGACGAATTCTACAGTGCGCTGTTAATACTGGGGACAAACTGCAACTGCCCATCGGTTTTGGCTCACGAACACACAGAGCTGCTGGTCCGAGATGCGTTCGTGGCAGGTATGCTTTCATCCCAAATTCGCCAGCGATTGCTGGAAAGAGACACACTAGGCCTCAAAGAGGCATGGGCCCTCTTGGCCTCATTTGATGTGGCATCGCAGAACGCCCGTGCCTATGCCCCCGGCCGCGCGGCAGCCCCTTGGGCACCGTGGACCCCCGCCGCAACCGAACTCCCGGGACCCCCCGCATCCCCGCAGGCCTGCACTGCCAGAGCAGCAGATCACCTGGGGGGGCCCCGCTGCTACTTTTGTGGGCAGGGGAAACACCCCCAAATGCGCTGCCAGGCCCGCTCGGCCCACTGTAAAGGGTGCGGCAAAAAGGGGTACTTTTTAGCAGTGTGCCAGGCCCGGGGGGTAGCCGCAATCTCCGGGGGAGAACACCAAACTCAACCCCCCCCCCCAGCGATCCATGTGCGGCCATCGGGCGCTGCCATCTTGGGTCCCGAACTCCATGCTGGAGGGATGGGCGCCGCCATTTTGTGCTCCCTCGTCAACATGCGATCCATGGGCGGCGCCATCTTGTCCAACCCTGACCGTGTGCGACCCGTGGACGCCGCCATCTTGGCTGACGGCTAAGGACCGGGGTGAACGGCCCCATGGGGCCTGAAGAAAACACCCCGATGCAGCAACTACGACTGGCTTCTGTGACCCTGGACCCTGGCCCCGAACGCTCCAAACAGCAACAACGACGGTATTTATAAACGGGTACGGGACGCCCTGCCTGATCGACTCTGGGAGCACGGAGAGTTTTATACACCCCGATACGGTAAGACGCTGTTCCCTTCCGATCCACCCGAGTAATCAAAAAAAACTTCTGGCGGCAGGGTCCCATTCGGTAGAGGTAAAAGGGTTCTGCATCGCGAACCACACGGTGCAGGGGAGGGAGTTCAAGAACTACCGGCTTTACGTCCTTCCCCACCTCTGCGCTGCCACACTCCTGGGACTGGATTTTCAGTGTAATCTCCAGAGTTTAACGTTTAAATTCGGCGGCCCTATACCCCCACTCACTATCTGCAGCCTCGCGACCTTCAAGGTCGATCCGCCTTCCCTGTTAGCGAACCTCACCCCGGATTGCAAACCAGTCGCCACGAGGAGCAGACGGTACAGAAGTCCAGCGGCTGCTGAGGGAAGGCATAATTCAGGCCAGCAATAGTCCCTGGAGAGCCCAGTTGGTAGTTGTAAAGACCGGGGAGAAGCAGAGGATGGTCGTAGACTATAGTCAAACCATCAATAGGTACACGCAGCTGGATGCGTACCCTCTCCCCCGCATATCCGACATGGTCAATCGGATTGCACAGTACAAGATCTTTGATGCACAATCAATTACTCGTGAGACAAGGAGAGTCATACTAATCGGCTTTAATCAGCTAGAACTGTACCCAGCAGCTTCGATACAGAAAGTGAAGGCTGCTGGGACGGCATTGGTTCTTATACCCCGCCTCTCAGGGCGGAGCTACATACGTTGGCCAAAGGTAGACTCCTAGGTCTAGCCAATGGGCATCCACCTCTCAGGTACTGCAATACCTGGTATTACCACAGTCTTTTCCACGGTGGACCTTAAGTCCGCCTACCACCAGTTCCCCATCCGCCCGAGTGACCGAAAATACACTGCTTTCGAAGCAGATGGGTGGCTCTATCATTTTTAAGGGTTCCATTCGGCGTCACTAACGGGGTCTCGGTCTTCCAACGGGAGATGGACTGAATGGTTGACCGGTACGGTTTGCGGGCCACGTTCCCGTACCTCGACAATGTCACCATCTGCGGCCACGACCAGCAGGACCACAACGCCAACCTCCGCAAATTCCTCCAGACCGCGAACGCCCTGAATCTCACATACAACAGGGAGAAATGTGTGTTTAGCACCGACCGCCTAGCCATCCTCGGCTACGTAGTGCGAAATGGAGTGATAGGCCCAGACCCCGAACGCATGCGCCCCCTCATGGAGTTCCCCCTCCCCCACTGCTCCAAGGCCCTGAAACGCTGCCTGGGCTTTTTCTCTTATTACGCCCAGTGGGTCCCCAACTACGCGGACAAGGCCCGTCCGCTAATCCAGTCCACGTTTTTTTCCCCTGTCGACAGAGGCCCGCCAGGCCTTCAGCCGCATCAAAGCGGATATCGCAAAGGCCACAATGCACGCAATCGATGAGTCCCTCCCCTTCCAAGTCGAGAGCGACGCGTCCGATGTAGCTCTGGCGCCCACCCTCAACCAAGCGGGCAGGCCCGTGGCCTTTTTTTCACGCACCCTCCACGCTTCAGAAATCCGCCACTCCTCAGTGGAAAAGGAGGCCCAGGCCATAGTGGAAGATGTGCGGCATTGGAGGCATTACCTGGCCGGTAGGAGATTCACTCTCCTCACTGACCAACGGTCGGTTTCCTTCATGTTCGATAATGCACATTGGGGCAAGATCAAGAACGACAAGATCTTGCGGTGGAGGATCGAACACTCCACCTATAACTATGAGATCTTGTATGGTCCCGGAAAGCTGAACGAGCCTTCCGATGCCCTATGCTGCGGCACATGTGCCAACGCACAAATGGACCATCTCCGAACCCTCCACGAGGACCTCTGCCACCCGGGGGTCACTCGGTTCTATCACTTCGTAAAGAACTGCAACCTGCCCTACTCCATCGCGGAGGTCAGGACCGCCACCAGGAACTGCCAGATCTGCACAGAGTGCAAACCACATTTCTACCGGCCAGATAAAGTGCACCTGATAAAGGCTTCCCGTCCTCTTGAGCGCCTCAGCCTGGACTTCAAAGGCCCCCTCCCCTCCACCGATCGCAACACGTACTTCCTGAATGTGATTGATGAATACTCCCGGTTCCCATTCGCCATCCCCTGTCCCGACATGACCACGGCCACGGTCATTAAAGCCCTCTGCACCATCTTCACACTGTTCGGTTTCTCTGGCTACATACATAGCGATAGGGGGTCCTCCTTCATGAGCGACGAACTGCGTCAATTCCTGCTCAGCAAGGGCATCGTCTCGAGCAGGGCGACCAGTTACAACCCTCGGGGGAACGGCCAGGTAGAGAGAGAGAACAAAACGGTCTGGAAGACCATCCTGCTGGCCCTACGGTCCAGAAGTCTCCCAGTTTCCCGCTGGCAGGAAGTCCTCCCGGACGTCCCCCACTCCATCTGGGCTCTGCTGTGTACAACAATGAATCAAACACCTCACGAACGCCTCCTTGTCTTCCCTAGGAAGTCCTCCTCTGGAACATCACTTCCGACCTGGCTGGCATCCCCGGGACCCATCCTGCTCCGAAAGCATGTGCGGACGCACAGATCAGACCCATTGGTCGAGAGGGTTCATCTCCTCCACGCGAACCCTCAATACGCCTATGTGGCGTACCCCGACGACCGACAGGACACGGTCTCCCTGCGGGACCTGGCACCCGCCGGAGCCCCACAACCCCCCCCCAACACCAGTGACCCCCTCTGGAGCCACACACACCCCCAACACCAATCACCCTCTCCGTCCCACCGGCGCACCCCACAGCCGCACCATTCCCGGGTGGATCGGTCCTACCCCCAGCCCCGAATAGGGGTATTGGAGCGGGAAGAGGCATTGTGACGCCCCCAGAGACGACGGGGCCCGAACCAGCGTCTGCATCACCACTGGGGCTAAGACGATCGGCGAGGACGACCAGGGCACCCATTTGACTCATCGAATCAGTATAGTAAAGCAAGAAATGCCTCTGTAAATAATTTTTTTGGGTTGCCCAATAAAAGCGGCGTTGTAAGTAATACTAGTAGTTGATATCGGAGCATAGCCCCATGTTAGCGGCATCCTAGGTACCAACTCTGGAAACCCCTACCACCATACGGCCCACTACCCCGCCGAGTTCTTTTTTAACAAGAGGTGAATGTGGTGGTATGTATTAGGGGTATTAAGGTACCCTGTGATGCCGAGAGACTATTGGTGGATAGACACTGGGTCCCGATTGGATCAGCCGCCTGCTGGCTCCACCCAGTAAGGCGGAGTATAAGAGCCCGGATTCTACCAGCAGCCACATTCTGTAACTGTGCTGCTGAGGAACAAGTCTGCGTAATAAAGCCATCGTTCGACTCCTTCTCATCCTGTCTCGTGAGTGATTGATTGAGCTACACTTCTGTTCGGCGATTTTGCGTTGTCGCACCTCCCTCTGTTACTTGAGTGGAAGACTGATGACGTTTGAGGTGAATACTGTTCCAAATCATCTCGCTGAAAGAATTATACTTCCAATTTGACTGTTGATTAAAAATACCCTCCTGTTTGAGTGATACATATTTACTGTCCTTACAATGAAGACCTTGTTTCTGAGCGATTCTGTAAGAGATCTAAGGAAACCAATTGTTTCTATTATCAGGTAAGTGCCAAAACATTAATTGGAAATAAGAACAGAGGTCTTCTAACAGGACAGGATTTCCCAAAATGCAGTACGACACTGTGCCCTCACATCCAAGGTGTGTTGAAAAGGGCAAGACATCAAATAATTTGAAATATGATGGTATCTTGTGTCACAGAGTACAGGAAGTCATAAAATCATCGCATAGTCGCAGCACAGAAGAAGGCCATTCAGCCCGTCATTACAACAGAGGTTAAGGGGCGACCTGATAGAGGTCTACAAAATTATGAGGGGCACAGACAGAGTGGATAGTCAAAGGCCTTTTCCCAGGGTAGAGGGGTCAATTACTAGGGGGCATAGGTTTAAGGTGTGAGGGGCAAGGTTTAGAGTAGATGTACGAGGCAAGTTTTTTACACAGAGGGTAGTCTGTGCCTGGAACTCACTGCCGGAGGAGGTGGTGGAAGCAGGGACAGTGGTGACATTTAAGGGGCATCTTGACAAATACATGAATAGGATGGGAATAGAGGGCTACAGACCCAGGAAGTGTAGAAGATTTTAGTTTAGATGGGCAGCATGGTTGGCACAGGCTTGGAGGGCCGAAGGGCCTATTCCTGTGCCGTACTTTTCTTTGTTCTTTGTTCTTTGTTCATGCTGGTGCTGACTCCCTGAGAGAGCAACCTTGTTAGCCCCACTCCACTTCCCTGTAGCCCTGCAAGTTGTTCTCTTCAGATAATTATCGAACTCCATTTTGAAAGCCACGATCAAACCTGTTTCCACCACACTCCCAGGCAGTGCATTCCAGGTCCTAAGCTGCTCCCTGCTTAAAAAGGTTTTTCCTCATGTCGCCTTTGGTTCTTTTGTCAAACACTTTAAATCACTGTCCTCTGGTTCTCGTCCCTTCCCCTCATGATTTTGAGCACATCTCTATCAATTATCCTCTCAACCTTCTCTACTCGAAGTGCAGGACCAGTTTCTTTAACCCAAGAAGGGAATAATTCAGGTGGATATGTGGTGCTGGTCTAATATTGGGTAAACCAGTCAGCTGAATCCTGGTATGTCAGGCCTCGGTTTCCTGTTCAGCACAGTTCCAATTTGACCAGAGTGATTGGAGGAGCTCTACAGTTAAAACAAAGGGAATGGGGCCCAAAAGGAATATTGAATTACAAAGATACAAGGAAGAAAGGGAACTGGAAGAGAGCAAGGAATGGTAAAGAAAGGGCAAAGGGAGCAAAAGTAGGGATGTGACCGAAGAGCTAGATAATGGAATAGAAATTATTTCTTTAAAATGCCATGAAAGCACATTCTCCTGTGTTTGCATTGATCTCCCCCCCCCCACCCCCCAACAACCCAAAATGATGTGCAAGGGTAGGTGAATTGGTCACGCTAAATTGCCCCTCAATGGGAAAAAAAAGAATTGGATACTCTAAAATTTAAAACAAAGCTCCATAAAAAATTAAATGATGTTTATTTATAATTTTGTATTTATAGATACTTATGAGCTCTTTTACTTCCACCTTACTTGCTGTCCCCAGGAGCAAATCATTGGTACTGAATTAATTTTGAAGTTATCTACATTTTTCCTCAATAGTTTCATCTAGGTTGGAGGCTTTCCTGGAGGGAGGCGTTTGAGAAACGTTGAAAAGCTCCACTTTTAAAAAATTTCGTAAGGGCATGGCACAGGTGCCATACCATTTCTTTGTTGAGGTGGAATCTCCTGTGGCAAATGCTGTCCGTCATCTGTTCGAAAGACCAGCGACGCCTGTGGTGTGTTGGGTAGGCTGGGTTGATGTGGACTGCACTTGATGCAGTGTCGTGAGAGACAGACCTCCAACACTTGATAAGATGCAACATGATTTTATTTAACATCTAAACTATTATACATGTTCAACTGTGGGTTGACACTATGCTGACTTGACTGGAGACCTGATACTAGCCTAACCAGACTTACTAGCTACCACATGGTGTTTGCACTGGCCAGCTCACTAACTCTGACTGTCTCAGACGCTGGGTCCCGAGAGAGCAGGAAAACAGGTGCCCTCTGGCTTTATAGTGGTCGTGTCCTGTCTGGTGATTGGCTGCTCTGTTCTGTGTGCTTACTGGTCATCCCGTGTGTCAATCACTGCCTGAATGCACTCCATTGTGTACAAAGATGTATATTATGACATCTCCCCTCCTTTTTTAATTTTTTCTTCTGTACTGTGTGTGTTGAGACAATAAATATTAAGGTGCATGTGCGTGTGGATGTGTATATGTACATGACTATATACAGAATGTGCTAAAATGACCTTATGTACACAGGAAGGTGTCGTGAGTGCAGATATAGGTCAGATGAAACGGTAACAACGATATTTACAGAGGTCAAAATGATAAGGTAACACAGTTGTGCAAAAGTTCAGTATATAAGTTTAGTCTCTTCGGCGGGCAACGAATTCTGGTTGACCACCTCAAGGGTGGATCAGGGGCTGCCTGCACTTGGATAGGCGGGACCGCCAATGCGGTGGTCGCAGAGATCGGCAGAATTGCTGGCAGATCGGTGGCCTTGTGATAGGGCACATCCGGAGGAAGCATTGTGTGAGGCGGGACACCATGGTTAGGTGGCGGGGGTGGAATTCTGCGCAGCGCCCGTCTGTTGCGTTGTAGGAAGGAGCCATCAGCCATGCGGACGAGGAACGATCTCGGGGCCACTTGCTTGACCACCACAGCTGTGGCGGACCAGCTGCCGTCAGGCAACTGCACACGAACACGATCAGTTGGGACCAGCTCGGGGAGATCCGTGGCATGAGCGTCGTATGCTGATTTCTGTTGGGCCCGAGACTGCTGCATCTTTTGTATGACCGTGAGGTGGTCAAGGTCTGGAACATGGATGGCTGGAACCGTGGTTCGCAGAGTGCGATTCATGAGCATCTGCGCGGGAGACAACCCAGTGGACAGCGGGGATGCTCTGTATGCCAGCAGCGCCAGGTTGAAGTCGGAGCCTGAGTCTGCAGCCTCGCATTGTAATCTCTTGACGATATGGACCCCTTTTTCGGCCTTCCCGTTTGACTGTGCGTAGTGGGGGCTGGAGGTTACGTGACGAAAGTTGTATCGGCGGGCAAAATCAGACCATTCCTGGCTGTAAAAACAGGGATCGTTGTCACTCATCACCGTGAGCGGTATACCATGCCTGGCAAACGTTTCTTTGCATGCTTTAATCACCGCCTTCGACGTGAGGTCGGACAGTTTCACCACTTCTGGGTAATTGGAGAAGTAGTCGACCAGGAGGACATAGTCACGCCCCTTGGTGTGGAACAGGTCGACACCGACTTTGGACCATGGGGAGGTCACTATCTCATGTTGCTGCAGAGTTTCTTTGGGTTGAGCTGGCTGAAATTTCTGACATGTGGGGCAGTTCAGGGCCGTGTTGGCAACGTCCTGGCTGATGCCCGGCCAATAGACTGCCTCTCGAGCTCTGCGTCGACATTTCTCGACCCCCCAGGTGACCCTCATGGAGTTGGCCGAGCACAATCCTATCGAGCTTCATAAGAATGCCGTCCACCACCGTCAGGTCGTCCTTGACGTTGTAAAACTGGGGACACTGTCCCTTCTGCCAGCCATTCGTGAGGTGCTGCCTCACACGCTGTAGCAGAGGATCCTTGGCCATTTCCTCACAAATTTGGATGACCCTCTCATCAGTGGCTGGAAGGTTGGAGGTCCACAGTTGCACCTGCGCATCGATTTGGCAGACAAAGTCAGTTTGTTCACACGGTGTGGTGGTAGACCTGGAAAGGGCATCTGCAACAATGAGTTCTTTGCCTGGCGTGTGGACAAGTTCAAAGTCATAGCGGCGTAGCTTGAGAAGGATTTGTTGTAACCGAGGTGTCATGTCATTCAAATCCTTCTGGATTATTTGGACAAAAGGCCTGTGGTCCGTCTCAACCGTAAATTTTGGGACGCCATACAAATAGTCGTGAAATTTGTCGATTCCCGTTAGGAGGCCCAGGCATTCCTTCTCGATCTGAGCATACCGTTGCTCAGTGGGCGTCATGGCTCTGGAAGCATACGCAACTGGAGCCCATGAGGAGGAGTCATCCTGTTGGAGGACCAGCGCCCCAATACCGTCCTGGCTCGCGTCAGTGGATATTTTGGTCTCTTTGGTAGGGTCGAAGAATGCCAGAACCGGGGCTGTGGTGAGTTTTGTCCTCAACTCACGCCATTGGTTCTCATGAGTGGACAGCCACTGGAATTCCGTCGACTTTTTGACGAGATGGCGGAGGGCTGTGGTGTGTGCCGCCATGTTCGGAATGAACTTCCCGAGGAAGTTGACCATCCCTAGAAAGCGGAGGACCGCCTTCTTGTCCTCTGGGGTCTTCATGGCGTTGATCGCCGAGACCTTGTCAGCATCTGGCCGCACGCCTTGCTGTGAGATGTGGTCACCAAGGAATTTGATTTCTGATTGACCGAACGAGCACTTGGCTCTGTTGAGTCGGAGGCCATGCTCATGGATTCTGTGAAATACCTGCTTGAGGCGATCGATGTGTTCTTGAGGAGTTGTGGACCAGATTATGACACCGTCAACATACACGCGCACCCGCTCGATACCCTAGTTCATCTGTTCCATGATGCGGTGGAATACCTCTGAGGCAGAGATGATGCCAAAAGGCATCCGGTTGTTGCAGTAGCGACCGAACGGGGTACTGAATGTGCACAGCTTGTGACTGGATGCAGCCAACTGTATTTGCCAGAACCTCTTGGAGGCGTCCAGCTTCGTAAAGAGTTTGGCATTGCGGTGCTAGGTGGTGGGAAACGCCCGGGGTGGGCTGTCCGGCGCACGGGGAGGTCCCAGATGGCACTTGCCCCTCTACCCTGCGGGGGAGGAGGGGTGAGGGCGTCCCGAAGGAGGCAACAAGTTAAGGGTTGGTATATAGTGGCGGGAGCGGCCGGGGTCAGCATGGGTGAGCTGACTCACGGAAGCACAATGGGGGGGAAACCAGAGCTAAGCGGATGCTTGGCAGGGGAGGGGGGGGGGGTGCGGGGGGCTTGGGGGGGGAGGGGTGCTGCTTTGCTGACTGAAGGGGAGCCAGGTGAGGGGTATGGATGGAGAGTCGGGCGAGGGGGCCGCCAGGGGGAGAGATGGAGGAGGGAGGCGGGGGCACGCGGTTCGCCGAAAAAGGGAGATGGCTAGTCGGCGGCATGGGTGGGGGTGGTTACCCCCCCGACCAGGCTGATCACGTGGAACGTGAGGGGCCTGAATGGGACGGTCAAGCTGTCATGCGTGTTCTCGCATTTGAAGGGGTTGACGGCGGACGTGGCCATGTTGCAAGAGACGCACTTAACGCTCGTGGACCAGACTAGACTAAGGAAAGGATGGGTTGGACATGTGTTTCACTCGGGGTTCGACTCAAAGATCAGAGGAGTGGCTATTTTGGTCAGTAAAAGAGTGGCATTTGAGGCGGGGAGCATCGTGGCGGATAAGGGAGGCTGGTATATACTGGTGAGTGGCAAACTGTAGGGGGCCCGGGTGGTGTTAGTGAATGTATATGCCCCGAACTGGGACGATGCGGACTTTATGAGCCACGTGTTGGGTAGGATCCCGGACTTGGAGATAAGTCACCTGATTATGGGAGGGGACTTTAATCCGGCCTTGGATCCGAGCTTGGATCGTTCCAAGTCCAGAATGGGAAAGAGGCCGGTGGCGGCCAGGTCCTTGTGTGAGTTCATGGGCCAGACGGGGCGAGTGGTCCCCTGGACGTTTACGCGGCCAAGGATGAAGGAGTTTTCCTTTTTCTCCCATGTCCATAGAGTCTATTCACGAATAGACTTCTTTGTGTTGAGTAGGGCGTTAATCCCGAGGGTGGAGGGGGTAGAATACTTGGCCAAAGTGGTCTCGGACCATGCCCCGCACTGGGTGGACCTGCGACTGGGGGTGGAACGGGGTCAGCGCCCTCTCTGGCGACTGGATGTGGGGCTGCTGGCGGACGAAGAGGTGTGCGGGCGGATAAGGAGGATTATTGAGAATTATGTGGGAGCGAATGACACCAGAGAGGTGATGGTGGCAGTGGTTTGGGAGGCTCTGAAGGTGGTCATTAGGGGAGAGTTAATCTCCATTAGGTCCCATAGAGAGATGAAGGAGAGGGCGGAGAGGGAGAGACTGGTGGGAGAGATACGCAGGGTAGATAGGAGGTACGCGGAGGGGGGGCTGTTGAACGAGCGCCGGAAATTACAGGCGGAGTTTGACCTGCTGTCCACGGGGAAGGCGGAGGTGAAGCTGAGGAAAGCGACGAGGGCAGTTTATGAGTATGGGGAGAAGGCGAGTAGGATGCTGGCGCACCAGCTGCGCAGGAGGGAGGCGGCCAGAGAGATTGGGGGTGTGCGGGATAGGGAAGGCAACATGGTGCTGAGCCCAGAGAGGGTCAATGAAGTCTTCAGGGAGTTCTACGGAAGGTTGTACAAGTCAGAACCCCCCCGGGGAGAGGGAAGGGATGAGGCGGTTCATGGGCCGGTTGAGGTTCCCAAGGGTGGAGGCAGAGCGGGTGCAGGGACTGGGGGCCCCGATTAGGTTGGAGGAGGTAGTCAGGGGGCTGGCAGGCATGCAGAGGGGCAAGGCCCCGGGCCCGGATGGCGTCCCTGTAGAATTTTATAAGAAGTTCTCGGAGCTGTTGAGCCCGCTCCTGATGAGAACCTTCAATGAGGCAAAGGAGAAAGGGATCCTCCCTCCGACAATGTCGCAGACATTGATCTCACTTATCCTGAAGAAGGAGAAGGATCCGCTTCAGTGTGGGTCCTACAGGCCGATAGCGCTCCTGAACGTGGATGCCAAGCTGTTGGCAAAAATTCTGGCCACCAGAATAGAGGACTGTGTCCCGGGAGTGATTGGGGAGGACCAGACGGGATTTGTTAAGAGCAGGCAGCTGAACACGAATGTGAGAAGGCTCAAGAACATTATCATGATGCCCTCGGAGGGGGGGTTGTGGAGGTGGTGGCTGCGATGGACGCGGAAAAGGCCTTTGACAGGGTGGAGTGGGAGTATCTGTGGGAGGCGCTAGGCAGGTTTGGATTTGGGGAGGGATTTTTTGGGTGGATCAAGCTGCTGTATCAGGCGCCTGTAGCGAGTGTGTCCACAAACCGGCTAAGGTCGGAATATTTCAGGCTGCATCGGGGGACGATTCAGGGGTGTCCCCTGTCCCCGTTGCTGTTTGCCCTGGCAATCGAGCCATTGGCCATTGCGCTCAGGACTTCGGGGAATTGGAGGGGACTGGTGCGCGGAGGGGAGGAGCACCGGGTCTCCCACTACGCGGCTGACCTGCTGTTGTATATTTCAGACCCGTTAGAGGAGATGGGGGAGGTCATGCGGATCCTGGGGGACTTCGGGAGGTTCTCGGGGTATAAGTTGAACGTGGGGAAGAGTGAGCTGTTCGTGGTCCACGGTAGGGGCCAGGAGGAGAGACTGAGGGAGCTCCCGCTCAGGATAGTTGAGAGATAGTTGAGAAGAGCTTTCGGTACTTGGGGATACAAGTGGCCAGGAACTGGGATGCCCTGCACAGGTTCAACTTAACCCGGCTAGTGGAGCAGATGGAGGGAGAGTTTAAAGGTGGGATATGCTCTTGCTTTCCAAGGCAGGACGGGTGCAGACTGTGAAGATGACGGTTCTCCCCAGGTTCCTCTTCGTGTTTCAGTGCCTCCCTATTTTCATCCCCAAGTGCTTTTTCAAGCGGGTGAATAGGATTGTTACAGGATTTGTGTGGGCGAATAAAACCCCGCGAGTCAAAAGGGTATTCCTGGAGCGTAGCCGAGGCGGGGGTGGGGGGTGGGGGGGGGGGGGGGGGGCAGCAGCGGAAATGTCCCCACCTGTTTTCTAAGAAAGTCCCGAACCTGGAGGCACCTGAACGCATTCCCCGGGGGTAGACCGAACCTCTCCTCCTGCGCCTGCATGCTAGGGAAAGTCCCGTCTATAAACAGGTCCCCCATCCTCCTAATACCTGCCCTATACCAGCCTTGGTATCCCCCATCCAACCTACCCGGAGCAAATCTGTGGTTATTCCATATCGGGGTCCACACCGAGGCCCCCTCCTCTCACCTGTGTCTCCTACACTGCCAAGCTTACCACACTGTAGACACCGTCATGATTTTGCCGGCCATTGCCGCTTTAAATGGGCGGAGCCACAATTCGGACACGTCATGACGCCAACGTCAGCGCGTTCCGTGCGCCATCGTGCATGCGCAGTGCGGTCGAACGACATACGCACCTGCGCTGTCTGGTCGTCGGTCACGGTTGTGGCGCGCATGCGCAGGGGCCCAGGAAAAGCGCGCAGAATGGCCACTCTCGTCGATACTTAGGCCCTGCATTTGTGCGATGGCCTGCACCCGTTCCGCCTCGTGGGAGGTTAGTTTTGCCGTTTCTGCCGCCCTCATGTGGGAGTACCGATTGTTAGCATGTTCGTGGAGAACGCATGTTTCGATGGCGATGGTGAGGGTGAGCTGCTTGACTTTCAGGAGCTGCTGGCGAAGGGAATCGGAGTGGACCCTGAAAACGATCTGATCCCGGATCATGGAATCTGTGGTCGAGTCATAGTTACATGACTGCACGAGGATGCGGAGATGGGTCAGAAAGGATTGAAAAGGTTCATCCTTACCCTGAAGCCTCTGCTGGAAAACGTACCGTTCAAAGCTCTCATTCACCTCAATGTCGCAGTGGCTGTCAAACTTCAGTAGGACTGTTTTAAATTTTGTCTTGTCTTCGCCTTCAGCGAATGTAAGGGAGTTGTAGATGTGGATGGCGTGGTCCCCTGCTGTGGAGAGGAATAGTGCGATCTTCCTGGTGACTGATGCGGCCTCGAGGTCGGTGGCTTCTAGATAGAGTTGGAACTTTTGTTTGAAGATCTTCCAATTTGCACCGAGGTTGCCGGCGATGCGGAGCTGCGGAGGAGGGCGGACGTTTTCCATGTCACCGGATGGCTGTTTGCTGGTCAATGCTGATTCACTCAAGGTAGGTCCGTTTGTTTGCTGGCCAACGCTGATTCACTCAAGGTAGGTCCGTCAATTTTCAGCATCACTCACTGGTACCATGATGTGTTGGGTAGGCTGGATCGATGTGGACTGCACTTGATGCAGTGTTGCGAGAGACAGACCTCCAACACTTGATAAGATGCAACACGATTTTATTTAACATCTAAACTATTATACATGTTCAACTGTGGGTTGACACTATGCTGACTTGACTGGAGACCTGATACTAGCCTAACCAGACTCACTAGCTACCACATGGTGTTTACATTGGCTAGCTCACTAACTCTGACTGTCTCAGAGGCTGGGTCCCAAGAGAGCTCTTTGCCAGTCAGCGAAAATGGCTACTCACTTCCTCAGGTCCACGCAGCAGCCTTTCCGTCAGCTTCACGTTTTTAAAAACGAGTACAAATCGACACCCGTGTGACCACTTACTGAGGAGGCCCGTAGATCACGGGGGGGAGGAGGGTGGTGGAAAGTTGATAGCTCTGCTGCCTCACAACGCCGAGGACCCGGGTTCAATCCCCGCCCCGGGTCACTGTCCATGTGGAGTTTGCACATTCTCCCCGTGTCTGCGTGGGTCTCCCCCCCACAACCCAAAGATGTGCAGGGTAGCTGGACAGGCCCCCCTTAATTGGGAAAAGGAAGAATTGGGTACATTAAATTTATTTTAAAATATATCACAGGAGTCCGTTAGATAAGGGTCGCTCCCATTAATTGTTTGGAGATTGGCCTTAAGTGGTGATTATTGGTTTCGTGCCACATTGTGGCTTGAACCTGATTTCGCCAACGGGAGTGGGTTGGTTAGATCCCAAACAGATTGGCGCCCGGAACGGTTCTCATTTTTGGCCTCTCTTGCGAGTAAATGGCCTTGTCACGCTCTTGTTTAAGTACATCGCGGTCATTAAATCGTGCCCAAGACGATTGGCAAATGAACCAGAGGTGACATGATGAAACTTTATTTATACAGTGAGTTGTTGTGATGGGAATGCACTGCCCGGAAATGTTAACATCTAACAGCCAAATGGTGAAGGATGAGATGGGATATCAGTCTTTACTCTGTTTGGATTTATTCACAAAGTGAAACATTTCAAGACTGGTTTCTCACCACCCAGTGTCAAACGTGACCCTTTATATATGCTGAAATAATCAATGCCCTCGACTTGTTTATCCTCGCTTTTCATTTAAAGAGTGGTGGAAGCAGCTTCAATGGTATTCTTCAGAAGAAAATTAGATAAGTACTTGAAGGACACAATGTGCAGGGCAATGGATTGGGGTTGGAGGTTGGAACTAATTGAATCCCTCCTCCAAAGAGTCGGCACAGCCACGATGGACCAAATGGCCTCCCTCTGTGATGTTTGATTCTATGGAATGAAAACAGGGCCCACTTGATAACGGTGGCTGTTGCGCTGAACCTACCCCTCCCCCATCTCCACCACGCCCCTGTCATGATCAGACTTGTTTTCCTTTCTACGGATGCAGTATGTAAGATTTGTACCAGATTGAAGGGAGCTTCTCATGATAAAACATTGCAAAGAAGTGTTACCAGTAGGTCCCTTAGGCTTTAATTAAAGATAAATCACAGCGAGCAGTACTGCTTGGATAATCCTGTAACCCCGAAGAGCTGCAGAGCTTCACAGTTCAAAAAATGTATTGTGAAGTCCATTCAGGATGTATAAAACGAGACAACGCTGGGAAGGTACAGTAGCTCAGTCAGCACCTGTAAAGAGAAAATATAGATTAGCATTTTGGGTCAGATCATTGTTTTCCAATATTTACAGTTTTACTCTTTTTTTTCTTTTTTAATTTAATGCTCATCAAGAAAATTGCAGTCAGGTAGCTTTTGTGCAGTTGCACTGCTTTTGGCCAGATCCATTTGAAGCATGGTATCTATTTTGAAAAGAATTGCTGCAGAAGCATCTTGCGTGATGATTTCCTGATCCGATTAATGCTTTCATTTCTTGTATCTAAAGGTTGATGGTTCGTGATATTGTTGAAATAAGGCGTGAAGCACAAGTGGTGTTTCATGAAGTAAAAAGAGAACTTGTACCTAATTACTCTGGCACTGTTCTCTTTTTTTCACCCATCAGTAATTTGCTCAGTCAACCGAGCATTTGTTTCCCGATTTCAACACAAGGATTCAATAAGAGCGTTGAATGAATACTGATTTTGTTCGACTTGGCACAATGTCTTGGTATTGTTTATCCATTCTGTTCTCTTCAACACTGTGCACTAATAGGCAAGTCATAGATTATCATAGAATTTACAGTGCAGAAGGAGGCCATTCGGCCCATCAAGTCTGCACCGGCTCTTGGAAAGAGCACCCAACCCAAGGTCAACACCTCCACCCTATCCCCATAACCCAGTAACCCCACCCAACACTAAGGGCAATTTATCATGGCCAATCCACCTAACCTGCACATCTTTGGACTGTGGGAGGAAACCGGAGCACCCGGAGGAAACCCACGCACACACGGGGAGGATGTGCAGACTCCGCACAGACAGTGACCCAAGCCGGAATCGAACCTTGGACCCTGGAGCTGTGAAGCAATTGTACTATCCCCAATGCTACCGTGCTGCCCTCAAAGTCAGGTTGAGGTACCATGTGACCTTGCACTAAAATAAAAACAAGATACCCAGGATACTGGAAATTGGAAATTAAAAACAGAAAGTGCAGTAAGTACTTAGCAGGCCTGGCTAAGTGGAGAAGGAAACAGAGTTATTAGCCAGAGTTTTCCGGCTGCTCATGTTGGCAGGATCCTCCGCTGTGTGTTTCCCAATGGCAAGGGTTGTGTTCAACCGGAGACTCTGCTGACAACGGCGGGACCGGAAGATTGCACCGCAGGCCAATGGCAGGCCACCTTCCGCGGTGGGTTGCTCGGAAAATCCCACCCAATGTTTTGAGTTGAATGTAACTCTTGCTCGGAGTAACATTGGGTGGAATTTACCCTGTATTTGGCAGAGTGTGACAGCGGGTGGGAAGAGAGGCGTTGAAGCTGCCGGCACGAACGACAGCTTTCTGCATCATTAGGAACACCAAACAAAAATGGCAAGGGGTAGATCCTAGGACATCATGCTCGATTGAGTCCGCCCTGCGCCACCAGTAACTTAGTTTGTTCAAGGTCAGGACGCAATTTTTAAAGGCTACACCAGTGCACAAAGATTCATATGCGACCATCTCCCCTACCACACAACTGTCCTCAGCACTGACCAGGCCCCACCCTTGGCACTGCCAGGCCATGACCCTCTCCCCAAAGTGAAGTACTCACCTGAGCCCCTCTAGAACCAGGGACCCGGGTTCGATTCCTGGCTTGGTCACTGAACGGAGTCTGCACGTTTTCGCTGTGTCGGTATGGGTTTCCTCCCACAAACACCCAAAAGACGTGCTGTTAAGTGAGTTGTACATTCTGAATTTTCCTCAGTGTACCCATAGGACCATAAGACCATAAGACGTAGGAGCAGAATTAGGCCACTCGGCCCATCGAGTCTGCTCCGCCATTCAATCATGACTGATATTTTTCTCATGCCCATTCTCCTGTCTTCTCCCCATAACCCCTGATCCCCTTATTGATCAAACATACCCAAACAGGCGCCGCAACTAGGGGATTTTCACAGTAACTTCATTGCAGTGTTAATGTAAGCCTACTCATGACACCAATAAAGATTATTATTCTCATTGGAAGACCAGTCATGATTCAGGTCGGTCTGCCCAAACCCCAACGTGAATGGATTATCTCATCGTGGGAGTGGTGGTGATTCAGGCATAGAGGCCTGATAATGAGATGTAAATGTATTCTTTTTTAAAAATAAATTTAGAGTACCCAATTCATTTTTTCCAATTAAGGAGCAATCCACCTACCCTGCGCATCTTTGGGTTCTGGGGGTGAAACCCATGCAAACACGGGGAGAATGTGCAAACTCCATACGGACAGTTACCCAGAGACGGGATCGAACCTGGGACCTTGGCGCCGTGAGGCAGCAGTGCTAACCACTCTGCCACCATCTCGCCCTAGATAAGTGTATTCTAATGATTTTTATTATGTTGAATATCGTGATTCCTGTTATACGACTGGCAGTGTGGGGGGGGGGGGGGGGGGCGCGGTGCGGGGACTATTGCGTCATTTTTTATGTCTGCGTGATTTGGACATCTCGCGAGATTTTTCACTCCCATCGCCGATCCCACCCGGTGAAAACGGGAGTGGAATTGGTCTCCTCTCCCCTCCACCTCTCCCAATTAACTCTGTTTCCTTTCTACAGATGCTGCCAGGATTGCTGAGGTTTTATAGTACTTTCTGTTCTAACTATGAAACTTGGCACTACTGTTTGAGAATCCTCTGAAGTAACAAGGTGATATGCAAGGGACAGTTTGTATTTTTTGAGTGTACTTTTAGTGCCAATAACTTTGCCTTTTAACGATGAGGGAAAAACCCCAGCTCACCCCAATAGTTCAGACAATAAATGTACCTCTTGGTGAGGTACTCAGTCATACAAATCAGGGTACATCCAGAGCTGATTCCTATGGGAAGATATCACTCGGAATATAGAAGTCTAGTCTGGGCTGAATTAGCTGGTCTCAGCTTTGGGGTTGTGGATGCTGCAATTTGCCTCACAATCCTGGGCTAAAGAATGGAAAAATCAGCAAAGGCCCAGTCCCTGATTGCTCTCTCAATGATTCTGGATAGAAAGTGCACAGATGTTGATGCCAAACAGGAATAGGATTGGAGGTTGGACTGATACTCAGTGATGCCTGATTAACCTGAATGTAAAAAATTAACCGCTTCAGCGAGGCTCCATAAAATTGACAGTACTCACAGAAATAGATCCTTGTACATGTTGCAATTATCAGGAAAAGGGATTAAGGAACTGGAAGGCTGAGGAAGAAAAGGAACGAGTAAGGCCTGGAAGGATCAAACTAATCTTTGTGTACCACAGTAATATATTCACCGAGTCCCCAAGGCCTAGAAGATTAAGAGGTCAGACTTCAATGACACAGCACAAGCTTTGACCTGCTTATTTGAATGGTTTTCTTCTGCATTGTTTTGTTTAACTTTATGCTTTGATTTTTAAAAAGTAGTGGAAATCTTTTCTTTTTAAATCTAGAAACTTGGCCTTAACTTGCAACAAATCAAGTATGGCCGGCAATGATAATTAGTTTCCATTTATTATGGAAAAGGGGCGATTTTTTTCATGAGCTCTTGAATGGCCACGTTGATGATACTCCTCACATAATTAGATTGTTTTAAAAAAATACATTTTGAGTAACTAATTCTTTTTTTTCCAATTCAGGGATAATTTAGCGTGGCCAATCTAACTGCCATGCACATCTTTGAGTTTGTGCGGGAGAATGTGCAAACTTCACAGTTCTATGTTCACACGGACAGTGACCTGGGGTCGGGATTGAGTCCAGGTCCTCAGCGCCGTGAGATTAGATTGTTTCATTGAAATGGTGACGATGTGATCAATGTCGTCAACTTCAAGTTGTGCTGCTTTCAGGAAAAAACACATTTCGTAAACGTTGCTTCTTTGTTTAGAAATACACAATGCGTTGTGGCCACAATGGGATTGAGCAATGAAGCATCGTGACATGGAGTGAGAGGATGTTATAGTTCAATTACACTTCACTCAGTTCCGAATCTGCACTGTGACAAACAGGAATGTTCGTGGGGAAAGGAGAGGGGAAATTGGTCTAATAAGTCTCCATTTAGTCATTGGCTAAAGGAGGGATTGGCTGACACCTGTCACATAAACTAAATAGACGTTTGCCTGGACACGGAGAATAGATATCCCTTACTCGGTTTGGAAAGTGTCACTAATAAGCAAAGCAATCGACGACACAGTGTGGTTAATCAATATTCAAAAATGCAACACAATGTTACTGGGCAGCAGGGTAGCACAGTGGGTAGCACTGTTGCTTCACAGCTCCAGTGTGCCAGGTTCGGTTCCCTGCTTGGGTCACTGTCTGTGTGGAGTCTGCACGTTCTCCCCGTGTCTGCGTGGGTTTCCTCCGGGCGCTCCAGTTTCCTCCCACAAGTCCAATGCAATTTGGACATTCTGAATTCTCCCTCTGCGTACCCGGAATGGGGCGACAAGGGGCTTTTCACAGTAACTTCATTGCAGTGTTAATGTAAGCTTACTTGTGACAATAAAGATCATTATTATTGTGAACGCCACCATCACTGTCAAAAATAAAATATTTGTTGATCCTTGAGAAGCTCAAGCAATGGTGTGCCAAATCCTTTTATGAAGCATGCACCTGACAATAAGGAAACTTCAGAAAAATTACATAATTCCAGCTTTCTGTAATTCCCTACCGCTCCGAGGGTAGAACAAAACCCGAGAAGCATCCCTTTGCTCTGTAGTTATGGCACTGACATCACCGAGCTGAAATAATAAGAACTCGTAATCTCCCTGCACAGCATGCTGTTTGTAAATCCAGATCATTATCCATCTGCCCCTCTCTTTGCAACATATTACAAACAAATAGTAAAATAATCAGCGATCCACACAAACAACTTGTTCGGGATCTTTCTTTTAAAGCCTCTCCTAATCATTCTTATGGTTTTTAAATGTCTTTCATTTTTCACTTTGGTACCAATTGGCGAACCCAATATGATATTTGGATTAATTTAGTTGATATTAGCTATCTGTATTGGGATAAACCAAATTTTCTTCACCCATCGGAGGGATTTTCTGTTTCAACATGACTCTTGGGATTCTCCGACCCCCTGCCGGGCCAGAGAATAGCTGGGCGGTGGTGTGAATCCCGCCCCTGCCGGCTGCCGAATTCCCCAGCGCCGAGCTTTTGGCGGGGTCGGGAATTGCGCCGCGCCGGTTGGCGGCCGCTGGGAGCGGCCCCCCCACGGCGATTCTCCGGCCCACAATGGGCCAAGCGGCTGCTCATTTTAGGCCAGTCCCTCTGGCGTAAATTAGACCTGGTAATTACCGGCGGGACCTGGCTCTGCGGGCGGCCTCGGGGGCGCACTGGGGGATCTGGCCCCAGGGGGTGTCCCCACGGTTGCCTGGCCTGCAATCGGAGCCCACCGATCTGCGGGTGGGCCTGTGCCATGGGGGCACTTTTTCCCTCCGCACCGGCTGCTGTGCACCTTTGCCATGGCCGGTGCGGAGATGAACCCCCCTGCACATGCGCTGGGATGACGCCAGCACACGATGGTGCTCCCGCGCATGTGTCAACTCGCCTCGGCCGGCAGAAGCCCTTCAGCACCGGTTGGCACGGTGCCAAGCCCCTTCCGCGCCGGTTGGCGCGGCGCCCACCCCGCCGGAGCCGTCCTCACCCCAGAAGGTGCGGAGGATTCCGCACCTTCCGGGCGGCCCGCAGCCGGAGTGGTTCACGCCTCTCCTCGGCGCCAGGACCGCCCGCCCCGCCGGGTAGGGGAGAATCCCGCCCACATTCTTCTATTCCAGTGGATGATTGAAATATCGGTACGTCACATCTCCTGGTTCATCCCTCAGTATTATCATTTAGTCTGCACACCTTATACTCAACTGATTCCTGTGTGCTTCCCATTACTTGATTGTCTAATTATACTAATCAAAAGCATTTCAGTGAATTTATATCACCAGGACTACAGTATTTTGTTGCATTATTGTTAACAGTGCACAGTCACCTCAATGAGGCCATGTGGCTGCCTCTGAAAACTTTGCACAACAACAACCAAACTGGTTTCTATGGATGCCCTGAGCGGCAATAGAACCTCAAGCACCAATAGAAATGCATGTAAGGTGGCACATTGGCGCAGTGGTTAGCACTGCTGCCTCATGGCACTGAGGACCCAGGTTCAATCCCGGCCCTAGATCACTGTCCGTGTGGAGTTTGCACATTCTCCCTGTGTCTGCATGGGTTTCACCCCCACAACCCAAAAAGATGCGCAGGGTAGGTGGATTAGCCATGCTAAATTGCCCCTTAATTGGAAAAAAATAATTGGGTACTCTAAATTTTTCAAAAAGAAATGAATGTAAAGCTGCCACTGGAGATTGACATGTTTTCCAGCTTCCTGGATGCCTGTAGCATCAAAGGGTTTGTATTAGACCTTTCTCAGCCAATGGCTCACCAAACACTTTCAAGAAAATGTGCACCTATTATTGGGATTACATAATAATACATGAGCTGGAGATATCATTGTAGCTCAATGCTGCATTATCTTCTCAAGGTGGGTGTCAGTTCCTGAGGGACCAGATCCTGATGGATCATTAGCAAGGAGTTTATGCCATTATATTATTCACCTAACATTGGGAACAGTTAGGACAGCATGGTGGCACAGTGGCATTGCTGCCGTGGCAATGCACGGTGGCATTGCTGCCTCACGGCGCCGAGGTCCCAGGTTTGATCCTGGCTCTGGGCCACTGCCCGTGTGGAGTTTGCACATTCTCCCCGTGTTTGTGTGGGCTTCGTCCCCCACAACCCAAAGATGTGCAGGGTAGGTGGATTGGCCACGCTAAATTGCCCCTTAATTGGAAAAAATGAATTGGATACATTAAATTTAAAAAAACATTGGGATCAGTTTCCCTATTACCAGTTCTATAAATCTATATGCATGATCAAGAAAAAAGTGATGAGGTACATATGTAGAATATAAGAGCAGGGAGGTTATGATGGAGCTGTATAAAACACTCGTTCGGCTAAAGTTAGAGTACTGTGTGCAGTTCTGGTCGCCGCACTATAGGAAGGATGTGATTCACGAGAAAGGGTGCAGAGGAGATTCACCAGGATGTTGCCTGGACTGGAGCATTTCAGCTACGAAGAGAGGCTGGATAAGCTGAGGTGGGTGGGACCTGAGTGCGGGATATAAAATTATGAGGGAGATAGATAGGGTAGAGAAGAAGAATTTTCTCCTTCATAGAGATGTCAATAACCAGGTGCATAAGAATTAAGGTGAGGGGCAGGAGATTTAGAGGGAATTTGAGGAAAAAACATTTTCACCTGAGGGCAGCACAGTGGTGCAGTGATTAGCACTGCTGCCTCACGGCGTCAAGGACTCGCGTTCGATCCCGGCCCCGGGTAACCGTCCGTGTGGAGTTTGCACATTCTCCCCATGTATGCTTGGGTCCTCCCCCCCCCACAACCCAAAAGAATGTGCAGGGTAGGCGGATCGGCCGTTAAATTGACCCTGAATTGGGAAACAAATTATTGGGTACTCAAAATTTATATTAAAAAAAACATTGTCACCCAGATGGTGCTGGGAATCTGGAACTCACTGCCTGAAAGGGTGAGCGAGGCAGCAACCCTCACAACATTTAAGAAGCATTTAGACGAGCACTTGAAATGCCACAGCATACAAGGCTGCAGGTCAAGTACTGGAAAATGGAATTAGAATAGATAGGGCAGCACGGTAGCATAGTGGTTAGCACAGTTGCTTCACAGCTCCAGGGTCCCAGGTTCGATTCCCGGCTTGGGTCACTGTCTGTGCGGAGTCTGCAGGTTCTCCCCGTGTGTGCGTGGGTTTCCTCCGGGTGCTCCGGTTTCCTCCCACAGTCCAAAGATGTGCAGGTTAGGTGGATTGGCTATGCTAAATTGCCCTTAGTGTCTAAAAATTGCCCTTAATGTTGGGTGGGGTTACTGGGTTGTGAGGATAGGGTGGAGATGTGGGCTTGGGTAGGGTGCTCTTTCCAAGGGCCAGTGTAGACTCGATGGGCTGAATGGCCTCCTTCTGCACTGTAAATTCTATGAAAGGCGCTTAATGGCTGGCACAGACACAATGAGCCGAATGGCCTCTTGCTGGGCTGTAAAACTTTGGGCGGAGTTGGTTTCATTGAGAAAACCATGGAAAATCCAGTTGGGGCCAGTGGGAAAACTCACCGTATATTCAGCCTCTTTAAAGACATTTTTTCTCTCCAAGTGATTCACGCTGCACTCGTGGTGCCTTGCCTCTGATTTGCGCGTCCTGGGAAAACATAATCTCTGCAATCAGTTGGGCAGTCAGTTCCATTTAAACACCTCTCCAGCACTTGTTCTAAGTCTAATCGGGGGGGGGGTTGCCAGAAAGACAGCACCATGTTTTCCAAAGGGAGCCCTCAGCAATCTTCTCAATGAGGTCGAGCAGAATTGGGAAATCCTCAATCACAATCGAGCAGATGTCCATCCAGCAAAGTGACCAACCCTGCCTGGGAGGCTGAGGCCACGATTGTCAGCTTACTCTAAAAGAGGGCAGGGCTGATTGGATTGGATTGGATTGGATTTGTTTATTGTCACGTGTACCGAGGTACAGTGAAAAGTATTTTTCTGCGAGCAGCTCAACAGATCATTAACTACATGAGAAGAAAAGGGAATAAAAGAAAATACATAATAGGGCAACACAACATACACAATGTAACTACATAAGCACTAGCATCGGATGAAGCATACAGGGTGTAGTGTTAATGAGGTCAAACCATAAGAGGGTCATTTAGGAGTCTGGTGACAGTGGGGAAGAAGCTGTTTTTGAGTCTGTTCGTGCGTGTTCTCAGACTCCTGTATCTCCTGCCCGGTGGAAGAAGAATGGAAGATGATGTGCCGGAAGAAGATGAATGATCTTCTTCGTGCAGTCAGGATAAGTCCGCTTCCTCATGTCACCCTCAGCACCCCTGAACACAGCCCTTACACGCCCACCCACCTCACAGGGTAACAGCACTTGCCATGCGCTGCCCCCAGGCCCCCCCGATACAATTCCCCCAGTAACTCCAGTGTCCCTCAAATACCCCTCCCACTAACCTCCCTCGCATGTCACACTTAACCCCCAGCTGCCATCGCACGAATCCCAACAAAATTCTTCCCATCTGACTTATTTCTGGACAAACTTGAGCACAGACGTGAGTGGGCACAGCCGGCTATAGTGATGTCGGAGCTCAAGACCCTAACTCCATTTGTGGGACAAGCCCTTGAGCTCGGTGGCGAGGAGCAGGACTGCTCCTGTGCAGAGGGCGAGGGAGGAGACCAAAGACACAAGTGAGAACTCTCATCACAGCCAACCATGGTGCAAGCCTCACATGAGTAACCTTTCCCCTATCATTGTTTCCCTGTCCTGCACTATGTTCATCTCCCTTCAATTGCAGGTCAATCATCAGACCAGCCCGGACTATTCTCGCTGGCCCTTGATACCCAGACCTAAGCAGCTCCGTGGCAAGCACCTCAGATACTAGCATTGAAAAGGCATTATACCTGGCACCCACACCCTGCAGAAACTTGCACCTCAGTGAGAATAATTGATAGGCAGGCTTATGGGTCACTCACTGGTGAGCACCGTAAACCTGATTATCCACAGCAGGCTAAGGCAGGGATGTCCCAGGGATCCGGTACTTGAAAGGATGCTGGGGCCCAGGTGTCTGTTGAGTCCCATGCTGATGACGTGCCCTTGGGGTATGGTCGTCCCAGAGCTGTTGGGACTGCAAAGGAAAAGTCACGAGCATCAGGAAGGAATGACAGCGTCCCTTCTCGGATTGCAAGGCCGACTGGAAGAGTGCCATTGCCTTCTGTCTGAGGAGATGGTCCTGTTAGTCTTATTCAATGAGGTTAACATTGCGATCCTGGCGTCCACAGTAGAGACTTTGGTGCAGGATGTGCACTCCATGATGGGGGATGGCTGCTCCATGGTTCAGCTCATGACCTCCAAGGCTGAGGGAATGAGCTCCATGGTGCACGGCTTCAACACCCGTGCTGCCCGAAAGCAGGCCGGGACCTGAAGTGTTGGGTACTCTGACACACAGACAAACCAACACGGTTGCTTATGGTACAACGCAGTTTTATTTCATTGAACTATAAACATAGTAAACTCTGGTATTCAGCACATGGTGAACCTCTGAGTGGCTGGCAATGAAGTCTGTGCCCTGAGCTCTCTCCTGCTCGAGTGCCCAGGAAGTGCCGTGTTCCCTGCTTTGTACTGTGTATGCTCTTGTCCGTGATTGGCTGTCGTGTTGTGTGTGTTGATTGGTCCGTTGATCTGTCCATCATTATGTGTGTATGTATGTGCTGTGATGTTCACCTGAATATCATGACAGGACCCTCAAGTCTAAGCCCCCAGGAAATGTCCACCTAGAAGTCAGCAGGCCGCCTCAACACAGCTGTGGATCCTAGACAGAGCGGGAGGGTGAGGAAGAGTAGGAAACGATAGGCACCTTGAGGACACGTGTGATCCTAGGCACTAGTAGAGATAAGTCACCATTGTAATAACTAGCTAGCATGAAAATTCACTTTGCCACCCATAAAGCACCTCCACGCTCTAATGACCTGGTGCCCTCTCTACAAACCCCTGGGAAAACCTGTGCTTCCTCCCTGTGCAGTGAGGGGATGGCAACATAATGCCTCTCCCACCTTCCATACTGATGACTCAGTAATGCTGAATCGCTCCTGGTGCAGACCTCGCAGCCACACTCCCCTCTCAACATCCCATCCACGGAAGGTCACACCAAAGCTCAGGCCTCTCTAGTTATGAGGATGCCTTTGGCTGAAAACGTGTGATAGTATGTCAACCTGGTCAGTGGGTGGAAATACACACCGGGACCCCTGACCTTGGAGGAGGTAGTAGCAGCTGAGGTGTGTCATTCAGCCTCACTGGGCCCTTAGGCCACCCCATTCATTGACAGGTTGTGCTCAGCTCTCTGTCAGGCAGGAGTCAGACATATTGCAGAGGGTCGTAGGAGCATCGCTCTGTGCTCACTGCATGTTATCATCGTTCTCCAGCAATGTCCGGTCAGTCACTTTAGCTCCCCGCCCATGAATGGAGCGACTATATTGATGACCTGCCGCAGGTCCCATTATAGTGAGAATAAGTGAGGCCCCATGTTAGGAGAGGTCTTCACATCCTAGTCCTAGTTGACACCAAACCGAGAGTCAATGAGGACATCCCCAGTCCTGTACCACATCCAGGCCCCAGCCATTGCTCGAGGTCCTTCCTCCTCCTCCTGTTCCAGTTGCTCGTCCCGCTGTAGTGCCTGAGTGTGCAGAACACAGCAGACCACTATGAAGTGGGGCACTCCCTGGGGGCTGTGTTGGGGGGCTCCTCCTGACTGGTTCCGGCGCCGGAACTTCATCTTGAGCAGGCTAATTGCCTGTTCGACCAGCGCACGCGTTGATTCATGAGCCTCATTGTAGCGAGTCTCAGCGGGTGTTTGTGCCCTTCGCACCGGCATCTTCAGCCACCTCCTGAGTGGGTACCCTTTGCATCCCAGGAGCCATCCCTCCAGCCGCTGCTCTCCCACAAAAACTGCTGGGATCTGTGAGTGCCTCAAGATGTAAATATCATGGATGGTCCCTGGGAAATGGGCACACACCTGCATGATGCACATCGCAAGGTCACAGACGATCTGAACATTGCGGGAGTGGAATCCCTTGTCCGTATGCTCCCCCCATGGGTGAGGAGTGAGGACAGTTGAGTGTATTCAATGGATCTGTGTTCACTGGGGAACAAGAGGCTGCCCCCCCCCCCCCCCCCCCCCGTCATCCCCTGAACGGGGTGACCGATGAGCGAATTCACCATAACGCCTTGCATTGGTGGGGGGGGGCTGGTCACACCTGTATCATCTCTCTGTTATGGAGAAGTGTGTGAGCCTTGGAGTTCAATGTTTGGGAGCTACACTTCCAACTATTTTGATCGACACAATTAACCAAGTAAACTAAATCAGATAAACTGAGGGTCAAATTAGAGGGGCAGTCCCTTAAAGGGAAACTGCCTGAAACAAAAAAAGAGAATAAACCTTCTTCCCTGATTGGGAATCAAACCCAGGTGGCAGCGGTGAGAGCACTGAATCTGAACTGCTGAAACGCTTCCAACTGTTTTGATCAACCTAAATAACTAAGTAAACTAAGTCAAATAAACTGAGGGACAAATAAAAGGGACATTTCCTTAAAGGGAAACTGCCTGAAAAAGAAAATCACAAATAAGACTTAAAACATCAAACCATAATGTGATAAGAGGGGTCAATAAGGCACCCCAGCCCCTGCGAAGCCTAACAGGCACGAAAGGGACACCTGGTTGCAAATGTAGCTGCGGTAGAGGGCAGAAATTTGGGTTGGACAACCCCATTGTTTGCCCGCTGCCTGGACCTGTTAATGGCAAGTTTCGTCGGGTACAGGTTCATGAACTGATCCTCCTCCTTCCCCGCCCCTCTCCACACTGGGCAGGCATAGATCAGCAGCGTGGGGCTGAAGTGCAAAGAAAACTGCTAACAAAAGAATTTTTAAACAACTGAAAAAGGGGTGGAGTCTTAAACAATCTAGATAGGTTTTGTCCATGTATTCCACAAGGCCGCCAAAAGGGCACGCATCTTGGGAGTCCATGAAGCGATGCGACCTACAGTTGTATGGGATTGCTGCGCGCAACAACTTCCAACCCAGGTCCCCAAAATTAAGGGGGAGAACTCCCCTGTAAAGGGACCTCCAGTGGGGACCTCTGCCGACGGATGGCAATAAGGTGTGCCAAGGCATGTCCGGGTGACGGGCGAGGGCAACAAAAGGAAGGGTGTGCAGCAGCCATTCCATGAAATGCAAAAGAGCATGGAGGGCACTTCCGTGAGGTGGCTCAAGCTGTGGGGCTCTGGCTCCCGAGAGGGTTAGTCAGGGCTTGGGACCAATGTGAAATTCTGTCTGAGCAGGGATCCGCTCAGATGAGAGTCCACCGCACATCTGCACTGCCTTGAGATCACGAGTGCCATCGAGTCCAAGCACAACACTTTTGAGGTCATAGACGGCATTGGTCTTGAGCCGGAAACTCCCCACCGTGGGTTGCGCCATCTCGTTGGGTGTCATTCAGCCCACCTCTCTGCCACCCAGCACATCCCCGATCCTGGTCACCCGGCAGCCACAACCCATCCCTCCACCAGCCATAGGAAGTGGTATTGGTGGAGGTGCGGATTCCTGAAAATTGGGTCCCTGACGATAGCCGCTACACCAGACAGGAGAAAGCTTCAGCGCAGCGCGATTCCCGCCCCCGCTGAATATCCGGTGCCGGAGAATTCGGCAACCGGCGGGGGCCGGATTCACGCCAGACATGCCCCAGACATTGTGTAGCTCCTATTGAAAGATTGGCGACACCTGTCAGGTGACAAAGACCTGTCAGAACTATGACCAGGAGCTACATGTTATAGTTCAAGCCATGCACCTGGTGGAAGAAATACATCGCCAGGGCACACCATCTGGGAGGGGCTCGGCATAGAGATATCGCTGCATGGTCTGAAGGCGGAACACTGGCACATGGGTGTCAAGGCACACCAGCGCCTGGCTGCCCTTCCTAAGCAGGAGATTCACAACCTCAGCAGCGACCCAATGCAGTCTCTTGTCCCAGAAGAACTGTATGAGCATTCTCTGGATGTTAATGACAAAGTCAGGGGGAGGGGTCAAAGTGACCAGACAGTACCACAACATGGAAGCAATCACATATTTTGAGACCAGGGGCGAAATTCTCCGGTATCGGCGCGATGTCCACCGACTGGCGCCCAAACGGGCGCAAATCAGTCGGGCATCGCGCCGCCCCAAAGGTGCGGAATGCTCCGCATCTTGGGGAGTCGAGCCCCAACCTTAAGGAGCTAGGCCCGCCCCGGCCGAATTTCCACCCCGCCAGCTGGCGGAAAAGGCCTTCGGTGCCCCGCCAGCTGGCGCGGAAACGACATTTACGGGCGGCGCATGCGCAGGAGCGTTAGTGGCCGCTGACGGCATTCCCGTGCATGCGCAGTGGAGGGAGTCTCTTCCGCCTCCGCCATGGTGGAGACTGTGGCGAAGGCGGAAGGGAAAGAGTGCCCCCACGGCACAGGCCCGCCCGCGGATCGGTGGGCCCCGATCGCGGGCCAGGCCATCGTGGGGGCATCCCCCAGGGCCAGATCGCCCCGTGCCCCCCCCCAGGACCCCGCCCGCGCCGCCTTGGTCCGCCGGTAAGGTAGGTGGTTTAATTTACGCCGGCGGGACAGGCATTTTAGCTGCGGGACTTTGGCCCATCTGGGCCGGAGAATCGCAGGGCGGGGGGGGGGGGGGGGGGGCGCCAACCGGCGCAGCGTGATTCCCGCCCCCGCTGAATATCCGGTGCCGGAGAATTCGGCAACCGGCGGGGGCCGGATTCACGCCAGCCCCCGGCGATTCTCCGACCCGGAGAGCACTAGCCACTGCGCCACCGTGCTGCCCAACAAATATATTTTATCGGTTACCTGTTAGCTAATTATTAGATGAATTGGAAGGAACAATGGCAGGAGAGTGATGGTGGGGTTACATTCTTAATGATGAGAAACTTGGGGCGAAATTCTCCTACCCGCCCCGCCACATTTCTGCGCCGACCGGCCAGCGGGAGTCTCCGTAACACCGGCCGGTCAATGGGGTTTCCCATTGTGGGGCACCCCCACACCGTCGGGAAACCCCCGAGCGCCGGCAGAACGGAGACTCCCGCCAGCGGAGAATGACGCCCTTGATTCCTAACCCATCTCAAACTTCCAGTTCAACTAGGATGGACTGCGTGTCAGGCAAATAACATGCTCTCAAGAGGCAGTTTGATAACTTAAATGTGTTAACAAGGCGATGCACCTCTGTGTGCTATCTGGAGTTAGCGAGCTGTGAAACACTAATGGTAACAAAATGCAATAGTTTCACTTGTTTTGACACTCTTTATGACATTAGGGCACCAGGACAAGGTCAAATTCTGCTTTTGTTACATGGAATTCTGGGCTTTGGACCATATTTTATGGATCATGAAGAAGAATTTAATATTTATTGCATCCTTTTATTTGCATGAAATTGGTGTAACACTGATAAATATAGCAACAGAACAGAAGAGCAGCAGGATTACTCCCCGACTGTTATGCTATTATGATAATACAATACCTTGGGCTTATTTGCACCAATTGCTCGTAAGGGATTGGGTAAACACTCTATTCATTAAGACTAGGCACATGAGAACAGTTATACATAGATATAAACCTGGAAGACATCCGAGTTGTGTGCCTGTGAGTGAAAGTAAGACTGAATCACATGACAGAGTACGAAGTCTTACAACACCAGGTTAAAGTCCAGCAGGTTTGTTTTGATGTCACTAGCTTTCGGAGCGCTGCTCCTTCCTCAGGTGAATGAAGAGGTATGTTCCAGAAACAGATATATAGACAAATTCAAAGATGCCAGACAATGCTTGGAATGCGAGCATTAACAGGTGATTAAATCTTTACAGATCCATGACAGAGGTCATGCTGATATCCCTTAAAGGCATATTGATATTTGTTACATCCTTTTGTTGGTAAGCAATGGGTGAAACACTGATCTATATTGCAACAGAAGTGCAGCAGGAGTGCTCCCCAACTCCTCAGCTCTCTGTCCACAAACAAGTAGCCCACCATTGACTATATTTGCCTTAAGTCAGCAGTCAATGAGGTCTGAGGCCCAAACATGCCTTGACCTTGGAGCTCCTGGTTAGGTTCCATGTTGCCTGCACTGCGTTCAGCTTGCCTGGTCCCAAAAACAAGCCCAGGCTAGTTTCTACCTTTACGTTCTGCCAATCTGCCCCTTATTCCACAATTCACTCCTAAATCAGTGGACGACTACATTTATTTTCCCATATTTGGACCTTCTCACTGTTACAGGAAAGTAATGAACATTTCCAGACTAAATGCTGTATCTTGAAACACAGTTCGTAAAATGTCTGTACTTACAGTGATTATTTAAAACTCTGATCAACCTACTGTGGAAGGTTCGATTTGGAAAATTGCAAGAGCAAATGCTGCTGTGGTGTGGATGGTATTCTCTAACATTTTGCTATTTAATCTGCATGGTAACATATACACAATGTCCTGCCTGAACTGACCTTGTGAAATGTTTTTGTATCTGAATGATTTCTGAATCACTGAGAGATTTTTTCCGAGTGAGCTAAATGGATTGGAGTCAGCATTAGCAAATCACATACTTAAGTACCAAAGTGCTTACTAAGCTCTGTGTTTCCATTCTCTCTCTCTCTCTCTCCCCCACCCCCCATTCCATTTCCTAATATGGACTGGTGGTCAGAGCGATAGTTTATCCATGATGGACGGCTTGGTTTAATGTGACTCAGGTCACTTGAAAGGAACCAAATATTAGTCATCACTTTTCAAAGGGTCATTGATAAAAGATCTAAATATTTTCAGAAGTGTTTCCACTTTTAATATACCATTTTGATTTATAATTTTGCATCATCCCAACCTCTAATCAGACCAGTTACTAGTATAATTATAACTGGCTGGTGGATGGCTCTGCATTGATTTCGAATTTTCCAGGACATTTTAATGTTATAAAGGGATCAGACACAGCCATCTACAAAGGTATTTTCTAACTTTGTTTGTACTTATTCAAATGTTAATTAGTTTTCCATAACAATGAGAGTTGTCCCCATTCACACTATGGTCTCCCTTCTATTTCAATTTGTGAAACTGAGCTTTCTGAGTCACACAGATTTCATTGGGCAGAGGCTGTGCCTGTCTTTTGTCCACATTTCATGATGCTGGAGAGCACTGTTAAACTAATCATGGTTACTTAGTTTGAATTAGTTGGATACACTGAGCAGAATCAGTTCAAAGTCAAAGGTCACGTTAGCACTACCCACAATTTTCCCGATGTTATACAGTCCAAAGATGCGTAGATTGGGTGGGGTTGTGGAGATGAGGCAGGAGAGTGGGCCTAGGTAGGGTGCTCTTTTACGGGCGGCATGGTAGCACAGTGGTTAGTACTGTTGCTTCACAGCTCCATGGTCCCAAGTTCGATTCCAGCTTGGGTCACTGTCTGCGCAGTCTGCACTTTCTCCCTGTGTGTGCGTGGGTTTCCTCCGGGTGCTCCGGTTTCCTCCCACAGTCCAAAGATATGCAGGTTAGGTGGATTGGCCATGCTAAATTGCCCATAGTGTCCAAAAAGGTTGTGTGGGGTTGCTGGGTGGCAGGGATAGGGTGACGTGGGGGCTCTTTCCAAGGGCCAGTGCAGGCTCGATGGGCCGCACTGAAAATTCTATGATTCTATGGGTCAATGCACACCTGATGGGCTGAATGGCCACCTTCTGCACTGTAGGAATTCTATGGTTACTGTCAAACAGTGAGCAGGCAAATCTAGAATTTGCAGAATGGCATAATTGAAGCTAATGGGGGTAACAGCAAGGTGAGAATACTGTTCTGTCATTAACAACACTCTTGCCAACACGCAAAAGGCTTAGATGTCTGTGGTGGTATGTATTAGGGGTAGTACGGTACCTGTGAAGCCGAGAGGCTATTGGCTGACAGGTCCCGGGTCCTGGTTGGATCTGCCGCCTGATGGCTCCGCCCAGAAAGGCGGCGTATAAGAGCCCGAGTTCTCCCAGCAGCCGCATTCTGTAACTGAGCTGCTGGGGAACAAGTCTTGCTTAATAAAGCCTCGATTGACTTCATCACTTCTCGACTTGAGTGAGTAATTGTTGCGCTACAATTTCTAAATCAAATCTAACTGACAAATCTATTACAGTGAAGCCGTAATTAGTGTGAATTCAAATAGTTATTCTTTTTCACACAAGAACACTTGAATGTGAAGGACCAGGAACAACAGTCATAAAGCCGGAACAAAATCAGAAAAGGCTGGGAATACTGAATGAGTCTGGCAGCATCTGTGGAAAACAGAATTAACATCAATGGCCTTTCATCAGAACTGGAAACTTGGGGGCAGTGGGTAGCTGAGATCCCAGGTTCGATCCCGGCTGTGGGTCACTGTCCGTGTGGAGTTTGCACATTCTACCCATGTTTGCATGGATTTTGCCCCCACAACACAAAGATATGCAGGGTAGGTGGATTGGCCACGCTAAATTGCCCCTTAATTGGAAAAAGTGAATTGGACACTCTAAATTTATTTTAAAGAAGAACTGGAAACTTGCAACACTTCTAAAATAAAGTCGCCATAATCCCAGATGACCAGAGGCTGCTTTCTCTTTCGAGGGAGGGCGCTGACTGGTGGTGATATAACCTAAGGATCACCACACCTCAGGCGAAGAGCAAGGGTGAGAAGGAATTGAACTTGCGCTGTTGGCCTCATTCTGCATCACAAACCAGCTGTAAAGGTAAACAGTTTAGGTAAATACAGAGTCAGGGAATTGGGGGATGAGAGGAAAAAACAAAAGGTAAAATGGTAAAATGGAGAGCAGCAGAGATTAAATGAAGGGTTGAAAAAGCTAAATAAGTGGATGGTAATGGGGAAGTAAAGAAGCAAAAGATGTGTGTAAAGGAAGTGTAAATAATGATAAGAGGTCATTGATGTGTTATGTACTCTGGGATAACACAGGCTGCAACTCGATGCAGCTTTGACCAAAAGATACTCCAGACTTTGAAGTAAGTTCAATGTGATTTATTGAACCATTAGCACAGTTCGACTCTCCTGCTAATCTTGCTATAGTAACTCAGTCTAACTAACCAGTCTGCTCTAAGCCACATGGGGGTGTGATGCTTCTGATCTGCCCCTGTCCTTCTCTCTAAGTGTCGCCTGTGGAAAGAGACAGAGCATGTGTGCCCTGTCCTTTTATATGGGTTGCCCCCTTGTGATAGTGTCACCTCTGGGTGTCTTGACTGCCCATTGGTCGTGTCCTATTCTGTGTGTTCATTAGCTGTATGTCTGCATGTCATGACATCTCCAGTGCTCCCTCTAGTGTTTACTTAGTTGTAATGTATTTACATTAACCCCTTGTGTATTAACAGTGATGCATATCACCACTTCCCCCCCTTTTTTCGTGTTACATATTTTCTGTACTTTGTCAAAGAAAATTGAACAAAATAGGTAGATAAGTGATGGCATGTACAAATCATGATGGCAGTGATGATTATACAATACCAAATAATAGTTATGAGCCCAAAGGTCATGAATCTATATGGTCGAGTGGCTTTCTTGTGCGTTATGGAAGTGTCGATGTTGATGTTGTCATTCCCTTGTGAATACCGTCAGTGTCCCTGTGCCTAAGGAACCAAGAAGTCATCAGGAGGTGTTCAAATGGTCAAATCACTTTGTTGTCTGATGTGGACTCTTTTGTGTTTCGATGCTTGTGGTAGCGATTCTTGATGTCATCTTTCCTGTCTGACCTGGACTGGTGTCTGTGTTTGCGGTATTGATGCTGTATATCAGCTGCCTTGAAAGCTGGTCTGCTTGTTTGAGTGGAGCAAATGTGAATTTGTAAGATGTGTTATCATGCCATGGTATGTCTGCACACTTGCCATTGGCTTGAGCTGTGCAGTCACAGTGTCCTGCATTGGCAGAGTTGTACCATGTCATATCAGTCGTTGTTCCATTGTTGTTGTTTTAGTCATGCTTGTTGTTGACGTTGGTGCCTTTGGTACGCTTCTTTTGTTGTCTGTGTTGTTGTTTGTGTAGGTTTTGTTGTTGTGCTTGTTGCGCTCAATGACCATTCCGAGTGGAGAATTTGAGTCCTTCATAAAGTTACTTTTGTCAGTGTCCTTTGTGGCGTCTGCTGTTTCATTAAGCCGTCTCTGATTCCTCGGTGCTCCCCGTCTGGAGTCATGTCCGGTTCACTAGTATCATCTTTGGCTTGTCGATGCTCCCCGTCTGGAGCCCTTTCTGGTTCACCTGAATCACCTTTGGTTTCTTGATGCTCCCTGTCTGGAGTCATTTCAGGTTCTCGTGGAGAGGCTCGAGTAGATGAGGTTTCAATTAACGTGGTGTCACTGGAGTCACTAGTAGCCTCACTTTGATTGTCAAGTGCCTCTGTACATACTAGCTGAGATCTGTCAGTCTCGCTGAGATGTCGCACATCTTGGGCGTCATTCTCTGACCCCCCGCCGGGTCGGAGAATCGCCGGGGGCTGACGTGAATCCCGCCCTCGCCGGTTGCCGAAGTCTCCGGCACCGGATGGGCCGAAGTCCCGCCGATAAATTGCCTGTCCCGCCGGCGTGGATTAAACCACCTTTTGAACGGCGGGACAAGGCGGCGTGGGCGTGCACTGGGGTCCTGGGGGGGGGGGGCGCGGGGCGATCTGGCCCCGGGGGGTGCCCCCACGGTGGCCTGGCCCGCGATCGGGGCCCACCGATCCGCGGGCGGGCCTGTGCCGTGGGGGCACTCTTTCCCTTCCGCCTCCGCCACGGTCTCCACCATGGCGGAGGCGGAAGAGACTCCCTCCACTGCGCATGCGTGGGAAACTGTCAGCGGCCGCTGACGCTCCCGCGCATGCGCCGCCCGGGGATGTCATTTCCGCGCCACCTGGCGAGGCAACAAAGGCCGTTTCCGCCAGCTGGCGGGGCGGAAATTCCTCCGGCGCCGGCCTAGCCCCTCAATGTTGGGGCTCGGCCCCCAAAGATGCGGAGCATTCCGCACCTTTGGGGCGGCGCGATGCCCGTCTGATTGGCGCCGTTTTGGGCGCCAGTCGGCGGACATCGCGCCGTTTCGGGAGAATTCCGCCCCTGGTATGGGAATTGTGAAGCCTTTGTCACTTGTCGCACATACAGTGGGTAGACGTTCAGTGTCTTCTTGTTGGTTAGATGAGCTGGGTAGACTGTCAGAGTCTTCTTCTGGTGGCTCAAATAATCTGGGTAGACTGTCATCGTCTTTTTGTTGTTCACGCGAGCGTTGCAGACATGCATCGTCTGCTGCAGGTTGCTCAGATAAGGTTGCTAGACCTTCATGGTCTTGTTCATGCAAGGACTGCACTCTGGAGTCTTGCGCTGCTTTATCGTGGAGTCTGTCAACGAGCTCGCTGTGGAGGCTTGTACCGCTCTCTATGGAGTCTGGCATCGTTCCCTGTGTGGAGTCGTGCAGTGATCACGCTGTGGAGTCTTTCTGTGTTCTCTGTGTGGAGATGTGCAGTGGTGTCGCTGTGGAGTCTCTCATCGCTTACTGTGCGGAGTCGGGGACTCTTCGTGGTGCGTGGACCACTCTCTGTGTGGAGTCGGGGACTCTTCGTGGTGCGTGGAGCACCCTCTGTTTGGAGTCGGGGACTCTTCGTGGTGCGTGGACCACTCTCTGTGTGGAGTCGGGGACTCTTCGTGGTGCGTGGAGCACTCTCTGTGTGGAGTCGGGGACTCTTCGTGGTGCGTGGAGCACCCTCTGTTTGGAGTCGGGGACTCTTCGTGGTGCGTGGACCACTCTCTGTGTGGAGTCGGGGACTCTTCGTGGTGCGTGGAGCACTCTCTGTTTGGAGTCGGGGACTCTTCGTGGTGCGTGGACCACTCTCTGTGTGGAGTCGGGGACTCTTCGTGGTGCATGGACCACTCTCTGTTTGGAGTCGGGGACTCTTCGTGGTGCGTGGACCACTCTCTGTGTGGAGTCGGGGACTCTTCGTGGTGCGTGGACCACTCTCTGTGTGGAGTCGGGGACTCTTCGTGGTGCGTGGACCACTCTCTGTTTGGAGTCGGGGACTCTTCGTGGTGCATGGACCACTCTCTGCGTGGAGTCGGGGACTCTTTGTGGTGCGTGGACCATTCTCTTGGTGTCAGGCCGCTCTCTGTGAGCTTGTACCGTTCTCCGTCTCTTGGCATCAGGCCGCAGCAGAATCCTATACTCATGGGTCGGGATGTCGTCTATGCTGGGCAGAGGATCCTCAAATCCGAAGAACTCGTCCATGACTGTCGGATGTTTCAATGCACAACACATCTCGTTGCGGTTCGGATTTGCTACTGAGGTCGCCACGTCCAATGATGAAATCATCGTCTGAGTCGTAGTCTTCAAGGACTAAATCATCTCTTAGGGCCGTGCTAACTGCTTGTTGCAGGGTTCTGCAGAGGTTACTTTCAGCTACTGGTCGAAGTTCAGCCATTGTGCTGTCGTTCCAGGTGAAAGAATTGTGTTTTCTGGCTTAAAAAGTTTTTTTTCACTATTTTCGGACATTTACCCTTTAAGTGGGCGTGGTCCAAGGCCTCGGACTTCATTTGCACATGCGCAAATCGCTTTTCCTTTACTGTGCGTTCTTTGTGTAACTGCGCATGCATGGCTTCCCGCGCATGCGCAAAACACTGTTTTGCCGGTTCGCGTCTTCCGGGGCATGTGCGGCTGCTTGCACAAGATGGCTGCCAATCAAAATTGCCATTTGCCTCTGCTGCAAGCCTACCTTTGCCTCGTGGTGAGTATAGGCTCCAGTTTTACCGATTTATTTTGTGTTTACCTCACAGTAGTTTTCAAACTTGTCCAGGACTGTCTGGAAGTCTCTCTTGTCCTGCCCTTTGGAGTACTTGAAGGAGTTGAAGATTTCTGTTGCACTTTCACCCTCAGTGGTGAGTAGAAGATCTACCTTCTCAGCATCGGCCACACCATCTAGGTCGGATGCTACCATGTAAATCTCAAATCTCTGCTTGAATGCATGTCAGTTGGCACTGAGATTGCTGTGGTACCTGAGCTGCTGAGGAACCGGAATCTCGATCATCTTGCCTGGGTGCTGTTGCTGGTCGTCACGGATCTTGATGAGTTGAGCTATATAGATTCAACAGGCACTACTGGTACCATGATGTGTTATGTACTCTGGGATAACACAGGCTGCAACTCGATGCAGCTTTGACCAAAAGATACTCCAGACTTTGAAGTAAGTTCAATGTGATTTATTGAACCATTAGCACAGTTCTCTATGAGTTCGACTCTCCTGCTAATCTTGCTATAGTAACTCAGTCTAACTAACCAGTCTGCTCTAAGCCACATGGTGGGTGTGATGCTTCTGATCTGCCCCTGTCCTTCTCTCTAAGTGTCGCCTGTGGAAAGAGACAGTGCATGTGTGCCTGTCCTTTTATATGGGTTGCCCCCTTGTGATAGTGTCACCTCTGGGTGTCTTGACTGCCCATTGGTCATGTCCTATTCTATGTGTTCATTAGCTGTATGCCTGCATGTCATGACATCTCCGGTGCTCCCTCTAGTGTTTACTTAGTTGTAGTGTATTTACATTAACCCCTTGTGTATTTACAGTGATGCATATCACCACAGTCATTACCAACAGTTGTGGTCCATTGTCCGCTCCACGTCTTTAAAGTTGTGCATGATTCCTTAAAATTTCCTTTGTGTGGCTGTTCATGGGCGATATTTTAAAGGGGAGGATTTCTGTGTAGTCTACGTAGTAACATCCTGAGGTTGTTGTGCGGCCACGCACTTGCGCATTTAAGAGGGAGAACTGCTGCCATCTTAAATAATGGGTGCAGAGATGAAAATTAGTTTTAAGCCTGAGGCTGTTGAGTGTCTATTTCCATTTTCTTTTCAGTTCATTCATACCATGTGGACCTCTCTGCTAAGGCCAGCATTTATTGTCCATCCCTAATTCGCCTTCAGAAGGCGGAGGTGTGCCACATTCATGAATCAGTGCTCTTAGGCAATACAGGCATTTGTGCAACTTCATTATTTGAGGAGTAATAATGGGACTGTGCAATCTTCAGTGAACATCTCCACTTCTCCCCATATGATGGAGGGAAAGTCATTGATGAAGCAGCTGAAAGTGGTTAGACCTTTAGGACACTTCGCTGAGGGGCTCCTGCAGTGACATTCAGGGACTGAACTATGACTGTAGTTCCTGGTCATTCACATTCAAGTGGTATTTGTGAAAAAAGTAATTACTATTTGAATTCTGGCTAATAATGGTTTCAAACGTATGTCACTTTGACCTGCAATAACCACACCCATCTTCTTTAGTGTTAGGTATGACTCAACCAGTGAAGAGATTCCCCTGTCGATTCCCATTGGTTTCAGTATTACTAAAAGAATATTTGTACTTTTATTGTTTATATATATTTATCCCAGAGCTCTTTGATGTTATACTGTACTGAGTCAAAAATTGCCTTGTTGTCAAGGGCAGGCACTCTCACCTCACTTCTGAAATCCATTTCTATTGCCCATGTTTCGCCCAAGGCTTTATTCAGGTCTGGAGCGGAGTGACCCTGGTAGAGGTAATGGGCATCAGTGAGCAGGTTATTGGTGAGTAGCTGCTGCTTGATTTCAGTGTTTTGGTTTTTTTTCTCATAAATTTAGAGTACCCAATTCATTTTTTCCAAGAAAGGGGCAATTTAGCGTGGCCAAACCACCTGGCCTGCACATCTTTGGGTTGTGGGAGCAAGACCCACGCAAACACGGGGAGAATGTGCAAACTCCACATGGATGTGACCCAGAGCCGGGATCGAACCTGGGACCTCAGCACCGTGAGGCAGCAGGGCTAACCCACTGTGCCACCGTGCTGCCCTTGATTTCAGTGTTGATCACACCTCTCATCACTTTGCCAATGAGAGTAGACTGATGGGGGTGTAATTTGTTAGATTGGATTTGTGCTGTTTATTGTGGGCAGGATATATGGACAATTTTGCGCTCTATTGAGTAGATGCCAGTGCTGTTGCTGTGCTGGAACAGCTTGGCCAGGGGCAGGGTTAGTTCTGGAGCACAGTCTTCAGCACTACAACGAAGATATTGTCAGGGCTCAGGGCCTTTGGTGTGTCCAATGCGCTCAGTCATTTCTTTATTTCATAGAAGTGGATTTGATTGGCTGAAGTCTGGCATCTGTGATGGTGGGAAGCTCAGGGAGAGGCTGAGATAGATCATCCACTCGGCACATCTAGTTGAAGATAGCTGAAAACTTATCAGCCCAGTTTTTTGCACTGACATTCTATGCTCCATTATCATTGAGGATGTTTTTGGAGGTCCCTCCTCTGGATAGTCGTTTCATTGTCCATTACCATTCACAACTGGATGTGATAGCACTGAAAATGTTTCATCTGATCCGTTGGTCATTACTCCTATTAATACTGTCATGGGCAATTGCATCTATGACTGGTAGATTGGGCGAGGACGTGTAGGTTTTTCACTTTTATTTACTCCTTCACCATCTCCCAATCTGACAAATATTTCCTTCAGGACCTGACTATCTCGGTCAGTAATGGTACTTCTCAGCCACTCTTGGTGATGGACCTTGAAGTCCCCACCCAGAGTATGCCTTGTGTCCTGCTCCACTCAAGTGTTTTGTAAAAGTGGCATTCAACATGGAAGAGCATGGATTCACCAGCTGAAGGTGGGCAACAGATGGTAATCAGCCAGAGATTTCCTTGCCTGTGTTTGACCTGAAACCATGGACACAATTCTCCAGAAAGATTTCTAAGTGTTGTAGTGAGCGGGAACTGCAGCGAGCTTCCCAGCGCTTGGCCCAGCGAGGTTGGCAACGCTATTCAACGTTAATTGCTCCACTTAACAAGGCCGCACGGACTTCTCACTAAAAATAAAGGCTCATCAGCTGATTCACCAGCGCCACGCTTACCAGCACCGCACTAACAGGATCGAGCAGCACTTAAGCAGCACTTGCTCAGCCAACTCCAGCCAGCCCACAACCATGGCGTCCAGTCACCACCTTTGAGGAGCGTACCCTGGAGGTGACTGGGGTGGCCGAGGACAGTGTGGTCACCAATGTGGAGGCTGCTGGATGGCGCAGAGGTGAAGAACCACCGGTCCCCAGCCAAAGGACCTGTCAAACGTGAGTTGTTATTGTCTTGCTGACTGACCTATCCCTCCCACTGACCACATATCCATACTCCCGCATGTCCTGCAGCCGATTGCGCCGGCCCTTCCCAGGTGGCCCCTTCACCAGCCTCCCAGGAGAACACCTGGGAGGAAATCTTTGCGGAAGATACGATCGAGGCGTCATAGTTGTCATCCCCACCCTCCACCAGTGCAGATACACTCAGCTTGGGGTGGGAACAATAGTGGTCAGGCTTCTGGGGCACAATCTGGTGAGCACCACACAGCTGTTGATGTACATCAGGTGGAGGCAGGAACCCCCAGGCGAGACAGCAGTCGGACGTCAGCTGGATCCCAGGACCCAGCTGGGTCCCAGCCTGATGCTGCGCCTGTGGAACAGACTATCCCAGAGTTGATGGAGATGTTAGGGAGCGACCGGGACATTTAGAGGGAGATGTCAGCGGCAGGAGAAGCCCCAGAGGTTATGGCACTGGAGATGTCGCCAACAATGCGTGGCACCGAGGCCAACACTGCTACAGTGGTGACCACAGTGGAGAGCCTGGTGCATGACGTTGGCGCCATTAGTGAAGGTGTCCAAGGCATTGTGCAGTCGGTGACTGCCATGGCTGAGGGTCTCGGCAGAATGTCCGACTTTCTGGGTGATGTGACCCAGTCCCAGGCAGACCTTGTTGAGGTTCTGCGGGACATGTCCCGCTCTCAGTTGGGAGTGGCCGAAGCCCTGCAGAGCTTGTCCTAGTCGTAGGTGGGCATTGCCGAGGCACTGTAGAGCATGGCCCAATCACTGAGGAGCATCACTGAGGGCGTCGACACTATGGTGCGGACCATGGGGAACCACCAGGGTTGGCAGAGACAAATGATGCAGGGGCAGTTGGGGCTCGAACCAGCTGCCCCTCCATCCCAAGGTAAACCCCAGGGCCCTCAGGTACTGAGCAGGAGGAGGAGGCACTGGGTGCCATGGAGTGGTGACGGTGGCCATCAGCTCCCCTGGGTTCCACCCCTCTGATGAGGCCGCGTCTTGCAACCAGCACATTGGACAGGGCGGAATAGCTGTGCATGTGCCGTTAACACGTGAGTCGGGGCCCTCTGGCCCCAGAGCCCCCAGAGGACGCCAGCCAGGGGCATTGAAGGCCACGGAATGTGGTGAGCAGCAGGCTGCCTCCATCTCAGATGTGCAACCTGGGGACACACCTAGACCTAGTGGTAGAACTAGGAAGACAAGGCACATCGAGGATCACTGAGGGCATCGAGGGAGAGGAAGGAGAGGGTGAGGGTAGTTAGGGGGTGAGGGGGGATGGGGGTGGTACCATCGGGAGAGTGTGGAATTGTTACACACAATAAACACCTTTGTGCACAACTAGTATGGTGCCTCTGTCACTTTCTTCCGCAATGCGAGCCGACCTCTGAACCGTTGGCCCATCTCTCCTGGAATCTCCCCACCCCATGGCACTCATCCACCCTTCGGCCATGGAAATGTCCCCGGATCTGTGAACACCCCTGGGTGTTCGGATGTTGGCTGCTGCATGTGTGGCGTTGCCTCCCACAATATTCCTCCCACAATGTAGAAATGGTACAGCAGTGATCATGGGGGATTTTAATCTACATGTCGATTGGTTTAACCAGGTCGGTCAAGGCAGCCTTGAGGAGGAGTTTATAGAATGTATCCGCGATAGTTTCCTAGAACAGTATGTAATGGAACCTACGAGGGAACAAGCGGTCCTAGATCTGGTCCTGTGTAATTAGACAGGATTGATTCAGGATCTCATAGTTACGGATCCTCTCGGAAGGAGCGATCACAATATGGTGGAATTTAAAATACAGATGAAGGGTGAGAAGGTAAAATCAAACACTAGTGTTTTGTGCTCAAACAAAGGAGATTACACTGGGATGAGAGAAGAACTAGCTAAGGTAGACTGGGAGCAAAGACTTTATGGTGAAACAGTTGAGGAACAGTGGAGAACCTTCCAAGCGATTTTTCACAGTGCTCAGCAAAGGTTTATACCAACAAAAAGGAAGGATGGTAGAAGGAGGGAAAATCGACCGTGGATATCTAAGGAAATAAGGGAGAGTATCAAATTGAAGGAAAAAGCATACAAAGTAGCAAAGAGTAGTGGGAGACTAGAGGACTGGGATATCTTTAGGGGGCAACAGAAAGCAACTAAAAAAGCTATAAAGAAGAGTAAGATAGATTATGAGAGTAAACTTGCCCAGAATATAAAAACAGATAGTAAACGTTTCTACAAATATATAAAACAAAAAAGAGTGTCTGAGGTAAATATTGGTCCTTTAGAGGATGAGAAGGGAGATTTAATAATGGGGGATGAGGAAATGGCTGAGGAACTGAACAGGTTTTTTGGGTCGGTCGTCACAGTGGAAGACACAAATAACATGCTAGTGACTGATGGAAATGAGGCTATGACAGGTGAGGACCTTGAGAGGATTGTTATCACCAAGGAGGTAGTGATGGGCAAGCTAATGGGGCTAAAGGTAGACAAGTCTCCTGGTCCTGATGGAATGCATCCCAGAGTGCTAAAAGAGATGGCTAGGGAAATTGCAAATGCACTAGTGATAATTTACCAAAATTCACTAGACTCTGGGGTGGTCCCGGCGGATTGGAAATTAGCAAACGTGACATCACTGTTTAAAAAAGGAGGGAGGCAGAAAGCAGGTAATCATAGGCCAGTTAGATTAACTTCTGTAGTCGGGAAGATGCTGGAATCTATCATCAAGGAATAAATAGCGAGGCATCTGGATGGAAATTGTCCCATTGGGCAGACGCAGCATGGGTTCATAAAGGGCAGGTCGTGCCTAACTAATTTAGTGGAATCTTTTGAGGACATTACCAGTGCGGTAGATAACGGGGAGCCATTGGATGTGGTATATCTGGATTTCCAGAAAGCTTTTGACAAGGTGCCACACAAAAGATTGCTGCATAAGATAAAGATGCATGGCATTAAGGGTAAAGTAATAGCATGGATAGAGGATTGGTTAATTAATAGAAAGCAAAGAGTGGGGATTAATGGGTGTTTGTCTGGTTGGGAATCAGTAGCTAGTGGTGTCCCTCAGGGATCAATGTTGGGCCCACAATTGTTCACAATTTACAGAGATGATTTTGTGTTGGGGACCAAGTGCAATGTGTCCAAGTTTGCAGACAACACTAAGATAAGTGGTAAAGCAAAAAGTGCAGAGGATACCGGAAGTCTGCAGAGGGATTTGGATAGGTTAAGTGAATGGGCTAGGGTCTGGCAGATGGAATACAATTTTGACAAATGTGAGGTTATCCATTTTGGTAGGAATAATAGCAAAAGGGATTATTATTTAAATGATAAAATATTAAAACATGCTGCTGTGCAGAGATATCTGGGTGTGCTAGTGCATGAGTCGCAAAATGTTGGTTTACAGGTGCAACAGGTGATGAAGAAGGCAAATGGAATTTTGTCCTTCATTGCTAGAGGGATGGAGTTTAAGACTAGGGAGGTTATGCTGCAATTGTATAAGGTGTTAGTGAGGCCACACCTGGAGTATTGTGTTCAGTTTTGGTCTCCTCACTTGAGAAAGGACGTACTGGCACTGGAGGGTGTGCAGAGGAGATTCACTAGGTTAATCCCAGAGCTGAAGAGGTTGGATTACGAGGAGAGGTTGAGCAGACTGGGACTGTACTCGTTGGAATTTAGAAGGATGAGGGGGGATCTTGTAGAAACATATAAAATTATGAAGGGAATAGATAGGATAGATGCGGGCAGGTTGTTTCCACTGGCGGGTGAAAGCAGAACTAGGGGGCATAGCCTCAAAATAAGGGGAAGTAGATTTAGGACTGAGTTTAGGAGGAACTTCTTCACCCAAAGGGTTGTGAATCTATGGAATTCCTTGCCCAGTGAAGCAGTAGAGGCTCCTTCATTAAATGTCTTTAAGATAAAGATAGATAGTTTTTTGAAGAATAAAGGGATTAAGGGTTATGGTGTTCAGGCCAGAAAGTGGAGCTGAGTCCACAAAAGATCAGCCATGATCTCATTGAATGGTGGTGCAGGCTCGAGGGGCCAGATGGCCTACTCCTGCTCCTAGTTCTTATGTTCTTATGTTCTTAATATTCAAGCAGTGTCCAGGCATCAAGGTGTGATTAGGATTCTAGGCAATGAGCTGCACATTGTACATGGCACACCTACCCAAGGGCACATGGGTTGTGTGAAGTGCTCACTTAACCACAATTGCCAATTCCCTATTACCAATAGCCTTCAGCCAAATGGCTAGAGGCCTCAGCAATCTGTGGGGGTTATGGGTGGTCCGTGGGGCAGATGGGCAGGGACAAGGGTTGGCCCGGAAGGAGTACACACAATCCAGGGGTTGGCATGCTGGTGCCATGCACGTTTGCTCCCCGGTTGCCCCTCCACCCAAGTCCCCCCATAGTGGCCCACCCCTGTGGAGGGTCTTCCACTGCCAGCCAAGGGTCCCCCACCCTCCTGCTGAGCACTTGGGTGTCAAGCTCACCACCCACGGGGCCTTTGCCTGTGAGCGAAGACGGCTACTCACCTCATCGGCTGCCCACAAAAGTCCTTCCGCCAGGTTCACATTTTTCAAAAGGAATGCTAATCGGGGCCAGCATAGCACATGCTGGGGAGGCCGCTGAATATGAATGACAGGCGGCCGTTGGATATGGTTCTCATTAATTGCATGGAAATAGGTTTTAAGTGGTAATAATTGGTCTATTGCCACGCTACGGCGAGATCCTGATTTCGCTTACGGGAGCGGGCCGTTTGCATCACAAGCTGTTTGGCACCTGTCACAGTTCTCATTTTTGGCCTCTCCCGCTATTCATCGGCCTCATTTTGCTTGAGCGAGAGAGCAACGAAGTCGGAGAACCGCGCCCCATGAATTTTTGTGGGTTCTGGAGTCACTGTTGAGGACTCCCAGGGTCACTCCATTCTGAGTTTTTACCAATGCCCCATCACATTTGGTGGATCTGTCGTTGGGACAGGACAACCCAGGGATGATGATGGTGGTGTCTGCGATATTGGGCGGGATTCTCCGGCCACGTTCGCCCAGCGCCTGGAGAATCCCGCCCCAGGTCAATGGAGTTTTCCATTGTCGGCATCTTGCCCGTGGCGTCCTTGCGGCAGGCGGGGCCGGAGAATTCAGCCCATTGTCTGCAAGGTATGATTCTGTGAGTGTGACTGCATCAGGCTGTTGCTTGATGAGTGTGGGACAGCTCTTCCAATTTCCCCAGGCATTAGCCATTTCCCCCGATGCTCTGTGACCTGCTGTGTGTATATTTTATATTTTATTTCAGATTGTCAGCAGCTGCAGTAATTTGATCTCAGCATGTCTAGTACGTTGACCACTTTTTGTTCCGAAACCAGACTGCTGCCCTGCCTCAATCTAGATTTTAATTTTAAACTCTTCTTCTGCATAGGTGGTCCAGTCATTGGGGTTCTTCTTTAACTATGTAGATTGGAGTCTGATGACATTCTCGGGCCTTGAGTCTGATTTTACCTCTGACCTGTGCTGGGAAGCTGCTGCAGCTTTCCTATGAGTGGAACTCAAATGAGAAGAATATCGGAGGCAGTAGCCATTGAAGATACTTTTTCTTTCGGCCAGAACTAGCATCAGTTATCATGTCCTCTATCTCGCCTGCATCATAAGAACCAGCACCTCCTCCCCCGTTCCCATCATTCCCAGCGAGGCCAGCCACCCACTATTTGGCCACTTCCTGCCCAAGTCATGAGGACATGGTTACAATTGCCTTGGCCACATTCTGGGTAGGAATCTAGTTGAAACCTTCAAGTTCCCATTGTAAACAAACTGACAGCTGAAACATGCCCCCATACAGTTGGTCAGGGCAAGCTCATCACCTGAAGGACTGGGCAACACATTTTATAAGGATTAAAGAATCATTTGATTTTCAACCCAGCTGATTAGTAACAATAGATGAAGCAAGGCTGCTGCTTTCTGTGGCTTATCAACCTATCAGTAACACACAGCCAGCTGTCCTCTAATGTTGCGTACATTTTAAACACAAACACAATTTTACTGTTAAAGGTAAAAATTTGCTTTAAATGAATCATTGTTCGATTTAATCCTGATACACTTTCATTGGTTTATGAGGCTTTTCAAGGTTTTTGTCTACAGCACTTCAATTTTCAATGTCATGCTGTGTATGCAGTTTGTTTAAATTGCTGTGTATCAGGCAGTACATTATTGATCTACATGTACTAACACTAGCTTCAGTGTATTTTGGTGTAACTCAGTCTTTCAGTCTGTTTATCCTGGTTATTCAAATGTGTGATGTGCCCATTTTGGCAAGAGGCAGTGCAAATTGAATGTGTAACAGCTTAAAGATCACAAATCTCTCAGTATCGGCTTTCTGTACTGACTGGCATGCATCTCACTTAATCAGAAGCATATTCAGGAATTATAAAAACCGGCATTGGTCAAATGGCAGAAACCTGCAACAATTACAGAAGGCTCCATTTTTGAAGGTATAGACGTGACCTTTGTAAACTGGAAACGGTGTGAAAAGTCACTGTGCAGTGTGCAGCTTGAGGTTCCGCATACAAAACACGCAGCTGGGAGAAGTGGGAAGCACGCAGAAAGGAATTGGAGCGAGATTAGTCCGAGAGCACAATGGAACCAAGGGGGCTTGTATCATCTTAGAGAATGTAACCAAGCCAAAACAGGTCCTCACATTAATCTCATAAAAAGCCTTCTGAAATTAATCCAAGGAAATTAAAGACTCCATTTTCCCCTGAACAATTCCTTTGGGCACTATTCCAAATAAAGGGCTCAATTTATCTTCGTGAACAGTGTGGCCTGAGACAGAAGAGGGTGTGTAAAGGGATTATTTGTACTTTTTGATATATTATAGTTTAAGTGAGTAACTTTAATTGTTTAATTATTGTGGTACGGGAGGTTGGCTACATCATTTAAGAGTATTGGTTACACAGTTGACCCAAAGACAATACAGCAGCACACGTTAACCATAACTGCTTTGCATGGTGTCCCAATTACTTTGAGCAAAACAAAACAGAAAATTAGAACCATAGAATACCTACAGTGCAGAAGGAGGCTATTTGGCCCATCGGGTCTACACTGGCCCTCTGAAGGAGCTCCCAAGCTAGGCCCACTCACCCCACCCTATCCCCTTAACCCCACCTAACCTGCACATCTTTGGACTGTGGGAGAAAACAGGAGGAGCCGGAGTTAACCCATGCATACACGGGAAAAGAGTGCAAACTCCACACAGACAGTTACCCGAGGCCGGAATTGAACCTGGGTCCCTGGCACAGTAAGGCAGCAGTGCTAACCACTGAGCCACTGTGCCACCCTGCAAGAACTAATTGCAATAAAGATTTGAAAATCCAGGACACTTCTACATTTCCAATCTACATTGTTAATGCCTAAAGTAAAGCAGTGACACTAATCAGTTATAATATCGAGAACGGGCAGCATGGTGGTGCAGTGGTAGCACCAGTCTCACGGCGGCGAGGTCCCAGGTTTGATCCAGGCTTTGGGTCACTGTCCGTGTGGAAATTCCATGTTCTCCCCGTGTTTGCATGGGTATCGCCCCCACAACCCAAAGATGTGCAATGTAGGTGGATTGAACACGCTAAAATTGCCCCTTAATTGGAAAAAATTAATTGGGTACTCTAAGTTTATAAATAAATAAATAAATAAAAATAATGTAGAAAACATTCCTGTGTTGATTTTGAATTCAGAAGCTGAGCATTTTAAAAAAGAAATCTTAGAATTGATGTTGCTCACAGCTTCAACGATAATTAGACTCCATTTCCTTGTTATTTTTGGCATTCATCCACCTTGGGAGATGATGGACTGTACCCAGGGTGTATGTCACTTCTGTATTGAATACTGTCTGTTGTGGATCTGGAGGCCGATTCATCAGTGGCAGTCTCTTCTGCAGATGGCACAGATTAAAAGCTTTGGACCGATCTTGACTCATATTTCTTCCTCTGATGGGCTGTCTTTTCCATCATTTGGATATCTTGTTGGCCCTCTGCTTTTTCCCATGCCCTTCCTGACTGCTTGTCTCCAGGCACTCCGATTAGCAATGAGGACTTCCCACGCATCTACTCGATTCCAATCAACTCGGGCATCCATGTACAAAAGATGTGGGCAACCTGTTGGTCTCGTGCTGATAGCAAGCTTACCATAGGAGCATATATTTGGGGATGCTGCCATTATCCATTCAGTTCACATGGACCAGCCAACAGAGGCGCCACAGACTCAAGAGGGCAAACATGCTGAGGATTCCTGTACACTGATGCACTTACATGTTCTGCAATCTGTCTTCCTAGGAGATGCCAATACTCATCTGAGGCAGCAGAGGTGGCAACAGTTCATTGATTTTTCTTGGTTTGCATAAATTGTCCATGCCTAACTGTTGTATAGGAGGCCGCAGAGAACATAGGCCTGGTATACATGGAGCTTTGTATTTTTGGATAGTTCATTGTTGGCCCAAACTTGACTTCTCAACTTTGACATGAAAGCTGGGGCCTGGTGCTGATTTTGGGATCAAGCGACGGTTGCTAGTAATTGTTGATCTAAGGTACGTCAAGCTGTCAACAACCTCCAGGATCAATGTTGACAGCTTGACGTACCTTAGATCAACAATTACTAGCAACCGTCTCGGCCCATCTGCGGGATTCTTTGTCGGCGGGATCCTTCGATTCGCCGGCAGCACATCCAAACCCGTGGATTTCCCCCATTGGCCGGCTGGGGGAATGGAGAATTCTGCAGCCAGCGGGGTCGCGCCCTGCCAGAAAATAGGGCTGGCAGGACAGAAAATCCTGCCCCATAACTTTGATCTTCCTAATTGTTGGTCCAAACTCCTCGCAGGCCCTGGAGAATCGATCTAAAGTTGTCGCAAGTGAAATTCAGTACGGGATACCAGAGTGGCATCATCAGCAAACAGCTACTCACAAACTAGGACATTATGCACTTTGGTCTTGAGGTGCAGCCTTGCTAAGTTGAACAGTTTGCCATCGGCATCAGCATGCAGGTAAACACTCTCATTTGAGTTGCTGATAGCTGCATGAGAAAAATATGCCAAAGAGGGTTTGTGCCAGGAGGCAACCCTGCTTCACCCTGCCTCTGATCTTGAAAGCCTCTGATGGTGCTCCAATGTAATTAACAAAACTAAGCATGTTCTTGTGGAAAAAAGAATTCAAGAATCTTGGTGGGCAGCCTGTTTTTTGAGCATTTTAAAGATTCATTCTCTGCTGATGAGGTTGGAGGCCTTGGTGAGGGCTTCAGTGCAAAACACTATTTTCTTGCAGTCCACTGTGAGATATTATGCATGGACAATATGTGCATTTTACAGGGCAGCAGGTGTTTAATACATTTTTGAGGGGGAAACATAACTAGCCAAGCATTAGAACTCAGATGGTGCCCATATTATTTACATTAAAACCAGGCAGAAAATTGTCATTTGAAAGCGGAGTTATTTTTCCATTGTCCCATAATATTGCAAAAGTCATTTAAAAGGTGTGTGACACAATTTGCAAACATTTTTGGGGGGTTGCATAGTGTTTCTTGCAAAAGTGTTTTTCTAGTTCATTGTATCGAAAATTCTTCAGTGACCTATATAATTCTGGATCTTAATCTTGACCCAATCTTTTTTGCATAGATGCAATAATTTTAATTTTGCCTGAATAGCTTGGCTGAATTTTTCTCATGTAAAATATCTCTACAAAGTTGAATTCAGCAGCTTTTCCCAAAAGAACTACACACACACACACACACTGATGGATATGCAGTGGGACCAATCAGCATACACAACACCGCAGCCAATCACCAGTGAGAGCACACGCACTATAAAGGCAGGGGATGGGAGAGTTCCCGCTCTTTCTAGTATCAGCAAGCTCGGGAGCACAGAGCTCACAGCCTGCAACACAGACATTCACCATGTGCTGAGAGAATCACTTGGTTAGGACTAGGCAAGGGTCAACAGTTAAAGCTGGTATTGCATTTACCAATTTCAAGTATGTTAATATAGTTAACCTTATAATAAAAGAGAGTTGCACCACTTCCAGTGTTGGTGACCTGTTTGTGATCCAGAACACCCGGCACATCAAGAACCATCATTTAAAACCTCAAACATTTGAGCTTATTGTGAGCAGAGGACTCTTTGCAGTACCCGAGGGGGCTGCAAATCTTCCCATTTCATTCAAACAGTCGGGGGGCTTAGTTGAGGTAGACATTTGGAAGTCTCCTGTTTACTCATCAAAGAGTTGGCATTACTTCATAATCAAAACTTAGACTGACAGCTCGGTGGGCCAAAACTCCTAGCTCCCAGTTTCACAGGGAGAAGGAGCTGTCTCTCTCTTCTCGACACAGACAGAATCATTTTAACTCAACAGACACGTTGGGAAACTAATGGGATCGTGTACCCCCGCAGTGATTTGTGATCTAGCAGACAGAAGCTGACGGTTGCTTGTAGCTTAAAAATGACTGAACCAGCTAGCTTGGAATAGCTGTTCTAGGACTTTAAGCTATGCTTAGAGAGTCGGTAATTGATGTTTTTATTATTTTCTATACTGCCGATCAAAGGATTGTTTTCTCTATTGAAGCTGTACTATGGCATATATAATGATTCAATAGCTGGGATATGGGACAACTGGGGCTCTCTGGTATGATTCCTGAGTTGTACGATCATGTGTCCAGCTATGGGTGGAAAATGATGTACTCAAGGTTGTAGGGAACATCTGGTCCACTTACTGAACCGGAGAGGGCAACTAACGCAAAATAATGAAAATTTTGACAATATATTTTTGAGTTTCATTACTCTACAAGCACAGTCATTTCTCTCTGAAAGTACTGGACCGCCTTTTTCAAAGCCATGTCCAAGGTTGTGGGGGTGAGGGTGGAGCCATGCCCATTAGTGGCTGTCTTTGGGGTACTGGAACAGCCAGAGGTCTTTACAGGGAGAGGGACAGACACCCTAGTGTTTGCCTCCTTGATCGCCCGCGGGAGACTCCTGCTTGGCTGGAATCAGACTGGCTGTCTGATCTATCAGAATTCCTCAAATGGGAAAAGATAAAATTCGCCATCAGCGGATTGGAAGAAGGCTTCTGCAAAACATGGCAGCAATTTACCAACCTGTTCTAGGACCTGTTTGTGACCGGCAACCAATAAGGGAGGGAGGGGGTGGTGAGCAGGGAATAGGGAGGGGGGGGGGGACACACCGAAATAGGCAAAAGAAGAAGAAAAGAGAGAGGTGGGGTTTAGTTACTTTTACTCTCTTTTGCTTCAAGTAATGGTGTCATCTCTTGGGCTCTGTGCAGCTGATGACAGTAGTAAGAAGGCACCAATGGGGCTACATCAGTGAGGAGGGAGAGGAGCATTCTTGCAGGATCACTACAAAATGTTGCAAACTTGAATTGATTCATTTTTCAGAGGCCATTTTACTGGTCTTTGTACCCCCTTCTCCCTCTCTCCCCCCCTCCCACCTACCCCTCCAGAAGACTCAACTACAGATGCACAAGACGGAAGAAAGAGGTGGGAGGCAATTTCACTGTCCATTTTGTGCTGTCCTCGGTGTAGTGTTACCTGCGTGGTCGATAACACGTGTTACTCAATCCTTGGCTAATGGTGAGGTCCTCTGAATCTTGTTGAAGAAGACTTGAATTCATCCAGTAACACAAAGGTTTATTGAGTAACTATAACTGTTAATGCGTGAGTTCTTTACCTTAACATGGGAACGAGGAATTGGATAACAAGATTTAACAATTGTAACTAAATGTAACTTGTTTTTGAAAACTCACCACTATTCTTAGAATTCCCCCTATACCAAAAAGGGCCGACATTCTAAATGGTGATCAGGGATTCTCACTCCCCGACTCCGATGCAAGCTTCAGTGGGTGCTATTCAGGTCAAACTATATTTTCAAGTTATCCCCCGGTATAACCCATACCTTCACCGAAGGTTTCATCTACTTACCACTTAGTAGCATCGATCCTGGGTCCCGCATTGCTAAGTAAGTAAAGTAGATGAATAACCACTGTTTCAGGTTAAAACTTTAAAGTTATTTTATTATTATATATTTTTTCTCTTTTTAAAAGATGCAATCACTGTCTTTACAGGAAGGTAAAAAGATCTTGCTTCTGGATCCTTCTGGTTGTTTGAAGGGACCTTCAGGCCCAACTTGACAATCAATCTTCTTTAAAGTCTGGTCTTCTTTAGATGTATTCGCTGATGATCTCAGTTTCTGTGTCCTATCTTTCCCATGTACAGAGCTGTGAGAGCTATCTCTGATCTGATTCTGAGCTGAATCTGCCTATTCTTTAAGTTCTAGTCTTCCTTAGATGTACTTAGCTATTTTAGCTCGGCTGCTCTACACTGTCTCTTTCCCATGACCGAGCTGACTGTAATCTGTCTCTGCTTCTCCCCTCTCTCCCTGAGCTCTGGTTGTCGTTCTGGTAGTTCCTGCTCTTGTCTCTCGGTTTATATTCGCTTTCTAACAATTAAGTTTTTATGACGTTATTGTAAAGTAACTCTTATTTTCTTTGATTGTAAAAAGTATCTTTTGATCTAAACCTTTTAATCCAACTAAATATTGATTTTGACATGACTTCATCTCATAGATCTGATTACACTGTTTCCTTTGTGATGTTCAAAATGCTTTGACTTCAAGAGGTGTTACTTTTAATTCCTGTCATTTCTATAGTTTTATTTTCCAATTGTGTCCTCAGCTCATAATTTTGACTTTGATTTTGGCTTTGAATTATGTTTCTCGTGGACTGATAAACCTGGTATTAGCAAATTTTCACACTTAGAATTATCACCAAATTCAACTGAAGCTCATCCATTCTTTTCCAGATCCTTACTAAGATAGTTACTTTCAATGAAGGTGTGAGCCATTGTCTTTGGCTTCATTCAAAATCCTGTTTGTCTTGTTTGCTGAGCCTGCTTGACCAAGGATATCTGCATTTTACAATCCTTCCCTGGCAGCTGCTGTTAACCCTTTGTGGGATCTTTCCCTGTATCCTCTCATGTTTCTCTCAGACCAGATATTGCCAGACTTCCATGTTTCAAATGACACATCTTTCCATATTTTCAATAACGAACTCCACTAACTATCTATGTGGTGCTGATGTTTCCTTGTTCACAGCACACGAGAGAAAGAGCCAGAGACCCCGTGTGGCTGCCCTTTATACCCCTATTGATCCAGCCCTCTGGTGATCATGTGGTGCTGCTATCTACCCATTTACTCCTTGTGTGCATGCACCTACAGAGATCACCACACTCGGATTTCAGGGCCAAAGGAGCAATTCCCATCCCAGGCCTTGCCTACCCAAGTAGGCTGCTGCATGGTCGGGGTAGGCAGGAACCCGAAGGGAATTCAGTTTGAACAATTTCACACTCTCCCTCGTCTAATGACCTGCAGTGAAGGAGCGTGAAATTATAACCCAGGTGTTATGGCTAATGCAATCGCACAGATTAGGGGGTCTACAATGTCAAGTCAATGCTTATACTAAAGCCAGATAAATAGTGTCAAATCTAGTTTTAAAAAGAACACCGATAATGTACAAAACTGCGGATCCTCCCAGTAAACCCATTACATTTACAAAGGTGCTTTAAAGTAATTCTAACACAGTGATGTTGAATTATCCAGCTCCTGTCAAAGGCAGGAAATTAGTAAATATGGTATTGGCACAGTACAGTCATTCCTGATTTACAGGCTCGCTTGCAAATAAGCATTTTATGTATCCTGACTTATTGGACAAATAATGACATTGCGTGAAAGAAAGCTCCTACTTTAATATAATCCTGAGGATATTGAAGTGAAGAATATGCATTTGAATACAAATGTTTCTATGTAAACCATACCTAGTGAGATAAACAATCCCATAAAAGTTGCCGCGGACCCAGATGACCATCGGCGGCTTTCCCCTTTGAGGGGGAGAGCTGACTGGTGGTGATTTACCCTGAGGATCACCACACCTCAGGTGAGGTCCAAGGTTGATCTCGGCCGGTATGGGAATTGAACCCGTTCTGCTGGGCTTGCTCTGCATCACGAACCAGCTGTCCAGCCAACTGAGGTAAACTAGCCCCCAACCCCATAATTGCTGGTCTGTTACATCAATGGGGAACACGTGTGCCAATAACTAGATTAATTTGTTTGCTGGGAGTGAGAGACAGTTGCAAAATACCACACGTAGCTTTGGCAATGGAATGAAACTACGTTGAATTTTATTGAAGCTGTGTTGAATTTTACTTGGGCTGCGGTAGTGTAAATCCCTTGTGCAGCTCGGACACTTTACAACTGCAGTAGATTTTCTTTTTGAATATCTGCATTGCTTTATGTTCAAAACCGTGATGGTTTTGCTTACACTCTTTGCAGATGCAAGTTGCAGTTTATTATAGATATGGTGGCTGGAGAATCAAGATCTATTTTTGTGCAGCTTCAGATGGTAACTCTGGGTGTTGGTTCCTTTTCTGTATGGAAAATGTACATGGTAAAAATTCTATTCAAACAAAGAACAAAGAACAAAGAAATGTACAGCACAGGAACAGGCCCTTCGGCCCTCCAAGCCCGTGCCGACCATACTGCCCGACTAAACTACAATCTTCTACACTTCCTGGGTCCGTATCCTTCTATTCCCATCCTATTCATATATTTGTCAAGATGCCCCTTAAATGTCCCTATCGTCCCTGCCTCCACTACCTCCTCCGGTAGTGAGTTCCAGGCACCCACTACCCTCTGCGTAAAAAACTTGCCTCGTACATCTACTCTAAACTTTGCCCCTCTCACCTTAAACCTATGCCCCCTAGTAATTGACCCCTCTACCCTGGGGAAAAGCCTCTGACTATCCACTCTGTCTATGCCCCTCATAATTTTGTATACCTCTATCAGGTCGCCCCTCAACCTCCTTCGTTCCAGTGAGAACAAACCGAGTTTATTCAATCGCTCCTCATAGCTTATGCCCTCCATACCAGGCAACATTCTGGTAAATCTCTTCTGCACCCTCTCTAAAGCCTCCACATCCTTCTGGTAGTGTGGCGACCAGAATTGAACACTATACTCCAAGTGTGGCCTAACTAAGGTTCTATACAGCTGCAACATGACTTGCCAATTCTTATACTCAATGCCCCGGCCAATGAAGGCAAGCATGCCGTATGCCTTCTTGACTACCTTCTCCACCTGTGTAGCCCCTTTCAGTGATCTGTGGACCTGTACTCCTAGATCTCTTTGACATATTCCTGTCACAGCAAATGTAAAAGGGTGGAACAGTGCCTCCATGTTCAGTCAGACATGTGCTTGCACTTACAGTTCCTCATTCAGTAAGTTACTGACCTAAACTGTACCATTGCAAAAGGTCAAGCAACAGTGTAGCATAGAGAGAAGGCATAGTGGTTGGAACAACTTCTCAAATAATATTGGTTGAGCTGTGAACTTGCCTTGGAGAGAGCACAAGTGGGAGAGAGAGGACATCTTGTTAAATCATTTATGCGTATTAAAGATGAGTCCTGGTTGATAGAAAATCGTGAGCAAATTGAGCACGGTGGCACAGTGGTTAGCACTGCTGCCTCACGTCACTGAAGACCCGGATTCGATCCTGGCCCAAGGTCACTGTCTGTGAGGAGTTTGCACGTTGTCGCCGTGTCTGCGTGGGTCTCACCCCCACAACCCAAAGATGTGCAGATCAGGTGGATTGGCCACACTAAATTGCCCCTTAATTGGAAAAAAATAATTGGGTACTCTAAATTTATAGAAAAAAAACAAAAGTGAAATGAGTAAGCTGCCAGTGCCCCGGGGCTGGGATCGAACCCCAGGCCTTGGTGCCATGAGGCAGCAGTGCTGACCACTGCACCACCGTGTCGCCTGTTCCTTTAAGGTTTCAGTGAGTTCTTCAGTGAACACTTGGTGGTGTTGGTGAGTTGGAAAAATGCCTGAATATGTTTAATTGAAAAGGACGTGTATGGTGGGATCGAGCAGATGGATTTTTTTCAGATACGGAGCCGGATTTTCATATTTGGGCTGGGGCTATGGTTTTGTGATAACATCCATGACCTGACCCTGAACAGCATCGACTTGACATGTATAGTCTTATTTTTGAATGAAAGGGCAATCAATGGCGAGAGGGCATGTTTGCTAACCAATCAAAGAAGATGGAGAGTCAATAGGTGAGTTTCCATTACTGGCCAATGCAGGTAAGGAACGCAAGGGCATCTCAAGGTGGAGATGTATCCTCAGTACCTTTGACAAACTTTTTAAATGAAAAAGCTGCTGGTCCACCATGTGGAGGAGACATCCCCCACCTCAGGGAGGCCTGTGTCTGCAGCTGTTGCCATCCTGAGCCATGTTTTGGATTTGGGGAAAAAAACAACCTGTTCCCCTTTTTTTGGAAATAAGAGATTTGAGGAGAGTAAACTGAATGCTTGCAACAACCATCCACATAGCAATGTAAGAATTTCTACTGAGCAGTGACCACATTTGTGTCATTCACCTTCTCCCATCCAGGTAGTCTCATGGTTTAACAATAATGTTCATCCAGATGGTGAATGCAGAATTTGATTTAAAATCAGGGGCGATTCTCCGACCCCCCGCTGAGTAGGAGAATCGCTGGGGGGGGGGGGCGGCGTGAATCCCGCCCCCGCCGGCCACCAAATTCTCCGGCACCGAAAATTCGGCAGGGAGGGAATCGCGCCGGTCGGCGGGATCCCCCGGCAATTCTCCGGCCCGCGATGAGCCGGAGACCCGCTGCTGTCATGCCAGTCCCGCCGGCGCGAATCAAACCACCTACCTTACCGGCGGGACTAGCGGCGCGGGCAGGCTCCTGGGTCCTGGGGGGGTTGCGGCACGGTCTGGCCCCGGGGGATGCCCCCACGGTGGCCTAGCCCGCGATCGGGACCCACCGATCCGCGGGCGGGCCTGTGCCGTGGGGGCACTCTTTCCTTCCACCTCGGCCATCGCCTCCGTGATGGTTGAAGCGGAAATGACCCCCCTGCACATGCGTGGGGATGACGTCAGCAGCCGCTGATGCTCCCGCGCATGCGCGGACTTCCGCGGAGTCCCTTCGGCCCCGACTGGCGTGGCGCCAAAGGCCTTTCCCGCCGGCCGGCGGCGCACCAACCACTCCGGAACAGGCCTGGCCCCTCAAGGTGACGGTTTGGCTCCGAAAGGTGCGGAGAAATCCGCACATTTTGGGCAGCCCGACGCCGGAGTGGTTCACGCCATTCCCTGCCGCCGGGGCCCCCCGCCCAACTGGTCGGGGAGAATCCCCACCCAGGTGTTTCTGCTTTAAATTGCAGAGAGTTTGTTAACAATGGACTTTTGCGATTAATATTTATACTGAACAATGTCAGGGATGTTATGGTGGGGAATGTTCCCCAGTGTGAGCGAAAGTGATTTCCAGGTCAGCTATAACCACTGGTTCAAGTTTACTTTGGCACAATGACACATTTTTAGAGTAATGGGCAGGATTCTCCGTTTCTGAGACTGGAGGCGAGATTCTCCGACCACCCGCCGGGTCGGAGAATCGCCGGGGGTTGGCGTGAATCCTATCCCCGACCTCCTCCAAATTATCCCGTCCCCCAAAAATCGGCCCGGCGTGAGTCGCGCTGCCCGCCTCAGAGAATGGCGGGGTCCGGCGCGACTCAATGGGCCCCGGGGCTGCCTGAATTCTCCGGCCCGCGAGGAGCCAAAGTCCCACCTGTCTTTTTCCGGTCTCACTGGCGTAAATTAGAGTAGGTCCCTTACAGGCGAGACCTGGCAGCGCGGGCGGCCTCCAGAATTCTTGGGGGGCGCGGGGGATCTGGCCCCGGGAGGTGCCCCCACGGTGGCCTGCCCCACCATCGGGGCCCACTGATCCGCGGGCGGGCCTGTGCCGTGGGGGCACTCTATCCTTCCGCACCGGAGGCTGTACCGGTCCGCCATTCTTGGTGCGGAAGCGAAGCCCTCTGCGCATGTGCGGGGATGACGCCAGCACATGCTGGTGCTCCCGCGCATGCGCCAACTTGTGCCGGCCGGCGGAGACCCTTCGGCACCGGTTGGCGTGGCGCCAAGCCCCTTTCCCACCGGCCGGCAGGGTGCAAACCACTCCGGGGCGGGCCTAGCCCCTGAAGGTGCGGAGGATTCTGCACCTTAGGGGCGGCCCGACACCGGAGTGGTTCACGCCACCCCGTCCCACCGGGACCCCCCGTCCCGCCAGGTAGGAGAGAATCCCGCCCTAGGTGTTGACGCCAACGGAGAATTCTTGGACTTTTATGACAGAAAAACTGGTGCTGCACCTGGACTGTTTCTGCTACTATTAAGGGACTAGGACTGGTGCTGCGTGGAACACAATCGATTCCAATGAAAACCAGTGCGGGATCCGCTGGGTGCATGATTGACACTTGGGAGGCTGACAAGCTGCAGCTGCACATACACATTACAAAACCCACACAACCATCTCAGCTAACAAGATGGCACTGGTTGTGCTGGAGCACACCCATAAGCTGATGGGCCGGCTGGGGCCAGAGGGCACCCGGGGCGTGCCCTGGGGCACACCCATACGACCCATGCCACGAGGTTCAAAGTGGGCTGTTTTGTTTTTTTAAATTTAGAGTAGCCAATTCATTTTTTTTCCCAATTAAGGGGCAATTTAGCGTGTTCAATCCACCTACCCTGCACATCTTTGGGTTGTGGGGGCGAAACCCACGCAAACACGGGGAGAATGTGCAAACTCCACACGGACAGTGACCCAGAGCCGGGATCGAACCTGGGACCTCGGCGCCGGGAGGCAGCAGGGCTAACCCACTGCACCACTGTGCTGCCCCAAAGTGGGCTGTTAGCAGTTTGAGCAACTGCATGTCTGCTTGACGGCTGCGGCAATGGCGTCCGTCCACCCCATAGCCCACCTCCTGGCCACACCTCACTACTCCCCCAGCCCTGGCAGAAACCCCCCGGCCAGCGGCCATGCCAGTTTCATGATTTTCAAGTGAACCGTGCCATCAGGAACTCAGCCTAACGGAGGGGGAGAATCGCGGAGGTCCCGGCGAATACTGGGTTGGGCCCGTTAATGATACGCAAACGGTGTCTACCAGACCGCAGTGACACTGCTGTCAAGGTGCTGGAGCTTTGTGATTTGCCGTCAAATCGGCACGTGCCGTGATTTAGGCGTCGGAACCAATTCTCCACCCAATCGCCTTTCCCTCTTTCTGTGTCGGCTAACGGAGAATCCTGCCCAATGTCCAACACCAGGTATTCTGAGTGAATACTAATTACAGGCAGTTTTGTTCTGAGGGCGAACATCTCTACAAGGAATAAAATTAAGACCACTCTAACTCCTCACCCATAGAACTGAAATGAAAGTCGCCATAGTCCCCGAGGACCATTGGCTGATCTTAAGTGAGAGAGAGCTGACTGGTGGTGATTTAACCTGAGCGTCAGCACGCCTCAGGCGAGGGATAACCTCAGCCAGGATGGGGATTGAACCCACGCTGTTGGCGTCACTCCACATCGCAAGCCAGCCATCTGAGCTAACTGACCCTCACCTATCGAGCTATACATCTAACAGAGTGAGTGTTAGTCTGGCTCGGTTCATACCCAGGTTTAAGAAATGAAAGGACACTGCACTGACCCACAGTGACATACACTCTCCTAACAAGAGCAAGGTGAACCATGATTATCTGTACTTGCTTGAGATTTCCAGTAGACTTCAAATGATACTACTGGTTATAATTCCTCCTCTCTGTCGGGGATTTATAATCTGCTGAGTGTGAGGAAATGTATATGAAACTGTTCTGACTGAATGCAAATCTCCTGTGGCGTTCTATGAATCAGTAAAGCAAAAAAAAAACCATGCCAGTGTGTAATTCAATAAACAGAATTGAGTCAGAGATCAATGTCATTGCTGGAAGAACATACAGAGATTGAATCTAAACTGAATATGATCTTGTTGTATAAATACAAATCCAAGGTAGCAAATGTAGTCAGATCCAGATGAAGATGTGGGCCTTATAATTGCTGTTGGTGACATTGCAAAATGAATATTCAATAGGTTTCTTTGACACTTCGCCTGCTGTTTTCTAACCAGCTGGGGCGGGATTCTCCGACTCTCCACCAGGTCGGAGAATCACTGGCGGCTGGCGTGAATCCCGCCCCCGCCGGTTGCCGAATTCTCCGGCACCGGATATTCGGTGGGGGCAGGAATCGCGGCGCGCTGGTCGCGGGGACGGGAATCGCGCCGTGCCGGTTGGCGGGCCCACCCCCGGCGATTCTCCGGCCCGCGATGGGCCGAACTCCCGCCGCTGTTAACCCTCTCCAGCCGGCGTGGATTAAACCACCTACCTTACCGGCGGGAGCAGGCGGCGCAGGTGGGCTCCGTGGTCCTTGGGGGGGGGGGGGGGGGGAAGGGGGGGCGGCGCAGGGCGATCGTGGGTGCCCCCACGATGGCTTGGACCACGATCGGGGCCCACCAATCCGCGGGCAGGCCTGTGCCGTGGGGGCACTCTTTTTCCTCCGCCTTTGCCATGGTCTTCACCATGGCGGAGGCGGAAGAGACCCCCCCCCCCCTGTGCATGCGCGGGGATGACGTCAGCAGCCGCTGATGCTCCCGTGCATGCGCGGACTTACGCAGGCCGCCAAAGGCCTTCCACGCCAGCCGGTGGAGCGGAAACCACTCCGGCGCAGGCCTAGTCCCTCAAGGTGAGGGCTTGGGCCCTAAAGGTGCGGAGACTTCCCCACTGGGTAGGGGAGAATCTCTCCCCTGATCTTTTTAAATTGGTTAATGCCTCTGATGAAGTAGAGATGCCGGCGTAGGACTGGGGTGAGCACAGTAAGAAGTCTTACAACACCAGGTTAAAGTCCAACAGGTTTGTTTCAAACACTAGCTTTCGGAGCACTGCTCCTTCCTCAGTTTCCTCTGATGAAGTAATGGGCAAAAAGAAAATGACATGAAGATGTTACGTGTGGTGCTATTAACACCTTTTAATGTTTTTCCCCTTTTCCCTTCTGAAGTCACTGATTCATTCTGGGCTAAGTGTGATAAACCACTGTATTGTATTGTATTGTATTGAACTGTTGTATTGTTACATGCCTGGGCTTGTCCCTGCTGGCTCCGCCTGTGGCTCCTCCCCTCGGGTTCATGTATAAAGATGGCCAACCTCCAGCCCTGCTCTCATTCTGGACTGGCTGCCAGCAGGTGTCTTTAAGCTGATTAAAGCCACAGTTTTTCTCCTGACGTCTCGTCTGTCGTCAATTGATGGTACATCACTAAGGGCCTATATTCTCCGATCCCGCGGCCAAGTTCTGACGCCAGCATCAAAAGCGGCACGAGCAACTCCGGCGTCAACGGGCCTACAGGCCCAGGCATTCACCCCTTCCTAGGGGCCTTGTACAGCGCCGGAGTGCTGTCCGCTGCTTCGCGCATGCGCGTGGGTTGTCACCTCCGCGCCGGCCCCCGGCAATATGGTGGAGCCCTACAGAGGCCTGGCGCGGAGGAACATAGCCCCCCCCCCCCCCGGAATTAGACCACCCACCGATCAGTAGGCCCCGTTCGTGGACCTGGGCACCGTGGAGGCCCCCCCGGAGTCAGATCCCCCCGCCCCGCCACCAGGGCGGCCCCCGCATCCAGAACTCCGAGGTCCCGCCGGGTAGGACCATACGTAACCCACGCTGACGCGCTGACGGGCCTCGGCTGAACTTGGCGGGCACTCGGCCTGTCGGGGCGCAGAGAATCGCGGGGGGGTGGGCGCTTTCAATGGCACCCGAACGGCGCAGTGGCGACCCCGTGGGCGCGATTGGCGCCTATTCTTCGGCGACCGGCATCGGACTGGCGTGGTGCGATTCACCCCCCCCCCCCCCCGCGGTTCTCCGACCCGGTGCAGTATCGGAGAATCCCGGCCAAGGTTTCCCCACATGATTTCCCAGTAACCTTTCATCACTTGAATTTAGCCACTGAGATTGGCAGATTATTGAACAGGGAGGGAGGGGTTGCAGGGTTTGGGATAGAACGGGAGGGAGAAGGAAGAACATTGCAACTGAATCTCATCCTCACCTCACCCAATGCGGTGGCAACCCAGGAACAAATTCCACCAAGGCAGCCGGAGGAATTTACACTCAATCAATTAACAAAAATTTTAAAGATCTGATTGGTTGGCATCTGAGTATTCCCAGCAGTGTCAGAACACAATGCTGGTTGCTGCTGGGACTACAAAGAGTATATGGATACTGGACTTGTAGCTAATTGTGGGGATTTTGGACAAGTTGGGATCCCTAGTGTAGAGGGCCAGGTTTTAGAGGCTGAGGGCAAAGGCAGGGAGGAGACCAGGAAGGAAGGTTGGGGGGTGGGGGGCTCAGGTCGGACCGGAGTGGAGGGTCGTCGGGTCGAACCAGAGGGGAAGGAGGCGATCGGGTTGAACCAGAGTGGGGGGGGGGGGGGGGGGGGGGGGGGGGGGGGGGGGGTGGTCGGATGGGAGAGGAGAGGGAAGGGATTAGAGTGGGAGAGGAGAGGGAAGGGATTGGACTGGATGTTCGGGGGTTGGACCAGATTGGCGGGATGCCAGACCTGGAGGTGGTAGGTTGGACTGGGACTGAACCTCAGGGGAACAGATCAGGTTACTTCAGATCGGGAGGGAGAGTTGGACCTGGACTTGGAATGGGGGTCGGAGTGGGGTGGGGTGGGGGGGGGGGTTTACGGACCGGTCCAGAGGGCCAGTGGGGGACGGTGTCAGGTCTGGTCAAGAATAGAAAGGTGTGTGGAATCCTATAAGGGACCAGGAAGTTATGGGTGATGTCCTTAAGTGTCCTTTAATTAGAACTTAAAGGCCCCAATAGACCTAAAGGCAGATGAGCTGCCTGGTGCCTTACCTGTCTGACATAAAATGGAGGACAGCCATGTGGTGGATGAGAAAGTGGTGAAGAAACTACCTGCTTTTGTTTATGTGGCTCCTTAAAATTAACACCGCCGCTCCCCCACATTCCCGCCACAAGAGTAGCACCACTACCGATCAAGCTGTCTGAGTCCTGAAGGATATAGCTGCTACTCAGCACCTGCGACAGATGTTGAGGCATATAGGCAAAGCCGACATTTCCTCACCAAATGCGTGACAGGTGTATTTGTCCATGACAACATGGGTGGGAATGACCAGCAAACAATCATTGTGAAAATGGAGTTCCATCTCCACACTGATCCAATTTCTAGGGTTTTTTTCAACAGCTGATGGTGCTCATGGGTATCCCAGGCTGTGGGCAGTACGGTGGCGCAGTGGGTTTGCCCTGCAGCCTCATGGAGCCGAGGTACCAGGTTCAATCCCAGCTCTGGGTACTGTCCGTGTAGAGTTTGCACATTCTCCCTGTGTTTGCGTGGGTTTTGCCCCCACAACACAAAGATGTGCGACTAGGTGGATTGGCCACGCTAAATTGCCCCTTAATTGGAAAAAATGAATTTTTATTTTTAAAGGGTATCCCAGGCTCATCTCTTTCCCCGCTTTTCCTACCTATGAAGTGGTCCCTGGTCTTGACAGGACTCTTCCTATAATGGCATGGGTGAGATAGGTATGTCATCCTCCGTAGATTATGGCTGCAATGTTGGCCTCCACCAGTTACCATGGTGAGATTTAATCCCATGCTCCCAGACTATTTGCCCAGGTCTCTGGATGGTCAGTGTCATGACCATCATGCCACCATCTCCCCATTACCTGCACCTAAACCAGAAGAATTGTGCGCATCATCTGTGCATTATGAAGGATGTTCTTGAGAACTTTGCTATCTCTTGAAACCAGATCTTTAGCCTCAGAACAGAAAGAAGGCAGAGGTGACAGTGACCATGGCCTCAAATTTCTTTGCTCGGGTGTCCTTCAGGGTTGAAGCTTTCAACATATCCAACATCTCCCAGTTGCCTTCCACTCCATCACCAGAGAGAGGGGAGTTTATTGTGTTCTCACTGAACAAAGAGAAGCAGGCAGAGTGAGTGTGCACGCACGTTTTTCAGGGCCGTGAGCTTCCCCATGGTGCAGGCCTCTATTGACTGCATACACGCTTGCTTTGCAGTAGCCGCCTCTAAAAGTTGAATGCCCCACAACTACAGGTCAACCGCTTCACTCAGCACGTCAGCGTGGTGAATGCCTGCTTTGCTGGCAAGTTGTGATATTAACATTCTGTTTGTTGTTTCCTACAATTTTGAGTCACCATGTTAAATCAGAGGATGGCTACTGGGAAATAAAGGCTATCCACTTTACACTTGGCTCAGGACTCCACTGTGCAATCCAAGCAGTGTAAGTGCAATGTGAGCCAGGTTGCCAGGTCACAGAGTGGGACAATAGGGTGCTGTAGCAACAGTTCCGCAGCCTCGACTACTCTGGAGGACCCTCCAGTCCCTGCCAGAGTGGGTGTCTGGATCTTTGGTGGTCTGCTGTGTTCTCCATAGCCTGACCATCATAAAGCCACAGCCCCTGTCACTTGGAATCAAGTGAGGTAGAGAAAAAGAAGGAAAGGAGGATACAGCCAATATATCCATGTTCCAGTCAGGTTGTCTGTGAGTGCATCATTTGACTCCAATTTCTGTGAATAAAATTCCAAATCTCACAGTACAAGTCTCATACTTTACTATCCCTCTCTGATAACCATCACAGTGTCCTCCTTGCCACAATACTCAATTAAAAGCCACACAAAAAACAACTGTTCCTCACAAACTTGATCAAACAAAATCCCCCAATTGCTGCATACAGAACTCAACTAATCATTGTTGTGCATTCTCTCACCCCTTGTCATATGGATGTCTTTGCCTGTCCTAGTGCTCCTTGCAGCATGGCTGGCAGAAGGCGGCTGAATTTCAGTGGGGGAGATGCAGATGGCCTTGAAGGCAACAGGAAGGGCACTGGCAGGATCAGGACCATAAATGAATATAGCCTTGTAGAAGTGCCGGGTTCCCTGTGGTGTTCGCAGGATGGACTTTAGGAGGCCATGGAGGTTCAACAAAAACTAAGAGCTTTATTCAGAAGTTAACACCGATGAGGTGATGACACCATGCAAGCCTTTTCTTAAAGTGCCCCGTTCAGCTGAAAGGCTGCTGGTAAGGAATCACTGAAAATACTACAATTACACAACATTTCCAAATACTGACAACAAGGACTTGTGACAAACAAAACTTCATTCACTAGCTGAGCAGCTAATCCCTGCATGTGCTCTGCCCGCAATCCACGGGAGAGCTCCCGTGTTCCCGTAACGTGACCTTTTTGCAGCTTCAACATCACGACCACTTAGTCTACATCTTTCCTGTTTAAGTTGGGACAAGTGGTGGTATTGAGATGTAACGGTGTGTGTGAACAGTAACCGTGTATGAACCTTTATATGACAGACTGATTGATGGCGAGATGTAGATTAAGCCATTACAGTTGCTGCATAGCCCATCGCACTCCTTTCCGCCCTCCTTTTATGTTGTTGCACAAAGATGAGATTCGAAGGCCAGTTGCAGACTGGGTGATGGCATAGCTCTGGACCATTGTGTTCAGTTTGATCACACGCCCTAAGCCTGTGGCTATGCCAATTAGTTGTGCAGTAGTTTTTTCAGCCTGGTGGCCTCAGTATAGACAACCTGGGGCGTTCCTTCAGTGTACTCAGTGGGTGCAGGGTTTGCTGCGTTGGCCACTGGAGCAGTCTCCATTTCCACTTGTGCAGTGCTCCGGTGTTGTAGGCTGGATGACTGGCGTGCTGTGGCATCTGTTTTCTTTGGCACTGATACCTGTCAGAGATTACGGCAGTTGCGTCCATAGTGGGCACGGTCTGAGGCCACCACATAACTGTTCAGTTAAGGGGCATGGCTGTGATCACTATCAACTTGTCATGGCCACGTGCGGTCTAGACCGTAACTATTTGACCAGTTGTTTGAGGGCCAAATGTGTGGGCATTTCGATCGTAGTGCATTTTGCTTCTCACTCAATGTTGCATGAGGATAGAATGCACGTTGGTTGATTTGGGGTGCAGCAGAGCCTTTCCAGGATTGTGGTCCTGGTGCGCTGGAAAAGAGTCATTCTGCTTATGAGGGAGGCCCTGTCATAGCAGATTTCACAGGCTGAGGAGTGCAGCATAGTAGTTTCTGTGATCCTTTTTACACAGCCATTTACTTTTTTTAAATTTCTAAAAATAAATTTAGAGTACCCAATTACCTTTTTCCAATTATGGGGCTAATCCACCTACCCCGCACATCTTTTTGGGTTGTGGGGGTGAGATGTGCAGGTTAGGTGGATTGGCCATGCTAAATTGCCCCTTAATTGGAAAAAAAAAGTAATGGGTACGCTAAATAAAAAAAAAAATAGATGGTCTCAGGGCAGCACAATGGTGCAGTGGTTAGCACTCCTGCCTCAAGGTGCCGAGGACCCGGGCTCGATCCTGGCCCCAGGTCACAGTCCGTGTAGTTTGCACATTTTCCTGTGTCTGTGTGGGTCTCGCCCCCACAACCCAAAGATGTGCAGGGTAGGTGGAATGGCCAAGCTAAATTGCCCCTTAATTGGAAAAAAATAATTGAGCACTTTAAATTTTTTTTTTTTAAATCTCAGGAATAAAGGAGATGGCAGCCCCCGTATCGACTTCCATTTTTACAGGTTGTCCATTCAGTTTCGGAACTTGCCAGAACTGATGTGATTCACCTTGCACTGATATTCTGATGAAGAATTGAAATTGAATGTATTATATGCTTAGTTACATTGCTGTTATTCTTATTTTCTTCCACAGGGTTTCCTGAGTTGAATTTGTTTTGTTTTATCTTTTAGAAGTGTTATGTGTTTTTTCTTGAACATTCTGCTCTGGAGAAACTGTTTTGCAATTTTTGCATTGGCTATCCTTGCTCCCGCAATCAGCCTGTGAATGACCCAATGGCATGCCTGTTGCCGGGTAGACTTTTTCTGGGCGGCAGCCAGTTTATGGATCCTTGTACCTGCTCCAAGCTGAGAAGCCTCATTAGCAGCAAGCTCCATTGAATTGGCTGTTTTCAAACTTAGATTTTGTTCCGTTAATAATTTTCACTGAATGACCTCAGTTCCCAGCCCACAATCAAATGATCGCTAATGGTAATCGCAATCTGCAAAATTCGCAGAACTCCACGAGGTGCTTGAGGATCCCAAAAAACTGCATGGTGCTTTCCCCCTGCAGCTGATTCCTTCCGTGAAATCGGAAACTCTCCGCAATACTTAATGGCTTTGGTGCATAATGGTCTTCTAACATTTTAACTAATTCTTGATATGTTTTGTCACCAGGTTTCTCAGGTTGCATCAAACTTCTGAGCAATTTAAAAGTTTTGCTTCCAACTATACTGAGAAACCCAGGGAGCTGAATATCTTCTGAAATGTTATTGGCCAGGATATAACAGGGGAATCTCTCTGCATATGATTCCCAGTTTCCGGAAGCTTCTTCGAATGGATACATGGTGCCAAATTACTCGCCATTTTTCAGCGATATTGCAATTCTCTTGCAACTTCCCATATATCGATGGTTTATTTTAAATATGGTGACTAATTATAGAATGTTTTTCCTCTTTGTTTCCACCCTCCCCACCTCCATGTCTACAGCTACTGCACATGGTGGGCTCTACAGCCTCGGGTTGTCACAATAACGTTGAGGTATGGATCCCTTTCTTTTTTTGTCCAAAACCCTTGCTGGTCTGATGCCAGGTGAAGGGTGCAATCGCCGACCTACTGTACATCTGCCTCAATGTTGACCATTGAAAGTTTAGACTTTTTTTTCACTTCAAAACAGATTTTCTATTCTAATCCCATCCTCGTCACCAGTTTACATTCTATCCTGTTGTGTATTGTATTTGCCGGATAAAAAATGGAAATGCTGAGGCACATGGGTTGAATGTGATAATCAACAAAGCTTTGTTAGATGGCGGTTAACTGTACAAAGGCGCAGCATGGTGATTCAGTGGTTAGCACTGGTGCCTCATGGCGCCAAGGACCCTAAGTCACTGTTCGTGTGAAATTTGCACATTCTCCGTGTGTCTGTGTGAGTCTCATCCCCATAACCCAAAAGATGTGCAGGGTAGGTGGATTGGCCACGCTAAATTGCCCTTTAATTGGAAAAATGTAAAAAAAAATGAAAGTAAAGAAAAAAAACTGGCTTGTTCTAAACTGACTCTAAAGCTCGTGAAGTAGCTGATGATGTCATGGACTATCACGTGACTCTACTTTTAAAGGGATCATGCAACAGCTCATGAACAACCCACATAAATAACAATCCCGGGCACATTTCTCTGGAAGATGCCCATTCCACCAGGACTGTGGGTATGGGGGCTGCTCGTGATATGTTCAAAGTCTCATGTGTATGCAAAATTCCAAAATTCAGATGAGACGAATTGGCGACTGTTGTCTGTCATGAGTCTTTGTGGGATGTGATGTGTGACAAAGTGTCTCTTGAGGTTTATGATGACTCTATTACTTTAAAAAAAAAATTTAAAAAAAATTTAGAATACCCAATTCATTTCTTTCCAATTAAGGGACAATTTAGCATGGCCAATCCACCTACGCTGCACATCTTTGGGTTATGGGAGCAAAACCCACGCAAACACGGGGAGAATGTGCAAACTCCACACAGACAGTGACCCAGAGCCGGGATCGAACTTGGGACCTCGGCGCCGTGAGGCAGCAGGACTAACCCACTGCTCCACCGTGCTGCCTGATGACTGTATTACTTGCCATGTTTGGACACATTGGCAGCATAACTATAAAGGTGTTCTCTCACAGAATCCAGCAACTCAAAGATGCCCTCCAGGCACATTTAGTCTTAATTGACCCATGTTTCTGGTGGAACACGGATCAACTAAGACTAAATGTTGTTTACCATTCTATCTGAAGATGTCAACTGCTGTGAATGACCATGGGGGCTCATTCTTGGCACTGTATCTGGTTGCTTCCAACCCAGAGTGCCCCTGGTGAAGTTGTTGGGTGTAGTTCATCTGAAGAGATGTAGGGATGATGAGATGCTGGCCATACAGGATCAGTTCATCCTGTACAGTTAGTTCATCACTGATGGTGAAGAATGTGCAGAGTTCGTGGAGAAGCTCCTTTGAAGACTCTGACCAGATCCTTATGATGATGTGCAGTTGTCTGCATGTGATGTCTGCCTGGAGGGCATCTTTGAGTTCCTGGATTCTGTGAGAGGAGAACACCTCTATAGTTATGATGCCGATGTGTTCCTCACAATTTGCTTGGTCTGTTGTGGATAGGAAGGGTCCAGAGAGGGGATCAGCGAAGTACAGCTCCTTGCCACATTTGTAGAAACATAGAACATAGAACATAGAACGTTGTAGCTTTAACATCCTGTGCTGCAGTCGTGCTGATGCAGTGTGAAGAGGCTTTTTACAGATAGTTATGAGTGGCTGATGGGCCATTTCAACAGTTGCAGGATGACCATATGTGAAGTCATGAAATTTCTGACGGGTGAAAACCCAAGTGAGGAGTTCCTTTTCGCTCTTGTGCCATACTGCCAATTCCTGGCACCACGTATAAGTGCTGAGTTCCCAAACACTGACAACAAGGACTTGTAACAAACAATACTTTATTCCGGAGTTACTTGTGCTTTGCCTGCACTCTCAGGGAGAACTCACACGCTCCCGTCACGTGGCCCTTTTTGTAGCCGCATCATCATGTGACCACGCGGTCTACAAGTTGAATGCGTTTTGGTGATGTGATTGTCATCGTTCGGTATCTCTCTTTGTGTGCAGGCAGCAATTCTCAGTATGTGAGAGTGAAATGAAGTCACAAGTCATAAGTCATGCTTGGCAGAGGATGTTGGTGGTTGAGTGAAGGGGATGAGCCACGAGTGAGGTATGCCGTTCAGTTTTAAGGATAAAATATTTGAGGATGGAATCAATGACCTTGAAGTGATTTGTGAAATCATTAAACTGCTTGCAGCACTATATTCAAGTCCCATCTGGGACAGTTGTGTTCACATTAACCCCTATGCCTATCTGCTCCCATTCTCTCCTAAGCACTTCTCTAAGGAGAGGCTTTTAGGCCATGTAGGTGCAGGATACCTCTCCTCCTGTCCAAGTCCTACACCACTGCCTGGAGTGCTGCATCAGAAAATCTGTATCCATTCACTGCCAACATTCATCAAAAAAATGAAGGCAGTGAATGGATCTATTCAGGCTTCTACAAACACCATGTGCCCTTTTTTTTAGATTGTGCTGGCAAATAAATAGTTAAATGATCCGTGATACAAAGGTGAATAAATTGGTTATTTACACCAGTTGTGTGAAGCAAATCCACTCTAAGTTACCCAATCTATCAGCCCTGGCACAGCATGCTGGAACTATTCTGCAGGCGTGCCAGTATATTTTGAAGGGCCTGAAGAAGGGCCCATCTGTCAGTTCTCTCAACAGGTACTTCCTAACTCACTGAGTGTTTCCACTGATTTCTGTTTTCATTTCAAAGGTATTGTGGTGTTAATTCACTCTGCGTTTTCTGTCTTAATTGATGGCATATCAGGTATCCAATATCGGCAGTATTTGGCGCTGTGGAGCAGTGAGCATTCGGCAAGATTCTAATAAGCACCGAGGAGTTCCACTGCTGTAATTCTGTAAAGGAATGCTGCATCGGTAGGGTTACGAGACTAAAAATACCATCTGCCCACTATTTAGCTTGTCGACATAAGCTGGCGGCCAGGAGCTTTTGATTTTTGTCCACCTTGTTCTTGATGCAGAATCTGTCATATCATCTTTCCTCGTTGTTCATTATTGATTTTCAGTCTGTTTGTCAGGAGATTGGAGGCTTTGCAAGAAACAATTTTCTTTGACATTTCTGTATACCCAGCTGTAGATGTAAAATCAGTAGCTGCAGGGTCGCAACGTCGATATCTTGTAAGATGGTCTGGTAGATTCCTGGGAGATGGTTACTGATGAGAACAAATTGTACAGCATATGCTGGACTTTCTTCACAGGGAGCCAATCTGTTACCTGAGAGTTTGTTCCCCCACTGTATCTGCTGCACAGTACTGCTCACCTCGCTAAAAATGGAAACATTCTGAGCATACTGATTTAGTTGGTAACCTAACAAACCAACTTAAATTGTGGATCAACCCCACTTTGGGTTGGCTTATTCATAGCTCTTTAGAGAAAGGCTTGCAGCATCTTTCGCAACCTCAGGACATCTCATTCGAAAGGCAGCACCAGGGATGGTGTGGCACTCCCTCAATACCACAATGGTGTGTCAGCCTAGATTTAAATGCTGACCGAGCTGCAGTGGTATCAAACTAAACATTCAACCAAAGTGGATCATGATATGTGAACCTGACCAACTTCAGACCAGTTTGGATTTGGGCGCCTCACCCACTCCTCTCTTGCTACCTGATGATGCGTTAGCCAGTTTTATTTTCTGTTGATGAGGATATTTATTCTAAATTCTGAGGGGCAGACTTTGATTCCTGCCTGTCCAGGTATAGAATAAGCATGCAATTGTGAGCAATTTGAAGGTGGAATGTGAATATGAGCCCTTTCGAAAGTAAATAAGCTGGGCAGCACGGTCGTGCAGTGGTTAGCACTACTGTCTCACGGCGCCGAGGTCGCAGGTTCGATCCCAGCTCTGGGTCACTGTCCGTGTGGAGTTTGCACATTCTCCCCGTGTTTGCGTGGATTTCACCCCCACAACCTAAAGATGTGCAGGGTAGGTGGATTAGCCACGCTAAATTGCCCCTTAATTGGAAAAAATGACTTGGGTACTCCAAATTTTTAAAAAACTTTATAAAATAAAATAAAGTAAATAAGTAATAATTATTTTTAGACCTGCAGTAAATGAACATTTGCTCGTGGTGTCATGATATGAAAAAATGTAGCTAATGAACACATGAAATAGGACACGACCAATGAGCAGTTATGACACTCCGGGGTGGTATCTCACTATAAAAGGGATGAGGCACTCACACCCCGCCTCTTTCCACAGACCAACATCTACAGAGGGAGACAGGGTGTATCCTCAACATCACACCCCAGCACGTGGCTTCGAGCAAGGCTGGTTCAGTTAGACTGAGTTACTACATTTAGATTAGCAGAGAGTCGAACTCATTGAGAACTGTGCTGATAGTTCAATAAAACACATTGAACTCACTTCAAAGTCTGGAACATCTTTTACTCAAAACTGCATCAAGTGGCAGCTTGTGTTATTCCAAATTACATAACACAACATGTGGCAGGATTAGTATGGGTGTGTAACCAGGTATCGCTCCGATACAAGATGGCAGGTTGGTGTGTCTGTGTTCAATCTCAGTTGGTTACAAGGAAGGGGAGAAATGCACCCTTATTCCTCAGTGGCCTTGTGTGTATCCCTCCAATGTCTGCGAGCGGTGGGAGAGCTTAGAGAAGAACATGCTTAAGGCTGGGTATAGCTACATGAATAGCAGTATTTCTCTGATGCAAAAGCCAGCACCATAGATTCCCTGTTCAACCACCTTCCGCAACTGTTGCAGCCCATGTGGTCCAGGTACACCCACTGTGCTGTTAGGAATAGGGGAATAGAATGGAAGTGAGGGCTTAATGCGGGTCGGTGCAGACTCGATGGTCCGAATGGCCTCCTTCTGCACTGTATGTTCTATGTCTACACCTGTCTAAAATGGGAACTGTAGGAAGATGTAGTAACACCTCCAACCGAGGTGGACATTGTTTACTCTGGTGCCATCCATCAAAAGCAGCAAAGATTTTACAACTAGTATGGTCTCCTCCTTGTGCCACTAGAAGGGAAGTGGAGTGATTGGGAGTGACTGATTACACAAGGGTCTCATCTGCATCAGATGAACAGATTACTACATTTTATTTCCTGTCAGACTGCTGAGTCACCAACGAACAAGGCTTTCTTTTACACGGTTCAGCCACAACTATGGTGCATGAACAACCGTGTTATCTTTTCACTCGTGACCTCCACAGAATTGCATGCACAGAAATTCCAATGTGGTAATAGGCAACTCACCCCAACCAGTCTGTCTGGGTCTTGTGCTTGAGCAGCAGGCTTAAACTCCAGTGTCTGTATTCCTTTTATCCCCCTTCCGAATTTATTCTTGATCGTTGACTCAATTTCTGCTTCAATCACTAACTCTAGTGGTGCATTCCAGGGCCAGACAGTTCAAAATCTTACTCTTTGGTGTGTATTGTAAGCGCCTTACATTTAATATTGTATCTCTAGGTGCGCTCTCCCCAACGGGTATTCTATACCCCTCCTATCCTTTTTGGACACTAAGGGCAATTTATCGTGGCCAATCCACCTAACCTGCACGTCTTTGGACTGTGGGAGGAAACCGGAGCACCCAGAGGAAACCCACGCAGACACGGGAGAACGTGCAGACTCCACACAGACAGTGACCCAGTGGGGAATCGAATCTGGGACCCTGGTGCTATGAATACACAGTGCTATCCACTTGTGCTATCGTACTGCCGTAAATCTTCATCATCTAAAGCAGTCAATCCAACAAAACATACTCTGAAGTCTTGCTCTGCCCATTGTTGCTCAATGTCCCGCCATCATACACCTCTGCACGCATCAGATGAGAATTTGTAAAAAAAAACATATTCACATCATAGATTGAAAACTAAAAGTACATGCCCAGTTATTCATATTCCGATTGCTGAGATCAGGGCCGTAATTGTCCCGCGGGTTTCCCATTGGTGGCTTCAATGGGAATTCCCATTGACAAGCGGCAGGAAGAGAGAATCCCGCCACCAAAGAACAGTGCGTCTCTGAGAAACACGTGGCTGGGAGACTGGAGAATCCAGCACAAGATCGTAATATCTGATTTGAGCATAATTGAGTGCTGGAATTCAGCCACAGTTTACTTAAGTGTGAGCACCTATCTAAAAGTCAATCCTGAGAGCTTATTAGAAACAGCCTGAACTTATCATTGTGACAATTCAATTCTAAAAAATTTAAATGACAATTATTGAACCTATTTTTGACAGCACAAGTCAGTAATTATGTCACTTAGCCCAGAAATGAAATTACTGGAACAAGAATTTAACGGTACATTTCCATTAAATCTGGAGCACAGATTTGGGTTTTCTTCCCTATCATAACATTTTTCCCATTCACCAACAAGTTCATTTTTTTTTAACCACTGTGCTTGGCCGGAGAAGAAGCCGGGCTTAGATTCCTGATGATCCTTTATCAGCAACGGAGGTGGCAGATCTGCAGCACTCCCAGGCAACTATCATTCTCGCTAAAACTGGAATAATTCAGGAGTTGGCAAACATCTGTCCTCCCCGTGTGTGCATGGGTTTCCTCCGGGTGCTCCGGTTTCCTCCCACAGTCCAAAGACGTGCAGGTTAGGCGGATTGGCCATGCTAAATTGCCCTCAGTGTCCAAAAAGGATAGGAGGGGTTTTGGGTTACGCGGATAGGGTGGAAGTGAGGGCTTAATGCGGGTGGGTGCATACTCGATGGGCTGAATGGCCTCCTTCTGCACTGTATGTTCTATGTCTACACCTGTCTAAAATGGGAACCAGAGGAAGATGTAATAACACCTACAACCGAGGTGGACATTGTTTACTCTGGTGCCATCCATCATGACAAAAGCAGCAAGGATTTTACAACTAGTATGGTCTCCTCCTTGTGCCACAAGAAGGGAAGTGGAGTGATTGGGAGTGACTGATTACACAAGGGTCTCATCCACATCAGATGAACAGATTACTAAATTTTATTTCCTGTCAGACTGCTGAGTCACCAACGAGCAAGGCTTTCTTTTACACGGTTCAGCTACAATTATGGTGCATGAATTCTGTGCTGTGACCCAAATGCACACTGGATGCAGACATAGCGGATTCCAGGTGGAAATTAGATCGCTTAACAGCACACAATTATGCCACACCAGCTATGCATTGCACACATTATTGCTTGTACTCATCCAAGGTACTTGCCTGCAATTGCTTAATGGCCTCCATTATTGGGCAGCACGGTAGTGTTGTGATTAGCACAATTGCTTCACAGCTCCAGTGTCCCAGGTTCGATTCCCGGCTTGGGTCACTGTCTGTGCGGAGTCTGCACATTCTCCCCGTGTGTGCGTGGGTTTTCTTTGGGTGCTCCGGTTTCCTCTCACAGTCCAAAGATGTGCAGGTTCGGTGGATTGGCCATGATAAATTGCCGTTAGTGTCCCAAATTGTCCTTAGTGTTGGGTGAGGTTACTGAGTTATGGGGTTATGGGGATAGGGTGGAGGTGTGGACCTTGGGTAGGGTGCTCTTTCCAAGAGCCGGTGCAGACTCGATGGGTCGAATGGCCTCTTTCTGCACTGTAAATTCTATGATCTATGATTATTGGCAACATGCCTAATGCCCATTTCAGGCCCAATCTGATTTGGAACACAACAGACTACAGTACATTCCATGCAAGGTACCATTAGTTTTCATAAGTGAGTAGCAGCCAAAAAGGGTTACGTTTTTAAAAAAAATTACTTACCTGAAAGTGGAGCCAGAAAGATCCGCTTCCTGGATCCATGTTAAAAATGTGGACTGCGAAATGCCAAACAATAGATTCAATGCAACCTACTTTTTAGGTGACACGGTAGCACAGCGGTTAGTACTGCTGCCTCATGGTACCGAGGACCCGGGTTCGACCCCAGCCCCGGGTCACTGTCAGTCTGGAGTTTGCACATTCTCGCCGTGTCTGCATGGGTCTCACCCTCATAACCCCAAGATTTGGAGGGTAGATGGATTGGCCATGCTAAATTTCCCCTTAATTGGGAAAAAAATATTTTAAAATGAGAAGAAAATGTGGACTGCTGCCTGCAGTTACCGATTGCCTTCAGTTCCTAATCCCTTCTCCCTCCCCTACTGACCAATGCTTATGTCCCAGATGACCAATCTTTGTCTTCTCGTGCTGGTCTTGCCAGAGGGTCTGTTTTATGTGATCCTTGTGATATGCCTTTAAGGGATAGCAGCATGATATCAGTAGGAGGGAAGTGCGTCTTGCAATCCAGTCTTCGTTTCACCTTTGCCTTTGGGCAGGACACACATGCACAGCTCTGCTGCTGGTGTCTTCCATCTTTTTACCTGTGTAGAAATGTTCTCTTGTGCCTAGCATCAATATATGAACCCACAGCATGTTTACCAATCTCTTTGAGTAATTGTTGTCTTTATATCATTCTAACAGCACAACTGTTCTGTTGCTCATCAATTTTAGCATGGTATTTGGAAGTTTGTATTCCTGGCTGTGGACAAAAGCTGCAAGGTTGGGGGGGGGTTAATTACTTTCAAAATGAATCATAAATGAGAAAACAATGCTCAAATCTGTTTCAGAATCTGCCCCCTCAAAAATTACTTTCTTGCATTGATATTTTCTGTGTACAGTGTTCAGCAAAGTTTCATGGTTTTCAAGGTGAGAACAAAAAGCTCGAATAATTAGGAAGAGGAAAGCCCAGTGGCCCATCTGCCTGCCTTCGCATCACTGTAGCATCAAATCTTTTCCCCTCAGGAACATGGGTTTAACTTATTAGTAATTCTATCTCTGTAAATGATCTTTCCTGAAACCTCATTTCTCGCATTCTGTTATTCTATCAATGAAAATGCTCCACCCAACTTCCCTGATTTCTAAAAATGTCCTCATTTTTATGTGTGTGCCTTGGTGTGTGAATCATTTGCTTTGTTAATAATTTGTATCAGGAATTTGTTGAATGAGGAAGGCGGCTTGGGTCACTGTCTGTGTGGAGTTTGGGCTTCCTCCCCGCATCTGAGTGGGCTTCCTCCGGGTGCTCCGATTTCCTCCCACTGTCAAAAGATGTGCAGGTTAGACCATGCTAAATTGCCCCTTAGTGTCCAAAGGTTTAGGTGGGGTTACTGGGTTACGGGGTTAGGGTGGAGGCAAGGGCTTAAGTAGTTTAGTTGTAGATTAGTCGGGCAGCATGGTCGGCGTGGGCTTGGAGGGCCGAAGGGCCTGTTCCTGTGCTGTACATTTCTTTGTTCTTTGTTCTTGTTCTAGGGTGCTCTTTCCAAGGGCCAGAGCAGACTCGTTGGGCCGAATGGCCTCCTTCTGCACTGTGAATTCTATGAATCTATATCCTATGATGCAGTGAGTACTATTTGGGGACCCCTAACATTTTCACCCTCCTATCAACCTGGATTCAGAAGCAAAGTGCACGTCAGGAAAATGTGACCAATCTCAGCCTTGAAATGAGCCAACTATGAGTAGCGCGGGCAGCACGGTGGCGCAGTGGTTAGCATTGCTGCCTCACGGCGCCAAGGTCCCAGGTTCGATCCCAGCTCTGGGTCACTGTCCATGTGGATTTTGCACATTCTCCCCATGTTTGCGTGGGTTCACCCCCACAACCCAAAGATGTGCAGGGTAGGTTAATTGGCTACGTTAAATTGAAAAAAAAAGAATTGGGTACTCTAAATTTTTTTAAAAACGATGAGTAGTGCCATAGAGGAATATAAAAGTTTAAGCAAAATAACAAGGTAAGTCAGAGCATTATTTTAATTGAAAGCAGCACCGTCTGATAACAGAACAAAGCTATAAACAAGGGCAAGACCGCTTCCAGACAGATATCACGAAACATTTCTGAACTTTTGCTCATTGCGTGATACCTTGCATGATACCTTGCTCTGTGCAAATTGGCTGCTGTGCTCCCTACAGTGACCATATTTCAGTACAGTACAAAGTCTTACAACACCAGGTTAAAGTCCAACAGGTTTGTTTCGATGTCACTAGCTTTCGGAGCGCTGCTCCTTCCTCAGGTGAATGAAGAGGTCTGTTCCAGAAACACATATATAGACAAATTCAAAGATGCCAAACAATGCTTGGAATGCGAGCATTAGCAGGTGATTAAATCTTTACAGATCCAGAGATGGGGTAACCCCAGGTTAAAGAGGTGTGAATTGTACCAAGCCAGGACAGTTGGTAGGATTTCGCAGGCCAGATGGTGGGGGATGAATGTAATGTGACATGAATCCCAGGTCCCGGTTGAGGCCGCACTCATGTGTGCGGAACTTGGCTATAAGTTTCTGCTCGGCGATTCTGCGTTGTCGCGCGTCCTGAAGGCCGCCTTGGAGAACGCTTACCCGGAGATCAGAGGCTGAATGCCCTTGACTGCTGAAGTGTTCCCCGACTGGAAGGGAACATTCCTGCCTGGTGATTGTTGCGCGATGTCCGTTCATTCGTTGTCGCAGCGTCTGCATGGTCTCGCCAATGTACCACGCTTCGGGACATCCTTTCCTGCAGCGTATGAGGTAGACAACGTTGGCCGAGTCGCACGAGTATGTACCACGTACCTGGTGGGTGGTGTTCTCACGTGTAATAGTGGTATCCATGTCGATGATCTGGCACGTCTTGCAGAGATTGCCATGACAGGGTTATGTGGTGTCGTGGTCACTGTTCTGAAGACTGGGTAGTTTGCTGCAAACAATGGTTCGTTTGAGGTTGCGCGGTTGTTTGAAGGCAAGTAGTGGGGGTGTGGGGATGACCTTGGCAAGATGTTCATCGTCATCAATGACGTGTTGAAGGCTGTGAAGAAGATGACGTAGTTTCTCCGCTCCGGGGAAGTACTGGACGACGAAGGGTATTCTGTCAGTTGTGTCCCATGTTTGTCTTCTGAGGAGGTCGGTCCGGTTTTTCGCTGTGGCGCGTTGGAACTGTCGATCGATGAGTCGAGTGCCATATCCCGTTCGTACGAGGGCATCTTTCAACGTCTGTAGATGTCTGTTACGCTCCTCCTCGTCTGAGCAGATCCTGTGTAAACGGAGCGCTTGTCCATAGGGGATGGCTTCTTTAATGTGTTTAGGGTGGAAGCTGGAGAAGTGGAGCATCATGAGGTTATCCATAGGTTTGCGGTAAAGCGAAGTGCTGAGGTGACCGTCCTTGATGGAGACGAGTGTGTCCAAGAATGCAACTGATTTTGGAGAGTAGTCCATGGTGAGTCTGATGGTTGGATGGAACTTATTAATGTCATCGTGTAGTCGTTTCAGTGATTCTTCGCCGTGGGTCCAAAGGAAAAAAATGTCATCGATGTATCTGGTGTATAACATCGGTTGAAGGTCCTGTGCGGTGAGTAGGTCCTGTTCAAACTTGTGCATGAAGATGTTGGCGTATTGGGGTGCGAATTTGGTCCTCATGGCTGTTCCGGGCGTCTGGATGAAGAACTTGTTGTCGAAGGTGAAGACGTTGTGATCCAGAATGAAGCGGATGAGTTGCAGAATTGCGTCTGGAGATTGGCAGTTGTCGGTGTTGAGTGCTGAGGCTGTTGCAGCAATGCCGTCGTCATGGGGGATGCTGGTGTAGAGTGCCGAGACGTCCATTGTGACGAGGAATGTTCCTGGTTCAACTGGTCCATGGGTGCTGAGTTTCTGTAGGAAGTCCGTTGTGTCGCGACAGAAGCTGGGTGTACCTTGTACGATGGGTTTCAAGATGCCCTCGATGTAGCCAGAGAGGTTCTCACACAGGGTCCCATTGCCTGAAACGATAGGGCGGCCTGGTGTGTTGGCCTTATGTATTTTCGGGAGGCAGTAGAGATCTCCAATGCGGGGAGTACGTGGGATGAGAGCACGTAGGGTGCTCTGAAGATCTGGATCCAAGGTCTTGATCAGTCTGTTAAGTTGGTGGATGTGTTCTTTGGTCGGATCTGCGGGTAACTGTCTGTAGTGTTCTTGGTTGTTCAGTTGTCGGTATACTTCTTTGCAGTAGTCCGTTCTGTTCAGTACGACAGTGGCCCCCCCTTTGTCTGCTGGTTTGATGACGATGCTGTGGTTGGTCTTGAGAGCGCGGATGGCATTGCGTTGTGCTTGGGTGACGTTCGGGGCTGTCTTGTGAATGCGACTGATTAATCTGGCATTGACGCGACTCCTGACGGCTTGAGCATACATGTCGAGTCTAAGACAGCGGCCTTCCGGAGGGTACATACGTGGTACATACTCGTGCGACTCGGCCAACGTTGTCTACCTCATACGCTGCAGGAAAGGATGTCCCGAAGCGTGGTACATTGGCGAGACCATGCAGACGCTGCGACAATGAATGAACGGACATCGCGCAACAATCACCAGGCAGGAATGTTCCCTTCCAGTCGGGGAACACTTCAGCAGTCAAGGGCATTCAGCCTCTGATCTCCGGGTAAGCGTTCTCCAAGGCGGCCTTCAGGACGCGCGACAACGCAGGATCGCCGAGCAGAAACTTATAGCCAAGTTCCGCACACATGAGTGCGGCCTCAACCGGGACCTGGGATTCATGTCGCATTACATTCATCCCCCACCATCTGGCCTGTGAAATCCTACCAACTGTCCTGGCTTGGTACAATTCACACCTCTTTAACCTGGGGTTACCCCATCTCTGGATCTGTAAAGATTTAATCACCTGCTAATGCTCGCATTCCAAGCATTGTTTGGCATCTTTGAATTTGTCTATATATGTGTTTCTGGAACAGACCTCTTCATTCACCTGAGGAAGGAGCAGCGCTCCGAAAGCTAGTGACATCGAAACAAACCTGTTGGACTTTAACCTGGTGTTGTAAGACTTCGTACTGTGCTCACCCCAGTCCAACGCCGGCATCTCCACATCATATTTCAGTAGTACATCATTTGGCTTTAAAGTGCTTTGGGATGTCTAGAAGTTGTAAAAGAGTCAAGACGCTGTAGAAATTTATAAGAATCTAACTAAAACCATCATGACAACACCATCAGCCCAAGGACTACAGCAGTTTAGGAAGAAATTGCACTATTGCATCTCAGGGCTACTAGAAATGGGCACAAAATGAAGTCGAGCCTGCAGCGCCCACATCCCCTAAGCGAGCAAGCATACTGGGATATCGTATTTAGTCCTGTCCTCCTAATCAAATTCCAGATTAAATGGTTATTAATTTAAAATAGCTTCACCTCAATTAGCTCCCCACAAAATTCAAAACAGACGCTTGAAATGCATGCCTGTGGTGAGCAGCACAGTGTGGTAGTATGCAAGTGCAATCCTCTCACATACCTCCTGTCAGATGCTTCTAGAGCCGCATTGGCACTAGACCAGGAGTTGGCTGTCTTCCCACTTTCGGGACTATACAGCAGTATGTGCTGGAAAGAGACCTAAACTATGCGCATTGGGCAGGAGTGTAAAAATAGTAGGGCCAAAAAATGCCCTATACAGGTAACCCTGCTTTTGAAGGAAGTAGGAGCCTGCCCACCATCTGTATCACTTAGAAGCAGAGTTTGCAATCCCGGCAATATGGCTGAATTCAAAGCCCTGTGTTAAATTCAGGTTTCAGGCACATTATACGAATTATATAAAAGCAAATTACTGCAGATGCTGGAATCTGAAACAAAAACAGAAAACGCCAGACAATCTCAGCATCTGTGGAGAGAGAATGGAGTTAATAATAATCTTTATTCAGTTCCAGATGGAGAAAGTGGTTGTGGACTAGGGAGGTAGGTATGTGATAGTGACAGGGGCATTGGAGAGGAGGCTGGTGGCGCTGGGAAGCATGTCTGGTTCCAACTGGGAGAGACATAGAACATACAGTGCAGAAGGAGGCCATTTGGCCCATCGAGTCTGCACCGACCCACTTAAGCCCTCACTGCCACCCTATCCCCGTAACCCAATGACCCCTCCTAACCTTATTTGGGATATTAAGGGCAATTTAGCATGGCCAATCCACCTAACCTGCACGTCTTTGGTCTGTGGGAGGAAACTGGAGCACCCAGAGGAAACCCACGCAGACACGGGAGAACGTGCAGACTCCACACAGACAGTGACCCAGTGGGGAATCGAATCTGGGACCCTGGTACTGATTAAACCATTGTGCTGCCCAGGGATGATGTACGGTTTGTAGAGAAGGGTGTGGGGCTATCCCCGACTTGGATTCACATGAATTGATAGTGGGTGGAGACTGGAACTTGATGTAGGAGCCAAGATTGGATAGGTCACGCTTGTCCCGTCAGGGGGGGGCAAAGGCGTTGGCTGGACTAATGGTGGAAATGGGAGGGGTGGACCCTTGGAGGTTTTTGCGCCGGGGGAGCGGGGGTATTCATTTTTCACTTCGGTCCATAAGGGCTTTTCGTGGATTGAGTTTTTTGTGGTGGGGAAGGTGTTGTTGGCAGGGGTCAAGGAGTCGGAATATTCGGCGATTGCGATATCGGATCATGCGCCGCATTGGGTGGATATAGTGTTGGAGAAGGGAGCAGTGCAGAGGCTGGGAGATTAGATGTGGGGCTGTTGGGGGACCGAGGGTTTTGTGATCAGATTGGGAATGTAATTGAGGAGTACGTGGGGTTTAATTGTACGGGGGAGGTTTCGCAGGCCGTGATATGGGAAGCTCTAAAGGCGGTGGTGCGGGGGGGGGGGGGGGAGGTGATCTTGTTTAAGGCAAAGGTGGATAAGGAGGAGAGGGTGGAGCGGCAAAGGGTAATAGATGAGATGTTGGAGGTAGACAGGAGGTATGCAGAAAACGGGGATCCAGCGATGTTGGAAAAGAGGAAGGAGTTGCAGGCGAGCTTTGACCGGCTATCCACAAGAGAATGAGTATGGAGAGAAGGCAGGGCGAATGCTGGCAGGCCATCTTCGGAGGGAGGCAGCGGCGAGGGAAATTGTCCAGGTGCGGGATAGGGCAGGGAAGTTGGCAGTGGCTCCGGACCAGATTAATAGGATATTTGAGGATTTCTATGAGAGATTGTATAGGTCGGAGCCACCTGGGGAGGCTCGAGACATGCAGGAATTCCTGGATGTTTGGAATACCCGAGGTTGGGGGAGGAGGATATGGCCATATTGGAGGGGGCGATAGTGGAGCTGGAGATAAAAGATACAATTGGGAGGATGCGGTCAGGGAAGGTAGCAGGTCAGATGGGTTTCCGGTGAAGTACTACAAGAAATTTAAAGATAAATTTGCGTCGCTCATGGTGGGGATGTTTGAGGAGGTGATGGGGAAGGGGGTGTTGCCACAGATTTTGGGGCAGGCATGGATCTCCCTGTTGCTCAAGAAGGGTAAGGATCCGGCAGAATGTGGGAGGTATTGGCCCATATCACTCTTGAATGTGGAAGCAAAGGTGTTGGCGAAGGTATTGGTGGGTAGGTTGGAGGAGCGCCTCCCGAAGGTGATAGGGGAAGATCAGATGGGGTTTGTGAAAGGGAGGCAGCTCTTTTTGAACTTTAGGAGGGTATTGAACATGGTTATGGCAATGGAGGAGGGGAGGAGACAGAGGTGGTAGTGGCATTGGACACCAAGAAGGCATTTGACCGAATAGAGTGGGATATTTGATGCCGGTTCTGGAGCAGTTTGGGATTGGGCCATGATTTCTGGATTGGGTAAGACTGCTGTATAGGGAGCTGAGGGCAAGTGTCCGCACGAATAACATGAATTTGAGATATTTTGCTCTGCACCGAGGGACCAGGCAGGGATGCCCTATGTTCCCCCTGTTGATTGCCCCTGCAATCGAGCCATTGGCCATCGCGTTGAGGAGATCGGAGGTGTGGAAAGGGATAGTTCAGGGGGGCGGGGGAGTGGGGGGTGGGAAGGAGCATAGGGTTTCTTTGCATGCGGACGGCTTGCTATTGTATGTATTGGAATTGAGTGCGGCGATGGGTGGTATATTGGAGCTGCTTTGGGTGTGTGCGTCTTTTTCAGGGAAAAGCTAAATTTAGACAAAAGTGAATATTTTGTGGGGTCTCGGCCGGAGACAGGAGTGGGGGGGCTACCATTCCATAGGGTGATGACCCACTTTAAATATCTGTGGTTGCAGGTGGCACAGGATTGGGGGGGGGGGGGTTTCCGTAGGTACACTATTACTAGTTTGGTGGGAGGGTGAAAGCGGGCTTGGCAAGGTGGGATGGTTTTCCTCTGTCGTTGGCAGGTTGGGTACAGGTAATTAAAATTAATGAGTGGCAGGACGGTGGTGCAGTGGTTAACATTGCTGCCTCACGGCACCGAGGTCCCAGGTTCGATCCAGGCTCTGGTCAGTGTCCGTGTGAAGTTTTCACATTCTCCCAGTGTTTGAGTGGGTTTCGCCCCCACAACCCAAAGATATGCAGGGTAGGTGGATTGGCCATGCTAAATTGCCCCTTAATTGGAAAAAAAATGAATTGGGTACTCTAAATTTATAAATTAAAAAAAATTAATGTGTTGCCACGGTTTTTGTTTATTTTTCAGTGCCTGCCGATCTTCCTGCCAAAGGCATTTTTTAAGGAAAGTTGAAAAGATGATTACGTCACTTATATGGGGGGTGGAGAGGGGGGAGGGGGACGATGGCCAAGATTAGGAAGGTGCTGTTGCAAAGAGGATGGCAGTCATGGGGGTTGGGTCTCCTGAATTACTGTATTACTAATGGGCAGCGAATGCGGAGAAGGTGAGGAGCTGGGTTAGTGGGGGGGCACTCCCAGTGGGTTAGAATGGAGGAGAGTCTGTGCAGGGAGTCGGGGCTGAGGGTGTTGGCAACAGTACCGCTCCCGATGGCCCTGGGAAATATTTGGGGAGTCTGGTGCTAGTAGCGATGTTGAAAATCTGGGGCGAGATTCTCCGACCCCCCCCCCCCCCAACCGGGTCGGAGAATCGCTGGGGGCTGGCGTGAATCCCGCCCCCGCCGGTTGCCGAATTCTCCGGCACCGGAGATTCGGCGGTGGCAGGAATCGCACCGTGCCGGTTGGCGGGCCCCCCCCGCGATTCTCCGGGCCGGATGGGCCGAAGTCCCGCTGCTAAAATGCTTGTCCCGCCGGCGTAGATTAAACCACCGACCTTACCGGCGGGACAAGGCGGCGCGGGCGGGCTCCGGGGCCCTGGGGGGTGGGGAGCGGGGGGCGATCTGGCCCCGGGGGGTGCCCCCACGGTGGCCTGGCCCGCGATCGGGGCCCACCAATCCGCGGGTGGCCCTGTGCCGTGGGGGCACTCTTTTCCTTCCGCCTTCGCCACGGTCTCCACCATGGCGGAGGCGGAAGAGACTCCCTCCACTGCGCATGCGCGGGAATGCCGTCAGCGGCCACTAACGCACATGCGCCGCCCGGAGATGTCATTTTCGCGCCAGCTGGCGGGGCACCAAAGGCCTTTCCCGCCAGCTGACGGGGCGGAAATTCGTCCGGCACGGGCCTAGCCCCTTTAGGTTGGGGCTCGGCCCCCAAGGATTGGAGGAGCTGGGGGTGAATTATGGGTTGGGGAAGGGGGTATTGTTTATGTACATGCAGGTCCAAGATTTCACTAGGAAGGTGATACAGAGCTTTCTGGTGGCGTCGGCCCACACACTATTGGAGGAGGTGCTGACGACAGGGGGAGTTGAGAGGGAGGTGGTGTCGGCGATTTATGGGGTAATTCTGAGAGAAGAGAAGGCATCGCTGGAGGGGATTAAGACAAAGTGGGAGGAAAAGATTGGGGAGGGCATGGAGGAGGGATTGTGGTGTGAGGTGCTGCGGAGGGTGAATGCTTCAACTTCGTGTGCAAGGTTGGGCCTGGTACAGCTGAAGGTGGTGTATTGGGCGCACCTCACAAAGACGAGGATGAGCCGACTCTTTGAGGGGCTAGAGGATGCTTGTGAACGTTGTGGGGGACGTCCCGCAACTCACGTTCATATATTTTGGTCCTGTCCAAAACTGGAGATGTATTGGAGGGAGGTCTTCAGGGTGATCTTGAAGGTGGTGCATATGAAACTTGAATCGGGTCCCTTGGAAGCCATATTCGGGGTATCGGATCGGCTGGGGTTGGAAGCGGGTGTGGAAGCAGATGTCTTAGCCTTTGCCTCGTTAATTGCCCGAAGGCTTGTCCTGTTCGGGTGGAGGTCAGCTTCTTCACCCTGTGACCTTGCTTGGCAGTGGGATATATTGGAGTTCTTTTTTGAATTACATTTAGAGTATCCAATTCATTTTTTCTAATTAAGGGGCAATTTAGTGTGGACAATCCACCTAGATCATAGATCATAGAATTTACAGTGCAGAAGGAGGCCATTCGGCCCATTGAGTCTACACCGGTCCTTGAAAAGAGCATCCTACCTCAGTCCATGTCCCCACCCTGTCCCCAGTGAGCCGACCAAACCCAAACTTTTTGGGCACTGAGGGCAATTTAGTGTGGCCAATCCACCTAACCTGCACGTCTTTGGGTTGTGGGGACGAAACCCACGCAGACACGGGGAGAATGTGCAAACTCCACATGGACAGTGACCCAGAGCTGGGATCGAACCTGGGATCTCGGCGCCGTGAGACAGCAGGGCTAACCCACTGCGCCACCGTGCTGCCCGATCTGTTGAAGTTCTTAACACTCGAGAAAGTGAAGTTCAAGTTGAGGGGAATGATGGGAGGGTTCTACAATTCATGGGCTTTATTTATTATGCATTTTCAAGAATTGGGTGACATCGAACATTGGGGGGGTGAGGGGGGAGTTGGAGGAGTTTGGAATGTGTATGTTGTTGGTGACTATATATGGGGTGATGGTGGATTCCTGATTCTTTTTCTTTGATGTTTGTATTTAAAATGTTGAGGGTTGTTTGGGTGTAGGAGGGAGGAAGGGATTGTTGACCAGGGGATTGACATTGTATTTGTACCGTTGATTGTTTGTTGTTCGGTGTAAATTTGGATGAGAATTTGAAAAAGGAGGAGAATGAAAATATTTTTTAAAAAATAATCTTTATTACATGCTTTTCCATCACTGTTTGCAGGCTAGAACAAGAACGTCTTGTCCCTGATCCTCCTAATGAACCTGTTAATCTCCAAAGGGATTGGAATCCCCCCATACTTCGGCAATCCAAAATGGGTGGCACGGTAGCACAGTGGTTAGCACTGCTGATTCTTAGCGTCAGGGACCCGGGTTCGATTCCCAGCTTGGGTCACTGTCTGTGTGGAGTCTGCACGTTCTCCCCGTGTCTGCGTGGGTTTCCTCTGGATGCTCTGGTTTCCTCCCACAAGTCCCGAAAGACGTGCTTGTTAGGTGAATTGGACACTCTGGATTCTCCCTCTGTGTACCTGGACTGGCGCCAGAGTGTGGTGACGAGGGGGTTTTCACAGCAACTTCATTGCAATGTTTTTTTTTGTTTTTTTTTGTCTTTTTATATTGTAATTTTATTTGAAAAATATAACAGTGGCTGAATTAGTTTTCACTGATTTGCCCTGGCATGCTCCTGATGATGTCAGAATCACCAGGATCAATGATCGCCAATGTGCACACTCTGTAGTATTTACCACAAGCTGTACCAAGTTCAATGTTGTTGCCACTGTAGAGATGCACACCAGTTTTTGCTAACATAGCATAGTACTCCATCTCAGATTTCCTCAAGGCTGGACACTTGTTAGCAAGAATAACCAACTTGGCTTTGCCTTGACGAATCATTTTCAAAGTCTGTTTGTAGCCTGTGGTAGTATGTATTGGGGGTCATGTGGGACTGGAAGCCCTAATGTCATTGGCTGACAGATCCCGGGTCCTGGTTGGCCGTTGACCTCTAGCTCCGCCCTGAAGGCGGAGTATAAGAAGCCGGAGTCCTCCCCCGCAGGCCAGTCTACTATTGAGCTGCGGGGGAACAGATACGCTTAATAATGCCTCATCGACTTCACTCTATTCGTCTCTCGGAGTCTTTGTGCGCTACAATTTATTAAGCGTGCCTAAAAAGGACTATGGAGCTCAGGATCATTCCGGAATGCCTGAGGATCAGCCCCCACGCAGTGAACGCGGCAGCAGCCTTCAAGCACTGGCAGACTTGCTTCGAGGCCTACCTCAGAACGACCACCGGCCGGGTCACAGAAGACCAAAAACTACAGGTCCTGCACTCGAGGGTGAGCACGGAGATCTTCTCCCTCATCGAAGACTCGGACGATTTCCAGACGGCGTTCGCAGCACTGAAAAGTCTCTATGTCCGCCCAGTTAACCAAATCTACGCTCGCTACCAGCTCGCGACGAGACGGCAAGGTCCCGGAGAATCGATGGACGAATTCTACGCCGCGCTGCTGATTTTGGGACGAGCCTGCAGCTGCCCTTCGGTGAACGCAAATGAACACACGGACATGTTAATGCGCGATGCTTTTGTGGCAGGTATGAATTCCTCCCAAATCCGCCAAAGACTTCTAGAAAGAGAGTCGCAAGGACTCTCAGAGGCCCGGGCCCTAGCAGCCTCCCTAGACGTGGCCGCGCGTAATACCCGCGCCTACGGCCCCGACCTCGCGGCAGCCCATTGGGCTCCGGCCGTACCCGTCGCGACAAACCCACCCCCCCCCCGGACACCCCACAGGCTTGCGCGGTCCAAACGCCGAGTCGCACCGGGGGCGCCCGCTGTTATTTCTGCAGCCAGGCGAAACACCCCCGACAGCGCTGCCTGGCCCGCGCAGCTATTTGCAAGAGCTGCGGGAAAAAGGGCCATTACGCGGTTGTGTGCCGGTCCCGCGAGGTCGCCGCTGTCCCGGCAAGCTGTTTACGCGCCCCAACCCCCCCAGCACGCCATGTACGACCCGCAGACGCAGCCGCTCTGGGTCCCGACTACCGCGGTCCCGGGAGAACAGGGAGCCCTGCACGCCGCTTACGCTCCCCAACCCCCCTCCCCGCACCCCATGTATGACCCGCCGGCGCTACCGCTTTGGGTCCCGGCCACCACTCTCCACGGAGAAGAGGGAGTTTTGCGCGTCCCTAACGCCCCCCTAACCCCCACCCCGCGCCCCACGTCTGACCTGCCGGCGCCACCAACTTGGGTCCCGACCACCGCTGTCCCCGGTGAGGGAGCTCCGCGCGGTCCTAGCGCTCCCAGCCCCCCCAGCGCCCCATGTGCGACCCGCAGACGCCGCCATTTTGGGTCCCGGCCACCACGAGGGGAGGAAGGGCGCCGCCATCTTGGACCGCCCCAGATCTGTACGACGCGTGGGGGCTGCCATTTTGTCCACCTCCGCCGCCATCTTGTGACCCCCCAGCCGCGTGCGATGTATGGGGGCGGCCATTTTGTCCATCCCCGACGCCATCTTGGACGGCAACAACGGACCCCACTCCACTACTACAACCACGTCTCGCTTCAATTACGCTCGATCTAGCTCGGCCCTGGACACTCCAGACGACGACGACAACGGTGCTAATAAACGGCCACGAGACGCCATGCCTAGTCGACTCCGGGAGCACGGAGAGCTTTATCCACCCCGACACGGTAAGACGCTGTTCCTTGACCACCTATCCCAGCGCACAAAAGATTTCCCTAGCTGCAGGATCCCACTCCGTACAGATCCAAGGATTCTGCATAGTTACCCTAACGGTGCAGGGGAGGGAGTTCAAAAACTACAAACTAAACGTCCTTCCCCAACTCTGTGCCCCCACCTTGCTGGGATTAGATTTCCAATGCAATCTACAGAGCCTTACGTTCAAATTCGGCGGCCCAATACCCCCACTCACTATCTGCGGCCTCGCAACCCTCAAGGTGCAACCCCCGTCCTTGTTTGCGAACCTCACCCCGGATTGCAAACCTGTCGCCACTAGGAGCAGACGGTACAGCGCCCAGGACCGGACCTTCATTCGGTCCGAAGTCCAGCGGCTACTAAAGGAGGGCATAATCCAGGCCAGCAATAGTCCCTGGAGAGCGCAGGTGGTAGTAGTGAAGACAGGGGAGAAACAAAGGATGGTCATAGACTATAGCCAGACCATCAACAGGTACACACAACTAGATGCGTACCCTCTCCCCCGCATATCCGACATGGTCAATCGGATTGCCCAATATAAAGTCTTCTCCACCGTGGACCTCAGGTCCGCCTACCATCAGCTCCCCATCCGCCCAAGTGACCGCAAGTACACAGCCTTCGAGGCAGACGGGCGATTATACCATTTCCTAATGGTCCCTTTTGGCGTCACAAACGGGGTCTCGGTCTTCCAACGGGAGATGGACCGAATGGTTGATCAACATGGGTTGCGGGCCACATTCCCGTATCTCGACAATGTAACCATCTGCGGCCACGACCAGCAGGACCACGGCGCCAACCTCCAAAAATTCCTCCAGACCGCCAAAGCCTTGAACCTCACGTACAACGAGGACAAGTGCGTTTTTAGCACCAACCGGCTAGCCATTCTGGGCTACGTAGTGCGCAATGGGATAATAGGCCCCGACCCCGAACGTATGCGCGCCCTCATGGAATTTCCCCTCCCGCACTGCCCAAAAGCCCTGAAACGCTGCCTGGGGTTCTTTTCATACTACGCCCAGTGGGTCCCCCAGTACGCAGACAAGGCCCGCCCCCTAATACAGACCACGACCTTCCCTCTGTCGACAGAGGCTTGCCAGGCCTTCAGCCGCATCAAAGCGGATATCGCAAAGGCCACGATGCGCGCCATCGACGAGTCCCTCCCCTTCCAGGTCGAGAGCGACGCCTCCGACGTAGCTCTAGCGGCCACCTTTAACCAAGCGGGCAGACCCATGGCCTTTTTCTCCCGGACCCTCCACACCTCAGAAATCCGCCACTCCTCAGTGGAAAAGGAAGCCCAAGCCATCATGGAAGCTGTGCGACATTGGAGGCATTACCTGGCCGGCAGGAGATTCACTCTCCTCACAGACCAACGGTCGGTAGCCTTCATGTTCGATAATGCACAGCGGGGCAAAATCAAAAACGACAAGATCTTAAGGTGGAGGATCGAGCTCTCCACCTTCAACTATGAGATTTTGTATCGTCCCGGAAAGCTGAACGAGCCGTCCGATGCCCTATCCCGCGGCACATGTGCCAACGCACAAATTAACCACCTCCAAACCCTCCACGAGGACCTCTGCCACCCGGGGGTCACTCAGTTTTTCCACTTCATCAAGTCCCGCAATCTCCCATACTCTTTAGAGGAGGTCCGTACAGTCACAAGGGACTGCCACATCTGCGCGGAATGCAAACCGCATTTTTTCAGGCCGGATGGAGCGCACCTGATTAAGGCTTCCCGCCCCTTTGAACGCCTCAGTCTCGATTTCAAAGGGCCCCTCCCCTCCACCGACCGCAACGCATATTTTCTTAATGTGGTGGACGAATACTCCCGCTTCCCTTTTGCCATTCCCTGCTCTGACATGACCGCGGCCACAGTCATTAAAGCCCTGAACAGCATCTTCACACTGTTCGGTTACCCCGCATACGTCCACAGCGACAGGGGGTCCTCTTTCATGAGTGACGAGCTGCACCAGTTCCTGCTCAGTAAGGGCATAGCCTCAAGCAGGACGACCAGCTACAACCCCCGGGGGAACGGGCAAGTAGAGAGGGAGAACGGCACGGTCTGGAAGGCCGTCCTACTGGCCCTACGGTCCAGGGACCTCCCAGTTTCACGGTGGCATGAGGTCCTCCCGGACGCTCTCCACTCCATCCGGTCGTTATTATGTACGAGCACTAATCAAACGCCTCATGAGCGTCTCCTTGTCTTCCCTAGGAGGTCCTCCTCTGGAACGTCGCTGCCGACCTGGCTGGCGGCCCCAGGACCCATCTTGCTCCGAAAGCATGTGCGGGCACATAAGGCGGACCCGTTGGTCGAAAGGGTTCACCTCCTCCACGCGAACCCGCAGTACGCTTACGTGGAGTACCCCGACGGCCGACAGGACACGGTCTCCCTGCGGGATCTGGCGCCCGCCGGCAACACACACACCCCCCTCCCCGACACCATTCACCCAACCCCCCCCCCCTTCCTGCCACCGCCGCACCCCGCGACCGCCCCCTTCCCAGGAGGATCGGTTCCCCTCCCCTCAGGCCCGACCAAGAATAAAGCCCGAGCTGAAACCGTAAGGCTCCCGGAGACGACAACACCGGTACAAGCACCACCACCACCACCGGGGCCGAGGCGATCGACACGGACGACCAGACCGCCCGACCGACTCGTGGCGTCGATCTAAATCAAAATATGGACTTTTCACAAGAACATTTTGCTTTTCTCCCTATACCCTCTGTAAATAGCTGAAACAGGACAAAATTGTACAATACTGTATTGCCATGTGAATGTTTTTTTTTCCCTCCCAGGACCAGCCCTGTAAACCCTTACCACCATACGAAGCATCACCCTGCCGGGTTCATTTTTGACAAGGGGTGAATGTGGTAGTATGTATTGGGGGTCATGTGGGACTGGAAGCCCTAATGTCATTGGCTGACAGATCCCGGGTCCTGGTTGGCCGTTGACCTCTAGCTCCGCCCTGAAGGCGGAGTATAAGAAGCCGGAGTCCTCCCCCGCAGGCCAGTCTACTATTGAGCTGCGGGGGAAACAGTCACGCTTAATAAAGCCTCATCGACTTCACTCTATTTGTCTCTCGGAGTCTTTGTGCGCTACATAGCCCAACACGTATTTGCCACTTTTCATAACCAGCTGGAGCCTGGAATTGATGGACTTCAATTACTTTTTCATCTTCTTGGCTGCAACCATCTTGCCTGCCGCTGTGGCCGCCCCTGCTGCCTTAGCCTGAGGAACGCGGTGAATCAGGAGCATGGGGGGTGTGAGGGATGTCACGGAGTGGCAGGCAAGGTGGTTGCAGCCAAGAAGACGAAAAAGTTATTGGAGTCCATCCTTGGCTGTGGCCTTGTAGCAAAGGCTTACCTGTCTGACCGCCAGCCAGGATTACAATCCCTCTCCTCCACCTTGACCCCACTTTTATTTCTATCAGTGTACTTTCATTTCTCTCATCAATCCATTTTCCTTTACCGCCTTCTCCCCTCCCCCTTCCCCACTCAGGGCCATCTGTTCCCTGTTCCAAGTTGTCCTTTGCCACACTGCATACCTTTGTTCTTCCATTAACACATTCTGATTTCTTAATGTGCCACTATCAGCACCCTTCTTAGCTGGTTTAGCTCAGCTTGGCTGGAAAGCTGATTCATGATGACCCTCCGGTGAAATCACAACCAATCAGCTCTCCCCCTCAAAGAGGAAAGCAGCCTCTGGTCATCTCAGACTGTGGCGACTTTACTCTTAGCCATGATCACCACCATTTACATTACCTTTGGTCACAACATGGTGTCAATCTCTCCCTAGCCTCCACCTATCACAGGCCTTCTATCCAGCCCACTGCTTCTTCACTCCCACACCAACCACAATATAAATCTCAACCTATTTCCAATTCTCTCTAGTTTTGATGAAGAGTCACCCAGACTCGAAACGTTAGCACCCTTCTCTGTCCACAGATGCTTTCAGATCTGCTGAAATTGTCCAGCAATTTCTGTTTTTGTTTCAAATTCCAGTATCCGCAGTATTTTGCTTTTATTACAACCTCGGAAACAGGTTTCAAAAATGGGAACCAAAACTCGTGTTAAATTTGGCAAGCCGTTGTAATAACCCCTAATTTTTACTGAAAGAAATTATTTGGACTGCAATGAAACTATACTTGATCAGATTTTGTGTCTGAGTGGTCAATACATATTCCTTGTTGCCTCCAAATTACTACACGCCCAAACTGAGTCTCAGGCACATGACCGATATTTATCTTTTATCAGGTTATTAATACACTAATGGGGTGGCACGGTGGCGCATTGGTTAGCACTGCTGCGTCACGCCGCTGAGGACCCAGGTTCGATCCCGGCTCCGGGTCACAGTTCGTGTGGAGTTTGTACATTCTCCCCGTGTCTGCTTGTGTTTCACCCCCACAACCCAAAGATGTGCAGGGTAGGTGGATTGACCAAGCTAAATTGCCCCTAAATTGGAAAAAAAAAATAATTGGGTACTCTAAATTTAAAAAAAAGAAATTCATGGATTCAAACAGAGGCCACCGATCAGGCACAGGCAAATATTCGATTCAAAGTAAAACAGAATTATCTCAAAGCCCCAGCCTCTTGCTAAAGTGCACAAAACAGAGTGAACAATGATTTCATTTTTTGAAAGGGAGAGTGGGTCATTGTGGCTGTGCAAAGAACTGCAGCTGCCTCAACAACAGTGACCACACATTAGCAACTAATGAATTAACTTCAAAGCATTTTAAGACACCTCCAGGATGTAAAAGCAAATGTAAAAGCAAAATGCTGTAGCTGCTGGATATCTTTACTAAAAACAGAAAATGCTGGAAATACTCAGCAACATCTGTGGAGAGGGAAGTCGTGTTAACGACCAGAATTTAACATGAACCAGACGGGTTGTGTGGCAGAAGCGGAAATGGGTGGTGAAGGCCCTTCCCATTCTGACTTTGCACATCTGTCTCTTCCTTCAGTCATGATCATGTGCCGACCGTCCAATTAGCAACCGGACAGAGGCATTACCACCAAATCAGCATGTGTGGGCGGCAGGGTAATTGGTAGTGGGGGTGGGCAATGACCCAGAAGAAAGAGCTGGTAGTGTGTGAAAAGGACCACTGGCACACGATAGTTCTGTGAATGTGTGGTTTGCGGAAAGATTTACTCTGCTGCATTGCCATAATTGATTTGTATGAAGAAGATTGTAAGAGAGAACACTGCGGCGTCCTTGTACCTCGCCCCCATCTCATCGAAATATCCACTGTTTCACCTGGGACCCACCCCACTCTCCAGCCTTGGACCTAACTTCAGCTGCCAGTCACCACAAGGGCTGGATTCATCCAGCTGGTGCAAGCTCTCATAGACTGCAAGCACATGGCCATCAAAGTTCCCGTAGACCAGCCAGGGGCCTTCATTAATTGGAAGGGTTTCACAACCTCAACATCCAACTGGCATATGACCAGTGGATGCTTATTATCCTGGGAGCAGACACGACACTTCCATTCTCTGGCACTCCCAGGTGTCACAGATTTCCGCACCCTCCCCATTGCCCCACACCCCAATCCTCCCCTCCCCCCTCCATCCCCTCACCCCAGCGTTCCTGCAAAGATTGAAAATTGGTGTCGAGGAATACCCACTGAACGGATGACTAATGATACTGGTCAGGAATCCTAGGAGAGGCTGGATAGGCTGGGATATTTTTCCCTGGAGCGTAGGAGGCTTAGGGGTGAGCTTGTAGAGGTCTATAAAATAATGAGGAGCATGGATAAGGTCAACATCTTTTCCCAAAGGTAGAGGAGTCTAGAACTAGAGGGCATAGGTTTAAGGTGAAAGGGATGAGATACCAGAAATGTTTTCACACGGAGGGTGGTGAGCATCTGGAGCGGGCTGCCAGTGGCAGTGGTAGAGGTGGGTACAATTTTTTTCTTTAAAAAACAGTTAGACGTTACATGGGCAGGGTGGGTATAGTGGGCTCTGGGCCAAATGTGGGCAAGTGGGACTAGCTTAGTGATAGAAACTGGGCGGCATGGAAAAACTGGGCCGAAGGGCCTGTTTCTATGCAGTAAACATCTATGACTATGATTCGATGATTGAGGTGGAGGAATGATATAATTTGAGTTGCACTGTTACCAGAGCAACCATCAAGCAGACCATCAGACTCCTCAAAATGAGATTCAGGTGCCTGGACCGATCAGGTAGTACCCGATGAGGTAGTCTGCGGCACCTTGCACAACCTGGCACTTAAGGTGAGGTTCTGACTGCAGAGGACATGGTGGAGTGAGGAGGGTGATGGGGAAGCTAAAGAGGAGTCACAGCTCCTGACTGGCCTGTGACACCTCGTGTGGCAGTTACAAGTACAGGTACAAGGGAAGTTTGGGAGGTTTTTTGTACTTGGGTGTTACTCTTGAACATCGGCACTTCAGCCATCTAGTCCATTAAAGATCCACATTCCAAACTCAAGTGCAGCTACTCGTGTCTGCTGAAGCACAGATTCCCTCGCCCATTAGCACCTGGTTCTTCTACAATGGTTCATCTGATTACTGTCATAATATACATCTATGTATATAATGGAGTGCAGACAGGCAGTGATTGACACACAGGATGACCAGTAAGCACACAGAACAGAGCAGCCAATCACCAGACAGGACACTACCACTATAAAGCCAGAGAGCACCAGTTTTCCCGCTCTCTCGGGACCCAGCCTCCGGGACAGTCAGAGTTATTGAGCTGGCCAGTGCAAACACCATTTGGTAGCTAGTAAGTTTGGTTAGGCTAGTATCAGGTCTCCAGTCAAGTCAGCATAGTGTCAACCCACAGTTGAACATGTATAATAGTTTAGATGTTAAATAAAATCATGTTGCATCTTATCAAGTGTTGGAGGTCTGTCTCTCGCTACACTGCATCAAGTGCAATCCACATCGACCCAGCATACCCAACACATCATGGTACCAGTGAGTGATGCTGAAAATTGACGGACCTACCTTGAGTGAATCAGCGTTGCCCAGCAAACAGCCATCCGGTGACATGGAAAACGTCTGCCCACCTCCGCAGCTCCGCATCGCCGGCAACCTCGGTGCAAATTGGAAGATCTTCAAACAAAAGTTCCAACTCTATCTAGAAGCCACTGACCTCAAGGCCGCACCAGACGGCAGGAAGATCGCACTATTCCTCTCCACAGCCGGGGACCACGCCATCCACTTCTACAACTCCCTTACATTCGCTGAAGGCGAAGACAAGACGAAATTTTAAAAAGTCCGACTGAAGTTTGACAGCCACTGCAACATTGAGGTGAATGAGAGCTTTGAACGGTACGTTTTCCAGCAGAGGCTTCAGGGTAAGGATGAACCTTTTCAATCCTTTCTGACCATCTCCGCATCCTTGCGCAGTCATGTAACTATGACTCGACCACTGATTCCATGATCCGGGATCTGATCGTTTTCGGGGTCCACTCCGATCCCCTTCGCCAGCAGCTCCTGAAAGTCGAGCAGCTCACCATCGGCATCAAAACGTGCGTTCTCCATGAACATGCTAACAATCGGTATTCCCACATCAGGGCGGCAGAAACGGCAAAGCTAATCTCCCACGAGGCGGAACGGGTGCAGGCCATCGCACAAAGGCAGGGCCTAAGTATCGACGAGAGTGGCCATTCCGCGTGCTTTTCCCAGGCCGCTGCGCATGCGCGCCACGACTGAGGGGACGGTGAGACCGACGACCAGACTGTGCAGTTGCGTACATCGTTCGACAGCACTGCGCATGCGCGATGGCACACGGAACGCGCTGACGTTGGCATCATGACGTGTCCGAATTGTGGCTCCGCCCATTTAAAGCGGCAATGTCTGGCAAAATCACGACGGTGTCTACAGTGTGGCAAGCTTGGCCACTATGCAGCCCTTTGCAGATCTGCTCCACTGCCCAGCATCCAGCGGTCCCAGCCGCGGCGCAGAAGCGTCCGTTCAATACAGCAGGCCATGCTAGACTCCGACCCCGATTGGCCCAACAGAACCTGATGCTGCATGCCTCAAATCTCCATACCGGGTGGGCATCATTACGAAGCACGCGCTGCCTTTCTCCAAGACAGCGAAGCACCTCCTGATCCTCAACGTGGATCCCAACGATGAGTGGTGTGCTGTCCTCACAGTCAACAAGGCTCGTATCCGGATCAAACTGGACACTGGCGCATCAGCAAACCTTATCTCCAAATCCGATCTCGACACCATCCGCGTCAGACCAAGCATTCTTCCACCGGCCTTCCAGCTCCTTGACTACAATGGCAATGTCATAGCTGCCAGTGGCGCATGCCAACTCGGAGTTTCCAATAAGTCATTCAAAGCGACATTGCGATTTGAGATCGTGGGACCTGACAGAACATCCCTGCTCGGTGCTCGGGCCTGCAAACTCCTGAACTTGGTTCAGCAAGTCCACACCATGTCATCCTCACAGGCGACGGCCTCACCTGATAAGAATTTCCAGGCTGAAATTGATGACATCATCACGCAGTACCACAGCGTGTTCGATGGAATGGGCACACTCCCATACCGATACAAAATCATGCTCAAACCAAACGCCACCCCTGTGATCCACGCACCACGTCGGGTGCCGGCACCCCTCAAGGAGCGACTCATGTAACAGTTACAGGACCTCAAGGACCAGGGCATCATATCAAAGGTCACAGAACCCACGGACTGGGTCAGCTCCATGGTCTGCATCAAGAAGCCGTCAGGGGAGCTTAAAATCTGCATCGACCCTAAGGATTTAAACCGCAACATCATGCGGGAACATTACCCGATACCAAAACGAGAAGAGTTGACCAGCGAGATGGCTCATGCCAAACTCTTTACGAAGCTGGACGCCTCCAAGGGGTTCTAGCAAATACAGCTGGATGCATCCAGTCGCAAGCTGTGCACATTCAATACCCCGTTCGGTCGCTACTGCAACAACCGGATGCCTTTTGGCATCATCTCTGCTTCACAGGTATCCCACTGCATCATGGAACAGATGATGGAGGGTATCGAGCGGGTGCGCGTGTATGTTGACGATATCATAATCTGGTGCACAACTCCTCAAGAACACATCGATCACCTCAAGCAGGTATTCCACAGAATCCATGAGCATGGCCGCCGACTCAACAGAGCCAAGTGCTCATTCGGTCAATCAGAAATCAAATTCCTTGGTGACCACATCTCACAGCAAGGCGTGCGGCCAGATGCTGACAAGGTCTCGGCGATCAACGCCATGACGACCCCAGAGGACAAGAAGGCGGTCTTCCGCTTTCTAGGGATGGTCAACTTCCTTGGGAAATTCATTCCCGACAAGGCGGCACACACCACAGCCCTCCGCCATCTCGTCAAAAAGTCGAAGGCATTCCAGTGGCCGCCCGCTCATGAGAACGAATGACGTGTGCTGAGGGCAAAACTCACCACAGCCCCGGTTCTGGCGTTCTTCGACCCTACCAAAGAGACCAAAATACCCACTGACGCGAGCCAGGACGGTATTGGGGCGGTGCTCCTCCAATGGGATGACTCCTCCTCATGGGCCCCAGTTGCGTATGCCTCCAGAGACATGACTCCCACTGAGCAACGATACGCTCAGATTGAGAAGGAATGCCTGGGCCTCCTAACGGGAATCGATAAATTTCACGACTATGTGTATGGCCTCCCAAAATTCATGGTTGAGACGGACCACAGGCCTTTTGTCCACATAATCCAGAAGGATTTGAATGACATGACGCCTCGGTTACAACGAATCCTTCTCAAGCTATGCTGCTATGACTTTGAACTTGTCTATACGCCAGGCAAAGAACTCATTGTTGCAGATGCCCTTTCCAGGTCTATCACCACACCGTGTGAACAAACTGACTTAGTCTGCCAAATCGATGCGCAGGTGCAATTGTGTGTCTCCAACCTTCTGGCCACTGATGAGAGGGTCATGCAAATTCGTGAGGAAACGGCCAAGGATCCTCTGCTACAGCGTGTGATGCAGCACCTCACGAATGGCTGCAGAAGGGACAGTGTCCCCAGTTTTACAACGTCAAAGACGACCTGATGGTGGTGGATGGCATCCTCATGAAGCTCGATAGGATTGTGATTCCGCAGAGCATGCGAGCTATGGTGCTCGCCAACTCCATGAGGCTCACCTGGGGGTCGAGAAATGTCGACGCAGAGCTCTAGAGGCAGTCTATTGGCCGGGCATCAGCCAGGACGTTGTTAACACAGTCCTCAACTGCCACACAAATTTCAGCCAGCTCAACCCAAAGAAACTCTGCAGCAACATGAGATAGTGAACTCCCCATGGTCCAAAGTCGGTGTCGACCTTTTCCATGCCAAGGGCCGTGACTATGTCCTCCTGGTCGACTACTTCTCCAATTACCCAGAAGTGGTGAAACAGTCCGACCTCACGTCGAAGGCGGTGATTAAAGCATGCAAAGAAACGTTTGCCAGGCATGGGATACCGCTCACGGTGATGAGTGACAACGGTCCCTGTTTTTACAGCCAGGAATGGTCAGATTTTGCCCGCCGATACAACTTTCGTCACGTAACCTCCAGCCCCCACTACCCGCAGTCAAACGGGAAGGCCGAAAAAGGGGTCCATATCGTCAAGAGAGCAAGGCTGCAGACTCAGGCTCAGACTTCAACCTGGCGCTGCTGGCATACAGAGCATCCCCGCTGTCCACTGGGTTGTCTCCCGCGCAGATGCTCATGAACCGCACTCTGCGAACCACGGTTCCAGCCATCCATGTTCCAGACCTTGACCACCTCACGGTCATAGAAAAGATGCAGCAGTCTCGGGCCCAACAGAAATCAGCATACGACGCTCATGCCACGGATCTCCCCGAGCTGGTCCCAACTGATCGTGTTCGTGTGCAGTTGCCTGACGGCGGCTTGTCCGCCACAGCTGTGGAGGTCAAGCAAGTGTCCCCGAGATCGTTCCTGTCTGCATGGCTGATGGCTCCTTCCTACAACGCAACAGACGGGCGCTGCGTCCAGTTCCACGCCCGCCACCCAACCATGATGTCCCGCCTCACACAATGCTTCCTTCGGACGTGCCCTCCTACCATGAGGCCACCGATCTACCAGCAATCCTGCTGACCTCTGCGACAACCGCATTGGTGGCAGCCCTGCCAATCCAAGTGCAGGTGGCCACTGATCCACCCTTGACGCGGTCAACCAGAATTCGTCGCCCGCCGCAGAGACTAAACTTATAGACTGAACATTTGCACAACTGTGTTACCTTATCGTTTTAACCTCTGTAAATATCGTTTTTTACTGTTTCATCTGCCCTATATCTGCACAACGACACCTTCCTGTGTACATCAGGTCATTTTAGCACATTCTGTATGTAGTCACGCACATATACACAGCCACATGCACATGCACCTTAATATTTATAATCTCAACACACACAATACAAAGAAAAAGGGGGGGAAAGATGTCATAATATACATCTATGTATATAATGGAGTGCAGACAGGCAGTGATTGACACACAGGATGACCAGTAAGCACACAGAACAGAGCAGCCAATCACCAGACAGGACCACTATAAAGCCAGAGGGCACCAGTTTTCCCGCTCTCTCGGGACCCAGCCTCTGGGACATTCAGAGTTAGTGAGCTGGCCAGTGCAAACACCATGTGGTAGCTAGTAAGTCTGGTTAGGCTAGTATCAGGTCTCCAGTCAAGTCAGCATAGTGTCAACCAACAGTTGAACATGTATAATAGTTTAGATGTTAAATAAAATCGTGTTGCATCTTATCAAGTGTTGGAGGTCTGTCTCTCGCTACACTGCATCAAGTGCAGTCCACATCGACCCAGCCTACCCAACACATCAATTACCACATGCTATGGTCAACCCCAACCAACCCCTGGGCCACCACATCCCAGCCATGCCTCTCACCATGGCCATTGTCACTTCACTGAGACAGTCAGAAGCAAATATTTACATTTAATAAAGTGATACTGGAACAGACACGAAAGATCTCATATTCATGAAATGCAATTACAGTTATAATACTTACCTGTTCCCCTCTGCAGCCTTGTGCTTCTTCCCCAACATGTGGCTGCTTGCCCGCCTCTCCCACTTTCTCTGGTTGTCCTCCTTGCTTTGGAATTCTCAATGTTCAGTGGGTGCTTAGAAACCAGATCATCTTAACCCCTTCTTAACTCCTTCTGAAGAACTTCTTCAAAGTTGTCCAGCCAGGAGGTCCATTTGCACAAGTGGGCCTGAACTATTTTGCGTTCAAAAATTAAATTAAACTAAATCAGACAAACTGAGGGACAAATTAAAATAGGCAGTTCCTTAAAGGGACACTACCCTAAACAGAAACAAATAGCAAATAAAACTTAAAACATCAAATTAAAATGTGATTAAAAGAGTCAATAAAGCACCCCAGACCCTGTGGTGCCCACCGGGCCCGGAACAAGTGGGCCTGAATCAGCCAAAGGTGATTCAGCCAAAGGCGCCTGCCCTTCTCCTTGTCTGCTCATTAAAAGGAAGCCTCAATCACAGTAACCTGAGTTCGTCTGACCCCTCCAGCTGCCTCCCCATTTAATGGTTAATTGGTTTGCATTTGAATATATTAGTCTGTTCACTGGTCCATGCTTGATTGCTTAAACCTGGGTGGAGTATCTGAAAAATAAAGTAGACAGAAGCCAGATCTCTGATGCCTAAGCTTTGGAAATGTGTGCAGACATCTTGTAATTGTTGAGATATTTTAAAGCACTGTAAATGAATCTATTGTCGACCAATGTCATTTCCACATTGCTCCTCGGTATATAAAATGTACAACAAACCGACAGTAACAAAAATACTGTCAGCTGCTGTTCGAAAAGGCGGGTCATACCTTTCCTCATCCTTTCACTGATTCTTGCTTAAAACCTGTTCCATCTTTAACTTTTTCTGAGGTAATTTGCCTAAATGTAAACATTGTTTCCCGATCCACAGATTCTGCCTGACCTGCTAGTAGACCATAAGATGCAGTATGAGCTTGATGTACTAATAATATTTCCAGCATTTTCTGTTCTTATTTAAATGCAAGTTCTTTTGGCTTTTATCGACAGATGCTCATGAGGAAATGATTATTGACTTTGACTTTGTTACCTCCTGTTGAGAGAGAAGCTCACACAAATATGTATACTGTATGTCCTCGGCTAGTTTCATCAAGTTAGCCCCAGAAATAGAATCACTTAACTGCCAAGGTAGAAAGTGACGAAGAAGAACGGTTAACGTGAAAGGATATTTGACGAGCCACTTTTTTATGTGAAGACAATGGCACATTAATTTAAACTGCAGTGAAACACATCATCGTGGTCACTATGGGTGGCACAGTAGCAGTGGTTAGCACTGTTGCTTCATAGCACCAGGGTCCCAGGTTCAATTTCCGACTTGGGTCACAGTCTGTGCGGAGTCTGCACGTTCTCCCCGTGTCTGCGTAGGTTTCCTCTGGGTGCTCCGGTTTCCTCCTAAAAGTCCCAAAAAACGTGCTGTTGGGTGAATTGGACATTCTGAATTTTCCCTCTGTGTACCCAAACAGGTGGCGGAATGTGGCGACTAGGGGCTTTTCACAGTAACTTCATTGCAGTGTTAATTTTAAGCCTACTTGTGACAATAAAGATTATTATTATTACTTGCACCAAGGGCAGCACGGTGGCGTAGTGGGTTAGCACTGCAGCCTCACGGCGCGAGGTCCCAGGTTCGATCCCGGTTCTGGGTCACTGTCCGTGTGGAGATTGCACATTCTCCCCGTGTTTGCATGGGTTTCACCCCCACAACCCAAAAATGTACAGGGTAGGTGGATTGGCCATGCTAAATTGCTCCTTAATTGGAAAAAATGAATTGGGTACTCTAAATTTTAAAAAAAATTATTACTTGCACCAGATACCATCATGGTGAAAATAACACTGGGTTCTCCACATCTCTTCATCTGGACATGAATAGATTTGTTCCATTACTTACTTCAGTTGTCATCACTCATTTAATTTACAGTGTAGGGTTGGGAGTGAAAGGGCAGGGAATGAAGGATTTTATTTGTTTTTAATGGGAAACAACTCATGATAATCTTGAACTACCTTTTACAGAGCCCAGGCTCAAATCACGGCCCAAGTATTTTAGGCTTGCGAACCGTGCAAACTGATTCATTTGGCAATCACGTATTGTGGAGATTAATACAATCTGTGAAGACCAGAGCCTAGCATAAAAACTACACAGCTCACCAATTAAATGAATGCCTGGTGTCTCATCCACATTTACATTGACGTCAAACTGAACAAACCACACTTCGTTCAAATTACATTTTCCAGCCATCTCATATGTCAGTTGTGCAGCTAATAATAAAATAATTTTCATCATCTGTGCTGTTATTGCTGCATCAATGTTGACATTTTTATGTAGAACTGAATGAAGATGACCGGATCCGCTGTCTGCAGAGCATATTACTGTCATTGTATCAATGAGAAGCTGATTGATTGTTTCATTTCCTGCTTATTAAAAGATCCTTCCTCCACCACCATCCCCCTCCCCCCCATCCCAGTTTTCCGTGTTATTTTCACCCCTCTTTGGGGCATTTCACGTAATTTCCTCATTTCTAACTGTGTTAGTGAACAGGCACAATCTCATCCCAGACCCTGCCAGGCTGCCTACAACAAAACCCTGTGGGCGGCACAATGGTAGCACTGCAGTCTCATGGCGCCGAGGTCCCAGGTTCGATCCCGGCTCTGGGTCACTGTCCGTGTGGAGTTTGCACATTCTCCCGTGTTTGCGTGGGTTTCGCCCCCACAACCCAAAGATGTGCAAGGTAGGTGGATTGAACACGCTAAATTGCCCCTTTATTGGAAAAAAATGAATTGGTTACTCTAAATTTAAAAAAAAAACACTTTCTCTGTGTAAGAACTTGACCTCACTGCCTCTTTCAGACAGCTTGGCGAGGGTTATGAACTTGTCTGAACTGATAGCTGCCCAAAATTGGCCTGGTTGCTCTAAATGACACAGCAAGGTCAAGCAGATACACCCTGAAAAACGCTCTGACTAGCTTCCATTCAGAGATTGAATTTTGTGGAGAAATAAGGATTTAATTTTTGTTTTCAGTGGAGGTACAATTTGGCATTTGGGGAGCTGCCGATCTGATTCCAATCCACACGCCTTGAAAATGGACAATTCTTCACCATGAGGTAAAACCCAGGTTCCTACTTTATACTTACTCTAAACAGACAGTGACTAGTTGCGGACCCCATTCTCTGAATTAAGCAACTAGGAAAACACTATTAGATATCCCTGTTTACCCCATTAGCAGAGACCATAAAAATGTGCCTACATGGGGTTTTACCTCTTGGAACCTGCTAGAAAACATGCATTCTGATCATTTGTCAAGTTGGAATCCAGTGACACCACAAAACTACTTATTTTTTAAAAATGTCTATCTTCAGTAATGGCGTTTCACTCACAGACTATTATCAGTCACCTACTGTCTGCTACTCACCATAGCAACGGCAGGTAATTAGGAAGACAACAGTGTTACACATGTGAGGAGAGAGGTTATTCAACCCAAAGCTAAATGATCAAACCTGACCAAGTTCAAAGGTTCACGTGTAATCAAAACCTGTTCAATTTGGGTAATTTCATATCCTGAATTCTGCCCAATCGATTTCCCAAATGTACTAGATGAAGTAACAATAGGATGTGCTCAAGGTTTGTAACTGATGTAAGGAGTCAAATGCAGCTCATTCACTGAGTGAAAAAACAGAGTTTCCCACTTTCTAAACATGCCGGCTTTTTGCTAAGACGAGTGAACAAAGGAAAGTATCGCCAGAGAGCAAATATTTGGGTTTCTGGTAAAATAGAATTGGTGAAATAAGGTAGTTTTAAACAATACCTTAAGGGATGTGGATTGTTGGCAATATCTCATTGAGGAGGTTAACAAGCCAAGTAGCTCAAAAATAATTTAAAAGGCTAAGGAACGTTAGCTTAAAATATACAGGTGCGATTTAACCACCACATTGCACCTGGCGTAGATTTGGGTGCGGTGGTTAAATAACGGGAAATGCCAAAATCGAGATTTGCGACAGGCGCAAATCAGTCTGCTATCTAACTGGCCCCCTCCCGATGACGCGTTCCAGATCACGCCAATTTATGGCGAGCGTATCAATAACCCTCATTTGCATTAACTTCCATCTCATTAGCAAGGTTGAAGTCAAATGCAATGGCCTCCCGGGAATTAACCAGCTCCCCGTATGACGTCCCCTGTTATGGCCAGAAGATTACACCGGAGCGAGGCGACTCTCTGTGAGCTCTCCCCAACAGATCCACTTTTTACTTATACTCGTTCTAATCTTTTAAAATTTATTTCTAAGACTAACATTATTACTAACTTCTCTCTTTTTTTCTTGCAGGCTTGAACATCCTCCGAGGCCCGTGGAGACCTTTTGACCCGACCCGACCTGACCTATACAACCTGGAAATGGATTGGGTCCAAACCGGAAGTGAAGCCCCGACTTTGATTTGGAGCCGGACCCCGGAGCTCCCAACCCGGCCTAACAACTGTGCCAGCCCCCGGATCGCCTGGCCCAATCCCAAGAGCTCCCAACCCGACGACGAGACCCGGCCCAACTCGACCCCGAGAGACCCGCCCAGGGACCCGACCCGGAGAGGCCCGCCCAGCAACCCGACCTACCTGGAGATGAAAGAAAAAAATCCACGTGGAGACCCGACTGGGCCTACTTCAAGACCCTACCCCAGGAGCGCCCAGGGAGGGAACAGACCACGGGACTCAGCCCAACCTGCCTCAGGCAGCCCCTGCCCACGACCCAGGACCCCCGAAATGGCGGTGACATCGCGTGAGGACCCAACGTATTCACGAGCCCGCAGAACGCCGGGACCCATCCGGATCGCAAACATGCCCCCCCCTAGCAACCCCTCTACCTCAACCAGCCCCTGGGACCCTGCCAGACGCGACCTTGGAAACAAAACCAGTGCCCTGGTCCCCGCCAGTGCTCTGGACCCCACCAGACGCAACCGCCTACCTTCCACAAGGTCAGACGTCTCCCATCGGATCCCAGGATCATCCAGCCGCAGCCGCCGACCGAGGAAGCGAGGGAAACGCAGTGGTCTGCAGGTTAGACTGACGGAACACGATTTCTTCCAGCATACTCCTGGCAAACGTCCAAGTGATCGAAAACAAGCTGGATGAACTTAACGCCAGACTTGCCTCTCAGCGGGAAGTAAGAGACTGCTGTGTGCTCTGTTTCACAGAGATATGGCTCACCCCCGCCTCATCGGACTGTGCCATACAACCTGAAGGCTTCTCAATTCACCGGGCGGACCGCAACGCGTTATCAGGCAAAGCGAAGGGTGGAGGGGTTTGCCTCCTCATCAACTCCTCCTGGTGCTTGGATGTGGAGACCCTGGCAACCTACTGCTCCCCGGACCTGAAATACATGACCGTGAAGTGCCGCCCATACTATCTTCCACGTGAGTTCACTTCAGCCATTATCACAGAGGTCTACATCCCACCCTAGGCAGAAGTGAGGAAGGCGCTGGATGAACTGAACACAGTTATAAACAACTACGAAACAGAACATCCGGAGGCCTTGTTCATCGTGGCTGGAGACTTCAACAAGGCCAACCTCAAGAGTGTACTGCCAAAATTCCACCAACACATCTCCTGTCCCACCAGGGACGACAACACTCTCGACCACTGCTACTCAAAAATCAAGGGCGCCTACCATTCCATCCCCCGACCGCACTTTGGGAAATCAAACCATAAGACGGTGCTCCTTCTCCCGGCATACAAGCAGAAACTCAAGCGGGAGAATTCAGCTAAGAATGGCGTGCAGTGCTGGTCCGAGGAGACAGAAGAGCTCTTACGTGACTGCTTAGAGACAGTGAACTGATCCATATTTAAGAACTCAGCGACCAACTTAAATGAGTATGCCACCACCGTCACAGACTTCATCAGCAAATGTGTTGATGACTGCGTGCCAAAGAAAGCAGTACGTACGTTCCCCAACCGGAAACCATGGCTCAATCACGAGATTGACTCCCTACTGAAGGACAGATCTGAGCCGTTCAAGTCAGACGACCCTGACCTACACAAGAAATCCAGGTACGACCTCCGCAAAGCCATCCGAGATGCCAAGAGAGAATATCAAACCAAGCTAGAGTCACAGACAGACTCTCGGCGATTGTGGCACGGACTAAACAACATAACGGGCTACAAAGCGAAGCCGAGCAGTATCTCCGGCAGCAGCGCACCCCTCCCCGGTGAACTCAATGCATTCTATGCTCGGTTCGAGCAGGTAACCAACAATCCGCTGTTGAGTGCCCCAGCAGCCCATAACTCACCCATACCCACCATCACAGCTTCCAAAGTCAGATTGGCTTTCCTGAAAGTGAACCCTCGGAAGGCGACGGGCCCGGACGGGATCCCTGGTCGTGCATTCAGAGCCTGTGCGGACCAGCTGGCAGAGGTATTCGCGTACATCTTTAACCTGTCCCTACTCCACTCCGAGGTCCCCACCTGCTTCAAGAAGACCACCATTATACAGGTGCCAAAGAAGAACCAGGCAACATGCCTCAATGACTACCGTCTGGAGTGGGCAGCACGGTGGCGCAGTGGGTTAGCCCTGTAGTGTCATGGCGCCGAGGTCCCAGGTTCGATCCCGGCTCTGGGTCACTGTCCGTGTGGAGTTTGCACATTCTCCCCGTGTTTGCGTGGGTTTCGCCCCCACAAACCAAAGATGTGCAGACTAGGTGGATTGGCCACGCTAAATTGCCCCTCAATTGGAAAAAATGAATTGGGTGAATTGGGTAAACTAAATTCATTAAAAAAAATTAACGTCCGGTGGCCCTGACTTCAGTCGTAATCCACTGCAATTTGCATACCGTCGCAACCGGTCCACAGCAGATGCCATTTCCCTGGCCCTACACTCATCCCTACAGCATCTTGACAACAAGGACTCCTACACCAGCATCCTATTTATTGACTACAGCTCCGCCTTCAATACTATAATCCCAGCCAAGCCCATATCAAAGCTCCAAAACCTAGGACTTGGCTCCTCACTCTGCAACTGGATCCTCGATTTTCTGACCAACAGACCACCATCAGTAAGAATGAACAACACCTCCTCCACAATAGTCCTCAATCCCGGGGCCCCGCAAGGCTACGTACTTAGCCCCCTACTCTACTCCCTGTGCACACACGACTGCGTGGCAAAATTGGGTTCCAACTCTACAAGTTTGCTGACGATACGACCATAGTGGGCCGGATCTCAAATAACGACGAGTCAGAATACAGGAGGGAGATAGTGGAATGATACAGCAATAACAATCTCTCCCTCAATGCCAGCAAAACTAAAGAGCTGATCATTGACCCCTGTCAGCATCAACGGGGCCGAGGCGGAGATGGTTAGCAGTTTCAAATTCCTAGGGGTGCACATCTCCAAAAGTCTGTCCTGGTCCACCCACGTCGACGCTACCACCAAGAAAGCACAACAGCGCCTATACTTCCTCAGGAAACTAAGGAAATTTGTCATGTCCACATTAACCCTTACCAACTTTTACAGATGCACCATAGAAAGCATCCTATCGGGCTGCATCACAGCCTGGTATGGCAACGGCTCGGCCCAGGACCGCAAGAAACTTCAGAGAGTTGTGAACACTGCCCAGTCCATCACACAAACCTGCCTCCCATCCATTGACTCCATCTACACCTCCCACTGCCTGGGGAAAGCGGGCAGCATAATCAAAGGCCCCTCCCACCCGGCTTACTCACTCTTCCAACTTCTTCCATCGGGCAGGAGATACAGAAGTCTGAGAACACGCACAAACAGACTCAAAAATAGTTTCTTCCCCATTGTCACCAGACTCCTAAATGACCCTCTTATGGACTGACCTCATTAACTCTACATCCTGTATGCTTCATCCGATGCCAGTGCTTATGTAGTTACATTGTGTACCTTGTGTTGCCCTATTATGTATTTTCTTTTATTCCATTTTCTTCCCATGTACTTAATGATCTATTGTGCTGCTCGCAGAAAAATACTTTTCACTGTACCTCGGTACACGTGACAATAAACGAATCCAATCCAATCCAATCCAGAAGTCATACAGGTGTCGTTTAGTATCCCTTTTTTAAAAACGTAAAGCTGCCGCAATGGCTACTGAGGGGAAGTGAGGAGGTGAGTAGCAACTCAGCTGCCCCAGTGCTCGGGGAGGGGGTGGGGTGGGTGTTACAGTGGGCAACACTACTGGGGGGTTGGGCTTTGTCAGGGGGCTGACATGATCCAGGTTGGGGTCACCCCTGGGGTGAGGGGCTTTTCATCTGTGAGACCTTCAAGCCATCTTTAAATATGGTGGATACCCATAACAGGGACAACTACAGCGTCTGTCTGTCTGTCCTACCAAACACTCCCAGGACAGAGCCCTGCCCTTGTTCTCTGCTGAAGGTCACTTTAACTCCTTTTGACTGTGAGCAGCCTCTAGTTTTGCAGCTGAAGGCTATTGTTGATGAGGAATTGACCTTGTTAGTAGTTAGAGCATTTCCCAGCTGCAGGTTGTGTTTGCTCCTATTGGTGATTTGCAAATGCCTGACGGCTGCTGTAGCTGAGAGTTTGTTTGCTGCTTGCTGTTCGGCGCGGCTGTGCAGCCCACAGGTTGCACCGGGGCACTTTCATGGACTACTGGTGACATTTTATGCCCAGTAGCCATCTGCTGCTCCCATTATAGGAGCTGTGCGGGTCGTTAATGTTCCTTGGTTTCCTTTTGCACTGTGTTTGGTCTATATTTGTGTGGGGGAGGGGGGAATTGTATGACAGATACCATGTAACTGTGGATAATCTTTTTGCCAGTTGCAGTACCTCCTGCGTCTGAGGCCTGGGAGTCACTGGATGATGCTGCCAGTGTTGGTGAGGGTGAGGTGGTTTCGCTCTCTCTCCGACCTCCTGGTGGTTGGCTTACCAAGCGGCTTTCAGCTGGTGCATGCCCACTGCAGGGGCTATTGGGGGGGGGGGGGGGGAGTTGTTTTGGCACTTTTGGCAGTGTATTGCTTTTTTTTCTGGCGGCTGTGTGCTTGTCTGCTGCACCCTCTCTTGCTTCTACTAACTGGGCACCGGCAACTTACCAATGCTGGAGCTTTTCTTCTGCTGTGCCCCGTGTTGGTGTCCTTTTCCAGTGGTTAGCGTAGCTTCTTAGCACCTTTCCACTGATGTGCGTCTGCCGCAGGAGAGTGGAGGGAGTCATGGGGGCATGTCCCCTGACTTGGAACCTGGTCACATTGCATTATTTTGTCTTTTTGTCTCAATTTTGTCTTTGGTGTGCAGCTGGTGTCCTTGTTATATTCCTGCCTGTTTTTATGTTTTCTTTTGGTGCATAATGTTCTCTATTTGGCTATGGTTATAATGTGCTGGACCTGAACCGGACTGAACTATGCCCCAATTGGGCGGGGCGGAATGTTTTTCTCTCTCTCCTCCAGAGGGTCCCCCACTTTGTGGCGGTCTGCTGTGCTCTCCTCAAGCTGCACAGCAGCACGGCTCCCCATTGTCTTCACTATGGTATTGACGCCCTCAGTGATGCTCCTCAGTGACTGCACCATACTCTGCAGTGCCTCGGCAATGCCCACATGCACCTGGGATATGTCCCCCATCGGCGGGAATGTGGGGCGTCATTCTCCGATCCCCCAGCGGGTCGGAGAATGGCCGTTGGCCGGAGTGAATCCCGCCCCCGCCGGTTGCCGAAGTCTCCGGTACCGGAGATTGGGCGGGGGCGGGAATCGGGCCGCGCCAGTTGGCGGGCCCCCCCGCTCAATTCTCCGGCCCAGATGGGCCGAAGTCCCGCCGAGAAATTGCCTGTCCCGCCGGCGTAAATTAAAGTAGGTATTTACCGGCGGGACAAGGCGGCGTGGGCGGGCTCCGGGGTCCTGGGGGGGGGCACGGGGCAATCTGACCCCAGGGGGTGCCCCCACGGTGGCCTGGCCCACGATTGGGGCCCACCAATCCACGGGCGGGCCTGTGCCGTGGGGGCACTCTTTCCCTTCCGCCTCCGCAACGGCCTCCACCATGGCGGAGGCGGAAGAGACTCCCCCCACTGCGCATGCGCGGGAAACTGTCAGCGGCCGTTGACACTCCCGCGCATGCGCCGCCCGGGGATGTCATTTCCGCGCCAGCTGGCGGGGCAACAAAGGCCGTTTCCGCCAGCTGGCGGGGCGGAAATCCCTCTGGCGTCGGCCTAGCCCCTCAATGTTGGGGCTTGGCCCCCAAAGATGCGCACCTTTGGGGTGGCGCGATGCCCGTCTGATTGGCGCCGTTTTGGGCGCCAGTCGGCGGACATCGCGCCGTTGGGGGAGAATTTCGCCCGTGATGTCTGATGCAACCATCAATTCGAGACAAGTTAGAAGTAAACCGTGGCTTTAATCAACTTAGAACAGTGCCTGCCTGCAACTGATCCAATACTGAGAACCACCTACAGGTCGACTGCTTTTTATACCTCCCTTCAAGGGGAGGAGCCATGGCCAACATGTTCCCCTATGGATAATGCCATACATTGGCCCATCGGAGGAGCCCACAAGGGCAACAGCATAGCACAGATACAAATACAATGGTGGATTATTGGCATAATACATTCACCACAATGTCGAAGCCCTCAGCTATGGTTATCACAGACTGAGCCATGCCTTGGACACCACCACTCAAGATGCTGATGTGCTCCAGGTTTTCCACTGTGGCCGCCACCCTAGCAATGTTGGCCTCAGTGCCATGCATTGTCAGCACCATCTCCTGCATTCGTAGCCTCTGGGACTCCTCCAATCGCCTTGCAGTTGTTGGAATGTTGCTGACACTGACGAATCTCACGGCTGTGTCGCATCATCTGCATCAGCTCTGGATTTGATTTATTGTCACGTTTACCGAGATACGGTGAAAAGAATTGTTCTGTGTACAGTCCCGACAGATCATTCCATACATGAAAAAAACATAGGACATACATAAATATACAATGTAAATACATAGACACAGGCATCGGGTGAAGCATACAGGAGTGCAATACTACTCAGTAGAGAAGATGTGTGAAGAGATCAGTTCAGTCCATAAGAGGGTCATTCAGGAGTCTGGTAACAGTGGGGAAGAAGCTGTTTTTGAACCTGTTAATGCGTGTTCTCAGACTTCTGTATCTCCTGCCTGATGGAAGAAGTTGGAAGAGAGAATAACCCGGGTGGGAGCGGTCTTTGATTGTGCTGCCCGCTTTCCCAAGGCAGCGGGAGGTGTAGTCAGAGTCAATGGATGGGAGGCAGTTTCTCGTGATGGACTGGGCTGTGTTCATGACTCTGTAATTTCTTATGATTGTCAGCTGAGCAGTTGCCACACCAGGCTGTGATGCAGCCAGATCGGATGCCCCTATCCGGATCCTCAGCGGGTGCCCCTTATCCCCCAAGAGCCAGCCACCCATCCTGGGGTGTTCCTCGAACAGGCCGGGGTTGACTGGCCGTCCCAGGATGTAGCTGTCATGCACACACCCTGGGAAACGTGCACACAGGTGCACTATCTTCATCTGGTTGTCGCACATGTGCTGGATGTTGAGCGAGTGGAACCCTTTTCTGTTAATGTCGAGCACTCCCAGATGGCCCCGCTAGGACACGGCACAGGTGCCACACTGTCTCCTTGTTGAGGCGCAGCCTCCTGCAGCACACGCTGTCCGTCATCTGTTCAAACAACCAGCGATGCCTGTACACTCTGGGCCGTCGTGGGACTCCCCCTCTGGGTCTCTCCCGGCCTGATGGGTGGCCCGATCCTCAGGGTGTGGGGCAGAGGCCGTTACATGGTCCACCGCCTCGGGCATCTGCAGACGCTTCTGCTGCGGTCTCCGGTGTCTGGCTGCTCGGCCGAGCAGCAGCACCACTAGGGCAAGTTCTGCGTCAAATTCCCTGCCATAGCATTTAATATCTATAAGTCATTGGAAAAGGGTGTTAGACTGATTGACAATGGTGGCTCTCACCCGGGTCCCTCCATTCCCCCATTGATTTCCCCCCCTCCCCTCCTCCACCGGGAATGCCGTGCCCACGCATAGCCGGCCGCAGCGGGTCCCCCTCTCCGGACCCCAGACCCTGAACCCTGGAAACCCACTCATAATGTCTCCTGGACCAAGGGCCTGTCCCCTCCCCGAGGCACCGACCCACCTTCCGGCCGTGGACATGTTCCCGGAGCTATGTCCCATCCCCTGGATGTTCCGATGTTGGCTTCTGCATGTGTGGTATTGCCTCCCGCAGTGTTCAAGCACCGTGACAGGCCTCAAGGTGTGATTGGGATGTGAGGCAATGACTCCCATATCCTACAGGGCCCGCCCACTCACGGGGATCCACTTGGTCAGTGTGAAGTGCTCACTTAACCACGACTGAGACGGGCAGGGACAAGGGTTGCCCCCAGAACAGATATACATGATCCAAGGGTTGGTATGGTGATGCTGCGAGCGGTTGCCCCCTGCCTTAACCCTAACTCCAGCCGAGGGTCCCTCAAACCGTACTGAGCACCGGGTGGCAAGCCCAGCACCTCCGGGCTCTTTGCCTGGGAGCAAAGATGGCTACTCATCTCGACTCCCACAGAAGCTCTTCCGCCAGGCTCACCTTTTTCAAAAGGAGTACTAAATGGCTCAAGCATGAGTACTTGCTGGCGTGGCCACTGAATGACAGGAGGCCGCTGGATATGGGGTGGATCACATTAATGTTATGGAAATTGGGCTGAAGTGGTGATAATTGGTTGCTCACCACGCTATGGTGAGATCCTGATTTTACCTACGGGAGCGGGTCGGTTGCATCGCAAATTGTTTGGCACCTGGCGTGGTCCTCGTTATCGGTCTCTCTCACTATTCACTGGCCTCGTTTCACTCGAGCGAGAGCGCAACAAGACCGGAGAATCGGACCCAAAGTGTGGTCTAAACCGGTGAGAAACTCCCCAGGGCCCAAACAAGTGACAAAGTGTAATTAGATAGCAGTGGGGAACTCGCTGGCAGAGCCAGCAGGAAGCTCCTTGAAAAACCAGCCCCAAATAAACTTTCCCAGTGCTAACCTCTGTGCCACCGGAAGCCACAAATAAACTTAGAAATTGTTTGGATGAATCGCATCCTGGGAGTCAGACAAAGGTCATAAGAGAATAACCTTGGCATATTAGTTGGAATAGAGGTTAATAGAATTAGCAATTAGAGAGGAATCCATAGCATTGCTGCCTTATGGCGCTGACGTCCCAGGTTCGATCCCGGCTCTGGGTCACTGTCCGTGTGGAGTTTGTACATTCTCCCCGTGTTTGCGTGGGTTTCACCCCCACAACCCAAAAGATGTGCAGGATAGGTGGATTGGCCACACTAAATTGCCCCTTAATTGGAAAAAATGAATTGGGTACTCTAAATTTTTTTTTTTTAAAAAGGAGAGGAATCCAATGTTTCTTAAAGCTAAGTGCAAAAAGTTAAAGGTTACGCAGTTCAGTCTTTTGAAGGGGCAAGTTGGATAAAAATTTAAGGAAATCCGAAATGGGCAAATGTGTCAAATGAATTCTCATGTCCGCTTTCACAGGTGGAAATGCTAGAAATATCGCAGAATGGATGAATTGTGTCACAAATCCATAATACACATCAAGATTGTTAAAGGATATTATGAAGAAATTTGAAGAATTCAATGTCTACAGGCCAAGGTCAGACACGATCCAGCCTTTAAACCTGAAGAAAATATGTGAGGAAATGTCTGAAGCTCTTTTCAGCTGTTCTATAAATTTGGAACTCCATTTTCAAAAGGTTGCAGTGCCCTGTAAAGTATTCAGAGACAATCAACAAGGTAATCACAAAGATTCAGAGCTCAGAGTAATAAAGGGAAACTTAGATAATTGAATTTATTTTTGTTGGAAAAAGGAAATATCAGTGATGATATGATTCAGGTCTTTAAAAGAGTAAATATCGATTTATGTCGGCCAAAGAACTTTGAAAATGATTGTTAAACTTCAATGACTAACAAGCTTAGAGTTACCTAGCATATTATTTTCCTCAGAAATACGATTATTTCACAGGGTTGTGGTGATGGGAGACTTCAACTTCCCCAATATTGACTGGGACTCACTTAGTGCCAGGGGCTGAGACGGGGCGGAGTTTGTAAGGAGCATCCAGGAGGGCTTCTTAAAACAATATGTAAACAGTCCAACTAGGAAAGGGGCGGTACTGGACCTGGTATTGGGGAATGAGCCCGGCCAGGTGGTAGATGTTTCAGTAGGGGAGCATTTCGGTAACAGTGACCACAATTCAGTAAGTTTTAAAGGACTGGTGGACAAGGATAAGAGTGGTCCGAGGATGAATGTGCTAAATTGGGGGAAGGCTAATTATAACAATATTAGGCGGGAACTGAAGAACATAGATTGGGGGCGGATGTTTGAGGGCAAATCAACATCTGACATGTGGGAGGCTTTCAAGTGTCAGTTGAAAGGAATACAGGACAGGCATGTTCCTGTGAGGAAGAAAGATAAATACGGCAATTTTCGGGAACCTTGGATGACGAGTGATATTGTAGGCCTCGTCAAAAAGAAAAAGGAGGCATTTGTCAGGGCTAAAAGGTTGGGAACAGACGAAGCCTGTGTGACATATAAGGAAAGTAGGAAGGAACTTAAGCAAGGAGTCAGGAGGGCTAGAAGGGGTCATGAAAAGTCATTGGCAAATAGGGTTAAGGAAAATCCCAAGGCTTTTTACACGTACTTAAAAAGCAAGAGGGTAGCCAGGGAAAGGGTTGGCCCACTGAGGGATAGGCAAGGGAATCTATGTGTGGAGCCAGAGGAAATGGGCGAGGTACTAAATGAATACTTTGCATCAGTATTCACCAAAGAGAAGGAATTGGTAGATGTTGAGTCTGGAGAAGGGGGTGTAGATAGCCTGGGTCACATTGTGATCCAAAAAGACGAGGTGTTGGGTGTCTTAAAAAATATTAAGGTAGATAAGTCCCCAGGGCCTGATGGGATCTACCCCAGAATACTGAAGGAGGCTGGAGAGGAAATTGCTGAGGCCTTGACAGAAATCTTTGGATCCTCGCTGTCTTCAGGGGATGTCCCGGAGGACTGGAGAATAGCCAATGTTGTTCCTCTGTTTAAGAAGGGTAGCAAGGATAATCCCGGGAACTACAGGCCGGTGAGCCTTACTTCAGTGGTAGGGAAATTACTGGAGAGAATTCTTCGAGACAGGATCTACTCCCATTTGGAAGCAAATGGACGTATTAGTGAGAGGCAGCACGGTTTTGTGAAGGGGAGGTCGTGTCTCACTAACTTGATAGAGTTTTTCGAGGAGGTCACTAAGATGATTGATGCAGGTAGGGCAGTAGATGTTGTCTATATGGACTTCAGTAAGGCCTTTGACAAGGTCCCTCATGGTAGACTAGTACAAAAGGTGAAGTCACACGGGATCAGGGGTGAACTGGCAAGGTGGATACAGAACTGGCTAGGCCATAGAAGGCAGAGGGTAGCAATGGAGGGATGCTTTTCTAATTGGAGGGCTGTGACCAGTGGTGTTCCACAGGGATCAGTGCTGGGACCTTTGCTCTTTGTAGTATATATAAATGATTTGGAGGAAAATGTAACTGGTCTGATTAGTAAGTTTGCAGACGACACAAAGGTTGGTGGAATTGCGGATAGCGATGAGGACTGTCTGAGGATACAGCAGGATTTAGATTGTCTGGAGACTTGGGCGGAGAGATGGCAGATGGAGTTTAATCCGGACAAATGTGAGGTAATGCATTTTGGAAGGGCTAATGCAGGTAGGGAATATACAGTGAATGGTAGAACCCTCAAGAGTATTGAAAGTCAAAGAGATCTAGGAGTACAGGTCCACAGGACACTGAAAGGGGCAACACAGGTGGAGAAGGTAGTCAAGAAGGCATACGGCATGCTTGCCTTCATTGGCCGGGGCATTGAGTATAAGAATTGGCAAGTCATGTTGCAGCTGTATAGAACCTTAGTTAGGCCACACTTGGAGTATAGTGTTCAATTCTGGTCGCCACACTACCAGAAGGATGTGGAGGCTTTAGAGAGGGTGCAGAAGAGATTTAGCAGAATGTTGCCTGATATGGAGGGCATAAGCTATGAGGCGCGATTGAATAAACTCGGTTTGTTCTCACTGGAACGAAGGAGGTTGAGGGGCGACCTGATAGAGGTATACAAAATTATGAAGGGCATAGACAGAGTGGATAGTCAGAGGCTTTTCCCCAGGGTAGAAGGGTCAATTACTAGGGGGCATAGGTTTAAGGTGAGAGGGGCAAGGTTTAGAGTAGATGTACGAGGCAAGTTTTTTACGCAGAGGGTAGTGGGTGCCTGGAACTCACTACCGGAGGAGGTAGTGGAAGCAGGGACGATAGGGACATTCAAGGGGCATCTTGACAAATATATGAATAGGATGGGAATAGAAGGATACGGACCCAGGAAGTGTAGAAGATTGTAGTTTAGTCGGGCAGTATGGTCGGCACGGGCTTGGAGGGCCGAAGGGCCTGTTCCTGTGCTGTACATTTCTTTGTTCTTTATAGAATCTCTACAGCGCAGAAGGAGGCCATTCGTGCCATGGAGTCTGCACCAACACCTGGAAAGTGCACCCTACCTAGCCCACGCCCCAACCCTATCCCCGTAACCCACCTAACCTTTTGGACACCAAGGAGCAATTTAGCTTGGCCAATCCACCTAACCTGCACATCTTTGGACTGTGGGAGGAAACTGGAGCACCCGGTGGAAACCGGTGTAGACACTGGGAGAAACACCACACAGTCACCCAAGGCTGGAATTGAACTCGGGTCCCTGGTGCTATGAGGCAACAGTGCTAAACATTGTGCCACCGTGTGTGATAATGAGTTCCTTTAAAATTAATGTTGCATAAATACCTAGTTAAGACACAATTGGAGGGTGGAAAGATAAATACCCATACATGGAGAGCCAAGTGCCCTGTGGAACATGAAGGATTATTTACTATTGAGACTTTGAAACATTTGATATGCAACAAGCAGGAGTGAAATAGGCTGTCTATTATAGTGCCAGATTAATATCCTGGAGTGATATAAGATTCTTGGGTCAAAACTCAGGAATCTGAGTTTTAATTTTTTGGGGGTGTTTCTCTTTTAGTTATTTATCTCCCTAGGGAGATTAAATAATTGGGTTAGATTATGCTGCAAGGCAAATTATGTGTGGTCTGGAAAAGCAATAGGTTAAATGCTCTTCTCTGGTGGTTCATGATGTTACCTGACCTCCAAGATCAGATGACAGTTTTGCAACCCCCATGCCTGTGCTCATTATTTGACATATAATTGTTTAATTGGTGTCAACTCTTGTGAAATTGGGACTCTCCCAGAATTGGTTGTGCAGTTTATTAGTCAGCCTTGCAACAACCCCAGCTATCCAAATAATAAAAGCTCAGCTGCCCTTGGAAAAACCTGTCAGTTGCAGACTTTCTGCTTCAATGCTTTTGGTGTAACTTGCCTGAGATGCTATACTCAGTAAGTTGGAACCATTTTCATTGATCTGGATGGAGTTGGCTTTAGACGACTAAATCAATCCAACTTGGAAGCCATTGAACATAATGCAGCCTCTTCAAGTTTTCAAAACAGTAATTTCTCATGTGAGCCTTGCAAAGACTTCCATTAGCAATCACTATGCAGAACTGTTCTGAGATCATATCATTGTTTTCTGCTGCCATTTTCTTGCTTCATCAAAGGGAGATTGTTTTCATAGAAAAGTGGGGTAGCTCCGATGTTGTATGGGAAGGAGAAATGCCGGAGAGCTCTACATCATTTTCATGACAATTTGTAAGTTGTGCAACAATGCATTTTGGCAATTTATGTTAGCAAACCAACAGAAAAAGCTGTACAAAATACTTTTTAAAAAAAAAGAAAGTACTGAAATATGCCGGTGCCACATTGTCAGTAAAGTTGATGCACAGTAGCAGCGAGAAGGTAAATTGACACAAGATACAAGAGCGGAAGGGCGGCACGCGACGCAGTGGTTAGCACTGGGACTGCGGTGCTGAGGACCCGGGTTTGAATCCCGGCCCTGGGTCAGTGTCTGTGTGGAGTTTGCACATTCTCTCCATGTCTGTGTGGGTTTCACCCACACAACCCAAATATGTGCAGGTTGGGTGGATTGGCCACGCTAAATTGCCCCTTAATTGGAAAAAAAATAATTGGGTACTCTAAGCGGAATACTGTGGGGTGCTGGAAGTAATCAGCAAATCTGGCAGCATTAATGTTTTAGATTTGTGACTTTTTATCAGAACTGATGAAAAAACTTTACATACCTGAAACATTGGCATGAAATAGTTTGATATGGGAGCTTGATAATTTAAAAAAATGAGTGAACGATTACATACAGCACTGTGCTGCACCAAAACAAGTACTGAAAAATCTGATCAATATGTTGGATGTTGCATTTATTGCAGGATGACTTGCCCTCACGCTGGTGCACTTTTTGTTTGCACGGGGGTCCTTTAGTTTACAAAACACCACTGGTACTGCTGCCAGTCAGTGGGTAGTTAATGTGAGCTTTCATCACCGCCATGTTGCGATTATTTTACCAATACTTCAGCTTCCACATTCTATGTGAAACACATGGGAGTGTCCATCTTCATCAATGAGAGTGCATGCGTGTGGCTGGTCTCCAGATATGTTTCTGATTTCAAACAGATATTTTTTAAAATATAAATTTAGTGTGCCCAATTCATTTTTAAGGAGCAATTTAGCATGTTCAATCCACCTATCTTGCATATCTTTAGGTTGTGGGGGCAAAACCCACGCAAACATGAGGGGAATGTGCAAGCTCCACACAGACAGTGACCCAGAGCTGGGATCGAACCTGTGACCTCGGCGCCGTGAAGCAGCTGTGCTAACAACTGCGCCACTGTGCTGCCCACTGCGCCACTGTGCTGCCCTGTATCTGTGTTATTTATGATATATAATTAATAAAAGATTACGGGCACGATCTACCAACTGCGTACACCCGAGCATGAAAATGGGCGGGCTGGTTAAGTAGCGGGAGGAGCCAAAAGGGAACCACGCCGGGCACTGATCGGTTTCCGATCTAACCGGCCCGCTCCCTTTGGTGAGATCTGGATTCGCCACGATGTGTCGAGAAACCAATAATCATCAATTAAGAAGAATCTCTAACTCATTAACGGGAAGGACGGCCTACGGGGATCTAATCGCCTCCCCAGCGAGCGGTTAGGCGGGCACTGTTTAGTACACCTATTCAAAAACCTGAAGCAATCTCATTGGCTGCTATGGGGATCCGAAGAGGTGAGCAGTCAGCACAGGGGCACTGGGACCGCTGCCTCGGGGGGGGGGGGGGGGGGGGGGGGGGGCCATCATCGTTGAGTTGCCCCTGGGCTGGGGAGATTGAGAGGGGTCTCAGTGCCCATGGGTCTGCTATGCCACCCCCAGATCATGTATACCCATAACGGGGCAGCTGCAGCTGCTGCCTGTCTGTCCCACCGACTACCCATATGAGAGCCCTGTCCGTGGTAATACGGTGAAGGTCACTTTTACCCCCACTGACTGTGGCATGGGCTGCTTTAGCACAGTGGGCTAAACAGCTGGCTTGTAATGCAGAACAAAGCAGCAGCGCATGTTCAATTCCCGTACCTGCCTCCCCGAACAGGTGCCGGAATGTGGCAACTAGGGGCTTTTCACAGTAACATCACTGAAGCCTACTTGTGACAAGCGATTATTATTATTATTGCTAATGGGGAATTGGCAATTCAAGTAATGTGAGCACTTCACAGCTCCCAAGTGGATCCCCGTCGGTACATGTGCCATGAAGCAGGCGGTTGGGATAAACAGTCAGACTGTGAGGCCTAGACACTTGTCTTGAACACCGAAGGCATCAAAACCACAGAGGCAGCAGCCATTATTCGAACACCCAAGAGCTAGGCCTCGGCACTGGGGACATCAGCGATCAGAGGTGGGTTTGTGGACCAGGGAGGAAACCAGCGCTCATTCCAGGTCACGTTTCCAGAGGATGTCGGGTACAAGGTGTGGGGTCCAGTGCCGAGGGGCCACTGCTGCGGCTGGATGTGTAGGGTGTGTTGGATGGCACCCTGAGGGATGGCAGGGGATGTGAGGGTGCAGGCTGCTTGGGGGATCCGAGGGAACGGGATATCCCATCTGGACTCGACCGCATCCATCAGTCTGAGCAGGTTGGCATCCCTGAACCGTGTCTGCTCAGTGGCTGCGTGCTGTCTGGGGTTTGCTCTGTGGGATCGGTGAAGTGCTGCTCCTCCTCAGGGGCATGGTCCCAGCGAATCAGCCAGGGGACAGTCATTTGCGCCGTGAAGCCCGTGGGGCATCATTAAGTTCCCTAATTAACGTTAGATACCGGGAAACACCTGGCATTTCCTGCTCTCTATCACACTAGGTTGTTTCCATTAGATCGTGCCCGACATGTAAATTGAATTGATCCACTTTAGGAAAATATTCTTTCTAACAAACAGTACTTGTAATAACTGGTCACAAATCATATAGGTCTTGCGGATGACTTATATTTAAATTGTTTCGAGACTATTAATTTCTACGATACAAAACAGTGGCTCCAGCTGGGAAGCCAGCTGAATATACATGTTTTATCTTTTAAAGAGTTGCGATTTTTCAGAGTAAAATAACAGGATCAGATAGTTGTAGAATCCTATCCCCTAAACCTGGGAATATTCCTTTTCGGATTGTTATTAGATTAATCACTGCAAATAAATACTTTGGCTCCCTAAGGGGAGTATAAAGGAAGATGGGCTGAATAATTACAATTAATTCAGAGTCGCGGCACTTTTGATGCATTTAGATCCTGTCTTGGTTTATACATTACACTGATAAAATTACGAGCCTATGCCATGTAATTAAGTCTTTTGAGATTTGTTTCTGTGCTGTTTCTCATCAGAGTAATTTGCCAAACCTCGGAAGTCTCTCCATTTTGCAAACAGCCTTTTGGGGGCAGTGCTGAGAATTTTGTGTGCACGTGAGGAATACTGGAACGTTTCTGATGTAACCAGCAGCACAGAGGAGTCAGAACGTCAGCAATCTGGGTAGCTGGGATGAACCTCTTATGAGATACACCCTCCATTTTATTGACTAAAACCACTATCAATGGAATTGCCACCTTCATTCCAAACTGGGGTGGGAAATTGTATTTTGGACGGGGCTGGGAAGGGAGTAATAAAATAACAAAATCAAGGAAGCTCCTTGGGTGAAAACATGGATTCCTGTCTGTCAATGAATGTTGTTGTGAACCTAATTCTTGCGAATGAACATAAACTAGGTTGTACTTTTAGATGATGGCCCAGAATAGAGGGAAAGTAATTTTCCTTTTTGGGAGGCCTGATTGAAAATGTCATAACTTATGCCAGGAATGTTGAAATCATTACCCAAGGACCTGTTTTAGTTGGATTTATTCTGAGTTTAATACGCTGCCTGGAGTAGTAAGAAATAAACTGAGAGGTTGCGAATCCAGCAGCACAGTCTTTAAGTCAACTGCCATCTACTGGCGTTCTGCACATTGCACAGTGGAGGCTGTTTTGGCTTTTTAATTGCATTTGATGTATGAGGTAACCAAAATCCGTGTGCGTTCGTTGACACAAGTGAATTATGTTTAATGGGAACAATTGTTGACTTGCATCAAGGGCAGATCCACTAATGCTTTCTCCCAGCACAGTCTGCCTCCCTCACCTGGAGGTCAAAGTGCATAGGCAGGCAGTGATCTCAGGCCTTTGATTGGTTCTTTACACTGTCAGTTACTTGACTTGTTGAAAGCTGAGTTGCTATGTAAGACACGGCATTGCCGCAAAATAAAGGCCTGCTCCAGTTTGCTGCATTTGGTTGACAATTTTATGTTTTACATTTTTTGGAAAGATTGTTCTAAATCGGACGGAATTAACGTATTGCTTGCATGGTGACAATTAATTATAGGTTATCTAAGGGGCATCTGTATTATACATTAGGACTGCACTGCCGCTTAGAGGATTCAGCAACTGTTAACCCTATATGGTGACAGAAAAGTAAGACAATCATGAAAGGTTAGAAAGATTTACATTTGTATAACACCTTTCCTGGCCACCAGATGCTGCAAAGCGCTTTACAGCCAATGAAGTATTTTTGACGTTGACTCACTGTATTTTTTAAAAAAAATTCCAAATAAGGGGCAATTTCAGGGTGGCCAATCCAGCTGCCCTGCACATCTTTGGGTTGTGGGGGTGAGACATGGGGAGAATATGCAAACTCCACATGGGCAAGTGACCTGGGGCCGGGATCGAACCAGGGTCCTTGGTGCCCTGAGGCAGCAGTGCTAAGCGCTGCGCCACCGAGCAGCCCCTAAGTTTACTCACTGATGTAATGTAGTAAACATGGTAGCCAATTTATGTAGTGCAAGCTCCCACAAACACCAACGTGGTAGTGACTGGACAATCCTTTTTTTGTGTCTGTGATGCACTATCAATTACCACAAAGGCGAGGGTAGTGGAATACTCCTCAATGGAGTACGGCAGGTTGCAGGCCTTGATGAAATGGAAGAACCGCGTGACCCCCGGGTGGCAGTGGTCATAGTGGAGAGCCAGGAGTCGGTCCACTTGTGCGCTGGCACATGCACCGCGGGATAGGGCATCAGGGGGCTCGTTGAGCTTCCACAGGCGATACAAAATCTCGTAATTATAGGTGGAGAGCTCGATCCTCCACCTCAAGATCTTGTCATTTTTGATCTTGCCCCGCTGTGAATTATTAAACATGAAGGCAACCGACCGTTGGTCAGTAAGGAGAGTGAATCTCCTGCTGGCCAGGTAATGCCTCCAATGTTGCACAGCTTCCATAATGGCTTGGGCCTCCTTTTCGACAGAGGAGTGCTGAATTTCGGAGGCATAGAGGGTGCGGGAAAAGAAGGCCACGGGCCTGCCTGCCTGGTTGAGGGTGGCAGCCAGAGCTACGTCCGATGCATCGCTGTCCACCTGGAAGGGGAGGGACTTGTCAACCGCATGCATCGTGGCCTTGGCGATGTCTGTCTTGATGCGGTTGAAGGCCTGGCGGGCCTCAGCCGCCAGGGGGAAAACTGGACTGAATGAGTGGGCGGGCCTTGTCCGCATAATTAGGGACCCACTGAGTGTACTAGGAGAAAATAGGAGATAAACTCCAGGCATCGTTTCAGGGCCTTGAGGCAGTGGGGGAGAGGCAGTTCCAGGGTCGGGCCTTAGGACTCCATTTTCCATGACATAGCCAAGGATGGCTAAGCGGTTGGTGCGGAACACGCATTTCTCCTTATTGTGTGTGAGATTAAGGAGTTTGGCGGTCTGGAGTAATTTATGGAGGTTCGCATCGTGGTCCTGCTGTTTGTGGCGCAGATGGTGATGTTATCTAGGTACGGGAAGGTGGCCTGCAGTCCGTACCGGTCAACCATTCGGTCCATCTCTCGCTGGAAGACCGAGACCCCATTAGTGATGCCGAAGGGAACCCTAAGGAAGTGAGAGAGGCTGCCATCTGCTTCGAACTTAGTGTATTGGCGGTCCTCCAGACGGATGGGGAGCTGGTGGTAGGCAGACTTCAAGTCCACTGTGGAAAAGACTCAATACTGTGCAACCTGATTGACCATGTCAGATATGCGTGGGAGGGGGTACGCCTTGAGCTGTGTGTACCGATTGATGGTCTGACTGTAGTCGATGACCATCCTGTGCTTCTCCCAGTCTTCACTACCACCACTTGAGCTCTCCAGGGGCTGTTGCTGGCCTCAATGACCCCTTCCCGCAGAAGTTGGACCTCCGACCTGATGAAGGTCCTGTCCTGGGCACTGTACCGTCTGCTCCTGGTGGCAACGGGTTTGCAATCCGGGGTGAGGTTCGCAAACAGGGAAGGTGGGTCGACCTTAAGGGTCGTGAGGCGCAGACGGTGAGGGGGGTTAGGGGTCCGCCAAATTTTAAAGTTAGGCTTTGGCGATGGCACTGAAAATCCAGGCCGAGTAACAGGGCAGCGCAGAGGTGGGGGAGGACGTAGAGCCGGAAGTTGCTGAACACCGCCTTGGACGGTGAGGGTCACGATGCAGTACCCCCGGATTTACACAGATTGGGATCTGGAGGCCAGGGAGATTTTCTAGGTGATGGAGTGTACCGGGAGGGAGCAGTGCCTTACCGTAGTGGGGTGTATGAAGCTCTCTGTGCTCCTGGAGTCAAAAAGGCAGGTCGTCTTGTGCCCATCGATCTTCACCGTCGTCGTCGCGGTCGCAAGGTTGTTGGGCCGGGACTGATCCAGGGTGACAGAGGCAAGCTGCAGCAGATGCTAGGAGGTCCCTGGCTGGTCAGCGGTGGCTGAGATAGCGGCGGGCGATGAACGGCCAGACGAGCAGGGGTCCTGAGACGCTGTTCAAAATGGCGCCGAAGATGGCGGCACCCACGGGCTACAAGTGGCTTGCGGTGAGGAAAATGGTGGCGCCCATGGGCCGCATGTGGCTTGCGATGAGGAAGATGGCGGCGCCACTGGGTCTCACGTGGGCGGTGTAAGAACGCGGGCCTAGAAACAGCGGCGACTGACTGGACCTGGCAAACAGAAGCGAGATGTCCTTTCTTCCCACACCCGTTGCAGGTCGCGCTCCGCGCCGGGCAGCGCTGCCTGGGGTGTTTGTTTTTCCCGCAAAAATAACACTTGGGTCCCCCAGATTTGGCTGGCTGTCGCGCGGCGCAGGCTTGCGGTGAGCTGGAATCGGCAGCTGGTGGGGCCCACTATGCCCACGAGGATGCCGCGCGGTCGGGGGCGTAAGACTGAACATTGCGTGAGGCCACTTCTAACGAGTTAGTGAGCTGCCTAGTTCCCGCAAGATCGAGCGTACTCCCTTCCAGTAGCCGCTGGCGGACGTACGCAGACCTCATGCCCGTGATATAAGCGTCCTGAATTAAAAGTTCTGTGTGCTGGACTGCCGAAACTGCCTGGCAGTCACAGTTCCTACCTAGGATGTGCAGGGCACGCCATAAATCATCAAGAGACTCCCCGGGGAGTTGCTGTCTCGTGGCCAGGAGGTGCCTGGCGTATACTTGATTTACTGGTCGAACATAATGTCCCTTCAGGAGCTCCACGCTTCGAAGTAGGTGGGCGCATCCCGGATGAGGGGGAAAATGTCAGGGCTTACCCGTGAATAGAGGATTTGGAGATTCTGCGAGTCCGAGGGTTCCTCAGCGGCTGTTCTGAGATAGCTTCCGAAGCAGGCTAGCCAGTGGTCAAAGGTGGATGTAGCATTGGCTGCTTGAGGGCTCAGCTGCAGGTTAACAGGCTTGATGTGGAGATCCATTGTTTAAAAATCTTGCTCAATAAATTAATGCACTATCAATTACCACAAAAGAGAGTAGTGGAATAATCAAGGCTTCATTGAGCAAGATGTTGTGCCTCCTGTAGCTGGAACCAGAATGGCGGCAGCACAGGAGAGCACACACATTTATACGCCGTCTACTGGGCGGAGCCAGCAGGCAGAGATTTACCCTTGTACCTCTAATGTACAGGCAGTGCCGTAATACATGTAATATACTACTAGTGATGACTGCCACAGTCTGATTATTGATTGAAGGATGACAATTGGTCAGGACATTGGAGATACCTCCCTTACTGTTCTTGAGCTGTGAGAGCAGATGAGGCTTTGGTTGAAATTTTTTTTTAGAGTATCCAATTAATTTGTCTCAAATAAGAGGCAATTTAATGTGGCCAATCCACCTAGCCTGCACATCTTTGGGTTGTGGGGGTGAAACCCACGCAAACACGGGGAGAATGTGCAAACTCCACACGGACAGTGACCCAGAGCCGGGATTGAACCTGGGACCTCGGCGCCATGAGGCAGCTGTGCTGACCCACTGCGCCGCTGTGCTGACCCACTGCGCCACCGTGCTGCCCTGAGGCTTCAGTTTTAACGTCACGTCTGAAAGATGGCTACCCTTTGTTATAATCTCTCTAAACCAAGTACATTTTGCAAGTGAATTATTTTTTACGTAAATCAAATGGACATTGCAACGTTCAGAGTTCAGACATTCAAAATAATTAACACTGTTGTGGCATTCGACACATTGCCACTAATGCATTTCAAAGTCAAGAATATTCTCATTATTTCCTGAGGGCAAGAAAAGCACTGTCCATATTAATTTCAGAATACCATTGGGCATCTGGTATACATTTTGTGCTCCTGTTCAGACTGCCCACAACAGCCTGGTAAAGATTGGATTTGCTCCAAATTGGATCACTTGCTAATTGCCGACTGTTCAGAGGGAAAACGTTGAGGAAGCCAAGTGGCAGTAAGCACACCAGAACACATGAAAAAGTAACAGCTGGCAGTGCAGAGATTGCCTGAACATCTTCCATTTTGACACTTTCTCTTAAAGGTAGGAAACAAAAGGATGGCAAGACATTTATTTTGCGCCAAATAGGCATCTTGGGTTCAGTTCTGTTACTAATGCCTGCTCAACTCTCAGCAGTTGCTAAGAGACTGGAGCAGGACCATAACTTTTAATCTGGTGCGGAAAGATCGATTCGTTCCAGGAGTGATAATATAAGAAATAATGTGAGGTTATTTTATAAACAAACTTTATTAAAACAAATGAAAACTTTTAAACTTCAACCCTAACAATAATGGATTACTTGTAATTCCTTAACACTAGTTCCAAATAAACAACACTGTAACAGAACATGCAGCTCTCATGCCACTTTCACAAGTAGACAAAGGCAATACTTGCATTTACGAAGCAATTTTCCTTCTGGTAGGGACATTTGTTCGGAACCCTTTTTTTCAAAGCCTGCCTCAGCGGCAACTTTCATGACCTTCTCAGTCAATTTCCAAAGCCTTCTACCTGCACTGTTCAGATCAGCATTCACTCTCTTTCTCTCTCACTTTCTCTCTCTAAACTCTGCCCATCCACTCAAAAGTCCTCTCCCCTGGGGTGCCCAGATTTGAATCCATCAATTTTATCTTGGATGCTTGATTTCCTACTCACATTTATGCAAAAAAACAGAGCCATGCTATCGATATGAAACTAACCTCTCATTAATGGACTTAGAGGCCATCAGACTCTGTGACGGGTTAATTGCTGGTCAGACAGGAGTGTCCCAAAAGACAATGGAACTTGAGTGAATCACCCTTGCTGAACTCGGCCATTCTGTGTATTCCCACTAATGAGTTTAAGTTCCAATGGGACAATGTAACTCGGCCGGGTAAGTGTCCGAAACCCTCTAGCTCTGTGCTAGCAGGTTTTTTTCCCAGTCTGTTTAACCCCTAAATTGCCTGCTATATTGGCATCTCATTTTTGGACCCAATTTCCTAATAGCTCCCTCACATACCATCTTCTTTCCTAAAGAGAAAATGAACAATCAATATACACAGATTGCTTCATTTTCTGAACACTTTTCAATTTTAAACATTTCTTAAGATTGCATAAGTTTACATTTTATACGGTATATACTTTCATTTTTAACCAAACAAACATCACATGAGCATAGTCCATTATATTGTTTTCCCATATCATGGACAGACCTATGCAAAAGTGTCCAAAAGAAAATGTGATTGATGATGTCCTATCACATCTATGACATGGGAAAAGACTACAAGTAGTCCTGATATTATCAGACCTAAAAAAGGTCTCGGTGATGATCTCCATACTTTTACACAACAAAACTTCATCAATAACTCAGTTACATACAGCTGTCTGACTTTACCAGCAGAGTTTTCCACTTGATTGTATAACAGATTGTTGATCGTTGTTGAAGCATTCATCATCAGTTCGTCATATTCACCAATGGTTTTGTGTCCTGCGGTCCCTGAGCCAAGACCATCTCCAACATTTGGCCTTTCCGCGCTCCCTCTGCAGTCAGCCCAGACCAGCCCACCACACAAATCCATTGGACAGATCACTGAGGCAGGTTGTAACATTGGCACAGGTGTTTAATGTGAAAACATGTGAACAGATGGGTGCCCTAGCCCCTATCACTAAACTGTGCCCTGCACCCATGCCAACTTACCTGGTGTCTATTTTTCTGGCCATACAGGCCCTAACGCTAGGTCTAGTTGGTCTGTGCCACATCTGCCAGTGACTGTGCCATCTCCTTCTGGGACTGGGTGGCACACATGGCTGGCACCACCTCCTGCAAGCGGTTGGACTCCTCCATCTGCGTCTGCAGTTGCTGGATGCTCGCCAACAAACCCTCATATCGTCCCTGGCTCTGCGATTACATCTCCACGATTGATGGGAATGTCCTTTCCAGAAGCCTGAAACCCGTCTGGAAGCTATTCCCTGGGGTCAGCCTGGCCTCCGATCGTTTCCCCCCCCCCCCCACCCCCCTCGGGAGTTCCAACCTCCTCCTGCTGAACCGGAGCATGTGTGTTGTGCGCACTAGATAGTGTTGTATGAGCCTCTTTACTATAGTGCCCAACTGAGGTGAGTGTCTCTGGGATGGTGGAGGGTATACGGAGACAGCTGTGATTGGAAGTCAGTGTCATCATCGGACTGGAGCTCCGGGGTGGCCTGGGTCTCAGGTTGACGGCTCTTGTCTGTGTCGGTATCCTCGTCACTGCTCGGCACCCAGGGCTCTGGCTGGGGGCGCGGACCACCAGAAGTACCCTCTCCATCACCAGCAGATCCTGCAAGACATAAGACGGGATGCATGAATAGACCATGTGCCAGGGAGGAGTGGGGGTGATGGGGGTGTGTGGAGCTGGTGTGAGGGTGGTGTGGGGTGAGAGTGGTATTGGGGGTGAGAGTGATGTGAGGGTTGTATGAGAATAAGGGTGGTGTTGGAGGGGGTGATACACATGTCATGGCGGAGCGCAACTCAGTGGGCCCTCACTTCCTCACTCTGCGCCGATCTCCACCCCGGCGACTGCCCTTATTGCCCGCTAAGTAGGTACAGGGTCTGCTGCTCTGCGGCAGTGAGGGGCCGCAGGTCCGGTGGGCCTCTGCAGTCTTCCCCCACTCCCGGTGGTTATAGGCGGCCTTCTCTGGGGGGGGGGGGGGGGGGGTGCAGGGAACAGAAAATGCGCAGTGTTAGACAATCCGACGCATGCAGCCCAGGTGATGGGTAACTGGTGGCTTCAGTGGCCAGGGCACCTGGCCATGGCGGCAGGTATGGGTGGCGGCATGTGGTGCAGGATGGGGGTTCAGATGCCCTCCAGGTGGGGGAGGGGGAGGGTTATGGGTGGGAGGGACGGAGGTTAGTACCAGGGGCACAGTGCTGCTTACTCACCCTGACTGCCCTGAGGGGGATGTGCAGTTTCTTCCGGTACTGCTGGCCAGTCCGGACGGTGTTGCCCGTGGCAGTGATGACCTCTGCCACCTGTGCCAAGGCACGGTTAATGGCAGCTGCTGGCAGCCTCCATCCCGAGCCAGTGTACAGGGTCCTCTGCCTCTCCTCCAAGGTATCCAGCAGCGTCTCAAGCTCAGCGTCTGTGATCCTTGGTGCCGCTCTGCTCGCTGCCATTTTGTTGGCTGGGCTGATGTGCGTGTGGGGAATGAAGTGTGTATATGCGGCTGCAGCTTGTCAGCCTCCTGAGTCAATCGTGAATTTGGCGAATCCTGCACCGTTTCTCATTGGGATCGATTGTGTTCCACGTGGCGACAGAGCTAGCCCCTCAATGGTCACTGAATCGGTGCAGGTGCGGCACCAGTTTTGCTGTCGTGGAAGTCCGCGAATCTTGCACCCGCGTCAACACTTAGTCTCAGGAACGGAGAATTCCGCCGCTGCCCTTCCACATGAGTTCTCATTACCACGGGAAGAGACTCTTTAAATTTTTCCAAAGTAATAATTTCCCTACTAAACTTTTGACTAGGAAGTATTTCTTCTCCCTCTAGACATTCCTCAGCTCCTGCCGTTAACTTAAATCTTTGAAGTCGTTACTCTCCTTGCAGTGCCAGTTTCAGAAGTTCAAATTCTCTCTCTCTCTTTCCATTGCTTCTGCAATGGCCACTCTCTTTCTCTCTCTTCCTTTGCTAATCTTTCCCTTTCCATTCAAATCTTATTCCTTTCCATTTCCCTTTGAAAAACCCTTTTTTTTTTCTTTGGCTTCATTTTCCATCTCCATTTCTCTCAATTTTTTCTGCATTTCCAATTCTTCCATTTTTAATTGCATCCTTTCTGGATCCAATTTCCTAATATCTCCCTCACGTAATGGGGCGGCCAGGTGGCGCAATGGTTAGCACTGCTGCCTCACGGCGCCGAGGACCCGGGTTCAATCCCGGCCCGGGTCACTGTCCGTGTAAAAGTCTGCACATTCTCCCCGTGTCTACATGGGTCTCATCCCCACAACCAAAAGATGTGCAGGATAGGTGGACTGTCCTTGCTAAATTGCCCCTTAATTGGAAAAGAAAAAATTGGGTAAAAGAAAAATCTCCCTCACGTAACAGTTCAAAAATGTGTTTAAAATCATTGAATAGGAGACACCTGCTCTGATTCATTGTAATATAGCTGGTAACCAGTTGCCAATCGATGTATTGGAATGATCAGCACTGTTGATCAGTTTGCTTTTCCTCTTAGCTTGGAAACCTCTGATTGTCTGGTGGGCAAGGGTTAATTTGTCCTGGATCTGTATTTCTAACTGCTCCCACACCACCAACATCAGGCTAACTGGCCTGTAGTTGCCAAGTTTGCCCATCTCTCCTTATTTGCTATCCTCCAGTTCTCTGGCATCATACCCATATGTAAGAAAGATTGTGACCAGACTCGCCACAATTTCTGCTCTTCCTTCCCTTAGCAACCTCGGATGCATCCAATCCAGTCCGTGTAACTTCTCTACTTTATACATTGCCAATCTTTCAAGTGCCTCCTCTTCATCTATTTTTACCCTATCTAATTTCTCGACTGCCTCCTCCTGCTCTCAGCTATCTCAAAAGCTGCCTTCAGCTGATAAACATCAAATAACACCCGCAGTTTTGCTAAATGCAACACTTCTTTTACTTCTTGCCTTTTAGAAAGAAATATTTTCATCTTAACTAATAGGCTACCTTTCTGTGTTTCTCAAAACAGCATCTTATTTATTGTAAATTGTGCAAAGACGTAAGATGCCAAAGTCACCAAATATCCAGCTTGATAAAATATTGTGTTTTCAAAAAAATAAATTTAATGTACCCAATTCATTTTTTTCAATTAAGGGGCAATTTAGCGTGGCCAATCCGCCTACCCTGCACAACTTTGGGTTGTGGGGGCGAAACCCACGCAAACATGGGGAGAATGTGCAAACTCCACACGGACAGTGACCCAGAGCCGGGATAGTCCCTGGGACCTTGGCGGCGTGAGGCAGCAGTGCTAACCACTGTGCCACCGATAAAATATTGTGTTGAGAAGCACGTTATTCTTCCAACTTTGCCGGAGAAAGAATTATGAACAATTTAGCTTTGTGTCGTAAGTATGCCTGGAAGCAAATCCAATATTATTTGCTCTTTGAATTGATAATAATCTTCTTGGTCACCAGATTTTGCAGTGAATACGTGACTAAACAGCAGATGCAGGTTTTATTCTATTGTTGTCCTATTTCTCAGGAGATACTCCTACAGAAAGCTCAATATAACTGATATGAGGAAAACCATGCTGGCTTACGATTGTGATAAGATTCTGCAGAAGGCAATCCTGATGACTGTTGAACAAACAATGACAATAGAATGAATTCCACATCTGGAACATTGACTTTAGATACAATAAACTCTCTAAGAGGATGCGCTAGCTCGAGTGTATTTGTCCAACACCCTAACTCCCATCAGAGGCCTGCTTAATATTCAATTAACAATAAGCAATCAGTACACATTGGGTACAGTTCTGCCTGGTTTAATTGAGCAATATAGATTTGGAAGATTACAAGTTTTGAATTTAGTTCATATTGAGTTTGTTGATCTGAATTAGGATAACAATGGAGGTGCTGCAATTATTCTAAGCATTTTGGGCTAGGGTGGGGACAAAGTTCCTGATTGCCATTGTTGGAATCTGTGTACTTATTTTGAATAAGCCAATGAAACCTCAGGGTGAAATTAACAGGTGAAAAGTTAGCAAATTGGCAAATCAAATAATTAACAAATAAGCGTGTGCATGTGTGTGTGTGCATCCAAGTCAATATCAGGATTGAACTTGATTGTAATACCTGATGGCTCACTAACCAATGCTCATTGATTTAGCTCAGGTGCTGGTCGCATCGTTGAGATACAGGAGGGCAGCTGGTCTCTGTGAAACTCCAGTCAAAAATTAAAGTTAACATAAACCTGCACCCATTTATAGTTAAATACCAAATTGGGGCCATGGGGCTTCACCGGGTTTGCTTTGATTGAAGTTAGGTTGTACAGATATAAGTTTTAATGGTATATTTTTTGAAAGCCATAGACCATCAATGGTACATCAAATTCAATCTTTACTGAGCAAATCTTAATGGAATAATTTCAGATGAATGTTTTGGATTTAGTACTGACCCGCACCAGCTATGAAAATGTGCTATCATAGATCAAAGCAGGACGGCACGGTGGCGCAAGTTAGGTGGCAGCAGAACCGCTGCCGTGGTTCCACGCATGCGCAGACCGGCCGCCGTATTCTGCCGCATACGCAGGGGGGTGTCTTCTCTGTGCCGGCCATGGCGAAGCCCGACAGAGTCCGGCGTGGAAGGGAGGAGTGCCCCCACGGCACAGGCTTGCCCTCAAATCGGTGGGCCCCCATTGCGGGCTGGGCCACCGTGGGGGCCGGGCCACCGTGGGGACCGGATCCCCCCCCCGAGGGCTGCACCTGCCGGCCTACCAGCCAGGTCCCGCTGTGTGGGACCATGTCCATTTCACGTCGGCGGGACTGGCCAGAATCCGATGGCCGCTCGGCCCATCGGGGCCCGGAGAATTGCCGGGGGCCGCTGCCAACGGCCCCTGACTGGCACGGCGTGATCCCCGCCCCCGCCCGAAAACCGGCGCTGGAGAATACGGCAGCCGGCGTCGGAACGGCGGGGCTTGATTCACGCCGCCCCCAGGGAATTCTCCGACCTGGCGGGGGTCTGTTCTAACGCAATCTTTAATTTAAAAAAAATAAATTTAGAGTACCCATTTCCTTTTTTTCCAATTAAGGGGCAATTTAGCGTGGCCAATCCACCTACACTGCACATCTTTGGGTTGTGGGAGCGAAACCCACGCAAACACGGGGAGAATGTGCAAACTCCACACGGACAGTGACCCAGAGCCAGGATCGAACTTGGAACCTCAGCGCCATGAGGCAGCAGGGCTAATCCACTGTGCCACCGTGCTGCCCTAACATAATCTTTTATTGATAATGTTGATTAGGTTGCAACCTCCTCAAAATCATCCTATCTTTAGTCGGGGTGGTGGAATTAGTGAGGCTTTGATCGAGAGGAATTTATCTAGGTTTGTAATGTTCAAGTTAGCTTCCTGGCTCTGATTGTTTGCCCATTTTGTGATACTGGATAGGTTGTTCTGGGATGCTGTTCTATCACATAGTACATCTAGCCAAGCTTCATCTTGTTCTCCATTCTGAGATGACAATGTGGGAAAACACATCAGCACTGGGTTCTGAGGCTAACTACAGAGGCCACGCACACACAAGCGATAGCTTGGCTGGAATCAGCACTGAGCTGTTGTCTTCGTGATGTGTGAGACTTGGTGCTGCACTGTGGCATGTTTAATGCACGGTGAGCCGTTTACTCTCTGAGCAATTAGCTAACTCCAAGAAGATGTAATTAAGTTGGCACTCTTGGGTTGCTATAGGAAGAAGAGTTTAATTGCTGCATTTCATTGCTCATGAGTATAAATTATCAGTGGTTTTATGTTGCTGTTAAATTGCACATCTCGATTATAACAGCAACTTTGCTGCAAATTGACAAAATTATCAAAATGAAAACCCAGGAATGTTTGGAACCTTTGTCGCCGCAGATATCACATTTCTGCTCTTTTTAAGAACTTGTAAAACTCAGAAACCCATTTGGTGAATTTGGGTTTCTCCCCATGTATTTATCATGGGAACTTGGGAGATTAAGGGCGCAATTGAAGAGCCTCGTCGCGCCCGACTCGGTGATGCGACTAGGCCGTTAAATCCCGCGAGAGGCCTCTCACGAGGCGACACTTGGAACGCCTCACGAGATGTCGTGACCAGAATCTCACCTTCGCTGGATGGATCCAGGTTTACAGATTTAAGTGAGCAGTTAGGTTTGCTTAAATATGTCGGCGCCCGATGCTCATGAGGCCCGGGAACGAATGCATGTGCCTGGGAGACCTCGTCATGATACTGTAATGGTACTGGTCCGTACAAACATGGACAAGGCGTATTGGCACCTGGGGGGGGGGGGGGGGGGGGGGGGCGGTGTCTGTTACGCATCAGAGATCCCACGTGGTCAAGCTCTGGGCAGGATGGTACCCTGGCAATCCTGCTACCACTCGGGCACCTTGGCATGGTGCTTGGCATCTTGACACTGCACCTGGTACTGTCAACCAGGCATCCTGGCAGTGCTGCCCTGTTAGGCTGGCAGGGATACTGCCAGTGCCAAGATCTCAGGTTGCCTGTGCCAGGGATCAGGCTCGGGGGTTCCATGCCCTTGTGAGAGGGGGGTGGGGGGGTGGGCTCGAGGACCGCCTAACAGGAAAGTGGGATGTTTTCAGGGGTGAGGGGTTCAGGGTCTGCAATGGAAGTCCATGGGGAGATGAGAGGTCGGGCAGCATATAAAAATGGCACCCGATCTCTGCAAAGAAACACCCCGCTATCAAATGCGTCCAAAATGGGACTCTGTTTTTTATCCCTGTTAAATCGCGCCCTGAGTGTTTAAAATTACAAGGAATTGATGGTTAGGCAATGAAAAGCCATATCCTCTGGCGTGGGAGTCTGGAACAAAGGGGACTTAATCGGAAAAATAAGTGTTGGACCGTTTCAGAGTGAAATCAAGAAGCACTTTCTTGTACAAAGGATTGTCAAAGTCTGGATCCGAATGAATGCTGGGGCAATGAGGACTTTTCAGGCAAGAGATCAATTGATTTTGTTCAGAGTGGGTGGCAAACAATATGGAGCTAAGGCAGGTAAATGGACTTCAGATTCAGATCAGCCACAAGCTCAAGGGACTGAATAGCCTTGTCCTGTTCCTATTTAAAAATTCAATGTCTTCTGTGATGATGTGAGGCAATGCTTTCAAACTTTTTTTCTGGGGACCCATTTTTACCAACTGGCCAACCTTCGCAGCCCATGCTGGCTGACCTTCGGGACCCATGCCGGCCGACCTTCGAGGCCCACGTCGGCCGACCACCATTTTCTCTTGCCCTGTTTGCTGCAACAAAATGGAGGAGTCGCAATGGCGCCCAAAGCATGGGATGGCAATGTTCGGAGGCCGTGACCTGCTCTCTGCATCCCTCAGGCGGAAGATTACGTAGAATTTAAAAAAAAATCTTCTGCATCTCCGATTGCGCAAATTCACAGTCTTCAGCCGCAGCAGCCGGCTTTTATATTCAATTTTTATTTATTTTTTGTAAATTGTAACAATGTTGTTGCACAGCACGTTTAATCAAAGAGAACAAAGGCCATGTCATCGTCAGACTCTTCAGATTCTTCCTATTTCTTCTGTTCCTTTTTCTCTTCAGCAGCAACAGGGGCAGCGGTGGAAACAACTGCTGCAGCAGCTGGGGCACTGCTACCAGCACCAATGTTGTAGATCAGACTATTGATGTCAATATTAGCCAATGCCTTGGCAAACAGACCAGGTCAGAAAGGCTCAATGGTCACACCAGCTGTTTTAATCAGGGCATTGAGTTTGTCTTCGGGGACCTATCGTTGTGCAGGATGAGCACGCTGTAGGACAGGCGAGTTCCCAGGTGGAGGTCATGGCGGTGGATCACTGCGGGTGGGTCAGATGGTACTCGTCGCCGGGGGGGGGGGTGGAACTCGGCCTCAGCTTCGTTCAGTAGAGCCGAGCATTTCCGAACCGGGCAGAGTGAGCAGCAGCCGGCTTTTAACTGTGCCGGCTGCGGGTTTCCTTTTTACCGTATAACCAAAAAAAAAAGGCGGCCACACTGCGCATGCGTGCTCGATCATAGGTGCGCATGCGCAAAACTCTGCCTCTGCACCGATGAGCGGGCTCGCACGCGCAGTGCGGCCGCATTTTTTTATATGGTTAAAAAGTCTGCTCGCAGCCGGCATAGTTCAAAGCCGGCTGTTGTGCGCGAATTTGCGCAGTCGGGAGCGCTGTGATGGACGGCTCCGCGACCCTCTCGACATCCGCCCGCGGGTCGCGCCCCCCGCCTTTGACAATGCCTGATATGAGGGATTGCAGCACACTATTCATAAAACAAATGCATTTGACAATTGACAAATGTATTACGTGCATAGAACATGCAGAATAGCAGTTTGGAATAAATGAAATATGGATGTGACTTTGAGAATGCTGGAGGTTATTTTTGCTTGTTTTAAAAATGACTAAACGCAAAACTTGCAGTCGACTCCTGAAGTCCGAGAGTCATCCAGGCTCGCAATGTTAACTCTCTTCTCTCTCTACCAATGCTGTCCGACCTGCTGAGATTATCCAGCATTTTCTGATATTGTTTCAGGCTCCAGTATCTGCAGTAATTTGCTTTTATCTGAGATTAATATTTCTGTTTAATGCTCAGATAACAGGTAGAAAGGATGAATATGAAGGTGTAAATTGCCTAAAGTACTGAAGTGATAAGTACTTCAGGATGTATTGTTTCAGCTCTAGATACCAGAAAATAGACAGTTAATAATGCCCTTATGTTCACACAAAGGACATCATTGCAAAAGTACCTGTGGAAGGTCAGGCCGGCCCACCCATTGGTGTATGAGTCATACGAGACTGCTCATTTACACCTCAATGGATTGAGAGTGGTTTTGGCTGTTTTTCTTTTAACTAGGAATAATTGTTTTGTGAGGGGAGCTGTTAAACGGAAATGGCTGGGAGGGAAGCTGGAAAGTGGGGAATACAAAATGAATGATCCTGTACAAACACTACAAGGAACACCTTACTGGTTGCCACTAACGTCGCTGATGATCGACACACGCATGTTTCCGTGAATGCAGTTTTTTAAAACTAAATTTAGAGTATCCAATTTATTTTGACCAATTAAGGGGCAATTTAGTGTGGCCAATCCACCTACCCTGCATATTTTTGTGTTGTGGGGGCGAAACCCACGCAAACACGGGAAGAATGTGCAACCTCCACATGAGCAGTGACCCAGAGCCGGGATCAAACATGGGACCTCAGCACTGTGAAACAACTGTGCTAACCACTGCATCACCGTGCTGCCCTCCGGAAATGCAGCTTACTGGAAATTACAACACAATAATACTATGGGTGTGATTCTCTAGCCTGGTTGTGCTCTCGTTCAAGCACAACAAGGCTGGTGAATAGCAGGAGCGGCCAAAAACGAGATGCGCGCCAGGGGCCAAACAATTTGTGATGCAACCGACCCGCTCCCCTAGGCAAAATCGTGATCTCGCCCTAACGTGGTGAGAAACCAATTTCACCACTTCAGCTTAATTTCCATCCAATTAAAGAGAACAATTCCATATCCAACTGCCTCCCATCATTCAGCGGCCTCCCTAGTAAGTGCACACGCTGGCGCCGATTAGTACTCCTTTTGAAAAACGTGAACCTGGCGGAACGGCTTCTGTGGAGAGCTGAGGAGGTGTGTAGCCCTCTTTGCTCACAGGTAAAGAGCCCGGGATGCTGGCTTGCCGCCCGAGTGCACCATTATCTCAAGTGCAATTAGGGGTGGGTAATATATGCTGGCCTAGCCAATGATACCCACATCCCGTAAATTAATTAAAAACAACACGTGGTGTGACCTTTGTGGGGGAAGTAATGCAGTTGCTGGTAGGTATGCAAGGTTTATCTTTATATCGACTATTTAAAGTTAAATTAACATGTTTATTTTAAATGTCCCCAAACTGTTAATTCTTTAATTATGTTGATTTTAGTTGGTTTGTTAACGTGAAATCTCATCCAATGTTTTATTTTTGTCATTTTCATGGGGATTCCTTTCATAGAACCATAGACTCCCTACAGTGCAAAAGGAGGCCATCTGACCCATCGAGTCTGCGCTGACCCTGCGCGCACCCTACCTAGGCCCACACCCCCAACCTATCCCCGTAACCCTACTTAACCTACAGGTCAATTTTATCTTGGCCAATCCACTTAACCTGCACATCTTTGGACTGTGGGAAGAAACCAGAGCACCCGGAGGAAATCCATGCAGACATGGAGAGAAAGTGCAAACTCCATACAGTCACCCAAGGTCGGAAATTAATCCAGGTTCCTGGCACTGTGAGGCAGCAGTGCTAACCACTGTGCCAAACTACCAATCTCCATGGGGGTGATACCGCTGTGTACTTAAAAGTCTATGTGTCCATTACATTTCAGTATGTTGCATGCAAAATACATGTTCAACCACATTGGCTTAAATATAAACTAAAGAAAAAGGAAGAAAATATTGTTCAGGGCCCCCATGGAAGTTCTCACGCAACCCAATCATTTGTGAGAAATTCACCACAGGAATTGCATTTTTCAGGATGAAACTCAGATTTGAACTCTGCTTCCGGAATGCACTGTAAGAATCTTGGTCATATAACAAGCAGGCATAAAATTTACAAGTAACTGAGTTACAAGCTGTGGAATAAAATAAATTAATAAATTAAAATAAAAGAAGATTTTAAAGTCTGTTTTTAAAGGAAATTCTGAGTGAAATGTGCTTTTCGGGAATTCCATATGATATTGGAGACATTCTAATATGGGCATGGCAAATGATCACGTGTTCAAAACAGAAAATACTGGGCAATCTCAGCAGGTCTGACAGCATATGTGGGGAGAGAGAGAACGGAGCTAAAGTTTCAAGTCTGGATGACTTTTTGTTAATCGTGTAGGATTGAGTTTATTTTGTTACAGCACTATTAGGATTTAATTGTCACATCCTTAAGTATATCAGTTAAAATTGTATTCCATGTGTATCATAACCACAAAAGAATAATGGATAAAGGTTGGTGACAGTGCCATACAAATCATGACATATCGAGAAGCAATGGGAAGGACTAATTCAGATGATGCAAAGGTTCTTTGTTTAGAAGTTGTTAGAATGCGGATAGCCTCCAGGAGGCTGTTTGCCTTGTCACCAATAACGATTGTAACCATGTCTAGCCAAATAGCTGTGAAATGGGACAATTGCATATTAATCTCGTTAAGTAATCATTGTTTTGGAATAAACAGCCAAGGAAGCACAAATTTGGAGCTCCCTGTGACCTAAACCAGGCTCACCATCATGAAAGGGTAGTTAATGACTGGCCAATCAGATGGACAGAAATGCGGTTTTGCCTAGTGTGGCAGAGAGCCAAGCTGGGAACAATGAATAAAATAAGATTTGTAAGATACTAAGCGTACATCATCATCAAGAAGAGCAGAAGTCAGGAGATACTCTTCAGTCAAGAGATGAGGCAACCTGAAGTTCAGAGCCGGTATTGTGAACACAACTTCTGACTCCTGCTCTTTGTTAAGCATCCCAATTTTGTCCTTGTTGTGGAAAATTTTAATAAAGTTTCTGAAACTTGTAAAAACAGCCTCGTACTCATGCAGTTTTGTAGCTAGTTTGAGCTGGAAGTCCCTGTTTTAATCTGCTTTCCCAATGTTGGGTGCGATCTACCGGCTGCATTACGCAGGAAAGGCAGCTTGGCTCGACCGGTAGATGCTGGTAGATTACTTTTCTGAAATCTACCTGGCGTGCATGCCTGGTGAGATCTAACGCGATCTCGCGAGATGTCACAATGTGAATCCCGCCCATTGTGGGCAGATCACGTTTAAGCAAATCTGCATATTAGAGTGCGACAGCTAGTCTCACACTAATATGCTCTCCTACAATCTACCCAAGGTATTGGGGTCTAACCCCTTCGCCCTGGAGACCACGGTCGAACACCGTTCAGTTTCGGTCTCGACAAATGGGGACCAGATGGAACAGCATTCGTGGGGGCCTCCCAGGGGATTGGAGGCCCCCAGGTGCTTGCCCTCTTGGCAAGGTGGCACCGAGCACCAGGAAACACCGGATAAGTACCACCGTCACAATGAGGCTTCAGGGGGAGCATTGGTGCCATGGCAAAGTTGGAGAGAAAAATATTTAAAAAGACTTTTGAGGAAGAGTGAGTGGGTGCTGGGGGGATAGAGATGGAGTGCTGAAGTGAGAGCACAAAGATACCCTGAATTCAAGAGAAGAAGAGGTGTGCAGTACAGAGAGAGGATCTCTCCCAAAGAGCCCTGGATGCAGGAGAGGCAGAGAGTGAATGTGGAAAAGTGGAGGAACCCAGAAGAGAACGAAATGCAACTGAAGAACTCCCCTCCTGGGGCAGGAGGAAGAGAGTGTTGGAACAGAGAGGGAAACTTAAGACCGAGGAAGGGAATAACGATGCCAGAATCTGTTTGAGGACAGTGCCCACAATGAAGTTAAGCTGCTATTTCAATGAACGGTTGGCACAGAAGTGCTGCTTGACGCCTTCTGACACAAAAAGAGTTAGATCACTGATAGCACTAAAGGAGTTAGACTATTGCTTGTACTCAGGTAAGTAAAGTCGGCATTTTCCCAGATGGGTGGCATGGTGGCACAGTGGTTAGTACTGCAGCCTCACAGCGCCAGGTACCCGGGTTTAATTACGGCCTTGGGTGACTGCCTGTGTAGAGTTTGCACATTCTCCCCATGTCTGCGTGGGTTTCCTCCGGGTGTTCGGTTTCCTCCAACAGTCCAAAGATTTCTTTTGGTTTAATTTAGAGTACCCAATTAATTTTTCCAATTAAGGGGCAATTTAGTGTGGCCAATCCACCTACCCTGCACATCTTTGCGTTGTGGGGGCGAAACCCACGCAAACACGGGGAGAATGTGCAAACTCCACACAGACAGTGACCCAGAGCCGGGATCGAACTTGGGACCTCGGCGCCGTGAGGCAGCAGTGCTACCCACTGCACCACCGTGCTGCCCCAACAGTCCAAAGATGTGCAGATTAGGGGGATTGGCCATGCTAAATTGCCCCTTAGTGTCCAGGGATGTGTAGGTTAGGTTAAGGGATTATTGGGACAGGGTAGGTAAATGGGTTTGGATGGAGTGCTTTTTCAGAGTGTCGGTGTGGACTCGATGGGCCAAATGGCCTCCTTCTGCAGTGAAGGGATGCTATGACCAGAGGCTGCTTTCCCCTTTTGAGGGGGAGAGCTGACTGGTGATAATATAACCTGAGGGTCACCACAACTCAGGCGAGGTTCAAGGGTGAGATGGCGGGGCTTTCCTGAATAACCTCAACTGATAGAACCCACACTGTTGGTGTCGCTCTGCATCACGAACCAGCTGTCCAGCCAACTGAGCTAAAATGCCGCTGAACTATGTTGTAAAATGCTAGAATATGTTATATACATTCAATGTACACTGTACTGTGGCAAGCTCAGTGGTCAAACTGTTTAGCTAACATTCTGCATGTGAACAACCTGCTTTTCAAGTTATTGTTTTGCATATGTTCTCTATGTGGTTTTAAGTATTAGGTAACAAGAGCTATTACTAGTCATATGGTCCTTTGAAGTTATATCTCACTGCAAATCAGTAATCTACTGCGATTGTTCTTTTTAAAATATAACTTTAGAGTACCCAATTATTTTTTTCCAATTAAAGGGCAATTTAGAACCTGCACATCTTTGGGTTGTGGGGGTGAATCGCATGCAGACAGGGGGAGAATGTGCAAACTCCACATAGATAGTGACCCCGGGCTGGGATCGAACCCAGGTCCTCAGCGCCATAGGCAGCAGTGCGAATCACTGCGCCACCTTGTCGCCCTTACTGTGAATATTCTCGACAGTGCATGTAACCTTACTAAACTAGCTTTAATTTTGGAAGTTGTTTGCTATTCTATTTGATGAATCCTGTAATCCAAATAGCTAGAATTATTTTCTGTGGAAAAATAATTTTCTGCAGTCTGCTATCAGATATTACAGTGAAACAATGGGCGTTTGTTTTTTCCCTGCTGTTTACCACTCCTGGGATAGAAAAATGCTGGCTAAGGTGAATGATTTGTTTTCTGTTTCTACGATGGTAAGGTGTTAATGTATATGAAAGAATGGCAACAAACTACCTTTAATGTTTTGTCCACAAAATCTATGACTGTTGTGCCAGAAAATGGCAAAAGAAAGATGGAGTGTATTCCACAAGTATTAAGTAAGCCTGAAGCAGACATACTTCGACATAACTCTTTCATTATACACAATAATTAAGTTCTGCCCAAGAGCAAAACATCAATATTCAAACAGCTTAAATTATATTTCCTCCAAATTACTGCCTGAATTGTCGATGAATTAAATTAAGACTTTTATTTTGAAAATGTTGGCTCCAAACTCATCCAGAAGTTATAGTTACTTGCAAGATGAAGTGATGGGAAGATCCGAACTGGAAGCATTTTAAACCATTGTTTGATCGGGGTTCAACACTTGAGTGAATGTTCCAACAAAACTTCACCCCTTTCGCTGTTGATTCCTAATGGTTTGGCTTGCATGTTAATTAAAACTGAGGCCTAAAGCAGATTATAAACTGAGCACCACCATGAATGAAAATGGGGCACGGTGGCACAGTGGTTATTAATGCTGCCTCACGGCGCCAAGGACCCAGGTTCGATCCCGTCCCGGGTCATTGAGTTTGCAGATTCCCCCTGTGGCCACCTAAAATGGCCACCCGCAAAGGATAATGGTAATTATGGTCAGATTGGGACACAGACGGTACACAGCCCCTGTGTATTGTGCAAAGGGAAACCAGACCTAACTGAAACTCACACCTGCTGAAGGTCAATCACTGATTTCCCCAGGACAATGGGACACGCATCGAAACTTAGCAACAGTAGCAGACCTGGGGGCGCCTATTTATCTTATATGGGAGTGCATACGTATGCAGCTAGGACTCGCCCAAGCCATCGAGCTACCCGCCCCTAATTGACCAGAATCGATTAGGGTGATTGCAACCCTATCGATCCATTGGATCCCGAGTTGGGACCGCCCAAAAGAGCGCGAAAGATCGGGGGATAAGAAGAACTGCGCAATCAGCATTCGGCTTCTTTTGGGACCGGCCTCTGCTCCAACCAACTGCAGCATATCGACCAGCCAAGTTCAAGGACCCGAGATCGCTAACTGAAGGACGAGCCGCAGCTGAGATGAACCTGAAGACTTCCAGCTGACACACGTGAGGATCCAGATAAACTCAGGGGGCAGCACGGTGTCGCAGTGGATAGCACTGCTGCCTCACGGCGCCGAAGTCCCAGGTTCGATCCTGGCTCTGGGTCACTGTCCATGTGGAGTTTACACATTCTCCTTGTGTTTGCGTGGGTTTCACCCCCACAACCCAAAGATGTGCAGGCTAGGTGGATTGGCCGTGCTAAATTGCCCCTTAATTGGGAAAAATGAATTGGATACTCTTTAAAAAAAAAAAGGAAAAAGAATGCATAAACTCAGCATACAGGAATTGGACCCACACTGTTAGCGTCGCTCCACATCACAAACCAGCCATCCAGCCAACTGAGCTAACTGATCATGAACATACCTCCATTTAATGACAAGGCATACGGTGGGTGAGCAATCTTTAGGGTGCATAATGACTGGGGATCCACTTAAATGGCAGTATTTTCTGGTCCTGTCCACCCCAGGACTGGAAATTCCCGCCCGAGGTCAAGGATCTTTTTTGTTTGTCTGTCAACCTCTCAGTCCCATCCGCGACGATTCCCACAGTGGGCGGGAGCGGACGATTTAACCCAAAGTTTCTACCTGCTGGGGAGGGTGGACTTTGGGATTTTCTGGAGTTGTGTTGGTGGTGAAGTGCTCCAACAACGTATTTAAAAAAAGTATTATTTAATAAATTTAGAGTACCCAATTCATTTTTTCCAATTAAAGGGCAATTTAGCGTGACCAATCCAAACATCTTTGGGATGTTTTTGTGCTAACTACTGCCCCACCGTGCTCTGTCCAACAGCAGTTTAATGACACCCATGAGGCACCGTAATGTCACCCATGTTAAACTGGACTTCCTACTTTCCATCCACCCGTGACGATGTATGCTGCTCCTGAGAAACACAAGAACAGCTAGATACAAAAGTATCAAGGCTCATCCAATTTGCCTTCTAACACCCTGACAGGCACGTTATACAACAGTAAAGTTTTGGATGAATGATTGCAATCTATTTCCATTGTTTTCTGAACAGCAATTCAGAAAAAGCATAAGGAAAACGCAAGTGGCAGAGAAATTTGGGAACCAAGGGCGGGATGGCGAAACCCGTTGCGAGTGAGAACGGAAAATTTGGCACTCCATTAAATTTCAGCGGCTCTGGAAAATCTCAGCTGTGATCGAGGATGGAGGATGTTGGTCCACAGGTCCAAAGTCACCTTTTTCTTCCTAAACATACTACACTTATCACAAGTCATGAAGGCGAGCTTTTGCTATCCGAGTCAGTGAATATATTGCTGCTGTGCTGTTGTTGAAATTGAAGGAAAGATAAGGGCAGGATCTTAATTCCTGTGAAGCCAGCTGCCTTATTTACAAAAGTCATTGCACCTTTGGACGACTTAATGTCCCATAAAAGTTATCGGAGAGAAAAAAAACACTCGGATAAATGTTTGGCATATAAAAGATTGCCATATTTACCCAGCACGCGCAGGAAAAGATTGGTGAAAGGAATGCAGACAGGCTGATTTTTTAAGATGTTGCTGGTAATAAAACTTGAAACTGATTAGTCTAGTTTCTTTGCCAAGTTTCTCGACATCACATGATTTAAATAAGCTGCCACATGTCTGGATATTTTGTGCCATTTGCAGCATTTTGTACTATAGAATATCTATTGGAATGACAGTCTGTAATCTGCTGTTGCTAATATTAACAGGATATAATTAACAATTGTGCAACCTGCTATGAAGACTCTTTGGTTAATAGTGGTGGCTATTCTTGTTGCTCAAATGAGAATGGTTTTAAGATGTAAGCAGAGGATAGGGGATGATTTTCCGTCTGTTCTTGCCAGTGGGATTATCTGCTCTGGCCAAGGGTGAACTCCTGCCCCTGGGGTGGAATCAATAGGAAGACCCATTGACCAGCAGAACCAGACAATCTGGCTATGGTGGACTGTCTCCCGCCACCAAGAAACGTGCTGCGGGTGGGGGTGGGGGGGTGGGGGGGGGGGGGTGGGGGGGGGGGGGGAAATCCCGCCCCCCTCATAAACCTAAACCCGTGACCTCCACCAGTTGGACAAGGGACATAGGAACACTACATGCAAATTCCCCAAACGACACACCATCCTGACTTGGAACTACATTGCCCTTCCTTCCCTGTCGCTTGGTCAAAACCCTGCTAACAGCACAGTAATTGTATATACACCAGATGGACTGCGGCAGTTTAAGAAGGCGGCTCACCACCACCTTCTTGAGGGTAATTACAGATGGGCAATAAATGCTGCTTTTGTCAATAAGTTTTGCATCACAAGGACAGTTTTAAAGAAAAAATGAACTGTACAATTTGTCATCCTTTATACAGAACTAAGAACTATACAGAGAAAATGAAACTTGCAAATACGAATTAACTTGAAATGTCCTGTAAAGCTGTTGTATAATGCCAAACTGCTTTACGGGCAATTTTGTATGTGGGAAACAAAACTAACTTCAATACAGCAAGTACCCACAAGAAGCAGTATTGATGTGATCTGTTCAAATGATAGAAAAAAACAGAAAAGGCTGAAATATTCAGCAGGTCTGGCAGCATCTGTAGAGACAGAATTCAGGTTCATGATTTTTCCTCAGGTCCTGTTAGGCCAGCTGAATGTCTGCAGCATTTTCTGTTTTTATTTTGGGTTTCCAGCAACAGCATGTGTTTTGCTTCTGTTTTAAGAAGTTCCGTTAAGAGGCGAATATTGAAGGGAGCATGGTGGCGCAGTGGTTAGCATTGCTGCCTTACAGGGCAGCATGGTGGCGCAGTGGGTTAGCACTGCAGCCTCACAGCACTGAGGTCCCAGGTTCGATCCCGACTCTGGGTCACTGTCCGTGTGGAGTTTGCACATTCTCCCCGTGTCTGCATTGGTTTCGCCCCCACAACCCAAAGATGTGCAGGGTAGGTGGATTGGCCACACTAAATTGCCCCTTAATTGAAAAAAAATGAATTGGGTGCTCTAAATTTATATAAAATAGGAGGTGAATATTGGCTAGGAAATTCTGAGAACTCCCTGCCCTTTTGGAAATCGTGCCATGGGATCTCCTCTGACCAACCGCGCTAGTCGTCAGACCTCACTTTTAATGTCTCATTCAAAAGACAGAGCAGCTCTGCAACTATACTGAGGCAGTGTTTGCTGAAGTATACAAGTATTTTTAAGATAATGCTGTTAGGAAGAGAGTTCCAGGATTTTGTCCCAGCAACAGCGATTATAATTCCAAGTCAGGATGGCGTGTGGCTTAGAGGAGAAATTGCGGTTGGCGTGATCGCATGCACCTGCTGCCATTGTCCTTCTAGATGACAGATATCATGGGTTTGGAAGATGGTGTCAATGGAACCTTGGTGAGTTGCTGCAGTGAATTTTGTACATGGTATATGCTGCTGCCACTGTGCATTGGAGGTTGAGGGAATGGATGTTGAAGCTGGTGGATGGGCTGCAAACAAGTGGGCTGCTTTGTCCTGGAAGGTATCAAGGTTTTTGAATGCTGTTGGAGCTGCATTCATTGAGGCAAATGGAAAGTTTTCCATCACACTCCAGACTTGTGCCTTGTCAATGGTAGATGGTGCCCTTGGCTAAGTGTGCATGAGAATTCCCACTCGGCCATATTTCTGTCAAATTTGTTTTTATTTATTTATGGGATTTGGGCATCCCTGGTTTGACCAGCATTGATTGCCCATCCTTAGATACTGCTCTTGTCCTTCTAGATGGTGGTGGTTGTGAGTTTGGAAGGTTCTGTTTAAGGAACCTTGGTGAGTTCCTGCAGTGCATCTTGTAGATGGTACACACGACTGCCACTGTTTGTCAGTGATGGATGGATTGAATATTTGTGTAAGGGGTAGCAATCAAGTGGGCTGCTTTGTCCTGGATGGTGTCGAGCTTCTTGAGTGTTATTGGAGCTTCACTTATCCAGGCAAATGGAAAGTGTTCCATCACACGCCTGACGTGCCTTGTAGGTGGCGGACAGGCTTTGGGGAATTAAGAGGTGAGTTACTCGCCACAGGATTCCTAGTCTTTGACCTGCTCTGGTAACCACTGTAATTCTATGGCTAGTCCAGTTCAGTTTCTGATCAATGATAACCCCCAGGATGTTGATTGTGGGGAATTCCACAACAGGAATGCATTGAATCTCAAAGGTCAATGATTAGATGAGATGGACATTGCCTGGCACTTGTGTGGCGTGAATGTTACTTGCTACTTGTGAGCCCAAGCCTAGATATTGTCCAGATCATGCTGTATTTGGACATGGATTGCTTCATTATCTGAGGAGTCGTGAATGATACTGAACGTTTTGCAATCTTCAGCGACCGTCCCCACTTCTGACCTTATGATGGAAGGCAGGTCATTGATGAAGCTGCTGAAGGTAGTTGGGCCTAGGCCACTACCCTGAGGAACTCCTGCAGTGATGTCCTGGAGCTGAGATGATTGAACTCCAATCGCCACAACCATCTTCCTTTGTGCCAGGCATGACTCCAACCAGCAGAGGGTTTTCTCACTGATTCCCATTGACTCCATTTTTACTCGGGCTCCTTGATGCCATACTCAGTCAAATGCTGCCTTGATGTTAAGGGCAGTCATCGCACCTCAGCTCCCTGGAGTGGAGGCTGTTGAATCTTAGTGCAATTGCTTCTTATTTAATCACATTATAGGAACTGTGAACTATTTTCTTTTTCCGTTGAATGGTATAATTCCCTGAAACATTCTTAAGTATTATTGCTTCAACCAACAGTGAATTGATGGCATCATAGATCCATTAGAATGTGGGTGTAGTGACTCTGTAAAGAAAGCACCTGTTTTCCGATTGCAAAGCTAAGACCAGTTGTCCTACTGGAGACACACCCTCTGTTGGAGAAGAACACATGGGAAGCCATTCTTCCCCAAACTGTAAACACGCCAGGGATCGGGCCCAGAGGTGCCCTGCCCATGTGAGGTGGAGTGCAGGGGGCTCACACAGCAGCCAAAAGGCGAGTTGGGGGGGGGGTCCGGGGTTCGCATCAGGGGGTTGAGAGATCTCTTCCTACTCTGAGAAGTTCTGCTTGTCAGAGCTTCTCAGTGCAAAAAATGTGTCACGGTGGCACAGTGGTTGGCACTGCTGCCTCACAGCACCAGGGACCCAGGTTTGATTCCGACCTCGGGTGACTGTGGAGTTTGCAATTCTCTCTGTGGGTTTCCTCTGGGTGCTCCGGTTTCCTCCCACAGACCAAAGACGTGCAGGTTAGGTGGATTGGCCATGATAAATTGCCCCTGGTGGGATTACAGGAATTGGGTGGGGGGATTGTGCCTAGGTAGGTCGGTCTTTCGAAATGTGCACGCTTGATAGGTGCACTGCAGGGATTCTATGATTACTTTTGCAATCTCCCATTTAATATTTTATGTTGGATTGCAAACAGATTGATTCAACGGAGCTATTGACTACGACGTTAAACAAATGCAAATAGTTTGACTCAAAATATAATTGTGAATCTCTGCAAACCTGCATCGAAACAGAAAACACCATGATCAAGTTGTCAAAATTGATCTTAATAATAGCAATTTGAAAAATGTAGAGACAACTTCATGTTCACTCCCTTTCCCAACCCCGCCCACTGTTACCACAATCGATGGTTTGCCATGAAGCCGGGGAGGCACAAATAATCAAAGCAGAAATCAGGTGAGAACAGGCATGACTGCACAGGAAGAAAGGAATAAAAATAATTGAAACCACTGCCAGTACAATTTGCAAATTAAGCACTTAAAATAAATCCTGGGCCTGGATGTTCGTCTGCAAGTCGGATGTGCAGAATTGGAAGGATTCCCAGCTGCATGGTTTTCCCAGAGATCAATATTCGGTCTGGGGGACAGGCTATGTTAGAAGTCCAGGGCAAGTGACCCCTGAAGTGCTGAGGAGGATGCAGGGTGTGAAATGGGCTGGATGGAAGATCTGTCTCAGAGTTCCAGCACTGCGTTCTCCAAAGGTAAAAAATAAGAACAGAACATGAAACGTCCCTCCGGCTGTGCCCCTCAATCCCCTCCCCTGCACATGCCCTATCCATGTCAACCTGTGGCACCTCGTGCCCTCCATGCCTCCCGACCCACCTCCCTTTTCTCTTGTGTGTCACCAAACCGTTTGTCAGATCTTTCAACCTTTGTCAAGTGTTGGCCCAGTGGTAGCATCCTGTTGTCGGATATGACTCAGCAAGATGTGGGTTCCTGATCCACCGCAGGTCTGTCTGCGTATATATATCTAGACAAACACTAGAGAGCTGTTCACAAGGAGCACTACAGCGTTTCTGATGCAATTTTTTGGATGAACTCTTAAACTGAGGTGCACCCTTATTGTCACAACTTCCTTAACACTCATCTGAGAAGAAAGATCAGGGTAGAACAGGGGGGTCACCTTCGGCAAGACTGGAAGATCCCACAGACAGGAAAGGCTGGATAATTCAGACCCTGGTCCTCAGGACATTTCCCTGTGGAACCACCCCAACTCCACTAAATATCTTTCCTTAAATAACTTTATTTCCTTTAATTGTCTTCAAACGCCTCTTTGAATTCAACTTCTCTAAATATAAAAATCTGTTATGTTTTCCTAATGCCCCCACTTTCGGATCAATAACGTTGTGACTCCCTGGGCTAGTGCGCAGTCAATAACAGCCCCGCCTGACCCGGAGTGACAACACAATTGAAATGAACAAATAATAGCTGAAGTCTTTGGTCTTTGGCTGCCGAATAACTACAATCGCCAGGTTTGTAAATTTAAACACAATGAATTTTTTATTAATAATAGTAACCATGAGGGCAGCACGGTGGCACAGTGGTTAGCACTGCTGCCTCATAGCACCAGGGACCCGGGTATGATTCCGACCTTGAGTGACTGCCTATGTGGATTTTGCACATTCTCCGCATGTCTTTGTTTTTGTTTTTATTTAATAAATTTAGAGTTCCCAATTCATTTTTTCCAATTAAGGAGCAGCCTAGCATGGCCAATCCAGGTAACCTGCACACCTTTGGGTTGTGGGGGTGGAACTCCCACAAACCCGGGTAGAATGTGCAGACTCAACACAGACAGTGACCCAGAGCCGGGATTGAACCTGGGACCTCGGCGCCGTGAGGCAGCAGTGCTAACTACTGCACCACCGTGCTGCCATAGCCTCCACATGTCTGTTTGGGTTTCCTCCGGGTGCTCTAGTTTCCTCCCATATTCCAAAGATGTGGAGGTTTGGGGGATTCGCCATGCTTAAATTTCCCTTAAGTGTCCAAAGGTTAGGTGGGGTTATGGGGCTAAGGTGGGGGATTGGGTCTAGATAGGGTACTCTTTTGGAGGGTCGGTGCAGATTTGATGGGCCGAATGGCCTCCTTCTCCACTGTAGGGATTCTATGATAACTAGGCACCAAGCACAACTGGTTAACTGTTATCTAATTCCTAACCTCCCCCCTCTCTCTAACTCACCCCGCTCTCAACACACGCACAAGACAGGGAAACAAAGAGGGATGGAAAGAAAAATAAAATCACGCAAAGTAAAAAGGATAAATGTCTCTTGGTGGGCAGCACAGTGGTTAGCACTGCTACCTCACAGCGCCAGAGACCCAGGTTAAATTCTGGCTTTGGTAACTGTCGAAGTGGAATTTGTACATTCTCCCAGGGTCTGCGTGGGCTTCCTTCTGGTGCTCCGGTTTCCTCCCACAATCCAAAGATGTGCGGGTTAGGTGCATTGGACATGCTAAATTGCCCCTTAGTGTCCAGGGATGTGCAGGTTAAGTTATGGGGTTACGGAGGTAGGGAGGGGTGAGTGGATATAGGTAGAGTGCTTGTTTGAAGGGTCGGTGCAGACAATGGGCTGATTGGCCTCCTTCTGCACCATTGGGATTCGATGAGTCTTTTGAGATGAATATCTTCCAGTACATCTTTCTTTAGTCGAGACTTTCAGTTGGAAGTTTTTGCTTTCAGTCTGTAATGGTATTCACTGTAGATTCATTAAGGCCTTAAAAAAGTCTCTGCAGGTTCAGAAAACAGCAGATAGGTAACATTTCTGGAGATAGAGAGAGAGAGGGCGAGACAGAGACAGCAGCTCACAGCTTCTTCTCTCTGCAGCCAGGACCCGACTGACCTTCCTGGATTCTCTGAAAACCATCCCACAAGGTAGGATCTAATCACCGCATGTCGCTGGGCAGAATACAGCCTTTGACCAATTCATTGTCCACCAGCCAACCAATTAAACCAGTTCTTCTGTTCAAAAGCTAAATCTCCATAGCACAGTGCACGATTTTGCAACGTTTGAGTTCCCCAAAAATCATTTTTAAGCCAAAGTGAATTTACAATGGGATCTTCCACTGGTTCCCGTTAGGAAACCTGCGGAAGATTAACATGAAACTCATTTACATTCCAATGATAGGATGCAGTTAAAGGCCTGAACGCCATAGTGCCAGAGAAAATGCATCAGTGTGAAACGGGTCTGGAACAATGTGGTGTGCAGATGTCGGGACTCACCTGAGAAATGCCTGGGGCTGCCTCTGGAGGCCAGTATGGATGCTGCGGCAATCCTGGACCCCAAAATACCCTGGGATACCACAGCAGTGGGGGGAGCATACACAGGTGGACCTTCCAGTTTAGTGTCATTGAATGTTGGAATGTTCCTGGACGGTCCACCGTGTGACCTCAAGAGTGCTCCCAGGGATCCATCTTCACTTTCAGGAGCTTCATCTCCTTTATTAAATCTAGTGCCATCAGGTGTACCCTACCATGGAATAAGGGCCAAACATCTGGTTGCATAATTAATAAGGTCGGAGCCAGAAGATTTGATGTGTTTTTCCATTGGCCTCTTGCAGTGGGAAACGCACTCCATGGGCGAAATTCTCCGGAAACGGCGCGATGTCCGCCGACTGGCACCCAAAACGGCGCAAATCAGACGGGCATCGCGACGCCCCAAAGGTGCTGAATGCTCCGCATCTTTGGGGGCCGAGCCCCAACCTTAAGGGGCTAGGTCGGCGCCGGATGAATTTCCGCCCCACCAGCTGGCGGAAAAGGCCTTTGGTGCCCCGCCAGCTGGCGCGAAAATGACATCTCTGGGCGGCGCATGCGCAGGACCGTCAGCGGCCGCTGACAGCTTTCCACGCATGCGCAGTGGAGGGAGTCTCTTCTGCCTCCGCCATGGTGGAGACCGTGGCGGAGGCGGAAGGGGAAGAGTGCCCCCACGGCACAGGCCTGCCCGCGGATTGGTGGGCCCCGATCACGGGCCAGGCCACCGTGGGGGCACCCCCCGGGGTCAGATCGCCCCGCGCCCCCCCCCAGGACCCCGGAGCCCGCCCGCACCGCCTTGTCCCGCCGGTAAGGTAGGTGGTTTAATTTACGCCGGCGGGACAGGCATTTTAGCGGCGGGACTTCGGCCCATCCGGGCCGGAAAATCGCGCGGGGGGGCCCGCCAACCGGCGCGGCGCAATTCCCGCCCCCGCCGAATCTCCGGTGCTGGAGACTTCGGCAACTGGCGGGGGCGGGATTCACGCCAGCCCCCGGCGATTCTCCGACCCGGCGGGGGGTCGGAGAATCTCGCCCCATGTTCCCATTCCCCGCCATGGGACTTAGCTGTCTTGATTAACCTCATCCAATTTAATTAATCATGGACACACACACATGCAAACTTAGAAGAGGATTTTGGCAATTATTTTCGAATAGTGTGCACCAAGATGACTCCGATGAGATTACATTATTAAAATATATCAATGAGAAGAAATTGTGTGTTGGCATCACAATGAAAGTACTATGTGGCTCTTCTGATGCTTTCATTCCCCAGAAGAAAACATGGTGGGCAGGACTTTCCCCACTGATCCGGAACCCAACACTAGGGTCGAATGGAAATCAGGGCCCACAGAACCATTGTCTGGACTTACCTTGAATTCGCCAAGTCATGGTTGACCAACCAAGGATGGTGTGGGCTCTTAAAGTTGGAGAGCCAATTGAGGCCCTCCAGCATGGAAGAAGCAGTAGGCTATCTTTTTAAGTGAAAGAGAGATGAAAGCACTCTCTGTATACCTTTTAAAATGCCTACATTAAAAATAGAATCAGCAACTATGTCTGCTGTTGGGAAACTACTTCCAGGCAGCTGGGCTGTTCTGTGCTGCCCCTTCCCATGTCCCATCCTGCCTCTGGAAAAATGGTCGGGAGTTGGGAAGTTGGCAGCATGCCAGCTAGTGTTGCTGAGTTCTGCACCTGCCTTCTTCTGGGCTCACTCCCACTGGGCCTAAATATCTAGCCCAATATCTCTTTCAGTAACTAAAACCTGTCATCTGATGTCCTGAACATCATTCTCCAGAATCTCAATATTGATATTATGAAGACCTTTTCTATCAGGATATCCTAATGCTTCCATGTTTGATTTAATATTGGATTATTGGCTACAAATCCAACTATCTCACATCATTTGAAGTGGATGAAAGTTAGGACCTGAGTCTACCATTTACACTGTTGGCTTTATATTTCCATTTATTACAGACCATTGAAAACTAATGTCAGGCAAGGCTTTTTATTATATCTTTGTAACCATTTATTAAAGTCAAGCGTTAAACAGTTCATTAAATAGTCAAAGTGATAAAATTGCCATGAATTCATTGAAGTTGAATTTGCAATGAGTTGCCAAATAATTAGGTCTGAGAGCTATGAAGCCTTCCGCATTCCATGTCTCACAACTGCACATGTTTGCACAAGAAGGTTGCCAATGGAGAGCTCCATTTCCCATCATGCAGAGTGACATGGACAAGATCTAGCACAATTTGCTTGGCACATGTGCTTGGGAACCCACAGAAACAACTCTGGCAGAAGTGGTAATACCCCCTTCACTCTGAATCCCAGAGGTAACATGTTAGTTCATCCATGATTAATCGCCAATTGTACTTGTTTTTTTTTTAAATTTAGAGTAGCCAATTATTTTTATTTTCCAATTAAGGGGCAATTTAGCATGGCCAATCCACCTAACCAGCACATCTTTGGGTTGTGGGGGTGAAACCCACGCAGGCATGGGGGAATGTGCAAACTCCACACGGACAGTGACCCAGGGCCAGGATTCGAACCCGGGTCCTCAGCGCCACAGTCCCAGTGCTATCCACTGCACCACATGCCACCCTGGAGATGTGCAAGATGACGCACCAGCTTTAATGGGTGGGATTTTCTGGCCCATCCCACCAGTGGGATTCTCCACTCCCGCCGAAGTCAAAGGAGATTTGAATGGCTTGAAATCCTGGCCTATATCTAAACGGGAGCTTTATTTATGTTGCTTTTGCTACCAGCTTGCTTTTAATTTCTCTAACCATGCCCACAGGCTTGACTAACACCATGCCCACAGGCTTGACTAACGGCACAAGTGATCAGTAAACAGACATACACAATCCAACACCAAACAACTGAATACTGCAGTAATTGGAAACTAAGTCATTGCTGTTTGCATGCTGTGTCCCCGCACCACCCAAGGAAATTATTTGCAATCTTATTTTAATTTCTATTATGAAGTGACTTTACTTTCACCTCTTGTCCGTTTTCAAATATAGTTTTTCATATCTTTGTCAATTTATAAGCGCAACTTCAAAATCATGTAGCGTAACAGATTGGAATAATATGTAATTTTCAGAATATTTTGGTTTTATCCTTGTCTACTAATCCACTATGGGACAGTTATGAAGCAGAAATCTTTGATTATTACAATCTGCTTTACGTTAAATGATTCTAACCCGGAGACACAACATGTCCAATAAAAATCATGGGCGTCATTCTCCGACCCCCCGCCGGGTTGGAGAATCGCCGGGGGCTGCCGTGAACCCCGCCTCCGCCGGTTGCCGAAGTCTCCGGTACCAGATATTCGGCAGGGGCGGGAATCGGGCCGCGCCAGTTGGCGGTCCCCCCCGCTGGATTCTCCGGCCCGGATGGGCCGAAGTCCCGCCGATAAATTGCCTGTCCCGCCGGCGTGGATTAAACCACCTTTTGAACGGCGGGACAAGGCGGCGTCACTGTCCCGCAATCGGGGCCCACCGATCCGCGGGCGGGCCTGTGCCGTGGGGGCACTCTTTCCCTTCCGCCACGGTCTCCACCATGGAGAATTTCGCCCCAAATGTCAATATGTTCCTTATCTTGCAATGCAGTTGCCTCTGAAGCAGTTGTTTATATGTGAGAGGGAATTGAGCTTTATTTTACATCAAAGATGTTTTTTTCTCTCTCTCTCTCTCTCTCCAGCTTTCAATATTATCCCACTGTCAATTAAGTACACAGATTTAGTAATAACATCATGGAGCGCAGCTGAGCAACCAACTGGGAAAATTGCATTCGTAATATAAAATTACCTGATGCCTTTAAAGACTAAAAATTCTGTTCAGTGTGTCAATAAATCAAATGTGCAAATTAGTGCACTGACAGGAGGAGTAATTTGCAGGACGTCTATTTTAATGGTGAGGTTATTGTGGATACTGTCCAAGGGAATGGAAAAATGCCCTCTGTGGGGCAAAAGGTAACTTTCCAATAAACGTCAACATGCTTAGAAAGTGATCACTCAGGGAGTTATTACAATGTCCATTGTGGATTATGGCACACTAACTTCCGTGAGTATGACAGCTGATTACTTAACATGAGGCATTTGCCAATTATCCCAGAAGGTTGCAGGTGTCATCTATATTTGCCTGTGTAGTATCGTACCGATGCATTGTGAACCTAAAGCTAAATATGGCTAAAAGTGCTTGAAGTCAAAAGAGTAGTGTTAAACTTTTCTGAACGATTACAAAAGGATAGAAAAATGCAGCCGAGAAAGATTTTTCACGGACCACCCTTGGATTAAAAAAAAATACATTTGGAGTACCCAATTCATTTTTTCCAATTAAGGGTCAGTTTAGCGTGGTCAATCTTTGCATTGTGGGGCGAAGCCCACGCAAACACGGGTAGAATGTGCCAACTCCACACGGACAGTGACCCAGGGCCGGGATCAAACCTGGGACCTCGGCACCGTCAGGCAGCAGTGCTAATCACTGCGCCACCATGCTGCCCTGGACCACCCTTGAATACAGATAGAATGTGTGCGCATGAGTGCACATGTTATCGCAATCTAGCACCACATGTGCAGTTTATACGCAGGGCTAAAGAGCTGGCTTTTAAAGCAGACCAAGGCAGGCCAGCAGCACGGTTCAATTCCCGTACCTGCCTCCCCGAACAGGCTCCGGAATGTGGCAACTAGGGGCTTTACACAGTAACTTCATTTGAAGCCTACGTGTGACAATAAGCGATTTTCATTTCATTTCATTACACTTTGTTTGATTGGACCCAACACCATGGAGATTGTGGTACAACTTTTGTTACGCTTGGGAAAACAAGGCAGTTTGAAGGGATTTATATTTGGATTGGGAAACATTAGAAATAAAGTACAGTTTTAAGTGGGTTGAATTTAATGATTCTGTGCTTGCAAAGTTAAAACCTATAGTTAGACTCATGCTGGAAAAAGGTGTTTGTATATGTGGAGGTTGGTTATGTTCCAACTGTGTTTCTCTTGTGCTTAGAGAGGGCTATGGCGTGAAGAATAAATAAAAGACATAAGCATGTGGGGATTACTTAGCAACTGGGGCCTTGTAAGGTAAAGACGCTTTTAAGTTTTAACTTAGCTAATTTGAGAGCAGTTGGAGAGAAGGCAGGTCTCATAGTTCTGCTAGAAGTGGTTGCTTTAGAAGGCTAGAGAGGGAACATCTCTCTCAGATTTTGCAAGAAGAAAAGCCATACCAAGGAGTATGATTAAGAAAACGAGGGCAGAGATCTGAAGAGCAACTAGTTAAATAAACTAGAGAAACGAAGAAAAGTGTCAAAGAAGACTGGAGTTAAGTGAACAGAGACCAAGGGTATTGTTCAGACGAATTCAAGGAAGAGTAAACCAAGTGTTCAAAGTTAATGACAATCGCAGTAACCAGAATTAAAGTGGGACAACAGCTTTCAAATATAAAACAAATGTCTGACACCATTATAATACAGTCTGGGAATTGAGAGTTAAAGCAATTGTGAGCAGTTTGTACAGCAGTCAAGACAAAGAAATGCTATAGGGGGTGGTGTGAAATCCTGGACTGGATTCTCTGTTAAAAGTGGAACAGAAACTTTATTTAAAAGTGTCATTTTGAAAACTTGGTTTGGATTTCAGAATGTAAACCGTGAAGGTAAAGCATTATATTTATTTATTTATATGAAAAAAGAATCAATTTCGAGTACCCAATTCATTTTTCCAAGGGACAATTTAGTGTGGCCAATCCACCTACCCTGCACATCTTTGGGTTGTGGGGACGAAGCCCACGCAAACATGGGGAGAATGTGCAAACTCCACACGGACAGTGACCCAGAGCCGGTATCGAATCTGGTATCTTGGCTCCGTGAGGCAGCAGTGCTAACCACGGCCTAATGAAAAGCATTATATTTATGTTAGAAGCCTTTTTTTTAAATTTAAAGTACCCAATTAATTTTTTTTCCAATTAAGGGCAATTTAGTGTGGCCAATCCACCTACCCTGCACATCTTTGGGTTGTGGGGATGAAACCCACGCAAACACAGAGAGAATGTGCAAACTCCATACGGACAGTGACCCAGAGCCGGGATCGAACCTGAGACCTCGGTGCCATGAGACAGCAGTGCTAGTCACTGCCCCACCATGCTTACCGGTATCTCACTCATATACACTCACCTCATACACATTCACTCATATACGCTCACATCACACATACACATGCACTCAATCATATACCCATTCATCACTCCTCATTCACTCATACACACTCACCAGTATGAGGTTGGAACATTGGCTTGGATTTTGCAGAACAAATTCTTGTGCTTTCTTTTCTACTCTGTCTTTTCTGGGCTCTGTTCCAATTATGGCAATCAGTGGATTTGCCTTCTTTCTATATTGTCTATGTCTGAATGCTTAGAGTCGGCAGGTATCGAATGACACCACCGCAAGGTTCAACCAGCTATCGATCAAAGAGCCAAACACCAGTTAGTTAGTTCAAGGTCAAGGGTACTTTATTTACACACAAATAGTCATGCAACATAAACACTACTAGTTAACTACATCTATCGACTAAGACAACCTGTACTTAACTTCGGACACCCGGCTTAGGTCAGAAAACAGTGGCCGCTGTTCAATTCTGGATCTCTCGGGTTCAAAGGAGTAACTGCTGCTCAGCTGGGGTCATCCATCTGGTAGTGGGCGTTAAACTTGGACTCGCTTCTGGTGTTACTGCGATTGGCAATGGCCGTGACCGGGGGTACCAAGGCCAAAAGAGAGCGAACATATGGCAAACTCTTTTTCTACTCGGGGAGGGGGGGAGGGTTCGCGCTCTTTTGGGCGGTCCTTCGATTTGGGCCTTACTAATTGGGTTATCCCTGATCACTCCGTTCGATTCCTTAGCAAATAAGTGAGTGGGGACCTGGATGGCTGGGCGTGTCCCAAGCGGACACTGACCCCGTTGTTTGCGTTCCCCTTGAACAGGGAGTGGCGCCAAAGTGTCTGGGACTGTCCCGGTTGCTGGAGTACCAGTCCTTTGTTTTCGTGAAGATGGGCCATCAAATGCTAATCGGCCCTATTACAATGCTAATTGGACGGAGTTTCAATACCATCTGGACTTCTGCTGACAAATATGCATTTCAGGCTCTGAGCCCGCCTGAGTCTTGACTTGTCCATTTTACCCATCAGTCTTTGCGAGTTCCTCTGCACCTAGTTGGAAGTGGCCATCCAAGATGGCAAAACTCCGTCCTCTTGATCCTCAACGCAAAGCGTGAAGGATCACAATACTGGGTCTTCTTTGTTCTCATGACATGCCGGGTACCCTTAACCAAGGACAGGTTCTACTCTACTCTGTCCTATGGATCCAAAAACATTGACCTAATTTCCCTAAACAACACATGTCTAAGAATTTCTAGGGGGCCATTTAACATTCAGTAAAACTATCTCTAACTAGACTACACTCATGCTGCTATTTACAATCCAAGAACTTATCTTACAATACAAAAAAAAGTCCGATAGCAGCATCACATTTCTTCCTATCGCTAATATTCACATACACAGAAAAGTAAACTTTATTAACAAAACAACAACTGCGGAATTTATTAAAGAGGAAGGTTCAGAAAGAGTGTGGGGTTTGCTGGAGTCCGAGGAAAGGGGGTCTAAATGTATATACTGGGGGGCGGGAGGCTCTCCTTCTCCATTTCTGCAATCTAATTGTCTGAATGAAACTGTACAATATGGTTATTACTAGTAAGGCTTCCACTGTGTAGGACAGTGAATACCACTTGACGAGGATCTCACACCATGTGGGGCTATCGGTGGCTGGGTGTGTGTGTGCAGTGTAGTGTCCGGGCTGGGGTTGTTGTGTTGGGTGGTCGTGTTCGGGGCCTGTTTGGTGAGAGGGGTAGAAGTGGGTAACGCGTGCAACTGGACTGTTCCAGCGACGATCATGGTGCCGATCATCAGTGTCGTCTTCATCTTATTTGAGTTTTCCTTCGCCGTCGAGTGTCCTCGTATCTCTCTAACGGAACAAGCATAGTATCTGTTATAATCATGTTGTTTAACATCTCGTCCGTCCGTCTGTGTCTCCTTAACGTCAATTTTCCCATTATAATTGTCACCATGTGACTCCCTCATTTTTTTTTTAACAACCATTTGCGGAGACAAGACATCCCAAAAAAATTCTGTGTGACAGCGCGAGCACTCTCGCAGCCTACGGTCGATGGGCTGAGTGGGCGGACAATTTCTCTGTCCTCTGCAAACTTGTTTTTCTAACCAAGTATTTCTGACATGTAAATAGTATGTGGGGGAATAGCAACCGAAGGGTTGCCGGAAAGGGCAAAAGTTGTGGCAAGAAGCATTCTTTAAACCACAGGACTAGAAAAGAACAGGAAAAGAGTTTCGAAAACAAGTATCCGAATGGGGCGGTGCGTATGATCCGTGGCAGGGCAAGAATGGGTGGGATCCCCGGGTAGGGGGTGATCAATGCCGTTGCTCCACTACCCGAGCTTGGCTGACCAAATGTATAGGGGTCCCCGGGCAGGGCGGGGATCAGTGCCGTTACTCCACTGCCTGAGTGACCTTCCAAGAGCGGTAAGAATTTGTAACTATATGGGCTCCATACAAACTTGTTTCACTAACTGCCATGTGGCGTCAGATGAGTAATTATGGCTGCATCAAGAAATTTGGTGTGAGGCCGAAAGAATAAACTGTATCAAGAAATTTAGTGAGATCGACACAAATAGTCGCACAAAAAACAAACATTCAACATTTAAAAAGAACAAATTAAAGAAAGAAAAGCAGGCAGGCTCCACCAGAGTACAGGACACCGTAAATCTCAATCGGTTCCTGACTCTCATCATCTGGACACCTCAAGATTCCATCTCAAAAAAATTTGCAAAGGGGTTACCATGGTGGGAGTCAGACTCGGAGTTGTCACCATCTCCTGGGTGCAAAACTCTTTCATGGAGTTTGCGTCCTAACGTGGCATGTGCCGATGTGGGGTCCATTTCGTCATTCCTCATCAAGCGACAGGAATTGTCACAGTGCCAGTGCTTCATGTTCTATAGGGAGGTTGCAAGGGGGCCGTCGCTATCGTCGGGTGGCGGGTCAGGTTCCGGTGTGGGCAGATAAATCGTTTCAAAGGAGCTGAGCGTATCATGGTCGTGGTCTCTGGGCCTGTAGTGCCTGGGGCCTGATTTGTGGGCTCTTCGTTCGGGTCTCTCAGGGGCGTCAGTAGTGCTGTCGCTGTCACTATCAGCCGAATCAAGCGTCAGGGTGAAATTTGATTCTTGGGGCGTTGTCAAGGTCTTGTCTGTGGACGTGCTGCTGCTGCTGGGGGAGGGGGAACTCGGGTTGTCAATGGGCAGGTCCTCATTGTCTGCCATCGCCAATGAGAGGTGGTGTGAGTGGCTGCACTGTGTTCCATAAACTTTGAGCTAATTTACATGGAACCATCCTGGTTTTCCGTTTGGAAACGTGATTTTATAAACTGAGGGGCTTACTTTGTCTGAGATTGAATAGGGTCCTGCAAATTGAGGGGAGAGGAATGAGCTAGGGTTGTATAAGGTGATCATTACTTGCTTTCCGACTGTATACTCTATCGGGTGTACTGTTTTATCAAAACAGGCCTTACTCTGCTTTCGTTTAGCGCCTAGTCGAACAGCTGCAGCGAGCTGTCCTGCTTTAATATTGTCTACCATGTGCTGGACTGCTTTCTCATGGGTCAGGGCGGTGACTGTGAAGCTGGCCAAATCAAATCCGAATAAGTATTCGGCACCCTTCATGAATCGTCCGGTCATGAGGGTATGGGGGGTATATCCTGTTGAGCTCGACACTGTGTTCCTAATAAACATCAGTGCAAATGGGAGCACTGTGTCCCATGTCGTGTTGTGCTGCTGCACCATTTTTCTAAGTGTGGCCTTTAGTGTCCGATTCATGCGCTCCACAATGCCGTTGGACTGCGGGTGATAGGCAATGTGGAACCTTTGTTTAATCCCAAATATCGTCGTCATATTTTCCATGACCCTTCCCGTAAAGTGGGAACCTTGGTCCGACTCAATACTACGAGGGGTCCCCGTCTCTTAAAAATCTGTTCTGTTAAGATCTTTCCGGTGGCCTTGGCTGTGTTTGTTCTCGATGGGAACGCTTCGACCCATTTCGTAAATGTATCTATCACCACTAACACATAATTGTATCCTTTTCTGCAGGGGGGGAGGGGACCAATATAATCCAATTGAAGGTTTGTCCACGGGCTATTTACAGGGCGGGTGTGTCGTAGCTGGGCTTTTTTTGCATACCTATCGGGGTTGTTTTGAGCACAAATTAAACAGTTTTCAACGTAATGGGATACGTCGGTTTTCAAATAGGGCCACCAGCAGAGGGGTCTGAGGTGGGCAAGTGTGGATTCAATCCCTTGATGTCCATGTCCATCATGGAACTTACAAATTATCTCATTCCTGTCCTGGGTGGGGACTACATAAATTCTATCTTTTAAAACGATTTCCTCATGGACCGTCAAAGAATTTCTAAACTTTTCATAGGGAGCTGGGAAGTTTCCTTTTAAAATCTTCTTTAATGCTTCGTCTTCTTGTTGTGCCTGGGCTAGGTCTTAGATGTTGGTCTGTGAGACCTGAACTATGTGTACTGGGGCGCTCTCGGGGGGTTGCCAAAAGTGGCCATGTCGTGAGCCTGCCTTTGCTAGGGTGCCTGCTTTCACATTAACGGTTGGGGAGGAACGATGGTGACTTCTTACTTTGACGATACCGTAGTTCCTGCCTTTAGCTGTCTGAAGGACATGTTTGAACAAGTGGGGCTGAGGGTAGAGGTTTTCCGTCAGCGGAAATAAATCCTCTCGATTCCCACAGGGGTAGGAATTCCGTAAGGCTGTTGCAGACGCATAAACTGTCTGAATACATGTCTGCAGGGGTCGGGAATGAATCGGGGTGCAGGACAATGTAAGCAATGGCTGCTAACTCGGCTGCCTGCGAACCTAAGTGTCCAGGCAACTTTAAAGCTATCTCTTCTAAAGCACATCCCTGCGCGTCCTCTACATAAATACCATAGCCTGTTTTCCTTTTTCCCTCAAGGACTGTGGAGGATCCATCTACATAAATCCTCAGTGCTTTGTCTGTGGGCTGGGGTCCGATACCTGTCTTTCTCGGTACCGATTTGGGAACAAAGGAGCCTGTGCTGTGCGTTAGGGCTATGATCTTGCACCCATGTGGGGTTCCTGTATAATGCAAATTATCGGCCAGAAACGTGTGCGTCTTTGTCCGTTTTATGGTAATGTCGTGTCCTTGTAGGAGTAGGGTCCATCGTGCTGCTCGAATTTGGCTTACTGTGCCGTCTTTTAGTCTGCCATCCAATAAAAGCTGTGTTGGGGTGTACTCGGTTAAAATGGTGACTGGGTTGAGTCCGTTTATGTACGAGAAGTACTGTACCGCCCAGAAAACTGCTAATATGTGCCTCTCGCAGGCTGAAAATCCTTGTTCGACCGGATCTAAGACTCGTAAGGCATAGGCTACAGGTCCTAGACGATCGTACCTTTCCTGCAGGAGAACGGGCGAAAGGGTGAGATCTGTGGTTGCTACCTCTATCGCGTTTGGGGAGTGGGTATCTGGGGCCTGCAAAGAAGGGGCTGTGCTCAGGGCGTGTTTCAATGCATCCACGGCATCCGTGTGCTGTGGAAGCCATTTCCATGGGGCCTGTTTCTTTAGTAGCTCGGAAAGTGGGGCTGCTTTTGTGGCGAATCCGTCTATATGGTTCCGACAGTATCCTACCAGTCCTAAAAATGACCGGAGTGCTGTAACGTTTTGGGGCAAGGGCAAATTTACAATGGAATCAATTTGTTTGAGTTCTATTTCACGCTTCCTATGCGTGATGACCGTACCTAAATAAGTGACCTTTTCCTGAAGGATTTGGGCTTTCTTGGGGTTAATTTTGCATCCAATCGTTGTAAGGAGTTCTAGTAATTCAGAAAGAAGCGAGATGTGCTCTTCCTTGGTGTCAGTCTGTAGGAGCAAGTCGTCCACGTACTGAATAAGGCATTCAGGGTGGGAAATTTTAAATAATCCGTTTGCCAATTGTCTGTGAAAAATGGAAGGGGAGTTGTGGAAGCCTTGTGGAAGGCACGTCCACGTGTATTGCTGTCCCTGGAAGGTAAACGCAAATTTATACCGGCGTGCTTTGTCCAGTGATGTCTAATACCGAAATTTTGTTTGACTGGAGTCCCTGTCTCAACATGGTCTTGGGACTTGTGGCAACGGTGGGGGCTGCTTGGGGGTCACTTTGTTCAATTCACTGTAGTCGATGGTCAGTCGCCATGATCCATCGGGTTTTCTTACTGGCCAAATCAGGGCATTATTTGTCGATGCAATGGGTCAAATCACGCCTTGATTCAATAAACTTTGAATTACCTTGGCTATCTCTTCCCTCGGCTTGCTGGGGGAAGCCGTACTGTTTCTAGGGCTTGGGATCGGGACCTGTAATGTGTACTACTCCTGGGATTTTGCCGCAGTCGTGCTTGTGCTGGGCAAATGTTGTCTTATGTATTTTCAAGACCTCTCTAACCGCTTTGTCTGTGGTAATGGTTTGTGGATCAAACCAGTACTCTCTTACTGAGCTGATTCTATGGGCATAATCTCCTACTGTGAGCGTGGCGGGGGGCTCGTGCTGCTCTAGCCATTTTCCATTTGCACCGGTTAACTGGATCGAATGAAAGGTTGTGTGTACTCATGAAATCGATACCTAGAATGTGTTCTGCTGCCTGGGGCAAGCCTACTGAAACAATCAAATGTTTTGTCCTAATATTACCGAGCTGTACGTCCACAGGGGCTGTGATGTGTCCCTGCTGGAGGTGACCTGTAAAGCCACTCGGGGTATTGGTGTCCGTAGTGGGCCATATCTCTTTCTGGAACATGATGGAGGAGTTTTCCTGTGTCCCAAAGGAACTCTTTGGGGTGTCCCCGGACTGTGCCTGCGACTACCGGTCTTCCGGACCTATCCCAAAGGGTATTGCAGACCCAAGTTGGGGGGCCCAAACAACCGTCAATCGGTGCCACGCATGGCCGAATTATGTGGTCGGGCGCTAACACTGTGAATGGGTCGGGTATTGTTTCTGGGGGAGGCATTTGGGTGCTGATTCCTTTGCTGCTTCGGGAGGACATTGCATTCATGGGCATAATGTCCTTCATATCCGCAATTATAGCATTCCTGTGTCTTGGGGTGATGCGCTGTACCTCTGCCTTCATTTACCCATGCGGGGTCTTGGTGTGCCCTTACTGGATTCAATGTGGCGTCTACTCTCTCATGCTCTGTCTTTTTCTGTACAGACTGTTCCCAAGCTCTGGACAATCGTTTCAGAACCCACACTTCATTGTGTACTGGGTCTGAATGGTCGTAACTGGAGCATACCTTCTGTCCTGCCTCTGTGGCCTGGGATACCAACGTACGGGTCCATTTGGCCGTATTGTCTGCTGATAAATGGGCACGGGCTAACTCACCAAACACAGCAGTAAAATGGATCCAAATGCGTCCAGCAAACGCTGTTGGGTGATCTCCCTTTTTCTGCCTGCACCGGTTGAGTCCGTCTATCGGATCTCCTCTGTTATACCCTATGGCGTCTTAAATAGCCGTTTTCATTTCTTGGAGACTACCTCCTCCTACATTTTGTGGGTCGGGAAGGGCTGAACTAACTGAAGGGTCTAAGCACACAACTATGAGCTTAACCTGTTCTGGCTCATCTAAACCATACATGAGGGTTTGTTGTTTTACTAACCTGAAAAAGTGATGTTGGTCTGATGTGGGGTGGAAAGTATCTATCTTCTCGCGGGCATCTCGTACCTGGGTGATCGATAATGGGGTGGTGTACATGAAATCGGGTTGGTCTTCCGTGGTAACCCTGCACTGTGTGGTAATGGGGTTCATTGGGTTGGGTGCTGCCTGTGCAGTCGCTGGCTCGGGTGCTTTTCTTTTCGGGGACTGGGGGGCGCTATTTTGATTCTCGTCTCGCTTACGTACCGTTGGGCCATTTCACTAAGTTCCTGCCAATCGGGGCCGTCTTCCTGGTCTAGCTGTGGGCCAAAGGTGTCTCTAAACCCATTTTGAACTGATAGCAGGGATTGCAACCTTGCAATTTGCTCCCTGCATTTGGCATGGTCCACCGAACTCTGCCTCTGTTCCATGGTGGAACTGTGGAGTGCTCGGAGGGCTGCTTTTAGATCATCGCACTGTTTTTTTTAGCTGCTGTACCTGATTCTCTGTCTCTTCTCTTACCAGTACACCACGCTGTGTGTCCTGATAGGCCTTATCATATTGGATTTGGAAGCTGCTAAGGTGGCGAGACAGGATTGATGTGCCCTCTTGACATCATCCATTTCCTTGCCCTTCGCTGCTAACTGCTCCCGGAGCTGTATGTTTAATCTCTTGCATTCACTTAAATCGCCCTCTCTACTTTTCTCCTTCTCCTCTAGCTTTTTGCCGAGCATCCTCACGACCTCCTCTGTGCCTCGCAATTGTGCCAAGCAGGACATAATTGCCATCGGCTTACGAACCTTAGTCAAAATCTTTTTATGGATCTCGGCCAGGCTCTCCCACCAAGTCTGTCCTATGCTGCCAGGACCTATCTCTTCATTCGCGCAAAACTCAGACCATAACCTTTCCCTTTTAGGTATCTTCTAATCTCCTCTTCCCATACGGGACACTGTTCTGATCTATTGGTCGCTGCGACCTCGAGCTCTTGTGGATGCATAATGCGTTCCATTGCCTTCATGGCCATCCCTACAATACTTCTGTCTCTTACTGGAATTTGGAGCAAGGGGAATAAAGCAGTTGTGCAAACACGGGTACGGCTCAAGCTATTTTCCGGTTTACGTAACTCCCGAAAGTTTCACGCAACAAAATCTATCGAGTTTACCTTATATCCCTTTGTTAGTACGCATGCAAATTACACACTTCCGAATCTGGAGGTTTGATCGATACTGGTTTCGCTTGTGGTTTCTTTTACTTTGCCAATTTGGATTCTAATTCAAATGCTTTGGTGGGTTCTCTCGGAGTGACACGGTCACTTCTGGGTCGAGTCCCACCAGAGCCGCCAATAACTGTTGTGCTTTCTTTTCTACTCTATCTTTTCTGGGCTCTGTTCCAATTATGGCAATCAATGGATATGCCTTTCTTTCTATATTGTCTATGTCCGAATACTTAGAGTCGCCAGGTATCGAATGATACCACCACAAGTTTCAACCGGCTATCGATCAAAGAGTCAAACACCAGTTAGTTAGTTCAAGGTCAAGGGTACTTTATTTACGCACAATTAGTCATGCAACATAAACACTACTAGTTAACTACACCTATCAACTAAGACAACCTGTACTTAACTTCGGGCACCCGGTTTAGGTCAGAAAACAGTGGCCGCTGTTCAATTCTGGATCTCTCGGGTTCGAAGTAGTAACTGCTGCTCAGCTGGGGTCATCCATCTGGTAGTGGGCGTTGAACTTGGACTCACTTCTGGTGTTGCTGCGATTGGCGATGGCCGTGACCGGGGTACCAAGGTCAAAAGAAAGCGAACATATGGCAAACTCTTCTCTTTATACTCTGGGGGGGAGGGGGGGGGGGGGGTTGCGCTCTTTTGGGCAGTCCTCCGATTTGGGCCTTACTAATTGGTGATCCCTGATCACCCTGTTCGATTCCTTAGCCAATATGTGGGCGGGGATCTGGATGGCTGGGCATGTCCCAAGCGGTCACTGACCCCGTTGTTTGCTTTTCCCTTAAACAGGGAGAGGCGCCGAAGTGTCTGGGACTTTCCCAGTTGCTGGAGTACCAGTCCTTTGTTTTCGTGAAGGTGGGCCATCAAATGTTAATCGGCTCTTTTACAATGCTAATTGGACGGAGTTTCGATACGGTCTGGATTTTGCTGGCAAATATGCACTTCAAAGCTCTGAGCCTGCCTGAGTCTTGGCTTGTCCATTTTACCCACCAGTCTTTGCGAGTTCCTCCACACCTAGTTGGAAGTGGCCATCCCAGATGGCTACTTAATGGTCAGACTCACTCGTTCGTATACACACTCACTCAGATACACTCACTGATGCACATGCATTCATATATAAACACACAGGCATACTCACTCACTCACTCACTCACATACACACTCTGAGTTTGGAACACACTGGTCCGGATTTTGCAGTCAAAATAATGGTGAGACGATCACTGATATTAAACCTTTGAGCTGCTGCACAAATGCAGTTGCACCAGAATGTCAGAAAGTTGAAATCCAAGTTGCCCTGCTGCTCCAGGAGCTTCACTATGGCATCATCTCACCTCAAGATGTAACATTCAAAACATGGAATTGTGTAGAGTTAATCATTTCAAACGTCCAGTGTAGTTACAACTGGTTCGGCCACAGCTAGAGTGTTGTGTGCAGTTCTGGAATCCAAGTTATAGAAGGGATGCAATAGCAATGGAAAGGGTGCAGAGGTGATTTGCCAGGACATTGTCTGGGCTGGAGAGTTTTATCTTTGAAGAGAGATTGGATAGACTGGGGCTGTTTTCCATGGGGCAGAGGAGACTGAGGGGCAGACATGATTGAGATGTATACAATTATGAGGGGCATAGATCTAAGGTAAGGGGCAGGAACTTTAGAGGGGATGTGAAGAAAAACATTTTCACCCAAAGGGTGGTGGGTGTCTGGAACCCACTGCCTGAAAGGGTGGTGGAGGCAGGACCTCTCATAACATTCAAGATGTATTTAGGTGCAAAGGCATACAAGAGGCATGGGATAGTGGGAAATTTGGCCAGTTGGATAACGAACTGGCAAACCGATAGAAGTCAGAGAGTGGTGGTGGATGGCAAATATTCAGCCTTGATCCCAGTTACTAGTGGCGTACCGCAGGGATCAGTTTTGGGTCCTGTGCTGTTTGTGATTTTCATTAATGACTTGGATGAGGGAGTTGAAGGGTGGGTCAGTAAATTTGTAGACGATACTAAAAAATTGGTGGAGTTGTGGATAGTGAGGAGGCCTGTTGTCAGCTGCAAAGAGACACAGATAGGATGCAGAGCTGGGCTGAGAAGCGGCAGATGGAGTTTAACCGTGAACAGTGTGAGGTTGTCCATTTTGGAAGGATAAATATGAATGCGGAATACAGGGGTAACGGTAGGGTTCTTGGCAATGTGGAGGAGCAGAGAGACCTTAAGGTCTATGTTCATACATCTTTGAAAGTTGCCACTCAAGTGGATAGAGCTGTGAAGAAGGCCTATGGTGTGCTCGCATTCATTAACGGAGGGATTGAATTTAAGAGCCGTGAGGTGATGATGCAGCTGTACAAAACCTTGGTAAGGCCACATTTGGAGTACTGTGTACAGTTCTGGTCGCCTCATTTTAGGAAGGATGTATAAGATTTGGAAAAGGTGCAAAGGAGACTTACCAGGATGTTGCCTAGAATGGAGAGTAGGTCTTACGAGGAAAGGGTGAGGGTGCTAGGCCCTTTTCTCATTAGAACAGAGAAGGATGAGGGGGCGGCTCGATAGAGGTTTATAAGATGATCAGGGGAATAGATGGAGTAGACAGTCAGAGACTTTTTCCCCGGGTGGAACAAACCATTACAAGGGGACATAAATTTAAGGTGAATGGTGGAAGATATAGGGGGGATGTCAGAGGTAGGTTCTTTACCCAGAGAGTTGTGGGGGCATGGAATGCACTGCCTGTAGAAGTAGAGTCGGAAACATTAGGGACCTTCAAGCAGCTATCGGATAGATACATGGATTACGGTAAAATGATATAGTGTAGATTAATTTGTTCTTAAGGGCAGCACGGTAGCATCGTGGATAGCACAATTGCTTCACAGCTCCAGGGTCCCAGGTTTGATTCCGGCTTGGGTCACTGTCTGTGCGGAGTCTGCAAGTCCTCCCCGTGTGTGCGTGGGTTTCCTCCGGGTGCTCCGGTTTCCTCCCACAGTCCAAAGATATGCAGGTTAGGTGGATTGGCCATGATAAATTGCCCTTAGCGTCCAAAATTGCCCTTAGTGTTGGGTGGGGTTACTGGGTTATGGGGATAGGGTGGAGGTGTTGACCTTGGGTAGGGTGCTCTTTCCAAGAGCCGGTGCAGACTTGATGGGCCGAATGGCCTCCATCTGCACTGTAAATTCTATGATAATCTATGATTAATCTGGGACAACGGTTTGGCACAACATCGTGGGCCGAAGGGCCTGTTCTGTGCTGTATTTTCTATGTTCTATGTTCTAAGTGCTGGAAAATGGGACTATTTTTGACTTGCACAGACACAATGGGCCAAAAGGTCCTTTTCTGCACTGCAGACCTCGATAAGCTATGACTTTGTGGGTAAGTGCAATGAATAGTGCCACGGAGCACAAAATCTCTGGTGCGAAAATGACAGATAAGTTTGGTACTTGGTAGGTACCAAGCTTCTGTCCCATTTTGCCAGTTTTCTGTATGCTCCTCTTTCAGCAATACAGTTTGTCTGCCCCTGTCATCCATGTTCTCCTCTGGCAAAGGTTGTTGGACAATTATTAGACACCCAAACCCAGCATTGGATACAGTTTCCAGTGTTATCATTCCTGACCTCCCCGAGACTACCTTTCAGATCAGATAAGAGGTGGAAACTGAAACTCTGCTGGTCTTTGTGGATTAATTGGTTGAACTCCCTGGGCCATCAGGATAGCTTAGCAGGAATTACTTTGGAAATGTTTGCCGGAAATGTTACAAACACTGAGAGATAAGCACTTGCCTGCTCCCCACTTTAAAAGTGATAACAACAGCAACAAATCAAACTTACCTTGTGACTTTAATGTGGCAATGTGCTTTACATGAATGTTCTGGGGAGATGGAGGGGTAGTGATATTGTCACTGGACTAGTAATCCAGAGACCCAGTATAATACTGTTCGAATCCCACCACAGCAGCTGAATTCAATAAAAATCTGGAATTAAAAGCCTGGTGATGACCATGAAACCATTTTTGATTTTTGTAACAAACCCCATCTGATTTCCAGGATTTTGATCCGGTGACAATGAAGTAACAATGATATAGTTCCACGTCAGCGTGGTGTGTGGCTTGGAGAAGAACTTGTAGGTGGTGGTATTTCTATGTATCTGCTGCCTGTGTCCTTCTAGGTGGTAGGTCGTGGATTTTGAAAAGGGGCCTTGGTGAGCTGCTGCAGTGCATCTTGTATCTAATGCACACGTCAGCCACTGTGTATCGGTGGTGGAGGGAATGAATGATTATCATGGTGGATGGGATGCCGATAATTGGGCTGCTTTGTCCTGGAATCCATCGTACTCCTAATTTGTGCTTGTGAACAGGTTTTGTGGAGTCAGGAGACATGTTACTCACCTAAGAATGCCTATCTCAGACTTGCTATGATAGCCACCGTATTTATATGACTAATATGACTGGTCCAGTTCAGTTTCTGGTCAATGGTAAGCTTCCAGGGTGTTGATGATGGGGTATTTCAGCAATGGTAATGCTAAAGTACCTGGGACAGGTGAACCATTCACAATATCAGCTAATGTTTGAGAAGGAAAGTTGGGTACCCAGGGGTGCAGTAGCAGTTTAGGAGCTCCTCACATGTTGATGAAGGAGGAGAATGAGGGGGGCAAGGGTTCAAGAAGACTATTAGTGAAGTATTCAATAATGATCCTTGTGAGCAGTTCTGGCAGAGAAGAGCAGGATCCAATAGTGTTTATGTTCTCTAGCCATATCTGACAATGAATCGTGTTACAACTAGTTTAGGAACAGTGAGCTGACTCCTCTCTTTGTCCCACACCTGGGTTAAGTATAACAGAATGAGATTTAAAAAAAAAAATGTGACATTGCCAATTCAATTCAATGCTTCTTCGCAGCTAGAAAGTCACTTTCCATGGTGACTGGTGGTCACTTTGGGGGTTCTCATTGAAGCAGTCACTCTGCATTGACGACCATGGCTGCTTGATTCTCTTTTCTCTTGAAGACAGTGCCTGGTGTTGAGTTGGAATCCTCCTTGTGGAGCCAGGCTTTGGAGAAAGAGAGGTGGTAAGGCTGTGTCTGTTGTTTACACCTGAGGTGTGGGCCATGTGATCGCTCTGGTTTCAATCTGGGGTTATGTTACCCATTGGGCATGATTCGACTGCCTTGCCGTGCCCGATGTGTTGGGAAGAGACCGTTGACACTCGTGAGAGGCCTCTCGCGAGATTTGGGATGTTCAAAACGCCTTGGGAGATTCAACGTAATATCGTGAGATTACACAATCTGGACGAGACGTAGATATGCATATTTTAATGAGTAACTGGGCTAATTTAAAAATACATTTGCTAGATTCACCCGGGGCCTGGGATTAAAAATGCTGTGCCTGTGAGACCTCGCTAGGGCGCTGGTTCGTACCATTTCCACGAATCTGGGCCCGTTGTAGTGCATCTGGAGGATCTCCAGGCCATTGGAGACCCTGGATGATTGGGCGGAATGGCACTTAGGCACTCTCTCTGGAACGTAGATACCCTGGCACGGCCACATGGGTACCCAGGCAGTGCCACTCTGGCATTGCAGGGTGACCAGGAGGCACTGCCAGGGTGGAAGTACCAAGATGCTCAGGTCTCAGGTTGGCATTGCTATGGGCTAGGGCCTGAGAGGGGCCAAGCGCATGAAGAGGGGTTGAGGGAGGTGCGATGTGAGGGGTGAAGGGGAGGTATGAAAGTGTCTTATAAAGGTTGTGGGTGAAGGTGGGGGGTCATGAAAGCGGGTGTGGGGTCTCAGTGACCCCATAGACGTGTGTCCATGCCTGGGAGGGGGCAATTCCCATGTCTGCAGGGCGTGGCATTGCTTGTGGGTGAGGGGTGGGGACCCTTTAAAGCACCAAGATCGGAGCACCCTTTCAAAATGGCGCATTGATCAGCCCAAACACCTGCTCACAGCACCCCTGGCCTGATTGCCGCTGCGAGCAAAATGCCAGCTGGCAGTTCCAACCTGAGACGCTGGCAGTGCCCTGCCAGTGCCACCCAGGCACCTCAGCAGTGCCAGGCTGTCACCCAGGTGGTACTGCTAGGGTACCTAAGTGGCACCAGCAGTGCCAGGGTGCCAGCCTGCCCCAAGGGCAGGCAGCTGGGGCCTCCGATCCCCTGGGAGACTTGTAAATGGCACTCGCCTGAGTCTCCGAGTTGAAGGAGATAGATCCCAATGCCTTGGGGGTATCTTGAAAAAATGCATATTACAGTCAGACTAGCTGTCTCGCTCTAAAATGCAGATGGGCGGGATTCACCTTGCAACGTCTCAGAGGTTGCGTTAGATCTCACGAGGTGTTGCAACCCAGGTCGATCCCGGGAGTGGGGTCTACCGGCTTCTATTGGCCACGTTGCACTGCGGTGCGCTGCTTTTCAGGCGCAGTGTGGGTGAATACCGGTCTGGATCTCACCCAAAAAGCCAGAGGGAAATACCCCGTCAAACATGCCCAAAATGACACTTAGGTGGGTTCTCTGGTTGAAGAATCCAGCCCTTAGAAATGTTGTGGTTGAAGGGGCTGAAATGAGGCCTAGTTTGTGGGAAGACAGTTCGGCTGAGCACCTGCCTGGATTTTCTGAGATTGTCCCTTAATTCAGTTTTTCACCTGGATTTCTTCTGACTTTGCAGGATTTGTTCTGCAAGGGTTGGTGTTGTTCAGTTCAGGGCTGTTGCACCCCACCCTCCAATGCTGCCACGGTCTCACCAACAACCAGCCCCACCCACATGCTCCCGAGGCCCCGTCAGCCTGCACCACACATCACCTCCTCACCATGGTATTGCCAGAACTCTTCCTCCCCCCCCCCCCACCCCCGCCAGCCCCACCGGCCCTGGTCCGACAGTCCCAGCAATATGTCCCACCCTTCAGTGACAAAGGGTCCCTTTTTTGCCAAGGGTTGTTCACGCTGAAGGTGTCAACGGGTAATTGTTTTAATTTATGTAATATTATTCCAGAAGTTGAACAGCTGCAATCAGTAATGAGATATTGCACTGTGTCTATCTCTTGAGTGTAGTTCACTCACAGGAGAAAAGGCTGGTAGAATGTTGTTTACTATCCATGAATTTATTTCTCTGCACTGGTGCTTATTTGCCCAGAAAATGTGTTGACCTAGTTCCCACTCCAACAGGAGTGTAATTTATTCACTTTTGCCTAGCTGATATTTCTTTTGATCATGTACGTGCATTATTTTGTTGGAAAGACTGTCGGAAGATTGTGAAAATGCTGCCCCTGTTTAGGTCGCCATTTAGATTCGCCACAAGGGGAGAGCATTTCACGACCAAATGTTGCTCGAGAGCACTGCAGCACCCTCTAGTGGTGTGAGCGAACAACACAGTCTTTTTCTGTGATCGATTTGATAATGATGAGCAATGATAAAGAGGTTACTGTTGTTGCACTCAGATTCTTACGGCACTGATCTAGCATGAATACTCTTGGGGTAATTTTGACTTTGTGCTATGCAAAACAGGCACTGGGTGTAGCAGCGTTGGTTTTTATTTCCAATGGCTTTATGGAAAGTCAAAGTGACTCAGAATTTATATTTTCCTGACCTGGCCTCATGTGCCACTGTATCATAGTATCATAGAATTTACAGTGCAGAAGGAGGACAGTCTGCCCATCAGGTCTGCACCGGCCCTTGGAAAGAGCACCCTCCTAAACCCATATTTCCACCCTATCCCTGTAACCCCGCCTAACCTTTTTGGACATTAATGGCAATTTATCATGGCCAATCCACCTAACCTGCACATCTCTGGACTGTGGGAGGAAACCGGAGTACCCGGAGGAAACCCACGCAGACATGGGAGAACATGCAGACTCCGCACAGACCCAAGCCGGGAATTTAACCTGGGACCCCGGAGCTGTGAAGCAAGAGTGCTAACCACTGTGCTACCATGCCACCATTGGTGTCAGCTTACAGCCAAGAATTTGTTTATTGCTGTGGTCCAGTTCGTGTAGATTTGTTTAGTTCAGCCTGATGTGAAATATTGGTTTGAAGTTCAGATATTTTTCAGCAATTTAAAGGCTTGAAGTTTGTGTAAAGTTTATTGAGTCAATGAATTTCCCAGGGGTCACAATAAAGTCACAGAGGATGATAGAGGAGCAACATTTTAAGATGTCTGCTCATGTTGACAAGCACAGTGATGCACTGGACAGTGACAGTTCCTTACGCTTTCACTCAAAGCAAAGGCATATTATTAATGCAACATATCTCCTTGATAATCAAAATAATCTAAACTTAAGCTAAATCTTATCAAGATAGGTTTGAAAAATATCATTGACTAGAGTGGAGGCAAGAGACCTTGAATGATCCTCAAGTACTCATCCAATTTTCCTGACGTCATTTAATTTGTTTTATTGTTGCCTTTTTGTTCTTATTGAAGTTATGGTTCAGTGTTAGTAAATGACGGCCAGGTTTTTGCACTCTTGTCGTCACTGACCCTGAAGAAAGCTGTCCACAAGATCCAGTGGTCACTTTCTCTCTCTCTCGCTCTCATTTTCTCTCTCTCTTTCTCCCCTCTCCTTTTTCACTCCTCTTTCTCTCTCTTCTTTCTCTATCCTCTCTCCTTTCTCCTCTACTTTTATCTCCTTCTCTCTCTCCTTTCCTTCTCTCCCTCTCCTTTATTGGGGTATATCACCTTTTCTGACATTCATTTTATTCTGTCACAAACTCTCGGCAGTGACCAGCTTACAACAGCAGTAGTGCCATTAGGAAAACTGAGCAGCCAATCGTCTTGAAGAATGATCACGAAGTGGAAACCAGGAAGTAGTGCAATGATTACCCTTCATTTCTTCAGAGTTTTACAGAGAGCATGGGGTTAAGAGGGAAGCTGAAATATCATAAATTTAAAAACATATATCATTGTAAACATCAATGGAAGTTTTAGCAGGGTAATGGAAAACCTGACATTCCACAAATACAAGATTACGTTTTCAGGGCAAGTGAGGTCATTCAGAAGTAATTATGACTTAGGACGCCATTAAAAACTCAGCTACACCTCATGGTGTAACATTTTCAAGGGTTTTTACAGCAAGGCTAATAGCTTTAAGAATGCACGTTCACGCCAATTCAAATGATTTCTAAGACATACATCTGTGAGCACTTCAACGCACACCCTGCGAACCCACAGAAGATGGTGCCGGAGCGAGGCGACTCTCTGTGAGCTCTCCCCAACATATCCACTTTTTGCCTAACTTATACTCGTTATAGAACATAGAACGATACAGCGCAGTACAGGCTCTTCGGCCCACGATGTTGCACCGACATGGGAAGTCAAAAAACAAAAGCCATCTAACGTACACTATGCCATTATCATCCATATGCTTATCCAATACACTTTTAAATGCCCTCAATGTTGGCGAGTTCACTACTGTTGCAGGTAGGGCATTCCACGGCCTCACCACTCTTTGCGTAAAGAACCTACCTCTGACCTCTGTCCTATATCTATTACCCCTCAGTTTAAAGCTATGTCCCCTCGTGCTAGCCATTTCCATCTGCGGGAGAAGGCTCTCACTGTCCACCCTATCTAACCCCCTGATCATTTTGTATGCCTCTATTAAGTCTCCTCTTAACCTTCTTCTCTCTAATGAAAACAACCTCAAGTCCATCAGCCTTTCCTCATAAGATTTTCCCTCCATACCAGGCAACATCCTGGTAAATCTCCTCTGCACCCGTTCCAAAGCTTCCACGTCCTTCCTATAATGAGGTGACCAGAACTGTACGCAATACTCCAAATGCGGCCGTACCAGAGTTTTGTACAGCTGCAACATGACCTCATGACTCCGGAACTCAATCCCTCTACCAATAAAGGCCAACACACCATAGGCCTTCTTTCCAACCCTATCAACCTGGGTGGCAACTTTCAGGGATCTCTGTACATGTACACCTAGATCCCTCTGCTCATCCACACTTCCAAGAATTTTACCATTAGTCAAATATTCCGCATTCCTGTTATTCCTTCCAAAGTGAATCACCTCACACTTCTCTACATTAAACTCCATTTGCCACCTCTCAGCCCAGCTCTGCAGCTTATCTATGTCCCTCTGTAACCTGCAACATCCTTCCGCACTGTCGACAACACCACCGACTTTAGTGTCGTCTGCAAATTTACTCACCCACCCTTCTGCGCCCTCCTCTAGGTCATTTATAAAAATGACAAACAGCAACGGCCCCAGAACAGATCCTTGTGGTACGCCACTTGTAACTGAACTCCATTCTGAACGTTTCCCATCAACCACCACCCTCTGTCTTCTTTCAGCTAGCCAATTTCTGATCCACATCTCTAAATCACCCTCAATCCCCAGCCTCCGTATTTTCTGCAATAGCCTACCGTGGGGAACCTTATCAAACGCTTTACTGAAATCCATATACACCACATCAACTGCTCTACCCTCGTCTACCTGTTCAGTCACCTTCTCAAAGAACTCGATAAGGTTTGTGAGGCATGACCTACCCTTCACAAAGCCATGCTGACTATCCCTAATCATATTATTCCTATCTAGATGATTATAAATCTTGTCTCTTTTAATCCCCTCCAAGACTTTATCCACAACAGACGTGAGGCTCACCGGTCTATAGTTGCCGGAGTTGTCTCTACTCCCCTTCTTGAACAAAGGGACCACATTTGCTATCCTCCAGTCCTCTGGCAGTATTCCTGAAGCCAATGATGACATAAAAATCAAAGCCAAAGGCTCAGCAATCTCTTCCCTGGCTTCCCAGAGAATCCTAGGATAAATCCCGTCAGGCCCCGGGGACTTATCTATTTTCAACCTGTCCAGAATTGCCAACACCTCTTCCCTACGTACCTCAATGCCATCTATTCTAATAGCCTGGGTCTCAGCATTCTCCTCCACAACATTCTCTTTTTCCTGAGTGAATACTGACGAAAAATATTCATTTAGTATCTCGCCTATCTCTTTAGACTCCACACACAACTTCCCATCCCTGTCCTTCACTGGCCCTACTCTTACCCTAGTCATTCTTTTATTCCTGACATACCTATAGAAAGCTTTTGGGTTTTCCTTGATCCTACCTGCCAAATACTTCTCATGTCCCCTCCTTGCTCCTCTTAGCTCTCTCTTTAGATCCTTCCTCGCTACCTTGTAACTATCAAGCGCCCCAACTGAAACTTCACACCTCATCTTCACATAGGCCTCCTTCTTTCTCTTAACAAGGGATTCCACTTCTTTGGTAAACCACGGTTCCCTCGCTCGACGCCTTCCTCCCTGCCTGACCGGTACGTACTTATCAAGAACACGCAGTAGCTGTTCCTTGAACAAGCTCCACATATCCAGTGTGCCCAACACTTGCAGCCTACTTCTCCAACCTACCCCTCCCAAATCATGTCTAATGGCATCATAGTTGCCCTTCCCCCAGCTATAACTCTTGCCCTGCGGGGTATACTTATCCCTTTCCATCACTAACGTAAACGTCACCGAATTGTGGTCACTGTCCCCAAAGTGCTCACCTACCTCCAAATCTAACACCTGGCCTGGTTCATTACCCAAAACCAATTCCAATGAGGCCTCGCCTCTTGTTGGCCTGTCAACATATTGTGTCAGGAAACCCTCCTGCACACACTGTACAAAAAACGACCCATCTAATGTACTCGAACTATATCTTTTCCAGTCAACATTTGGAAATTTAAAGTCTCCCATAATAACTACTCTGTTACTTTCGCTCTTATCCAGAGTCATCTTCGCCATCCTTTCCTCTACATCCCTAGGGATCGTTCTAATCTTTTAAAATATAATTCTAAGATTATGTATTTTCTTTTATTCCCTTTTCTTCCCATGTACTTAATGATCTGTTGAGATGCTCGCAGAAAAATACTTTTCACTGTCCCTCGGTACACGTGACAATAAACAAATCCAATCCATTCCAATCCAGTGAGTCACTGACAGAAGCTTCCGAATTGGCATGTTTAAGTGCACATGCGTGACTGCCAGACGTTGCTGTCAGTTTTGCAGAGTAATTGATAGTGAATGCTGACAGTTTCACTGTCATAACAACCTGAAAACTGGGCCAGAGTTCTGTTGGTTTTTGACAGCCACTATTTATGCCAGTGAGTCACAAAAGAGGCACAATATGACCTAGGGATTGATTAACGTTCCACCTGGCTCAACGATCAGTTTTAAACTCGACCTGAGAACAATACCTGTGGCAGTGTAGTTCACACCCACCCCATGAACACTTGCATTGTTATAACATTTTAATGTCACACGCAATCCAAGGCATTTCATAAATAGATGACAAATTGTGGAGAGAGGTGAGCAGGGCTGTCAAAAGCTAGGTTGAAAAAAGATACACTTTTATGCAGGTTTTTAAAAGTATGAGTTTGTAATAAGGGGATTGCACAAAACGTTGAAAAATTAACAAGGTAAAGCCAAACATCTGCATGAACCTCCTCCACTATTCAATTAGATCATGGTTGATCTGTAACTCAATTCTATTTGCTGACTTTAAGTCAATTCTGCAATTACTGATTAAGGAATCACGAGCTTTCGGAGCACTGCTCCTTCCTCAGGCGAATGAAGAATCTCTTCATTCACCTGATGAAGGAGCTGCACTCCGAAAGCTAGTGATTCAAAACAAACCTGTTGGACTTTAACCTGGTGTTGTAAGACTTCTTACTGTGCTCACCTCAGTCCAATGCCGGCATCTCCACATCATGATTAAGGAAAGCACAGAGATGATGGAGAATTTCTGCAAAAGCTTTGGGAATTGCTTTGAAACCATCCTTTCTTCTTTCCCCCCAACCTTTCCTACTTGCTGTTGAAAAGCCTCCAATTGATCATGGTTTCCTCATGGAGCAAGGAATAGTTCAAACTATTAAGTCATTAAATGTAGACTGGTGCACTCAGTCCCCATAAAGCTCTCACACTTATTCTGGTATCAGCATCCCCCGGGGGCAGGGGAATGGCGGAGGCGGGAATTGCGTCGCGCCGGTCGGGGGCTGTTGGCAGCCCCCCCCCCCCGGCAATTCTCCGCTCCGCGATAGGCCGAGCGGCTGCCCGTTTTCGGCCTGTCCCGCCGTCGTAAATTACACAAGGTTCTTACCGGCGGGACCTGGCTCTGCAGGCGGCCTGCAGAGTCCTCGAGGGGGACATCTGGCCCCAGGGGGCCCCACAGTGGTCTGGCCCGCGATCAGGGCCCACTGATCTGCAGACGGGCCTGTGCCGTGGGGGCACTCTTTCCCTCCGCGCTGGCCGCTGTAAGGCTCCGCTATGGTCGGCGCGGAGAAGAAACCCCCTATGCATGCGCAGGAATCACGGCAGCGATTCTGGGAACACGCTGGCGCTCTTGCGCATGCGCCAACTTGCGCCGGGCCCTTCACCGCCAGTTGGCGTGGCGCCAATCACTCCAGCGCCATCCTAGCCCCTGAAGGTGCGGAAGACTCCACACCTTTCGGGCGGCCTGATGCCGGAGTGGTTCACGCCGCTCTTTGGCGCTGGTACAGCCCGCCCACCGGATACCGGAGAATCCCGTGGTGTCCCAGGTAGGCTGAGCAGACAGTCAAGGTGAAAAATTATCACAAAGAGCAAACCAGGAATCTGTTCCTGCTTTTATTTGCTAAAGTGTGGGATCACACCATTATTTTTTAAAAAACAGGTGCAATTCAATCCAATCTTGCAGAACCAGCATTAGTAGTAAAACAAAATGTACACTACTTTAGGGTTCTGAGTGATTACTGGTGAGGATCTTGCTGAAAAAATCGAAACCACCAATGTTGTGTTTCAGCGAGACTCCTGCCTTCTTTCCCATTTGCCGCTACCAATCGTGTCTTGAAGGTTCAGATCATCCATTGATTCCTATCAAACGTCCACAGATCAAGCTGCTCTTAAATAACTATGAATTTTCTGTGACTTGGCTCTATTGGACAGTGAACAGGGAGTGTGTATTAGTTGTGGCATATTAAATGCTTGAAGTTGAATAACCTTACTTCTGCATGTATTGCGAAGGGTGCAGCAATAAATGACCTGAAAACATCGATCAGGATGAACATTCAGCATCTCACATCAATGCTCACTGAGAAAAAATTCTACACCTCACTGTGCTTTCGGAACTAGCGTTAAAATTATTTAAGGTCACCGAGGTCCCAGAGCCGGGATCGAACCTGGGACCTCGGCGCCGTGAGGCTGCAGGGCTAACCCACTGCACCACCGTGCTGCCCAGAGTCTCCATATTATTAATACTGCCGGCCAAATGATCGTGGAGCATATCGGCCACAATAGTTTCATACTCCTAAAACCAGGCTATCTTCCGTAGCCGAGATATGAACTCGGTGACAGACTCCCGGTGGACCTCTCCACTGTATTAAACCGATATCTTAGAACGATTATTGCCCGGTTTGGGGGTTATGCCACCAGTGTTACAAGCTGGTCGAATGATTGTGTATCCGGTGTGGCCGGGTACATGAGACTCTGGATCACCCTGAACGTATGCGGTCCAGAGGCCATCAACAGTTTGAGCGCCTGCTGCTCGTTCTCCGTGATATTGTTGGCCCGGAAGAAATAACGCATTTGTTCAGCGTTTTGGTTCCAGTCCTCAACATCGGCATCAAATGCATCTAATTGGCCAAACAGAGGCATGGCGAATCAAAAAAATCCAAACCAGGTCCAGAAAATCGGGGAGGTGGCTCAGCTGAGTCGGTCACAGCGTCGACAGCAAACCAGTTTACTCCTCGTCGCCAGTTTAATAAGGCCAAGGGGAGTAAAATAAGAAACAAAAGGGCGCAATCTAATGGAAAATTCTAAGTATAATTTGTGACGGGTTTTGCTTGGAGTTTCACCCAGTTCTGTCGGTGAGTTCCCCACCACTATCTAACCAGACTTAGTCACTTTTATGGGCCCTGAGGGAGATTATCTCTGCCAACCCCACACTTAGAATTATTTTGTTTACTGGGCAGCTGAACTCGCCTGCCTGACCGGCTCCTCCTGGATCGGGCTACCATTTTGAAAGGGTGCCATGATCTCCAAGTGTGCTTGTCGGTCCCCCACACCTTTCACCCCTGGGCCATGTCAACCCCGACACACATGGTCATCATCCACCCCCCAATGTGATGACATCTGCTAAGGGTCGCTGAGGGGCCCCCATTTTCATGCCTTTCCAAGCCCCATTTCAGGTCCCTCTCCCTTTCCAGACCCCCACCCTTCATTCCCTCAATATTCTAGAGGGCCCTTCATACCTACCCTGCACCCCCCTCACCATAGCCCTCCCACCCTCCTTTCATGGGCTTGGCCCCCTTAGGCCCTGATCCTTGGAAGGGCCACCCGGGCACCCTGGCACTACCACCCTAGCAGTGCTTCTGCTGGTTTTGCAGTAAAGTATCAGGGAGGCAGTACCAAGGTGCCATGTTCTAGGGAAAGGGCCAGGGGGCCATCCTGCCCTGTCCCTAACCGTCCAGGGGCCTCCGATAGCCCGGAAGACTTTTGGGTGCCGTTTCGCCTGGCCCATGTTTGTGTGGACCAGCAGTGAATGGCGTCCAGCTGGGGTCTCCCTATGGTGGCCAATAAATGCTGGGAACCCCATAGATCATGAGTCAACTCGCGGATTTTAAACCTCCTTAGGCGTGTGACGCTTGGTCCCGCCCATTGTGGCTGGGATCCTGATCGCAGCATCTTGCGAGATCTGGTTAGATCTCATAAGGCATACTGGTCATCAGGAAGCTGAAGGGAGGCCTCTCCTGGCATTTACCCGCCACATCGCAGCCCCATCCGGGCCGGATGATCGCACCCAAAGTTTTATTTACACAAATGATATATACACTACTGGGGTTCCTGTCTAGGTCGGTGTCTTCCTAGCTTATATACATGGGTTAATTGAGATATCTCACCCCTAACTCATACTCTGCTGGGAAGATGAGCATTCCCACCCTGTTGGTTCCCTGCAGCATATTATAAACCCAACTTGGGTCCTGCAGCCTGCTCTGGAGTCAAGACCAGTCAATATGGCTGATTTCCAAGTGAGAATCCTCTCAGGGACAAAAATGCAAACTGTAGAATCCCTTCCGACACTCTGTCTCCCCTCCACCCTCCCATGCCTACATCGTTATTAACATCCTGATCTTCATTTTTTTTTTGTTGACAAAAAAAAATGAGAATGGAAGCTTGTTTGTAAGATGTAAATAAAGGACAATTCGCAAAACAATCTTAGTGTGTTAAAAGATTCAGGGATAATAGTTAATAAAGTACCAAAAGTCAAATACATTAATTTAAGGAGCAACTATTTCAAAAAAGGATTAAGAAATAATTGGTCTTGAATGATAAGGATTTTTGGAAAACTTATGGACTCCTTAAATCCTGAACAGTTTGGTTGCTCATATTTCAAACAATTTAATCGCGTGCAATTCACTCATTGCCCGCGATTTACCGTCCGTGATCTGCTGGAATCGGGACGTGATGTGGCCAGGAGATCCTGCCAGAGGCCACTTCCGGGAGTCGTGATGGTTGTTAAGCCTCAGAAGATCTAACAAGATCTCGCGAGACGTCGTGATCTGGATCCTGCCCACAATGGACGGGACCCAGACTGGCAGAGTTTTTTTTTCACAGATTAAAAAAATTAGAGTACCTAATTATATATATTTTTTCCAATTAAGGGGCAATATAGCATGACCAATCCACCTAACCTGCACATCTTTGGATTGTGGGGAGAAACCCACGCAGACATGGGAAGAATGTGCAAGCTCCACACAGACAGTGACCCGGGGCCGGGAGCGAACCCGGGCCCTCAGCACTGTAGGCAGCAGTGCCAACCACTGCCTTCACCAGATTAAACCGGCTCCTGTGGCTTACTGGTCTCGCCGAGGAGACCCCAGCTGGGTGCCATTTACCATTGATCCCCACCCTGGCAGTGCCACTCACATGCCAGCCTGGCACTGCCAGGATGCCAGTTGACACTGCCAGGGCACAAGACTGGCAATGCCAAGGTGCCTAGGTGGCATTTTTCCCATGCCGGGGATCATGCCCGGGGTGCCCTGCCCTTATGAAGTAGTGTGTGGGGGTTCGAGGAATTCCCAACAGGTGAGTTGGGGTGTTGATGGGTCCACGGGTCACGTCGGGGGGTAAGGAGATTGAGGCGTCATTTACCCGTCAGTGCCGGAAGTGCAACTGAGCGCAGGCTCGGCGGGGCATTCCTCGCTGAGGCCCAAAAAAACTCCAGGGTGCCATTAGATAGTGGAGTTACTCCCATTCTACAAGAATTGGGAATGAGCCCTCTAATCCTACCCAGAAAGGACTCTGTTTTGTCGTTAGATTGCGCCCATTATCAATGAATGGCCAAAGGATCTTTCAAATCTATTTTGTACGTCTCTGATTCTCATGTTCTGAAGTGATTGGATTGAATAATTTCATCACTTGCTCATTCATTTGGCCTGGCAAAAACTTTAGATTTCACGTTGCATCTTATGGCCAAGAAAAACATGAGAAAACAGTTGCGGACACCAAAAGGAAAGGGGCCTTCATCGTCTGATTGTGAATCACAGTGAAATATTATCACCAATGTCCAACTTTTTTTTATTGGCTTTCGCACTTCGGAAAACCTCTGGCCAAAGTGTTCTCTTCCCTTAATCCCCAGCAGAGCCACTTGAAAACTCGGTCAGTTCTTCGTTTATCTGAATCCTGCCACTACATGTATGTGTGCAATCAGTCAGCTTCCTTTCCTCACTCATTCCCGGATTGCAGAGGCCAATTGCTCCAAGCTGACATTAGCTGGTTGAATAGAATCCAATTGAACCTGGAACCATAACTGCATCAATCAGAGCTGCAACATTTAACCATGGGGGAGAGGCCTGTTTCTCTCATCTGGAATGAATAAACATTTAAAAATTATTTTGCCAAGTTCCTATTTTGACTGTAGTGTAAGGACATTCTTTGGGCTGATCAGAATGCTAATGTCATTCAACAATTGGGATCATTTTGAAATATAGTATAAACTGCAGGGAAGATTTACCTCTATGTAAAGTTGATAGAGTGAAGATTTATCTCTATGTAAAGTTGATAGAGGGAAGTGATCCATTTTTGATGATTAATTGTTTTGCCTTGGAAGCACTCCAGGTTCCACATTATAATTTATCTCCGCCCACCTAATCAGTAAATGTTGGCTGATACAATTTCCTGGAAAATGGTTTGAGTGATATTATTAAAGCATAGGATGTGCTGTTGATTCTCATTTGCCTTCAGGTCTTCATGTCACCTTTTAAAATTCCTGTTCAGCAAGACACACACAAACGCAAGTGCAGGGTTCATGACTTAACATTCTACAACTATATATTTTCAGTTCCAGGACATTATTCTTTTGTGTCCCCAAGAAAATTGTGGTTATAATAGCTTTGAACCTGAATGCTGTAGTATACGGGCAAGAGGATTGAAAATGCACAGAAGTTACTGATAGAGTTTTCACATAGAGATTGTAAAATGTGTGTCTAGCAATCCTCCGGATCACCCGCTCAGTGTTATGTGTGTACCTCTCACTGCATTGTTCCCATTCTTGCTTCATTAAGGTTTGGCCTTGGTGAGTCAGCAGTCCAGTTTTCAGTGATATGGATAGTTTGCACACCGCCATTTAGCAATCATAGAATCCCTGCAGTGCAGCAGAAGGCATTCGGCCCATCAAGTGTGCACTGGCACTTGGAAAGACCACTCTACTTAGGCCCACGCCTCCTCCCTATCTCCATAACCCAGTAACCCCCACCTAACCTTTTGGACACTGAGGGGCAATTTAGCATGTCCAATCCACCTAAGTGAAATCTCCAAGCAGACAGTCACCCGAGGCTGGAATTGAACCCGGGTCCCTGGAGCTGTGAGGCAGTAGTGCTAGCCACCATGCCGCCCTGAAAACTGCGGATTTGCTGGTGTAAGCCATCGGAGAGAATGTCATATGTCGGCAGTTGTTCCAAATGGAGCCGAGTCAGACTGTCAGGATTGTCACTTAATCTGCAAATTGTCATCATTTTATTCAATCACGGAATAATCCTGAGCCATTCAGGGATAAACACAAAGTGCTTTTCCAGCTGGATCGCATTTTATTCTGCCACTCCATTTTGGCAGCAAAGTCCAGTACTTTGAAACGCCAACAAACGTAGGAAGTTACAATGTTCGTGACTGGAATGAATTGACCAGGTGGTTTTTCTAATATGGTTGGTTCATCTCTATGGCTTTGTGAATGTGGGGGGAGTGTCTATTTCAAAGTTGACCCTTACTGTAAGTGTTCGAGGAAGGTCTCGGTTCACAGTATGGCCTGTGGGGCATTGAACTTCCCCCCCCGGTAGTTTGAAGTGCTGTGCAAGGTTTCCATTGTTCTGGGAAGTAGGTTTCAGCCTCAGAAAGGCTTTCTCTGTCGGCCTTTTATTTATCAAGCTTGTTCCCTGAATCAGACCATTCATACTCCCCTTGATTTGTAATCCAGGCTGACACTTCAAGGCAGAACCGAGGAAATGCTATATTTCCCTACATTACAACACTTCAAAAAGATTTAATTGGCAGTGAAGTGCTTTTAATATTCTGGAAGTTTTCTGTTCTCTTCTTCATGTTGGAACTGAAACAGTATCCAAAGCCTGGGATTAATGTATTTAGCAAAAATGCCCTGTCGACTCTTTATTTCAATGCTTGAAAAGACTCATCCATCAATCGCAGCATAATGTCCTCCAACAAAGTCCCCAGAAAATGTAACGAAATGGGGGAGCATGTTGGAAAAGCTGATTTCCTGCCCTTTCCCATCCCTTGAAAAGTTGACAAGAACACCCTGGGCAGAATTCTTCCATCCCATCTGCAGCGTGTTTGGTGGGACGGGCGGGAGCAGAGTGTTCAGCACGAGCTAAAAAGTCGGAAACCCACCGGGGTAAGATCATGTTGCAATTCTTCCAATGGCAGGTTTGTCTTTCTGCTGGCTGACAGCATGAATGCCATTTGCATCTCATGAATGCTCACTAAAACAGCTGCCCACCACCATCCCATCAGGCCTTTCAATCTTGCGTCATGCCAACGTGAAATTAAAACCCGATTGATAAAGAATGGCATGCACAACGCAGTCCTCAGTTAGCAAGAGACTTTGAGACCTCTCAAAGTCTCTTGCTAACTGAGGACTGCCTTGTGCAAGAACCTTGCTGCCATAGTGCTGCACTGCTCCTGATGTAATGTTTACCACTCTGCCCGGCTCCTGATCTCCACGCTGAGCTGGTCATCATGGACAGCACCGTGCTGCTGGACCCATGGACCCTCTTGTGTCGTCACTGTCTCGGTTCAGTACTGCACCTGGCGTCTATTCTTTGCTGCAGGACTCATGTAACCACCGCAGCAAAGTTCAACCGGGGGTGAGGTACGAGGTGAAGCTGGTGGTGGTGGGAGGGGAGGGTTGGGGGTAGGGAGTGGGAGGGAGGGTGTGACCTGATGAAGATGGGGGTGGGCAATATTGAAGGGAGGCTGTGCAAGGAATGGGGGGAAGGGCAAGGGCGCATGACAGAGCGTCAAGGAGGTGGACGACGAAGTTGAAAGGCAAAGGGAAAACCGAGGGAAGGGAATCTGGACCCTGACAGGGCTGCATCAAAAGTTCACAAATCAGGGGGTCAGAGGGACACCATATTGTTTACTGGAAGCGTATGCACAAAGATTCCAGATGTGGTGGGTAGTGGTCCAAGTGGGGCATGGATGCCTTGCAGGTCATAGGCTCGGCAGTGCGGGAGGGGGTGGGGGGGTGGGGGGGTGGGGGGGGGGGGGGAGTTGGTATAGTGGTTAAATCGAGGGACAGACTTCGGATTGAGGCTGCTAGCCTTTCCCCTCTAGTTTGCTGATATCCAACACATGTGGGCTGGAGACAGTGATATGAATGTGGTTTGGTATTTAAATATGGTGCCGGGACCTTCAACCCTGCCTGCTGATGAATCAGCTGCTGACTTGCCAGGTGACTCTGAGGGAAACTTGCATAATTAATGAGGCTCAAAGCATAGAATCTGGCATGGGTTCCCTCTATTCAGGCCAGTGGGAAAGGCACTGGCGGAGTCTCCTGTCTCTGCATTTAGTCTCAAAATGAGAGAATTCCACCAAGGTATATAATCCTAAAATGCAACGATGGGAACACTCCACACATTGTTCCCCTAACTGAAGATCAAACTGCCTCCTTTTTCTTCTCCCACATGCATTCCTATTCAGTTAACCTGTTAGGAAAACAATGGTACTTTGAAGGATTTATATTTGTATTGGTAAACATTAGATCTTTTAAAATACATTTGGACTGCCCAATTATTTTTTTCCAATCAACGGGCAATTTAGCGTGGCCAATCCATCTACATTGCACATCTTTGCGTTGTGCGGGTGAGACCCCCACAACCCAAATGTGCAAACTTCACTCAGACAGTGACCTGGGGCAGGGATCGAACCTGGGTCCTCAGCTCCATGAGGCGGCAGTGCTAACCACTGCACCACTGTGCCATCCCCATGAACATTAGAAATAACAAATAGTTGCAAGTGTGTTTAATTTAATGTTTCAGTTCCTGGAAGGGCATGAATCATGCTGACAAAGGTAATTGTATGTGTGGGGTTTGGTTAAGTTCCAGCTGTATTTATATTATGCTTAGAGTGGGCTCAGCATGAAGAATAAATAAACCAGAAGTTGTTGCTGGGCAACAGGAGGCCACTTTCCAGAGGCAAGGGCTTTCCTTTGTTCTTAGTTTTAACTAGAAGCCAACGTTGTTGGAGACAGGATCTTGGGGAGTTAACATCTCTCAACTATGCTAGATGAAGACTGGACAGGACGGGAACTGCAAGGAGGCAGGTTTCCTCAAGCACAAGTTACAGTCCAGATAACCAGGGAATTGGGACAGAAAGAATGTTTAAGACACCAAAAGTTAAGAGAACAAGAGACCAAGGTGTTGTTCAGAAGAATTAAAGCGTGAACAAAGTTTTCTGGGTAAAGAGACAATTGCATTACCTAGATTTAAAGTGAAACACCAGACTTCGGAGGCAGATGATACATTTTATGTCATTTTAATACAGTCTTGGAATCGAGAGTTAAAGCAATTGTGAACAGCTTGTACAGCCAACAAGACAAACAAATTATGCAGGGGTTGGTGTGAAATCTGGACCGGAATCACTGTCAGAAATGGAGCGGAAGCTTTGTTTAAAATGTAATTTGGAAAACCTGGTCCGGATTTTGGAATATGAACCGCTAAGAGAAAGCATGCGTTTGAGAAGATTTTAAAGTGTATTTTTATGAGTGGAGTTTGGAAACTCACATGTGACAATCATCTGGGGAGGGTTCTAAGGAGACATCCACAAACATTCACTTTGCCCACAGTCATCTTGTGTGCTTAAAAGGGTCTTTGTGTTAATGAGACAGTTGTAGATTAAGATACTTTGTAATCGGACTTCCGGGTGCGGCGATGACCAGCTGAGTCGCACGTTTCGGCAGCTCCCGGTGAAACGGACTTTTGGGCTCTTGATAGGAGCCCCAACGGCAATTTTGACGGCTAAAAACACTGTGCGGTAAACCAGAAGGGAATCCCCCCTGGATACGGATGAAAAAAGGAGGAGAAAGTGGCCGGATTGCAGTGGATCCTTTAGAACAGCGGCAAGGAAGGCAAGCAAAAACCAAGATGGCGTCGGAAGGTGGCAGTTTAACATGGGGCCCTGAACAACAAGAGTTCTTGAAATGCTGTGTGGAAGAGCTCAAAAAGGAAATGAAGAAAGAGCTGTTGGCCCCAATACTACAGGCGATCGAAGGGCTAAAGGAGGAACAAAAGACCCAGGAGCGGGAGCTTCGGGTCGTGAAGGCAAAGGCAGCCGAGAAAGAGGACGACATATAGGGCCTGGTGGTGAAGACGGAGATGCATGAGGCACATCAGAAACGATGTGTGGAAAGGTTGGAGGCACTGGAGAACAATGCAAGGAGGAACAACCTGAGGATTCTTGGTCTTCCTGAAGGTGCGGAGGGAGCGGACGTCGGGGCATATGTGAGCATGCTGCTGCACTCGTTAATGGGAGCGGAGGCCCCGGCGGGTCCGTTGGAGGTGGAGGGAGCATACCGAGTGATGGCGCGAGGACCGAGAGCAGGAGAAATTCCCAGAGCCATAGTGGTGAGATTCCTCCGTTTTAAGGATAGAGAAATGGTCCTTAGATGGGCAAAGAAAACTCGGAGCAGTAAATGGGAGAACGTGGTGATCCGCGTTTATCAAGACTGGAGTGCGGAGGAGGGCGAGCTTTAATCGGGCCAAGGGGGTGCTTCATAAAAAGAAGATAAAATTTGGAATGCTGCAACCGGCAAGACTGTGGGTCACATATCGAGGAAGGCACCACTACTTTGAGACGGCGGATGAAGCGTGGACTTTTATTGTGGAAGAAAAACTGGAATGAGCGGGTTATTAAAAAGAATGTTTGAACAAAGTGGTGGGGCGAATGTGGGGGGCGAAGAGGGGGGTTAAAAAGGGGGGAAAGAGGAGTTTTATGTACTAATCCTGCGATGTGGTAACTTTTCTCTCTTCCACAGGTGGTGATGGGGGAGGAGGGGAGGTGGAGGAGATGGGGTGTTGGCCACTGGGGGCGGGGCCAAGGGAGAAGCGCGGGCTTGGTTCCTGCGCTATGATAATCATGGCGGGAATAGAGAAGCAGGAAGGAGGGGGCGTCGCACGGTGCGAGCCGAGGTCACGGGGGGAAGCCGAGGTCGGCCAGAGTTTGCTGACTTCTGGGAGCAACATGGGGGGAGTAATTACGCTAGCGGGGGATCTAGCGGGGGGGAATTACTGGGTTGCTGCTGCTGGGGAGAGGGGGGAGCTGGTATGGGAGGGGATGGGCGGAGGGGCACCGCCTGGGGGAGATACAGCTGCGTGGGAACCGGGTGAGGAGCTGGAAAAAAAGGGGATGGCTAATCGACAAGGAGGGGGTGGGGGGTAGGAAGCCCCCCAACCCAGCTGATCATGTGGAACGTGAGAGGGCTGAACGGGCCGATAAAGAGGGCACGGGTACTCGCACACCTTAAGAAACTTAAGGCAGATGTGGTTATGTTACAGGAAACGCACCTGAAACTGATAGACCAGGTTAGGCTACGCAAAGGATGGGTGGGGCAGGTGTTCCATTCGGGGCTAGATGCGAAAAACAGGGGGGTGGCTATATTAGTGGGGAAGCGGGTAATGTTCGAGGCAAAGACTATAGTGGCGGATAACGGGGGCAGATACGTGATGGTGAGTGGCAAACTACAGGGGGAGACGGTGGTTTTGGTAAACGTATATGCCCCGAACTGGGATGATGCCAATTTTATGAGGCGGATGCTAGGACGCATTCCGGACCTAGAGATGGGAAAGCTGATAATGGGGGGAGATTTTAATGCGGTGTTGGAACCAGGGCTGGATAGGTCGAAGTCCAGGACTGGAAGGAGGCCGGCAACAGCCAAGGTACTTAAAGATTTTATGGAGCAGATGGGAGGTGTAGACCCGTGGAGATTTAGCAGACCTAGGAGTAAGGAGTTCTCGTTTTTCTCCTATGTCCATAAAGTCTACTCGCGAATAGACTTTTTTGTGCTGGGAAGGGCGTTGATCCCGAAGGTGAGGGGAACGGAGTATACGGCTATAGCCATTTCGGATCACGCCCCACACTGGGTAGACTTGGAGATAGGGGAGGAAACAGGAGGGCGCCCACCCTGAAGAATGGACATGGGACTAATGGCAGATGAGGGGGTGTGTCTAAGGGTGAGGGGGTGCATTGAAAAGTACTTGGAACTCAATGATAATGGGGAGGTCCAGGTGGGAGTGGTCTGGGAGGCGCCGAAGGCGGTGGTTAGAGGGGAGCTGATATCAATAAGGGCACATAAAGGGAAGCAGGAGAGTAAGGAACGGGAGCGGTTGCTGCAAGAACCTTTGAGGGTGGACAGACAATATGCGGAAGCACCGGAGGAGGGACTGTACAGGGAAAGGCAAAGGCTACATGTAGAATTTGACTTGCTGACTACGGGCACTGCAGAGGCACAATGGAGGAAGGCACAGGGTGTACAGTACGAATATGGGGAGAAGGCGAGCAGGTTGCTGGCACACCAATTGAGGAAAAGGGGAGCAGCGAGGGAAATAGGGGGAGTGAGGGATGAGGAAGGAGAGATGGAGCGGGGAGCGGAGAGAGTGAATGGAGTGTTCAAGACATTTTATAAAAAATTATATGAAGCTCAACCCCCGGATGGGAGGGAGAGAATGATGGGCTTTTTGGATCGGCTGGAATTTCCCAAGGTGGAGGAGCAGGAAAGGGTGGGACTGGGAGCACAGATCGAGGTAGAAGAAGTGGTGAAAGGAATTAGGAGCATGCAGGCGGGAAAGGCCCCGGGACCGGATGGATTCCCAGTCGAATTCTATAGAAAATATGTGGACTTGCTCGCCCCGGTATTGACGAGGACCTTTAATGAGGCAAAGGAAAGGGGACAACTGCCCCCGACTATGTCTGAAGCAACGATATCGCTTCTCTTAAAGAAGGAAAAGGACCCGCTACAATGCGGGTCCTATAGACCTATTTCCCTCCTAAATGTAGATGCCAAGATCCTGGCCAAGGTAATGGCAATGAGAATAGAGGAATGTGTCCCGGGGGTGGTCCACGAGGACCAAACTGGGTTTGTGAAGGGGAGACAGCTGAACACGAATATACGGAGGCTGTTAGGGGTAATGATGATGCCCCCACCAGAGGGGGAAACGGAGATAGTAGTGGCGATGGATGCCGAGAAAGCATTTGATAGAGTGGAGTGGGATTATTTGTGGGAGGTGTTGAGGAGATTTGGTTTTGGAGAGGGGTATGTTAGATGGGTGCAGCTGTTGTATAGGGCCCCGATGGCGAGCGTGGTCACGAATGGACGGGGATCTGCATATTTTCGGCTCCATAGAGGGACAAGGCAGGGATGCCCTCTGTCCCCATTATTGTTTGCACTGGCGATTGAGCCCCTGGCGATAGCGTTGAGGGGTTCCAAGAAGTGGAGGGGAGTACTTAGAGGAGGAGAAGAACACCGGGTATCTTTGTATGCGGACGATTTGTTACTATATGTGGCAGACCCGGCGGAGGGGATGCCAGAAATAATGCGGATACTTGGGGAGTTTGGGGATTTTTCAGGGTATAAATTGAACATGGGGAAAAGTGAGTTGTTTGTGGTGCATCCAGGGGAGCAGAGTAGAGAAATAGAGGACCTACCGTTGAGGAAGGTAACAAGGGACTTTCGTTACTTGGGGATCCAGATAGCCAAGAATTGGGGCACATTGCATAGGTTAAATTTAACGCGGTTGGTGGAACAAATGGAGGAGGATTTCAAGAGATGGGCTATGGTATCCCTGTCACTGGCAGGGAGGGTGCAGGCGGTTAAGATGGTGGTCCTCCCGAGATTCCTCTTTGTGTTTCAGTGCCTCCCGGTGGTGATCATGAAGGCTTGTTTTAAAAGGATTGAAAAGAGCATCATGGGTTTTGTGTGGGCCGGGAAGACCCCAAGAGTGAGGAAGGGATTCTTACAGCGTAGCAGGGATAGGGGGGAGCTGGCACTACCGAGCCTAAGTGAGTATTACTGGGCCGCTAATATTTCAATGGTGAGTAAGTGGATGGGAGAGGAGGAGGGAGCGGCGTGGAAGAGATTAGAGAGGGCGTCCTGTAGGGGGACTAGCCTACAGGCTATGGTGACAGCCCCATTGCCGTTCTCACCGAGGAACTACACCACAAGCCCGGTGGTGGTGGCTACACTGAAGATTTGGGGACAGTGGAGACGGCATGGGAGAAAGACTGGAGCCTTGGGGGGGGGTCCCCGATAAGAAACAACCATAGGTTTGCCCCGGGGGGAATGGATGGGGGATATGGAATGTGGCAAAGAGCAGGAATAACGCAACTGAAAGATCTATTTGTGGATGGGAAGTTCGCGAGTCTGGGAGCGCTGACCGAGAAATATGGGTTGCCCCAAGGGAATGCATTCAGGTATATGCAACTGAGGGCTTTTGCGAGGCAACAGGTGAGGGAATTCCCGCAGCTCCCGACACAAGAGGTGCAGGACAGAGTGATCTCAAAGACATGGGTGGGGGATGGTAAGGTGTCAGATATATATAGGGAAATAAGGGACGAAGGGGAGACTATGGTAGATGAACTAAAAGGGAAATGGGAAGAGGAGCTGGGGGAGGAGATCGAGGAGGGGCTGTGGGCAGATGCCCTAAGCAGGGTAAACTCGTCGTCCTCGTGTGCCAGGCTAAGCCTGATTCAGTTTAAGGTATTACACAGGGCGCATATGACTGGAGCACGGCTCAGTACATTTTTTGGGGTGGAGGATAGGTGTGCGAGGTGCTCGAGAAGCCCAGCGAATCATACCCATATGTTTTGGTCATGCCCGGCACTACAGGGGTTTTGGATGGGGGTGACAAAGGTGCTTTCAAAAGTAGTGGGGGTCCGGGTCGGACCAAGCTGGGGGTTGGCTATATTTGGGGTTGCACAAGAGCCGGGAGTGCAGGAGGCGAGAGAGGCCGATGTTTTGGCCTTTGCGTCCCTAGTAGCCCGGCGCAGGATATTGCTAATGTGGAAAGAAGCCAAGCCCCCGGGGGTGGAGACCTGGATAAATGACATGGCAGGGTTTATAAAGCTAGAGCGGATTAAGTTCGTTCTAAGGGGGTCGGCTCAAGGGTTCACCAGGCGGTGGCAACCGTTTGTCGAATACCTCGCAGAAAGATAGATGGAATGGAAAAAAGAAGGCAGCAGCAGCAGCCCAGGATCGGGGGTGGGGGGGGGGGGTGGGGAGGAGGAACCAGAAGGACTCTCAGGGTTGTTAATATATACTGTATAATATGTATAGGTCGTTGCTACAGATAATTATATATTGGACTGTTAAATTATATTTTTGGAGAGTGTTACTTGTGATAAGGCAGTTGCCAATTAGGGTTAGTTTTCATTTTTGTTATTTATTATTTATTCATTTTCTGTTTATAAAATAGGTCATTGTTACTTGTGTTGTTATAATATTGTGTAAAGGATGCACAATGTACTGTGTTGGTTGACCAAAAAGTTTCAATAAAATATTTTTTCAAAAAAAGATACTTTGTAATCCATATTAATCCTAAAATATGTGTGTAATTGTTAAGGTAAGGGGGAGGAAAGGAGTATTGTATTATAATCCAATTCTTTCATGTTCAACTAATGCTTTTCCTCTGTTGTTAAAACTAATTAGTGGTCCCATGACGGTACTCCTCTAAGTTTTATATAAAACAAAGTAAAAGTTACTGTCTTTTGAGCCAGGATTCCATTCTGGGATCTTCTATCTCATTATATTATCAGCTGCGATCGTAATAGTCTTAATACACAAGTGCACTTTTTCAATGAAAGAATTCTCTCGCTAACTCATTGTATGAACTTTTGGAACAAAACATAACATTAATATACCATCAAACCTAAAACCAATCCAAATCTTGTTCGACAAAGGTTGTAATGATAGACCCAGCAATTACAGGCCAGTCAGTTTAATGATGGTGGTCGGCAAGCTTCTGGAAACAATTATTCGGGATAAAATTAGTCGTCGCATGGAAAAATGTAAGTGGATTGGGAAGAGCCAGCATGGATTTCTAAAGGGGAAATCAAGTTTAACTAACCTGCTGGAGTTTATTGAGGAGGTACCAGAAAAGCTTGATGAGGATAATGCTGTTGATGTGGTATACATTTCAGAAGGCATTTGGTACAGTGCCACACAACAGACTTTATTTCACATTTTCTCCCAAATTTGCACCCACCATCAATAAACAATAATCAGTAACATAAGAACTAGGAGCAGGAGTAGGCCATCTGGCCTCTCGCGCCTGCTCCGCCATTCAATGAGATCATGGCTGATCTTTTGTGGACTCAGCTCCACTTACCGGCCCGAACACCATAACCCTTAATCCCTTTAATCTTCAAAAAACTATCCATCTTTATCTTAAAAACATTTAATGAAGGAGCCTCTACTGCTTCACTGGGCAAGGAATTCCATAGATTCACAACCCTTTGGGTGAAGAAGTTCCTCCTAAACTCAGTCCTAAATCTACTTCCCCTTATTTTGAGGCTATGCCCCCTAGTTCTGCTTTCACCCACCAGTGGAAACAACCTGCCCGCATCTATCCTATCTATTCCCTTCATAATTTTATATGTTTCTATAAGATCCCCCCTCATCCTTCTAAATTCCAACGAGTACAGTCCCAGTCTACTCAACCTCTCCTCGTAATCCAACCCCTTCAGCTCTGGGATTAACCTAGTGAATCTCCTCTGCACTCCCTCCAGTGCCAGTACGTCCTTTCTCAAGTAAGGAGACCAAAACTGAACACAATACTCCAGGTGTGGCCTCACTAACACCTTATACAATTGCAGCATAACCTCCCTAGTCTTAAACTCCATCCCTCTAGCAATGAAGGACAAAATTCCATTTGCCTTCTTAGTCACCTGTTGCACCTGTAAACCAACTTTTTGCGACTCATGCACTAGCACACCCAGGTCTCTCTGCACAGCACCATGTTTTAATATTTTATCATTTAAATAATAATCCCTTTTGCTGTTATTCCTACCAAAATGGATAACCTCACATTTGTCAACATTGTATTCCATCTGCCAGACCCTAGCCCATTCACTTAGCCTATCCAAATCCCTCTGCAGATTTCCAGTATCCTCTGCACTTTTTGCTTTACCACTCATCTTAGTGTTCTCTGCAAACTTGGACACATTGCCCTTGGTCCCTAACTCCAAATCATCTGTGTAAATTGTGAACAATTGTGGGCCCAACACTGATCCCTGAGGGACACACTAGCTACTGATTGCCAACCAGAGAAACACCCATTAATCCCCACTCTTTGCTTTATATTAATTAACCAATCCTCTATCCATGCTACTACTTTACCCTTAATGCCATGCATCTTTATCTTATGCAGCAACCTTTTGTGTGGCACCTTGTCAAAGGCTTTCTGGAAATCCAGATATACCACATCCATTGGCTCCCCGTTATCTACCGCACTGATAATATCCTCAAAGAATTCCCCTAAATTAGTTAGGCACGACCTGCCCTTTATGAACCCATGCTGCGTCTGCCCAATGGGACAATTTCCATCCAGATGCCTTGCTATTTCTTCCTTGATGATAGATTCCAGCATCTTCCCTACTTCCGAAGTTAAGCTCAATGGCCTATAATTACCCGCTTTCTGCCTACCTCCTTTTCTAAACAGTGGTGTCACGTTTGCTAATTTCCAATCCGCCGGAACCACCCCAGAGTCTAGTGAATTTTTGTAAATTATCACTAGTGCATTTGCAATTTCCCTAGCCATCTCTTTTAGCACTCTGGGATGCATTCCATCAGTGCCAGGAGACTTGTCTACCTTTAGCCCCAATAGCTTGCTCATCACTACCTCCTTAGTGATAACAATCCTCAAAAGGTCCTCACCTGTTATAGCCTCATTTCTATCAGTCACTGGCATGTTATTTGTGTCTTCCACTGTGAAGACCGACCCAAAAAACTGTTCAGTTCCTCAGCCATTGCCTCATCTCCCATTATTAAATCTCCCTTCTCATCCTCAGAAGGACCAATATTTACCTTAGCCACTCTTTTTTGTTTTATATATTTGTAGAAACTTCTCCTAATTATATTTCCTCTTAACTTTTCTCCTAATTTTCCTTGTCGTTGAACCTATATCCTCATGTAACAACCTGCCGCGTCGCTTACCATTAATGTTTTTACTTCCCGTTTTATTCCTTTTAGTATTACTGGTCCTATGCACTGAGCTCCCCTCAGTCACTGTACCTTGTACTGTCGCCCTTTTTGATTTTTGACTATGGCTTCTCTGCCTTACACTTTCCCCCTTACTGCCTTTTGTTTCTGTCCCTGTTTTACTACCTTCCAACTTCCTGCATCGGTTCCCATCCCCCTGTCACATTAGTTTAAACCCTCCCCAACAGCTCTAGCAAACACCCCCCCCAGGACATCGGTTCCAGGCCTGCCCAGGACGAATATAATGTTAATTCCCATATCAATCCCATCCTCCCACCAAACCCCCAAACATTAGCCCACATGTTAACAAATGACAAAAAGGAATTAGGAATCACCCATAGTCATCATTAACACACACAGACCCCTCCCCCCAACCCTCTCAACCACCCCCCAACTAATGTTCGATGTTATCCAGTTCTTGAAAGTGCATAATGAATAATGCCCATGAATTGTATAACCCCTCCACCCTTATCCTCAGTTCAAACTTAACCTTCTTAAGAGTCAAGAATTCCAACAGGTCCCCCCGCCACGCCAGGGCACTGGGTGGAGAGGTTGCTCTCCATACCATCAGGATCCGCCTTCGGGCGATCAACGAAGCGAAGGCTACAACATCTGCCTCCGCACCCATTTCCAACCCCGGCTGGTTCAACACCCCGAATATGGCCTCCCGAGGACCCGGATCCAGTTTCACGTGCACCACTTAAGAGATTACCCTAAAAACCTCCTTCCAGTAATCCTCCAGCTTTGGGCAGGACCAAAACATATGAACGTGATTTGCGGGGGCCCTCTCGCAACGTTCACACACATCTTCTACCCCTTCAAAGAAGGGCACGAGGTGGAGGCGTTTACTCTCCGGAGCACCTCACACCAGAATCCCTCCTCCATACCCTCTCCCAACTCTTCCTCCCACCTTGCTTTGATCCCTTCCAGATTCCAATGCCTCAAAATTCTCAATGAAGCTATTATCATTGGGAGCGGCGCTGTTGCTAGCGCCTTCAATTCCGACCCCCTGCACAAACTCTCCTTCATTCTGGCCCACTGGGAATCAACCCCTCTGACCCAGCTCCGCACTTCTCCACATTCGCTGCCCATTAGTAATACATCAGGTTCGGAAGACCCAAACCTTCTCCCTGCCTAGCCCTCTGTTGCAGCACCTTTCTAACTCTGGCCACCTTCCTTCCCCATATGAATGAGGTAATCATTCCTTCAATCTCTCTGCAAAATGTCTTGGGAAGGAAAATCGGCAGGCATTGGAAAATAAACAGAAATCGCGGCAACACGTTCATTTTAACCGCCTGTACCCCACCCGCCAGTGACAGAGCGAGACCATCACACCTTGCCAGATCAGCTTTCACTCTCCCCACCAATCTAGAAATGTTGTACCAGCGGAGCCCCCCCCAATCCCGAGCAACCTGCACCCCCAGGTATCTAAAGTGAGTCCCTGCCTTAGGGAATGGCAGCTCCCCCACCCCTGCCCCCACTCCCGGCCGAGACACCATAAAATACTCACTCTTGTCTAGATTTAATTTGTACCCCGAGAAAGACCCAAACACCCGAAGCAGCTCCAATATTGCCACAGAACAGATTTAAGAAAAGTTATAGCTTATGGAATACTTCGGGCTGGACGAAGACTTGCAGTCGTGTTCCCTCGGGGTTGGTATTGGGACCCTTGCTTTTCCTGATATATATTAATTATCTACATTTTGGTGTGCAAGGGACAATTTCAAAGTTTGCGGATGACACAAAACCTGGAAGTGTTGTAAACTGTGAAGAGGAAAGTAGAACTTCAAAAGGACATAGACAGGTTGGTGGAGTGGGCAGACAGGTGTGAGATGAAGTTCAATGTGGAGAAGTGGGAGGTGATGTATCAGGGCCAAATGGCCTCCTTCTGTGCTGTAACATTCTGTGATCTTTTAAAGAAAATTTAAAGAAAAATAAACATTAGAATACACCTTTGAATGTTTGAACAGTTCAGTATATTACAGTTGGAGTCCACATTTCTGGCAACATGCACTTGTTACATTCATTTAAAAAAAAAAACATTTAGAGTACCCAATTATTTTTTTTTCCAATTAAGGGGCAATTTGGCATGGCCAATCCACCTAACCTGCACATCTTTGGGTTGTGGGGGTGAAACCCATACAGACATGGGGAGAATGTGCAAACTCCACATGGACAGTGACCCAGGGCCGGGATTCGAACCCAGATCCTCAGTGCTGCAGTCCCAGTGCTAATCATTGCGCCACATGCCACCCCCACTTATTACATTCATGTTCTGCCAGTGATGGCAGAAGCTCCAATGTTCTTTCCATCACATGGTTGACCAGGAATTACTGCCTACCATTGGTGTGTGATGAAAGGATTTGCTGATTGATACTCAACCTGTTTGGCTGTATTATGAATGTACATTTCTTAAGAACCCGAGAATTCCCAAACCAACACTGCAATGAGGAAAAGTCAAAGGTGGCTTGGCTTTACTGAACCTATAATACTACCACTGGGCAGCAACGGCAGAAAGAGTGAGGGGATGGGTACAAGAACCCGACACAGATTGGGTACAAATGGAGGAGGCATCCTGTAAAGGAACGACCCTCCGGGCCCTGGCTACAGCAGCACTCCCGTCCCCCTCAACAAGATACACAACAAACCCAGTGGTAGCGGCCACGCTGAAAACGTGGACCCAGTTGAGACAGCACTTTGGGATAACCAAAATGTCACCCATGACTCCCATCTGCGGCAATCACAGATTCCCCCCCCCCAGCCAGGCTAGGTACCACCTTCAAAAAATGGAGCTGGGACGGGGGCACATTGACGGTTGGGGACTTCTACGTAGGGCACAGACTGGCGACACTGGACGAACTGATGAGGAAGTGCAAACTAGCAAAAGGACAGGAATTGAGACACCTACAAATAGAATACTTCCTCTGCAAAGAGACAGTAGGGTACCCCGGGGCCCCAGAAAACACACTACTCGAGGACCTGATAGGCACAAGCAGTGGGAAGGGGGGGCTAAGCGGGAAAATATATGGACAGCTACTGGACAGAGATTGAACACCACTGGACGGCACCAGACAAAAATGGGTGGATGAACCGGGGACAGAGGTGGGATGGGGACTGTGGAGCGAAGCTGAGCAAGGCGAACTCCACTTCCTCCTGCGCAAGGCTAAGCCTATTGCAGCTCAAAGTGGTGCACAGAGCGTACTTGACCAGAACCCGAATGAGCAGGTTCTTCCCGGAGGTGGAGGACAAATGTGAGCGGTGCCAGAGGGGCCTGGCCAACCACACCCACATGTTTTGGGCTTGCCCCAAGCTTGCTGGGTTCTGGACAGCCTTCTCCGAGGCAATGTCCAAGGTTGTGGGGGTGAGGGTGAAGCCAAGCCCAATAGTGGCAATCTTCGGGGTATCGGAGCAGCCAGAGTTACACCTGGGGAAGGGGGCCAACTCCCTTGCTTTTGCTTCCCTAATCGCCAGAGAATCCTGCTCGGCTGGCGATCGGCAGCACCACCCAAAGCTGCAGACTGGCTCCCTGACCTCTCGGAATTTCTCCACCTGGAGAAGATTAAGAACGCCATCCGAGGGTCAGAGGAAGGCTTCCTGGATACTTGGGAGCAGTTCGTCGGCTTGTTCCAAAACCTGTTTGGGGCCAGCAACGAGGAGTAAGCCAGGGGGAAAAAAAGATAGATGGGGAACCAAAGGACTGCGCAACCCGAGGGAGGGGGGAGGGGGGGGGGGGGCGGGAGGAGGGGGTGAAAACCACAAGAGAAGAGGAAGGGTGCTGAAGCCAGTGGGGGGGGTGGGGGGGGGGGGATCATAGATCGATCCAGAGGGCAAATGTACATAGAGTTAGTTAAATGAAGGACAAAACAAACCTCTGTAAAATAAAGTAAATTAGCGCGGGCAAGAAAATGTAATGTATATACACAGCAACTGTTCATAAATTTGAGAAAAGCCGATGAATGTAGAAAAATAAATGAATGCACATTTCTTAGCCATCAAGTCCTCAGGTGGGATTTGAACCTGGGGTTGTTGGCTCAAGAGACAGGGATGCCATGCACTGCGCCACACGACTTCCTTAACATTGCAGCGAACATAATAAATTGGGCGGAATTTTCCATTCCAGAGACTAGAATGCGGTGGAAGGCGGGATTAGCAGCGAGTTTCCTGCTAATTGATGGTTTGAGTTCTCGCACCCAATCTTCCACTTGAAACCTCATTAATTTTGCATAGGCTCACTGCTCGCAGAATTAGGTGGCGAGGCAGACACTGATTCGTCCACCCGCCGTAACCTCATGGGGTCAAAGTTCCAAACGCACACATTACTGTCTGAAGCCAGCTGTGTGGTTGAAAATTCCAGAGATGGCCCCAGAGAACAAGAAGAGTGTGCCAGGGTTTTGCCATGGCTCCCTAGAGACGTTTACCAGAGGTGTCCACCATCAACAGATTAGTTTTCCCAGGGATGGATCCAGGAGAATCTCTCCTCCGTGCAGTTAGAGGCTGAATGATCTCATCAACCCTCAGCTCTCCCAAACTCACATGCTCATCATAGCATCATGCACAGTATTTGTGGGAGAGATAACGACATTGGAAGCCTATCTAATTTATCAACCTGCCCAAGGAGCACCTTCAGCCCTGATTGAGGTGAACTCAGCACACACACAGTAGGCATGTATGTTTCCCAACCCCTGCTTCATCTCTTCTCATCTTATCTTCCTGCAGGCCAAGCTTCCCCAGAACAAGAGGGGAAGATCCCGGACTAGAGGGAGGACGGACGGCATCCAGGAGCTCTACAAATACGAGGAGGATGCTGTCAAGTTACCAGGGGAGGACAGGGATCATTGATCTGGTGCTATGATTGGCCCCTCCCAGCAAGCCAGTACAGATGAGTCCCCCATTAGTTCATTACATCCTGACATTCACAGCTTGTTCATGAACTAAGTCTATCTGCTTCCTCTGACAGTAACCAGCAAGCCCAGACAAATCAGAACATCCACCTTAAGGCCCAGTCCCCAGACCACCTCGGAGGAGGATGGTGGTCAATTTGTAGAAGAGTCATCACTGTGTTCACCTGCAGCGTCCACCAGCGCACTACACCCCAATGGATCTTGGATCTAGATTAGGCTCAGGGTCACATTCTGGGGAACACTTCACTGACACGTCCCCAGTGACAACCGAAGTCTCTAGCACTCAGGGGACTCCGAGAGATCAGGCACCTGCTGAATTTGATTCAGGCGTTGAGCCTCTGGAAATGGCCATTGCAAATATAGTAGAGATTCAAAGACAGGTGGCGGGACAGCAGGCCGAGATGTGAGAGGCAGTCAACAATCTAGAGCGAAGGATGGAAGAATCCGCCTGTGTTCTGTCTGATGTTGCAGATCCGACATGCAAATGCCTGGAGGTCTCAATGAGAAGGGTGGCAGCTGCCTTGTTGACCCTTGTCCAGCAGGTTGTGCCAGCTTTGCACTTGGACCAACACACCATCACTCTAGGCATAGGTGACATTCATCAGTGACTAGGCAAGAGGAGAGCAGGGCACCGTCAACTCATTCTCGATGTCTCCTCTCCTCAAGGAGGCAGACAGTGACCCACAGGCACCCACAGGGAGGAGGACAAAAGCTGGACACCTCCGATCTATCCACCCAGGTGACTTCGATCAGTACCCAACGGATTCCTCGGCCTGTGACCTCATCAACAGCAGATACACAGGCTGAGGAAGATGCATCTGTCTAACAGCAGGAGACCCAAAGCAAGTTGTGGCCCTCTAGGTCATGGCTCTCCAGCAGACGCCTGCCAAGGTAATCACAGACAAAAGGATGCCAAAGTCTGAAGGCTTCCTCCATCTCTGCTGCCATGTTGTGGTGCACATAGATGTAGCAGTAGGGTTAGAAAATTCAGAAACGTTGATCTCATTATACAGGCACAGGGGTTCACTCACTGTATGTACAATGCATCTTTGTAAATATTTTTGCTGCTCACGCTAATGATTTTATCATCTGAATGCGTTGTGCATATCCCCCTATCTGTCCTCTTAATGTGAACATTACCCAAAATGGCTACATGTGTCTCAGATTAATGTGGTGCATAATGGGCTGGCGTTGGTTACTTGCCCCTTGTGTAATATCAGGGAAACATGTCCAGCTAATGGAAGGTGGCTGCTCTTTGAAAGTGGAACTTTTTTTCCTTACAAGATACCACAGGGTTATGCATACACGTGATTGGAAGGTTAGTGATAGTATATCATCAACCATGAGCTTTCATAATTGTTTTTGCCAAAGCACAAGACCTCCAGCCATGATAGTATCTCCAACCATGTGTGCATCTCTATCGGCACAATTTAGATGGTCATGAAGTCCAGTAGATGCAGGGTCTGTGCCACAGAACTGGCTTCCACTTCCCAGAATGACGACATGCAACTTTGTCTGCTGATATTTCTAAAGAGTAGGACCTGGCGGAACAAGTGCGTTACAAGCCTAAGGCCCTATGCAGACCTTGCTCTTGACGCCATTGCGTGTAAAATCCTTTCTGTGCACTGGCATGGTATTTATTTATAAAAATAAATTTAGAGTACCCAAATCATTTTTTCCAATTAAGGTTTAATTTAGCATGGCCAATCCACCTAGTCTGCACATCTTTGGATTGTGGGGCGAAGCCCACGCAGGCACAGGGAGAATGTGCAAACTCCACAGTGACCCAGAGCCGGAATCGAATCTGGGACCTCGGTGCCGTGAGGCAGCAGACCTAACCCACTGCACCACCGTGCTGCCCACCTGGCATGGTATTTACTCCTTCTGGAAGCTTGTGGCTATCAGTAGTCATGGGTATGTCCATGCCAATTTAAGGGCAATATCGCATGGAAGGTGATCCTCATTGGCTTCTTCAGGTTCCTGTTCTTCCAGGTCCTCATTATCTGAGGAGCTCTCAGTTTCTTCCCTGTTTCTGTTTGGCAAGTGATCTCCTCTTTGATGCACCGTTGTGCAGGGTGCAACATACCACCAATGAAGTGGGACACCCTCTGTACTGCAGAGTCCCAGCTGAGCAGTTCAAACATTGGAAGTTATATTAGGATGCTGATAGTCTGTTCTCAATAGACCTTGTCGCTGATCTGTACCTTTCCTCCAAGGCACTTTGAGGGAAATGTACAATTGTCATGAGCTATCTTTTCAGCAGGTACCGCCTATTACCCAGCAGCCAACCCTATAAGCGCTGCGGCTAATCGAATATCTGAGGCACCTGGACATAACTCAGGGTATAGGAGTCACTGGAACTCCCAGGATATCTGGCACAAATGTGCACGATGTGCTTCTGATGATTACACACCAGCTGAACGTTGAGGGAGTGGAGCTTCTTTCTGTTAATGAACATGCGGCGCCACTGCCAATAAGCTCGCAAAGCCACATTTGTTCAATTGATTGCACCCTGCACTCTAGGGAAGCCTGAAATAGCCACGAATCCCAAGGAATCTAGCAGCCTGGTTAGCGTCATCCATTGTGAGCTTGACAGTATGATGAGCTTTACTGTCGGGGGCAACTGTCTTCTCCTTGATATATTTATGTGTTGAGGGCTGAGAGATGCCACATAGGTCCCTGTGGAACCCTAGGACGAGTCATTTGCAAAGAAAATTGAGCTCAATTTTCTGGGGCACTGACGAGGATGGCCTCCCAGTCCATGTGGCATCAGATCAACCCATAGAGCAGAGCAGATATAAGCCACCGAATCTCTTGCCCAGCGTAGAAATGTGCAGCACTGTCTCTCGATCATCTCTCTATAGAAAAGGTATCTTTGGTAGACCCTTAGTCCTGTGTGTCTCCTCTGTAGCGTGCATCTGAACTCTTCATTCTTAGGTTCATCTTGGAGCTTTATGGGCCCAAGGACATCAGGCCCTCCTTACAAAGATGAGCCAGACCCACGTCAGGCCCTTCTCCTCCTCCTCAATCAGAGCACTGCCATTAGGAATGCAGCATTGCCTGCAGCCTCCATCTTGCAATCCTCCGTCCTCTGTATAGAAATTCAACTGATTAATGAGGCATGCCCAACTATGGTAGGCCTCCCACTTTCAACCAGAGAGCCGCTGACATGCCTGAATGGTGAGTCTGCACTCTTCGCCTTTCCCTGTTCCAGCCTTGTAGCTGAGGCCTTACCCCACAGAGCTAGGTGTTTAAGAAGTCACCCCAGCAACCACACATCTCAATGCCAGTGAGGGAAACGTTTGAGCACAGCCATGCTCTGTTCGCCCTCACTGAAAGCACTCACATAATGATCGGTATAATGTTGATGCCAAACCTGCACTTTTGGAATGAGTTGTCATCGTGGATAATCCCACCCTTCCCACTGGACCTATTACTATGAATGTCCCCTTGACCCATGTGTACTTTACCCCTCCCCATCTTGAGGCTGTGTGCATGGTAACATACAGAGGTGACCCTCGCAGCAGCACTCCCCCAACCCTTCAGAGATTCGAGGACCCCCCCCCCCCCCTTTATTTCCTTTTGCCCATTTTACAGGCTCCACTGGTTCTGGAGGCCAGGCTTTCCGGGATTAGTGTGTGGGTGGCTGGATGTTCAGGTTGGAAGGCTCATTTAATCCGCAGGTCATAAGAGCTGGGGGGAATGAGGGTGCCCCAATTTCAAACCTTTGGAATCCAAGCCCCAGCACTGAACTCCAAGGATAATACTCACCTCTCCATAACAGAGAGGTGATATATATGTGACCCCCAATGCAAGGCGCTATGGTGAAGTTGTTCATCAGTCACCCCATTCAGGGGACGAGGGGTAGCAGCGTCTCGTTCCCCCGTGAGGTCAGAACGTAGGTTCATTGAATGCGCTCAACCGCCCTCACTCCTCACCCTTATGTGAGTCACACAGCCCACTGAGGCTCTCAAGAGTCAAAGAGCTTCATTCAAATGGAGCTGAGAGAGACAACAATGGTGAAGAGACTATTGTATGACAGGGGAGGGAGCGAGGCTCAATGGAAAGGCACTCGCATAGAGGGATGCACATGGGTGCATGTCCCAGATCTTGAGAGGCTATGGGTCAGGACATTGTTAGGACTTGGCATCGCTGACTTTGATGTTCTCTTCCTTTCAGTTTTTGAATCACGAAAATCATGGAGCCAGTCGAGCTGGCAATTATTTTGATAGCGAATGAGCAGCAGCAGCGACATCGATGTGCCGCTGACGTGGCCAGGACCAGCGCCCTGCAGAGGAGGGGCAGGCTGGGCCCGCTGATCTACCCAGTGCAGGGTGACAGATGGTGGAGCCGCGGAGGAGACACTGCCGACCTTGGGTATTCCACCTTAGAACCTCCTGCCTCCGGATGGCAGAGGTCCAGTGCCAGGGAATGCAAGAGTTTTTACCACATGGACTGGGAGTTCAGCCATTGCCTGTGACCCTGAGAATTACTGCTGCTCCGAACCTCTCTGTCAGCGACTCATTTCAGACCTGCACTGAGGACGTGTGTGCCGCACACAAGTATATAAGGGGGGGGGGGGAGGGTCACAGATGTGCTATTTTCAAGGGCGCACATGTACAGCAACTTGGGCCGGGACCAGAGGCAGCACGGTGGTGCAGTGGTTAGCAATTCCTCTGTGAAATGTCTGACTCCTGCATGACAGAAAGCTGACCGTGACCTGCCATTGAATGAACTTATCTGGGGCCCAGAGAGGCTGAAAGAGAGCTGCTACTGCCTCCCCTGAGGTCAGGGGTCCTGGTGTTTTTCTACACCTACTGATGTAGTGTTTGTGATCTGGTGCGGGCAGAACCCATTCCGTTCTGCGCTCGAGAGGGATCCACATACTGGCACTTTAACAACCTGCTGCTGGAGGACAAGAGGTTCCTGGACTTGTTTCTTCGCTTCTGGGCTGGCTGGAGAAGGAAGGCAGGAGGAGGGTTAGCTATGAGGATACCATCATCTTTGATCATTTCAGTCTGTTCACTGGCCATGGCCTCAGCAATGAATAATGGCTGGCATCCTACAAGCAACTTACCATCCTGACTTGAAAATATATCACCTTTCCTTCACTGACGCTGGGTCAAAACCCTGGAACTCCCTCCCTGACAGTACTGTTGAGGCAAAAGAAGGCAGCTCACCACCACCCTCTCGAAGGAAATTAGGTATGGGCAATAAATGCTGGTCTGGCCGGCAAAATCCATGTCCCAGGAACAAAAAAGGTTAGTCATGGCATAAATCAACTCCAGCCTCCCGGATTGCCTTGATCCGCTATAGTTCACCTACCGCTGCAACAGGTCCACAGCAGAGCCATCTCCATGGCCCTGCACTCTACCCTGGAACATCTAGATAACAAAGACACCCATGTCAGACTCCTATTTATCGACCACAGCTCAGCCTTCAACACCATCATTCCTACGAAACTCATCTCCAAACTCTGGGCCTTGGCCTCGGCTCCTCCCTCTGCGACTGGATCCTGAACTTTCTAACACACAGGTCACAATCAGTAAAGATAGGCAACAACACCTCCTCCACGATCATCCTCAACACCAGTGCCCCACAAGGCAGTGTCCTCAGCCCCCTACTATACTCCTTGTACACCTATGACTGTGACCAAATTCCCCTCCAACTCGATTTTCAAATTTGCTGATGACACCACCGTAGTGGGTGGGACTTCAAACAATGATGAGACAGAGTACAGGAATGAGACAGAGATTCTGGTGAACTGGTGCGACAACAATAATCTCTCCCTCAATGTCAACAAAACAAAGTAGATTGTCATCGACTTCAGGAAGCGTAGTGGAGTACATGCCCCTGTCTACATCAATGGGAACGAAGTAGAAAGGGTCGAGAGCTTCAAGTTTTTAGGTGTGCAGATTACCAACAGCCTGACCTGGTCCCCCCATGCCGACACTATAGTTAAGAAAGCCCACCAGCGACTCTACTTTCTCAGAAGACTAAGGAAATTTGGCATGTCAGCTACAACCCTCACCAACATCTACAGATGCACCATAGAAAGCATTCTTTCTGGTTGTATCACAACTTGGTATGGAGCCTGCTCTGCCCAAGACCGCAGGAAACTACAAAAGGTGGTGAATGTAGCCCAGTCCATCACGCAAATCAACCTACCACCCATTGACTCTATCTATAATTCCCGCTGCCTCGGAAAGGCAGCAAGTATAATTAAGGACTCCACGCACCCCGGACATACTCCCTTCCACCTTCTTCCGTCAGGAAAAAGATACCAAAGTTTGAGGTCATGTACCAACCAACTCAAGAACAGCTTCTTCCCTACTGCCATCAGACTTTTGAATGAACCTACCAGGTATTGAGTTGATCTTTTCTCTACACCTTGCTGTAACTGTAACATTATATTCTGCAGTCTCTCCTTCCTTCCCTATGTACGGTATGCATTGTTTGTGCAGCATGCAAGAAACAATGTTTTTCACTGTATACTAATACATGTGACAATAATAAATCAAATCAAAACAAATCAAAATAAATTAAAGATACAACGGTCTCCTCCATGGCGGTTAGGAAATGCAGATGGTTCTCTTCCTCACCTGCTAGCTCCTGCTGCCTCTGGATGCTGCACCAACTCCCCCAGTAAGAGAGTCATCTGTGTGTCAGTGAGCGTCATGCATTCTGATTAGGTGGTGTGGCTATTATATTGAAAGGACTGAGACGTTGGCATTGAGGCTTGCAGGAGTGTTTTTTAAAATAAATTTAGAGTACCCAATTCATTTTTTCCAATTAAGGGGCAATTTAGCATGGCCAATCCACCTACCCTGCTCATTTTTGGGTTGTGGGGGTGAAACCCACGCAAACACGGGGAGAATGTGCAAACTCCACACAGACAGTGACCCAGAGCCAGGATCGAACCTGGGACCTTGGCACCGTGAGGCAGCAATGCTAACCACTGCACCACCATGCTGCCCTGGCTTGCAGGAGTGTTAAGTGTTTATAGACGCAGTGAATCATACGAATGTCAGCTATGAATCTTGATCGTTAGAGATTGTTGGTAGGTGATTGGTGGGGTGTAGTGATTGGTGCAACATAGATGGTGATGTTGACCACATGTATGAAGTCAACAAACTCCTTGTACCACTACATCTAGATCATTGGGCCTTGACACCTGACATTGACTTCCACTGCTTTCTGCTCTTACCGTCTTTGGAGCATGTCTCTGGAAGGCACCAAGGGCCCCATACAGACACAGGACCTCTCTCCTTCTTTCCGCCTCTTCCAGCAAGGCTTTCAGTGAAACATCTGAAAATCTTAACCAATCTCTACCACGTTGTGCAATTATTCAGTGTTTCACTGGTCAGATTTATCTATGCCTGGCTTTCAGCACCTGCTCCAGCCACAATGACCCCTCTTTTTAAAACTTTAAACTCACAATATTGGCACACTTCTCCACCCACCCCAATCCCACCCGTGCAGACATCTAGCCAATCAAAGACGCTGTGCGTGGTGTTTCAACTTTTTCAAAATTCCTTTCTCAGAGTCAATAAATCAATGTGTGGAGTGGGTGGGGCAAGTCCCTAATTCATCTCCTTGTGTGTTCCAATTCAATTCATGGTTGCCATACAAGACACATACACATCTCACACTTGGCCTGAGCCAAAAGGTCGAGTTTCAGTCATTGAATCATTGAGATCTGCAAAGAACAGGAAATTAGAGTGCTGCAATCAACAGGCGCTGGTTAACCACACATCACAGTACCAAGCCTTTTGGGGTCGGGGGGGGGGGGGGGGGGGGGGGGGTGGTTATTGAATTTAGCTACAATCAATGGTTCACAGAACTGGGTATTTTAAAATATCATTAATAGCTTTGGAGGATTATTGTAATTGGATGGTCACCTGGATCCTGGGATGTCCCTGGGTACAAAAGGGGTCACTGTTGCTGGGTCAAAATCCTGGAACTCCCTCTCTAACAGCATTGTGGTGTACCTACACCACATGGACTGCAACAGTTCAAGGATGTTGCCACCACTTTCTCAAGGGCAATTAAGGATGGGCAACAAATGCTGACCTAGCCAGCGAAGCCCTCGTGCGGTAAAAATGAATTTTTTAAAAAGTGTCAGAACGTGGGAGTTCTCCCCAGCAGACATACAGCATTAAGAGCTGCTCAGTATTACCAATAAGCCACTATTGTTCTTACTCACTGATGGCCAGTTGTTTCAGCCCAATACTTCTACAATGATCATATTACCAGCAATATTCGTATACTATTTCCGTGTTTCTTTTTGAAGATTTAAAGTGGTAAATCTCCAATCTTCCTCTAAACTGCACTATTTCCTGGAATAACATGGGAGCGGTCTGTAATCAGGATCTTGAAAGGGGTGGCAGAAACAATGTTAGAAGAATTCAACATATCAACAATTTATTAAAACAAAGGCTACACCATTCCTGAAGTGAGCCCAGCTGATTAACATTGCTGCGGGGCTGGGGGTGGGGTGGAATAAAGCGACGATGCACATTTGCAGAACACCATCGTTTTTGGTGACACTAATAAAGATTATTATTATTACAGTGCCGTACCGTTTTTAAAAAGAATAGAACGACTTGAATTCAAATGATCCAAAATGAGTTTGGGTGTTAACTCAGACCATTTTTACACTCTGGCTAAAGACATCAACTGAACAAAATGGGTGTGATATCTTTGTTTTAAGAGTTGTGTGTGTTAAGGAATTGGAGGTATTGGAGCCTTTAATCTTCAGGACTGCTTGCAGCCATGTCCTTCAGAGTTGCCACAGTTAATGGCAAGCAGTAAACTGCTAGATATTTGAATATTCAGATGGAGGTGTATAATTCCACAGTGCTCCACGATACAAAATATTTTTCTCGCACTGCGATGGTAGAAACTGTGCTGAGTGGAATTAACATTGAAGCATCAGTAAAATCTGGCACTTGATCTGAGGCCCGTGCTGTTATGTGAAAGAACATTTCTGATCCGTTTTTTTTTGATGCCCATCAGAAATGTTTTGGAATCAGAGGTTGTTTCATCAACTTGGGGTGACGTCAATGCTGATGTCAAGCGAATGCTGCATTACTTTTTTCGGAAGAAAAGTGGATGGCCTTGGATTGTCAGCACTAAGTATTGACGTAAATCCCTCCTCCCTGGGAGACAGGCCGTTCTTATTATTTACTCGGGTATCATTTCTGCATTAGTGTGTCGGTTTCTCCAGTGCAATTCTCCCAACACCAGCCAAACCAGCTCAAAAAGGAATTGCAGACGCAAAAACGCAGCCAGCTCTCCTTGAGTTTTGTATTCCCACAGAACGTCCTCCTGGCTCAAATTAATCAGCAGGCAGGTTTCTGTTAATCAGGTGATGGACTAGGCGCTGACTAAAATACATACAAACACAGGGAGTAAGCGTAGGCCAGTCGGCCCATCCTGCTTGCTCTGCTATTCAATGAGACCATGACTGATCCGATTTTGTGACAGACCTGTTTTAAACTGAATTAATCAAACTGCACGAGGCTACCACTCTTAATTATACTGGGCGAGCTTCTCCGTTCCCCCCGGCTCCACTCTGGAGGATAATCTATGATTAGAACATAGAACATACAGTGCAGAAGGAGGCCACTCAGCCCATCGAGTCATCACCGATCCACTTAAGCCCTCACTTCCACCCTATCCCCGTAACCCAATACCTCCTCCTAACCTTTTTGGTAACTAAGGGCAATTTATCATGGCCAATCCACCTAACCTGCACATCTTTGGACTGTGGGAGGAAACCGGAGCACCCGGAGGAAACCCACGCACACACGGGGAGAACGTGCAGACTCCGCACAGACAGTGACCCAGCGGGGAATCGAAACTGGGACCCTGGTGCTGTGAAGCCACAGTGCTATCCACTTGTGCTACTGTGCTGCCCTAGTTAAGCATTAACTAATGATGTACAGGTGCTAATTCTCTCCAACCTAACTACTCCTTGAGTTGAGATCTATCTCTCTCCTCTGCTCCCTGAGCGTTGATATTTATACTGAGACTGGTGGTGCCCTCTAGTGTTTACATTTCACTGAGATGTAATAATTAACCCTTTAGTGTTGTGCCTACATACATATCATTACAGACGCGCCGTTCGCTGGCGGCGGGAATCTCTCTTCCTGCCGCTGGTCAATGAGATTTCCCATTGAAGCAACCCCACACTGCCCGGAAACCTCGGGCGGGGGTGCGCTGCCGGCGGGAAAAGAGAATCTTCCTGAACAGAATGGGCTTCCGCTGAATGAACATTAAGGTCATTTGTGATCACAGGACACAGATTCTGCAGGTTTGGTACCCTGGCAGCTCACGTGATGCCTACATCCTACGGCACTTTCAGGTGCCAAGGCTGTTCTTTGCTCCAACTCATTTGGATGGTTGGCTCCTGAGTGACAAAGTATTTACTTCGCTTGAAAAGGTGGTTCATGATGCCACTTGATCCGGCACCTAAAGTCTGAAATGGGGGAAAAGTACAATAGGCGTATCACGTCCACAAGGGCGATGATTGAGAAGACCATTGGGCTGCTGAAGATGAGGTTTTGATGCCTGTAATGATTGGGGCAAACACTTCAATATCCTCCAGAATGTATGTTGCTTATAGTCATTTTATGCTGAGCCCTGAACAATCTGGTTGTGGCAAGGGTGGGTGGGGGGGGGCAGCTCCAGCTCACAGCGGATGACTCAAGTGATGGATCTGATACGGAACCCAGGGAGGCAGAGGGTGAGGTCATGAAGGAAGACGAGGGGAGGGGGGGGGGGGGACCTTTGGGGAGGCAGGGACACCAAGAAGGCATTGGTTCTACACATGTTCAGCTCGGCTGCCAAGGCATAGCTTTGAACTCCTGCCAGAGCACAATCCCCTGACCAAACCTTTCTGAAGAGGCAACCCAATGACCCCAGTGTTGAATCATAGCTTTGGTAATAAAGTTTGCAGCCTCTGCCATCCATCATAAGTCACTGTCACGTCCTGCACCTATGATAAACATGGCAGGATACTCAGGCAATTAAAACAATATCAATATTTATCGCTTTTCAAGAGAAACAAAAAAAAGAACATAACATAATCTAATGTCAACAGTCACACAAAAATAATACATAACACTGATGAAATGAAAGAATCTACCTGTGAAAACCCCTTCTTGTGCTCACGGTGCATTAAAGTTATGTTTGCAAATGTTATGTCTTGGTACTCCAACCCCTCTCCCACCTCTTACTGGCAGTGACATTGGAGGCTGATTCCTGACTCTGCAGTCTAGTCAGCCCTGATGACCTTGCTGGTCGTCCTCTGGCCAATGAAGCCTGAGCAGGTTCTGCCTGGGAGGGTGCTCCTTCGTTATTGCGGCTCCCTGGTCACTGGCAGGGGATAGAGGAGCTGCTGCCATTATCCAGAGTGCTTGAGAGGAGCCCGCAGAAATGAAATGCAGCTCATCCTCCAGCGTTGAGCCAGTTTGAACATCCCTGCTTACCACTGATGGATGGTCACCTCGCAAGAACACTTAGCTGGATTCTCCGCACCCCGACATCGAAATCACGGCCGGCGAATCCATTTCTCTGCATTGAATCGGGACTGGTGCCGGTTCGCCGGGCCCCGAAAAGCAGTGTTCTCAGAGAGTACACCGCGCTGCATATCACCTACCTGCGGCCATTGCTGGAGGCCAGCCCCGCCATTCTCGGCCTCTGACCAGCCGAATTCCCGATGTTGTGGATCTAACATGGTCCTGCCGGTCCGGATACTGGCGTGGCAGCTGCGGGCTCGGTCCGCGGCTGCCCTGTTCGGGGTCGGGCTGATCGGTGGGCAAGGTGGGCCTTATACGCGGCCGGACATTTTTGAAGGACAGTCAGGGTCGGGCGCGTGACCAATCGGGGGCACTATGTTTAGGGTCCAGCTCCGCGGTCTGAGTCCGCCATGGAGTACGGCGCAGCCGCTGGAGGCCTCCACCTTGTGCATGCGCGGCCTCCGACCCGGAAGTGCGGGGGCCCGTATCTGCAGCAAAAGCTGCTAGTTTTACGATGGTTCACTGCTAACCCGTGCAGGGCCAGGAATATGTGGCCCTTTCACGGCAGTTTTTCTGGCGTGAAAATTCACAGTTTTTACAACGGCGTGGGGGGACATATTCCCAAAAACAGAGAATCCAGCTCACTAAGTGTCTCATCCATTTCTCACAGTGACAGCGACCTCCTGAGTTCGGATCGCTTGCAAGTCAAAATGCAACCCCAGGAATCCTTGATTCTGTCCCTGGAAATTCCTCTCCATGCGAGTTGCCACTCTCTCAATGGAGGAGGTTCAATGCTCAGTGCTCAATGTCAATACAGTGCACACATTATGTGACAGCGATGGTTCATAGCACTCAGACCCTCCAGGATCTCCAGCAGATCTTCCTGTACATCCCACTGGACATCCAGCATCACCTGCCTGATGGATGACTCCAGAGGCTCATCATTTGCCTCAGACTCAGCACAGTTCTGGTCTCCAGACGTTCTCTGACTGCCAGCACTCTGGGCATTCTCAGCCACTGCCTGATCCCCATGCAAGTGTGCTATGCCGTACCCACTGTGCACTATTATCTAAGTTGACAATCTAATTCCCACTGACTTGCTTGTATCTGCATGGTGCCTGCTTCCAAGAGAGGGTGTGATTTGGGTGCATCTGTTTGTGACTTCTCAGGAGTCAAGATGGCCCTTGGGGTCCCAGCAGCCTCCTGAGAATTGCACATCTGAGGGATGAAGATGATACATCAGTGTTATCAATCATCACATAGTCAATATGCGTGCTAGGTGGGCAGGTGAGACAATGGACAACTGCACCATGGTGGCATCATGATTGGAGGATCACTGAGGACTCTTGCTCAGGACTTCCCTTTTGGGAAGAGATTTTCTGACTTTCCGGTTCACAGGAGTCATGGCCTCAGCACCCGGTGAACACACTGGCAAGGTCGGTGTGCACTTTGCCACCCGTTTTCTGATGAGTGCCATGGCATTCTGATGGTGGCAGTAAGTGCTGGATGGGACATTTTCATACCGCAGGTCAGCGGGCATGACGTGGTGCGCCACACATGGGTCCACAGTTCAGCAAAAGGTTTAACAAACTTCTGTACTCAGCAAGGGTGAGTACCGAGTTGTCAAGATACTGCATGGAGATGTGCTGGCAAGGAATTGTGTGGAGGTGTGTTGTATGGTACTGTGTGGAGATGTATTTGCATGGAACTATGTGGAGATGTCTTGGCATAGTAATGCATGGAGACGTGTTAGCATGGTACTGCATGGAGACGTGTTAGCATGTTACTGCATGGAGATGTGTTGGCATGGTACTGCATGGAGATGTGTTGGCATGGTACTGCATGGAGACGTGTTAGCATGGTACTGCATGGAGACGTGTTAGCATGGTACTGCATGGAGATGTGTTTGCATGGTACTGCATGGAGATGTGTTGGCATGGTACTGCATGGAGACGTGTTAGCATGGTACTGCATGGAGACGTGTTAGCATGGTACTGCATGGAGATGTGTTTGCATGGTACTGCATGGAGATGTGTTGGCATGGTACTGCATGGTGATGTGTTAGCATGGTACTGCATGGAGATATGTTAGCATGGTACTGCATGGAGATATGTTAGCATGGTACTGCATGGTGATGTGTTAGCATGGTACTGCACAGAGATGTGTTAGCATGGTACTGCATGGTGATGTGTTAGCATGGCACTGCACAAAGATGTGTTGGCAAGATTCAGTGTGGAGATGTCTTGGCATTGTACTGCATGGTGATGTGTTAGCATGGTACTGTGTGGAGATGTGTTGGCATGGTACTGCATGGAGATGTGTTAGCATGGTACTGCACGGAGATGTGTTAGCATGGTACTGCATGGTGATGTGTTAGCATGGCACTGCACGAAGATGTGTTGGCAAGATTCAGTGTGGAGATGTCTTGGCATTGTAATGCGTGGAGATGTGTTAGCATGGTACTGTGTGGAGATGTGTTGGCATGGTACTGCACGGAGATGTGTTAGCATGGTACTGCATGGAGATGTGTTAGCTTGGTACTGTGTGGAGATGTGTTGGCATGGTACTGCATGGAGATGTGTTGGCATGGTACTGCATGGTGATGTGTTAGCATGGCACTGCACGAAGATGTGTTGGCAAGATACAGTGTGGAGATGTCTTGGCATTGTACTGCGTGGAGATGTGTTAGCATGGTACTGTGTGGAGATGTGTTGGCATGGTACTGCACGGAGATGTGTTGGGATGATATTGTGTGGAGGTGTGTTGGGATGGAACTGTGTGGAGATGTGTTGGCATGGTACTGCGTGGAGATGTGTTGGGATGATACTGTGTGGAGATGTGTTGGGATGGTACTGTGTGGAGATATCTTGGCAGGTACTGTATGGAAATGTGTTGCCATGGTACTGTATGGAAATGTGTTGGCATGGTACTGTGTGGTGATGTGTTGGCATTGTACTGTGTGGAGATGTGTTGGGATGATTCTGTGTGGAGATGTGTTGGGATGATACTGTGTGGAGATATAATGGCATGGTACTGTATGGAAATGTGTTGACATGGTACTGTGTGGAGATGTGTTGGGAAGGTACTGCGTGGAGATGTGTTGGCATGGTACTGTGTGGTGATGTGTTAGCATTGTACTGTGTGGTGATGTGTAGGGCATGGTACTGTATGGAAATGTGTTGGCATGGTACTGTGTGGAGATGTGTTGGCATTGTACTGTGTGGAGATGTGTTGGCATGGTACTGCATGGAGATGTATTGGCATGGTACTGCATGGAAAAGTGTTGGCAAGGTACTGTGTGGAGATGTCTTGGGATGATACTGCGTGGAGATGTGTTGGCATGGTACTCTGCGGAGATGTGTTGGCATGGTACTCCGCGGAGATGTGATGGCATAGTACTGCATGGAGATGTGTTGGCATGGTACTGTGTGGAGATGTCTTGTGATGATACTATGTGGAGATGTGTTCGCATGGTACTGCATGGAGCTGTGTTAGCATGGTACTGCGTAGAGATGTCTTGGTATGGTGCTGTGGAAATATGTAAGCATTATACTGTATGGAGATGTCTTGATATGGTACTGTGTGGAGATGTCTTGGCATTGTACTGTGTGGAGATGTGTTGGTAAGGTATAGTATGGAGATGTCTTGGCATGGCACCATGTGGAGATGTCTTGGTATGGTACTGTGGAAATATGTAAGCATTATACTGTGTGGAGATGTCTTGATATGGTACTGTGTGGAGATGTGTTGGCATGGTACTGTGTGGAGATGTGTTGGTAAGATATAGTATGGAGATGTCTTGGCATGGTACCATGTGGAGATGTGTTGGCATGGTACCATGTGAAGATGTCTTGATATGGTACTGTGTGGAGATGTGTTGGCACGCTACTGTGTGGAGATGTGTTGGCAAGTTACCATGTGGAGATATGTTGAGGGGTGGCCCTTCCTCATGATGCTCAGTGGTGTGAGAGGCTGTGTTTGAACTGGCACTGAAACATGCCCTGGCCAAGGCTAGGAGACATGCCCGCTTGTTATGAATATATTGAAGGGTGAGTTGTGCAGTGAAATCAAACACTTGTGTGAATGGAATGCACTTAGTGCTTGGAATGTACTTACCTCTCTTTGCTGTGGTCAGTATATTCGAACATTGTGGGTAGCACCGCTGCCTCATGGTTCCGAGGTCCCAAGTTCGATCCCGGCTGTGGGTCACGGTCCGTGTAGAGTTTGCATATTCTCCCCCGTGTTTGCGTGTGTTTCGCCCCCACAACCCGCAGGTGTGCAGGGTTGGTGGATTGGCCACGCTAAATTGCCCCTTAATTGGAAAAAATGAATTGGGTGTAATTTTAAGAAACGAATATATACGAACATTTGGGTTTCATCACTTAGGCCACTGATCCGTGAAGGGGGATGAATGAATCTTAGCTGCAGATGATTTGTAGAAGCTGTCAATCGCAGACCGTTACGAGAAAGCTATGAATGGCTTGCAGCTAATGGATCTATGGGAGCCAGACAAAGGTCACAGCTGCTCTCCGTCCAGGAATGGCTCATGGAGCTTCAAGTAAATGTTACAGCTATAATTCTTCTCACGGCCCCTGTCTGGACTGTTCTCAAGCTTTCAGACAGGCGTGTCTTTTCTGGGGGAGGGCCTGTGTTTGGGGGGGGTCTGTGGGGAAGGGGGATCCTGTAGGCCTGGGGTCTCTGTGAGGGGTCCCTTTGGTCAAGGGGTCCATGGTGGGGTTCCACCTAATACAGGGGTCGCTGTGGCAGGTCTTCCTATTACAGGGGTCCCTGTGGGGGAGTCTCCCTATTACCAGGGCCCCTGTGGGGGGGTCTCCCTATTACCGGCGTCCCTGGGGGCGTATTCCCATTACAGTAATCCCTGGGGGGGTGTCTCACGATTACAAGGATCCCTGGGAGTCTCCCTATTATAGGAGTTCCTGTGGGGGGTCTCCCTATTGCCAGGGAGCTATTGAGATCTCCCTATTACCGGGAGCCCTGTGGGGTCTTCCTATTTCAGGGATCTCTGGCGGGTTCTCCCTGTTACAGGGGTCCCTGTCGGGGGTCTCCTTATTACAAGGATCCCTGGGGGGTCTCACTATTACAGGGGTCCCTATGGGTCTCGCTATTACAAGGGTCCCAGTGGGAGTCTCCTTACTACAGGGATCCCTGGGGGGTCTCCCTATTACAGGGGTCCCTGGGAGGGTGCGGGTCTCCTTGTTACAGGGGTCCATGGGAGGATTGGGGTCTCCCTGTTACGGGGGTCCCGGGCGGGGGGGGGGGGGGGGGATATCGGCCACAGGACGTCGCTATTGGGCGTCCGCTCAAATGGTGGCCGATAGCGGAATTCCCTTGGTAATCCCTCATATTCTACGGCATGCATAAATTTGAGGAATACTGAATGGCTTCCCACTTTACGACCGGGAGGACAATCTCTCAAGCGGGGAATCCTGCCAATGTTTCAAAGTTGAATATGGCTCCTCTTCGGAACTAGTTTCCTCGTTATTCCAAGTTTCCTGGTCAATATTTATTATTCGACCAACATCACAGTAACACACGATTTGGTCATTGTCGCAGCGCTGTTAATGGGAGTACTGAGCACAACTTGACACCTTTCTTTCTAGATTACAACAGTGACTAGAATTCAAAAGTGTACCATTGGCTGTGAAGCACTTTAGGATGTCTTCACATTGTGAAAGGCTGTAAGTCTATTTTCATATCAAGCTTTGGTTGCCAGGAATGTGTTCCTTTTTTCTGAGAACTCCACATAGACTTCGACCCTTTCATGCCTTTCCTTTGCATCTCATGCCAGCTCTCTCAGCATTTTCCTTCTTATTTAGTTTTACCATAATGTTGATAAAGGTTGTACTTTAGTACAAATATTATGTCTTCAGTTGTTATTGTTACTAGGTGGGAGACATCTGCACAATTGATGGAGGTGGTCTTACCCATTGAACGTACAAACATTTATGCTTGGATAGTATCCCTCACCTGGAATCTTTCTCTTGGTTTTCAAGCTCTAAACTACAATCAGTTAATATAATCTAAGGTCACCATGTCCAGCGTGAAATGTAGTAGCAAGGGTTTGAAATGGAGTGACTCCGAGGTTTGATTTTCATGCATGCATTTTTTCCAAGAATTTGAAATAAATATTACCTCACAATGTCAATTGGTGTCAATTGTTTCTGTTGTTTGTTTAAAATGTTGTTGTATGTTTTGTTAAAAAAGAGGTGACAACCCAGTTGAAGTAAACAGAATAATACCCAACTCAAAGAGAAAGAATAAAGAATTCAACCTGAGCAGTTGTATGTCAACATTCCCACAGCATAATTTATCGACAGCTCGAGAACAGTGAAATTGCTTGAGCCTTAACATAATAAGCTAGAGTTTATGAATTTAGCACTTCAGAAGCTTTGTGCCCTGGGAATCTACAATGAGGATTTTGGTACAAGAGTGGTCAGGAGCCCCAATGCAATTTTTCATCTGGAATTTAATAATTTGTAAAAATAAAAATTAAACTCCATCTTTTGTATTTGAACTTTCCATTCAAATTTGTGTCTTCTGCAGACTAAAAATTAAAACTACACTAGAGGGCTGATTTAAATGTTCCTCATACAGAGCCCTGGCTTGCACCTGCACACAAATGAGCTGGCCTAGGTGGTAAGCTGCCATCACCAGTTTGTGGCAGTCCCGGGCATGCCATTCATATTTGCACCATGAGTGCCAGGTCTGTGGCCTCCCAACACTAGCCGGTACTGAGAGGCAAGGGGTGCCGGAACACCAGGCAATCTGACGTAGGAAATGCCTTTGCCCCCAGGTGCAATTTCTCCTCTAGCTCCTGTGCAAACGGATGCCCATTGCCCGGAGAATGACACAGCTCGTGTACAGTCTGTTCCCTTTATGCTTGCTGCCCACATTGGACTAAACTGGATGCAGCGCCTGCTTTCCAAAAGTGTCGGCATCCTGATTTGATTGAGTTTCAGCATGTTTTGTAGCTGTCACATTACCAACATTGATTTAACTAATGAGAATGTTATATGCATCAATTTTAGCCAATCTAGTTTATTACTTTTGCTCACCTTCATTAACCAGAGCAAATAAAAGGGGCACAGTATGAGGGAATCTCGCAAATGATTTGATCAATTCTCTAACATCGAGTTTGACACTGAAATATACAACAAGATTTCCCCCCCCCCCCTAACTGTTGCTCATTGGTTTGAGTGCAGATATCATCCAGGAAGAAAATAATGGGTACAAACTCGTTTTGGGGCCCATCCATTCTTGGCAGCACTTGCTCCATGTGTCAGAAGCCACAATGAAGGCTTTGAGCCTGCACCACAATTACACAGAATAGCTAAAACCCAACTACATAACCATCTAGTCCTTTCTGGTTTTCTAGCCTCTGCTTAATTATATCTATGATCAACTACTCCTTATCGTAGCAAGTTCCACACTCTAAATGCTCACTATTAGAGAACTATGCCCTCTAGTTTTGATCTCCAAAAAATCTTCCCAACAAATATTTTTATAATCTTAAATATAATTATTCCACCAGTCTTTACTTTTGTAGGCTATAAATTCTCTGTCCATTTGATTTTTCCTGCTAACATCTTCTGCAGTTTGATCTTTTTCACAACATGGATGCCAGAACTGTGTGCAGACTTCCAAGTGTGATCTAACCAAGGTTCAATACAAGATTAACAGAACTTCTCTGCCTTCCATGCTTGTCCCATCAGAAATGAATTTTGACACTTAGTTTACTTTTAAGGCCTTAATTAATCTGCATTGTTACTTTTAGTGATTAGTGTACTTGTAACGCCAGATCCCTTTGCTCCTCCACCTTATTTAAGAGTCTTATTTTCAGAGGGTAAGTGTCATGATATTCAAACACACACATCATGATAGACACACCAACAGACAAATCAGAATACACAACACCACAACCAATGACAGAAAGATATAAAAGCACAGACACGACCCCCGGTGGTCAGTATTAGCTGCAGAGGCGAACCAGGACACATCTGTTGCCAAACACACTTAGGGAGACAGCACGTGCAGAGTATCCAGAACGAACTGTATTATAAGAGTTATAATAAAATAGAGTTGTACCACATACAACTGTGTTGGCTCATCTGTGCACCAGAGCACCCAACACCACATGGTACAGGAGTGGATCGATACCTGCCGGCATACCTCCGTGTACACAGACAACCAGCAGTGCCCAGGCATGATGTACGAGCTCCCGGCTCCGCAGCTGCTCCAGTGCCACGGCGACCTCCGCGAAAACTGGCGGCGATTCCGGCAAATGTTCGAATTGTTCCTGGTGGCAGCTGAACTCCAAGACCTGGATGATAGGGAAAAAATTGAATTTCTCCTCACCATCGCCGGTGCAAGGGCAAGAGAAATATTCAGAAGGTTCAGGTTCTTCAGGAGGCAGCAAAGGTACGATTACCAGGCAGTCCTGGGCAAATTCTCCAAGTACTGTGAAGAAAACGCAATCCAATCGGCACATAAAGGTAAGAAAAGCTGCAGTACTCACCTCGTGGCTGGGATCCCGGAGCCCGAATTCCCAGAGGCCGAAATCCCGGGCCTGAGAGAAGGCTGGGTCGAGGTCGGCGGCCATCTTGCTAAAGGTATCACGCTAGCACAGTTGCGCGAGAAGTGCGCAGAACCGGAAGTTTCGTTTGCGCATGCGCGAGATGCTGCGCATGCGCAGTCAAGAAAACGGCCATCGGTAAAGGAACAGCGATCTGAGCATGCGCAGTCGCTTCCTACGTGCTACATACCGAGCGTCAGGATGTCAGAGGCCCCAGACTGCACCAATTTAAAAGGGAAACGTCCCAAATCCAATTTAAAAGGGAAACGTCCCAAATCAAAAAAACAAAAATCTGTTAAAGCTGTAAAACAACCTTCCCTCACCTGGAATGACAGCACAGTGCCGCAAATTGACCCAGGAGATGAATTTGACCTCCGAAGAACCCTCCGACAAGCAGTTACCTACGCACAAGCCGATGATTCCGACCTTGAATACTTCGATGACGATCTTTACAGTGTTTCCGGACCTCGCAAGCCCAATGATAGCTCCGTGGTCCTATATGACTATGACTCGGACGAACCTTTCGTGTTGCACATTGGCGGCCCCCACATTGAATCCGACGCAGATGCGGATTCATTTTTCGGATTTGAGGATCTTCAATCCAGCAGATATGACGTTCCAACTTATCAGTACCGGATGATGCTGCAGCCTGACATTAACAGACAGGGAGCGGTGCAAGCACACAGAGAGTGCCCTGCTGCCACACAGAGCGTGGTCCACGTCCCGCTCAACGTTCCCGACTCTATGAAAGAAGACATGCAAGACTCCAGAGTGCAGTCCTCGCATGAACCAGAAGTGACTCCAGTGTCACAAGCTTCCACAGCAAGCTCGTGGACAGACTCCACAATCGCAGAAATGCAAGACTCCAGAGCGCAGTCCTTGCACGAACAAGAAGTGACTCCAGTGTCACAAGCCTCCACAGAGAGCTCGTGGACAGCCTCCACGATAGAAGCAACGCAAGACTCCAGAGCGCAGTCCTTGCACGAACAAGAAGTGACTCCAGTGTCACAAGCCTCCACAGAGAGCTCGTGGACGGACTCCACGATGGAAGGAACGCAAGACTCCAGAGCGCAGTCCTTGCAGGAACAAGACCATGAGGGTCTAGCAACCTCTCCTGACCAACCAGCGGCAGACGATGCAAGTCTGCCATGCTCACGTGAACAGCAAGAAGGCTATAACAGCCTACCATGATCCACTACACAGCAGCATGAACATGACGGTCTCTCATGCTACAATGAAGGGCACAGCGCTGAAGACTGTTCAAGCCCAACTGAAGACAAGCCAAAGGAATCGCCTCGTCCAAGCCCGAAGAAAAAAGGTTTATGCGCTGACCTTCAGGATCATTATAGCCGAACAGAGATTAATAATGCTGCACGGCCACAGAAGGATGCTGAGGATTTGCTAACGAAATTAATTGAATGTTTAACTTGCAAGGAGCAGACTGAGAATTGCCAGTGTTTTAGTACGGATCGAAAAAATGGACAAGACATTGATCCTCAGGTAATGGAAATAACACAACCTGAATCATATCTACAGCAGGGACAAATGTCTCCCTTCAACACAACACCGCAAAATCCCAACTTCGGAGACCAGCAGTTAGTCAGTAATGACTCTTCAAACCTTGAGGGGAACATTAATTGCATTGAACCTATACACGCTCCACTGATTATTGAGCAGAACATTGGAGCAAGAATCCTGAGGACACCGACATCGAATAGCCAGATAACGAATTTAAAACCCACAGCAGTTTCAAGTGAACCAAGTGTGCTTTCCACTAATGGTGAAGATGCAGATAAGGTCGACCCGATTATCCATTGTACCACACTAACCCCAGTGATTAAGCAGTTATGTATGGGGAGTATAATGTGGGCAATTGAGAACAGTAAAAGAGAGACTGTGACCATGCCAGTCCCAGCAAAATCAGACCCAGAGACCATGAAGGCATGTACATTAGACAAAGATACATATGAGGCACCTGAGAAGAAAAGTGAAACGGAATGTTCTTTGGAAAATAGTACAATGTCGATAGAAACATTGGATCCTATATTCGAGACCATACCTATGGGAGAATTTGGGGGTAATAAACAAGGTTCTGCAATGTCTGGGGGAAGATTTAAAATTCCAAAGAAGAAAAGCCCAAATGAAGGACAACGGCAAGACAATGACAGTCCACCGACATGATGTGCACCACCAGATGAAAACTCTGACAATTTACCCAACCCTAGTGAACAGCAAGCTGCTAATGAGGATCTATCCACGGGATGTGAGACGAGTGACGACAGCATCCCACTTCCCATGCAAAAGGTGCAAGGTGACGGACCTCGCCTAGTGCGTACCGAGGCACTCGACGATCACGGTGGGACCACTGACGACTGCGGTGGCGGCGCACCGCTTCCACCCTCGATGGCTCGACCCTCTCCACTGGTTGGTGCATTCCTGCATGTTCCGACTCCAGAAGTGCAGCTTCAGGGAATCTCGGCTGCCTCCAGTGAACCTGTTGGGACTCCGGACGGGGGGCATCGACGGAAGGCAGACCGGACTCCAGATGGGGAGCAGCCAAGCGCCGACTCTGATTCGCGCACGCCAGACCTTGCTTCCGGACGGGCGGTGTCACGGCCTCGGTGATGGCACGCTCAGGGTGACGGCGGATGCCACGGCGACAGGGAATGGATCGCGTGGCAGTCCCACTGGGTCGGCAGTGGCAACCAGCACTGCCGGTCCAAGATGGACACACCAATTCGCGCCATCGCCAGACGTTGATGCGAGCAACAATTCTCTCTCCAAGGCGACATGCTTCGACGTTTCTCTGCGGAGTCGCCCTTCCGGCACAGCAGGTGGCCGGAACCAGCGTACACGGTCTCGGCCAACTTCCACATCTGGCACAGTCATCGCCTTGCATGATATTAGTGATGGTGCTACTTCGATGGCGACGACCCATCGGCTACAAGATGCCGTCCACCACAAACATAAAAAGAAAAAGACTCCACCTTGTTCCTGGCATGCAGGGCGGATGGATTGGTGCGTAGGCGCAATCAGCGAGCTTTGCGCCGCCTTCCACGCTCGCAACTGAACCGTACGCACACGCCGGATCCTCCACTGGTTCCCAAGGATGACTTCGTGGAGATGCCACGGATCATGCCCCTTCCATCGCCACCAGAACCAAACCACAGCCAAGGCACCACTAACAAAGATGTTGAATGTTATATTTGCACGAATGAAAAAACCAAGCACTGCACGAAGTACAACAAATGGTAAAGTAGAGACTTCGGCAACAGCATCACCTCCAACAGTCCAAGGTGAACCAGTGTGACCCCAAATCTCCACAGCTGAACCGGCTTGAGGACCAGCCCATTCTTGAGGCGGTCACCCATTAGACTGGACTTATAACGCTGTTCATACGTTCAAAAAGTCAAACACTTCTGTATTATAACCTGTTGTTGTTTATTGTTCCAGATATCGTCTGACCAGACCAATGTTCAAGTTTTTTTTTTTCTCTCGCATCCAAGTTTTGTTATGGTACAACCTTGTTAGTGTGACGCACCCGACATCGCCCCATGTAAATAGTTACGTCGTATACACACGCTGTACATAACACACACACACACTCTTCGATGCACTCACGACACAATTATATTTATAACCACGTAGGCACATATCTTTGTAAAAAAGGGGGGATGTCATGATATTCAAACACACACATCATGATAGACACACCAACAGACAAATCAGAACACACAACACCACAACCAATGACAGAAAGATATAAAAGCACAGACACGACCCCCGGTGGTCAGTATTAGCTGCAGAGGAGAACCAGGACACATCTGTTGCCAAACACACTTAGGGAGACAGCACGTGCAGAGTATCCAGAACAAACTGTATTATAAGAGTTATAATAAAATAGAGTTGTACCACATACAACTGTGTTGGCTCATCTGTGCACCAGAGCACCCAACACCACTGTAAGTTTGGTGGGCTGTTGACTGCAGTCATTTCAACGTTTGGATGTGGGGCTGCTTGCCTCACTGGAGCAGGCTCAAAAGTGAGGCCCAGTGGTGGTGAGGGGGCATCCGATCATCATATTGTGGAGAATGGACGGGGGGATTGGTGGGGTCATGGGGGAAGCATTCCACCTCCTAGCTCTACAGGAACAAGTTCTAACATTTTGATAATTTAAATGAAAGCCACCATTGTTTCCCCATCTGCAATGGCTGCTGGAGAATCTTTAAGAACCTAGGTCTGCACATGAATCATAGAATTTACAGCACAGAAGAAGCCATTCGACCCATCGAGTCTGCACCGGCCCTTGGAAAGAGCACCCGGCTTAAGCCCAGGCTTCCACCCTATCCCTGTAACCCAACCTAACCTTTTTGGACACGAAGGGGCAATTTAGCATGGCAAATTCACCTACACATCTTTGCACTGTGGGAAGAAACCGGAGCACCCGAAGGAAATCCACGCAGACACGGGGAGAAAGTGCAAACTCCACACAGACAGTTACCGAGGCCGGAATTGACCCTGGGACCCTGGAGCTTTGAGGCAGCAGTGGTAACCACTGTGCCACCGTGCCACCCCTCAATATTTACGGTGCTAAAATAGGTATGAGGCCCTTTGTTCACTTTTGTGAGGGCACTTTGCCTGTAAATTGTTCAATCCAACATTGGGCTGCATGTCCCAGCAAACTGCGGGCGTGGGAGTTTGGTCCTCGAAATTGGATCTTATGGCCCATTGTACTCCTGTAAGCAAGCACAACAAGGTTTAAATTTCCACTCCCCAGGTTATGTTTTTCTTTTCAATTCTCTATCATTTTCCCCACAGTTTGAACCTCCAAAATGGTGCATGTTCACACTGGTTATTTGTAATAAGTTGGTGGTTTACTTGTGTGTTTTAGTGCCAGCCTAACTGTTGACCACTGTGGCAGTTTTACAAATCCAGGCAGGGAACAGTTTGTGGAGGCTGGCACGGCTTAAAAGAGATGGTACCGATTTGCCTTAATTCAATTTAGAAGCCCCGCCAAGCAAATTCATCAAACAACAAAATGGCCCCTTCAGTTCTACTTCTTGCTGTTTGTTTATACAACATGATGGATGTCGGCCTATGGAATCAGTGAGGCGACAATTCCACCAAAAAACAGCTTTGAGACGTTAGTCCGTTTACAGTCCACATCTTTCAACTGTAATCAGCTAGCAAAAAAAAAAATCACAGTCGTTTATCAGTAGCAAAGCTGTTCCAGCTTGTTTCCTGACCGAGAGCAGGGAGACGATGCTAAACATTTGTCACTGAAATCTTGGACAATCTTTGTAGAAGCATTTAATATTGACAGAAAATAGAAGTTAGACATTGCCTAAATTGTGGAATTATTGATTCAGAATCTGCAGATATTGGGAATGCCATTGACCAGTCACCAGGTGGAATGTGTGCTGATTGATTGACCAGAGAAGAAGCAGCTGTGACTTTGAGCCTTGCACTCATTTGAATTTTGCGAATGAGCTAAGGAGGCCAAGCAGAAGTCTTTGGTCAGCCCTCCTACCTTCAGCCTCAGAAACATCGGGTGGAATTTTCCGATCTGTGATTAAGTCCTGCAGCGGGGGCAGGAATGGTGAGTGTGCCCGCTATGGAGGCTAGTGGTAAACCACATCATATCTTCTGGCCCTGACCTAGTTAATTATTCACCTGGGGGTTTAGCGCTATATTGCGTGGTGGGGCAGCCTTGATAATGTGTCTGCCATCATATCTGGGTGGCATAGGGTCTGGTTTAGCACAGTGGGCTAAGTAGCTGCCTTGTAATGCAGAACAATGCCAGCAGCGTGGGTTCAATTCCCGTACCGGCCTCCCCGAACAGGCTCTGGAATGTGGCGACTAGGGGCTTTTCACAGTAACTTCATTGAAGCCTACTTGTGACAATAAGCGATTATTATTATCATCATATTGAAAAGTCACCCAACATCACTGACCCACCATTGAAGAAAGAAGATGGACCTCCTTGGAAAAAAAAAAGATGGATCTTCAGGAACACTCTGAAACCGGAAGATAAGCCTTCTTGATGTTACTGAATCTGGAATATCTACCAGGTGCTTCTTCCACTCACTGCTGTGATGTTCCAGCGTCCAGGTTTGTTGACGGCCTCCATCCTGAACTATGGAGGCAGCCCCGACTATTGGTCAGGTGTGTCCCAACATCTGCACACTACCTCGTTCCAGATGTGATTCGGACTGGCTTGTTTTCCCGCTGGTGTCACGGAGAATCGGGCGTGGGTGGATATTCTGGTCAGGCCTTTATCTGCATTCCATTAGCATCACACCACCCTATAGCGGATTTCCTGATCCACATGGAGGATACCAGTGGAAGATTCCATCAGAAATTCACACCAGCTTAAAAACGATTTTTGGGACTCCTGCTGAATTCTCACAGCTCACCATTGAAGCTGAGAGTTCTGCCCATCGATTGAACAGGCAAGCCCTCTCCATTTCCAGCTTGGATTTACAGTACATATGAGCTTCACATTCTCCTCCCTGAGTCTGTTTAAATTTCAGTTGTGTTCTGAAATGTGTCATGTACATCGGAAAGACCTCCATTTCCTGCTTCAGACTGTTGTTTTGGCTACCCGGTGAAAGGTCCCTTTGAAAGTCCCTTTGGAAGCCATTCATCTGTAAGGCAACTGATCCTATTTTTAGACCCTTAATGTTATTTTTTCACCAGTGAATATCAGCCCTATTGACATGAGAAGCATTTCATTTCAATATTCCTGTTACTAAATGTTGCTAGAAATTGATGTAACACTGCTAATCGCAGAACTTGGATCTGTATTCAGAGGTGTTATTGATATGAATCCATTGATGTGCCAATCTCTGAGGCTTTTGTCTAACTCTCAGTACTAGCATTCAAGCTGTTCAGTTCCTCAAAGTTAGAAGCGACTTCAACTTTGATGAAAGTCAAATAGAATTCACAAAGGCCGCGAGCAAACACATCTTGTGAAAGACCCAGTGCAGAAGATTCCTGGCTTTGATCTACCGCAAAGTACATGGGTAACCCTAATTGACATCCACACAAACCACGGTGGATCCAGATGCGCAAACAGAAGATTAAAATCTCCTCACGGACACCCAGAACCTACCAAGGAACATAGAGCAACTCCATGTCGAATTCACAAATATAAAGGAGGTATCACAATAATACCTTGTATAATAATACACTCCACTATCTGACAACATGATTTGGCTTCACCATCTGACTATGGAGTTGCAGTTGTTGCTGCACATCAATGTTCACCTTGAGAAAGAAGGTTGGTTACAAATGTGGAAGAGTTCCCAGTTTACTACCTGATGTGGATTAAGGATAGTGCTATTCTTTCTTATTCCATCTGACGTAGGAGGGCCTGCTATTCCTGTTGCATATGAAGTATAGTGTATTCTGTTCTCCATGCATTAGCACAACTCTTTCAAAAGACAAAGCTTTGTGATGGGCAATGGTCAATTCATTTCCTTTGTAACAGGCTTGTGCAACCTTTCCATGTGGGGGGAGGGAGGGGCACATTTACATTTTTTTTCCCACTCGAGGAGCAGACAAACAAATTTTGGCTGGATAAGGTTTGATACAATGTTAAACACTTCAGAAAAAATAGCTGACGTACAAAAATAAATAACTTGCTCAACAAAAAGAAAGTCAAAGCAATAAATTGATCATTTAACGAATTAGTAGTAAATAAAGATGATGACTGGAGTGTGAGAGGGTGTATGTGTCCACCTCACTCCCACTCTCTGAATGCTCACTCACGCGACGACTGTGAGGGTGGGTGAGAGTATGGCTGGAAACATCCTGTACTCCACCACGGGGAGTCCTGCACAGGGCCAGTGAGCCATTGAAATCTCTGTTCACATTCGTGGGACTTGAAGATCCAGCCAGCATGAAGGTCTGGAAAATTCTGGCGTACATGGTGAATAAAAATCCTGAGACTGGGAGTAAACCAGAGCCAGACTCTCACTCACCTCACCGTACCCACTCTCTCACACACGCACCCCCTCATACGCTAGCACACATTCTTTTCATCACACACACATGCTCACTCACCTAACACATATACACCCTCCTCCCCTTTCACACACACACACCACCTTCCCCCTCACATACATGCGCGCACAAATATCCCCCTCACACACACTCTCCCCCTCATTCTTTCACACAGGTGGGCCCCGCTTTCAATCTGAGGCACACCATCCCTCTTTTTCTGAGGCCTGCTCTCCCTCCCCCTCTCGCTCTGAGGCCTGAACCCACTCTTCCCCTCGCTCTCATCTGCACCCTGGAACTTACCTCGCAAATGTATCTTTTCACTGTTCTTTGCTTGTCCAATCACAAGCTGGATCCTGTTGCATTTTTAAAAAATGTCATTTGCGGGGCGTGGACATCATTGGCTAGACCAGTATCTTTTCCCAACCCTAGTTACTCTTGAGTGGATGGTAGTGAGCTGCCTTCTTGGACTTCTTGAGTCTTGACGTGTAGGTACACCCATAATGATGTTAGGGAGGATATTTCAGGATTTTGACCCAGTGATGAAATGGTGATATATATAAGTCGAGATGGTGAGTGACTTGGAGGGAAGCTTCCAGGTGGTGAGGTTTACAGGTATCTGCTGCGCTTGTCCTTCTAGGTGGTAGTGGTCATAGATTTGGAAGGTGCGACCTAAGGAGTCTTGGTGAATTTCTGCAGTATATCTTGTAGATGTTACACACAGCTACCACTGTGCGTTGGTGATGGAGGGAGTGAATGTTTGTGTAAGGGGTACCAATCAAACGGGCTGCTTTGTCCTGGATGGTGTCAATTTTCTTAGTGTTGTTGGAGCTGCACTCATCTAGGCAAGTGGAGAGTATTTCATCACACTCCTTTTTAAAAAATGTTCCAATTAAGGGGCAATTTAGCGTGGCCAATCCACCTACCTAGCATCTCTTTGGGTTGTGGGGGTGAGACCCATGCAGACATGGAGATAATGTGCAAACTCCTCACGGACAGTGACCCAGGGCCGGGATCGAACCCGGGTCCTCGGCGCCGTGAGACAGCAGTGCTAACCACTGCACCACCGTGCTGCCCATTCTATCGCACTCCTGACTTGTGCCTTGTAGATAGTGGACAGGCTTTGGAGAGTCAGGAGGTGAGATATTTGCCACAGGTTTCCTAGCCTCTGAGCTCCTCTTGTAGCCACAATATTTATATGGCTAGTCCAGTTCAGTTTTTGGTCAATGGTAAGCCACCAGCACGTTGATAATGGGGGATTCAGCGATAGTAATGCTTGAATGCTGATCAGCAGCAAATTCAGGGAGAAACCAACCTGTGATTGGATGAGCAGCTTTACAGCATTTTCGAAATGTAAGTCAGTTGAATGTCCAACAAGTTTGGCGGGTCAAGTCCAGAGGGCTCCATGGCTGAAATGGGGGCCGCAATTTGGACAAGCCTGCTTTACAATGTATCCTTTAATGACCAGGAAGCCAGTGTATGAATAACAAAGGCATTTATTGAACAGAACGTAAAGTCTGCCCACAGCACTAACTATTGACACGACACAGTTCCTGTTAGGACAACCAACATGCCGGTCTCGACACGGACTGGCTTTTATGCTCAGCTTAACGAGCTCTAGCTGGCCTCCGCCCAGGTAAAATGGCCCTGCTAAATTGCTCCTTAATTAGAATAAAAAGAATTGGGTACTCTAAATTATTTTTATGGAAAGGAATCTGTAATTGCTACAATGGAAGCTGAGAAATGTACCACTGGAAGCTGTATCACGGTGGTCCAAAAGTGTGTGGATGGAGTTAGCTACCTGTTCCACGTTGGAAAAGATAGACTCCAAGATCTATGCAAAAGCCTGTGCCGTTACTGCCGGATTCCTCCACACTCCTCAACATTGAACACCGGCTTCCTGGCAGGCTTTACAATGCACCAAGCATTTTGTTATGCACAGTCAACCGCCTTCTTCTGTAACCTGTTTGATTGCCATCCTCATCTGTGCCCTCTGCAGCACCATGTTGTGCCAGCGAACTTACCCTCCAGCAGGTTGGCACTTGTGCTATCCTGGCAGCAGCATACAGTATGTCTCACCACATGCTGTTCCTACCTTGAACCAATCCTCTAAGAGAGGTTGAGCTGGTGGCTGCGAGTATGAAATCAAGTGATGGCATGTCTTTATCAGCAATGTTTTCATGTTCTTCTTCCACTGGCAGTGTGCAGGTCAGAAAGGGAGAAAGGCACAGGGTAAGCTGGGGGTGTAGAGAGGGACATGGTAAGATTGTGGTGCAGAGAGGGACAGAGTAAGATTGTGGTGTAGAGAGGGACAGAGTAAGATTGTGGTGAAGAGAGGGACAGAGTAAGATTGTGGTGTAGAGAGGGACAGGGTAAGATTGTGGTGTAGAGAGGGACAGAGTAAGATTGTGGTGCAGAGAGGGACAGAGTAAGATTGTGGTGTAGAGAGGGACAGGGTAAGATTGTGATGTAGAGAGGGACAGAGTAAGATTGTGGTGTAGAGAGGGACAGAGTAAGCTTGTGATGAAGAGAGGGACAGGGTAAGATTGTGGTGCAGAGAGGGACAGAGTAAGATTGTGGTGTAGAGAGGGACAGAGTAAGCTTGTGGTGAAGAGAGGGACAGAGTAAGATTGTGGTGAAGAGAGGGACAGAGTAAGATTGTGGTGAAGAGTGGCGGAATGTAAAAGTTGCATGCTTATGCCATTCGCAGTTTGTAAGCTAGGAAAGTGCGTACGATGTGGGTGAAGTGTGATGTGAGAAGTATTCAGTATTTAGGTAGTCATCCTTAAAGTATCCAAATTTATTTTTACCCAATTTGGGGGCAATTTACATGGCCAATTCACCTGCACTGCACATCTTTGGGTTGGTGAGACCCACGTGGACACAGGGAGAATGTGCAAATGCCACACGGACAGTGACCCGGGGCCGGGATCGAACCAAGGTCCTCGGCACCGTGAGGCAGTTGTGCTAACCACTGTGCCGCCCTTTCGGTAGTTACCTTTGATGGTTTTAACACTGCCTTAGCAATGACCAGTATTGTCTCTTGTATGGCATTAGAACATTAAACGGTGCCTCTCTGTTCCTTGATGTCCTTGGTGAAAAATTTGACCTGCACTGCAAGATACAAATTAATGAAACATATGAGAGATTTGTCTTTAAGTAAAAGATGCAAAAACATGGGGAGTCGATTGATTGCTTCGTGACTGATTACTGCTGCCTCCAGAGGGTGGCACGGTAACATAGTGGTTAGCACTGCTGTCTCACACCTCCAGAGGCCTGGGCCGGTTCCAACATTGGGTGGTTGTCTGTGTGGAGTTTACACTTTCTCCCTGTGTCTGCATGGGTTTCCTCTGGGTGCTCCGGTTTCCTCCAACAGTCCAAAGATGTGCAGGTTAGGTGGATGGGCCATGCTAAATAGCCCCTCATTATCCAAAAGCTTAGGTGGAGTTACTGGGCAATGGGGAAAGGGTGGGAGTGTGGGCTAAAAAGGGTGCTCTTTCGGAGGGTTGGCACAGACTGGATGGGCCAAATGGCCTCCTTCTGCACTATAGTGATTCTGTGATATAGAGGAGGAGAGAAACATTGCCTTCTTCAGCAAGAGGGATGAACGTATGCCCATCTGTGTCTTGCAATGTGATATGTGTGTCATGTTGAATAGCTGGGTGTTTGTGTGTGTGTATATATATATATTCTTCTGTTTGAATTAAAGGTTTCTTACATGTAATGGTATGTATATAGTCAGGATAGTGATGGGTTAATAGTTACATCTATGTGTAGATCAAACACTAGAGGGCGTTACTAATTCACTGTATTTAAGACAGCCTCTCAGGGAATTCTGGGAGGAGCTGAAGAGACTATGGAGAGAGCAGAGTGTAAGTTGATTAGAGATATGTAGCACGAGGTCAAGTTATAGTGTAGTAGTAGTTAGATAGAATATTGAATTCTGTAGTACATATTCAATATCATTTGTTATCATCTATAACTCAGTACAGTGTGCGACTTCATTTAATTAGTAGTGTAATAATAAATTAGTTTTGTTTCAATCTTTTGATTGGTATATTCTTTGTCAACACTACATCGGTTCATTCTGGAAGAAAAGACAAAGAATACAACATATTACCAGTCGTGATAAAATAACATGGTACCAGGATCCTACTGAAGTTACTCAGATAGATTAGTTAGAATCTAGCTAACAGAAAAAACTGGCCCGCGATTCAGACTTTGAAGAACAGACTGCTTACAGACCTGTTACTGCCAAACACCAAAGAATCCCGGACTCATGGAGAGAGTTCAATCTCTATGACACCTCAGGATATCTGGTAAACTAGATGTTAACTGGTGAGTGTTCAAACAACAGTTTCAGCTATATCTGTCCGCATCTGATTTAAATAATGCAAGTGATGATCGGAAACTAGTATTATTCCTAATGATGGCTGGCCATAGAACGATATAATGTATTTCAATTTGCAACAGTTGAAGATAAAACTAAACATCTTATCATAGAAAAATTTGACCTGCACTGCAAGATACAAATTAATGAAACATATGAGAGATTTGTCTTTAAGAAAAAGATGCAAAAACATGGGGAGTCGATTGATTGCTTCCTGACTGATTTAAAACTCAAAGCTCAAACATGGGGCTGGTTTAACACAGTTGGCTAAACAGCTGGCTTTTAATGCAGAACAAGGCAAGCAGTGTGGGTTAAATTCCCGTACCGGCCTCCCCGAACAGGCGTCTGAATGTGGCACCTAGGGGCTTTTCACAGTAATTTCATTGAAGCCTACTTGTGACAATAAGTGATTATTATTGTTATGTAATTGCTCCATCCTATCTGATTCTATGATCAGAGACCAAGTTGTCTTTGGAATTGTAGATGATAAGCTCAGGGAATGTTTTGCTGAGACTGAAAGAGGTCAAGCTTGAAAACGCTATTGAAATGTGTCGAATGCATGAATTGTCTAAGAGTCAGTATTCTGAGATTCTGCAAAAATAAAAGGGCTCGAGACCAAATGCGGTGGAGCTGTGGCACAGTTCAGAAAAATGTGAGTTTCGATGGCAGCCATGTTGTTCACGCGCATTCCCGACCTACACATGCGTACTTCGCACAAAGACACGAGACGGAAGAAGACCAATCTGCGCATGCGCAAAGGCACTGTACACGTGACGACATGAACGTCATGATGTGTGGACACTGTGGACACACCCACCCACACTAAAAAATGTTCTGCACGGGGAAAAACCTGCTCACAATGTGGCAAACTCAACCACTTTGCTGTGCAATGCAGAACTTCACTTAAAGCAACAGATAAAATCTGCAAATCTACCTAAGGCACATATGACTGTAAGAAGTGTAGATACGGACTTCCGGTGGCGGCCATGCGAGAGTAGGTTGCGAATACAGCAGCTCTCGCTGCGAACGGACTGACAGGCCCTTTTTAGGAACTTTAGCGGCTCTTCCTCGGTGAAATTCGACGGGGCAAGCAACGCTGGAAAGGTTCCACACATCGGTTTATGGAGGGGACCAGAGGTAGGGCTGCAAAGCAAGCGAGTGCTGAGAAGTGGGTGGAATGGGCACGGGAACACAAAATGGCGGCCGGCTCGGATCAGGCAGCATGGGCCCAGTGGTCGTGGGAACGGCAGGAGTTCCTCAGAAGCTGCTTTGCAGAGCTAAAAACGATGAAGGCCTCAATGGAGAAGATGGTGGAGACCCAGAAGATGCAGGAAAAGGCGATTAAGGAAATCGAGAAAAAGGTCTCTGATAACGAGGATGAGATATTTGGTCTGGCCGTCAGGGTGGAGGCGCATGATGCCTTGCATAAGAGATGGCAGGAGAGATTGGAAGACCTTGAAAACAGGTCCAGGAGACAAAACCTGCAAATTCTGGGCCTCCCTGAGGGTGCGGAGGGGTCAGATGTGAGTGCATTTCTGACCATGTTTCTGGGGACTCTGATGGGGACGGGGGCATTCCCTCGGCCTCTGGAACTGGACGGGTGTCCTTGCAAGGAAGCCCAAGACTAACGAACCACCGAGGGCTATGGTGGTACGACTTCACTGCTTCTCAGACAAGGAACGTGTCTTGCGGTGGGCCAAAAAAGGAGCGGAGCAGCAAGTGGGAGAACAGTATCATCCGCATATACCAGGAGCTGGGAGCAGAACTGGCCAAGAGGAACGCTGGATTCAACCGTGCTAAGACGGCCCTCCACAACAAAGGGGTGAAGTTCAGGCTGCTGCACCCGGCGAGGCTTTGGGTCACGTATCAAGACCGGCATTACTACTTTGTTACACTGGACGAGGCGTGGACATTTATCAAGCAGGAAAAGTTGGACTCGAGCTAAAGGACAGCTACACTTTGCTGAAACGCTCTGGTGGGGATGTGTAACATGATGCTGTCCTAACATAAGATTGGGAGTAATGTTAAATGTTTGAGGGGGCTGGGGAGGTGGCTGGAGGGAGCTATGTTATGTTGTTTCCCTTTTTGTTCCCTGTTTCTCTGGCCATGCTTTCTGCTTTTGCGGAGTTCAGACACAGAGGGGGGAGAGGGGCCCTATACTGCTTTTCAGGCAGCTGGAGCCGTTTCTTTTATGGGGCTGGGTTAGCACCCGGGGTTTGTTTCTTGTTTCACTGGGGGGGGGGGGATATTCTTTGGGGGCTGTAAAGGCAGTTAAATTGGGCTTTCAATGGGAAGCGAGGGCCCGAATAACGAGGCAACAGGATGATCGGAGACAGAGGCGGGAGCTTCCGGGGTCAGCATGGGTCAGCTGACTCACGGAAGCGTGGTGGGGCAGAGATAGTGTTGAGTTGGTGCTTGACTTGGGGGATTGGGATCGTGGGGCTGCTGGGGGGGGGTGGGTAGGAATGGGGGTGGGATGCTGCTTTGCTGACAGAAGAGGAGCCAACTTTGGGGAACAGATGGAGAGTCGGGGAGGAGGGCCTCCAGTGGGAGGGCTCGAGTAAGCGGGGGGGGGGGGGCTCGTGGCTGGCTGAAAAAGGGGGATGGCAGGTCGGGAGGGGGGGTTTAACCCCCCCCCCCCCGCCCAGGCCGATCACGTGGAATGTGAGGGGTCTGAATGGGCCGATCAAGAGGGCTCGCGTGTTCTTGCACCTAAAGGGGTCAAAGGCAGACGTAGCCATGCTACAGGAGACTCATTTAAAACTCACAGAACAAACAAGATTGAGAAAGGGTGGGTGGGCCAGGTGTTCCATTCGGGGCTGGATTCAAAGGCCAGAGGAGTAGCAATTCTGGTCAGTGAATGGGTGGCATTCAAGGCAGGGAGTATTGTGGCTGATAAAGGGGGCAGATACTTAATGGTTAGCGGGAAGCTGCAGGGGACCCGGGTGGTCCTAGTGAACGTCTACACCCCGAACTGGGACGATGTGGAATTCATGAGACGCATGCTGGGTAAAATCCCAGACTTCAACTCACAAAATTTGATTATGGGGGGTGACTTTAACACAGTCATTGACCCTGCATTGGACCGATCAAAGTACAGGTCAGGAAAGCAACCGGCGGCGGCTAAGGAACTGAGGGATTTCATGGAACAGGTGGGGGGCCTAAACCCATGGAGGTTCGCTCGGCTGAGGGCGAAGGAGTTCCCTTTTTTCTCCCATGTTCACAAAGTTTATTCTTGTATAGATTTCTTTGTTGTGAGCAGGGCGTTAATCCCAAGGGTGGAGGGGACGGAATACTCGGCCATTGCCATCTCTGACCATGCTCTGCACTGGGTGGACTTGCGACTTGGTGAAGCGAGAGGGCAGCGCCCACTCTGGAGGCTAGATGTGGGACTGCTAGCGGATGACGAGGTTTCTGAGCGGATAAACAGGAAGATCCAAAACTACTTGGAAACTAACGATACGGGAGAGGTAACGGCGACTACGCTTTGGGAGGCTCTGAAGGCAGTTATTAGAGGGGAGTTCATCTCTATCAGATCCCATAGGGAGAAGAAAGATAGAGCGGAGAGAGAGAGGCCAGTTGAGGAGATACTCAGAGTAGACAGGAGTTACGCGGAGACCCCCGAGACGGGGCTACTGAAGGAGCGCCGGAGACTGCAGGCGGAGTTTGGTCTGCTGACCACAGGGAAAGCGGTAGCACAGCTGAGGAAGGTAAAAGGGGCTGTCTATGAATATGGGGAGAAAGCGAGTAGAATGCTGGTGCACCAACTTCGTAGGACAGAGGCGGCCAGGGAAATTGGAAGATAGGGATCAGGACGGTAACACGGTCTTGGGCCCAGAGGAGGTGAACGAAGTCTTTCAGGAGTTTTATGGTAAACTGTACGATCAGGACCCCCAGCAGGAGGGGAAGGGATGAAGCAATTCATGGACCAATTGAGGTTTCCAAAGGTGGAAGAGGATCACGTGGAGGGACTGGGGCCCCGATAGAGTTGGAGGAGATTGTTAAGGGCCTAGAGAGTATGCAGTCGGGCAAGGCCCCGTGGCCGGATGGCTGTCCTGTAGAATTCTACAAGACATTTTCGGAACTGTTGAGTCCACTCCTGCTAAGGACCTTTAACGAGGCTAAAGAGAGAGGGACCCTTCCCCCCCCCCCCAACAATGTCACAGGCCTCGATCTCACTCATTCTCAAACGGGAGAAAGATCCACTACAATGTGGGTCCTACAGACTGATATCGCTCTTGAACATAGATGCCAAATTGCTGGCCAAGATTTTGGCCGCTAGAATAGAGGACTCTGTCCCAGGGGTGATAGGGGAGGATCAGACAGGCTTCGTTAAGGGCAGGCAACTGAACTCCAATGTACGGAGGCTCCTAAACATTATTATGATGCCCTCAGGAGGAGGGGAGGCAGAAGTAGTGGCTGCGATGGATGCAGAGAAAGCCTTTGACTGGGTGGAATGGGAGTACCTGTGGGAAACGCTAAGAAGGTTTGGATTCGGTGAGGGATTCATAGGGTGGGTCAAACTACTTTAGCCCCCGTAGCAAATGTATGCACGAACAGGGTGAGGTCGGAGTATTTTAGGCTTCACCGAGGGACAAGGCAGGGGTGTCCCCTGTGGTGGTATGCATTAGGGGTATTACGGTACCCTGTGATGCTGAGAGGCTATTGGTGGATAGACGCCGGGTCCCGATTGGATCAGCCACCTACTGGCTCCACCCAGTAAGGCGGAGTATAAGAGCCCGGGTTCTCCCAGCAGCCGCATTCTGTAACTGTGCTGCTGGGGAACAAGTCTGCGTAATAAAGCCATCGATTGACTTCTTCTCATCTCGTCTCGTGAGTGATTGATTGTGCTACACCTCCTCTCCCCGTTATTATTTGCCCTTGCAAAAGAGCCGTTGGCCATAGCGCTGACGGTTTCAAAGAACTGGCAGGGGTTGGTTCGGGGGAGAGGAGCATCGGGTCTCGGTCTGTGCGGATGATCTGCTCTTGTATATTTCGGACCCACTAGAGAGGATGGGGAGGCCATGCAAATTCTGACGGACTTCGGTAACTTTTCGGGGTACAAATTAAACGAGGAAGAAAAGCGAGATGTTCGTGATCCAAGCTAAAGAGCAGTAGAAGAGACTGGGAGAGCTTCTGCTTAAAATGGTATAGAAGAGCTTTCGGTACCTAGACATACAGGTGGCTCGAAACTGGGATTCCCTCCACAAGCTTAACTTATCCCGGCTGGTAGAGCAAATGGAGGGAGACATTAAAAGGTGGGAAATGCTCCCGCTTTCTCTCGCGGGGATGGTGCAGACCGTTAAGATGACGGTCCTCCCCAGATTTTTGTTTGTCTTCCAGTGCCTTCCCATCTTCATCCCTAAGTCCTTCTTTAAGCGGGTGAACAAGATCATTTCAGGATTTGTATGAGCAAATAAGACCCCGCAAGTAAAGAAACTGTATCTAGAGCGCAGTCAGGTGGGGGGAGGGGGAAGGGAGGGGGCTGGCGCTACCAAATTTTTGCAGCTACTACTGGGTGGCTAATATAGCCATGATTAGGAAATGGATATTGGGGAGCGGTTAGAGGCGGCCTCATGCAAAGGCACCAGCTTAGGGGCACTTGTAACGGCACCTCTGCCGTTCTTGCTGGCGCGCTACTCCTCAGGTCCGGTGGTGGCGGCGGCACTAAGGATCTGGGGTCAGTGGAGAAGACACAGGGAGGTGGAAGGAGCCTCAGTGTGGACCCCGATACGCAACAATCATAGATTTGTCCCGGGCAAGATTGACGGAGGGTTTCAAAGCTGGCATAGGGCAGGTATTAAAAGGATGGGGGACCAGTTCATAGACGGGACTTTTCCCAGCTTGAAGGCGCTGGAGGAGAAATTTAATCTGCCCCCTGGAAATGCTTTCAGATACCTTCAGGTATGCGCCTTTCTAAAAAAACAGGTGGTGACATTTCCGTTGCTACCCCCATGCAGGATACAAGATAGGGTGGTCTCCAGCACCTGGGTAGGGGAGGAGAAGGTGTCGGACATCTACCGGGAACTTCAGGAGGCGGAGGAAGCCCCAGTAGTGGAACTTAAAGGAAAGTGGGAGGAGGAGCGAGGCGGGAAGCTGGATGCAGGCCTGTGTGCTGATGCGCTAAGCAGGGTTAATTCTTCCTCATCATGTGCCAGGCTTAGCTTAATTCAGTTTAAGGTGGTCCACCAGGCACACATGATGGCAGCGAGAATGAGCAAGTTCTTTGGGGTTGAGGATAGATGTGCGGGAAGCCCAGCGAACCATGTCCATATGTTCTGGACATGTCCGGCTCTTAAAGGATTCTGGCAGGAATTCGCGAAGGCAATGTCCAAGATCCTGGACACGTGGGTGGTGCCGAGTCCAGAGATAGCGATCTTTGGTGTGTCGGACAATCTGGGTGTTCAGGAAGGCGAAAGAGGCCGAGGTTTTGGCCTTTGCCTCCCTGGTAGCGCGGAGACGGATCCTTTTAATCTGGAGAGACTCGAAACCCCCGAGTGTGGGTGGTGACATGGCTGGGTTTCTCAGTCTTGAGAAAATAAAGTTTGCTTTGAGAGGTTCCATGATGGGGTTCTCTCGGAGGTGGCAGCCGTTCCTTGACTTTCTCGGGGAGCATTAAAATGTCAGCAGCAGCAGCAACCCGGGAGGGGGCGGGAAATGTTCATTCACTGCATAGTCTTGTTTTTTTCTTTATATAATGTTAACGTTCACCTTGTTTTGTTAAATGTTATTAATGGTTATGTAAAAAATGTTGTTTCGATAAAAATCTGAATAAAAATAATTTAAAAAGAAGTGTAGACACAATAGAAGAAGTTTATCAGAATGATCATTTTGCCAATGATCTTTAAGCTTACTGCTCAGAAGATTCCTTCTTTGTAGGCATTATTGAAAATTGTGAGGGCAGCACGGTGGCGCATTGGTAGCACTGCAGTCTCACGGCGCCGAGGTCCCAGGTTCGATCCCGGCTCTGGGTCACTGTCTGTGAGGAGTTTGCACATTCTCCGCGTGTTTGCATGGGTTTCACCCCCACAACCCAAAGATGTGCAAGGTAGGTGGATTGAACACGCTAAATTGCCCCCAAGTTGGAAAAAATGAATTGGGTACTCTTTAAAAAAAAAAAATTATTCAAAATTGTGATGCTACAACAGATGTTTCATCTCCTCCTCAAATAGTACAATTTATTAACACAAAATCTGAATGGAACACAACGCTTCAAGTAAATGGTCCTGAAATCATTTTCAAACTTGGTACAGGAGCTTCTGCGAACTTGATCAACAAGAATGACCTTTTGCAACTAAGGTAACCTCCTAAAATCAAGAAAATAGATTGTCCATTGCATGATTATAATGGCAACGCAATCACCTCATTGGGATAGTGCTATTTATTGGTGACAAATCACGACACTGCCATATCAATAAGATTTGAGATTGTTGAATCAAACAGATCGTCTCTCTTAGGTGCACAAGCTTGTCAAGATCTTCACCTAGCTCAAAGAATTTATAACACACGTTCACCTCTTCCACCTGTTCTGGAAGACATACAAGGAATTCTTGATCACTTTCCTCATGTCTTTGAAAGCATGGATACTCTTCCCTTTCAAGATAAAATTCAGTTGAAGCCAGATGCCAAACCAGTGGTACATCCTTCGAGAAGAGTTCCTGCCCTGCTTTGTGAAAGATTAAAGCAAGAACTTGCACGAATGCAAAAACATGGCATCATATCCAAGATAACAGCACTGACTGACTGGGTCAGTTCAATGGTGTGCGTAAAGAAACCTTCTGGGGAATTAAGGATTTGCATATATCCAAAATATCTCAATAAAAATATAAAGCGTGAATACTATCCAATACCCAAGGGTGAAGAAATTACCAGCGAAATGGCGAATGCTAAAGTTTTTTCCAAACTGGATGCCTCCAGAGGATTTTGGCAAAGCAGTTAGATGACACAAGCAAAAAATTGTATATGTTCAACACACCGTTTGGTCGATACTGTTTCAACAGAATTCCATTTGGTATTATTTCAGCTTCGGCGATATTTCATCGTGTGATGGAACAAATGACTGAAGGTATTGATGGAGTACGAGTTTACGTGGATGATATCGTTGTCTGGTCACCTACATGCGAAGAGCACAATGCAAGGCTATTGCCAGTCTTCCACCAGATACACAGATTTGGTTTAAATGCAATTTTGATATCTCAACTTTAAAGTTCCTGGGAGATCAAATTTCGGAACATGCTGTGCGACCTGACGACAACGACAAGATTGCTGCCATACAGAAAATGACAGTCCCAGAGGACAAGAACGCAGTGTTGAGATTCCTAGGTGTTGTAAACTTTCTTGGAAAGTTCATTCCAAACCTCTCTTCCAGAACTAAAGCGTTACAACATCTCATCAAAAAGTCTACATTTTCATGGACTGATGCTCATCAAACTGAATGGATGGATCTGAAGCCACAATTGACTATTGCAAGTTCTTTCCTTTGTTGACCCCGACAGAGAAGATCATCCAGGAAGAAAGCCGGACAGACTCAATTCGTGAATCATCACAGTTGGACAGTTTGATCATTATTATTATTTGTTTTTTAATTTTAAAAATAAATTTAGAATATCCAATTTTTTTTTTTCCTAATTAAGGGGCAATTTAGCGTGGGCAATCCACCTAGCCTGCACATCTTTGGGTTGTGGGGGCGAAACCCACGCAAACACGGGGAGAATGTGCAAACTCCACATGGACATTGACCCAGAGCCGGGATTGAACCTGGGACCTCGGCGCCATGAGGCAACAGGGGATCATTATTATTTTTGCCTCACATGTTAATTTCGCACTCATATCATGTATTATGTACTGATATTATACATTTTTTCCTTTTAATAATGGAAAAGAAATTTCTAAAAAAAAAGGGGGATGGAATGATATGTATGTAGTCAGGATAGTGAAGGGTTACTAGTTACATCTATGTGTAAATCAAACACGAGAGGGCATTACTAATTCACTGTATTTAAGACAGCCTCTCAAGGAATTCTGGGAAAAATTGAAGAGAACATGGAGAGAGCAGAGTGAAAGCTGATTAGAAATATACAGCACAAGGTCAAGTCATAGTGTAGTTAGTAGTTAGATAGAATATTGAATACTGTAGTACCGATTCAATATCATTTGTTATCATCTATAACTCAGTAGAGTGCGCAAACTTCATTTAATTAGTAGTGTAATAATAAATTAGTTTTGTTTCAATCTTTTGATTGGTATATTCTTTGTCAACATTACATCGGTCATTCTGGAAGAAAAGACAAAGAATACAACATATTACCAGTCATGGTAATATAACAATACAGGCTATTTGTCTTAAAGTGGCAGGTCCATTAATCATCCATCAAACAACAATGTAACAGCAAAACAAAAAAGAAAGTGGCAAAGAAAGGAACAAACAGAAAGGACCCTTACTGTAATGACCACTAAATCTCACAACAGGCCAAAAACGGGATTAGCGTCGGCGCGATTTCGGTTTGCGATCTTACCTGCCCCACCCTCCGATGAAACGATCAGGTTCATGCCCAGGAAGGGCGCGAGCCTGATTTGCATACATTATAATATAATTAGTGGGCTTGACGCTGTTACTTCTGCCCTCAACGTATATTCCTTCCCAGTTGGTGCGAGGTCTCACGGGTGCAAACACAACTGGTTTTCAAAAATACAAGCCAGTTGTGATGACCGTGCTGGGGCACACAGGTAAGTATAGCCCCCGGGTGGTGTGGGTCATGTCTGGGCAGCACAGTTCCAGGGCAGCAGTGTCAAGGGCAGATCCTGGAGCTCTAAACTGGAGGCAGGGTATATTATGAAATGTGTTTATTATTATGTTCCCAGACCAGATCCAACAGTAGCTAGGATACTGGACAGAAACCCAATATTTTTTTATAACTTAATAAGTCTGTGAGGAAAGGATACTTTGCTCCAGGAATGATTCACGGAAACTAGGGATATGGCATATTAAAAAAATGCTTATTACTCACACAGTATTAAAATATCTTTAACATCACACAAGAAAATAGCTTACAATGACCCCTTAAACAATGCTAATCAATACAGTGACACAAAAACCCTTAACTGCTATCTTTATTTCCACTCAAACAAAAATAAGTCTCAGATCCCAATCCACTTTTACATACAGTTAGCAGACTCAGAAATACTTGCTGTAGAGAGATGTCTTTTGAGACTGTCTGAAAAGACAGACCTGTACCCTGTCAGAACAATGCAGAATCTCTGGCTGAATTTCTTCAGAAACCGCTTCTCAGCTTACCTTCCACTCACAAACGAACTCTGACCTTCAACACCTGACTGCTTCAAACCCTGGCTCCCATTAACTACATCATCTTAGTAAACTGAACACAATGGGCTGGATTCTCCATTCTGGAGACTAAGTGCTGACGCCAGCATAGAATGTGTGTTGACTTTCACAACTGGAAATTCGACGCTGACCCCTCACTGATTCCAGTATCGGTGAAGGGCTAGCACTGGTGCCGACTGAAATCACCACCGCCCGTGCCGAAAATGGCTGGAGAATGGCTGGGTCCCAGGCCGTGCATTGCGCCGGCCACGTGTGTAATCTAACCCGCAAACTGTGACACCACAGCCTGCCCCCTGTCCACCCCCTGGCCACCAGCCCCTCCCAACCCTAGCAGACCCTCCCCACCCCCCCCACCTCCACCCCCGGCCAGTGTCACAGATCCCAGCCAAGTGTGGCGGTGCTAAACACAATCCGCAGCCGGCATGTGGACTCAGACTACACGTGTCCCACGGGAACTCAGTCCATCGTGGGCAGAGCATCGTAGGTGGGCCGACCAATGATGCGCCAACGGTGCTGAAATGGCACGTGCCGCGTGTGACAATGACGTCATTTTGGAGGGGGCAGAGCATGGCGGACCAGCGTCAAACTGGCTCCGGCCCCGATTTCGGCATCGGAGCCCATTCTCTGCCCGATCACCGAGCAAAATTTCGACGTCAGGCTATGGATAATCCTGCCCAATGTCTCTAATTAATGATTCCGTGGGGAATCCTCATAATCTAAATAAAAGTCCATTAGCCCAAACTTTTACGATGCTTTAATTGTAACTCTGACTCCAAACCTGGATTTGCAAACCAGCATTTTTAAAAACACGACTGCAGCAGTCATACATACACCAACCTAAATTTTAACCCTTACGACACCAAATACGTATTGATCATATTATGCCACAGATACTTATACAGACTCCCGATCACAAAATGGGAAATATGTAAATTATGTAATTGTGGGAAGCATGGTAGCACAAGTGGCTAGCACTGTGGCTTCACAGCGCCAGGTCCCAGGTTCGATTCCCCGCTAGGTCACTGTCTGTGCGGAGTCTGCACGTTCTCCCCGTGTCTGCGTGGGTTTCCTCCGGGTGCCTCCCACAGTCCAAAGACGTGCAGGTTAGGTGGATTGGCCATGATAAATTGGTCTTAGTGGCCAAAAATGTTAGGAGAGGTTATTGGGTTAGGGGGACAGGGTGGAAGTGAGGGCTTAAGTGGGTCGGTGCTGACTCGATGGGCCGAATAGCCTCCTTCTGCACTTTATGTTCTATCTAAGTGGGATATGATTGCCCCTAGGTTCTGAGGTCCTTGCTGCAGTGCTGGAAGTACGCAACACAAAAACAGCTGTTTGACGGCAGAGAGCATCAATTACGGGGTGAAGCCAGGTGAGCGGGTGACTTATTTTACACTGAATTTGGCGGTGGATTTTACATAAGTGGCAATATTGCAGGCCTTTTTCTGATGGGAGGGTGTTGGTTATAGATAGTAAGTAGTAAATAAGTCTCCATAGTCTTCTGTTTATTATCTACTAGAACTATTTATGTATGTACAGTAAAGAGTACAAGCTAGGGCCTGTTTCCATGCTGAGGTCTATGCACATCTTTGTTCAGCACCACACTGACTCTGACGCTGGATCATGTGCTGCCTTACAGCACTGTGTGGGCGGAATTGTACTCCGTCCCCCATGTGCCAGACCCTTTTACTACAGATTCTACCCCACATTCTTTCCCATATTTCAGTTATCTGCTTGTGTTATTTATGCCCTCTCTGGTCCTAGCACTTTGGCACCAGTGCATATTTGAATATAAGAGAAATCACAGAAGAAGCATTCCATCAGAATTAAGACAAACTGTGGAAAATACTTGAGTCTTTTTTTTTATTAACTTGCTCATGTGGTTGTTTTGTATGTAATGCTTTGGAATTTGAACCCAGGTGCATTGCACTATGTACATAGTTCAACATTTGACCTGCCTTCCCACAAAAAATTGGCTGCTTTAGTTTGAAAAGATATCTTAAAGAAATGTTAAAACTGATAGTTTTGGACCACAGAAGAGACAATGCAGCTTGAGATATTATTGGATAATCTCACGATATATTTAGAATTGCTGCTTGGTTGCAACATTTTTTCCATTGAAAGTGATTTGCAGCTTTAAAATTACATGACCTCCTAAATTGGATTAAAAATAATAAAGCTCAGATTTACGTCAGCTGACGGATTGATTTACTTTACAGCCTTTGTGTGCGATTGCTGGGCCTTCCTTGTTCATGGGTGTATGTTTACCCAGAGAATATAAATGGCATTCTATGAAGTGATCATTGGCAAGCAGTGCTTCCTAAAGAAGGTTTTTGGCATTACAGCAAATCTAGCAACAAGCTCTTTCTTTCTGTTTCTGAAACACTTGTGTTCTCTACCACGATTCTAAGCAAAGGAAGCAACCATGGAAAAATTCTTGATGATGTATTGTGCATTACGTTTCTCTCTGTGAGAAGTCAGCCTTGTGTACTTGCTGCTGTTTATCTTGAACTGCATCAGCTTCCTACTCTTACCTGGTATTATACTTTACCTGTTACTCACGAGCAAATCCTTTGTTTCAATGCTTAACATTTTGATGGGATTTGGTCGCAAGACTTGAGGGTTGCTAAATTCACCAGTCTCCCAAATTAGACGTGGTTAACCTGCGCCCAGCCAAGCAATGCAGGCAGCATGCCAACTTTGTGCTGCCATGGCAGCACCGTGGCGCAGTGGGTTAGCACTGTGGCCTCATGGCGCCGAGGTCCCAGGTTTGATCCCGGCTCTGGGTCACTGTCCGTGTGGAGTTTGCACATTCTCCCCGTGTTTGCGTGGGTTTCGCCCCCACAACCCAAAAATGTGCAAACTAGGTGGATTGGCCATGCTAAATTGCCCCTTAATAGCAAAAAATTAATTGGGTACTCTAAATTTTAAGAAAAAAAACTTTGTGCTGCCAGATGCTTTAAGTGATTGCTGCATTCGGCCTGCATTGTTGTTGGCTAAACGCCATTTCAGGGGGCAATATAATGAGTTGATTGCACCAGTGTAAGCTAAACCTGTATTGGTTAAAGCTAGCCTACAGCTTAAAGGTGAACGTTCTGAGAGGCCTTTGTAAAATGAATCTCACCTGAGTAACATTGAAGAGTGGTATAACTTGGGAGAGAGCCCATTCCAAAGTTCTTGGATGCTGTGCTGAGGCCTTGGGGGAGGAAGTGGAAGGAATAAGGCTGGCCAGTATCTGCAGGGGGCCAGTCACACGGTTGGAAGCTCAGGGGAACAGATAACTGTGGAGGTCGAAGTGCAGCTTCATGGATCTTGATGCGGTGCTGCAAGAAGTTCAATGATCTCACTTGAGTGGCCAATTTGAGTGAATGCAACCTCAAATACCATTTCCCGCTGATGACACCACTAGCCTCAAACACTGCTCGTGGGCATAAGCTTAAGTAGGGTGCTCTTTCCAAGGGCCGGTGCAGACTCAATAGGCCAAATGGCTTCCCTCTGCACTGTAAATTCTATGATTCCATAATTCACCACACTCCCACCATTCAGCTGCCAACAATCTTGATCAACTGCGCCCCACACCTGTCATTCATATGTTCCACTGCGCCCTCACCTGCTTAGCACTGCAACAAATCTCACCGCTTGTGCACTCGGCCAGCTATTGAACCGGGGCAGCCACATCATCCAACCAGGATGCACCACACTTACTGACACGCTGCCGTCCCTCTGGCAGGACAGGGTGACACACAGCTGGAGGGAGCAAGAGCCAACCAGAGAGGACGAGGGGCACTGTGACGTCAACATTAAAGTTGACAGATGACAGCATCCTCATTTGCAATTTTCATTCTCACACGCTTCCTGCCACCGTTCCACCTCCCACCCCCGTCACTGTGCACTCTCTTCTGATTTACAAGCTGCAGGTGTAAGCATGCACCCCTTACTTTGCCCCATGCTCACACCACAACTCTGCCCTTCCGATATGCAGTGTGGTATGACACAGAGGAGCATTAGGACAGGTAAAGGCAGGGTAACGACATGTACTAACGGAATGCACAAGGTTCATTCATTGACTTTTGTATGAAATATAACATCGTTTCATTAATTTGGGTTGAAATGTTTGTTTTTGCTGGCTTTCATTATTGAGTCGTTGTGACAAGTAGTGACAGAGGGAGGGGAAGGTGTGGAACTGTTGGCGATCTGAGGTTGGAATTCCTGGTATCACACTCAGATCTTCAAGAACAGGCTGAGCAGACAGGGCCTGTACCAAGAAAAAGCCAAATACTGCGGATGCTGGAAATCTGACATAAAAACAGAAAGATCCAGCTGGTCTAGCAGCATCTTCCAGTCCCGCCAGTGGTGCCTCCCTGTCATGGATTCCACGATGGTGGTGAGTGCGAAGAACGGGAAACCCGTTGACAGCAGTGGGACCAATGGCGGGCACCTCCGCAACCTCAAACGTGCTGCGGGGGTGTGGACTCAAAACATTAACTCCCTCTCTTTCTCTCTTTCTCTCTCTCTCTCTCTCTCCACAGATACTTCCAGGCCTGTTGAGTTTTTCATACACTTTGATTTTTCGAAGGTTCTGTCTAGCATGCCTCTTCCTTTCTCCTCCTACACTTGACCCAAGTGTAGTTGGGTCAAAATCCTGGAATTCCCTCCCTAACTGCACTTTGGGTGTGCCTACACCTTAGGGACAGCAGTGGTTCAAGAAGGCGGATCAGCACCACCGTATGAAGGGCAACTAGGGATGTGCAATAAATGCTGGCCTAATATTTCTACATCCTGTAGAAAAGAACTTTAAAAAGTCAACATGGTGTGAAAGAGGATTAGGTATAAATGTGACCTGAATATGGAGTAGAAATTAAAGTGTTTGAATGTTAGGGTACCAAACTTCAACCAGAGATTTCTTTCTGAAAATACAAAATTAAAATTCTTGATGAGAAAAAAAAAATTCTTGATGAGATGGGAAAGGCAGTAGCTCTTACAAAGAATTTTAAAATGAGGAGAATGGCAAAAGATATTTGGAGCAATCTCCTGAATCAGATGAAAGTGATGTTTGGAGCTTCCAGACTTGAATGGAATTCTGTTTTAAATTTTCCTCCCCACCCTTGTTTTGGTAGCCATGATGTGGAGATGCCGGCATTGGACTGGGATGGGCACAATAAGAAGTTTTACAACACCAGCTGAAGGAAGGAGCTGCGCTCCGAAAGCTAGTGATTCGAAACAAACCTGTTGGACTTTAACCTGGTGTAAGACTTCTTACTTGTTTGGTAGTGAGTGATTCAAGTGCAAAACGCAAACCAATTTATGTTTCTGCTCTACACCAGGATCCGAGCTTATTTGGCATCTGTGTGTAAATGGAATATTGAGCTAAAACCACAATTTTGGATTCATTGAGAAATTGGACCCTGTTTGCAATGATTTTGTGTTTATTTTATATTAGCCAATTTAGTCTGCTCAGAGCCCCTGAGGAAAGCTACCATTTCTTTTAAGTTGCTGAACATAATTACGGTGATTTTCTTTTCAGCCAGCAACAAATTTTGGGCGTCCCAGTTGAATCTGGGCCCATTCACAGGCAGCGTCTCATTGCGGCGGCAGACATTTGAAACCCAATTGCATGGCACTGCTGTGCAATACTACAACCCATGCCAGGAGTGGGAGGCACAGTGGTGGCCCTGACATTTGTTGCTACGCATCAAAGTATGGAGTCTGCCAGCTTCCACACTGACTTGAATTCTGCCAAGTTTAAGATTGCTGTGTTTATAGCAATTGGAAACTCGAATTCTTACCACCCGCAATGCTTTGATTCTGGTTTGCTACCCTAAACAGGATCATCTGTGACAAGGATGTTGTTGCCCAAACACTGAAAAGTATCTTGGCCGTCATTGAAAACAAACAACATTTTTGAAATGTATCTTCTCATTTGTATTATATACTGAGTTACATATTGTGTTTGTGGCTCTTTCTTACAAAAGTCATGAATCGGATGAGGGAGAAGAAATGAGTTGGATAATTTAGACAGATGTCAAAATTATAAACAATCCATTCAGCAGTTGTTCCCGCCGGCCAGTGCACTGGTTGTAGAAATGTAGTACTGCTTTAGGCAAACTGACCTTAAGCATACTCGAGAGCCCATTCTGATCAGATTGTTCAGCTCATAATCAAATTGCTTATATACAAGCGGGCACACTGGGGAAAAAGTATTTGTTCCCTCTTGATTGTATGTTTGTAACACTCTGTCCAAGATCATTTTATTTGACTTCAGTAATTCATGCTTCTTCTTTTGTGTGTTTTAATTCCCTATGTGGAAGAATGATGTTAGTTATTTGGACAAAAATGGCGATCATTATCATCTTGTAACAAAGAAAAGGGAGAAATCTAATCAACATTTTTTGGGATATTTGACCTGCGAGGTGGGGGAGGAAAAGAGGCAGCTTTTTTACATTAGTTTGTTTCCTGAATTTGGGGGAAAAAATGCAGTCTGTCCATTGCATTTTCCATAAAACATACACCATCTTAAATTTATATGAACCAAACTGTGAGCAACTTTGGTGAACCATTTGTCTGGCATGAGCTTCCAACCCCATATTCTTTCTATCCCAAAGGCCACCTACTTCCACCTCCGAAGAATTGCCCATCACCACCACTGCCTATGCTCATCTACTGCTGTAACCCTCATTCTTGTTTTTATCTCCAGACTAGACTATTCCAATGAGGTGATGCCAGCCTTCTCCCATTTTATATCCGCCATAAACCTGAGTACATGCAAAATTCCGCTACCAGTATACTAATCCATAGGGTGAATTTGAAATTCAAATCCTAGTGCTCAACACCCCCCCCCCCCCCCACCCCACCCCACCCCCACCTCCCTCCACCCCCGCCATCTCTGTAACTGATCCCCAACCTCTATAAATCACAGAATTGTTATGGCACAGAAGGAGGCCAATTGATCCATCATGCAAGCATCAGCTCTCTAAATGGGCAGTATGGCTTAGTGCCAATTCCCTGCCTATTCCCCCTATCCCTGGATCTTAATTCTATTCAAATAATCATCTAATGCCCTCTTGAATGCCTTTGTTGAACCTGCCTCCACCACACTTCCAGGCCGTGCATTCCAGACCCGAATCACTCATTGTGTGAAAAGGTTTTTACTCACATCACATTCGCTTCTTTTGTAAATCACTTTAAATCTGTGCCCTCTCGTTCTTGATCTTTTTTACAAGGGGAAACGGTTTCTCCCTATCTAATCTGTCCAGCCGTTTCTTGATTTTGAACATCTCTATCAAATCTCCTCTCGGGCATCTTCCAACAACTCCAATCTATCCTTAGAACTGAAGTTGCTCATCCCTCGAACGATTCTTATAAATCTCTTCTGAACTCTCCAATGTGTTCACATGCTTCCTATAATGCAGCGCCCAGAACTGTACACAATATTCCAGTTACAACCTTTCTCCAGCTCAGGCCTTTCATGTTCCTTTGCTCCACAATAGGTGGCCATGTGTTATATTTCTTTGTTGTCGCAAAGAGAAAAGGAATAGAGGTTCCCATACTCTGGATTCTTGTAATGAGAGGTTGCTCATACAATCAAGATGGTGATCTTCTCAAAGCCTGTGCAGACATTCTGCCAATATCACTACACATTACATGACACCAGCAAGACTGTAGACCCAGATACATAACACAATGCCTTCAACTGTATGGGCTCTAAAGTCCAGAATGATTTCTTTAAAACAGTGCTTCCCAAGATTTTCTGCACAGTGACTCTAATTTGACGCTTCAAAATTGGTATGACCCCAGACACCAGCAAAAACAAAACAGGTGATTAATGTACAATATTTAATTGCTAAAGTTGCAAATTAAAGATAAATATACAGTACATCACATGCATTTAAATCTGTATTTTCAAACTATTTTGTGGGAATGTAATTTTCTGTATTCACTGGACCTAAATGTTCTGCTCCAGATTGGGAAGCACTATGCCAATGAGGGATTTGCTGCAGAGGGATGCCTTCCTAGCCCCACCCACTAACCTCAGCCCTCCAATTATAGCATGATCTCCGTCCCCCACTCACTGATCTCCCAATCACAGTGGGGTGGATTTGAACTTGGGGTGAATGGTCGGCGGAACAATCCAGTTTATACAAAAGGACATCTCCTCTGTGTTGCACTTGGCAACGATTTAGTTAATGTGAAGGAGCAGATCAAACAATAGGAGAGGCCCCATTACCTTTTATGCTGCTGGTCTTTCAATGTCTTCTTTAAGGAAGCACCATTTATGGCATAAACCCAACATTACAATGCCACTCATCCTTGCTAATGTGGTAACTTCTTGCTTGTGTACTGTTCCTGTCATAGTATTCTTACATTTGCCTGATTTACAACCAAATATGCCATTATGCTATTTTTTCTCATGTTTTAACTATCGGTTTGCATAAATCAGGAGTAAATAGAGTGACTGGCAGCATCCATTGAAAACTCTATTCTGCAAGGATTTTGGCAGGTCTTGAATGCAGTGATTGGTACAAATATAGCCCACCTCAGTACACCTCTAAATGTAATGATGAGGACCAGTGCTAAGCCAGTGCCTCAATATTATGGATAAGGTTCAGGGTCAGGCCCATTGATAGTTCAAGTTTAAAGTAAAATATATAAAAAGATAGGAAAATTAAGTCAATGGCCCAGAATTCTGTCCCTGTAGTATCTATTTACTGGCCACTAGGTAGCTTCCTAATGCCGAACCTGCTGGGCAGATGTGTGCACATTGCCAGCCAGCTATGTACTGCTTGCCACATTGGATAAGGTAGATAGATGTGTGGTGGCAGAAGTACACCTTTGACAACATTTTAAGTCAAGAATAATTTATTCAAGTCAGGATTCTGTGTTCCGCGCAGGACCACTTCCCATTTTCAAATGTCTCAGAGCTTCGCTCAATGTGCTGAACTCATACAGCAGGAGGGGCTGTGAACTAACCGGCAGCAAGGCTTTAAAAAAATGGGATGTGGATGCCGCTGGTTCAACCAGTATTTATTACCCATCCCCAGTTGCCCTTCAGAAGGTGGTGGTGAGTTGCCTTCTTGAACCACTACAGTCCTGGAGGTGTAGGTCCACCCACTGTGCTGTTAGGGAGGGAGTCCCAGGATTTAGCCTCAGCGACAGTGAAGGAGCGGCGATTTATTTCCAAGTCAGAATAGTGAGTGACTTGCAGGGTAACCTCCAGGTGGTGGGGTTGCCAGGTATCTGCTGCTCTTGTCCTTCTAGGTGGTAGCGGTTGTGGGTTTGGAAGGTGCTGTCTCAGGAACTTTGGTGAGTTACTGCAGTGCATCTTGTAGATGGTACACAAGGTTGCCACTATTCATTGGTGGTGGAGGGTTTGAATGTTTGTGGAAGGGGGAGCAATCATGCGGGCTGCTTTGTCCTGGATGGTGTTGAGCTTTTTGGGTGTTGTTGGAGCTGCACTCATCCAGGCAAGTGGAGAGTATTCCATTACACTCCCAATGTTTATAAGGTCCCAATATTTAACTGAATGTGGAGCCTGTTGGTGCAGGAATGGGCACGAAAAGAATACGAATCACAGTTGGCTTGCTCTTAAAACATGTAATTTCCCTTATATTACTTCTCCACATGGCCACGTTTGTTCCTCCTTGTGTCATTGTGTACATTGTGCGAAGCTGCATCATATGTGAAGGCCTTTCGCACCTATTAATTCATTTCTGCTCTTACAGCAGAATCTGGTGCATGACAGTAGGAAGGCAACCTGCAGAGGAGGAGATCTTTACAGTGCAGAAGGAGGCCACTCAGCCCATCGAGTCTGCACCCGCCCTTGGAAAGAGCACCCCACTCAAGCCCACGCCTCCACCCTATCCCCATAACCCATTAACCTCACCTAACCTTTTGGACACTAAGGGGCAATTTAGCGTGGCTAATCCACCTAACCCGCACATCTTTGGACTGTGGGAGTATCATCCGGAGGAAACCCACGCAGACACGGGGAGAAAGTGCAAACTCCACAGAGACAGTCACGCTAGGCTGGAATTGAACCCGGGACCCTGGAGCTGTGAGGCAACAGTGCTACCCACTGTGCCACTGTGCCGCTCTAAGATTAGTTCCGCCTCCTTTTTCTAACTTAAGCAGTGGGAGTATCATCCGGAGGAAACCCACGCAGACACGGGGAGAAAGTGCAAACTCCACAGAGACAGTCACGCTAGGCTGGAATTGAACCCAGGACCCTGGAGCTGTGAGGCAACAGTGCTACCCACTGTGCCACTGTGCTGCTCTAAGATTAGTTCCGCCTCCTTTTTCTAACTTAAGCAGAAGACTTGGCCACTAGTGCCAGACAGACAAATTAAGGAAAATATTGGGGCAGAATCTTGTGGAGGTTTTGGGGTCTCATTCTGGTAGCTGGTGAGAGACTTGAGAGAAGGACACCCAGACCACATGCCAATCAGAGAGTGGCGTGGGCAGCAACGGGCCTTCCTCTTGAATCATGAACCCGGGGGAAAAAAATCTCCCTATTGAGAGCTACTGGCCAATCAGAGGCAGCAGCTCTTTTGTTCAGCAGTACCACTGGGGAGGCCATAATTGCTGCTGGAAGGACAGGCATTAGATAGCTGAGATACCCAAGCCAATGGGTAAGGAATTCCGAGGGGGGAGGGATTTGTTGGCTGGGGATTGTGGGGAGGGAGATGCAGGGGATTGGCAGCAAGGGCAGTGTGCTGGCTCTCAAAAGACCCCCACCGTTGCAATATCTCATCACTCGATCAGACCAGTGACTTTGCCCATCACCCCAACTACCCATGGTCATTTAATGGCCACTTAAGGGGCAACAGTGCTGTCTCACTGGGTTTTGCCAGCGACTAGTAGAGAAATCTCTACTGGGGCAGCATGGTAGCACACGTGGCGAGCACAGTTGCTTCACAGCTCCAGGGTCCCAGGTTCGATTCCCCACTGGGTCACTGCCTGTGCGGAGTCTGCACGTTCTCCCCGTTGTCATAGTATACACCAGTATTTCATGGTGCAGCCACACACTGATGGACACACAGTGGGACCAATCAACACACACAACACCGCAGCCAATCACGAGTGAGAGCACACCCACTTATAAAGACAGGGGGCATCAGAGTTCCCGCTCATTCGAGTTGCAGCTAGCTAGGAGGACAAAGTTCACAGCCTGAAACACAGACATTCACCATGTGCTGAGTGCATCGACTGGTTAGGACAAGGCAAAGGTCTTTAGTTAAAGCTAGTATCGTATTAACCCACAGTCTGAGTATGTTTAAACAGTTAATGATTCAATAAAATAGTGTTGCACTATTTCAAGTGTTGGTGACCTGTATGTGATCCAGAACACCCAACACATCACCCGTGGCTGCGTGGGTTCCCTCCTCGTTCTTTGGTTTCCTTCAACAGTCCAAAGATGTGCACGTTAGGTGGATTGGCCATGATAAATTGCCCTTAGTGTCCACAAAAGGTTAGGAGGTGTGATTAGGTTAGGGGGATAGTATGGAACTGAGGGCTTAAATGGGTCGGTGCAGACTCGATGGGCTGAATGGTCTCTTTCAGCACTGTATGTTCTATGTATCTATGTAAATCAGCATGCTGTAAGACGTGGAAAATGAGTTAGAGAGGATAGTACTGTGGTTTAGCTACCGCTGCCTTTTCTCATATTGGCAGAAGGCTGTTATTAGTCTGTGACGCCAACATAACTAAAACAGAAGCGGAAAGCATTCATGAGAATGAGTGAGCAGGAGACAGTGGAGCTGGCAAGGCCGAGCTAATCAGAGGAACAGCTGAAAGATTCACTCTGTTGAAGAGGATCAGGAAGCAAGAGTTCAAGAATCTCACAAATAGATTTTTCCTGTGATTCAAAAATTGCTCAAGCCATGAGCCCGGAAGCTCCACAACACGTCACCTCACACAGGTGGAGTCCACTACCCACCAGTGAGAGACTCTCACACATGGAATTCACACTGCCATTAATTCTGGAGCATTTCACTTTTATGAATGTTACAATAGAGCATTTTCTATAGGAGTGTGCGTGACACCATTAATAATGTCTTGGGGGTCCTCATTCGGGGACAACGCAGGCTCTCGAACCATTGATCCTTTGAGGTCTGCCTTCCCCCCGAAAAATCAGTAGGAATGCTGAATCACGGTTTCAGCGCAAGGGCTGTTCGTGCACTGGGAATGCACATGATTTCGTTTTTCCTGGTGACAACACTGCTGTATCCCCCTTGGCCCCTGAACCAATGCGTGCCTTGGCGACAGAAAGTGAACTGGGGTCAGAAATCCCCAACACCCCCCCAGCTGCTGCAGTCGGCATCTGGGTCACCTCGGGCCAAAGGTCACTGACCATATAGCAGCTCATGAACACTTGAATGAGCTTGCCTCCTGCCATGTTTTAGTGGTGGGGCAGGAGGGGGTTGGTGGTCTTGGAAGGTAAATGAGCAGGATGAAAAATAATTGATGGGTCTTTCTGTAAGCCAATAAATCCAAAATGTGAATATGGCCCCTGGGCCTCAGAGAGAGATTAGTGTTGCTATTGCCTCCAGCTTCAGGCTGACTGACTCATTTAAATCTCTGGGATGAATGGGTGGGACAGGACGAGACTTGGATTAAGCAGCGTCAGCCCTGATGCATGCACCGCTCAGGACAAGCAAATTAATTTCTGGGTTGGGTCCTAACAGAGGAGGAAGGCTCCTTATTAATGTATTCAAGGGGCCAAACATCCACGAGGACGGTTGACCTGCCTGCCTCCAAGCCTCACCCTATACTAATCTGACGCTGTACGGGTGCAGGATGTTGTGATGTCTAAGTTAGACCTCTGTGCCCCTGTTTATCACTCTGAAAATAGCCAAAAACTAGTGGTTCCCTGTAGTGGCTGTTGGTCTTTGACATCTGCAATGCTGCTAAAAGCAACTTCAATACTCTCAGATGCTGCTGATAGTTGATTGAAAGAAGTGTGGGGGCAGATATTGGACCTGACGGTTCACATCGGTGAATGTGGGTCGTTCAGCTGAACCTCTCTTCAGTGAACTATTGCTGAATAGCTTGGGCTGCAGGCAGCAGTCAGACCCCAGGGCCCCACTCTGTTGCTTCTGGATGCTGATCGAGGAAGTGGCGAATGTGTTTGTTCCGGTGAACTATGCATCGGTCATCAGTTTAAAACCTAGATGGGCTGCAGGCTGACTAATGTTGCTGATACGTGCCTTGGCAGCCAGGAAGGAGCCAGAGACAAAGATGTTTTGGAATACAGTGACCTTGATTGCAGCAAGTGCCGTGCCAATGGTCGCAGTTAGCTGAGGTTCCTATGCAGCACGTGACGTAACATTGTCATTGTTTTCTTTGAGAACGGAAGCTGTCTTTTTCACTGGCCTTCAGAGAATAACAGCATGTTGTTCCAGGCTAATAAACATGGTTGAGTGCAGGGGGTGGGAGTGGGAGAGGTAGTGGGGTGGGTGGGTGGGGGCTGTGGTACAGGTTCCACAAACTCACAGCTCTTCCGATGTGCTTTCTCTCCTGTTCCGACCTGCTGCTCCTCGTCTCCCACCCATTCCCAGGGTGTAATTCTTAGAAGGATCAAAATCATGGAAAAACTGCAATATCCGATGTCCGTTAACAGTTGAGGTCAATAATGACTACAGGCATTCACAAGTCATTCACAGTTAAAAACACACCTCTGTTGCTCCAAGAAAAATGTGTCCATCTGAGAGTCATTTGGCTCTTCGAGTCTTGATTCGAAGAGATATCCAGTTAGTCCCACTCCTGTGCTCTTTCCCCACACTCCTGTAATTGTTCCTCCTTCAAGAAATTTACCCCTTCCTTTTCTAAGGCTACAACTGGATCTGCATCCACTCTCCATCAGACAGTGCACCCAAATCCTCATCTCAGAGATTCACCCAAAAACTAGTATGAATGTCAAGCGATGTTCCCTCTAAACAGGCGGCCCACACAGGACTTGTATCGTCGGCCTTGATTGTCGTGTCAGAGCAGGACAGATAGGTAGGCTGCAAGGGCAATGAAATGAATGATATAATAGCAATATAAAAGAGTTGTTAATTGGGCCTGAGGAACAGCCGGTTTATTTTTTTTAAAGCACTTGTCTTTGCAGGGGCAGGCCAGTCGATTTCGGCAGCGTGAGAACAGCTGGTGAGTGGTGAGTCAGTTTCAGCGGGAGCATTGTGGAAGGAGGTTGCTGGGAGGTAAGTCAACCTTTAAAAGCACTTGTCATTGCAGGGGCAGGCCAGTCGATTTCGGTGGGAGAACAGCTGGTGAGTGGTGAGTCAGTTTCAGCGGGAGCATTGCAGAAGGAGGTTGCTGGGAGGTAAGTCAACCTTTAAAAGCACTTGTCTTTGCAGGGGCAGGCCAGTCGATTTCGGCGGCGTGAGAACAGCTGGTGAGTGGTGAGTCAGTTTCAGCGGGAGCATTGCGGAAGGAGGTTGCTGGGAGGTAAGTCAACCTTTAAAAGCACTTGTCTTTGCAGGGGCAGGCCAGTCGATTTCGGCGGCGTGAGAACAGCTGGCTGGTTAGTCAATTTCAGCAGGAGCTGAGAATTTTTTATTTTTTTTATTTTAAATTAGTTTTTTAGGCGGGAACAGGAAGTCGACCCGCGGACGTCTGGGAAGACCCTCCCCAATAAATTCTGGTGGAGAGGAGCAGAGCATTAGTAATTGGGGACTCTATAGTCAGGGGCACAGATAGGAGATTTTGTGGGAGCGTGAGAGACTCACGTTTGGTATGTTGCCTCCCAGGTGCAAGGGTACGTGATGTCTCGGATCGTGTTTTCCGGGTCCTTAGGGGGGAGGGGGAGCAGCCCCAAGTCGTGGTCCACATTGGCACCAACGACATAGGTAGGAAAGGGGACAAGGATGTCAGGCAGGCTTTCAGGGAGCTAGGATGGAAGCTCAGAACTAGAACAAACAGAGTTGTTATCTCTGGGTTGTTGCCCGTGCCACGTGATAGTGAGATGAGGAATAAGGAGAGAGAGCATTTAAACACGTGGCTACAGGGATGGTGCAGGCGGGAGGGATTCAGATTTTTTGGATAACTGGGGCTCCTTCTGGGGAAGGTGGGACCTCTACAGACAGGATGGTCTACATCTGAACCTGAGGGGCACAAATATCCTGGGGGGGGAGATTTGTTAGTGCTCCTTGGGGGGGTTTAAACTAATGCAGCAGGGGCATGGGAACCTGGATTGTAGTTTTAGGGTAAGGGAGAATGAGAGTATAGAGGTCAGGAGCACAGATTTGACATCGCAGGAGGGGGCCAGTGTTCAGGTAGGTGGTTTGAAGTGTGTCTACTTCAATGCCAGGAGTATACGAAACAAGGTAGGGGAACTGGCAGCGTGGGTTGGTACCTGGGACTTCGATGTTGTGGCCATTTCGGAGACATGGATAGAGCAGGGACAGGAATGGATGTTGCAGGTTCCGGGGTTTAGGTGTTTTAGTAAGCTCAGAGAAGGAGGCAAAAGAGGGGGAGGTGTGGCGCTGCTAGTCAAGAGCAGTATTACGGTGGCGGAGAGGATGCTAGATGGGGACTCTTCTGCCGAGGTAGTATGGGCTGAAGTTAGAAACAGGAAAGGAGAGGTCACCCTGTTGGGAGTTTTTTATAGGCCTCCTAATAGTTCTAGGGATGTAGAGGAAAGGATGGCGAAGATGATTCTGGATATGAGCGAAAGTAACAGGGTAGTTATTATGGGAGATTTTAACTTTCCAAATATTGACTGGAAAAGATATAGTTCGAGTACAATAGATGGGTCGTTTTTTGTACAGTGTGTGCAGGAGGGTTTCCTGAAACAATATGTTGACAGGCCAACAAGAGGCGAGGCCACGTTGGATTTGGTTTTGGGTAATGAACCAGGCCAGGTGTTGGATTTGGAGGTAGGAGAGCACTTTGGGGACAGTGACCACAATTCGGTGACGTTTACGTTAATGATGGAAAGGGATAAGTATACACCGCAGGGCAAGAGTTATAGCTGGGGGAAGGGCAATTATGATGCCATTAGACGTGACTTGGGGGGGATAAGGTGGAGAAGTAGGCTGCAAGTGTTGGGCACACTGGATAAGTGGGGCTTGTTCAAGGATCAGCTACTGCGTGTTCTTGATAAGTATGTACCGGTCAGACAGGGAGGAAGGCGTCGAGCGAGGGAACCGTGGTTTACCAAGGAAGTGGAATCTCTTGTTAAGAGGAAGAAGGAGGCCTATGTGAAGATGAAGTGTGAAGTTTCGGTTGGGGCGATGGATAGTTACAAGGTAGCGAGGAAGGATCTAAAGAGAGAGCTAAGACGAGCAAGGAGGGGACATGAGAAGTATTTGGCAGGAAGGATCAAGGAAAACCCAAAAGCTTTCTATAGGTATGTCAGGAATAAGCGAATGACTAGGGAAAGAGTAGGACCAGTCAAGGACAGGGATGGGAAATTGTGTGTGGAGTCTGAAGAGATAGGCGAGATACTAAATGAATATTTTTCGTCAGTATTCACTCAGGAAAAAGATAATGTTGTGGAGGAGAATGCTGAGCCCCAGGCTAATAGAATAGATGGCATTGAGGTACGTAGGGAAGAGGTGTTGGCAATTCTGGACAGGCTGAAAATAGATAAGTCCCGGGACCTGATGGGATTTATCCTAGGATTCTATGGGAGGCCAGGGAAGAGATTGCTGGACCTTTGGCTTTGATTTTTATGTCATCATTGGCTACAGGAATAGTGCCAGAGGACTGGAGGACAGCAAATGTGGTCCCTTTGTTCAAAAAGGGGAGCAGAGACAACCCCGGCAACTATAGGCCGGTGAGCCTCACGTCTGTAGTGGGTAAAGTCTTGGAGGGGATTATAAGAGGCAAGATTTATAATCATCTAGATAGGAATAATATGATCAGGGATAGTCAGCATGGCTTTGTGAAGTGTAGGTCATGCCTCACAAACCTTATTGAGTTCTTTGAGAAGGTGACTGAACAGGTAGACGAGGGTAGAGCAGTTGATGTGGTGTATATGGATTTCAGCAAAGCGTTTGATAAGGTTCCCCACGGTAGGCTATTGCAAAAAATACGGAGGCTGGGGATTGAGGGTGATTTAGAGATGTGGATCAGAAATTGGCTAGCTGAAAGAAGACAGAGGGTGGTGGTTGATGGGAAATGTTCAGAATGGAGTACAGTCACAAGTGGAGTACCACAAGGATCTGTTCTGGGGCCGTTGCTGTTTGTCATTTTTATCAATGACCTAGAGGAAGGCGCAGAAGGGTGGGTGAGTAAATTTGCAGACGATACTAAAGTCGGTGGTGTTGTCGATAGTGTGGAAGGATGTAGCAGATTACAGAGGGATATAGATAAGCTGCAGAGCTGGGCCGAGAGGTGGCAAATGGAGTTTAATGTAGAGAAGTGTGAGGTGATTCACTTTGGAAGGAATAACAGGAATGCGGAATATTTGGCTAATGGTAAAGTTCTTGAAAGTGTGGATGAGCAGAGGGATCTAGGTGTCCATGTACATAGATCCCTGAAAGTTGCCACCCAGGTTGATAGGGTTGTGAAGAAGGCCTATGGAGTGTTGGCCTTTATTGGTAGAGGGATTGAGTTCCGGAGTCGGGAGGTCATGTTGCAGCTGTACAGAACTCTGGTACGGCCGCATTTGGAGTATTGCGTACAGTTCTGGTCACCGCATTATAGGAAGGACGTGGAGGCTTTGGAGCGGGTGCAGAGGAGATTTACCAGGATGTTGCCTGGTATGGAGGGAAAATCTTATGAGGAAAGGCTGATGGACTTGAGGTTGTTTTCGTTGGAGAGAAGAAGGTTAAGAGGAGACTTAATAGAGGCATACAAAATGATCAGGGGGTTGGATAGGGTGGACAGTGAGAGCCTTCTCCCGCGGATGGATATGGCTGGCACGAGGGGACATAACTTTAAACTGAGGGGTAATAGATATAGGACAGAGGTCAGAGGTAGGTTCTTTACGCAAAGAGTAGTGAGGCCGTGGAATGCCCTACCTGCTACAGTAGTGAACTCGCCAACATTGAGGGCATTTAAAAGTTTATTGGATAAACATCTGGATGATAATGGCATAGTGTAGGTTGGATGGCTTTTGTTTCGGTGCAACATCGTGGGCCGAAGGGCCTGTACTGCGCTGTATTGTTCTATGTTCTATGTTCTATTTCCTGCCCACTGCTGCCACTTATATTCTGAGCAGGACTTTAAGGAACTGGAATTTGCCTAATCCTGTTTCCTGTGTTTAAAGACATCCACTGCCCTTAGGTTAGAATTAAATGTATATGATATAAAAATATTCCATGATCTGTAAGTGCTTTGGAGCTGAAAACAACAATATTCCTGAAAGCCTGGTGGGTATACTATATGGCACAGTGAATGATAATAATGATTGTGGTGCTACTTGAAGCTCAGGGTTTCATTTGGACGCAGCTAACAATCTGAACACCAGATGGCACCAGAATGACAGGAACGCCCCTGAAGTGTAAACCCAGAAGAATGTCCTCAAAAGCTCAGACTTCTAACTCTGTAAACAGTGAAGTGAGAGAACAAGTGGTCTGCTATCCATGTACTTCACTTACTGTGCCACTGTCTGCATTATATTTGTGTATTCCGCAGCTAGCCACAGTATACTTATCACAAATTATTGGAGAGAAATGGAAATAAATAACTTGTATGAGAAGTTTTACAGTGGCTTTTTGTGCAGTACGTCCAAAATGCTTCCAAGTCCATGAAGCACTTTTCAAGCAGAGGGCAGGACCCAGACTTTGAGGTGAAATGGGGGTCAGAAGCTTGCACTGTGTGGAACAGGGACCTGGTGGTGATTTTTCCCGAATTGGTCGATGAGCAAAGGGGGCGGACCCGCTGTCCAGTCAAGGACCATGGATGCGCCTTCGAGGTTGGAGGGCCAAGGGGAGGCCTTCCAGCACTGAAGGAGCAGCAGGCTGCATATTCAGATAAGTGAGTGAGAGGGCACCACCATTTTGAGGTGCCCTCATTTCAACATTTTATAAAAATGTTAAAATAAAAAGTAGAATCAGCAACCCACGACTGTGGAGGAGAATGCTCTCGCCCCCACCCCCCCCCCCCCGCCCCCCCCCCCCCTCCCTTCCCCCCCATCACCCCCTCGGGGTCTGTCACAGAGACTGCACAGTTCCCCAACACATTTTAGATGCCTGGAGGATAATAGGAAAATTAGTCAGCCTCTGACAATAGGCCGTAAGCTGGCCTTTAAACATTTGCTGCACTGCTGGAGGGTGGAAAACCGTGCCACTCCCTACACTGACTCTGGGAAAATGGCTGGGGCTGGGATGGACTGGGGAACCGGCTCACTCTCACTGGTGCAAAAATCCCAAGCTTTCCTGAAGCAGGGTTTCTTCAGTAACGTGAGGAAGCCAGCGGTAGTGGAACAAGGATTTATTGAACTATGTACAATACTCTGTCCATGGCAGTAACTCTGTCCCAATCCAGTCCTTGTTTGGAAAACCAAAAATTCCGGGCCGGCTTTTTATGTGTAGGTCTTTAACAAGCTCCAGCTAGGTAGCCTCCGCCCGCTATCTGGGAAACTCGTACTCCACGAGTCCCAGGGGTGCAGGGGCTCAATGGAAGTTGTTGCTATATTTCAAATTTGTGCACTCTTAAGAGTTTATTTGGAGCGCCACCAATATTTTCAGATATTGGAATTAAAGATGTAATTGAGACTCGACATGGACCCTGACACCCAATTTAGGTTCTCCAACATGGCTCTTGGTGCCTCCAAGTGAGTGTTTTTGCTTATTTCAAAGCAGGAACCCAGAGATCAGAATAGCTGCATTTCCCCAGCCCAGCATACCCCGCCCCCCCCTGCCCCCCTCCCACCCCACCCAATCAGAAAGACCATCAAAGCAGCCAGTGAATGCTTTGACTGCTGGCCTTGAGGCCTTCAAGGATCATTTGGGAAGCTAAATGAGTCTTATTATTTATTTAATTTTTGGGGGGGGACAAGGAACAGATTTTCATGTTCCTCAGTGTGAGGCCTATCAGTGGTATGGGAGAGGACACTTTTCTATTTTGGCCTGAGTTTGAATACTGAGCCCTCTCAGGTCAGGTAAAGTAAGATAAGGGGCGTCATTCTCCGGCCCCCCAGCAGTTCGGAGAGAATGGCCGTTGGCCGCCGTGAATCCCGCCCCCGGCCGGTTGCCGAAGTCTCCGAAGGGAGAAAAGTCGGCGGGGCGTTAATGTCGCCGCTGCCCGTCGGAGAATGGCACGGGTCTGCGCAAGGCAGGCCGATTTTCGGCCTGCCGATATTCTCCCTTCCGGATGGGCCGAAGTCCCGTCGACGTGATGACCGTTCACGTCGACGTAAATCAAACCTCCTTTTCATCGGCGTGACCCTGTGCTCCAGGTTCACGCCGACCAGCGTGGAGGTGAGTGACGGCCTGGGGGGTTGGCTCTGGGGCAGGCGATGGCGTGGCCGCAGTCTGAATGTGTGAGGAGAGGTGTGTCTCGGGTTGTGTGTGTGTGTTTACACAACGCGGGGGGGGGGGTGTGTGGTGGTTAGAGTGGGCTGGGCTCCGGGGGATTGCCGGGAGGGGGGGTCTGTGCCAGGGAGGGGGATGGGGGGTCCGTGCAGGGGAGGAGGTTGGGGGGGGGGGTCCCGTGCCGGGGGAGGGGGATGGGGGGAGGGGTCCGTGGCCGGGGTGGAGGTTGGGGGGGGGGGGTCCGTGCCGGGGAGGGGGATGGGGGATCCGTGCCGGGGGAGGATGTGTTGGGTTAGACATCAGGCAGTGATCAGGTTGATCTGGGGAGGGGGGATATTAGGGGAGGGGGGATATGGGGACGGGCTGTCGGTGGATCACTTGCTAGTACGCACCGACCTCTGCATCAGCAACCTCCCGGTCGTCAGGTCCGCCAGCCAGTTCCAGGGCCCTTTCCTGGTGTTCGGTCAGTGGCCTCTCATCAGCGGGGCCTCCTCCAGTCCTCACATGCTCCCTATTGTTGTGTGCGCGCTTCTCCTGTGGGGGGGGGGGGGGGGGGGGGGGGTGGCAGGGGTAAAAGGCAACACTGTTAGGCAGGTATATGAATGCACGCCATCGGTTGCGCGTGCATTGCAGAGGTTAAGGTTAGGGCTGGATTCACTTGGGGACATGGGGGGATATGGGGGGAGGGGGGGGATATGGGGGAGGGGGGGATATGGGGGAGGGGGATATGGGGGATATGGGGGGAGGGGGGGGATAGAATGGGGGAGGGGGGGTATATGGGGGAGGGGGGGGATATGGGGGAGAGGGGGGGATATGGGGGGATAATGGGGAGGGGGGGGGGATATGGGGGGAGGGGGAAGGGGGTATATGGGGGAGGGGGGGGGATATGGGGGGAGGGGGGATATGAGGGGGAGGGGGGGATATGGGGGAGGGGGGATACGGGGGATATGGGGGAGGGGGGATATGGGGGGAGGGGGGATATGGGGGATATGGGGGAGGGGGGATATGGGGAGGGGGGGGATATGGGGGGAGGGGGGATATGAGGGGGGAGGGGAGGATATTGGGGGAGGCTCACCCTGCCTGCTCTGACGAGGTCGTTCACCTTCTTGTGGCACTGGGTGCCTGTCCGTGGTGTCAAGACCGCAGCGGGTGACGGCCTCTGCCACTTCCCTCCACAGACGCCGGCTGTGGCGTGTGGGGCAACTCTGTGGCCGTGCCCGGGATACAGGGCGTCCCTCCTCTGCTCCACCGCGTCCAGGAGCGCCTCCACATCCCGTGACTCGAACCTCGGGGCTGAGCGGCGGCCAGCCATCCAGTCGGGTGTTGCGGTCGGGTGTTCCGGTCGGGTGGGGGGAGCAGCGCGGCCTTATGAGCCGTCACGCCGTGCGGCGCGTATGACGCTGCACGGGCGTGAACCACTGCGCAAGCGCGGATCCCGTTACGTCGCTGCTAGCCCATTTCGGGCCGGAGACCTTCGACCCATTTTTCCGACGTGACGCAAGTCGGATTTGCGCCGTTTTTTGCGCCGATCGGCAGACTTTCCGCCGATAACGGAGAATTTCCAGATGTTGGATGAAGTGCACATAAATACCCCCATCTAATTAGCATTGGGGCCACTTGGCACCTGTCAGCATTCGCTGATGCAGCTTCTGGTAAGGTCTGGCAGGTGATGTCGCATCGCCAGAGGACTCGACCTCAGAAAATCCTTAAAGTTGGTAAGATTCAGCGTGATGTGTGCCAATCAGGAACCTTTTACACCCCTATTAAGGGGTGACAGCGGTGGCACGGCGGTTAGCACTGCTGCCTCACAGCTTCAGGGAACCTAGGATAAATTCCGGCCTCGGGTTACTGTCTATGCTGAATCTGCATGGGTTTTCTCCGGGTACTCCGGTTTCCTCCCACTGGTTAGGTGGATTAGCCGTGTTAAATTGCCCCTTAGTGTCCAAAAGGTTAGGTGGGGTTAAGGGGATAGGGTGGAGGTGTGGCCTTAAGTAGGGTGCTCTTTCCAAAGGCAGGTGCAGATCCGATGGGCCGAATGGCCTCCTTCTGCACTGTAAATTCTATATTTACACCAATGACTGGAACTTTCCATTCGTTCAAGCTGGCCGGATGGTGCACTCCCGCTGCGGGTTTCCAAGCGGTGAGGGTTGCATTCAACGGGAATCCCCATTGACAAAGGCAGGAGAGGAAGGTCCCGTGCTGGCCAATGGAGGGCCACTGCCACCGTTAACATGCCGTGGGTTGTGTGGAAAATCCCGCCCATATTCTCAGATGGGGAATAGCTTCCTCTTTGGGCATTATGTGACATTTGACCTGCTCCTATTGTCTATTTCATGGGTGGAATTTTCCCAATATCTGGTAGAGTGTCAGATTCAGACTGAAAACTGGTGTGTGTCACACCAGGTTCTCTGGCATTCAGTACACTGAGAATCTGGGGGCATGGTTTGTGCCGTCACTCTGGCTGGAACCTGATAGAACCAGCAAGGCACAGAGATCGGGCCATCACCTTTAAATGCCGCCCTGATCTTGGCTAAAAATAAACTTTCCCTCACCACCTCCCACGGACATGGAGAACCTCCCCCCCATAAGCGTGATGATATCCCTCAATTTCCCCAACCTCCTCCACCATGCAAGCACTCGAGACATTCACCTCAAACCACCCCCCATCCACCACCAGTAACTCCCACCTCAAAGGCATCACCAACCCCACCCTAACCAGGCTCAGAGGCATTGGCTCACCCCTTCACAGCCATCAGCCTCCCCATCACATACATCGACCCTTCATCTGCCTCCAGGCATCGCGCCCAACCCCTACACCACATATCCCCCCATTGGGGATCCCCAGGGGTCCCACCCAGGCAGTGCCAACCTGGCACAGCCAAGATGACACCACCAGGTTGGCACTACCAGGGGCAATGTCAGGGTGGCGGGAGAGTGCGAGGGCGCTGCCCAGCCATGTCCCTCATTAGCTGAGGGCTATACTTAAAAGTGCGTCCCTGGCATCGTCACCACAACCACTGCGGTAGTGATTTGTGCCGACATGATGACTTGCCAGCTGGGTGGACGATATGGTAAGGATGGAAGTGGCAGTGTTAAGCCTTATAATTAGATGCACATTTATTTTAAAATATGCTAATCAGGCTCATGCCCTTCCTGATCTCGTCATCAGAGGGGGGCGGAAATGATATTAAACCGCGACCATTACGGGATTTGCGGCAGTGCTATGTCTATGTCTTAGAGCTATGCAGAGATGACACTAGTGTCTGTTTGTAAGGATCCTATTCCAGTGCTGTAAAATTTCTGCACCGTGCTTATGGCACTTTGCTCCCAGCAACTTCTACCTTTCTGAAGGTCTCTGAGGACTATGCCAGATCCTCACAATTTGAAGTGTGCTTCGATGTGGTGACGGAGCAAAATCACAGCTGCTCATCAGAAATGTATCCTCATAATCACTGGCCTTGACGTATTGTGGTTCCCTATCCTATGCGGTTTCCTCCCACAAGTCCCGAAAGACGTGCTGTTCGGTAATTTAGACATTCTGAATTCTCCCTCCATGTACCCGAACAGGCGCCGGAATGTGGCGACTAGGGGATTTTCACGGTAACTTCATTGCAATGTTAATGTAAGCCTACTTGTGACAATAAAGATTATTATTATTATTATCTCGATGTACTTCAGAGCAAATTTGTCATGAATGGTGGTAGTACTGAGGAACAATGCTAATCCTTTCACATTTGATGGGGTCAGATGCATAACAATTGCTTTGACATTGTTGTCCGTAAGATTTATTCCAGTTTGTACCCTACAAAGACAACCTTGGCTGCCACAAGTGTATATTTGTACTTTTTGAAAGCAACATCTTTTGGACTATCTGGGTGGATGGCTTTCTCCAAGGCTAAATCATCATCTTCCATGAGGTACCATTTGCTAATTTGTGGAATTGAAGTCTTTTCAATTAATTGGCCACTAATTACTTAATTGGTTAGTAGGCCAAGTTAATTGTTCTCTTCTCTGTGCCGGCCCCCGGGCAATATGGTGGAGCCCTACAGGGGCCTGGAGCGGAGGAAAGGAGGCCCCCACGGAAATAACCCACCCGCAGGATTGGTCGGCCCCGATCGCGGGCCAGGCCACCGTGGAGGCCTCCCCGGGGTTGGATCCCTCTGCGCGCCAGCCCCACCCCCCCACTCCCCCCATCCCCAGGACCGCCCCCCGCACACTTACCTGCCAGTTCCCGCCGTGCGTGAGATGAGTAATGCACGCCGGTGGGACTGGCCAAAATTCGTCGACCACTCAGCCCACTGGGGCCGGGGGGGCCGCTGTCAATGGCCCCCGACCGGCGTGGCGGGAATCCCGCTGCTGCCCGAAAAACGGTGCTGGAGAATAGGGCAGCTGGCGTCGGGGCGGGATTTGCGATTCCCCCACCAGGATTCTCCGACCCAGCGGGGGTCGGAGAATCCCAGCCCTGGTGCTGGAGATGGTAAAGTTTAACTTTCTCCATTGTTTTGTTCCTATTTTATGTCTGGGTGCTTTGCAGAGATGACACGAGTTTATATGGCCCATAAATTCTGATCTCCCAGATGTTGTATCTGGGAGGTACCCTGGAGATGTGCTGGGAGACAATCACCACTAGTCCCCACCAGCCACCACCCAAGAGGTCCCTTTGTAGGGATTGCACCCCTGGAAGTTCAAACTTCTGTTGGGCAATTACTTGCACTGGAAACCCATTTAAATCTTACAGGAATAGGTACCCAGGAAAAGTTAGAATTAAAACCATTTCTAACTCTTGGGTTATATCAAATGGATGCTGACTACAACACCCATCCTCCCACTGGACACTCCCAACTCCTTGACCAACCCTCCCCTAGGTACCCTCCTACTGGACCCCCATGACCCCCAACAATCCCCCCCCACCCCCGAAACCATCTGATGCCTCCAATTGACTACCCAAACCCCCTCCACTGACCACCTGAAGGACTGCCCATTGACCTCCCAACTCCGCACTGACTGATCACACCCACGCTGATCATCTGACCCCCCTCCCGACTGATCGTCCAAACACCCCCCCTCCCCACCACACTGACCACTCGACTCCGCCCCCACCTCCACTTCCATACTACCAACTTACCTTACATACCTTCTTCCTGGCTTCTCAAAGTGGCTGGACCTTAAAGCAGGCAGTCTAATGGCAGCTATTGCCTTAAAAAAGTGGGCATAACTTCACATACCGCTGATACTGCTGCATTCGACAGAAGGACCCGAGAACCCACTGAGCTGTATTATTCTCACCTGGCCCAAATCGAAAGGTCGGCGAGAAAGCTTTGGCTCCATTTCAGTATAAGTAAATATGAGCAGACTGGCAATCCAATGATGATGACACTCCATGGAAGTTCTGGCCCAATGTGTGTAACTGTTTTGGTCGCAGTGCTTTAAAATATCTGCTCCATGCTTATAGCTTACGCTTCCAGTAACTTGTACAGTTTGCTTACTTTTCTCTGAGTCCACACCAAGGCTCAACCAATCAAGCACAGTGAGCATCAACAGTAAACACACTCACATATACAAATGCAGAACAATTGAGCAAGTGAACACTGTTGGGGGCGATTCTCCGATATGGAGTGTTTACGCCGTCGTGAACGGTGTCGCATTTCACAAATGGTGCGAACCGGGCCTTGGTATGACCGATTCTGGCCCCCACAGGGGGCCAACACGGCGCTGGAGCGGTTCACGCCGCTCCAGCCTCCTTTCGCGGCGCCAAATATGCGCCGCACCAACCTGCCCATGCGCAGTTGGGCCACGCCAACCTGCGCATGCGCGGGGGACTTCTTTAGCACGCCAGCCCCGACTCAACATGGAGTCGGTGTTCAGGGTCGGCGCGCCAGAAAGTAGGCCCCGGGGGGGTAGAGGCCGGCCCGCCGATCGGTGGGCCCCGATCACAGGCCAGACCCATCGGAGGCCCGGAGCTCCCCCACCCCCCCTCCCCCCCCCATAGGCCGCCCCCCCCCCCCCCCCCGACCATTCCCGCAGAGTTCCCGCCGGCAGCGACAAGGGGTGAACGGCGCTGGCAGGTCTTTGTCGTATCGGCGCGGCCGCTTGGCCCTTCCGGGCCGGAGATTCCAGCGGCCGGCGCCAAACGTGCCACTGCAAATGGTGCCGATTCTCCGCATCTCGGAGAATCGCGCTCCGGCGTCGGGGCGCGATTGCGGCAATTCTCTGGCCCGGCGTGGGGTTCGGAGAATCGCCTTCTGTGCCTGCAACCCTGTCGCATATCTTTCTTTTGTACTACCAATTTTCAGTGATTTGGACTTCAGCATTTATTTTGCACACGTCATCGGAATGATTTTTCCTTAAGTGGCAGAAGAGAGCACCAGTAAATTTCCTCAGAGTGGATCAGTAATTAAATAAATGGCACTGAGGAAAGGCAGTTTGGTTGGGAAGGAGGTCGTTTTGACAGTTCAATCATTCCTGAGGAAGAATCTAATTTTTTGCAGCGATAAATATTCTGCTTTGCAAAGGCCTCTCACTGTCACTGTTTCTCTCTTTTCACACATACAAAAATAAACATTTGTCTTCACAAACTAGATCTGGAAGTGTGTTGTCACTGTTTTATAAAAAACCCTGAAATCTAGACATGTGAATAATACCACAAGCTCTGCTCTCTAAAAATACAAATAAAGCCAAAATCTTTCTTAGGTTCTTGAAACAAAACAAGTGCCTACAGTCAGGGAAATAATGAAAAAGCCTTTGACTAAAGCTCCATTGTCCTCAGAATATTAAAATACACAATTAAGAATAGACACTGAAGTAAAATCTCAAGCCTCTTGAAGAAACACAACAGAGAAAGGCACAAGGACTGGATTTTCACGTTGGGCTCGGAAACTGCGAGTTTGGCCAATTCCCCAGTCTGCATAGATCAACCTCTGCTCATACCTGCCATATTTTTATCTTCTGGACATGCGGTGGGCAAGGTTTGGGTTTCCCGAGTCCCACGGCAGCACTGTTGGAGGAGGGTGGGTGCCAGGCAGTCTGGTTTGAAGGCCCACCTTGATTCACTGGGTCTTCGGCCCAGTTCTCCAACATATTTCTTAGCTCCCTAATCCTCACCCTGTCACCTCCACACCCACCTCCATGCCCCCTCCACACCCAAAGAATGATAGAATTCCTACAGTGTAGAAGGAGGCCATTTGGCCCATCGGGCCTGCACCGACCCTCTGAAAGCGGGTCCCACCCCCCGCCCTATCCCCGTAACCCCACCTAAACTGCACATCTTTGGACACTAAGGGGCAATTTAGCATGGCCAATCCACCTAATCTGCACATCTTTGGACTGTGGGAGGAATCCGGAGCACCGGGAGGAAACCCACGCGCACACGGGGAGAAAGACAGTCACCCGAGTCTGGAATTGAACCCAGGTCCCTGGCACTGTGAGGCAGCAGTGTTAACCACTCTGCCACCTTGCCTCAAAACTGCCCATGGCCCCTGAACTGCAGCAAACTATTGTACTCGCACCAAGGAGAGAAAAGTTTGAAAAGCCAAAGGAAAGAGTGAATAAATTTGAAAAACTACCAACCCTTCTGACTGCCCAATGTTTATTCACAAATATTCCTGAGTGAGCACAACATGTTCCTTTAGGCCTAATTCTATTTCCCCTCATCCTATTTCCTCTTTCTCCCATAGAAAATAAATTTATGGGAATAAATATTAAGCTTAGAAAAGAGTGACCCTTTGTACTGCAGCTCTAACATATGGTAGCATCATACTTGGCTGCACTTATCTTTGCTTCCCTCCTCCTCTTTACAATCTCAATAATCCAACGAAAGGAGACACCATGGTCAAACTATCACACTTCAAACACGTTTCAAAATGCACCAGGAACATTGAATTGCTTTGAACTTTAAAGGCTGAGATGGTAAACACAGGGGCCATTGTATGCACAGTCAGTTAATCTGTTTTTAGTTGAGGGAATAATATTGGCTGTGTGGTGAACGTATTACTGCTACAATTCACCACTGTATTGTATTGCATTATGTTGATGCCCTTGTGGGCTCCATCTGTGGCTCTGCCCCCTCGGGGTTGGTGTAGAGATCTGCAGCCTGTAGGCGGCACTCAGTACAGAGCAGTCGCAGGCAGGCACAGATCAGGCTTATTAAAACCACTGTTCACTTCTACTAATCGTCTTGTGTGAATTGATGGTTGCATCAATTTAATAAGCTAAGATATCGCATTGGAAGCAGCCCTCAAACCTGATTGACTGGAACTCGACCCACAGGCAGCTGAAGCAAAAGGAATCTTTTCACACTGGCTCCACTGCTTTGAGGCCTACCTCGCCGCCTCCTCCTCGCCCTCCATCACCGAGGCACAGAAGCTGAGTCTCCTCCACGCCTGGGTGAGCCACAGAATCTCTGTGCTAATCGAAGACGTGACCACGTACGCAGACGCGGTCGCGATCCTGAAAAGACATTACGTGAGGCCGGTGAACGAAGTGTGTAGCGCACAAAGACTCCATGAGACGAATATAGTGAAGTCGATGAGGCTTTATTAAGCGTGTCTGTTCCCCAGCAGCCCGATAGTAAACTGGCATGCGGGGGAAGACACCGGCTTCTTATACTTCGTCTTCAGGGCGGAGCTTGAGGTCGACGGCCAACCAGGACCCGGGATCTGTCAGCCAATGCCATTAGGGCTTCCAGTCCCACATGACCCCCAATACATACTACCACATTCACCCCTTGTCAAAAATGAACCCGGCGGGGTGATGCTTCGTATGGTGGTAAGGGTTTACAGGGCTGGTCCTGGGAGTATAGAACAGTTACATGGTAGTACAGTATTGGACAGTTTCGTCCTGTTACAACTATTTACAGAGGGTATAGGAAAAACAAAATGTTCATTGAACAGTCCATCTTTGTTTTATATCGACGCCACGAGTCGGTCGGGCGGTCTGGTCGTCCGTGTCGATCGCCTCGGCCCCGGCGGTGGTGGTGGTGCTTGTACCAGTGTTGTCGCCTCCGGGAGCTGCACGGTTTCAGTTGTCAGTGCAAAGGGGAGGGGGACTGATCCTCCTGGGAAGGGGGCGGTCGCGGGGTGCGGCGGTGGCAGGAAGGAGGGCGGTTGGGTTGATGGTGTCGGGGGGGTGTGCGCGGTGCCGGCGGGCGCCAGATCCCGCAGGGAGACCGTGTCCTGTCGGCCGTCGGGGTACTCCACGTAGGCGTACTGGGGGTTTGCGTGGAGGAGGTGAACCCTTTCGACCAACGGGTCCGCCTTATGTGCCCGCACATGCTTTCGGAGCAGGATGGGTCCTGGGGCCGCCAGCCAGGTCGGCAGCGACGTTCCAGAGGAGGACCTCCTAGGGAAGACAAGGAGACGCTCGTGCAGCGTTTGATTAGTGCTTGTACATAATAACGACCGGATGGAATGGAGAGCATCCGGGAGGACCTCCTGCCACCGTGAAACTGGGAGTCCCCTGGACCGTAGGGCCAGTAGGACGGCCTTCCAGACCGTGCCGTTCTCCCTTTCTACTTGCCCGTTCCCCCGGGGGTTGTAGCTGGTCGTCCTGCTTGAGGCTATGCCCTTGCTGAGCAGGAACTGGCGCAGCTCGTCACTCATGAAAGAGGACCCCCTGTCGCTGTGGACGTATGCGGGGTAACCGAACAGTGTGAAGATGCTGTTCAGGGCTTTAATGACTGTGGCCGCGGTCATGTCGGAGCAGGGAATGGCAAAAGGGAAGCGGGAGTATTCGTCCACTACATTAAGAAAATATGCGTTGCGGTCGGTGGAGGGGAGGGGCCCTTTGAAATCGAGACTGAGGCGTTCAAAGGGGCGGGAAGCCTTAATCAGGTGCGCTCCATCTGGCCTGAAAAAATGCGGCTTGCATTCCGCGCAGATGTGGCAGTCCCTTGTGACTGTACGGACCTCTTCTAAAGAGTATGGGAGATTGCGGGACTTGATGAAGTGGTAAAACCGAGTGACCCCCGGGTGGCAGAGGTCCTCGTGGAGGGTTTGGAGGCGGTCAATTTGTACGTTGGCACATGTGCCGCGGGATAGGGCATCGGATGGCTCGTTCAGCTTTCCGGGCCGGTACAAGATCTCATAGTTGAAGGTGGAGAGCTCGATCCTCCACCTTAAGATCTTGTCATTTTTAATTTTGCCCCGCTGAGCATTATCGAACATGAAAGCTACCGACCGTTGGTCAGTGAGGAGAGTGAATCTCCTGCCGGCCAGGTAATGCCTCCAATGTCGCACAGCTTCCACTATGGCTTGGGCTTCCTTTTCCACTGAGGAGTGGTGGATTTCTGAGGCGTGGAGGGTTCGGGAGAAAAAGGCCACGGGTCTGCCCGCTTGGTTAAGGGTGGCCGCTAGAGCTACGTCGGAGGCGTCGCTCTCGACCTGGAAGGGGAGGGACTCGTCGATGGCGCGCATCGTGGCCTTTGCGATGTCCGCTTTGATGCGGCTGAAGGCCTGGCAAGCCTCTGTCGACAGAGGGAAGGTCGTGGTCTGTATTAGGGGGCGGGCCTTGTCTGCGTACTGGGGGACCCACTGGGCGTAGTACGAAAAGAACCCCAGGCAGCGTTTCAGGGCTTTTGGGCAGTGCGGGAGGGGAAATTCCATGAGTGCGCGCATACGTTCGGGGTCGGGGCCTATTATCCCATTGCGTACTATGTAGCCCAGAATGGCTAGCCGGTCGGTACTAAAAACGCACTTGTCCTCGTTGTACGTGAGGTTCAAGGCTTTGGCGGTCTGGAGGAATTTTTGGAGGTTGGCGTCGTGGTCCTGCTGATCGTGGCCGCAGATGGTTACATTGTCGAGATACGGGAACGTGGCCCGTAACCCATGTTGATCAACCATCCGGTCCATCTCCCGTTGGAAGACCGAGACCCCGTTTGTGACGCCAAAAGGGACCCGTAGGAAATGGTATAATCGCCCGTCTGCCTCGAAGGCTGTGTACTTGCGGTCACTTGGGCGGATGGGGAGCTGATGGTAGGCGGACTTGAGGTCCACGGTGGAGAAGACTTTATACTGGGCAATCCGATTGACCATGTCGGGTATGCGGGGGAGAGGGTACGCGTCTAGTTGTGTGTACCTGTTGATGGTCTGGCTATAGTCAATGACCATCCTTTGTTTCTCCCCTGTCTTCACTACTACCACCTGCGCTCTCCAGGGACTATTGCTGGCCTGGATTATGCCCTCCTTTAGTAGCCGCTGGACTTCGGACCGAATGAAGGTCTGGTCCTGGGCGCTGTACCGTCTGCTCCTAGTGGCGACGGGTTTGCAATCCGGGGTGAGGTTCGCAAACAAGGACGGGGGTTGCACCTTGAGGGTAGCGAGGCCGCAGATAGTGAGTGAGGGTATGGGGCCGCCGAATTTAAACGTAAGGCTCTGTAGATTACATTGGAAATCTAATCCCAGCAAGGTGGGGGCACAGAGTTGGGGAAGGACGTTAAGTTTGTAGTTTTTGAACTCCCTCCCCTGCACCGTTAGGGTAACTATGCAGAATCCCTGGATCTGTACGGAGTGGGATCCTGCAGCTAGGCAAATCTTTTGTGCGCTGGGATAGGTGGTCAAGGAACAGCGTCTTACCGTGTCGGGGTGTATAAAGCTTTCCGTGCTCCCGGAGTCGACTAGGCATGGCGTCTCGTGGCTGTTAATTAGGACCGTTGTTGTCGTCGTCTGGAGTGTCCGGGGCCGAGCCTGATCGAGCGTAACCGAAGCGAGCCGTGGTTGTAGTAGTGGGGTGGGGTCCGTTGTTGCCGTCCAAGATGGCGTCGGGATGGACAAAATGGCCGCCCCCATACATCGCACGTGGCTGGGGTGGTCCAAGATGGCGGCGCCCTTCCTCCCCTCGTGGTGGCCGGGACCCAAAATGGCGGCGTCTGCGGGTCGCACATGGTGTGCTGGGGGGTCTGGGGAGCGCTAGGACCGCGAGCGCTAGGACCGCGCGGAGCTCCCTCACTGCGAGCGCTAGGACCGCGAGTGCTAGGACCGCGCGGAGCTCCCTCACCGCGAGCTCTTGGACCGCGAGCGCTAGGACCGCGCGGAGCTCCCTCACCGGGGACAGCGGTGGTCGGGTCCCAAGTCGGCGGCGCCGGTGGGTCAGGCGTGGGGCCGCGAGCGCTGGGACCGTGCAGAGCTCCCTTGCCGGGGACAGCGGTGGTCGGGGCCCAGGTCGGCGGCCCCGGCGGGTCAGGCGTGGGGCCGCGAGCGCTGGGACCGTGCAGAGCTCCCTTGCCGGGTACAGCGGTGGTCGGGGCCCAGATCGGCGGCGCCGGCGGGTCAGGCGTGGTGCCGCGAGCGCTGGGGCCATGCGGAGCTCCCTCGCCGGGGACAGCGGTGGTCAGGGTCCAAGTAGGTGGCGCCGGCGGGTCAGGCGTGGGGCGCGGGACGGGGGTTAGGGTGGCGTTAGGGACGCGAAAAACCCCCTCCTCTCCGTGGGGAGTGTTGGCCGGGACCCAAAGCGGTAGCGCCGGCGGCGGGTCATACGTGGGCTGCGGGAAGGGGGGTTGGGGAGCGTGGGCGGCGTGCAGGGCTCCCAGTTCTCCCGGGACCGCGGTGGTCGGGACCCAGAGCGGCTGCGCCTGCGGGGCGTCCGGGAGGGGGGGGTAGTGGGTTTGCCGCGACGGGTACGTACGGGGCCCAATGGCCTGCCGCGCGGTCGGGGCCGTAGGCGCGGGTATTACGCGCGGCTACGTCTAGGGAGGCTGCTAGGGCCCGTGCCTCTGAGAGTCCTAGCGACTCTTTTTCTAGAAGTCTTTGGCGGATTTGGGAGGATTGAATACCTGCCACAAAAGCGTCGCGCATTAACATGTCCGTGTGTTCGTTTGCGTTCACCGTCGGGCAGCTGCAGGCTCGTCCCAAAATCAGCAGCGCGGCGTAGAACTCGTCCATCGATTCTCCGGGAGCTTGCCGTCTTGTCGCGAGATGGTAGCGAGCGTAGATTTGGTTAACTGGGCGAACGTAGAGACTTCTGAGTGCTGCGAACGCCGTCTGGAAATCGTCGGTGTCTTCAATGAGGGTGAAAATCTCCGTGCTCACCCTCGAGTGCAGGACCTGCAGTTTTTGTTCGTCTGAGACTCGGCCTGTTGTCGTCCTGATGTAGGCCTCGAAGCAAGTCTGCCAGTGTTTGAAGGCTGCTGCCGCATTCACTGCGTGGGGGCTGATCCTCAGGCATTCTGGAATGATCCTGAGCTCCATAGTCCTTTTTAGACACGCTTAATAAATTGTAGCGCACAAAGACTCCATGAGACGAATATAGTGAAGTCGATGAGGCTTTATTAAGCGTGTCTGTTCCCCAGCAGCCGGATAGTAAACTGGCATACGGGGGAAGACACCGGCTTCTTATACTTCGCCTTCAGGGCGGAGCTTGAGGTCAACGGCCAACCAGGACCCGGGATCTGTCAGCCAATGCCATTAGAGCTTCCAGTCCCACATGACCCCCAATACATACTACCACAAGTGTCTCACAACATCTCCTCACCACACGTCGTCAACTCCCCGGGGAATCACTGAAGGAATATCTACGCGACCTGAGGGTACTCGCTCGGAACTGTAACTACAAGGACGCCACGGCCTCGCAGCACATGGAACTCGCCATCTGGGACACCGATGTGGCTGGGGTCCGGTCCAACTATGTCAGACAGCGCCTGCTCGAAAAGGGCGCCATCGACCTAGAAGAGACGGTAAAACTATCCACCTCATTAGAGGTAGCCTTCCAGAGCCTAAATGCTTTCCCCTCCGACCACGCAATTTCCTCGTGGGCGCTGGACGTACGACCATCACCCGACCCGAGGGTGTCCCAGGCCTGTGCCACGTGGCTGCCCGCCCAACCCGGGGGGGGCCGCCTTGCTATTTCTGCAGTCAGAACCAGCACTCCAGGCAGCGTCGCCCAGCTCGGAACGCAACCTGCAGCGACTGTGGCAAGAAAGGACATTTTGCCAAAGTCTGCTTGGCCCGACCCAAAGTTCCAAAATCGCAGGCCCGACTCACAGACACACAGACCCGCAGTCCCCGCAGCGTGGCTGCGTTCCTGCCGGTAACGCCACCTTCTGACGCGTCATCCGCCTCGTGCTATCCGTGGGGGCCGCCATCTTTAACCCTACCCGACATGTGCGACGCATGGGGGCCGCCATCTTTGCCGCCATCTTCAACGCCGCCCGACACGTGTGACCAATGGGGGCGCCATCTTGGGACCACCCCGGTACCACCGGCCACGCTGGCTACCCGCAGCTTGGCACTGTCACTCTAAACCAGTCACGGCACAAGCACCTCAAGAGCTCCATGATGACCGTCCGGGTCAATGGGCACGAAACACCCTGTCTGTTTGACTCTGGGAGCACGGAGAGCTTCATCCATCCGGACACGGTAAGGCACTGTTCCCTCCAGATTTCCCCCGCATCCCAAACAATCTCCCTTGCGTCTGGATCACATTCAGTGCAGGTCCGGGGAACTGTGTCGCGAACCTCGCGATACAGAGTGCCGTGTACGCCGATTTTAAACTATGTCCTCCCCCATCTCTGCGCTCCTCTCTTGTTAGGACTGGATTTCCAGTGCAACCTCAGACGCCTGACCCTGAAGTTCGGCAGACCCCTACCCCCTCTCACTGTATGTAGCCTCGTGACCCTTAAGGTCGCCCCTCCCTCGCTCTTCACGAATCTCACCTCCGACTGTAAACCCGTCGCCACCAGGACCAGGCAGTACAGTGCCCAGGACAGGACTTTTATCAAGTCAGAGGTCCAGCGGCTCTTGAGGTAGGGGATCATCGAGGCCAATAATAGCCCCTGGAGAGCCCAAGTGGTGGTCATCAGGACCGGGGAACAGAAGCAGATGGTTGTAGACTACAGCCAGACCATAAATCGTTACACACAACTCGATGCGCACCTCCTTCCCCGCATAGCAGACATGGTTAATCAGATTGCACACTACCGGGTTTTCTCCTCGATAGATCTGAAGTCCGCATACCACCAGCTTCCGATCCACCTGGAATACAGCCACTACACTGCCTATGAGGCAGACGGCCGCCTCTTCCACTTCCTCAGGGTCCCCTTTGGCGTCACTAATGGGGTCTCGGTATTCCAAAGAATGATGGACCGAATGGTTGATCAGTACGGGCTGCGGGCCACGTTCCCGTACATGGATAACGTCACCATCTGCGGCCATGATCAGCAGGACCACGACGCTAACCTTCAGAAGTTCCTCCAAACCGCCCAAGCCCTCAATCTTACCTACAACAAGGAGAAATGCGTTTTCCGCACAACCCGACTAGCCATCCTCGGCTATGTCGTGGAAAACGGAGTACTAGGGCCCAACCCCGACTGCAACTTCCCCTCCCCCACTGCCCCAAGGACCTGAAAAGATGCCTGGGGTTCTTTTCATATTATGCTCAGTGGGTCTCCAACTATGCAGACAAAGCCCGCCCACTTATCAAAGCCACCATCTTTCCCCTGACGACTGAGGCCCGCCTGGCCTCCAGCTGCATCAAGGCAGACATTGCAAAGGCCGCGATGCACGCGGTGGACGAGTCCATCCCCTTCCAGGTGGAGAGCGACACGTCGGATGACGCCCTGGCCGCTATCCTTAACCATGCAGGCAGGAACGGGGCCTTCTTTTCCCGTACCCTCAATGCCTCTGAGATTCGACACTTCTCTGTCGAAAAGGAAGCTCAAGCCATTGTGGAAGCTGTGCGGCATTGGAGGCACTTCCTGGCCGGTAGGAGTTCACCCTCGTCACCGACCAATGATCGGTAGCCTTTATGTTCAACAACACACAGTGCGGCAAGATCAAGAATGATAAAATCTTGAGGTGGAGAATCAAACTCTCTGCTGATAATTACGATATTGTGTATCGTCCTGGGAAGCTCAATGAGCCCCCAGATGCCCTGTCCCGGGACATGCGCAAGCGCGCAAGATGACCGACTTCGGGCCAACCGCAATGACCTCTGTCACCCGGGGATCACCCGGCTTCTCCACTTCACCAAGGACTGCAACCTGCCCTACTCCACCGAGGAGGTCAGGGCCATGACCAGGAACTGCCAAGTCTGCACGGAGTGCAAGCCGCACTTCTAACGGCCAGACAAGGCCACCTAGTGAAGGCATCCCGCCCCTTTGAGCGCCTCAGCATCGATTTCAAAGGGCCCCTCCCCTCCACTGACCGCAACGTGTATTTTCTCAACGTCGTCGACGACTACTCCGGTTTCCCCTTTGCCATCCCATGCCCCGACTTGACCGCGGCCACTGTCTTCCGGTTGCGGCTATCATAGAATTGACAGTGCAGAAGGAGGCCATTCGGCCCATCGAGTCTGCACCGGCTCTTGGAAAGAGCACCCTACCCAAGGTCAACACCTCCACCCTATCCCCATAACCCAGTAACCCCACCCAACACTAAGAGCAATTTATCATGGCCAATCCACCTAACCTGCACATCTTTGGACTGTGGGAGGAAACCGGAGCACCCAGAGGAAACCCACGCACACACGGAGAGGATGTGCAGACTCCGCACAGACAGTGACCCAAGCCGGAGTCGAACCTGGAACCCTGGAGCTGTGAAGCAATTGTGCTATCCACAATGCTACCGTGCTGCTCCAATGCCTATGCCGAGGTAGGGTGCATGTTCGGCAGCACCCGCCAGGAATGGACTTTTGGGCTCTTTAGAGGGGCCTAAGACGGAGATCCGAATATACCAGGACTGGAGTGCAGAGGTGGCTAAGAAGAGGGCTGGTTTTAACCGGGCTAAGACGGTTCTCCATCGGAAGGGGGTGAAGTTCGGGATGCTGCAACCAGCGCGATTGTTCGACGGCTCCCAGTGTGGGAAGGTGACAGCAAGGTTCCCCTGGCACTGTATGGATTGGACCAGGAATGGAGCGGTTAAGGAAGTGATTCTGGTGCAGCGGAAAGTGCGAGGGAGGAGAAGCAAGATGGCGGCGGGTGGAGACCAAGCAGCATGGGCGTAGTGGTCGCAGGAGCTGAAGGCAGAATTGCTAGAGCCGATGAAGGCGTCGATCAACAAGCTGGTGGAGAGCCAGAAGGCCCAAGGACGGCGATCCGGGAGGTGCAGCAAAAAGCCTCGGAGAACGAGGACGAGATCTTGGGCCTGGCGGTGAAGGTGGAGGCGCACGAGGCGCTGCACAAGAGGTGGCAGGAAAAATTTGAGGACCTGGAGAATAGGTCGAGGAGGAAGAATCCTTGGATTCTGGGTCTCCCTGAAGGAGTGGAGGGGCCTGATGCCGGGGCATATATGGGCACGATGCTCAATTCGCTAATGGGCGCGGGAGCTTTCCCGAGGCCCCTGGAGCTGGGTGGGGCTCATCGGGTCCTGGCAAGGAGACCCAAAGCCAACGAGCCGCCAAGGGCTGTAGTGGTGAGGTTCCACCACTTTATGGACAGAGAGTGCGTCCTGAGATGGGCCGAAAAAGAACGGTGCAGCAGGTGGGAGAACACGGAGATCCGAATCTACCAGGACTGGAGTGCAGAGGTGGCTAAGAAGAGGGCTGGTTTTAACCGGGCTAAGAGGGTTCTCCATCGGAAGGGGATGAAGTTCGGGATGCTGCAACCAGCGCGATTGTGGGTCACGTTCCAAGATCGGCACCACTATTTTGAGATGCCTGGTGAGGCATGGAACTTTATCCAGTCTGAAAAGTTGGACTAAAACTGAGGGTTTGTCATGGGGGGGGGGGGGGGGGGGGGGGGTGTCTACTGCGTTTGGGGAATGTTCTTTTTGTTTTGGTGCTGGGTGGGGATGGGTGAATGGACTTGATTTGGGGGCTGGGGGAGAGTGTGGGCGTCGGTGTCGGAGGGGCAGGGCCCCGTGGAGGAAGAGGGGGGGTGGAGGCCCGGGGGTGGGGAGCTGGGGTAAGGCCGCAAAAAAGGAGCTGCGCCAGAGGAGGCGGGGCCGGCTCAGACGGAAAGCGCGGGCTTTTTCCCGCGTTAGGGAAGGATGGGGTGGGGCCGGGGGGGAAGGGAGGTGCTGGAGAGGAGCGCACACTGATTGCCAAGGGATGGGGGCATTCTGACACTGGGGGTTTGATGGAATGGCAGGAGAGGCCGGGGTCAGCAGGAGTCAGCTGACCTACGGATTGGATTGGATTGGATTGGATTTGTTTATTGTCATGTGTACTGAGGTACAGTGAAAAGTATTTTTCTGCGAGCAGCTCAACAGATCATTAAGTACACTTGAAGAAAAGGGAATAAAAGAAAATACATAATAGGGCAACACAACATATACAATGTAACTACATGAGCACTGGCATCGGATGAAGCATACAGGGTGTAGTGTTAATGAGGTCAGTCCATAAGAGGGTCATTTAGGAGTCTGGTGACAGTGGGGAAGAAGCTGTTTTTGAGTCTGTTCGTGTGTGTTCTCAGACTTCTGTATCTCCTGCCCGATGGAAGAAGTTGGAAGAGTGAGTAAGCCGGGTGGGAGGGATCTTTGATTATGCTGCTCACTTTTCCCAGGCAGCGGGAGGTGTAGATGGAGTCAATGGATGGGAGGCAGGTTTATGTGATGGACTGGGCGGTGTTCATGACTCTTTGAAGTTTCTTGCGATCCTGGGCCGAGCAGTTGCCATACCAGGCTGTGATGCAGCCCGACAGGATGCTTTCTATGGTGCATCTGTAAAAGTTGGTAAGGGTTAATGTGGACATGCCGAATTTCCTTAGTTTCCTGAGGAAGTATAGGCGTTGTTGTGCTTTCTTGGTGGTAGCGTCGACGTGGGTGGTATATAGATCTGCAGCCTGTAGGCGGCACTCAGTACAGAGCAGTCGCAGGCAGGCACAGATCTAGCTTATTAAAACCACTGTTCACTTCTACTAATCGTCTCATGTGAATTGATGGTCGCATCAGGCTGGCAGAACTCCTTGCGGTTCTTCAAATAGTATCATGTCTCTTTAGTGTCCAGTTGAATAATTAGGGCAGGCACATGGAGCCGCAGGCCCTCTTGAGGGAAGTCACTCAGTGCTGCTTTGGTGTTAGCCTAAACGGCAGACTTAAGCCTGAGAGTGTGACTTGACTGTGCAATACCTTGATTTGGGATATGAAAGCTTCCAGCTGAGCTTATGTGACATCCAAAGGGAAGGAAGGAAAATTTGACAATTGCAAAAATGGGATTTTTAAAAACTCTGTATTCTCTTCCCAAAGCTCTTCCTGCTGCACACTCGTCCATTTATATCTCACCATGGTTAACTCACTGGACTTCTGTCCACTCATAGACAGGACAACAGTAGGATACTGGAAGGACAAAAACAGCAGCGACTTGGGAACATAATCAACTGCAACTCCCCACTCCAAGTAACACGCCATCCTGACTTGAAAAGAAATCGTCAGCCCTTCATCGGTTTTGGGTCAAAATCCTTGAACTCCCTCCCCAACAGCACTATGAAAGTGCCTTTCCCGGGGGGACTGAACTGGCTCAAGAGGGTGGCTCATGAATGTTACTTGCCATTTGTCAGCCCGAGCCTAGATGTCTTCCCAAGGGCAACTAATGACGGGCAGCACACGTTGGCTTGCTAATGATGCCCAAATCCCGAGAATTATTATTATTTTTAAATCAGAGCTCTTCCCGTGGTTCAATACTACGCCACTGAGAGAATGTTTCCACTGAGGAAGCTGGATAATCTCATTTTTAAACAGAAGGAGCGGAATAACACCAGGTATGTAACACTGTTTACAATTAAGAAGGTAAAAAATATACAAAGAGAACTGAAAGCCATTCTTCAATGCCCACTTCTGGCTTTTGCTGTTGACATGATCCAACTCCCTGCATAAATGGCCATGTCCAAATGCAGCAAGATCTGGACAATATCCAGGCTTGGGCTGACAGGTGGCAACTAACATTCGTGCTACACAAGTGAAAAATGTAATGAAAATCGCTTATTGTCACACGTAGGCTTCAAATGAAGTTACTGTGAAAAGCCCATAGTCGCCACATTCCGGCGCCTGTTCGGGGAGGCTGGTACAGGAGTGCCAGGCAATTACCATCTCCAACATGAGAGAATCTAACCATCGACATACAATTGCATTACCATCGTTGAACCCCCTCCATTGTCGACACCCTGTGGGTTACCACTGCCCAGAAGCTGAACTGGACTTGCCATGTTAATACTGTAGCTACAAGAGGAGGTCAGAGGCTAAGAATCTTGGGGCTAACAATTAATTTCCTGACTCCCCAAAACCTGTCCACCATCTACAAGGCACAAGTCAGAAGTGTAATGGAATACTCTCCACTTGCCTGGATGAATGCAGCTCCAACAACACTCAAGAAGCTCAACACAATCCAGGACAAATCAGCCTGCTTGATTGGCGCCCTATCAACAACCATTCAGTCCCTCCCACCTCCAACAAACAGTAGCAGCCATGTGTACCATCTACAAGATGCACAGCGGGAACCCACCAAGCCTCCTTAGACAGCACCTTCGAAACCCATGACCACTACCATCTAGAAGGACAAGGGCAGCAGACACATGGGACCACCACCATCTGGAGGTTCCCCTCCAAACCACTCACCATCCTGACTTGGAAATATATCTCTGTCGTTCACTGTCACTGGACCAAAATTCTGGAACAACACCCCTAACAGGATGTACCTACACCACATGGATTGCAGCAGTTCAAGAAGGCAGCTCACCAGCGCCTTCTCAAGGACAGTTAGGGAAGGGCAATGAACGCTGGCCTAGCCAAAGACATCCACATCCTATGAATAGGTTAAAAAAAAGACTTTTACACACTTATTCGAGACCAAGCTTTTTGGTCCAAGAGTAATGTCATACATTTTTACACAGGTAATGCTTTCAAGTTGTTGACTTGCATATTTGATTTGGACCCAAAAAAAGACCACTGCAGAGGAATGAAAATCCATACTAAAGAATTCATATCAGTTATTGTTCATATTCTGGGGCGAAATTCTCCCGAAGCGGCGCGATGTCCGCCGACTGGCGCCCAAAACGGCGCCAATCAGACGGGCATCGCGCCGCCCCAAAGGTGCGGAATGCTCCGCATCTTTGGGGGCCGAGCCCCAACATTGAGGGGCTAGGCTGACGCCGGAGGAATTTCCGCCCCGCCAGCTGGCGGAAACGGCCTTTGCTGCCCCGCCAGCTGGCGCGGAAATGACATCTCGGGGCGGCGCATGCACGGGAGCGTCAGCGGCCGCTGACAGTTTCCCACGCATGCGCAGTGGAGGGAGTCTCTTCCGCCTCCGCCATGGTGGAGACCGTGGCAGAGGCGGAAGGGAAAGAGTGCCCCCACGGCATAGGCCCGCCCGCGGATCGGTGGGCCCCGATCGCGGGCCAGGCCACCATGGGGGAACCCCCCGGGGCCAGTTCGCCCTGCGCCCCCCCCCCCCCCCCCCCCAGGACCCCACCGCCTTGTCCCGCCGTTCAAAAGGTGGTTTAATCCACGCCGGCGGGACAGGCAATTTATCAGCGGGACTTCGGCCCATCCGGGCCGGAGAATCCAGCGGGGGGGCCCGCCAACCGGCGCGGCCCGATTCCCGCCCCCGCCGAATATCCGGTGCCGGAGACTTCGGCAACCGGCGGGGGCGGGATTCACACCAGCCCCCGGCGATTCTCCGACCCGGCGGGGGGTCGGAGAATGACGCCCCTGATCTCTATGATAATTTGAATAAATAAAATTGAAACTTAAACATAGAAATGTTTAAGCATTTTTATCACGGTATTCATTTTCATTAATGTCATTATCCAAATACAATTAAATCAAATCATCAATATCTCCACGATTGCACAGTTCTGAAATTTCTAGGCTTTGGTTTGCTGAAAAGTGAGGGTCGACTTTTCACAAGGTGCCCGAAGAATTATAGTATTTTAGGCCAAAAAATATGGGGTCGACTTTCACATGAGCATACTGTATATTACAGAGACGTGTCTACAGCTAGATAACCTTAAGATCATGTATGTGCAAACCACAATTCCCTTTGTTCTTCGTGGTAATGGCAGGTGAAGAATCATGCAAGATTTCATAGGGAAGTTGCTTTGTTGCCAGGACAGTGATGAGAGAGGGCACTTCAGTTGGTTAACCTAGTATGGAATGCCATAATTCCTTTACCATATTTACCAACTGCACTCCACTGTGGTGTTTTATAATCTTAACTGTGGTGATGTCCCTTCCAAAAGTGTTTTTGAAAACCAACAACTTTGCAAGAGATCCCTGCCTTCAAAGACAAGGGAACCCCTGTATTTCCCACCCTTTCAGTTCCCATCAATGACAAAAACATATTGGCCCAGATCTTCTGGTACCGGTTCATCGGAGACCAGCCATACAACCCAAGATGCGCATATGGAACCTGTGGAAGTCCCGATGCGCTGACCTACATGGAAATTTCCCAGGGTGTTTGAGCTTCCGATGGGCAATTCCCATGCTATCCCAGGCCCTCGGTGAATTTGTTCAACTCGGAACTGGAGTCAGAGACGACAGACAGTTCTATGGGATAGTTACCCAGGAAAGGTTAGACAGGTAAAGCTTAGACTAAATCATGGGTTATTACAGAGCTAGCCCCTGACCTCCCATTTCCCCCACTGGCCTCCTGTCTGTCCCTCAACCACCCATTCAACCCACTAACTACCCCCAATCACCTAACTACCTCTCCGACACTGCCTACTACCCCCGGCCTGACTCCTCCCTCCCAAACATCAGACTACTACCCAACCTAAACAGACTAGCTGCCAACCTGACTACCCAAGTAATCTTTCTAACTGACCCACCTACCACATGACCCACCTTCTAACTCACCCATCTGCCATTCTTCCTTTGCTACCTTTCACCTCATCCACCCTACCCACTTAGCTCACCCACCTACCTACCCTGTCACTCTACTCATTCATAAACATTCGCACTGGACAGTTAAGCTTACTATATGACAGCTAATGCTGTAAAAGGTATGCATGTATTGTCTTCCCACTGACCCCAACCATCCAGCCAGCCACTCCTTGCCTTCAAGACCTTACTCTGCTGCAATGGAGTTCTCCAAGTGATTCTGCATTCTGCATTTCTGCAGAAGCCGGGCCCAGAAGGTCTGGCAAGAAATGGGGAGCAAGATTGAGATGTCAAATAGCTTGACAATCCAATGGTGATGGTTGCTTCATGGAAGACTGGTGATAACATAAATAGGTTGAGCTTTGCTGTGCAAAGTAAAAGGTGCATTTCCCTTAACTTCTGAAACCATGGACTGAATTTCTGGGCTGCACCGATGTCAGGAAGAGATTGGCGGACAGGACCCAAAATGAAATTTCCAGCCACCATGCTGGTCTCCCTGATGCCATTGCCAACTTGAGGCGATGGTGGGTTCGGGGCCAGCAGATCTACCCATCGCCACACGAGGCGAGCAACCAAATATGCTCTTTAAGAGCCTGGTTAAACACAGTCAAAGGAGGCCAACTGGGATTTTCCACTTTGCTTCAGTTTCCCAAAGCGATTGGAAGCAGTTTAGCTGCCCGAGGCAGGCATCCAGCAGCAGGTCAGCAGTCCAGTGCTCAAAGTTGGCCTAGAGGTCCTCACTGCCTGCATAGGTGTGCGGTGCAGCAAAAGGCTACCATGTAGTGGGATTCCCCCAACTCTGACACAAAGTGGTAGTTCATTTATATTTTCCATTTTATATTTAAACATTTAAATATTTGGTGAGATGGGCCTCCATCTTGAAGCACCTTCTCAGTTACTTGCCATCCATTGCAGCCTTCCGCTCCTTTCAAGCCGAAAGGTCCCTGATTGACCTCCCAGCTTTGAGAGACTGCCTGCCACCTTTAATTGGACAGGAAGTCTGCCTCCACGTCAATTAAACAAAACTCCCCAATAAGTGGATGTTTCGCTGGGAGAGTTTGGGGACCTGAAACAGCCCTAACTCCTGTTTCCCGGTCTCAATGAGAAAATCCAGCCCCATATGTTATTTTATTCCAGTCCAAAAGTTAGTGTTCATTTGCCCATCTACCAGTATAAAATGAGAGGCAAATTAGTGCTGATAAAGCTAGGTAAAAAATGGCACCTGGGACAGTAATGTCTTATCACTCCAATCCACAAAGAACATAATTTTTCATTTTCTCTAGGGGCTTTTTCTGTAGAATTGCAGTACCTAGGCAGGAAATTATGCTTCATGTGGTCAGAAGCGAAATTTTTATGAAATATCACAGGATGTTCGCACCAAGTGTATTACCCTAACAATAGCTCAAATTCTGCAGTATTTACTGGGCAATTGGAGGAGCATCATAGAAGTCTTGAAAATCTGGCTAGGCTCTTTGAACTCTGAAGGCTGGCAGGAACTGAGTGAGGATGCGTTAGCCTGGTGAATTTCATTTCACAGTTCACGGGCTGTATTCTCCAATTCTCAGGCTATGTCCTGACGCCGGTGTGGGAACGGTGGCCTTTTTACGACCGGACATTCGGTGCAAAATGGCCACCGATCCTCCGTTTGGCTGTGGGCTAGCAAGAAGGCAGCATAGAGGACCCGGCTCCAGCTGTTGATATGGCCCGGAGAATTGCGGGGTCCGTGGTCGTGCATGCGCACAGCGGCGACCTGCAGCGGCCAGGCCATGCAACATGGTGCCGGTCACGCCTGGACCCAGCGTGCAAAATAGTGCCCTCCCTTTGGCTGGCTCACGAGCCCCAGACCACCCCCCAACAGTGCCCCCAGCCCCTGCCAAAGTGCCCCTGCCCGCGAATCGGCCCTCCCCCGACAGTGACGGTGCCACGCCGCCACGCCGAGTTCCTGACAGGTAAGACAATGAGAGACCCACGCCGTCGGGAACTCAGCCGGTCGGGGGGGGGGGGCGGAGCATCGGGGGGCAGGCCTCAGGCAACATTTTGAGGCCGTCGATACGGCGTGCGGTGCTTTGGAGGGCGCGGAGCATCGCAAAAGTGGTGCCACCCTCGATTTGGTCGGAAACGGGGATTGTACAGCCGACCGGCGAACGCGATTTTGGCGTCGGAGACCCGAGAATCCCGCCCCACATCTCTATTTGCAGTACGACTGCTGATGTTATGTCTTTGTGTTTTATCCCTCATTCTGGCTTTCCCTTTCCTTAAGCTCGTCCCACCTCTTTCCACAATTAGCAAAATATTGGGAGGCTTTGGGTGCGATTCAGTGACCTTGTCGCGCCCAACTTGGTGATGGGACCAGTCCAATGAATCCAAGTCCGCTTGCGAAATTCGTGATGTTCAAAATGTCTTGCGCGATTCAGTGGAATCTCGCGATAGGTCACACTCTTAATCTCACTCTCACAGGGTGAGATCCAGATATGCATATTTAAATGATCCATTAGGCTCATTTAAATATGTGTTTGCTGGATTCACACAGGACCCGGAATTCACCGGCCGGTCCTGGGAGAACTCGCCAGGGCACCATTTATTACAGGTCCACACAAATGTGGAGAATCGTAACAGCACCTGGGAGGGTCTCCCAGGCCATTGGACACCCCTGGATGTTCGGGCATTGGGCAAGATGGCACCCTGGTCCTCCCGCTGGCACCTGGGCACCTTGGCACTGCCAGCCTGGCACCTTGGCACCACTATCATGGCACTCTGAAAGTGCCACTATGGCAGTGCCAGGGTGACTGCGTGGCACTGTCAGGGTGCCAGGCTGGCAGTTCCAAGGTGTTTGAATGCCAGATTGCATGTGTCAGGCGTTGGGCCCGGTTGTGTCTTGCCTATCGGAGCTGGGGTGAGGGGTGGTGCTCGAGGATCCCTGTAGAGGTAAGTTGGGTCAAATGGGAGAGTTCCTGAGGGGGCAGTGGATGCTGGGGGTGGCCGAAAGATAGGGGCTGCCTTTAAAAATGGCACCCATCCACTAGTAGTCTCCACTGCAGGAAATGACTAAAGTGCGGCCTCAACGGGGAGTTATTAGCTGAGGCAAAAAAGAAATGGTAAAGCCCTGCAGGTGCTGAGAAACATCTCGCTAAATGCACCCGAAAATGGACATAGAAATGTTTTGGTAGAATCGTGCCCTATGTTCTCCACCCAGAACTGAATCGCTTCTGGTTTGTGCTGGCACTAGGTGCAACGCCCAGAAGTGATTCCCTCTCCCTTGCCCTGCAAATATATGCATGGCGGGGTCTCAAGGAATTCCGTCCGAATCCCACTAACGGGCCGGCATTTTGAATGCTCTGTCCTAGAACGAGGTCTGGTGGTTGACCCCCTCCCCCCACAATGCAAATCCTGCCCCCTCCCTCCTGACAGGTAGGGCCTCCTCCCCTCACCACAGGAATTGCTTGGTCACCCCCCCCCCCCAACAGCACGTATGTATAAGGGTGACCCACCCGCCCCCCCAACACCAACTCCCCCACCAGATCCCTATCAGGGACACCCATCAGATTCTCCCACCAGTCCCCACCGTCTATCACAGCCCTCATCGGAGACCCCCATCACAGGCTCCCATCAGATCACTGCATCAGTCCAGCCATCGGAGACCCACACCAGAGACCATCATTAGATGCCCCACCAGAGACCCCCATCCGAGACCCACATCAGAGACACCCACCAGAGTCCCCCACCAAACCCCGGCATCAGGGACCGCCATATTGGAGACTAACCATCAGAGACCCCCATCAGATCTCCCACCAGACCCTCCTCATTCAGTACCTCCATCAGAGACTACCATCAGACTCCTCCCCCCCACCAGGGACCCACATCAGTTCACCGCATTAGACCTCACCAACCAAGCCTGAAACTGGACGTAAAAACCTTTTGGTACAATTGGCTCGGAACTGAATTGCTTCTGGTTTTTGCAGACTGGAGCTTCCTGGCAGGGTCTCTCTTCTGGTGGTTTCCTGAAAGGGGACTCTTTTCCGGCAGGCCTCCTAACAGGGGTCTCGTTTCTGGGGGCGTTCCTGACAGGGGTCTCTCTTCTCGTGGCTTCCTGAAAGGGGTCTATTTTCTGGGTGGTTCCTGATACGGGTCTCTTTTCTGGGAGGCCTCCTGAAAGGGGTCTTGTTTCTGGGGGGTTCCCGACAGGTGCTTCCTGTCACGGGTCTCTCTTCTCGCAGGCTTCCTGACATGGAGTGTTTTTCTGGGGGGGTTTCTGACAGGAGTCACTTTTATGGGGGGGTGGGGGGGGGGGCGTTTCATGACAGGCGTCCCTTCTGTGGGGCTTCCTAACAAGAGTCACTTTTCTGGGGGGTCTGTGAAGGGTATGCTTATTGAGGGGGTCCCAGTGTGGTTGGGGGGGGGTCTCTTTATTTAGAGGCTTTCTGGGGGGGCATGTTTAGGGGGTTTCTGGGGGGGGGCTCTTTATTTAGGGGGTCTCTGGTGGCTGGTTCTGGTGGGGGTGGGGTGAGCAAGTCTTGCATTGTTGGGGGTAGGGTGGCCCTCCAATGGACTTTGGGGGCAACTCCTTGAAAGACTTAACCCACCACGAGGTATACCGTATCAGGGCCTCGCTCGTCAGGACCAGTAGTGATTCTCACCCATGTGATTCCAGGCCCAGAGGACCGGAGCATATGGTGGCTGGCCTGCTAACACCCATTTGCATCCTCCCGCTGGTGCTGGGTGCAAACCTCAATCTTGACGGCATTGGGGTTAGAGTGCTAATCACATTTTCTTCACAACACTGGATTCTCTGCCTCATCTGTAACTCCGCTACTGATGGCGTATCTGATTTCACCCAATCTGTATAAACATCTTGGAGTTAAGTGCTTTCACTTCACCTTTTCCTCAGCAGAAAGCACTTACTAGTTTTGAAGTGGTCAGGAGCTGTCAATAATGTTATGGGCCAGGGCTCACTCTACAGGTATGGTACAGCATTAAATGGACCAGTGGTTTTTAAAAACAAAACAATGTTTATTTTATGAACTCAAGTTAACCTTTTTAAAACAAACAGTGAATATCTTAGCAACCAGTAAATCAAATACACCCCCCAAAGAATACAACACTAAGTAATCTGTATGCTGTCCTTTTAACATCCAAAAGGCTTAACAAACCTTCAAACAGAGCACATTAGGGTTTACATTCAAGACTGAAAACATTTATAATTCTTCTGAATGCACCAGATGATCCATAGATAGTCTTTTGATGGCAGAGATTAACTTCAGATTCAGCTCACTGAAAAACACAGACACACCCAAGCTTTCTCAAACTGAAACTAAAAAAGCAGAAGTAGCGCTCAGCTCCACCCACACTCTGACATCACTCCAGTAACATGAGCAGCTCCATTTCTTAAAGGTACATTTATTAAACACCCTTTTCTTAAAGGATACTCTCATATGACAATTATAACTCAATGTTTATAAACATTGTGCTTCAGTTCATAGCAGGGAACTTGAGATACTTTCAAGCGTTAAGGGAAATGAAAATAAACTTTTTTTTCTTTGAAAGTGAATAGAAGCCTTGCAGATTGAAGGATTTGAGGGGGTTTAAAGTATTATGATGTGGTTTTGACTTTCTATGAGGTAACAGTTGCTGTGCTCTATATGTCTGTCTGGGTCAGCAGGTGTAAGGGACAGGTGAGTAAAGCTGCAGTTTTTTTCATTGTTTCTGCCTGGAATGCTCTTTAGCATCCAGGCTGGGGGTGACTGATTGGGGGTGGGGGGTGGCGTGAGGGGGTCCTCTGATGGTGGGGTCTCTGAAATGGGTGGGTCTCTAATGAGTCCTCTCTGGTTTGGGGGGGTCTCAGATATGGGGTTTGATATGGGTCTCCATTGGGGCGGTCTGATGGAGGGTCTGATGGGGATATGCTGGGTCAGTGGCTGGGGTTTGGGTGGGCAGGATTTGCATTGTGGTGGAGAGGGAGGCACTCTGATGGACTTTGGTGGCACCTATGTTAAATATTTAGCCCCTTGGCCCACCACCAGGTCCACTGCGTCAGAGCCACACTGGCAAATACTTGCACTAATCCATGCCCGTGAGAGTCCAGAGGTCTGGAGCATAAGGGAGGCATGGAAAATCTGGTGTCCAGCCCATTAATCGGATGCAAATGGGTTCATATGACCCATTCGCATCCTCCAACGTGAGGTGCCAGCCTCAATGCCGCCACTAGTGGGCCATCCCGTTTTCTGCCTGACGGGAGATTCTCCACTGCATCGGGAACTCCGCTACCAGCAGCATGCAGCGGAGAATGCCCCACATTGTTTGTTATTATAATAAGGCAGCAAGTTGCCCGGCCCAAGACGTTAGCTCGCTATTGTCTCCTGAGGGTAGATGAAACCTATTCCAAGGTTCTGTGAGAAGTGAAGCCCACTGCATTCTTTTTCTCCTTCTGGCATGGTGTTTACTGTATTTTTCGTACTTGATTATCTCCTGTGTTCAATGCAAAATTCATGTCACTTATTGAAGTTTTGCAATAGACATGCTCCTTGGGTCAGCCCCTCCCATAAGTGGACCTCATATCCCCATTAGAACTCTTGGAACATTCTGGTTTCCTCGACTATATCGTGTGTTGCCACATGACCTTTGCAAATATTGAAGGCAGAAGAATGTCCACTGCAGAAGACTGTACAACAGGCTATAAACTAACGTTTATTTACTATTGGACAAGTAAATGTATAGTATTCCATTTAAACAATGGACGGGATTCGCATTTCTGAGATTAAGTGTTGACGCCAACGCAGAATCCGTGGACTTTTACATCAGAAAAACCAACGCCGCACCTGGACCGAATCCACTACCGTTGAGGGGCTAGCACCGGTGCCGAATGGAACACAATCGATTCCAATAAAAAACAGTGCGGAATTCGCCGGGTCCGTGATCGTCATTCGGGAGGCTGACGAGCTGCAACCACATATACACATTATACTTCGCCCTCATCCAACAAGGTGGCACTGGCTGGAGTGTGCCCATACAGCTGATGGATCGGCTAGGGCCAGAGGGCTGTTAGCGGTGTGCACTGCTGCATGGCTGGCTTGCCAGCTGTAGAAATGGTGTTGAGTGCCCATCCACTCCGTCACCACAGCCTACTCCTAGCCACCCCCACTACTCCCCCCCCCGGCCCTGGCAGAAGCCCCCCGGCCAGTGGCAAAACTGTCTGCAAACCATGGCAATGTTGGACACATTCTGTACGCCCTCGCTCTCCCTCAGCAGCCGCCAAGCCGGTTTCACGATTTTTAAAAGCAGAAGTGAACCACCTCGTCGGCCCATCGGAGGTGGAGAATCGTGGGAGGCCCCAGAGAATACCGGGTCAGGCCCGCTAATGATATGCAAATGGTGTCTACTGTACGTGCGTCCAGGAATGCATTGACGCCTCGGTCGAGGTTCTCGTGCATTGGGATTTGGCGTCAAATCGGTGCCTGCCGTGATTTCGGCGTCGGTACCGATTGTCCGCTCAATCGCCTTTCCCGATTTCAGCTTTGGCTATTGGAGAATCGCGTACAATATGTTTACAGTAATTACCCTGTACTATACTCCTCAAAATTTCAATTCAACAAAGGTGTTTCCCCCATGCTAATCTGCATCATAACATTGATCCGTGAAACACGAATGCCACAACTCTGCCTCTGTTTATCCTTGTTCCTATGCTGGATGCCGATTGCCTAGGAAGGTGACATACCATTCCAACATCTTCGAAGACAGTTGGAGCAAAGCATATTCAAAACTGAATTCATCTTACCCACATGAAATGGACAACATTTCACAGGTTGGCAATTACATAGAATAGAAAAGAATCATTGACACATTGATTTGCGTCAATCACCTTGATTGGCGATCCCATCAGAGTATGATGACAGCAATTATACCATGTGACCTTACAGGAATTGTGGGGATTGTGATGTATATTCTATGCAGTTCACAGGATCAGCTCTCAGTAATTGACTTAAACCTCATGTGTAATGTGATGAGCAAGGAAAGAACTCGAGAAATATTCCATTGCAGACATATTTTTTATCAGGTGTAGGTCTAGTTGGAGCAGGTCTTGTGCCACAGCAGTATCATTCCTACCCGTGTACCTCAAGTCCCACTCTGAGACGAGATAGCCAAGGAAGTTGCATTCATCACATGGTCATGCAAGTAGATTACCAACCTGTAAATCCATCCAACATGTCTGATGGCAGGAGAGGACAGCAGGAGAGTTTCCTGGTCAACCCTACTGCAGAAGGCAACAGGAAACCACCGCAGTACTTTGCCAAGCATAATCATGGACCAATCGAATGGAATTCCATGGTCACCAATGTCCATTTAGGGAGTCGTACCTGATGGAGGAGCTCTAGTTGTAATAAGAGAGAACTGAATAGGAACACTGAAAATCCCTACTACATTCAACCATGGGACAAACAAGGGAAAAATGTCCCAACTCCAATTTTTTCATACATGACTTATATTTTTGGACAGAATACTAGAATCTATCCCATTGCGCAAACACTGCAGCTCTCACCCTAGAAAATAAACTTCAGCAAATAACTAAATGTATAGTCATGTTGCACAAAATGTAGCAGCCCGTTGACTTCCGGGTGCGGCTATGCAGAGCTAGGTCGCATATTCGGTAGCTCCCGCTTGGAACGGACTTTTGGGCTCTTTTACAGGGCCCCCACGGCATTTGTTTGACATTTCCCGGTGTGGCAAAAGACCGCAACATTCCCCTGACAGTGTCCCCCAGGAATGTTATGTCTTTTGGCTACCAGACCCGGCAGAAACAGTAAAAGATTTGGCTGCAACAGGATAAACAGGGCCTCTTCCAGCATGCAGGCGGGGGAAGGGCAAGCTTAAAGCTGCAAACTGACCTGAGGGCCTTTATCAGCAGAGGGAACAACTGTGAAAAGATCTCACCAAGGCCACTGAAGAAGCGGGGACGAGGCTTCCGGTGGCGGCCATGGAGGAGTAGGTCGCGCATTCGGCAACTCCCATCTGGAACGGACTCTTAGACCTTTTTCAGGAGTTTCCACAGACATTTTGGGGCAGATTGGTGAAGCGAACATTGCCAAAAGGATTCCCTCTCGAGACTTTTGGGCCCTTTTCAGGGCCCCCAAGGGCACTTTTTCGACGTTTCCCGGTGTGGAAAGGAGTTAATAATAGCTCCCCGTCAGTATATGGCTTTAACTAGGAGCGGGGTGACAAAAAAGGTGGTGGTGGACCAGAAGAAGGGAGGGAAGAAGGACAAAATGGCGGCGGGCGGAGACCAGGCAGCATGGAGGCAGTGGGCGGAGGAGCAACAGGAGGTTATCCAGCGCTGCCTCAAAGAGATTAAAACGGACTTGCTAGAGCCGATGAAGGCTTCTATTGATAAGCTGCTGGAGACACAGGCGGCCCAGGGGGTGGCGATCCGAGATGCTCAACAAAAGATCTCTGACAATGAGGACGAGATCTTAGTCCTGGCGGTAAAGGTGGAGGCGCACGAGGCGCTCCACAAGAAATGGCAGGAGAGGTTCGAGGAGATGGAAAATCAGTCGAGGAAGAATCTGCGGATTCTGGGCCTCCCGGAGGGGCTGGAGGGGCCGGACGTGGGGACCTATGTGGTCACCATGTTAAACTCGCTGATGGGAGCGGGGTCCTTCCAGGGGCCCCTGGAGCTGGAAGGGGCCCATAGAGTGTTTGCGAGGAGGCCCAAGGCTAACGAGCCTCCGCGGGCGGTGCTGGTGTGGTTCCATCGGTTCGTCAATCGGGAGTATGTGCTCAGGTGGGCCAAGAAGGAGAGGAGCAGCAGGTGGGAGAACGCGGAGGTTCGGATATATCAGGACTGGAGTGTGGAGGTGGCGAAGAGGAGGGCCAGGTACAATCGAGCGAAGGCGGTGCTGCACAGGAAGGGTGTGAAGTTTGGCATGTTGCAGCCCGCGCGACTGTGGGTTACCTACAAGCACTGGCACCATTATTTTGAGTCTCCGGAGGAGGCGTGGGCCTTTGTTCAGGCCGAGAAGCTGGACACAGACTGAGGGTCGGGATGGGCGATTGGGGACTGCGGTGGATATGTTATGCCTATTTTTGGTTCGGGGGGGGGGGGTCCTTTGCATTGTTTTGGGTTTCTTTTTCTCTGTGTTTTTCTCTTTCCGGTTGGGGAGGGTGGATGGGGCGGGTTGGGCACTGTTTTGGTTGGTGCCGGGGCCTGGTAGGTGGAGAGCGCGGGACCGGGGCGGGGAAGTGAGGATTGTTTCCCACGCTTAGAACGGAGGGGGAGAGCCTGTGAATGGGGAGCGGGAGAGGAGGGTGTGCCACACAATGGGAGGAGTTGAAGGGGAGGCGGGAGTGGCCGGGGTCAGCAGGAGTCAGCTGACTTGCGGAAGTGCAATGGGGGGAGTAGTAAACCAGCTAGGATGGGTCCTAGCCGGGGGGGGGGGGGGGATCGAGTTGCTGCTGCTAAGATCAAGGAGGAGCTGGAGCGAGTGGGGTGGGTCGAGACGGGGGACGGGGTGGGGAACGGGCCAGGTGTGGGGTGCGGGCGCGTGGCTGGCCGAGGAGGGGTCATGGCTAGTCGGCGGGGGAGTGGGGCGGGTAGCCCCCTGATCCGGCTGATAACCTGGAATGTAAGGGGACTGAATGGGCCGGTTAAGCGGGTCCGCACATTCGCGCACCTGAAGGGGCTCAAGGCGGATGTGGTTATGCTCCAGGAGACACACCTGAAGGTGGCAGACCAGGTAAGACTGAGGAAAGGGTCGGTAGGTCAGGTGTTTCATTCGGGGCTAGATGCCAAAAATCGAGGGGTGGCGATCTTGGTGGGAAAGAAGGTGTTATTTGAGGCGTCGAGCATTGTGGCAGATAATGGCGGTAGGTACATAATGGTAAGTGGTAAGTTGCAGGGAGAGAGGGTGGTACTGGTCAATGTGTATGCTCTGAACTGGACGATGCGGGTTTTATGCGGCGTATGTTGGGTTGGATCCCAGACTTGGAAGTGGGGGGGGCCTGATAATAGGGGGAGACTTTAACACGGTGTTGGATCCTGCACTGGATCGCTCAGGTCTAGGACGGGTAGGAAGCGGCGGCGGCTAGAGTGTTGAAGGGAGGAAGGCCCAGGGGCGGTCTACGAGTATGGGGAAAAGGCCAGCCGGATGCTGGCGCATCAGCTTCAGAAGCGGGACGCAGCTAGGGAGATCGGGGAGTTAAGGACAGGGAGGGAGCGTGGTCTGGAGTGGGGTTGGCATCAATGGGGTCTTCAGGGACTTCTACGAGGAATTGTACCGATCCGAGCCCCCACGGGAGGAGGGAGGGATGGGCCGCTTCCTGGACCAATTGAGGTTTCCAAAGGTGGAAGAGGGACTGGTGGCGAAACTGGGGGCCCCGATTGGGCTGGAGGAGCTGATCAAAGGGATAGGAAGCATGCAGGCAGGGAAGTCACCGGGGCCGGACGGTTTCCCGGTCGAGTTCTATACAAAATATATGGACCTGTTGGCCCGCTGTTAGTTAGGACCTTCAAATGAGGCAAGGGAGGGGGGGGGGGCTTTACCCCCCGACGATGTCCCGGGCACTGATCTCCTTGATCCTGAAGCGGGACAAGGATCCCCTGCAATGTGGGTCTTACAGACCGATTTCCTTGCTAAATGTAGATGCCAAGGTGCTTGCGACGGTCTTAGCCACGAGGATTGAGGATTGTGTGCCGCAGATCATCCATGAAGACCAGACGGGGTTTGTGAAGGGGAGACAGTTGAACGTGAATGTGCGGAGGCTTTTGAACGTTATCATGATGCCGGCGAGGGAGGGGTAAGTGGAAATAGTGGTGGCGATGGACGCTGAGAAAGCCTTCGATAGGGTAGAGTGGGGGTACCTGTGGGAGTTGCTGAAGAGGGTCGAGTTTGGGGAGGGGTTTGTCAGGTGGGTTAGGCTATTGTATGAGGTCCCGTTGGCAAGTGTGGCCACAAACAGGAGGTTGCACCGAGGGACAAGGCAGGGGTGTCCCCTGTCCCCCCAGCTCTTCGCACTGGCGATTGAACCCCTGGCTATGGCACTGAGAGAGTTGAGGAACTGGAGGGGGTTGGTGCGGGGTGGGGAGGAGCATAGGGTGTCGCTTTATGCGGACGAACTGCTGCTGTATGTGGCGGACCCGGTGGGAGGAATGCCAGAGGTAATGAGGATGCTTAGGGAATTCGGGGACTTTTCGGGGTACAAGCTCAATATGGGGAAGAGGCGAGCTGTTCGTAGTTCAGCTAGGGGACCAGGAGAGGGGGATTGGCGAGCTCCCACTAAAAAGGGCGGAGAGGAGTTTCAGATATTTGGGGGTCCAGGTGGCCAGGAGCTGGGGGGCCCTGCATAGGCTTAACTTTACAAGGCTGGTGGAGCAAATGGAGGAGGAGTTCAAGAGGTGGGATGCGTTGCCGCTGTCCCTGGCGGGGAGGGTGCAGTCAATCAAAATGACGGTGCTCCCAAGGTTTTTGTTCCTGTTCCAGTGCCTCCCCGTGTTTATCCTGAAGGCCTGTTTTAGGCGGGTCAACAGGAGTATAATGGGGTTTGTGTGGGCGCGAGGGACTCCGAGGGTGAGAAGGGTGTTCCTCGAGTGAGTAGAGATAGGGGGGGGCTGGCGCTGCCCAACCTCTGTGGGTACTACTGGGCCGCCAATGCGACAATGGTGCGCGAGTGGGTGATGGAGGGGGAGGGGGCTGCATGGAAGAGGCTGGACACGGCGTCCTGTGTGGGTACGAGTCTGGGGGGCGCTGGCAACGGCGCCGCTGCCGCTCCCTCCAAGGAGGTATACCACGAGCCCGGTGGTGGTGGCGGCCCTCAAAATTTGGGGGCAGTGGAGGCGGCATGGGGGGAAGTTAGGGCCTCGGTGTGGACCCCATTACGGGGGAACCACCGGTACGCTCAGGAAGAACAGGTGGAGGGTTTTCAGGGTGGCACAGGGCAGGCATACGAAAGTTGGGGGACCTGTTTGTGGACGGGAAGTTCGCGAGCTTGGGTGAGCTGGAGGAGAAGTACGGGCTCCCCCCCGGCGAACACCTTCAGGTACTTACATGTAAGGGCGTTTGCCAGACGGCAGGTGATGGAATTCCCACAGCTACTGCCACACACAGTACAGGACAGGGTGCTCTCGGGGGGGGTGGGTGGGAGTAGGGAAGATCTCGGAAACTTACCAGGTGATGCAGGAGGAGGAGGAGGCCTCGGTGGTGGAGTTGAAGGGTAAGTGGGAGGAGGAGTTGGGAGAGCAGATCGAAGAGGGGACGTGGGCAGATGCCCTAGGGAGGGTGAACTCTTCCTCTTCATGCGCGAGGCTCAGCCTCATACAGTTTGAGGTGCTGCACAGGGCACACACGACCGGGACAAGGATGAGCAGGTTCTTTGGGGGTGAGGACAGGTGTGTTAGGTGCTCAGGGAGCCCAGCAAATCACAGCCATATGTTCTGGGCATGCCCAGTGCTGGAGGAATTTTGGAAGGGCGTAGCGAGGACGGTGTCGAGGGTGGTAGGATCCAGGGTCAAACTGGGCTGGGGGCTCGCAATATTTGGGGTGGCGGAGGAGCCGGGAGTGCAGGAGGCGAAAGAGGCCGGAATTCTGGCCTTTGCGTCTCTGGTAGCCCGGCGAAGGATTCATTTCAGTGGAAAGATACAAGGCCCCCAAGCGTGGAATCCTGGATCAGCGATATGGCAGGGTTCATTAAATTGGAGAGGGTGAAATTCGCCTTGTGAGGGTCGGTACAAGGGTTCTTTAGGCGGTGGCAACCGTTCTTAGACTTTCTGGCAGAACGATAGACATTGGTCAATGGCAGCAGCAGCTCGGGGGGGGGGGGGGGGGGGGTGGTGGGGTTTACTTTATTTTTGTTTATGTTATTTACACTGGAAGGGTCTGAGGGGGTGTATACACCTGGGGCGAAATTCTCCGTTTTCGGCGCAAAGTCCGCCGATCGGCGCAAAAAACGGCGCAAATCCGTCTTGCGTCACGTCGGAAAATGGGTCGAAAGTCTCCGGCCCGAAATGGGCTAGCAGCGACGTAACGGGATCCGCGCTTGCGCACGTGGTTCACGCCGTGCAGTGTCATACGCGCCGCACGGCGTGACGGCTCATAAGGCCGCGCTGCTCCCCCCCACCCGACCGGAACACCCGACCGCAACACCCGACTGGATGGCTGGCCGCCGCTCAGCCCCGAGGTTCGAGTCACGGGATGTGGGGCGCTCCTGGACGCAGTGGAGCAGAGGAGGGACGCCCTGTATCCCGGGCACGGACGCAGAGTTGCCCCACGCCACAGCCGGCGTCTGTGGAGGGAAGTGGCAGAGGCCGTCACCGCTGTGGCCCTAACACCACGGACAGGCACCCAGTGCCACAAGAAGGTGAACGACCTCGTCAGAGCAGGCAGGGTGAGCCTCTCCCCCATATCCCCCCTCCCCCCCATATCCCCCCTCCCCATATCCCCCCTCCCCCATATCCCCCCTCCCCCATATCCCCCATATCCCCCTCCCCATATCCCCCCTCCCCCATATCCCCCCTCCCCATATCCCCCTCCCCCATATCCCCCCCTCCCCCATATCCCCCCTCCCCCATTTCCCCCATATCCCCCTCCCCCATATCCCCCTCCCCATATCCCCCCTCCCCATATCCCCCCTCCCCCATATCCCCCCTCCCCATATCCCCCCCTCCCCCATATCCCCCCTCCCCATATCCCCCCTCCCCATATCCCCCTACCCCATACCCCCCTCCCCCATATCCCCCTCCCCCATATCCCCCCTCCCCCATATCCCCCCCTCCCCCATATCCCCCTCCCCCCATATGCCCCATATCCCCAAGTGAATCCAGCCCTAACCTTAACCTCTGCAATGCACGCGCAACCGATGGCGTGCATTCATATACCTGCCTAACAGTGTTGCCTTTTACCCCTGCCACCACCCCCCATCCCCCTCCCCGGCACGGACCCCCCTCCCGGCACTCCCCCGGAGCCCAGCCCACTCAAACCCCCCCCCCCCCCGCCACACACACACATACACACAACCCGAGACACACCTCTCCCCACACATTCAGACTGCGGCCACGCCATCGCCTGCCCAGCGGCCAACCCCCAGGCCGTCACTCACCTCCACGCTGGTCGGCGTGAACCTGGAGCACAGGTTCACGCCGATGAAAAGGAGGTTTGATTTACGTCGACGTGAACGGTCATCACGTCGACGGGACTTCGGCCCATCCGGAACGGAGAATATCGGCAGGCCCAAAATCGGCTGCCTTGCGCAGACCCGTGCCACTCCGACGTCAGCGGCGCCATTAACGCCCCGCCGACTTTTCTCCCTTCGGAGACTTCGGCAAACGGCGGGGGCGGGATTCATGGCGGCCAACGGCCATTCTCCGATCCGCTGGGGGGTCGGAGAATGACGTCCCTGTTGTCTTTCGTCGGGGTGTTAATGTTAATTTATTATTTAGGTACGGGGGGGGGGGGGGGGGTGGGGTTTGGGGGGTTGCTTTTTTAGATTGTGTTTTGTACTTAACCCTGTTGGGCTCTTTTTTCTTTCTCATTTTGTTATTGATATTTTATGAAAACCTTTAATAAAAATTATTTTTAAAATAAAATGTAGCAGCCCGTTTAAGGCAGGTAAATTTTTCTAGGTCATTTTGATCATAAAATGTTCAGGCTCTGCTTTGATGAGTTATAATGTTCTTCAAATTCATTGAGGGGTTGTTACTCTGTAATTTACTTTCAGATATCTTATGCTATGAACTGCCTCTGGTAAATACCAAAAATAAACCATTTGCAAATGCTTTGTGCATCTTTTCTAATCCTACAAGTAATAATATCTTCCGCAGCGTAATTACATATCAAGCAGGAACATGACTCACTGGAACCAAAACACTACAAATGTAACTTGCCTTTTAATTGAACTGCAGTCGGATGAGTTTAAGGCTGCATTTAGATAATGGTTTAACTGGAATTTATAAACCACGGATACTTTGCTCTTAATGCTTGTGATACTATATGAGTCCACAAAATGTTCAAAAACACTTCCATTAATACAGCATTTTAACGTGAAAAAGATGTCCCAGTGTGCTTCACAGATTGTCATTGAGAGAACTGGAATTGAGGCCGGAAAGGTGAGATTAAGTGGGGGGAACAATAGCCTGGATTAAGAGATGAATTTTGCACAGGTTTATATCAGGGACTGAGAGAGAGCGATGGAGAGCTTAATAGAAGGGATTCTCAAAAGTGGAACCCAGGCAGCTGAAGGAACTGGTAGGGCAAAGGGAAGAAATGTACAAGAGACTAAAATCAGAGGATTGGAATGTACTTTAAGGCGTTGAAAGGAGGATTACAGACTTGAAATTTGCAGAAATAGATTGTAGCGAGAACACAAAGGAATTCAAATAATAGAATGAGGATTAAGTTTCGAGACTGGTGTGATAGGCAGACGGATTTTATGGGAAACAGGATGCATTTAGCCGTATTCAGGAACTCAGGAATGTCGGACTTCGGACCATGAGTAGGCCATTCAGCTCTTGGAGCCTGCTACATCATTGGAAAAAGTCTGGGCTGATCTGGTTGTGGTCCCATTTGCACTTTCCTTTTTTTTAAATAAATATATTATTAAAGTTTTCCAATGAACGTTTTTACATAACAAAAATAGAAATACAGATAGTAATAAATAATAACAATAAACATATCCCTCGACCAGCTCGACCAGCTCTTCAACGTTGAGGTAAATGAAAGCTTTGAGAGGTATAGCTTTCAGCAACGCCTGCAAGGTAAGGATGAGCTCTTTCAACCCTTTCTGACGCACCTCCGCATACTCGCGCAGTCCTGCGGTTACGCCAACACCTCAGAGTCCATGATCCGGGACCAGATCGTTTTTGGCGTTGCCTCCAGTGGCCTACGCCAGCAGCTTCTTAAAATTAAAGGCCTGACCTTAGCATCTGCGGTGGAAGCCTGTGTCCTCCATGAAAATGCGACCAGCCGCTTTGCCCAATTTCAGGCGACCGAATCGGCATGGAGGGGGTCCCTAGCGATCGAATCGGCAAGCCAGGCCGCCCACGAGACCGAACGCATCCAGGCAATCGAGTATCTCCCGGCCCGCGGCCCGGACGAGGGCGGCCGTTTCGCGCGCTTTTCGAGGTCTCCCGTGCTTGTGTGCGCCAAAACCAACGGCAACATCGAGGGACGCACTGCGCAGGCGCGCCCGATGCAAGACCGAACTGCGCATGCGCAGTGGCGTAACAAACGCCGTGACATCATGACATGCGGCAACTGTGGAGCTGCACATTTAAAAGGGCAATGCCTGCAAAAAACCGACAATGCTGTGGCAAGATGGGCCACTACGCTGCCTACTGTCGAGCGGTTCAACCGATGGATCCTACACATCTCCGACAACCTCGCAGACACGTGAGGACCGTCCAACCCACACATCAGGACATCCAGCCCAACGACACAGATGACCAAGATGCCTTCCGGGTTGCGGTCATTGATGTGAACCGGGTCAACACCATCAATCCGGCCGATGAATGGAGTGCCACCCTGACGGTCAACCGATCGCAGATCACTTTCCGCCTGGACACTGGCGCATCCGCCAACCTCATAGCATATTCAGCATTCCATGCCATGAAGATCAAACCACCTATCCAGCCATCCCGGTGCAAGATGGTCGACTACAACGGGAACGTTATCCCGGCCATGGGATCCTGCCAGCTCCAGGTGACACACAAAACGCACACGGCCACACTCTCGTTTGAAATAGTTGGCTCATCGAAGGATTCCTTGCTGGGCGCACAGGCATGTAAGGCTCTCCACCTTGTACAGCGAATTCTGTCTCTCTCTCCAGACGACACATCTGATTTCCCGGATGCTGAGTTCAACGCAAATCTCCAATCGCTCCTCGCTCACAACCAGGAGGCATTTGAAGGCATGGGAACACTGCCTACACATACAAAATTCGCCTCAAACCGGATGCCATCCCGGTCGTTCACGCACCTCGCAGGGTTCCTGCGCCACTTAAAGACCGCCTCAAGCTGCAGCTGCAGGATCTCCAGGACCAAGGGGTCCTATCCAGGGTCACGGAGCCCACGCCATGGGTCAGCTCCATGGTGTGTGTCAAGAAGCCCTCTGGCGAGCTCCACATCTGTATAGACCCTAAAGACCTAAATAATAAAATTATGCGGGAACATTATCCCATACCTAAACGGGAGGAAATCACCAGTGAAATGGCCCAAGCCAAAATATTCACCAAACTGGATGCTTCTAAAGGATTTTGGCAGATCCAACTGGACCCGTCCAGCCGAAAGCAATGCACCTTTAACACCCCTTTCCTGCAGCTCCTGATAAATGTCCGACACCTTCCCCTCCCCTACCCAGATGCCAGACACCACCCTGTCCTGGATCCTATGCGGGGGCAGCAGCGGAAATCTCCCCACCTGTTTTCTACGAAAGTCCCGAACCTGAAGGTACCTGAATGCATTCCCCGGGGGTAGACCGAACTTCTCCTCCAGCGCCTGCATGCTGGGGAAGACCCCGTCTATAAACAGGTCCCCCATCCTCCTAATACCTGCCCTATACCAGCCTTGGTATCCCCCATCCAACCCAGAGCAAATCTGTGGTTATTCCGTATCGGGTTCCACACCGAGGCCCCCTCCTCTCCCCTGTGTCTCCTCCACTGCCCCCAGATCCTCAGTGCCGCCGTCACCACCGGACTAGTGGTGTATCGCGCCGGTGAGAACGGCAGCGGAGCCGTAACAAGTGCCCTTAGACTGGTGCCTCTACACGACGCCACCTCCAGCCACCCCCACACCGCCCCCTCCTCCATCATCCATTTCCTGATCATGGCCACATTGGCCGCCCAGTAATAACTGCAGAAGTCCCCCTCTCTCTCTCTCCCTCCATCTGCTCCACTAGCCGGGTTAAGTTGAGCCTGTGCAGGGCATCCCAGTTCCTGGCCACTTGTATCCCCAAGTACCGAAAGCTCCTCTCCACTATCCTGAGCGGGAGCTCCCTCAGTCTCTCCTCCTGGCCCCTACCATGGACCACGAACAGCTCACTCTTCCCCACGTTCAACTTATACCCCGAGAACCTCCCGAAGTCCCCCAGGATCCGCATGACCTCCCCCATCCCCTCTAACGGGTCTGAAATATACAACACCAGGTCGTCGGCTTAGAGGGAGACCCGGTGCTCCTCCCCTCCGCGCACCAGCCCCCTCCAATCCCCCGAAGTCCTGAGCGCAATGGCCAATGGCTCAATTGCCAGGGCAAACAGCAGCGGGGACAGAGGACACCCTGTCTCGTCCCCCGGTGCAGCCTGAAATATTCCAAACTTAGCCGGTTTGTGGACACACTCGCTACAGGGGCCTTGTACAGCAGCTTAACCCACCCAATAAATCCGTCCCCAAATCCAAACCTGCCTAGCGCCTCCCACAGATACTCCCACTCCACCCTGTCAAAGGCCTTCTCCGCGTCCATCGCAGCCACCACCTCCACCTCCCGTCCCTCCGAGGGCATCATGATAATATTTAGGAGCCTCCTCACATTTGTGTTCAGCTGCCTGCCCCCGTTCCGCCCCCAGTCACAGGTCCACCCAGTTCAGGGCATGGCCCGAGACCGCAATGGTCGAGTATTCTACCCCCTCCACCCTCGAGATTAACTTAATACAAAGAGGTCTATTCACGAATCGACTTTACGGACATGGGAGAAAAAGGAAAACTTCTTCGTCCTTGACCGCGTAAACCTCCAGGGGTCCACTCATCTGGCCCATGAACTCCCACAAGGACCTGGCCGTCACCGGCCTCTTTCCCATTCTGGACTTGGAACGATCCAAGCTCGGATCCAAGACCGTATTAAAGTCCCCTCCCATAATCAGGTGACTTATCTCCAAGTCCGGGATCCTACCCAACACGTGGCTCATAAAGTCCGCATCGTCCCAGTTCGGGGCATATACATTCACTAACACCACCCGGGCCCCCTGCAGCTTGCCACTCACCAGTATATACCTGCCCCCCTTGTCCGCCACGATGCTCCCCACCTGAAACGCCACTCGTTTACTGACCAAAATAGCCACTCCCCTGGTCTTTGAGTCTAACCCCGAGTGAAACACCTGTCCCACCCATCCTTTCCTCAGCCTCGTCTGGTCCGCGAGCTTTCAGTGCGTCTCTTGCAACATGGCCACGTCTGCCTTCAACCCCTTCAACTACGAGAACACGTGGGACCGCTTGACTGGCCCACACGTTCAACGTGACCAGCCTGGTCGGGGGGTTAACCACCCCCCCCATCCCGCTGACTAGCCATCTCCCTTTTTCGGCCAACCGCGTGCCCCCACCTCCCTCCTCCAGCTCTCCCCCCGGCGGCCCCCTCACCCGACTCTCCATCCATACCCCTCCCCCCCAAAACCCCCGCACCCCCCCACCCCCCACCCCCCTGCCAAGCATCCGCTTAGCTCTGGTTTCCCCCCCATTGTGCTTCCGTGAGTCAGCTCACCCTGTGCTGACCCCTGCCGCTACCGCCTCTGTATATGCACCCTTAACTTGTTGCCTCCTTCGGGTCACCCTACCCCCCCTCCCCCGCAGGGTAGAGGGGCAAGCGCCATCAGGGACCTCCCCGTGCGCCGGACAGCCCGTCCCGGGCGTTTCCCACCCCCTAGCACCGAACACCTAGAAAACAAAACACCTGGAAAACAATCAAAACAAACAACAAAACCCCCAACCAAACTCGAGCAGACATGGCCATAAACTTATGCTTTACCCGCCGTCCTCCCCTCGGTCCCTCCCCACCCACACATTTCACCCCCATACAACAGTCCCTTAGTTCAGGTCCAGCTTCTCCTGCCTAATGAACGACCACGCCTCATCTGGGGTATCAAAATAGTGGTGCCGGTCCTGGTATGTTACCCACAGTCTCACTGGGTGCAGGAGCTCAAACTTCACCCCTTTACCGTGGAGGACCGCCTTCGCCCGGTTAAAACCTGCATGCCTCCTCACCAGCTCAGCTCCCAGGTCCTGATAAATTCGGATCTCGCCATTCTCCCACTTACTGCTCCGCTCTTTCTTTGCCCACCGCAGGACTCGCTCCCAGTCTGCCAAGCGCTGAAACCGTATCACCATCGCCCTCGGTGGCTCATTTACCCTCGGCTTTCTGGCAAGAACCCTGTGCGCCCCATCCAGCTCCAAGGGCCGCGGGAAGGCCCCCGTGCCCATCAGCGTCCCCAACATTGTGGCCACGTACGTGCTCGCGTCCGCTCCCTCCGCTCCTTCAGGAAGGCCCAGGATCCGCAGATTGTGGCTCCGAGACCTGCACGCAAGGTCATCCAGCCTCTCCTGCCATCTCTTATGGAGCGCCTCGTGCGCCTCCACTTTCACTGCCAGGCCCAGGTTCTCGTCTTCGTTCTCCGCCACCTTCCTCTTCACCTCCTTGATCTCCTTCTCCTGCGCCTTCTGGGTCACCACAATTCTCTCCATGGAGGCCAGCATCTACGTTTCCAGCTCCATGAAGCAGTTTTTAAGTACCTCCTGCTGTTCTCTGGCCCACTGGGCCCACACCTCCCAATCTTCTCCGGCCGCCATTTTATCCTCCCGGACCTTCTTGACCTTCTTCCCCGTGTTCGCGCGTCTGCCGGCTCCGCTCCTGGTCCTCTCCATGCACCAGCGGGGATGGGGGGGGGCTCTCCCACATCTGTTCCCACGCCGGTCCCTCCTGTTAATTGCCGCCGCCGCTCCTTTTAGCGGCCTGAAACATCGATCCCGGCGGGAGCTGCCGTTCGCGTGACCCAGCAGGTCATGACCGCTACCGGAAGTCCCATTTGCACTTTCCTGCCTGCCTCCCAGAACTCTTGATCCTCTTGTCTATCTGAAAGTTGGCTAACTCAGCCAGGAATAAAGTCAATGGCTGAGGCACCCTCCACTGTTTTCTGAGGAAGAGAATTCCATCGACCTCTGAGAGAAAATCTTTCTCCTCACCTTCATCTTAAAAGGGAGAGCTCAGGGCAGCACGGCAGTGCAGTGGTTAGCACTGTGCCTCATGCTGCCGAAGACCCGGCTTCGGTCCAGGCCCTGGGTCACTGTCCGTATGGAGTTTGCAAATACAGAGAACCGGCTTCGATTCCGACCTTGGGAGACTGTTTGTGTGGAGCTCTCCCCCGTGTCTGCGTGGGTTTCCTCCGGGTGCTCCGGTTTCCTCCCACAGTCCAAAGATGTGCAGGTTAGGTGGATTGGCCATGATAAATTGCCCTTAGTCCAAAAAGGTGGGGTTGGGTTACGAGGATAGGGTGGAGGTGTGGGTTTGGGTAGTGTGCTCTTTCCAAGGGCCAGGGCAGACTTGATGGACTGAATGGTATCCTTCTGCACTGTTCTATGATTGTAAATAGTTGAGGCCACAGCACTGATCCCTGTGGCACTCCACTAGTTACAACTTGCCAACCTAGAAAAGACCCATTTATTCCTACTCTCTGCTTCCTGTTAACTAACCTTTATCCGTTCTACTCCATGAGTTCTTAATTTGTAGTAACTTTGGATGTGGCACCTTATCAAAAACCTTTTGGAAATCCAAATATACCACATCTACAGGTTCCTCTTCATCCACCTTGCTTGTTGCTCCCTATTTAAACATGATTTCCCTTTCACAAAGCCCTGTTGACTTTGCCAGATTTAATTATGATTTACTAAGTATCATGCTGTCACCTCCTTAATAATGGACTTTCGCAATTACACTATGACAGAGATTAGGCTAACATTTACAACCTGTTTGGACTCTTCCAGAGTCTAAGGAATTTTGTTTGATTTATAACCAATGCCTCGTGTACCTGAAGAGGTGCTGGAATGTGGCGACTAGGGGATTTTCACAGGAACTTCATTGCAGTGTTAATGTAAGCCTACTTGTGACAATAACGATTATTACTACTATTATTACTATCTCTGCAGCCACATCTTTTCAGACCCTAGGATATGCATCATCAGGTCCTAGGGACGTATCAGCCTTTAGGTCTAATGATTTTCTCAGTGAGTTTTCACTGATGATGGTTATTATTTTAAATTTCTCCCTCCCTTTCAGTTCTTGATTTTCACGTATCTGTGGGAAGTTTACTAAGTCATTTACAGAAAACACAGATGTCATAATATACACCAGTATATCATGGTGCAGACACTCACACACTGATGACACACAGCAAGACCAATCAACACACATAACACCGCAGCCAATCACCAGTTAGAGCACACTCACTATAAAGACAGGGGGGCTCAGAGTTCCCGCTCATTCGGGATGCAGCCTCTTCGAAGGACAGAGCTTACAGCTTACAGCACAGATCTTCACCATGTGCTGAGTGCATAGACTGGTTAGTACAGACATAGGTCTTTAGTTTAATCTAATATCGTGTTAACCCACAGTGAAAGTATGTTCAACAGTTTCTAACTTAATAATTGCACTATTTTAAGTGTTGGCGGCCTGTGTGTGTTCCACGGATCCAAAGCACCCAACACAACATGTTACCAGGCGTTGAGGGATGTTCGAACTTCTTAGACCTACCTGCAAGTGATCTGCCTTCCACCAGCATACAGTCGTCCTGCAAAATAGACAGCGTCTGCCCGCCGCCGCCGCTCCGCATCACCGGTAACCTCGGGGCCAACTGGAAGGTATTCAAACAACGCTTCCAGCTCTACCTTGAAGCCACAGACCGGGAAGATGCCTCGGATACCAGGACGATCGCTCTCTTCCTATCCACAGCTGGAGAACATGCCATCCACATTTTCAATTCTCTCACCTTTGCTGATGGTGAAGATAAATCAAAATTCAAGACGGTCCTCCTCAGGTTTGACAGTCACTGTGACATCGAAGTGAATGAAAGTTTTGAGCGCTTTGTATTCCAACAGCGTTTGCAGGGTAAGGATGAACCTTTCCAGTCCTTTCTCACTTACCTCCGCATCCTTGCACAGTCCTGTAATTACGGGCCCACCTCTGACTCCATGATAAGCGACCAGATCGTTTTTGGTGCTCAGTCGGACCCCCTATGCCAGCAGCTCCTCAAGGTAAAGCAGCTCACCTTAGCGATTGCCATCGAGACCTGCGTGCTAAACGAACACGCCACTAGTCGGTATTCCCATATCCAAGTGGCTGAAACGGTGCGGCAAGGTCCCCAGGAGGCAGAACGGGTCCAAGCAATCGAGCAACTCCAGGGCCTCAGCCTGGATGAGGGCGGCCATTTCGCGCGCTTTTCACGGACTCCCGCGCTTGTGCGCGCCGAATGTGGGGACGGCGATGCCGACGAACGTACTGCGCAGGCGAGCACCACGTACGACCGCACCACACATGCGCGATGGCGCATCGAACATACTGACGCTACAACGTGTGGCAACTGTGGCTCCGCCCACTTAAAGTGGCAATGCCCTGCCAAATCCCGACGATGCCTGAGATGTGGCAAACTTGGCCACTATGCTGCTTTATGCAGAGCAGCTCAGTCTGCCAGCTCTTCTCGCTCCAGCCAGCCTCGCAGGAATGTCCGGGCCATTCAACCCACGGTCACCGAGCCCGATTTGGACCTGCTACCCGATATTGACACCGAGGACCAGAAGGCGCCTTTTCGAGTCGGTATCGTCACACAATACAGGGTGTCCCCGAAGCAAAGAATCCAGCCTTTACCGGTATACAGCATCGATCCAGACGATGAGTGGTGTGCCACCCTTAAGGTCAACTGGTCCCAAATAGACACTGGTGCCTCCGCCAATCTCATTGCGCGATCTGACCTCCAAAGCCTTTGTGTCAAACCAGCCATCCTCCCATCAGCCTACCAGCTATTAGATTATAATGGCAATGCCATTGCTGCCAGCGGGTCATGCCAACTTGAAGTGACGCACAGGTCACGCAAAGCCATCCTTCCCTTTGAAATCGTGGGCTCCTCGAAAGCCTCCCTGCTTGGCACGCAGGCATGCAAGCTGTTGAACCTAGTTCAGAGAGTTCACTCTCTCTCTCCTGCTGGCGCGTCTGCCTTTCAGGACACCGACTTCAGGGCTCAGCTCGACGCCATTATCAACCAGTACCACGACGTCTTCGAGGGCATGGGCACGCTCCCGTACACCTACAAGATTTTATTAAAACCGAATGCCACGCCTGTGGTGCACGCACCTCGCAGGGTCCCAGCACCCCTTAAGGACCGCCTCAAGCAGCAGCTGCAGGACCTCCAGAATCAAGGAGTGATTTCCAAAGTCACGGAACCGACCGACTGGATCAGTTCCATGGTATGTGTAAAAAAGCCTTCCGGCGAATTGAGAATTTGCATTGATCCCAAGGATCTAAATCACAATATTATGAGAGAGCACTATCCAATTCCCAAGCGCGAAGAGCTCACATGTGAGATGGCTCACGTCAAGCTCTTCACCAAACTCGACGCCTCAAAAGGATTCTGGCAAATCCAGCTCGATAAATCCAGCAGGAAACTTTGCACATTTAACACCTTCTTTGGCAGATATTGTTACAACAGAATGCCATTTGGGATCATATCCGCATCAGAGGTGTTCCATAGGATTATGGAACAAATGATGGAAGGCATTGAGGGTGCTCGCGTCTATGTCGACGACATAATCATTTGGTCCACCACCCCGCAGGAGCATGTTAGTCGCCTCCAGCGCGTATTCAGACGTATACATGAGCATGGCCTCCGCCTCAGCAGAGCCAAATGCTCTTTTGGCCAGACGGAACTCAAGTTCCTCGGGGACCACATCTCCCAATTGGGTGTGCAGCCGGATGCGGACAAGGTAGCTGCCATCACAGCAATGAAAACACCAGACGACAAGAAGGCGGTCCTCCGATTTCTGTGCATGGTCACTTTTTTAGGGAAATTCATCCCTAACCTCGCCTCTCATACCACGGCTCTCAGGCACCTGGTCAGGAAGACGACAGACTTCCAATGGCTCCCTGCCCACGAACGTGAATGGAGAGAACTCAAAACAAAAGTGACCTTGGCCCCGGTCTTAGCTTTCTTTGACACAGCAAAGGAGACCAAAATTTCGACCGATGCCAGTCAATCCAGCATTGGGGCAGTGCTCCTTCAACGTGATGAGGCCTCATCATGGGCCCCCGTTGCATATGCGTCACGTGCGATGACCCCCATGGAGCAGCGCTACGCGCAGATAGAAAAGGAGTGCCTGGGCCTTCTGACTGGTGTGGTTAAGTTTCACGATTATGTCTCTGGACTTCCTCAATTCACCGTCGAGACCGACCATCGCCCGCTGGTCAATATAATACAGAAAGACTTGAACGACATGATGCCTCGCCTCCAGCGTATTCTTCTCAAGCTCCGGCGAGACGACTTCCAGCTGGTATACACCCCAGGCAAAGACCTCATCATTGCTGATGCTCTCTCCAGGGCAGACAACACTCTGTGTGACCCAGCGGGATTTGTCTGCCAGGTTGATGCCCATGTGGCATTCGCGGCCTCCAATCTACCTGCCTTAGATGAACGCCTCGTCCAAATCCGCTGCGAAACAGCGGCTGACCCTTTGCTACAGCATGTCATGCGCCACCTAACGGACGGGTGGCTCAAGGGCCAATGCCTTCAGTTCTATAATGTCAGAGATGATCTGTCGGTAGTAGATGGGGTTCTTCTAAAACTGGACCTCATTATCATCCCACATAGCATGCGCCAGCTTGTCCTGGAACAACTACACGAGGGCCACCTTGGCGTGGAAAAGTGCCGCCGACGGGCCTGAGAGGCAGTGTACTGGCCCGGCATTAATGAGGACATAGCCAACACAGTGCTCAACTGCCCCACTTGTCAGCGCTTCCAGCCGGCCCAACCACGTGAGACCCTGCAGCCCCACGAGTTGGTCACGTCACCATGGACCAAAGTGGGCATTGGCCTGTTCCACGCGCTGGGTAGAGACTATGTCCTGATCGTGGACTACTTTTCAAATTACCCGGAGGTGATACGGTTGCATGACCGCACCTCGTCTGCAGTCATTCGTGCATGTAAAGAAACCTTTGCTCGACACGGCATCCCACTCACGGTTATGTCGGACAATGGCCCCTGCTTCGCCAGTCAAGAATGGTCCAACTTTGCCAGGCGGCACAATTTTGCCCATGTGACGTCCAGTCCCCTGTAACCCAATCCAACGGTAAAGCGGAGAAGGGAGTACATATAGTCAAACGGCTCCTATGCAAGGCTGCCGATGCTGGGTCCGATTTCTACCTAGCCCTGCTGGCCTATCGCTCTGCCCCACTGTCCACTGGCCTGTCGCCAGCCCAGTTACTCATGGGTCGCACCCTGAGGACAACGGTGCCGTCCATCCATGTCCCAGACCAAGGCCACGTTCCAGTCCTTCGCCGGATGCAGCTGTCTCGTGCACAGCACAAGGCGGCTCATGACTCCGGTGCAGCTGATCTCCCTGCTTTGGTTCCAGATGACAACGTCCGCGTCCATCTTCCGGATGGAGGCTGGTCTGCAACCGTTGTTGTCCTTCGGCAGGTGGCCCCCCCACTCGTTCCTGGTTCGCCTACCGGATGGCTCTATTCTGCGCCGCAATCGGCGCGCCCTTTGTCTCGTTCCACGCTCGCCACGTGATCCTCCAGTGTTGCCTCGCCCTGCTGCTGACCCTGCCACGGACTATGCAGAGCTCCCTGTCACTCTGCATCCCCCTGACTTTGACACAGTCCAGCCCGCTCCTGAACAGGCGGCTCTCGACCCACCCTTGAGGCGGTCTACCAGAATTCGTCGCCCACCTCAGAGACTAAATTTATGAACTTTGCCAACTTATGGACTGTCTGAATTGTTTCGTTGCTTTGTTTGATCGTTTCCCTGGTTTGTATATAGTGTTGATCTCGTTACTCTTGTTGCATACTGCTTCTCTGCACCAGGCACCTTCCCATGTAAATAGCTTAGTTCTCAGGTACGTAGTCCTGTAATTATGTCTTTGCACCCCACACGTAGTTAGGAACATTCTCACCATACATTATTTATTGCCACACACATGCATTTTTGTATAAAAGGGGGCTGTCATAATATATATCAGTATATCATGGTGCAGACACGCACACACTGCTGGACACACAGCAAGACCAATCAACACACACAACACTGCAGCCAATCACCAGTTAGAGCACACTCACTATAAAGACAGGGGGCATCAGAGTTCCCGCTCATTCAGGATGCAGCCTCTTCGAAGGACAGGGCTTACAGCTTACAGCACAGATCTTCACCATGTGCTGAGCGCATAGACTGGTTAGTATAGGCATAGGTCTTTAGTTTAACCTAACATCGTGTTAACCCACAGTGAAAGTATGTTCAACAGTTTCTAACTTAATAAAATAATGTTGTACTATTTTAAGTGTTGGTGGCCTGTGTGTGTTCCACGGATCCAGAGCACCCAACACAACAACAGACACAAAATACTTGTTCAGAGCTTCTGCCAGTTCCTTGTTGTCCATTATTAATTCCCAAGACGCGCTTTATGGAGCATCAACACTCACTTTCGTTACTCCCTTCCTTTCTAAATACTTGTAGAAACTCTCCTACCACCTGTTTTTGTATTTCTGGTTTGCTTTCCCTCATACTCTAATTTCTCCCTCTTTAGTACTTTTAAATCATTCTTTGCTGATTTTTAAAATCGGTCCAAACATCTATCTACAGTGACCTTCGCAGAAATGTACATTGTTTCTTTCAATTTGATACTATCCTTAACTTCCCTATGTAGCCGTGGATGATGCTTTCTCATTGAGTCTTTCTTTCTCACTGGGGTAAATCTTTGCTGAGTTCATTAAAAGCCTTCCACTCCATCTCGCCTAGTTTCCTACTTCACTTTAGCCAACTCTGCCTCATGCCGTTAGAATTACCTTTGTTTTGCTTTGAAACACTAGTCTTAAAGCTGCACTTCTTATCTTCAAACTGAATATGAAATTCTTTATGTTATGATCACTATTGCCTAGAGACTCATTTATTACAAGGTTATTGATTAATCTGTCTCAGTGTGCATTACCTGGTCTAGAATATCCTTCTCGATTTGTGTTGAAATGCACTGCTCTAAGAAACTGATCTGAACACACTCTATGAACTCACTTTCCAAGCTCCATTGTCAATCTAATTCATCCAATATACATGTAGATTAAAGATACTCATGATTATTGAAGTACTTTTCTTACACATTCCATTTATTTATTTATGTATATGCTGTTCTACAATGTAAGTACTGTTAGGGACCCATAAACTATTCCCCCAAGTGACCTATTAACTTTCTTAACTCTACCCAAACTGATTGTACATTTTATTCCTTTGTGCTATGGTTATCTCTCATTAATGCCATCCTTATTTGACAGGACTATTCCACCACCTTTTCCTAACTTTCTGTGTTTCCAAAATGTCAGATATCCTTCAAAATTCAGGTCCCAGCCCTGTTCATATTGCAACAATGTTTTTGTCATGACTGGTAGGATATCTATATTTATTTGTAAGATGGCTAACAATTCATCCATTTTGTTATGAATGTTGCATGAGTTCAGACACAGAGACTTTAATTCTGTTACTATTGTTACCATTTTTGCAATCTCTGGCCATATCTGCTATGCATACTATAGTTCTTCCCTGCCACACTCCAGTTATCATTACACTAATTGCTACCCCGCTTTAGTACCTTATCATTTCCCTTTTAATCTCTCTCCTCACATCATCCCTCCCCCCACCCCGCCCCCCATTATTTATTTTAAAGCCCTCCTCAACTTGTCAGAACATCGGTCCCAGCATGGTTCAAGTGAAGACCATCCCAGTGGCACAGCTCGCTCTTTGCCCAGTACCGGTGCCAGTGCCCATGAATCGAAACACATTTCTCCCAAACCAGTCTCTGAGCCAAGCTTTCATCGCTCCAATCTTATTTACCCTCCATCGATTTGCTTGTGCTGAGAATGAAAAATAGGTGGGATGGATTTGAATGTGGAGCCAAAATCCTGGAACTATTGTAAAAAAAGTAAAGTAAAATCGCTTATTGTCACAAGTAGGCTTCAATGAAGTTACTGTGAAAAGCCCCTAGTCGCCACATTCCGGCGCATGTTCGGGGAGGCTGGTACGGGAATTGATGGAACAGTTGGCTGTGGTGATAGGGGAACTGCAAGATTCCTTTTGTCAATGGATGAGTTGGGACCGAATGGCTTTTCTCATCCATATCTCTATTTGCCATAAATGCCGATTGTGTTTAATTACCCTTTGTCACTGCTGCAACCTTGCATTCTCTACTGTTTTGCATGCACTGAAAGTTCCATTTGCTCAGTTTTATCTTGGTTGCCTGAGAGAGCACGGTAGCACAGTGGTTAGCACAGTTACTACACAGTTCCAGGGTCCCAGGTTCCATTCTTGGCTTGGGTCACAGTCTGTGCGGAGTCTGCACGTTCTCCCCGTGTCTGCGTGGGTTTCCTCCGGGTGCTCTGGTTTCCTCCCACAGTCTAAAGATATGCAGGTTAGGTGGATTGGCCATGCTAAATTGCCTTAATGCCCAAAAAGCTTAGGTGGGGTCACTGGGTTACGGGCATAGGGTGGAGGTGTGGTCTTAGGTAAGGTATTTTTTCCAAGGGCCGGTGCACGATGGGCCAAATGGGCTCCTTCTGCACTGTAAATTCTATGATCTATGATTCTATGAATGGGGAATTTGAGAAAAAAGATTATTATGTTGGCTATTTCTTAATAAACCATGCTTTGAAACTTACTAGCTTTTAGGCAAAAGATCCATAATTTCTTTCAGTTTAACTTTTCTTCTCCGAATCTTAGATGTATGGTAAGTAACGGGCAGTACGGTACGGGCAGTACGGTAGCACAAGTGGATAGCACTGTGGCTTCACAGCGCCAGGGTCCCAGGTTCGATTCCCCGCTGGGTCACTGTCTGTGCGGAGTTTGCACGTTCTCCCCGTGTCCGCGTGGGTTTCCTCCGGGTGCTCCGGTTTCCTCCCACAGTCCAAAGACGTGCAGGTTAGGTGGATTGGCCATGCTAAATTACCCGTAGTGTCCATAAGGGTTGGGAGGGGTTATTGGTTTGCGGGGATAAGGTGGAAGTGAGGGATTAATGTGGGTCGGTGCAGACTCGATGGGCCGAATGGCCTCCTTCTGCACTGTATGTTCTATGTTCTATGTTCTATGTTCTAATGTGACTGTAAAATGATTTGGTTGATGAGCCACCAGATTATCTAACAATTTGATTTTTCTGCCAAGATAATGATCTCTGTTTCTTCACAAGGTGCCCACTGAGCACTGAGTATTGCTTGCTGTGATAAATGCTGCTTAAGAAACACAAAATGTGATTGCCTGGAACACAAAAATAGCAATTGCTGTTGAAATCAACCTGAAGTGCATCTTCACTCCAGGGGATTGTTTACCCGTGATGGTCATTTAACCTAAGATGGTTTAGGAGAACAACAAGGAGAAATGCATTTCCATGGTAACTGATGTAACATAACACTGCTGTTAACATGCGCTGTCAACATCCCAGGTGCCTGGATTTCCCTCCTGCTGTTGAAAGTGTGGTGGAACAAGCCGCTATCCATTCATGTGACCTTTCTATAACCCCCATTCAAATTTCACCGGCGTGCAGCTAATCTGTGATACGTGGCAGATTTGGGTCTGCATCCCCGTTCTTGACTGGCCCAGTGAAAGCTGGAGGGAGCAAAATGGCCAGGGTTTTACAGCCCTGCTACAGCATGTCTCCCCCTGGTGGATGCAGTGAGCATTTAAATTACGGTGTACTTTGGCCAGACCGTAACTGATTTGTTATGTTGTAGGTGTAACATAAGTGGCTTCCTTGTGGTGCACTTGACAAAGGAAGGTTCAGGCGTGGAGATAACTTCAACACGTTAATTACTCGGGTTCGACACTACTGCTAATCCTACTATAGCTCCCCAGACTGACTAACCAGCTGCTGCAATCCACGTGATGGGTGTAATATTGAATCAACCCTGTGTCTCTACTCACTGACTGTCTCCACTGGAAAGAGACAGATCATGTGTGTGGTGTACTTTTCATATGGGTTGGTGTAATGCCCCCTGTGGTCGTGTCACCTCCTTGTGTATCGTGAATGTCCATTGGTCGCGTCCTATCTAACTTATCTATTGGTTGAGTGTGTGTGTGTGATGTTTCTGCTGCTCCCTCTAGTGTCTTGCTAGCCTACATGTATTTACATTGATGCACATCACCACATCCCCCTTTTTTATATGTTACATATTTTCTGCACACTTTGAGAAAATTGAACAAAGAACAGGTAGATAAGGTAAGGTGTATCCAAGTCATGGGAACAGTGATTAAACAATACGTCCAAATCATTCGTGTGAGTCCGAAAAACTATCAATCATCATGGTCAAATGTCTCTCTTGGTTATGAATGCCATCAACGCCCCTGTGCCACAGGAACCAAGAAGTGGTCAAATCACTCCGCTGTCTGATTTGGAGTCCCTTTCTTTTTTCGATGTTTGTGATGGTGCTGTCGGATGGCATCTTGTGGCTGATAAGGTGTTGACGTTGAAGAGGTACCATCAACAGTATCATTCAAGGTCATGGATATGCCATATGTTGAAGTTGGATAAGACTGTACATACTGGTTCTGGCCACATGTTGTGCTGGAAGGGTGATCCTGATGAGAACTGTTGAAGCTTGTCGAATTGGATGCAGAATTGCTGCTCGCATAATAGCTGGTGATGGTGTGAAACTAGAACCTTGCATCTGATAGGGATATGCCGTCTGGCCAGGCTGGGGTGCAGCAAATCCTGGGCTGTAACTAAGGCAGCCAGTCTGTAGTGCAGATTGCGCTTGCGGTAGTCCTCCTTCGGTCTTGATTCCATTAATGGGCAATCCGTAGTGCTGGCCTGTTTGAGAATATGCTGCATAGACTGCTTGCTGCAGCATGTCTGAATACTGGGTTTATCCAGCATGAGCTGTCATTGGCTGCACTGCTGGTGTGGAAAAAATGTGTGGATATAGCTGTGGTGAATATTGGTGTATTCCTGTCGTGAAAATCATAATAAAGACAAATTCCTTGAGGTTTGATTTAAGGAAATTTATTTACACAAATATACTTGTGGAGAGAGAGTGTTTCAGCTGCAAAGCCAAGGCACTGCACTCTGAGTTGTGCAGTCAAAAACCATTATATTTATCGGTTGAAATAAACAACTTTGAAGAGATAAAGCGTGGGAACATATGCAAGAGGAAATATGAATGTTTTGCCCTTGGTTTAAAAACAATTCGAGTACGCATTTTTTTGTCCTTCAGAAGAACAACTTATTATCATAATAAGGCCAGTACCACATACTAAGCAGTATTTGGTTTACATTACTTGACCTCCTTATTTTCGCTCAAAAGCAGTGTTAAAATATAGTTAATATTCCCAGCATGCTTCTAAATTGGTAACTCATTAACTTCCCTTCCACAATTCCGTCCTTGTTGATCTTTTGATCAACACCTTTTAGTAAATCATCATGTCCTCCATAGAGAAGGGTTGTTTATAATGTAAGGAGAACGGACGTATAACAGTTCCCTGCGTGTTATGAGCTGGTAGCAAGGAGGCAAGGCGGCTAGGGCTGTTCCCGTGTTAGTACAATAAAAATATCTTGCGCAATATTAAAACAGTAACCATACGACAATTAAGATTACAATGGCGATTATAATCCAGAACACAATCCTCTGTCCTAACAATCCTACCATCCAAAGCCAAAATCCCATCCCTCATTTTCATGCAATCTTGTCACCTCTCTACGAATGTGATCCACCAGATTATCAATTTTTCTGAGTTATCAGGGATGTATGTGCAGCAGTCACTGCCAATCAGGGCACAAGTGCCTCCCTTTTCAGCTAACAAGAAATCAGGCTCCATTCTATTCTGCAGGGCAACCGCTCTTATAGCAACCATCTCAGTTTCTATCTGGTTTACAGCTTCTGCAGTGTCATTAGCTACCTGCTCAAGGATGTCTCGTAGTTCGCGTAGTTCGTATACATTAGTGGCTATTCCTAATGGTGGTATCATTATTCCCAGCATTTGTGCCCATGACATAATACTTGGTGTCGTCCTGTGATGGGGATGGTCCTGCAATTGCTGGACGAGATGCACATAAGGGACTACGTATCCCAAATAGCAGGAGCCTTCCCAATTTTCTGTTATGGCCACAGATAAAATACGTGCCGTTATATGCGGTCAGGTTTCTTTTACTATCAGTCATCAATAGTCTAATCGATCCCCTTCCCAGGAGCCTCCACTAGTTTGATTTTCAACTCCTGACCAATCAAAGATGAATAGTCCTTTAGCTGTAAGGTGGAACATAGGGGGTTGGCAATTCAAGGTCTGATCACACTGACTGGGTAGGTCCCATATGTTTTATGTTTCCTAAAGCATATGCTGCCCTTCGGGACTCCAGTGTAATTGGGAAGGATCAAACAGGGCGTTTGACGTGTTACATTAAACCTAGGCCCCCACCATCCTTTAAACCTATTCATATCGTATCCAGTTAATCTCCAATCTAACATATCCTGTGTATCTTACCCATGCCCTGTATTATTTTGTCTTAGAGCCCATTCTGCTATCTCTTTACTGGCAAATGGGATAGGTCACACAGGGAAGCCCTCCTCCAAGCACCTGGGAATTTGTGTACAAACCCAACCACTGAATTTATTTACCCTCTCTGCGTATGAGTGAGACATGTATATTAAGGTGTTAGTATGGAGTTTACCCTCTACATGATGTTGGATTAATATGATAATATAAAAACATCAACGCCGTCATTCTCTTCAGGTTGGCGTCTCACTAGTACTCTCAAAGTTCCTTATGATGTAGTTTACATGAGTTGCATGGATCCCATCAGGCTTTTCATTTACTTTAACGGGTGTTCGGGTTGTTAGCAGCACTTGGTAGGGTCCATTCCACCCAGGAGAAAAATAATCACATATACTTGATCTCCAGGTATAAAGGGTGTGTATTTCCCTCTTGGATGTATCTGAGCCTTTTGCACCTTTTCATGTTTTTGTGTTGTTTTTTTTCCAGCAGCTTCACACATGGCCTGGGCATATTTTAGTGATGCCTCATCTGCCCATATTATAGCTACTGCCGCTGGAGTCATTGGTGGTTTAGTTACAGTTGTCATGGGACGTTCCATTAATATCTCATACGGGGTTAAACCCGTATTACGATTTCTCAGGGCATACATCACTATGGGTATGACATCTGGCCATAGCAGCCCATTTTGTTAACACACTTTTGTAACTGCAGTTTTAATTATTCCATTCGCCCTTTCCACCATTCCTGAGGATTGTGGCTGATATGGGATATGCAATTTCCAATCCAATCCCATGGCTTCTGTTAGGGCTTTGGTCAATTTGCTAGTGAAATGAGTTCCCCCTGTCACTGTTAATACCCATTGGTATCACAATCCCAAGATATTCATCCTTTAACACTTCAGTTGTCTGATTTTTCACTGGCTTATCAACCACAGTAGGCATCACTCCCACCTGCGATCCAGCTATATCATTACCCAAGATGAACTGTATTCCTGGACAAGATAATTTCTCTATTACTCCTACTATCACTTCACCACTCTTCGCTGGACTTTCCAACCTTACCTTATATAATGGATGATATGGAGATGACGGCGTTGGACTGGGGTGAGCACAGTACAAAGTCTTACAACACCAGGTTAAAGTCCAACAGGTTTGTTTCGATGTCACTAGCTTTCGGAGCGCTGCTCCTTCCTCAGGTGAATGAAGAGGTATGTTCCAGAAACACATATATAGACAAATTCAAAGATGCCAGACAATGCTTGGAATGCGAGCATTTGCAGGTGATTAAATCTTTACAGATCCAGAGATGGGGTAACCTCAGGTTAAAGAGGTGTGAATTGTATCAAGCCAGGACAGTTGGTAGGATTTCGCAGGCCAGATGGTGGGGGGTGAATGTAATGCGACATGAATCCCAGGTCCCGGTTGAGGCCGCACTCATGTGTGCGGAACCTGGCTATAAGTTTCTGCTCGGCGATTCTGCGTTGTCGCGCGTCCTGAAGGCCGCCTTGGAGAACGCTTACCCGGAGATCAGAGGCTGAATGCCCTTGATTGCTGAAGTGTTCCCCGACTGGAAGGGAACATTCCTGCCTGGTGATTGTCGCGCGATGTCCGTTCATTCGTTGTCGCAGCGTCTGCATGGTCTCGCCAATGTACCATGCTTCGGGACATCCTTTCCTGCAGCGTATGAGGTAGACAACGTTGGCCGAGTCGCACGAGTATGTACCGCGTACCTGGTGGGTGGTGTTCTCACGTGTAATGGTGGTATCCATGTCGATGATCTGGCACGTCTTGCAGAGATTGCCATGGCAGGGTTGTGTGGTGCCGTGGTCACTGTTCTGAAGGCTGGGTAGTTTGCTGCAAACAATGGTTGTTTGAGGTTGCGCGGTTGTTTGGACGCAAGTAGTGGGGGTGTGGGGATGACCTTGGCAAGATGTTCATCTTCATCAATGACGTGTTGAAGGCTGTGAAGAAGGTCTCCTTCACAGCCTTCAACACGTCATTGATGAAGATGAACATCTTGCCAAGGTCATCCCCACACCCCCACTACTTGCCTGGTGTTGTAAGACTTCGTACTATTATATAATGGAACACTACTCCTCTCACCCTGAATTCCACATATTACCACCTTTTCTGGCAACATTCTTCCCAGACTACATAACTCCTCATCTCTTACCATCAAAGATTGACTAGCTCCCTCCCGTATCTCTTAAAATTGTGACTTCTTTACCTACTCCTCCTGATACACATGAGTAAACTTTACCCACACAAGTAAATTCTTTAAAAAGGTCTGGCACCTTCTTATCAATCACCTCTTGATCAGGCTGTACAATCTTTTGCACCTCCTTCGCTTCACCTGGGTTTTCCTTTACCACTTTAACAAATCCCACATCAGCTTTCCCAGTGCTTTTCTTCAACCACCAACACGGTGACTTTACATGGCCTAGTTTATTACAGTGAAAACATTTGAAACTTTTGACACTCTCCTTATTATCTCCCATCAGATCACCTTTACCTTTACCACTTGAGTATTTCTCATGTCCCCAGTTTCTATCCCTCACAGGCTGAAACTGATGTCGGAAACCAAGCTTTGATTTATGAACTAATTCATAATCATCTGCCATTTCTGCTGCTAACCTCACAGTTTTAACCCTCTGTTCTTCCACATGAGTTCTCACTACATCAGGAATTGAATTTTTAAACTCCTCCAAAAGTATAATTTCTCTGAGAGCTTCATACGTTTGGTCTATTTTCAAAGCCCTTATCCACCTATCAAAATTGTCTTGATAGCAACCTGCTTTTAGCCAAGGGTGATGCTCCTGTAGGGAGGCTTGCTCCTGTGCCTGTTTTAACTTTGGTTCTGTTATGGTGAATGGAAGTTCAATTGCAGCCGCTTGCAGTTGTGGCTGATGTTTGAGAGCCCCTTCCTTTGCTATGTTATCAGCAAACCTCTGATAACAAACCTTTAGTAAGGGCACATTATTCAACCGCTTGAGCAAACGTTCCCGAAGGCAGAGCAAAAGCTTCCACTATCTTGAATGGAGTTACTATTGCATCACCGTCCAGGAGGGTCATATCATTTGGTCGGTTTGCTGACCCATTGGTGAAAAAGATGATGCCTGGATTTTCTCGTGGGTGAATCAGGTCAAGAGGTTGTGGTGGCTTCAACCAATAGTAAACAGTCATGATCATACATATGTTCTGTTTCCGAGGGCGCGGGTAAGAGTGTAGCAGGGTTGACAGCTGGCGCTCGCTTGTAGGTAAAGTTGGTTTAAGAGAGGATTACTTCATACCCAGTGTGTCGAGCCGCAGTAAAATGCAACGTTGCGGATGAATTAAGCAGCAGCAAAACTGATTTTTTTTTCTACTATGGCCGGTGTGGCTGCTACTGCTCTTAAGCAATTTGGCATACCCTTTACCACAGCACATAGGGCCACCGAGTAATAGGCAAGGGGTCTCTTCCCTCCTCAATGCTCTTGTACCAGGACCCCTGTTGCAAATCCCCCTGCTTCATTCAAATGCTGAAATTAGGAAGCCCAAGGCGGGGGCGCTAATCATGGCTTGTTTCAAATTATGAAATGCTTGCTCCCTCTCTGGGATCCAGGTAACAACTGAAGGGGCATCCTGTAGGGTAGCCTTTCGCAATACTGTGTCCATCTCTCTATAGTCCAGTATCCATTGCCTACAATAGCTTACCATTCCGAGGAAGGTAAAGTTTTCCTTTTTCGTGCGTGGAGTTGGTACCCAGATGTGGCAGAATAACAAAAGGTTATACTGTTGACAAACAACCCTCCCTCTGAGGCTATCAATAAATTGCCATCATATTGAGGGACATTTGAGCTTGCAGACAACTGGTACTCGTCCAAGTCTCTTTTAATACTGTTAATTCCGATATGTAAAGCAAATAGATGTTGACTTTCCGGGTGCAATGGTATGGAGATAAAGGCTGAGAAAGTATCCTTGTTGGTGGTATAGAAGACAAAATGACATTTATGTCCGGCACCAATGGAACAATAGTGATAACAATTTTATTGATGGCTCAAAGATCTTGCACAAACCACCACTCTTTGGGTCTTCCTACCTTTGGAATGGGGAGTATAGGGGTGTTACAGGGGCTTTGTGTTCTCTTCAGCACCCCTTGCTGTAATAGTGCATTGAAAACTCCCTCTCTCCCTTTTTCTGCTTCCAGTGCCAACCTGTATAGTTTTAAGCAGGGCAGGGCAATGTTCTTCTGTAACTGCACCCTATGCACTGGGGCAGAATGTACTTTTCCAACATGATTTTTATGTTGGGCCCATAGATGAGGCAGTGCCTGGGCCAGGACTGAAGGGAGTAAATGATGGCTCTCTCGGGGAGGTTGTTGTCTTTCAAATGTAACAGGCCATTGCTCCTCTTTCCAGGTCACTTTGCCCTCCTGTTTGCCATAAAATTCTATTAGGCAATTTCATCCGTCCATTTCAATATAAATCCCATGTATTACTTTTTTCCTTTGGCCTCTTTGATCACTTCTCCTATTTGCTTTGCCTTAGAGGGATGTCTTGCGGCCAATGTTAAATGGGATTCTGAAGTTAAACCCATCCTAAAAAGATCCCTCTGACTATAGGTCAACAGTACTAACATTCCTAATCCCATAACACCGAAAAATAAAAAGGAGTGACATGCAATGATGTCTGCTGTCATAAGTGACTTTGCGTTTATAAATTGTATGCGTGCTCATCCTCACGAGCATACCAAGCCGTGCAATGGGTCACTATATTCTCTCACCTGGACTCTATCAGGTGTTTTAATAGCTGTGCCCAAGGATCATTAATCTTTTGTAAGACTTCCTGCAGTTAAAAAAAAATTTTTCAACAGTGGTACTGTAAGGGTTAACGTTCAGCTGCCAGTATACAACACAGACACAGAGCGACCGGGCGCAGTCTCAGAAGTTATTAAATTTTGCAGCTGATGAGCTCATATTTGAGACAGTTCTATAAACAATCCATTATCAATGCAATGTATTACCGCTCCTAATTTGCAGAGTGTCTGCCTGCCTAATAGGGTCAGGTGTCGTTAGTTGCGGTACATCCTTCCTGGGGGTTAAATGCTTCTTGGCCCCTTGCATGATAGCCTCTTTCCCTCTATTTGCTAACCAGTGTTCGAGGGACTCATTTCCTTCGTTCAAATGATTATCATTATTGGGAACCCAGCCTCCATTTATGCCGGGTGGGACTGCAATCCCATCCTTCAAAGCAAAGATGCACCATAAGAGTATTTTAGAAGCAGCAAAACATCCCCTGGGAGGGGGCTATGAATAGCTCACATTTAAGTCAATTTCCAATGATTGATTTTATAGGCATTAGCTATTCTTAGAGACGTATATTTTTCTTTATCAATTCAGAAAAGATCAACTGTCTGCTGAAATGGTTAATGTTTCCTGCAGAATCTAAGGGGCGGAGAACTTGGCATGATGCCATTTACGTTTTTTCACGAAATCTAAAAACTTATTCATATTCAATTACTTTTATTTGTAAAGGCACTTTCTTTCTTTTAAACTGATCGTAATTTCCTATGTTTCCGTTCATTAGAGAAATCTCAACAAAAATCACTTAAGTTATAATGTCTGACTCACAAAGACAGACGATAAAAAATACAACCCACTTCATGCTTTGACTAAAATTAATTGGTTAAACAAAACACACAGATTCTCACAGCTCACAAATATCACAGTTAACCGTTAGCCTTATCTCACGGCTACAGAAAATCTGAATTCCCTTTCTCTCCAGGAACTCATCTGTTACGCTTTTACCTTAATCTTCAGGGCAGCACGGTAGCACACGTGGCTAGCACTGTGGCTTCACAGCGCCAGGGTCCCAGGTTCGATTCCATGCTGGGTCACTGTCTGTGCGGAGTCTGCACGTTCTCCCCGTGTGTGCGTGGGTTTCCTCCGGGTGCTCCGGTTTCCTCCCACAGTCCAAAGACGTGCAGGTTAGGTGGATTGGCCGTGATAAATGCCCTTAGTGTCCAATAAAGGTTGTAGGAGTTATTGGGTTATGGGGATAGGATGGAAGTGAGGGCTTAAGTGAGTCGGTGCAGACTCGATGGGCCAAATGGCCTCCTTCTGTACTGTACGTTCTATGTTCTGTTTACTTTTACTCCCCTGTTTTTTTTTCCGAACGGGGGTCAGCTTCATTAGATTCCTATGCGGGACATATAGGTTGTCCAGGACTTTTTTCCCTGGAGCGTAGGAGGCTTAGGGGTGATCTTATAGAGGTCTATAAAATAATGAGGGGCATAGATAAGGTAGATAGTCAACATCTTTTCCCAAAGGTAGGGGAGTCTAAAACTAGAGGGCATAGGTTTAAGGTGAGAGGGGAGAGATTCAGAAGGGCCCAGAGGGGCAATTTCTTCACTCAGAGGGTAGTGAGTGTCTGGAATGGGCTGCCAGAGGTAGTAGTAGAGGCGGGTACAATTGTGTCTTTTAAAAAGCATTTAGATAGTTACATGGTTTAGATGGGTATAGAGGGTTATGGGCCAAGTGCGGGCAACTGGGACTAGCTTAATGGTAAAAACTGGGCGGCATGGACTGGTTGGGCCGAAGGGCCTGTTTCCATGCTGTAAACTTTTATGATTCTTCTATGATTCTATGATGCTCCCCGTCCGGAGTCTTAGCAGGTTCACTGGAGTGAATTTTAAAAAGATTTCTTCTGCTCTGGCACCGGCGATGGTGAGGAGAAGCTCTGTTTTTTCAGGATCGGCCACTTCTTCTAGTTCAGCTGCCACCAGGAAGATTTCAAACTTTTGCCGGAATGCCCGCCAGTTTTCGCGGAGATCGCCGTGGCACTGGAACTGCTGCGGAACCCGGATCTCGAACACCTTGCCTGGGTATTGCTGGTTGTCACTGTACGCTGAGATATGGCTATGTGGATTGAAACAGTTCACTTCTGGTACCATGATTTGTTATGTTGTAGGTGTAACATAAGCGGCTTCCTTGTGGTGCACTTGACAAAGGAAGGTTCAGACGTGGAGATAACTTCAACACGTTTATTAAACTATTTACACTTCTATTACTCGGGTTCGACACTACTGCTAATCCTACTATAGCTCCCCAGACTGACTAACCAGCTGCTGCAAACCACGTGGTGGGTGTAATATTGAATCAACCCTGTGTCTGTACTCACTGACTGTCTCCACTGGAAAGAAGCAGATCATGTGTGTGGTGTCCTTTATATATGGGTTGGTGTAATGCCCGCCTGTGGTCGTGTCATCTTCTGGTGTATCGTGAATGTCCATTGATCACGTCCTATCTAACTTATCCATTGGTTGAGTGTGTGTGTGGGATATTTTTGGTGCTCCCTCTAGTGCCTAGCTAGCCTACATGCATTTACATTGATGCACATCACCACAGTAACATCCCACCGGATGGGAGGCACCATAAATCCTGGCCAATCTATTGGAAGAAGGAGGAGCTTTGGATGCTTCAGCTATAGTCAGATTGCTATTTGCAGAAATTTGAGCAAGAATGGAGGGTAGGGGTCAGAAAGCCACTGGTAAATATAATGCAGGCATTATTACGGAATAGCCGAGGTAGTCAGGGCCTTTTTCACTGTCTCGCGCAATGCTGGAAAAGATTTAATGACATTATAAACTTGGATAACATAAGGGCCCAGACATATTCTGAAACAATTTTGTGAGGTGGCTCACTTCCATAGCCACTAGGTCCATACTGCGTAAATGACAGAACTGAAAAAGATTACTGTTAACATTCACACAACACCACAGGACTTACACCATTCCTTTCCTATCATTGTGCCTTCTCCCAGTGTCTGAAATGTGGAACATTAAAATGACTGGTTATTGCGGCTGGCCATCACCTGAAAATATTCTCATTACAGAATGGGTACTTGACACCTCAGTGAATAGCAATCATTAGCCAATCAGTTATCTATTGGAATTCACTTTCTGAAGGTAAAGGTTGGCCATAATCAACAGTAAAGAACAGACATGGCTCTCAATGCATGATGCACTTAAGACCATAAGACCATATGACAAAGGAGCAGAATTAGGCGACTTGGCCCATCGAGTCTACTCCGCCCTTCAATCATGGCTTATATGTTTCTCATCCCCATTGTCCTGCCACCCCTCCCCATCCCCCCCCCCCCCCCCCCCCCCCCCCCCCATAACTCCTGATCCCCTTATTAATCAAGAACCTATCTATCTCTGCCTTAAAGACACTCATTGATTTGGCCTCCACAGCCTTCTGCGGCAAAAAGTTACACAGATTCATCACCCTCTGGCTGAAGAAATTCATCCCCATCTCTGTTTTAAAGGATTGTCCCTTCAGTCTGAGGTTGTGCCCTCTGGTCCTAGTTTTTCCTGCTAGTGGAAACATCCTCTCCACATCTATTCTATTCAGACCTCGCAGTATCCTGTAAGTTTCAATAGGATCCCCCCTCATCCTTCTAAACTCCAACGAGTACAGACCCAGAGTCCTCATATGAGAAACTCTACATTCGGGGATCATTCTCGTGAACCTCCTCTGGACCCTTTCCAAGGCCAGCACATCTTTCCTTCGAGACGGGCCCAAAACTGTTCACAATATTCCAAATGGAGTCTGATCAGAACCTTATACAGCCTCAGAAGTACATTGATGGTCTATTATTCTAGCCCTCTCGACTTGAATGCTAACATTTCATTTGCCTTCCTAACTGTCGGCTGAACCTGCACATTAACTTTAAGAGAATCTTGAACAAGGACTCCTTTTGTGCTTCTGATTTCCTGAGCATTCCATCCAAAGTTTACAACCTCACACTTTTCCACATTGTATTCCATCTGCCACTTCTTTGCCTACTCTTCTAGCCTGCCCAAGTCCTTCTGCAGTCCACCTGCTTCCTCAATACTACCTGTCCCTATGCATATGTTTGTATCGTCTGCAAACTTAGCAACAGTGCCCTCAGTTACTTCTTGCAGATCGTTAATGTATGTTGTGAAAAGTTGTGGTCCCAGCACAAACCCCTGAGGCACACCACTAGTCACCGGCTGCCATCCTGAAAAAGACCCCTTTATCCCCACTCTGCCTTCTGCCAGTCAGCAAATCCTCTATCTATGCCAGTATCTTACTCTTAAACTATGGGTTCTTAATGTATTTAACAGCCTCCTATGCGGTACCTTGTCGAAGGCCTTCTGGAAATCTAAATAAATCTTATTTCATCATGCACTTCCAAGTGGTCTGCAATCTCATCTTTAATAATGTACTTTAAAATCTGACCAATGACCACAGTCAGGCTAACCGACCTATACTTTTCCATCTTCTGCCACCCTCCCTTCTTAAACAGGGGTGTTACATTCACCATTTTCCAGTCCTCTGGGACCCTCCCTGCCTCTGGGACCCTCCCTCCCAAGATCACCACCAATGTCTCCACAATCTCCTCAGCTATCTCCTTTAGAACCTTGGGGTGTAGTCCATCCGGTCCAGGTTATTTATCCACCTTCAGACCTTTCAGTTTCCCCAGAACCTTCTCCTTAGTGATGGCCACAACACTCACCTCTGCCTCCTGATTCTCCTGGAGGTCTGGCTTCCCACTGGTGTCTTCCACCGTGAAGACTGATGCAAAGTAACTATTCAGTTTGTCTGCAATTTATTACTACTTCTCCAGTCCCTTTTTAATGTAAGCTTTGCGTTCAATTATCAAATTAAAAAATGATTTCAAATGTCCTTGTCTGTCAAATAATCATATTTCCATATTTTGGCCACCAGCATTTGTCCATTAAAGCTTGACAACTGGATTCAGTCTTTTACACATTGTATTGTGATATGTCAGATCTGTTATCCTTATGGTCATTCTAATGATGACATCTCTGCCATGATATCAATGGTATTTTAATTCTACTTATCTACTAGTGGAGTTCTGAGCATAAGATGGGACATTCAAATTACAGTCACCCATTTTGTGCCTGAGAAATAAGTTCCAGCAGGCTAAAATCATTCAATGGCATTGCCATTGCTGAATCCCTGACTATCGGCATCCTGGCGGTTACCATTGACCAAAATCTGAACTGGACTTGCCATTTAAATACTGAGGTTACCAGAGCAGGTCAAAGGCTAGGAATCCTGTGACAAGTAACGCACCTCTTGACTCCCCAATGCCTGCCCATCACCTAAATGGAACAGGTCAGGAGTATGATGGAATACTCCCCACTTGCTTGGATCAATGCAGCTCATGAGTGTTGCTGCTTTTATGCCATTATAACACACATGGTGTTCAGTGGTGGTTCCTTCTAGATTAAATAGTCTTCAGTCTGGCAGCAAGATTAGATACAGGTGCATAGTTTTAGATCATGCTACATGGCAAGAAATGACCTCAACAGAGTCGCAGCCAGATTGACGTCCAGGTCACCTGATATTGGACTGTCCAGAGTTAGTGAGCTGCAGTGGGTTGGTTGCTTGGAACCCGCAGTTTGCTGGCATCATGGTAATATGGCCAGAATCTAAATTTGGTTTGGGTCTCACGCCAAAACAAATCGATACAGGGAGCAGCTGCAACACCAAATTGGGCTCACTTGTAATGGAGGTCCAATTTCTCCCACGATACTGGTGTTTGTCACCTGTCAATGCCAAGGTAAATAGATCTGATATTGATGTCATTGACTAATCAATTTTCCTTCCACAAACTGCTTAACCCAATAGATGAGATATAGCAAGGACAAGACAATTGTACTGTCAGGAAATAAAAGCAAAAAACACTCAAAGCACTCAGCAGCTCATTACTATTAACATTTCAGGTTGAGAACCTTCAATAAGAACTGCCAGAAAAACTGGGACAGTTTTTTTTGCCATTTTCTCTTTCCTATATGCAACGGAATATCAATAGGATGGAAGCATTTCTTGGCAATGAAATCCTTGCAATTTCTGAAGTTAGATTTGTGTATAAATGTGCAAATATCTATTGTTACAAATGTAAGACGTATATGCGTTTATGTTTTAAACTATCTCTTATAACTTAAGGTAAATCAGAATGTCCTGGAATGAGGGTGGTGATCATTCTGAATTCTGCCCGGAGATAGGTCCATGTGATTTGGTTGTCAGACCCAGGTTGAATCCATGGAAACTCAAGTGCCAGTTTTTGCACCTTGATATTAAAGAGAGGCAGCTGGTCTTGTTGGATATAGACGCTCAAACTCAGAGATCCGGCGAAGGAGATAAACAGCTGCTGCTGTGCTAAGCAGAAGAAAACTGCTTTGTGTTAAACACCAAGCTGAATGCTGGTGAGAATGGATTCTTTGTTTGAAGAGATAGGACTAAGTGGTCGCCAGAGGGTGTCTTGTTGCTGGAAATCAGTTCAATGGCATTCAAGAGATTGAGTGAAGGGACTTTCAAAAGACATTGGAAGACATCCTACTGTAGCAGGCAGAGGAGAGCCTGTGAATGGCCAGGAGCAGCTTGAGCTTTTATTTGCAAGGCTACATATCTGCTGAGCATGTGGCATAACAGAGTCCAGAATCCTATAGTGTCCCGGCGGGTTCTGAGATGCACTGGCCCAGGCACATATTTGCAGTCGGGATAACAGAGTCTCAGATAGGAAGCTGGCCCTTTTTGAACACTTGAAGTTTTTAAAAAAACATTTCTTTATTCTCCTCCTTTTTCACATTTTCTCCCAAATTTACACCCACCAACAAGAAACAATAATCAGTAACAAATATGTCAATCCCCATATCAATAACAACGATCCCATCCTCCCACCAAACCAGAAAAATTAGCCCGCATGTGTTAAGTAATGGGTTAAGAGACATTGCAATTAGTTGTCTCATTTATGTTAAGTATCCATTAATTGACACTGATATGTAAAGGGGCTTCAGGTGGCCTCTGTCAGGTGATGTATAGTTAGAGTTTTGTGCAAAGGCTGTTGGAATGAAAGAAATGTGTGTTTGTGAGAAAAGAACAGAACTTTAGACTCTTCATATCACAGCAACTAAAACATCTAACAATTGGTAGCAGAGGATGGTTGCTGTGTAAATGTGAAGGGTTGAAAGATACAACTTTTCCAGATCACACCAAGGAGTGAGTGAGGAAAGAAAAAAAAAAAGAAGGGATATATGGCTGAACCGAGGATAAAGATGGCTGGATATGACTATCCTCCCTTATTTTCTGAAAGGGAATCGACGACCAATGGAGAAGTGCAGTAGTTATGTGGACTAAGGTAACTGCTTTGGGAAAGAGAAAACAAGGTATGGCATTGGCTCTTTCTCTACCATATGGCAGTAAAATCCGAAACAAAGTGCTTTCTGAGCTGGAATTGGAAGAGTTAGACTCAGAAGAAGGCCTGTAGACTTTATTACATTTTATGGATAAGATTTATAAGAAAGATGACTTGTTAAGTGTGTATGAAGCATGGTCGGATTTTGATAAGTTCTGGAAAATGGAGGATATCTCCATGGAAGACTATATAATGGAATTTGGCAGACTATATAAAAGGCTGCAGAAACACAACCTGGAATTTCCACAGTCTGTGTTGGCCTTTAAATTACTTGACTGTGCTAGAGTAGCAACATGAATAGGCTCCTGGTTTTGACAGGAGTTCAGTTTATTGATAAGGATACCTTATTCGAACAGATGACAAAAGCTTTTCAAAAGTTTCTGGGGAAACATTCGATTCCGATGGCTCTGATGACCCAAATAGGTCAGCCTACAATAAGGCAGAATATGGAAGATTGAAGGAATCTTAAATTTATAAGGATCTTAACCTGTCGAACTACGCCAAGTTTGGGGGAAGCTTAGTTGATGAATCAAGTCCTGGCGCAATACGACAAGTTGTAAGATTTGTAATATTTGTAGACTGTGTTAAGTTGTTCGATTCCTTGTATTATTCGACTGTGTATATTTGAAGGAATTTATATCATCTCTGCTATTCGGTTATCAGTAGCACTTTGCGAATACTGGAACTCAGCAGAAATTTGTAGTATAAACTCCTCAGGTGCCAAAAAGAATTGTTTTATTTGTAGTCGCTTGATTACAATTTGAAAGTCATTTAAAAGGCAATTCGTAGATAATTCGAAGCTTTCAGAGAATTACAGACATTATCTTTCTTTGCTTAGGCAGACAGCTCGAAAGTAACTTTTTAAAGGTCAAAGTCTGGCAATGGAACATGAAGAGAGAGAGAAAGCTAATCTTCAGCTAAACTCAAACTCAAAGTCAAAAGTGGACTAACATCACTGACACAGACTGTTAGGCTGACAGAACCCCCAAAGACAATTACCTAAAAACTAAACACTAAAACAAAACTGGAGACTAGAATCAAAGGCAAAAACTGACTAAACTAACAGAAAGACAACACAGCACAACACACCTTCAAAGACAATAAAAACCAAACCTAAAATAGCCGGGAGAAACTTTTCAGTTATACACTTTCATATCTGTCTTAAGTCGTCTAATTACACCCCAATATAATCCTAATTGGTTTGGGTTAGACTCAAACACATTTGATTTGATGGCAAGCCGTCCATCTTCAATGTGCAACATCAGCTTTTCTGACCTAGCTGTTATCTGCATTGTGAACAATGGTGCCTTCATGTTGCTGTGTATTCAATCCCTTGACCTTGACAATTAGCACAAGACAGTGTCAAATTATCTTGCAACTGTGCTGTTTTAATGTCACACTGTCTTTGAAAATATGCATTTGCCAGAACATCAGACTTCAGTAAAAGTGAATTATGCTGTATAAATGGGTATTAAAAACTGGGGCTCAACATTTATGCTTAAACAGCTATCTTTTACCTATACTAGTTGTATTCGAAATACCTGGCTTCTACAAAGATACACTACTAACAGGATGGTGAAATTGTATGGCTACATACAGGTTCCAAGACTATAGAAGGAGACCGAGACAAGGAAATTCTGAAGACAGAAACCCAGTTAGAACCTACAATAGGAAGATGAACCCCAGAAATGCACGGGGCATGATAAATCGATGTTTTCGATGTGACTCGCAATACAATTATGCTTTCAACTGTCCAACTCGTTATGATAGAGTGTTTGAAGCGTCACATGACAGGGAAGAGTCAGAAGAGGAAAAAGATAGTGACCAGAAAGAAGGCATTGTCCTATTGACAAGCAGTTTAACGCCGGTAATGAGAGTGTTGGTTGCAGAATCCTTCAACTGTGCTGTATTGGACAGTGGCTGCACATCTACTGTGTGTGAAATTGACTGATTAAAATGTTACCTGGACTCTTTGAATGCTGAAAATCGTAACAAGGTTAAGGAATTTGAAAGTTCCACAAGTTTCAGGTTTGGGGATGATAATACTCTGAAGTTGCTGAAAAGAGTGGTGATCCCTTGCAATATTGTCGGAGTGAATCATTTCATTAGCACGGATGTTGTATCAAGTGAGATACCTTTGCTTCTGAGCAGACTGTCGATGAAGAAAGCACACATGAAACTGGATATGGAACAGGATAAGGCAACAGTTTTTGGAAAGACAGTGGACTTACAATTTACACAGTCGGGACGCTATTGTATTCCATTACTGACAAATAATATTTTAAGTAGAGTGGATAAGGATGTGTTCATGGCAGTTGAAAATGGGACTTTAGCTGATAAAAAGCTTGTGGTATTAAAACTGCATAGGCAATTTGCACATCCGTCTCCTCGGAGGCTGAAAAAAATTATTAAAGGATGCAGGGGTAAGGGGTGACGATTATACTAAACTGATAGAACAGGTTAGTGACCGCTGTGAAGTTTGTAGGAAGTACAGAAGGACACCAGCACGACCGATAGTAACTCTACCTTTGGCCAGGGATTTTAACAACATTGTGGCAATGGATCTTAAGATCTGGGATAAAGCAAATAATATATTTATTTTGCATTTTGTAGATTTAGCAACCAGATTTAGCCAATCAACGATTGTACGAAGTGAAGAAAAGAGAGGAATTCTGGATCAAATCGTGGAAAAATGGATAGGGACAGGAATGGGTCCACCGGCAAAATTCCTTACGGACAATGGGGGAGAATTTGCTAATGATGAGTTTAGGGATATGTGTGAAAACATGAATATCAGAGTTATGAATACGGCTGCAGAAAGCCCATTCAGTAATGGTGTCTGTGAAAGAAATCATGCTGTCATCGATGACATGCTTTGGAAAATTTTGGCAGATCAACCAAATTGCAGGCTAAATTCAGCTTTAGCATGGGCAGTACATGCAAAGAATCCATTGCAGATGGTTGGGGGCTACAGTCCGTATCAATTAGTGTTTGGTAGAAATCCTAAAATTCTGTCCATTTTGGATGACCAGCCTCCAGCTTGGGAGGGGACTACAATTAGCTCTGGTTTTGCTGAACATTTAAATGCATTACATAGCAGTAGAAAATCTTTTTTGGAAGCCAAAGTCTCGGAAAGAATTTGCAGAGCTTTAAGACATAACGTACGGCCATCAGATGCCATTTTTCAGCAAGGAGGCATGGTATACTATAAGAGAGACAATTCTAATGAATGGAAAGGCCCAGGGAAGATCATAGGCATAGATGGCAAAACAATTATTTCGCAACATGGTAATCAAACTGTTAGGGGCCATTCGTCAAGGATAATGGGTACAGATTACAAATTTTCAAATTTAGACAGAGCAGACAGACATGACGAGGAACCAGAGTCATCTGGTACGCATGTGTTACAGAACTATGAGGACAAATTAACTGATATAGACAGGGTTTCTGTGGAGGAACACAACACTTCTGATGAATTAGAACAGGCCATTTTTCCGAAAGGGCAACTGCCAAAAGTTGGTACAAAAGTGACATACTTGCCTGAAGGGTCGAGTCAATGGAAGGATGCAAATGTTATTAGTAGAGCAGGAAAGGCCACTGGAAAGTATAAACATTGTTTGAATGTACAGCATTCAGGGGAAGGAGTCAAGACAATGGATTGGGAAAACAAAGTTCAAAAATGGAGGGCACAGAAACGCAGTGCCAGTTCAGATAGTACATCGGATAGTGAACAGGTCCACAGGAAAAGGTTGAGAACTATTGAAAGGACATCCCACAGCAGAAGGGAAAGATCAAGCAGTAGCATTACAGAACGAGATACCAGGCGGGAGAGGGGATGTAATTTATCAAGATCTCGGAACATGAGTAAGACTACTAATTCTCATAGGAATAGAAGCCCACATGCACGTGAGATTTGGTGGCTTCAAATAAATTAGATGAAATTTGAGTGCTCCTTGGCTGTAACGTCCTGGCAGTCACAGTCCCGAACTAGTGAGATCTGGGCCCTCCAGAAGTCCTCGATTGACTCACCAGGTAGTTGAGTACACGTTGCGAGCGCGTGTCTGGCGAAGAGCGTGTTCGTCTTCTGCTCATAATTTTCTTTGAGTCGAGTCATAGCATCAGCGTAATTGGGCGCATCCTGGATCAGCGGGAAGATTTTAGAGCTGAGTCTGGAGTACAAGATTTGAATCTTCTGGGCCTCTGGAACAGGGGTTGGCGCCGCGTTGATATACGCTTCAAAACAAGCTAGCCAGTGCTGAAAGTCCTTTCTGGCGTCGCTTGCGTGTGGATCCAGCTGCAGTCGATCTAGTTTAATCCGGAGGTCCATCTTCTCAATCAGATACTAATAAATTGAGGCACAATCAATTTGGCTGGAGACGAAGTTGAATTTAAACTGAGGCTTTATTAGTATCTGAAGTGTGGCCTCCTACAGCAGCTGCCGAAATGGCTGCGAGCTGAAGGCCACGCATATTTATAACCCGGCTCCTGAGCGGAGCTAGCATGCAGGGGCCCAGGTGAACCTGTAGTGCAGGTTCTACAGTACAACCCTTAATATAAGAACACAGTGGTTTACCACAGGCAGGAAAATCGGCAGGCATTGAAAAATAAACAGAAATCGCGGCAACACGTTCATTTTAACTGCCTGTACCCAACTCGCCAGTGACAGGGGGAGATTGTCCGACCTTGCCAGATCAGCTTTCACTCTCCCCACCAAACTAGAAATGTTGTACCTGCGGAGCCCCCCACCCCACTCCTGGGCAACCTGCACCCCCAGGTACCTAAAGTGAGTCCCTGCCCTACGGAATGGCAGCCCCCCCACCACTGCCCCCACCCCTGGCCACGACACCACAAAATACTTACTCTTGTCGAGATTTAGTTTGTATCCCAAGAAAGACCCAAACACTCAAAGCAGCTCCAATATTCCCCCTATAGGCACACTCGGTTCCGACACGTATAACAGCAAGTCATCGGCATACAAGGACACCCTATGCTCTGTTCCCCCATGCACTATTCCTTTCCATACCCCCGAACTTCTTAATGCAATGGCCAACGGCACTATCGCGAGTGCAAACAGCAGGGGGGACATAGGACAACCCTGCCTTGTCCCACGGTGGAGAGAAAAGTATCTCGAGCTGATATTATTTGTGCGGACACTCGCTCTCAGCTCCTTATGTAATAGCTTTACCCAGTTCACAAATCTTGGTCCAATCCCAACCACTCCAGAACTGCCATCAAGTACCCCATTCTACCCGATCAAACGCCTTCTCAGCGTCCAATGCCACAACCACCTCTGTTTCCTTCCCCTCTGCCGGTGCCATAATGATGTTCAATACCCTTCTAATGTTTGAAAAGAGCCGCCTCACTTTCACGAACACCGACTGATCTTCACCTATCACCTTCGGAAGGCACTCCTCCAGCCTACCCGCCAGTACCTTCACCAATACTTTTGCGTCCACATTCAGAAGTGATATGGGCCAATACGACCCACACTCCGTCGGATCCTTATCTTTTTTTAGCAACAGGGAAATCAATGCCTGCCCCAAGGTTTGTGGCAATATCCCCTTCCCTATCGCCTGTTCAAACATCCCCACCATCAGGGGTGCCAGCTTATGCTTGAATTTTTTATAATATTCCACCGGAAACCCATCCGGCCCTGCCACCTTCCCCGACTGCATCCTCCCAATCGCATCCTTTATCTGCTGCTCCACTATCGGTCCATCTAATGTAGCCCTGTCCCCCTCCCCTAACCTCGGGTACTCCAACCCATCTAGAAATTCATGCATCTCAAGGTCTCCCCCAGGTGGCTCTGACCTGTACAATCTCTCATAAAATTTCTCAAAAACCTTGTTAATCAGATCCGGAGCCACTACCAACTTCCCTGCCCTATCCCTCACCTGCACAATTTCCCTTGCCGCTGTTTCCTTCCGGAGCTGACCTGCTAACATATCTCCATGTTCGTAAACTGCACCCCTTGCTCGTCTCAGTTGGCGCACCGCCTTCCTGGTGGACAGTCGGTCAAAGCTCGCCTGGAGTTCCTTCCTCTTTTCCAGCTTTGCTGGGACCCCATCCTCTGCATAACTCCTATCTACCTCCAACATCTAATCTATTACTCTCTTCCGCTCCAACCTCTCCTCTTTGTCCACCCTGGCCTTGAACAAAATCGCCTCCCCCTCACCACCACATTTAGAGTCTCCCTGACGACCGCCTTTGACACCTCACCTGTACAGTTGAAACCTACATATTCCTTAATTACCTTTTCAATTTTGTCACAAAATACTTGGCCCCCCAAAAGTCCCATATCTAATTTCCACCCCGGCCTCTGCGCTACCCTCTTCTCTAGCACCATATCCACCCAATGCGGAGCATGATCTGACACTGCAATTGCCGAGTATTCTGACCCCTTAGCCCCAGCCAGCAAAGCCATCCCCACCACGAAAAAGTCGATCCGCGAATATACTTGATGGACTGCTGAGAAAAACGAGTACACCCGCTCCCTTGGGCGCAGAAACCTCCAAGGGTCCACCTCTCCCATTTCCACCATCAGCCCAGCCAACGCCTTTGCCCCCCCTGATGGGACCAGTGAGCACGGCCGTGACCTGTCCAACCTTGGCTCCTGCTTCAAGTTCCAGTCCCCCCCCACTATCAGTTCGTGTGTGTCCAAGTCGGGGATGGCCCCAAACACCTTCTTTGCGAATCTCACATCATCCCAATTGGGGCTGTATACACTTAACAGCGCCATTAACCTCCCCTCCAGTGCCCCTGTCACAATCACATATCTACCCCCCTGATCTGCCACCACTTTCTCCACCTGGAAGCGTACTCTCTTACTGACAATTACCGCTACCCCTCGAGCCTTTCCGTCAAGTCCAGAGTGAAACACCTGACTAACCCAGTCCTTTTTAAGTCTCATCTGGTCTTTCACCCTCAAGTGAGTCTCCTGCAGCATTGCTACATGGGCTTTCAAACTTTTAAGATGCGCAAGCATCCTTGACCTCTTGACCGGACCTTCTAACCCCCTCACGTTCCACGTGACTATCCTAACTGGTGGCCTCTCACCCCCCCACCCTCCTTATCCACCATCATCATACCACCGGTCCCTGCTCCATAAGCCTGACCCGCCCCTATCCATTATTAACATCCAACCCATTCCCCCCCTCCCAAACGCCGCCCCCCCCCCCAACATTTCCTCTCGAAAAAACATCTCCCAGCATCAATACCACCCCCCCCACTCCCCCACCCCCACAGCGCTCGCCTTGTAGACCCATCGAAACCTGCTAACCAGGCTCCAATGTCCGCAGCCCTCCTCTCACCTCACCTCCGTTCACTAGCCGGCTTTAGTTAGCTAGCGCGGGTGGCTCACCCCCACCAAGATATACCGTCCCCTCCCACCCAGTCCCGGAGAAAGAAAAAACAAAAACAACAGTCAAACCCATAGAATTCACTAAAATAAGATATAACCGTCGCAACACAGAGTGCCAATCAACCCAATCAATAACTTGAACTCTGTAACAATGTGAAGAGAAGTAAATTACAATACACGTCAGTAAAAAGAAATTTATAGCATTTATACATTTTCCAGCTCCCCAATCACAGTCCAGTCTCTCTTCCAGCTCCGCTCCTCACGTCTGTCCCAAGCCTTCTGCCCTCACGAAAGCCTCAGCCGCCTCCACTGTCTCGAAATAAAAGTCTTTGGCATCATACGTCACCCTCAGCTTCGCTGGGTATACCACACCAAAATATTTTTTTAAATAACATTCATTCTCACAATCTGTGTAAAAACAGGGCTCATGATCTTTAGCACATGTCTTTGCAGCCTATTCACTGCCAATTCTGACTCAATTTTATTCCCAAGTTTGAATGCAGTTTTTGGCAAAGCTGGATAATTAATATAAGTTTACAGAGACATTGGACAATAGCAAAGTGTGCCAGCAATCTTCTCAATTTGGCTGAAAGCTGACTTTTAGATGCATGTAAATCAAAACAATCTTATCAGCCTCCACTTTCTGTACAATTGGGCAATGTAATGTGTATGTAATTAGAATTTGAATGGAATTGAACCCAAATAACAGAAGAATGACACTTGATGATATTATCAATTGCAGACAACCGGAAATGTGAGCACTGAATATGCAACATTTTATTCTCAGCAAGTTTAGTCACGACCATCTCCTTTCTCCCACCCCTTCCCTCTTTGTCACATTTTAATGGATTTTCCAGTATTTGGCCATTCTCGTTCAGCCATTTCAAGCTAAAACAAATGTGTTCTGGAAGGATTGGATAGTTTTCATTTTAAAGGTGTTCCAGCTTATATTTTGATTTTTGCACCATTGGAATACCATTCACAATAATACCCTGGGAGCGCTGGTAAAGGTCCCACAGTGACAGTTCCAAAATTTTCAACTGATTCCCCAAATCAGTGGCTCTTGTGGGGAAGAGGGAATTCCTGAATGCTGTCTGAAGAAGTGCTTCCTCCCATCACCCTTGAAGTGTTGGGTACTCTGAGACACAGACGAACCAACACGGTTGTGATTGGTACAACGCAGTTTTATTTCTTTTAACTATTTATATAACAAACTCTGGTACTCAGCACATGGTGACTGTCTGAGTGTCTGGCATGGAGGTCCTTGCCCTGAGCCGTCTCCTGCTGGACTGCCCAGGAAGTGTTGTGTTCCTTGTTTTGTACTGTGTATGCTCTTGTCTGTGATTGGCTGTCGTGTTGTGTGTGCTAATTGGTCTGTTGATCTGTCCATCATTATGTATGTGCGTATGTGATGTGATGTTCACTTGAATATCATGACAACCCTTAAACAGTCCAGCTCTAATTTTAACCTTATGCTCCCTTGTTTTGGGCTTCCCTCACTCGAGTTTTGCTCTATCTACCCGAGCAAACCTCTTATTCACAGGGTCTGCGCCTCAGGGAGGACCGACATATTGGACTTGATGGGGGATCATCTCAATCAGATCACTTCAGTACTCATAGGAATACAAGCTGAGGCTATGTAACCAGTCCTCATAGTTGCCACTTTAAATTCTTTGTAATTCTGGCGAGACTGCACCACACCCCCATCAAGGCCAATATGTTGGCTGTTTAGCACAGGGCTAAATCGCTGGCTTTGAAAGCAGACCAAGGCAGGCCAGCAGCACGGTTCAATTCCCGTAAAAGCCTCCCCGAACAGGTGCTGGAATGTGGCGACTAGGGGCTTTTCACAGTAACTTCATTTGAAGCCTACTTGTGACAATTAGCGATTTTCATTTCATTTCAACATATTGGCACATTGTGGCCCCTCAAGACCATTCATATTAACATGTGACAGCTCTGCTTAGGATGTAGGAGCGGTACGATCTCACTGATGGGACAATGGTACCACGTGGCCAACTGTGTATGCATCCAGGACTCTGGCAGATGCAGAGAGGAAATACACACAGATTCAAAAAAATATTTGCACTAAAAAAGTTTCACCAATACATCGACGGATGGCTTCACCGTCATCAAGGACCACAAAACTCTTTAATGAGGACAAGGTGATTCCTCCCATCGCCTCGGCCTGGATCCAAAGCTGGGCACTATACTTGGTGGAATACGAGTACACTTTTGAGCATCGCCCAAGAATGTCAATAGCAAAGGCTATAGCCCTGAGTCGCCCACCAGGGGCATCATGGTAGCACAGTGGTTAGCATTATGGCTTCACAGAGCCAGGGTCCCAGGTTCGAATCCCGGCTTGGGTCACTGTCTGTGCGGAGTTTACACGTTCTCCCCATGTCTGCGTGGGTTTTCTCCGGGTGCTCCGGTTTCCTTCCAAAATCCCGAAAGACGTGCTTGTTAGGTAATTTGGACATTCTGAATTCTGAATTCTCACTGCCCCCCTCCCAACATTCCCTGCCAAGGATGGATGAAGCCATTATGAGTCTAAATTACATGGATACCGGTGGCACGGTAGCACAGTTGTTAGCACTGCTGCCTCACGGTACCGACGGCACGGGTCACTGCCCATCTGGAGTTTGTACATTCTGCTCATGTCTGCGTAGGTCTCGCCCCCACAACCCAAAGATATGCAGGGTAGGTGGATTGGCCACACTTATCTGCCCCTTAATTGGCAAATAAATAATTGGGTACTCTAAATTTGTTTTTTAAAAATGTATGGATGCCCTGCCTGTATCCGCCAAACAAATCCAGACATGAGTTCAAAAGGACCCATAGCGGTCAAAGATATGCCACATCGTCCTAATTGGCGGAGTACGAGAACATCTCACAGAGGAGTTCAACCATTCCTCACAAAACACCAGGAACTAAATGTAGAAGACAGCGTTATCTTGTGGGGAGCCTGAGTGATCGCCCTGCGTTCAGGTGATAGTCCCACATCCAGGTCAATGGCCAATATTAGAGGAACTACATAGCGGCCACCCAGGAGTCTCAAAATGAAGATGCTCGCAAGGAGCTTTGTCTGACCTTGACTCAACGTGGACATTGAGAATATGGTAAAATAGTGCCCGCCCATACAAGAGAATCAGAAGATCCTGCCGTAGGCCTTGATGAACCAATGACCCTGGGTACGCGTGCATGCAAACTTTGCCAGACCGTTCATGGTGTGGTGATATGCCTGTGAATAGTTTTGTACATAGTAAGAAGTCTTACAACACCAGTCCAATGCCGGCATCTCCACATCACAGTTTTGTACATAGTTAGTAATGCGACCTCCAACCAGTTGGTGCATCAGACACGGGTCACGTGATGTGAGATGCCTGCCAGTTGGTAGTAAGGCATACAACAGGACTGTCACACAAAGGGTGGCTCCAGGAGAGTTCACCAAACTCATTAAGTAACTTTGTATAGTAAACTATTTGTTATCTTTCCACGTGTTTGATCGAGTTTTTCGAGGAAGTGACAAAGATGATAGATGAGGGAAAGGCAGTAGATGTTGTATACATGGACTTCAGTAAAGCCTTTGACAAGGTACCTCATGGTAGACTGATACAAAAGATGAAGTCACATGGGATCAGAGGAGAGCTGGCAAATTGGATGCAGAACTGGCTTGGGCACAGAAGACAGAGGGTAGCAGTAGAAGGGTGCTTTTCTGAATGGAAGGCTGTGACTAGCGGTGTTCCACAGGGATCAGTTCTGGAGCCTTTGTTGTTCGTGGTGTATATAAATGATTTGGAAGAAAATGTAGCTGGTCTGATTGGTAAGTTTGCAGACGACACAAAAATTGGTGGAGTTGCAGATAGTGAAAAGGATTATCAGAGAATACAGCAGGATATAAACTGGTTGTAGTCTTGGGCGGAGAAATGGCAGGTGGAGTTTAATCCAGACAAGTGTGAGGTAATGCACTTTGGAAGGACCAATGCATGTAGGAATTACACAATAAATGGTAGAACTCGCGAGTACTGACAGGCAGAGAGATCTGCACGTGCATGTCCACTGATCACTGAAAGAGCCAACGCATGTGGATAAGGTGGTCAAGAAGGCATACGGCATGCTGGCCTTCATCGGTCGGGACATTGAATATAACAATTGGCAAGTCATGTTGCAGCTGTACAGGACCTTAGTTGGGCCTCATTTGGAATATTGTGTACAATTTTGATTGCCACACTACCAGAGGATATGGATGCTTTGGAGAGGGTACAGAAGTGGTTTACTAGGATGTTGCCTGGTATGGAGGGCATTAGCTATGAGGAGAGGTTAAATAAACTCACTCTGTTCTCACTGGAACAACGGAGGTTGAGAGGCGATCTGATAGAGGTCTACAAGATTATGAGTGGCATGGACAGAGTGGATAGTCAGATGCTCTTTCCTAGGGTAGGAGAGTCAAGTACTAGGGAACATAGGTTTAAAGTTTGTGAGGAAAAGTTGAGAACAGATGTGCGAGGCAAGTCTTTTACACAGAGTGTGGTTAAATATATGGAACGTGCTGCCTGAGGAGGTGGTGGGAGCAGGTGCAATAGCGTCATTTAAGGGACATCTAGACAAATATATGAATAGGGTGGGAATGGGAGGATACAGACTCCGTAAGTGTAGACGGTATTAGGTTAGACAGGCACCATGGTTGGCGAAGGCTTGGTGGGCCGAAGGGCCTGTTCCTGTGCTGTATTGTTCTTTGTTCTTTGTTCTTTGATGCTCTTTCCAGGGCTTAGTCACCCACTACTGAACAAGCAGATCATGAGGAGGACATTGATATCATGACGATTTAAGTGCTGTCGTCCTGCAGAATTGAGGAACCCAAAGCTGCCCTGCAGGTTGATCTTACATGCATGCAGATCCATGAAATCATTATGAATGGATGGCCTCTGATGTCAAAGGAGCTTCCCCAAGGGCTCCGCACTTTCTACACCATGAGAAACGAGTTAACCGTGGAAGCCGGACTGCTGCGCAGCCAGAGGTTCTGTGTCATCCGCACTGGTGGAGATGGAAGCCCCTCTGAACACCAACGCAATAAACCCTGCAGCTACTACACACACCCCAGGCACATCCAGTGCCATCTGCCCTGTGGAGAACAACCCTAATGCATCTCCAGCACAGCCAACTGGTACATTTATACGCGCGGCAAGCTTCAGCTGACCAAACTCCAAGCTCAAGGACTATACACTGACTTATATAGTGTACATAGTGCATATATGGGCTGTTTGTGCCAGGCCCCCTCCTCATCTATCGCTCCCCTAGACGACTCTCCTGGTCGGGGAGGGTCCTCCCCACCCATACAAAGCTCAGAATCATCTTGTTCACTTTACTAAAAAAATGACTTGAGCAACAAAATTGGGAGATTTTGAAACACGAATAGGACCTTCGTCAAGACTGTCATTTTCACTGTCTGAACCCTCCCCGCCAGCGACAGTGGCAGCATGGCCTATCTCCTAAAGTATCCCTCATTCTGTCCACAAGTCCCACCAGGTTTAGCTTGTGCAGCTGAAATTCAGGTAGCGGAAATTCATCCTCACTAACCAAAACGGCAGGTTCCTCAGATCGCTGTCTGCCCCCTCGTGTTTATTGGGAACACCTCACTTTTCCCATATCGAGTCTCTATCCCAAGAAGGTACTAAACTACCTCTGGATCCCTATTACCCTGCCGAAGAATTCCACTGGGTTCGATATGTGTAGTAGGAGGTCATCTGCATATTGGGAGACCTTCCACCCCCCCCCTCCCCTGCTCAACACCCCTCCATTCCCTTGAAGCTCGAAGAGCCATTGCCAACGGAACAATCGCAAGGGCAAAGGGACCCCTGCCTCGTTCCACACTGCAACCCAAAATACTCTGTACTGGCACCATTGGTCCAGACATTCGCCTTTGGAGCTTTACACAATAATCTGACCCGATCCACAAACCGTTCAACACATCAAACAACAATGTCCCTCTACCTGTTCAAAGCCTTTCTCCGCATCCATGGTCACCACCACTTCAAACTTCTCCCCCCCCCCCCCCCCCCGCCCCCCCCCCCCGCCCTTGCAGGTGTCCTGATCACATCCAATAGCCTCCGTTTATTCGTCAACAACTGCCCACCCTTTACAAACCACGTCTGCTCTTCCCCAATCACCCCCGACTCAACCATCGCCATCACCTTCGCCAAAAGTTTCGCATCGCCATTCAGTAACGATATCGGTCGATATGACCCAAGCTGCTCAGGGTCTTTATCCTTATTTAGGATGAGTGTGATGGGTCCTTGTGATAGCGTTATTACATGCATCTATTTCATCACAAAATTCCTGCTCTCGAAAATGACTCTGTTGTGATATGACTATTTAAGACCAGCCTCACTGAGTTAGGGCCACATGGTCTGTACAACCAATCAATACCTAGTGTGGGGAATCTCTCTAAGGAGAGGAGATTTCATGGTTAGAAGGAGTGTACTATAGACTAGCTTGAAGCATGCGGCTAATGAAGCAGCCTTGTAAATGAACTCGTACGTTCAATTTAAGAAGCCTCCGGGAGACATCTTTACAGATTCAAAGGATTTTTAAAAAATAAAACAACATGACATCCTCTTCATGCATTATACATTGCCACACATGCTGCTTGTAAGCCTGGTCACCCCTGTACTACATAGAACAAACATTCTTCAGATTAAATTTATCGATTTAGCACTATGGTTGAAGATTTTGTTTGCTTTTCTAATTGCTGTTGCATGTTAATTATCAAGAGTATTGATATCCAAGCTCTTTAAACTCTTCATTCATAGCTATTTCACCTCTCATAGACTACATAGAATTGCTACAGTGCAGGGTAACACGGTGGTGCAGTGGTTAGCACTGCTGCCTCAAGGCGCCGAGGTCCCAGGTTCGATCCCGGCTCTGGGGTCACTATCTAGGTAGAGTTTGAACATTCTCCCCATGTTTGCATGGGTTTCAACACCCACAATGTGCAGGCTAGGTGGATTGGCCACGCTAAATTGCCCCTTAATTGGAGAAAACTGAATTGGGTACTCTAAATTTTTTTTTTAAAGAATTGCTACGGTGCAGAAGGAGGCCATTTGGGCCATTGGGTCTGCACTGGCCCTCCATACAGCACCCTATCTAGGTCCAAACCCCTGCACTATCCCCATAACCCCACCTAGCCTTTGGACACAAAGGGGCTATTTAGCATCACCATTCCACCTAACTTGCACGATGATCTGCATAAGTAATCTTGTATATAATAATGTACATGACCTCTGACCATCAGGTTGCAGTGTATACTTACCATGTGACTCTGCTTCGGGGAGTTGGGAGTAAGTCATGTTGGTGGATAGATGCATTTTGCAGTAGCTTTAGTATTGTTAATTAGTGTTAGTAGTTTATTATATATTTATTCCAATTATCTTTACTACACAGTTGTTTCATAATAAATTATCTTAACTGGTCAAGAATTAAATGTTTTGTGGTGCATCATTCATACTGGCCAGTCTACAGAACATGACAACCTGCACATCTTTGGACTATGGGAGGAAACCGGAGCACCCGGAGGAAACCCATGCAGACACGGAGAAAAAGTGCAAACTCCATAGTCATCCAAGGTCAGAATCTAATCCAGATCCCTACCGCTGTGAGGCAGCAGTGCTAGCCATTGTGCCACCATGCTGCCCTTCCATCAGACGTTTTTTTCATCCCACAGGTGACTTACATGTAACCAAACTGAATATGATCTGCCACAGGTCAACAATTCATAGACTCTATTTAGCTCCTTCAGTGAGTATTTATGTGCCAGATTTATTTATTTTTAAAATAATTCTTAGGATATAGGCATTGCTGTTTTGTCTGGCATTTATTGCCTAACCACTCGTTGTCCTTGGTGATGATGGGCTGCATTCTTGAACCGCTTCAGACCATGTGGCCAATTTCTGACCAAACTCATGGCCTCACCTTCACAGACCATGAGTCATGACGTTGGTAGCTCTTTTTTATAATAGTCTTTATTGTCACAAGTAGGCTTACATTAATACCTCAATGAAGTTACTGTGAAAAAACCCTAGTCGCCATATTCTGGCGCCTGTTCGGGTACACAGAGGGAGAATTTAGAATGTCCAAATTACCTAACAGCATATCTTCTGGGACTTGTGGGGGGAAACCGGAGCACCCGGAGGAAACCCACGCAGTCACAGGGTGAGCGTGCAGACTCCACACAGACAGTGACCCAATCTGGGAATCGAACCTGGGACCCTGGAACTGTGAAACAACAGTGCTACACACTGTACTACCGTGCTGCCCCTGTCTGTCGGGATTGATGATAAAACCAACTGCCACCTGAGTCAGTAGCATCTTAGAATCCCTATAATGCAGAAGGAGGTCATTCAGCCATTAAGTCTGTACCAACCCTCCGAAAAGCACTCTACCTAGGCCCATGCCCCCACCCCAACACCGTAACCCCACCTAACCTTTTGGACTCTAAGGGGCAATTTAGCATGGCCAATCCACCTAATCTGCAGATTTTTGGACTGTGGGAGGAAAACGGAGCACCCGGAGGAAACCCACGCACACATGGGGAGAAAGTGCGAACTCCACACAGTCACCCAAGGCTGAAATTGAACCAGTGTCCCTGGTGCTGTGCAGAAGGAGTGCTAACCACTGTGCCGCCCCTACAGTAGGTAAATAATTTTTTTATTGTAGTAATTCATAAAATAATACAATGAAATTGTTGTTAAGAAAGACGCAATCAGCACTCAAGCTAGATTGCTGCACAATGCTTCTTCTGAAATACGTTGAACAAGATGAGGCTTGCCTTTCAGGAAGGACAGGTTGGGCAACAATGAAATATCCGCAAATCATGGTCTAGCCATCAGGTTTGATCAATAGATAAACAATTTATGGGCCACAAACCATTCCTAATTATCCATTTAATGAAATAATAAGAATTTATTTTCACCTCCCTTAAATAATAAAGTACACGAAGGAGCAAAATGTAATTAAAGTTTGAAATACATAGGATTGAGAATTAAACACAGCCTGCAATGATAATGGATGTATTCCATGGTTTTAGCATTCTCAGCATAGGCGTTTACCTGACAGGAGTCCACTTTGGGAATTGAGATGTTAGGGTCAGGAGACGCACACAATCTTCTCTCCCATAACATTCGTGGGTGGAAAACATTATGGGACAAGCTGATCGCCACACCCCAATTCCCAAATGATTTCCTGCTGTGTGGAGCTCCCTGCAGGGAACATTAAATTGGGTAATCTACTTATAGTATGCACACATTTCATTGAACACAAAAAAGAACTAGTACCAGGCACTTAGCTGCATTTATATGTGTATCTATTCATTAGAATTGAAGAGAGCACTCAACAAATTAATTAAAGCCTGTTTATAACTGCCTTTTGATAATCTATTTTGGAACTTTATGAGACTCTAAAAACTTATTCTAAGCAAACCACTTTGAGTACTCTTTCATTAAACCAGTTTAGCAAAGGCAGTCACAACACCACAATTGTATGTTTTAAAATTAGCGCTCTATATTGTGGAACTATAATTGCGTTAATTGCAAAGCACTTTGCTACTGGTTTTAGCTTCCTATTCAGATGCCAAGTATAAAAGTTAGCCTGCTCACAGGGAAAAAGAGACTTTTGAAGTGGAGTAGACATTCATATTGTTTCATCAATCACTTTTAAAATGAAAGACTGAAATCAGACAAGCAAACTTCTCAATACTAATTAATACTTTTGTCTGTTCAGGTGACATGTTCTGCTTCTTCCCCTAGCCAAGCCCCAAGATTTAATGATTTAATGCACTGCTTCCGCATTCTTACTTTTTCCTGTTTCCCACACAATTACAATTAGAATTTAGGGTGCCGGCGACATAAGAACATAAGAACATAAGAACTAGGAGCAGGAGTAGGCCATCTGGCCCCTCGAGCCTGCTCCGCCATTCAATGAGATCATGGCTGATCTTTTGTGGACTCAGCTCCACTTTACGGCCCGAACACCATAACCCTTAATCCCTTTATTCTTCAAAAAACTATCTATCTTTATCTTAAAAATATTTAATGAAGGAGCCTCTACTGCTTCACTGGGCAAGGAATTCCATAGATTCACAACCCTTTGGGTGAAGAAGTTCCTCCTAAACTCAGTCCTAAATCTACTTCCCCTTATTTTGAGGCTATGCCCCCTAGTTCTGCTTTCACCCGCCAGTGGAAACAACCTGCCCGCATCTATCCTATCTATTCCCTTCATAATCTTATATGTTTCTATAAGATCCCCCCTTATCCTTCTAAATTCCAACGAGTACAGTCCCAGTCTACTCAACCTCTCCTCGTAATCCAACCCCTTCAGCTCTGGGATTAACCTAGTGAACCTCCTCTGCACACCCTCCAGTGCCAGTACGTCCTTTCTCAAGTAAGGAGACCAAAACTGAACACAATACTCCAGGTGTGGCCTCACTAACACCTTATACAATTGCAGCATAACCTCCCTAGTCTTAAACTCCATCCCTCTAGCAATGAAGGACAAAATTCCATTTGCCTTCTTAATCACCTGTTGCACCTGAAAACCAACTTTCTGCGACTCATGCACTAGCACACCCAGATCTCTTTGCACAGCAGCATGTTTTAATTTTTTATCATTTAAATAATAATCCCTTTTGCCGTTATTCTTACCAAAATGGATAACCTCACATTTGTCAACATTGTATTCCATCTGCCAGACCCTAGCCCATTCACTTAGCCTGTCCAAATCCCTCTGCAGACTTCCAGTATCCTCTGCACCTTTTGCTTTACCACTTATCTTAGTGTCGTCTGCAAACTTGGACACATTGCCCTTGGTCCCCAACTCCAAATCATCTATGTAAATTGTGAACAGTTGTGGGCCCAACACTGATCCCTGAGGGACACCGCTAGCTACTGATTGCCAACCAGAGAAACACCCATTAATCCCCACTCTTTGCTTTCTATTAATTAACCAATCCTCTATCCATGCTCCTACTTTCCCCTTAATGCCATGCATCTTTATCTTATGCAACAACCTTTTGTGTGGCACCTTGTCAAAGGCTTTCTGGAAATCCAGATATACCACATCCATTGGCTCCCCATTGTCTACCGCACTGTTAATGCCCTCAAAAAATTCCACTAAATTAGTTAGGCACGACCTGCCCTTTATGAACCCATGCTGCGTCTGTCCAATGGGACAATTTCCATCCAGATGCCTCGCTATTTCTTCCTTGATGATAGATTCCAGCATCTTCCCTACTACCGAAGTTAAGCTCACTGGCCTATAATTACCCACTTTCTGCCTACCTCCTTTTTTAAACAGTGGTGTCACGTTTGCTAATTTCCAATCCACCGGGACCACCCCAGAGTCTAGTGAATTTTGGTAAATTATCACTAGTGCATTTGCAATTTCCCTAGCCATCTCTTTTAGCACTCTGGGATGCATTCCATCAGGGCCAGGAGACTTGTCTACCTTTAGCCCCATTAGCTTGCCCATCACTACCTCCTTGGTGATATCAATCCTCTCAAGGTCCTCACCTGTCATAGCCTCATTTCCATCAGTCACTGGCATGTTATTTGTGTCTTCCACTGTGAAGACCGACCCAAAAAACCTGTTCAGTTCCTCAACCATTTCCTTATCTCCCATTATTAAACCTCCATTCATGGGAGACACATGCAATTCTGAGGCGGAGGATGCTTTTCAGTGGTGAAGCCCGCCATAAGCTGACAATGTTGCAGCTACATGTCTTTGTCACCAACAAGGTTAAAGCTCTGCTGGGGTGCTCTTCAGCAGATTGTTTGGAAACGCACAAAAGGGTACTCACTGATGAAACTTGTGAATATGAGACTGTCCTCTGTCTCCACGGGAAGATTCTACAGCCTCTGCTGCCATCTCCTGCTTATGACAGCTCACAACCAATGTCAAGTGGGACAGGTGACTGAATTTGTTGCCTCCCATTCTTTAGTGGTGCACATTAGTGACTCAACAGGGCAGCTATTGTTATTGCAGTGCACAGTTATCAAACTGCACCAATTTATTTTCAAAGAGATGAGACACAAACTCTTTCCACATTTTGTGAATAGCGCAACCTGGTGAACTGGCTGTTGCAGATTAGAAAAGCTAGTTGCAACACAGCTCTACATCTGTGTGCTCCGGGATGAGGTACATTTTGAAGATTTCAGAAACTCAGCGAATTTTATCAGTGGCACATTACTCCCGATGGAGGAACTGGAAGTGTGTGCTACTGTGTGCATGGGAGACATGTGGAGGGCAAAGATTTTCGTTTTTGAAAATGCTACAGCTACAGGGGGACTATAAAAGAGCCTCCTGGTCAAACAGCGAAATTTCCCCGCCCAACTCCGGTCCATTAACATAAGACTAATTGAGAGCACAAAGGGAACAACATGTTTCACAATCTCCAATTTCACTTGGACGTATTTAACATTACATTGGTGTCGCTTTATTCATTTGTCATCATAGTTATTTGAGACTAGCTTAGCCAGAGAGCTAATTGTATTGGCACGCCTCATGGTTGACCGGCATTGATAGTTACAGGAAAGTCAGGGATATTTCCTTTATTAAGGAAGAAACAATGTTTTATTTTTTGTTCATTCTTTATCGAATGTTCAAGGCAGTGTGTAGTGTTGTACGCACCGCTCTATGGGACATGACTGAGCTTGCAGGTTCAGCTGGCCCTCCCTTTCATGCATTGTAAAGGACATTGTTTGAGAGCAGAGGTTATTGAAGTGTCATAGATGAATCAAAGCCCTGTAAGGACTCTGCCAACCAGCACCCTGAAATGGACACACATTTGCATAGTATTGGCACTGGCCTGAAGGTCTTGATTTTATTACCATGATACTGTTTCCATCAGACCCCCCCCCCCCCACCCCACTCCCCCATAGTCAAGATGCCAGGCCTTTCGTACATCACTCCTTTATGCCCCTGGCCCTACTCTCTGTCTACCTTGGATCACTCCTCTATTCCTCCATTCGCCAACCTCACTCGATGTCACCACCACCCACACCATTGAGTCACCCTTGCTGCTCCTGGAGCCTCTAAGCAAGCTGCCATTCTCCTGTGTGCTATTGATTTTACCTTGAAAGTCAGACGTAGTTACAAAAACATCTTGCGCTATTGAGCACACAGCTTGTGGTAGCATGCCCCCTTTAAGTGGGCGGGCTTTGCAGTCCATGTGATCGGCCTCGGTCTAATCATACGGGAGCACACAAACCTCGACCAATAGAGAGAAAGCGCAGGGTTCTGGGAGCAGGGGCTTGGGCAGTGTGGAGTCAAGGCTTAATTATTGCTCTTTGCCTATTGTTGATAAACCCGCTTTGTTATCACTGGGAGCCTCCAGTGCATTGTCCCAAGCCACCACACTGGCGACGAGGCCAATGGTTTGACAGTTAAACTTCAGCGGTTTTGGGATTTCAGGAGGGAAAGAAGAAGCTTCCAAAGACAGATGATAGCACGCAATGAGTGAATGAAAATACCAATAATTGGAAAGTTAGAACCATTCAACCATGGGGCCAAAGTCTATAGCCAGTACTCCACAATTTCTTCATAGTCAATGAAATAGCAGGGGAAGACAAGCAGAAGCTGACACTTTTGACATTTTGTGGGCCTCAAACATACAACCTGATAAGAAATCTTACGACCCCAGAGGCTTCCGGCTCAAAACCTTCGACCATTTAGTCACGTTGGCCAAGGAACATTTTAACCCCAGACTTTCAATCATCCTACAGTGGTACAAATACAATTCTGTCGTGAGAGTCCCAGAAAAATCAATTTCCACCTTCATAGCCAGGTTCCGCCAAATGGCTGAGCATTGCAAGTTCGGTGCAGCACTCAACGATATGCTGCACGACCGCCTAGTGCGCAGAATTAGCAACCTCAGCATCCAGAAAAAACTCCTAGATGAAACTAAAATTATGTTCGACAAAGCGATTGAGATAGCGCAGGCGACGGAGTGTGCAAAAATGCGCATCTGAGCTCCAAATCAAGCCGGAAATGGAACTGAATCATTTGTGGGGTGATATGGGTGCGAGGCATGCGGCAACATCAACAGGTACAATACAGAACCAGACATGGCCTTCAGCACCGGATCGAAGTCAGAGAACTGGGAAAAGAATGAGTCGTCAGTCTGAGACAGAGGTGAATTGTTATCGATGTGGAGGAGACCACCCCCAGGAAGCTTGCCATTGTTGCGGGTTTGACTGTTTTAGTTGCAATCGAAGAGGCCAAATCCAGGCCTATTGCCGCGTGAGGCAGAGCGCGCCAATGCAAAAAAAAAGCAGCAGCAGCAATCTACGATACCACTGAACAATTGGAGAAGAGCTCTGAGGAGGAGCATGGAATATATCATCTGAATGTCATCATAAGACAGCCCCAATCAAAATAATTCTGCAAGTAAATGGAAGACTCTTGAAGATAGAGGTCAATACCGGGATATTGGTTACAGTTGTGGAAGAGCAGACATTAGATGACATTTGAGAAGAGAGGCTCAGACACTCATTTGCGTAGCTCGATGGCCAAGCTGTAGACCTACACGGGAGAAACCCTGAAAATTTGTGGAACCACCAGTGCGCTAGTAACTTACAAAGAACAAGAGGCCCAGCTGCCTTTCATTATCGTAGAGGGTCACAGACCTAGCCTGATGGGAAGGGATTGGTAACAGCGAATTAAACTAAATTGGCTGGAAATCTTTAAAAACAACATTTTCAAAGCTGTCCTGAGGAGACATGAGGGTGTGCTCCTCAATGAGTTAGGCTGGATCAAGCACATGAAGGTTAAAATTTATGTCAATCCAGACTCAACACCTAGTTGTGGTGATATGCATGTACACATGAATGTATATAGTTATCCATCAGTGCACACAGTTGTCCATCAGCGCACACAGTGCACATGTCCATCAATGCACATCCGTGCCCTCCAGCAGCCCCACGAACCGTAGGTTTTGCTGGCGTGATCATTCTCCTGGTCGTCGACCTTTTCTCTGAGCCATTTCTGAGTCCTGACCAGCCTCGTTACCTTGGCTTTGAGTGCCGCAATCCGGTCCCCTGCTACATGGCGGCTTTTTTAAAGTCTCGCAATGTTACCTCTTGGGCCTCAAGCCTCTGCTCCATTTTGTCCATAGCCTCCTTCATGGGGGCCACCGCAGCCTCGACTGTTGCTCCCACAGCCGCCATGAGGTCCTCCTTCATTGCCTTCCTTTGCTTCTAGAGCTCGGAGGTGATGAAACCCATCCCTCGGGTGACTGTCTGTGTGGTGTTTGCACATTCTACCCGCATCTGTGTGGGTTTCCTCTGGATGCTCCGGTTTCCTCCCACAGTCCAAAGTTGTGCAGTTAGGTGGATTGGCCATGCTAAATTGCCCCTAGGTGATGTTACGGGGATAGAGTAGGTGATTGAGCCAAGGTAGGGTGCTCTTTCAGAGGACTGGCATAGGCTCGCTGAGCCGAATGGCCTCCTGCTACACTGTAGGTATTTAATTCTATTCCATTCTATGAATCATTTTCTCCATTAGCACTTGGGTCTGCGCTGGAGGTTCTGTGGCTGTTCCAGACTGGAGAAAGCTGGGAATTTCAGAGTCAGCCCAGGCAGCAGTCCACATGGGAGCTGGCGAGGGAGCAGACCTACAGAAGAGGTGGAGTCTCCTGAACCAACATCTTCTGCATAAAACAAGACTACCCTGGAGATGGTGGACTGGCTGGGGGACTAAGGAGGTACCCGAGGACTCGAAGGCCCCTGGACAGACTGACACTGTGATGAACTTTTCTCCTTTATGTCTCTTGACCTTGCATATAGCACTTGTATATGGCTTTCGTTGTGAAATGTAATGAGGGTATGTGTGTGGTAGCGCGGCCCCTTCAAGGGGAATGGCTTTGCGATCCACATGACCAGCTGGGGACCAATCATACGAGAGCGTACGAACCCCGACAAATAGAGAGAAAGCACGGGATCCTGGGAGCATGGTCCTGGGGAGCTCAGACCCTGGAGCTGGAGAGTCAATGCCTAACCAGTGTTGCTCTGTGTCTGTACATTACAAGTGTAAACCTGCCCCAGGGTGGTGTGAGCCCTAACATGCTACAAACAAGCCACGGACTATCTTTGCATGTCAATCCACTGTCAGAAAATCGAGAATTTGCATTCCACCGAGTTCTATCATCTTGCAGTCGCATTGTCCACTCTTGCAGGCTTCATAATATTCCTCCCGACATGTACAGTTATCTAGTAAAGGAGTTCTGGTGGAGTAAAGTAATGAAGTTAACATTTCTTGGGTGCCCATCGCAGAGGTGCACAAAGGTTGATCCAATTGTCACCATTGTCCTCCTCCAAGTTAAGGTGCTGGAGAATGATGTCACATGGTATTACTTCACTACTGTGTCTGCTTCACCTCACTTATTCTTTGCTTTATTACCTTCATTACATAAAGTTCAGCTTACACTGTATTAACAAATCAGTATTTAATACTTGGAGTCATGACAATTCAACATATATTCTACATCATATTCAATAATTGGAATCAATTGAAAGGGAATTTGAGAAGGTATTTAAAAAAAACAAAGAAAAACCTTACAATGATAATGTGGCTTTCATGTCCCAAAGCATTTTGAATCCAATTAAGTCATTGTAAAGTATAGTCACTTTTGTGATGAATAGAGACACTACAGCCTATTTTCACACTATCTCCATGCTAAATGGGATAGACTTCAAACAAAACCAGCAGCTCAACACTGGGCATTCATGAGGCATTGAGGACCATCAGCAGCAACAAAATTGTATTCAACTATAATTTGTAACTTGGCATATCCCCCACTCTACCATTACCACCAAGCCAGGGGATCAGCCCTGGTTCAATAAAGAGCGCAGGAGAACATGCCACAAACAACAACCAACGGATAAGATCTAAACTCTGAGACTGGTTTAGCACACTGGGCTAAATAGCTGGCTTTTAAAGCAGACCAAGGCAGGCCAGCAGAACGGTTCAATTCCAGTACCAGCCTCCCCGAACAGGTGCCGGAATGTGGCGCCTAGGGGCTTTTCACAGTAACTTCATTGAAGCTTACTTGTGATAATAAGAGATTTTCATTTCATTTTTCATTTTCAATTCTGCCGCATCCAGCCAAGTATTGTGGTGGATAATTTAGAGACTCATTGGAGGAGGAGGTTCCACAAATATCCCCATCTTCATTGATGAAGGAGCCTGCACACCAGTGAAAAAGATATTGTTAAAGCATTCGTAACAATCTTCAGCCAGAGGGGATGAGTGGATAACCCATCTCAGCCTCCTCGGGAAGTCCCCAGCATCACAGATGCAAGGCTTCAGCCAATTCAATTCACTCCATGTGATCTGAAGAAATGGCTGAAGGCACTGGATACTGCAATGTCTATGGGCCATGACAATATTCTGGCAATAATCCTGAAGACTTGTGCTCCAGAATTTGCTGTGCCCCTAGCCAAGCTGCTCCAATACAGCTACAACACTGGCATCTATGCAGCAATGTAAAACTTTCTCAGGTATGTGTTGTATTCAAAAAGCAGAACAAATCGAATCAGGCTGATTATTGCCCCATCAGTCTACTCTCGATCACCAATAAAGTGATGGAAGAGGTAATCAATAGCGCTATCAAGTGGCAGTTGCTTAGCAATAACCTGCTCATTGATTTTCAGTTTGAGTTCTGCCAAGATCATTCAGCTCCTGACCTTATTACAGCCTTGGTTCAAACATGGGCATAAGAGCTGAATGTCAGGGGTGAAGTGAGAGTGACTCCCCTTGACATCAAGACAGCATTTGACTGAGTAGGCCATCAAGGAGACCTAGCAAAATTGGAGTCAATGTGGATCAGAGGGAAACCATTCCGCTGGTTGAAATCGTACTTAGCTCAAAGGAAGATAATTTTGATGATAGTAGTTCAATCACCTCAGCTCCAGGACACCACTGCAGGAGTTTCTCAGAGTACTGCCCTAGGCCCAACAATCATCAGCTGCTTCAGCAATAACCTTCCATCCATCAAAATGTCAGCAGTTAACGAGACAACAACGGCAGCAAACACCATCTGGGAGAAGCAAGGGACGACAACACCACGAACAGATGCCTACTTATGTGTGTAAATAATTTTGCCAAGTGTACAGAGTTGCTGCTGTTGAGCGGGGGCATAATACTGTCCGATGGCTTCTCAGGGAAAATTAAAACGTCAGCAGCAGCAGCGACCCGTAGGGGAGTGGGGGTGAGTGCTCCGTTGGGAGGGTGTGGGAAGACTGAGGCGCGTGGGGTCACCTATAGTCGATTGCTATTGTATATTCTCTTTTTGCACTATGTTAATGTTCACTCAATTTTGCTGTGTTCGGATTATTACTATTTATTATGAAAAACTTTGCAAAACTTTAATTTAAAAAAGATTTTTTTTAAAAAGTCAGCAGTTCGGATGTGCGCAGATGGCTTCACAATGTTGAGCACCATTCACGACTCATCATGCTGAAGCAGTCCATGTCCAAATGCAGCAAGATTTGGACAATATCCAGGCTTGGGCTGACAGGTGACAATTAACATTCACGCCACAAGTATCAGGCAATGACCATCTCCAACAAGAGAGAGTTTAACCATCGCCCCTTGACATTTAATGGCATGGGGCGAGATTCTCCGACCCCCCGCCGGGGCCCACCGATCCGCGGGCGGGCCTGTTCCGTGGGGGCACTCTTTACCTTCCGCCTTCGCCACGGTCTCCACCATGGCGGAGGCGGAAGAGACTCTCTCCACTGCGCATGCGCGGGAATGCCGTCAGCGGCGGCTAACGCTCCCGCGCATGCGCCGCCCGGAGATGTCATTTCCGTGCCTGCTGGCGGGGCACCAGCTTGCTGAGCCCTGTGAGTTTGGGACTGCACTCGGCGACATGTTGCGCAACTGGTTGGTTTGTGGGATCCATAACCTGAGTATCCAGATGAAGCTTCTGGCGGAGACCACAATTACATTGGAAAAACCAACCGATATAGCTCAGGTTGGCGGAGTGCGCCAACAAAGGCGCCACTGAGTTTCAAAGCATGGCTGAAGGGGAGGTTAACTAAGCAATCTTACTGAAAAGCATCAAAAGTGTGGGAAATAGAAATGTTCAAATTGTGAAAATGCAAATTATATTGCCTCGGATGACTTTTTGCAGTGTAGTTGTTGGCCAGATGCAAAGTGCATTTAAAAATTAACAACCGTGATCTATCAATTTGAGTTTATACATGTTGTGATAAGCTTGCTAATTATTATGAAAGATCTGCCAAACTGACTGAACCCAATCATTTTAGAAGAAGGTAGCCTTGGTCTAAGAATTGTTTTTTAAATGGTTCCAGCATAGATTGTGATCAAGCAAGAATTTATGTCCAACTCGGTTTCAATTTCACGGGATATTCTCGGGAGCTATTCAACCCTTGGGCTAAATTTTCACCAGGATGTGGAATTTGGGAGTCGAGTCTATTTTTGGGTCAGAAACTCTCCCCTGGAGGAAAACTGAGATTTGGGCCTTTAATTGATATGAAGACAGTTTCCTGTCCACTTAGAGCCAATGGGAGGAATGTAGGTGCGTCAGATGACGTGTGGGACTCATTTAGACTCCACACAGCAGTAATCTCTGAGGCTGGTGATTGTCCTGAAAGGGAGATCTGCACCTTGTGTTAAATCCATCCTACTGCCCCAGAAGGAAGAGAGATGTTACAGGAACTCTGGAGGCCCAGTACCCAAAGCAAGGCAGAGCCTTACATCATTGATGCTGACCCAGACCAATTCTGGAGGCCGTGAGGGAGGGAGGTTCTCTTCCCGAAGGGTGGCAGACGGAGGCCACAGTGGCATCTCTCTCCCTCTAGAGTGTAATCTCTTTTTGCCTCCAATTCACCCTCCTTTCTCCCCTCCTGTTTCTGTCCCTCCCTGGTGAGCTGTCAGGGCCTCACCATTCTCAAGATCCACATCTCTCTGGACAGCCTTGTTATAGAGAGCTGAGGAGATGACCATAATTACTGAGACCCTTGCAGGTGGATATTGGAGGGCACCAATTGATTGGACTAGGCACTGGAGTTGCATCCTGTGCTGTAACCATTCTGTGATTTTCACGGAATTTTCCTGACAATTTATGTCAGGATAACTATCCTTTGGTTCCCTATTTAGTCTCTTCTTTCTTTCTTAAATAGAAGTGTTATGTCAATCTGCTATGACGGTTCTATAACCTCGGGAAATTTGGAAAATCATAACACACGCAACCAATACCTCTGCAGCTATCTGTTTTATAACTTAGGATGTAGGCCATCAGGCCGCAGGGAATTTGTCAGCTTTTAGTCTCTTAAGTTTCTCCACAACATTTTATTTGCTGATATTAGTCACGTTAATGTATTGGCCTCTGATTAGGTTTTAGGTAGCCACTATTTCTGGTATGTAATTTGTATCTTCTACTCTGAAGGCAACCACAATATATTTCTTCAATGCCTCTGCTATGCCTTATTCCCCATGATAATTTCTCCTATCTCTGCCTCTAAGAGGCCAATATTTAGATTAAGCACTCTCCTTTTTATATACATGTGAAAGCTCTTAAAATCTGTTAATATTCCTGGTTATTTTACATTTTTTAAAAACCTTTCAATCAATTTTTTGGTGACCCTTTTTGGTGTTGTCTACAGCATCTCCCAATCCACAGGTTGACTGGTATTGATATATCATATGATTTACAGTGCAGAAGGAGGCCATTCGGCCCACCGAGTCTGCACCGGCTCTTGGAAAGAGCACCCTACCCAAGCCCACACCTCCACCCTATCCCCATATCTCACCGTTGTCGATGCTTCCCCCGTACAATAGGGCAGGTAGATAACCTGTCACAGGAACATGGCTTATTGCTTTGTAATTAGGTATCGGAAGATGGATGAGATTGTCCTGAACTGATTTGTCCAACAAATTTCCTGCTTACTCCATGGGTATTTCCTCGCCTCCACAGGTGCTCACTGACTTACTTTGAGTCACCGGGACAATGAATTGTTTAGTAAATGCTTTACACGCTCTTTCTAACTCTCTTCCCCACAGGCCACATCTTGCCGCCAAACGTCTGTCTATTAAGGGAACTGAATTGGACAGGCTGGAGGTGAGGGCTTTACATATCTCCACAACAACAGACGTACACAGTTTGAACCCTTGTCAGTATTATTTCCATGCCAGTTATGGAAAGCACAAATTAAATATACAATTTTTGCTTTGATCAGAAAACCTGTCTGCTAAGATGGAAGTATTTATTTCCATGAATGGTTTGACTGATGTTTATTAAAATTTGCCCAGCCAAAGTGGATTTAGAAAAAAAATAAAGGCAGATGTCACTGGGTGTTGAATACATGGCTCGATAATTGGGACTTCCAATAATATTTATGAACAAATTTCCGTCAAACCCTCTTGCCCTTAAACACTGCCCGCCAATTTTTTCCCTGTCGCACATTATTTTCCCGGATGGAACTAATATGGAGTTGCAGGCTGTATCTTTTCATAAGTAATGAATGACTAGAGGTGTAAAAGGTTTGACAATATCTTGGGGTCATTATTTAGGTGATATTGATTGGGTAAAATAAGATCATTTGCCCCAGGCTGCAAATGCCAAAAGAAAAGCAGGCCAGGATTGTCCTGCCAGCAATCGTCACTGGTGGGACAGAAATCTGGCAGACCAGTAGGGCTCCGTTGACTTTGGGCAGGATATATCTGATTGATTATTTGCAAAAAGACATTTTGACAGTCCCCAAAATATGTTTTTCCCTACAAAGTCTGTGCTAATGATTATTCTGCAAGTGGACTTTTGTATCTGAATAAACTGGGCTCTTCCATGATATGATTATATACCATGAGTAACTATATTGTTGTCCAGTATAATAATAATCTGTTTATTGTCACAAGTAGGCTTACATTAACACTGCAATAAAGCTACTGTGAAAAGCCCCTAGTCGCCACATTCCGGCGCCTGTTCGGGTACACAGAGGGACGTTATCAAAGCCAGTCCATGGATTTAGGTTGCTGTGTATTTCCATAGCAGCATTGCAAGAATGTGGAGCTAGGACCAGCTGTGGTGGTATATTTGAAGAATATCCATAAATTGTAATTGGCTTCATTTCCGGATCCTGCTCAACAAATACCTTGACCAAAGAATTGCATTTGCAAAATAGATGTAAGGAAGAGACTGTCAAAATGGCTTTGCTCTTTGTGCTACCAGGTTTGGCCAAGTCCTGACCATTAGCTGCCACTGCACTTTGTCCTGTTGGGTAGTGCAGCTAACACAGCTGCAATGCTGGCTGTTTTTTGCAGAGTTAATAATTGGACTTTGGGAACAGATCAGATAAAATTCACAAATTTTAATCAACTATGAGCACTCCTGCTTTTGTTACTGGTGAACGCTGGCCACAGAAACCAGTGAAGAACAATGCAATCTCTCCAAAGTATAGACAGTGGTTGGACACAAATTCCATTCCAGGTACTACAATAATGGGGGAATTTCAGTTTGCCAAATCCTGCAGAGTGAAAGGTCTTTGCCGAAACATGCCCAAGGTCTTTGAAAGGTCTTTGCCGAAATGTACTCGAGGTCATGCTGGACAAAGTGAAGTTGTGCATGACGTGAAAGGAACCTTTCATTGAAAAATCAGTGAAACAAGCTTGGCAAGGGATAGCAGGCAGTGTGCTGCCGACAAATCACACAGGCCTTGGTTCCAAAGGTGCAAGAAGATGGGAGACTTGAGCAAAGCTGCGATGGAAGACCAGTGTAGTATTTTGCTACATGCGACGGTTGCCCCAAGGACACATGCCACAAAGTTTTCTTCAGAACCTGTTATAATTTCAGTACTTCCCAATTTAAAGGACTCAAGCACTTTGCCACCTGTTGACTGCTGTCCATGTGTGACTGCATGCTCCAACAATCCAAAATACAAGCTGCAACTTACAACTGAAACTGACCTCAATTCCCAGCCTTAAACTCCGCTCTGGATAGTCAAGCAGACTGTTGCCTGGGAAAGATGGAGCGATGATACTGCATCGTCAGGAGTATATGGGATGTCTTCTTCCACAGAAACCTGCTGCTGCTATGAAGGACTGAGAAGAAAGTGGGAAAGAGGCAAGTTCGAATGGAAAATAGAAGCTGGACTTGGGCAGGTGATGATCTTGAGATTGTGGTTGACGTTTCTAAGCTTGCTGCATAATTGCAGAACTGAATGAAGGGGTACTCTACCCAAAATAGCCACCAGCTTCTCTTTCCCAATAACAACTCTACCTGGGTCAGTGATATATAGGGCTTCTTGCACTGCCTATATGAAGGCAATAATGTTGGGGGTGCCTCCACCTATTTTTAGTTCATTCCCAGGAATTGCCTTGTGAACATGAACAATTGGTGGATACTCCCATTTGAGAGTCAGGGTATGGCCAGATCTGAGGGCGGAGATTTGTTCACGAAGAGGGTTTAATGCATGGATGTAACAGATAAATGGGGCGGGTTTCTCCGTCTCGCCGCACCAGATTTTTGGTGCAGCACGCCGTTGGAATACTCCGTTTCGCCAGCTAGTACATGGGGTTTCCCATTGCGGGGCAGCCCCATGCCTTCAAGAAACCCCTGGGCTGCCGGCAAAACGGAGAATCCCGACGGCGCAGAATTCAGCCCCATCTTTCGGCGAATTATGGTGACATGTTTAAATCTGCTTATCGTGTTCCAATCCTTCAAGGCATGTAGCTGGGTTAAGCCTGTATTACCCAAGTCTCTGAGTGTAAATGCAAAGGAAACTGCTGATTCACCTGGAATGTGAAACTAGGAAAATTACACAGAACAACTATTTTGCACTAGACAGAAATGTGCAATGCAACCCTTGAACATTTTGTGTGAGACAGGGATTCCATTCACTGATGTGATTAAGAGCAGGTGAAAGGGAAGTGCGTGGATGAACTGGTTTCTATATGCACTATTCTGGTTACTGAAAACACATTCAGTCACAGGAATATCTAGAGTAAAATCTCAATAATACAGAGTATGCAGTAACCTGACTCCAGCGACATTGGTTTCGATGTATTTGGATTTTTGCCCTTCTGCCTTACAAGCCGCGTAACAATAAGTTGAAGGCGGTTTACTCGATAGATACCTGGAATGAGGACAGGCTGGGTTTGTTTCCACTGGAGTTTAGAAGAGTGAGGGTGACTTAATTGAAGTATAAAAGGTCCTGAACGGTCTTGACAAGGAGGACGTGGACCGGATGTTCCCTCTTGTGGGGTGAGTCCAGAAACAGGGGTTTTAGAATTAGGGCTTTCCTTAAGAGGACAGAAAAGAGGAGTTATTTTTTCTCACACATGGTTATGTGGCTTTGGGTCACGGAATATTTTTAAGGGGAGGGAGATAGATTCTTATCATGTAAGGAAATCAAAGATAGATTCTTATCATGTAAGGAAATCAAAGGCTATCGGGCGGCGGGGGAAGGGGGTAGATGGGAATGTGGAATTCAAAACACAAACAGATGAGTCATGATCTTGTTGAATGGCGGCACATCAGGCTCGAGGGGCCGAATGGCCTATTTCTCTTCCTGTTTGTAGGTTTTGTCCCTTAAATAATTCAGAAATGCAGATGACAAAGAAACCTTGCTCTCAAACTTAAAATGGACATAACTCTCCCCAAAAGGTTTTCAATATGGTTATAGCTGTCATCAGGCAGTATGAAAGTTTGAGCTAGTGACCTGTTCCTGCGTCAAACTGTCTGGTGACTTCAACCTCGAGAATAAATCGAGATGAATTTAAAATCAAAGAGCAGAAATGATACAAAAGCCAGCCATTTTTTGAAATCAATTAACTTGAAAAGTGAAAAATCAACAGTTCTCTCAGAGGACGATTATTTTGATTGTACAATAATTCACAAATGTTTGATAATCCAAGGAAAGCAACTTAAGTCGAGGCATTACTCATTGTATTTACAGAGCTCCCAGCAATTCCATCAGGAACATGGGGACAGGATTCTCTGATCGTGAGGCTAAGTGTTGACATCCTCGTAAACGCCGTCGCCGAACAGCGATTCTGAGCTACAGGGGCCAGCACGACACTGGAGCGTCTCACGCAGCTCCAGCTGCCGATACTGGTATCAAACAGGCAGGTCTGCGTGCTGCGACTGGCGTAAACTTGTGCATGCGCGCTAGTTTCCTTCTCCGCGCTGGCCCCGACGCAACATGGCATAGGCTACAGGGGCCCGCCGTGGAGGAAAAGAGGCCCTCGCCAGGAGAAGCCGGCCCGCCGATCAGTAGGCCACGACCGTGGGCCTGGCCACGGTGGAGGCGGACCCTCCCTCTCGCCCACCAGGCTGCCCCCCGCAGGATAGATGCCGACGTCCTGCCGGGTAAGACCACATGTGAATCGCACCCGGCCCGGCGATTCTCCGACCTGGCCCAATGTTTCCCCCAGCAGCTCAGGTACAGAATGAAGGCTGCTTGGGCGGCACGGGCTCTTATACCCCGTGCTACCATACAGCTTGACCAATAGGAAGCATACAATATCTACCAATGGTGTTCCAGCATTACCAGGTACCGTAATACCTCTACACAGACTACCACATTCACCCCGTGTTAAAAAGAGTCCGGCGGGGGTGGCGGCCTGATACTACAACATGGTAACGTGGCAGAATTATAGTTATGGAGGTACCGTAATACCTCCGTACAGCATTTTGTAACTATTTACAATCCTATTAACTATTTACAATTTATGATTTAAATTTACAATTTAAAATGAACCCTGGTCATCCTCTGTGAACGTCAAAACTTTGGTGGTGACTCCGGTGGAGGCTCGGGTGTCTATGACTCCAGGAGCGTGGCCTCGATCTCTGTGGCAGCTTCGACACCCCTAGACGGCGCTGGTGGGGAAAACGTTCAGGAAGTACGTGTTGCGGTCAGTGGAGGGGAGGGGGCCTTTGAAGTCCAGGCTGAGGCGTTCAAAGGGACGGGAAGCCTTTATCAGGTGCGCTTTTTCTGGCCGGTAGAAGTGCGGTTTACACTCCGCGCAGATTTGGCAGTCCCTGGTGGCTGTCCTGACCTCCTCAATGGAGTAGGGCAGGCTGCGGGTCTTGATAAAGTGGAAAATGCGAGTGACCCCCGGGTGGCAGAGGTCCTCGTGGAGGGCTCGGAGGCAGTCCCTTTGTGCGGTGGCACATGTGACGCGGGACAGGGCATCAGGAGGCTCATTTAGCTTCCCGGGACGATACAACATCTCTTGGTTGTAGGTGGAGAGTTCGATCCTCCTCCGCAAGATCTTATCGTTTTTTATCTTGCCCCGCTGTGCATTATCGAACATGAAAACAACCGACCGTTGGTCAGTGAGGAGAGTGAATCTCCTGCCGGCCAGGTAATGCCTCCAATGTCGCACAACTTCTACTATGGCCTGGGCCTCCTTTTCGACTGAGGAGTAGCGGATTTCGGAAGCATGGAGGGTATGTGAGAAGAAGGCCACGGGTCTGCCCGCTTGGTTGAGGGTGGCCGCCAGAGCTACGTCGGACGCGTCGCTCTCGACTTGGAAGGGGAGGGACTCGTCGATAGCATGCATCTTGGCCTTTGCAATGTCCATTTTGATGCGTCTGATGGCCTGGCGGGCCTCTATCGACAGGGGAAAAGCTGTGCATTGGCTCGGGGGGGGGGCCTTGTCCGCAAAGTTGGGGACCCACTGGGCATAGTAACTGAAAAACCCTAGGCAGCGCTTCAGGGCCTTGGAGCAGTGAGGGAGGGGGAACTCCATAAGGAAGCGCATGCGCTCAGGGTCGGGGCCTATAACTCCATTTTGCACTACGTAGCCGAGGATGGCTAGGCGGTCGGTGCTAAACATGCATTTATCCTTGTTGTATGTAAGGTTCAGGATTTTTGCGGCCTGGAGGAATTTTCGGAGGTTGGTGTCGTGGTCCTGCTGGTCGTGGCCGCAGATGGTGACATTATCGAGATATGGGAATGTTGCCCGTAAACCGTACCGGTCAACCATTCGGTCCATCTCGCGCTGGAAGACCGAGACCCCGTTGGTGACACCGAAGGGAACCCTTAAGAAGTGATAGAGCCGCCCATCTGCCTTGAAGGCAGTGTATTTGCGGTCACTAGTGCGGATGGGGAGCTGGTGGTAGGCGGACTTAAGACCACAGTGGAGAAGACCTTGTAATGCGCGATCCTGTTTACCAGGTCGGATATGCGGGGGAGAGGGTATGCGTCCAGCTGCGTAAACCTGTTGATGATCTGACTGTAGTCGATGACCATCCTATGCTTCTTCCCGGTCTTTACCACCACGACTTGAGCTCTCCAGGAACTGTTGCTAGCTTCAATGACTCCTTCCCTCAGTAGCCTTTGGACCTCTGGCCTAATAAAGATCCGATCCTGGGCACTGTACCGTCTGCTCCTGGTGGCGACGGGTTTGCAATCCGGGGTGAGGTTTGCAAACAGGGAAGGCGGATCGACCTTGATCCAAGGTCGCGAGGCCACAGACAGTGAGGGGGGTCGGTTTGGGGCCGCTGAATTTTGAAAGTTAGACTTTGGAGATTACACTGGAAGTCTAAACCTAGGAGTGTGGCTGCGCAGAGGTGGGGAAGGACATAGAGCCGGTAATTTTTAAACTCCCTTCCCTGGACTGTGAGGTTTGCTACACAAAACCCCTTTATCTCTACTGAGTGGGAACCGGAGGCCAGTGAGATTTTTTGATTAACGGGGTGGACGAGGAGAGAACAGCGCCTTACCGTGTCGGGGTGTATGAAGCTCTCCATGCTCCCAGAGTTGATTAAGCAGGACGTCTCGTGCCAGTTGATTAGTACAGTCGTTGTAGCAGTTGGGAGTGTTCGAGGCCAGGACTGATCCAGAGTCACCGAGGCTAATCGCAGCAGTTGAGTGTTCTCTTTGGGTGGTGTGTGGTCAGCCGAGCTGGGGTCCTGGGAGTCCATCCAAGATGGCGGCTCCCATTGGTCGCACATGGCTGGGGGTGCACATAATGGCGGCGCCCATCCATCTAATGTGGCGTCCGCTAGACAAGATGGCAGCGCCCGGGGGCTGCACATGGCCCTGGAGGAAGAAGATGGCGGTGCCCGCTGGCCACACGGGGACCGTGGAGGGGTTTGAGGTGGCGGTCCGCATTCACCACCGGAGACCGCGGCGACCGCACAGGCCTGGCATACCACCACGAAATGGCCCTTCTTACTGCATCCCTTGTAGGTGGATGTGCGGGCCGGGCAGCGCTGGCGGGGGTGCTTGCCTGCCCGCAAAGTAGCAGTGGAGCCCCCCGCTGTTGCCAGGCCACCTTGCAGCACAAGCTTGTGGGGGGATGGGGGATGTCTCAGGGTTGGCTGCGGAGGGGTTCCATGCTGCCCAGGGGGCTGCCGCACAGTCGGGAACGTAAGCGCGGGCGTTTCTGGAGGTCACGCCCATGGAGCCGGCAAGGGCCCGTGCCTCCTTGAGGCCGAGGGTGTCTTTTTCCAGCAATCGCTGGTGGATCTGGGAGGACAGCATACCTGCCACAAAAGCGTCCCGGATCAAGGGTTCTGTATGGTCGCTCACCGAAAACTGCAGGCAGCTGCAGTTTCTCCCCAACACCAGGAGTGCACGGTAGAATTCTTCCAGCGATTCCCCAGGGATTTGTCGCCTCGTTGCTGGCAGATGTCGGGCGTAGACCTGGTTTACTGGCCGGATATAATGTCCTTTTAGCAGCCGAATTGCTGCATCAAAGTCTTCCGCGTCCTCGGTAAGGGTGTAAATTGCCGGGCTCACTCTCGAGTGTAGGACTTGCATTTTCTGTTGTCCTGTGGGTGTGTTTTCGGCCATTCCGAGATATCCTTTAAAACACACCAGCCAGTGCTTGAAGATTGCCACTGAGTTTGCCGCATGGGGGCTGAGTTGCAGACACTCCGGCTTGATTCGCAGCTCCATCCTTTTAAATCTAGCTTGTTAAATTGATGCACGATCAATGACCAGTAAAGCGAGGTTGTAGTCCAACTGAAGATTTTAATAAGTGCGTGGTTTCCCCCAGCAGCTCAGGTACAGAATGAAGGCTGCTGGGGCGGCGTGGGCTCTTATACCCCACCTAGCGGGGTGGATCTGCCATACAGCTTGACCAATAGGAAGCATACAATATCTACCAATGGTGTTCCAGCATTACCAGGTACCATAATACCTCTACACAGACTGCCACAATACCGTCCATATATGCTTAGAATGCAAGCACCTGTGTGACTGTGTGATTAAGTGGCCCGCACTGACCCATGTTGAAATGGCACGTGTCAAATTTTCGGAGGGAGACATTCTGCAGTGATTAATATATAACTTGTATTAGAGACTCCAGGCAACCTAAAAATATTTGGAGTTGCAGTAGAAATTGACATAAAATGTATGTAGAGTGCATGCCATCAGGGAAGCGCTAATTTGTGAGCCAGCCATCAGCATTTGCTCTCAGTAAAGGAAAAGGTGTGTTGAACAAGTGCTCCTCATCCTGGTGAATACCTTTTGTTTCAGGTAGCGTATCATACTCTGGAGTACCATAATGGTTTTCAACTTACTGGACTCTCATAACCCATACAGGACAGTACTGATTGTCTTCTCCGTGTCCTTTACGGAGGCTCCCGCGTTAGGGGGCGGGGGAATCTCTGGACACGATCCAAAGGCCTCGCTGCGTCCGATAAGCAGCTCGCCATGGCGCAACATGGCTGATAATAGCCGGGAGACCCCATTACCAGGATCGACCTGGCTCGCAATGCCTCGTGAAATCTCACGCAATCTCGTGAGGTGTTGTGATGTAGATCCTGCCCATTGTTGGCGGGATCACTTTTTAGCAAACCTGCATATTAGGGCGAGACAGCTAGTTCCCAAGTTACCCGAAACATTAGTATCTATTCCCTTCGCCTTAGAGACCTCGGGCGAGCTCTGTTTAGTACTGGTTCCTACAAATAGGCATCAGACGGAACGGCACTCATGGGGGTCTCCCAGGGATCGGAGGCACCCAGGTGCATGCTCTTTGGGCAGGGTTTCAGCTGGAATTGTCATGGTGCTCAGGTAGCACTGCCAACTGGCAGGGATACTGTCAAGGTGCCACACTGGCATTTTAGGCAAGGTGCAATCCGGCCATGGTGCCCTGCACAGGTGTTGGGGGGAGGGACCTTTCTATAGTGTGTTGGGGCTTAATGGAGTCGGGGGTTGTATTGGGGGCGTTGGAGGGTGGGGCGCCATTTAAAAGTGGTGCCCAGATCTCCCGCTGTACCAAGGAGTTGTTGCAAGCGGAGCTCCTCGGTGTAGAAAACAGGACAATGTGCGGCCTCGGCCGCGCATTCCCTGCAAAGGCTCCTTTTTTAACCCAAGTGGCATTGCATAACCATGTGTTTCTGAGCGCTGCGAGCTAAACGCTAAATGTGTGGCTAAACGTGCTCGCTGTGGGATGTTTTTCCCATTTAGTTGAATCGCACCGACCATCTACGTTGTAAATAATGTTGGCCAGTTTGGACCGACCTGTTAACACCCGGTTGGAAAATACTGGGAGCTGTGTATTATAGCCTCGTGAATAAACCTACGTTTTTCCGATACAACTCAGTGTGGACTCTCCGTAACTTAGTAAAACTGGACAATGCACCAAAAAGGTGCAACCCCTGCACCCTACCATCTCCTGAGGGAGCATGTCTCCTCACCCACAAATAAATCCCGTGTCTTCTGTGCCCTTCCTGAGAAATAAATTCTTCAGAAAACACGTCGGTTGCATGATTCAGTTATTTTCTGCAAGTTGGATTTCGAATTGTTGATTATTTGGAGTAACAAGCATGTGCCATCTCTTCCACAGGAGTGTGTATTGAAAACGTGGGTAGGTGGTGTTTAATTTTCAGATTAATGGTTGGAAATTTTCATTAGATTCCACCATGAAGCTAGGATGGGGTCTGGGAGTATAACAGAATTGTTCCAATGCAGAAAGGGGCCATTTGGCCCATCATTTCTGTACCAGTTCCCCGTACGGCCTCTTCACTTAGTGCCATTCTCCCTCAAATCCCTGCACATCCTTCCTTTTCAAGTAGCAGTCAAATTCCCTTTTGAATGGTAGAAGGAGACGTTTTAATTAAGCAAACACTCCAAGGGTTGTGGGGTGAGGGTGGTGCGGGTTCGTGGAGGTTGGGAAGGGATGAGAACTGAGGTAACCAGTTTTCTTGGTACGCTTGCTGTTCGGGAAGACATCAGAAAGACAGCCCTCCAACCTGGTGAGAACACAGAGGGAAAGGAACATCAGAGATGGTGAGTCAGCCAAATAAATCTGGGAAAGCAGCCTGGTTTAGCAAGGGAATCCTTGCTCTTTTCAAGTTCAAAGCTATTCAGGGTCAGGAGGCTGGCAGCAAGAGCTAAACGAGCCAGCTAATGAGAAGAATATGGTACATGTTTATTAGTTATTTTGTTGCGTTATGTATTGCGACACCCTTCTGCCGTTGTCAAGAGACTTCAGACTTCATTAGGAACAAGAAGGTGTTTATTAATAAAGAGTAAGTTAGTAAAGGAGATTTTGCAGAACTAAACTGCCTTTGAGCAGCAGCTCCAAGTCTCACACGCTCACTGCATGGTTGTTAGATTTCTTCTGCCAAAGAGAGGACTCTACCCTCTGGAGTGATCAAACACTCTCAGTTCTCATTGGTCCCTCAAGTCAGGTGATCCTTATCGGCTGTATTGTCTTAAAGAGACAGACACCACAAACAATATAGTTGTTGACAAGAGTTCTGCAGTTAGTTGAATCAAATCAATATTTGATTACTAAAGAAAAGCAAAATACTACGGATGCTGGAATCTGAAGCAAAAACGAGAATGCTCGAAATTCTCAGCAGGTCTGACAGCATCTATAGGGAGAGAAAACAGAGTTACTGTTTTGACACCGTATGACTGTTCAGAGCTGAAGAGAGGGAGAAACCTGTACCCTGTAAGTCACATAATGAAACAGGTTTACCACTGCTTGCTGCAAGCTCATGCTTCATACCACAAAAAAAATGTACATGTGATTTCGGGAACTATTAATGGTCTTATGAAACCAGCAGAGATTGAGTGAAGCCCCAAGGCAGTGGGTGAAAATTTAGAAGAACTTAGATTGAACACGAAACACCATTGAACACCATTGCTTGAGCACAATCAGAACACTGAGAAACTCGGCAAATAAAAACAATCTACTGACACAATTGAAGCAAACCCCAATTTATTTCTGCCTTGTTACTATTATAGAGGTATTCCAACTCATATGTTTCCTTTGCCCCAACTTACAGGACTGAAGCAACTTGAAATGTTTATTATCCTAGAAACATTTGTGTGTTTATATTTTAAAATCCAGGTTGCATTATTTTTCTACTTGCATTCCCATTTTTATCGAATAAACTTCAGGTTTCTTCAAATAATGTATCAACAATGCCCGACTCCGGGTGCTTTGAAAATCAGGGCTGCATTCCTCAAACATTGTATGGCAAAAAGCATTTCTGCATTTTGAAAGTTGCAAGGGGCACACGGGGTGGAATACTCCTTTCAAAGCGTCAGACCTGACTGGAAAACCGGGGAAAGTCCCATCAACACCCGGGGGAAAACTGACCGAATATTCACTATAATGCATCATTGGGGGCTACGTCTGTGTTACCTCACTGTTATGGGACATGAGTATTTGCCTTGGAGCTCAATGCTTGGGGGCAAGGCTTCCAATGGGTTTCAAATTGGGTGCCAATCAGCAGCACACTCATGCATTGCAATCCTGAATAAATTGGCACAATTGACTTGTCAAGGAAGGGTCAGGGACCTGATTAGGCAACTGGCTTCCCCTTGCGGCAAGCGAGGCACACCTGGTGCATGTGAAGACTGACATTAGCATGTCAACTTCACCCTTAGTGGGCACCCTCATTACCCAGGCTCTCAGGGCTTCGGGTTAAATTGGCCTTCGAAGTTGAACAGCCAGCCAGCTATACACTGACAGCCTGGCCTCCATAAAGGGCTTGAACCTCCATAGACCTCATGCCCTTGGGCTTCAAAGTGCTGCCTCAGTGTGGGGGTTCATTATCACTGCACTTGTCCTCCCCACTGTGTGAGCACCCTCTGGCCTCATAAGGCTGGAAAACACCACTTTTCTAATCCCCCCCCCCCCCCCACCCCACCCTGCCTATGTAGCCTGGCATCTAATGAGATCCCATCCAGGGACTTCACAGTCACCCCCTGTGCTTTCACCCACTCCCACCCACTTTCCAGCTGTCACTCTGGAAGGACAATCCCTAAGCAGTGATATATCCACATGCCTGAAAACAAGCTGCCCGACCCCTTTAAATCTAGAGGCTCTGAGCCATGAAAGCCCGCTAAGGACTCCGAGAGACCCCACCTCCCAGGATGCTGAAATTGTACCCCTCCACCAACCGCAAGTTATTTAGGTCCTCATGTCCTCTTCAATGCTGTTCTGCAACTGGCACCCTGGAAGGTGATGCCGACCTGAGCGTTCATCTCGGATATCCCCTTCAGCAGTGAGGTCGCCAGGTTCCCGTTTTTATACAGCTGTTGTAGGGCGGCATGGTGGTGCAGTGGTTAGCACTGCTGCCTACGGCACTGAGGCCCCGGGTCACTGTTTGTGTGGAGTTTGCACATTCTCCCTGTGTCTGTATGGGTTTTGCCCCCCAACCCAAAGATGTGCAGGGTAGGTGGATTGGTCACGCTAAATTGCCCTTAATTGGAAAAAAATAATTGGGTACTCGAAATTAAAACAAAACTTATACAGCTGTTGTAAACGCCGCCGGTGTAACTTCACAATGAATATTCGGTGAGGCGGAATGGGGGGATATCCCAACGGGAGGTATCACTAATGAATTCAAGTGAGGTTCCTGACCTCCATTTGGGGATTTCTCATTACGCCACCTTCGATGGGCTTGGAAAATCGGAAAACGTGATCTCGTGTTTCTTGGTCCTCGCCATTATTCCCGCCCCAACGCCGTTCTCTATGAGCTAAAACCTCCGCCCACAGTTTTTACAGGGTTAATTTAGCTGATAATCCATGATAATTTCTGCGGTGGAAAACATTAGCTCAATGGCAAATAGCCAAACTCTGGTATGCTTATAAACTCTTGACATTTTAAGAGAAAGCAAAATGGTGTTAATCATTCCTGATAAGAACTTCGTTTTTTTTTTAAAAAGCTATCTGGTCATGTATTAACCTAACACAGAAGGATCCAACGGCATGCTGTCAAAATATTATTTACCTTTCCCATTATCAAAAGTAGTCCAATTTAAGCGTGAAATCATTTCAATTTGCATTAATTAGCTGGAGCTTATTAAAGGAGGATTCCCATGTCATTTATTTTTGTTAATTCCTCCAGGGACTGTTCCATGGATCTCAGCTGGGATCAGGAGGATCCAGGATTAGATTTTGTGGGTCAGTAATTTCCACAGGAGAGAAGTGGCCTAATTTTTAAAAATAAATAAATCAGGAACATCTTGTGGCTCCACATTAGCGAAATGATTCAACTATAATCTGGTGGACATTTGCTGAAGTCCAAATAACGTGCACACACACAGCTCCTCTAAAGCCTGGCCCCGACTTGATTCAGTGATGTAAATCTGGCTGCCTACTATAATTAGGACAACTGTGAGAAAATCGAAAACATATGTCGTCAATGGAAGCGCTCTTTCCATCATTCAGCTCGGAAATGTTCCACAGAATTTAACAATGATCGGTTTATAGCTCAGTTTACTTTTGATAGGAAAAGTATAATGCGTAAATACAAAGCACATAACTTTTAGGCCTTAACATTTGAGTGGGTTTGGAAACAAAAGAACAGAGGTCACATAGTGCATATTTGCTCACATACTGAAATTCCTACATCACTTTTTCCATTACCCACTGTGGGGGGAGGGAATTCCATCAGTTACTACTTTTATCAACCAATGGGAAGTTCCTCTAAGCCTGGCAAATAAGTTTCCCAATGTGATTTCTGCAGAAAATAGGACTCGAGATATCACTGCTTCTTAAGTGTCACGGACAGCTTGTTCATCTGTAATGTAGAGCTGAGTGAAGAGGCTTTTCAGTGCAACTTTCCATTTTCACTTCAAGCGATTTAAAAAAAAATCATTCCCTGCTTTCTGAATGCCACAATGAGTGAGTGTTTCTGTCCAGGATATTTATATATGATATAATAAGGACACTTTCAAATGTTAGAAAGAGTATTTATTTTATTGACATACATTTTTTCACAAAAATCAAACGACCATCAGAAAGAACCGGCTTAGCTCTTGCAATGTTTTAGCATTCTGATTCAGTTCTATTTCAGAGTAGCGGCAATCACTGCAGTTTCTTGGGGATGTTTGGCACGTATCTATTAAAATGTCCTCACCCTACACCTGCAATGGTAAAAATGCACTCTTGCCTCCCGGTCAGGAGATTGTGGGTTTAAGCCCGCCCCAGAGGTCTGAGCACAAAACCTCAGGTTGGCCAGGATTTTCCACGTTTGCCCCGACATGGGAGTTCTGCCGGTGCCCTATCCAACCTTTATCGTTCAACCAATATCATTGAAAAAAAACAGATTATTTGATCTTTAATATAATTGCTGTTGTAGGATCTTACTATGCAGGGCTTGGGTCACAGTCTGTGTGGAGTCTGCATGTTCTTCCCGTGTCTGCGCGGGTTTCCTCCGGGTGCTTTGGTTTCCTCCCACAAGTCCAGAAAGAAGTGCTTGTTGGATGAATTGGACATTCTGAATTCTCCCTCAGTGTACCCGAACAGGTGCCGGAATGTGGCGACTAGGGCCTTTTCACAGTAACTTCATTGCAGTGTTAATATAAGCCTACTTGTGACAATAATAAAAATTATTATTATCATAAAATTAGTCAACAAAAGAACAAAGAACATTACAGCACAGGAACAGGCCCTTCGGCCCTCCCAGCCTGCGCCGATCCAGATCCTTTATCTATACCTGTCTTCTATTTTCCAAGGATCTACTTCCCTCTGTTCCCTGCCCGTTCACATATCTGTCTAGATGCATCTTAAATGATGCTATTGTGCCCGCCTCTACCACCTCCGCTGACAAAGCGTTCCAGGCACCCACCACCCTCTGTGTAAAACACTTTCCACGCACATCTCCCTTAAACTTTCCCCCTCTCACCTTGAAATCGTGACCCCTTGTAATTGACACCCCCACTCTTGGAAAAAGCTTGTTGCTATCCACCCTGTCATAATTTTGTAGACCTCAATCTGGTCCCCCCTCAACCTCCGTCTTTCTACGAAAACAATCCTAATCTACTCAACCTTTCTTCATAGCTAGAACCCTCCATACCAGGCAACATCCTGGTGAACCTCCTCTGCACCCTCTCTAAAGCATCCACATCCTTCTGGTAATGTGGCGACCAGAACTGCACGCAGTATTCCAAATGTGGCCTAACCAAAGTCCTATACAACTGTAACATGACCTGCCGACCCTTGTACTCAATACCCTGTCCAATGAAGGCAAGCATGCTGTATGCCTTCTTGACCACTCTATCGACCTGCGTTGCCATCTTCAGGGTACAATGGAGCGGAACTCCCAGATCTCTTTGTCCATCAATTTTCCGCAGGACTCTTCCAATGACCGTATAGTCCGCTCTTGAATCAGATCTTCCAAAATGCATCACCTCGTATTTGCCTGGATTGAACTTCATCTGCCATTTCTCTGCCCAACTCTCCAATCTATTTATATTTTGCTGTATTCTCTGACAGTCCTCCTCGCTATCTGCAACTCCACCAATCTTAGTATCATCTGCAAACTTGCTAATCAGACCACCTATACCTTCATCCAGATCATTTATGTATATCACAAACAACAGTGGTCCGAGCACGGATCCCTGTGGAACACCACTCGTCACCTTTCTCCATTTTGAGACACTCCCTTCCACCACTACTCTCTGGCTCCTGTTGCCCAGCCAGTTCTTTATCCATCTAGCTAGTACACCCTGAACCCCATACAACTTCACTTTTTCCATCATTTCATTTCATTTTTCATGTGTTTGCCCAGATTACAACAGTAAATGTATTTTAAAAGTTTCCGTTTTCTGTGAAAGGCTGTATACAAATTGAAGTAATTTCTCTTTACAAATTGTTCTTTGCAGAAGAAAAATAAACATTTTAGTAATCCTTCAACCCGTTGAGTGCTGTGAAGAAGTTATAACACCTTCTGTCCAATGTTGTTAATGTTATGGTCTAAAGCAATGTCTTTCAAACTCAGGGTCACGGCCTATGGGTGGGTCACCGGTGGGTGTCGGGAGGGTCATGGAGCAATCGGTTGCGCCGTTCCCGATCGCGGGAAGAAATCCCCAATGACCGTGACCAGTTGTTAAGATTGCCGACCGTTGGCGTGGCATTTGAGGGGCGGGTGGCGTGAGTCTGGGCTGTGTGCTGGTCACCGCACATGGGCGTCCATGTGTACACGCGATGCTAATGGTGGTGGCCCCAGCTTGGAGCACCGCTCTAGTGCTCGACCCCCACTACCGATCAACAGTATGCGACCTGCGGCTCAGTGGTCAAGCTGTTCAATGGCTGGCACAACGTCTGCTTGCACTCCCACAATGCGAAGTACTGGTCGGGAAGTGGTCAGCAGTCTGTGACTGGGGTGGATGCAGCTACTGGACAGTGAGAGGGAAGCCAGGCCAGGTTTGTCAGCCAGGAATACCGATCAAACGATGCCAGACGATACAGCTGACACATGTCAACACTGGAAGAAGCCTTCACAGTCAACATCTCTGGAAACCAGGTAGTAAGTGCTTTTGGTGTGAATGGAGAAGAAGATGACGTGGATCTTTGAATAGTGAAATGCAGTGGAACCAATAAGAAATATTGTGACATTGTGTGTGTTTGACAAGTCACTTCATCTCGTCTGAAGTCATATTTGTAAAGTAAAAACAAGTTGGAACTTTTTCTATACTTGTTTAAATTTCGAAAGAAATGGGTATATATTTAAAACAAAATTTGCGTGTTAATGTAAGGTTGCACATGTTCAGCTGAAATTGTTTAATTTTCAGGAGTAAAAGGCCATAAACTTGGAAAAAGCAGGTATTGGAAATAAAGTTTCAAAGTCAAAAATAAGATTTCCGGTGGCGTGGGCGAGCAGGGCGGCCGCAGCAACAAGAGCTCCCGCCGGTGACCACGATTCACGGCGATTTCGGGGAAATCCCCGAGTCTTCACGCACCCCCTGACTATCGTCGGCCTTTGGGGCCGCCACGAGCAGCCAGCGGGGCCAGTTTAAAAACCGGCGAAGAACCCCGCGCGGGTGTCGGGAGGCGGGGGGGCTGAGGCGCCGGGCCCGACGCGGCAGGTCAGAGTAGCGGGGGCGGAGCTGCGAGGAGGCCGAGGCGGCAGGCCCGAGGTCCGGGTACCATGTAGGGAGGGTGCTCCACGTCGGATGGCTCCCACCTAGGAAGAAGAAAGAAGGTTGAAGCCTGGTCCCAGGTGAATGCAGAGGAGAAAGAAAGAAGATTTAAGGAAGTTTGGTGAAAGTTTATTTTTTTCTCTCTTCCCCCCTTTTTTTTTCAAAAAAGAAGAATGTCAGATTGATGAAGGGCAGGAGGGTGAAGGGGGAGAGAGGAGAAAAGAAAGAAGATAAAAAATAATAAGCCGCTAAAGGATGTGAAGAGCAGCGTTGAAGAAAGGAGGAAACGCGGGTTCGCCGCCGAAGGAGAAGACGAGCAAAAGTGTTGACAGGATGGCGGAAGCCGAACTGCAAGGTGGGGCCGCACTACATACGGTGGAGAAGATGACCGAGGTGATGGCGGTGGAGCTGGAAAAACATTTGGTGAGGCACATGGAGGCCTTGAGGAAAGAGACGGCGGTCGTGTTGAAGTCATTGGTGGAGGAGGCAATCGGCCCGACGAGGGAGGAGGTGGCAAAGGCATCGGCTGAGGTGAGAGAGCAGGGCGAGAAGATGAAGGAGGTGGAGGAGGCCGTGACACGACACAGCGAACAGGTCACCTCGATGGGGGACGAGCTGCGGAGGGTGGTGGAGGTTAACAGAGGACCCCGAGCAAAGCTGGAAAACTTGGAAAACCGCTCAAGGCAGCACAATTTGAGAATTGTGGGCTTGCCCGAAGGGACACAGGGCCCAAGGCCAACGGAATGCTTCGCTAAGAAGTTGGCGGAGCTGATGGGGGAGGGTGAGAGCCCCACCCTGTACGAACTAGACAGAGCTCATCGGTCATTAAGGCCGAAGCCCAAAGTGAACGAGCCGCCAAGTGCAGTAATTATCTGCTTCCATAAGCTTTGCATGAAGGAGAAAGTATTAAGCTGGGCGAAGCAGGAGCAGGAGGTGCTGTGGGATGGTACTGCGGTTCGGATCTACCAGGACTGGACGGTGGAGTTGGCAAAAAGACGAGTGGCGTTTGGGCGAGTGAAGGTGGCTTTGTACAAGAAGGGGGTGCGATTTGGTGTGGTGTACCCGGCGAAGTTGAGAGTAACATATAACGCCAAAGACTTTTATTTTGAGACAGCGGAGGCGGCTGAGGCGTTCGTGAGGGCAGAAGGGCAGATTTTACGTTAATGATGGAAAGGGATAAGTATACACCGCAGGGCAAGAGTTATAGCTGGGGGAAGGGCAATTATGATGCCATTAGACGTGACTTGGGGGGATAAGGTGGAGAAGTAGGCTGCAAGTGTTGGGCACACTGGATAAGTGGGGCTTGTTCAAGGATCAGCTACTGCGTGTTCTTGATAAGTATGTACCGGTCAGACAGGGAGGAAGGCGTCGAGCGAGGGAACCGTGGTTTACCAAGGAAGTGGAATCTCTTGTTAAGAGGAAGAAGGAGGCCTATGTGAAGATGAAGTGTGAAGTTTCGGTTGGGGTAGGTCATGCCTCACAAACCTTATTGAGTTCTTTGAGAAGGTGACTGAACAGGTAGACGAGGGTAGAGCAGTTGATGTGGTGTATATGGATTTCAGCAAAGCGTTTGATAAGGTTCCCCACGGTAGGCTATTGCAAAAAATACGGAGGCTGGGGATTGAGGGTGATTTAGAGATGTGGATCAGAAATTGGCTGGCTGAAAGAAGACAGAGGGTGGTGGTTGATGGGGACATAACTTTAAACTGAGGGGTAATAGATATAGGACAGAGGTCAGAGGTAGGTTCTTTACGCAAAGAGTAGTGAGGCCGTGGAATGCCCTACCTGCTACAGTGGTGAACTCGCCAACATTGAGGGCATTTAAAAGTTTATTGGATAAACATATGGATGACAATGGCATAGTGTAGGTTGGATGGCTTTTGTTTCGGTGCAACATCGTGGGCCGAAGGGCCTGTACTGCGCTGTATTGTTCTATGTTCTATGTTCTAAGGGTTGGGACAGACGTGAAGAGCGGAACTGGAAGAGAGACTATGGACTGTGTTTGAGCGGCTGGAAAATGTACAAATGTTACAACTTTCTTTTTACTGATTTGTATTGAAATTTACTTCTCTTTGCATTGTTACAGAGTTCAAGTTAATGGCGTTCTGTGTTGCGACGGTTAAATGTTATGTTGGTGAATTGTAGGGGTTGGATTGTTGGGTTTGTTTTGGTGTTTCTTTCTCTGGGACTGGGTGGAAGGGGGCGAGTGAGCCACCCGCGCTAGCTAACTAAAGTCAGTTAGTGAACGGGGGTGAGGTGAGAGGAGAACTGCGGACGTTGGAGCCTGGATAGCAGGCTTCAATGGGCCTACGAGGCGAGCAAGAGGGGGTGGAGGGATGGATGTTGGTGGATGTTTTTGTAGGGGGTATTCTTGGGAGGGGGGGAATGGGTTTCATGTTACCAATGGACAGGGGCGGGTCAGGCTTATGGGGCAGGGCCCGGTGGTATGGTGATGGTGGATAAGAAAGGTGGGAGTGAGGGGGGGGGGGGGTGGGGGGTGAGAGACCCCCAGTAAGGATAATCACGTGGAACGTGAGAGGGCTAGGAGATCCGGTCAAGAGTTCAAGGGTGCTTGCACATCTTAAAAGTTTGAAAGCCGATGTAGCAATGCTGTAGGAGACTCACTTGAGGGTGAAGGACCAGGTGAGACTTAAAAAGGGCTGGGTTAGCCAAGTGTTTCACTCCGGATTTGATGGAAGGGCTCGAGGGGTAGCGGTGTTGGTCAGCAAAAGGGTACGCTTCCAGATGGAGAAGGTGGTGGCAGATCAGGGGGGTAGATATGTGATTGTGACAGGGGCACTGGAGGGGAGATTAGTGGCGCTGTTAAGTGTATACGGTCCCAATTGAGACGATGTGGGATTCGCAAGGAAGATGTTTGGGGCTATTCCTGACATGGACACGCATGAGCTGATTGTGGGGTGGGACTGGAACTTGGTGCAGGAGCCAAGGTTGGACAGATCACGGCTGCGCTCGCTGGTCCCATCAGGGGGGGGCGAAGGCGCTGGCTGGGCTAATGGTGGAAATAGGAGGGATGGACCCTTGGAGGTTCCTGCACCCAAGGGAACGGGAGTATTCGTTTTTCTCAGCGGTCCATAAGGTATACTCGCGGATCGACTTTTTTGTGGTGGGGAAGGGTTTGCTGGCTGGAGTCAAGGGGTCGGAATACTCTGCAATCGCAGTGTCAGATCACGCTCCACATTGGGTGGATATGGTGCTGGAGAAGGGGGCAGCACAGAGACCGGGGTGCAAACTGGATGTGGGGCTTTTGGGGAACCAAGTGTTCTGTGAGAAAATTGAAAAGGTAATTAAGGAATATGTAGGTTTCAATTGTACGAGTGAGGTGTCGAAAGCAGTCGTCTGGGAGGCTCTAAAGGCGGTGGTGAGAGGTGAAGTAATTTTGTTTAAGGCCAGTGTGGATAAAGAGGAGAGGTTGGAGCGGCAGAGGGTAATAGATGAGATGTTGGAGGTAGATAGGAGGTATGCAGAGGATGGGGACCCGGCGAAGCTGGAAAAGAGGAAGGAACTACAGGCGAGCTTCGACCGACTGTCCACCAGGAAGGCGGTGCGCCAACTGAGACGAGCGAGGGGTGCAGTTTATGAACATGGAGATAAGGCAGGTCAGCTCCGGAGGTTGGCAGCGGCAAGGGAAATTCTTCAGGTGAGGGATAGGGCAGGGAAGTTGGTGATGGCCCCAGTGCTGATTAACAAGGTTTTTGAGGAGTTTTATGAGAGGTTGTACAAGTCAGAGCCACTCGGGGGAGACCGTGAGACGCAGGAATTTCTAGATGGGTTGGAGTACCCGAGGCTAGGGGAGGGGGACAGGGCTACATTAGAAGGAGCAATAGTGGAGCAGGAGATAAAGGATGCGATTGGGAGGATGCAGTCGGGGAAGGTGGCAGGGCCGGATGGGTTTCCGGTGGAATATTATAAAAAATTTAAGGATAGGTTGGCACCCCTGATGGTGGGGATGTTTGAGGAGGCGATAGGGAAGGGGGTGTTGCCGCAAACCTTGGGGCAGGCATCGATTTCCCTGTTACTAAAAAAGATAAGGATCCGACAGAGTGTGCATTGTATCGGCCCATATCACTTCTGAATGTGGACGTAAAAGTGTTGGTGAAGTTTAACATAGAATTTACAGTGCAGAAGGAGGCCATTCAGCCCATCGAGTCTGCACCGGCTCTTGGAAAGAGTACCCCACTTAAACTCACACCTCCACCCTATCCCCATAACCCAGTAACCCCACCCAACACTAAGGGCAATTTTGGACACTAAGGGCAATTTATCATGGCCAATCCACCTAACCTGCACATCTTTGGACTGTGGGAGGAAACCGGAGCACCCGGAGGAAACCCACGCACACACGGGGAGGATGTGCAGACTCCATACAGACAGTGACCCAAGCCGGAATCGAACCTGGGACCCTGGAGCTGTGAAGCAATTGTGCTATCCACAATGCTACCGTGCTGCCCACTGGCGGGTAGGCTGGAGGAGTGCCTCCCGAAGGTGATAGGGGAGGATCAGACGGGGTTCGTGAAAGGGAGGCAGCTGTTTTCGAACATTAGGAGGGTTTTGAACGTTGTTATGGCACCGGCGGAAAGAAAGGAAACAGAGGTAGTTGTGGCATTGGACGCCGAGAAGGCGTTTGATCGGGTAGAATGGGGGTACCTGATGGCAGTGCTGGAGCGGTTTGGGGTTGGACCAAGGTTTGTGAACTGGGTAAAGCTATTATATAAGGAACCGAAGGCGAGTGTCCGCACAAATAATATCAGTTCGAGATACTTTTCTCTCCACGGTGGGACGAGACAGGGATGTCCTATGTCCCCCCTGCTGTTTGCACTTGCAATTCAGCCGTTGGCCATCGCATTGAGAAGTTCGGGAGCATGGAAAGGAATAGTGCGGGGGGATAGAGCATAGGGTGTCCTTATATGCCAATGACTTGCTGCTGTATGTGTCGGAGCCGAGTGCGTCGATAGGAGGAATATTGGAGCTACTGCGGATATTTGGGTCTTTCTCGGGGTACAAGTTGAACCTGGACAAGAGTGAGTACTTTGTGGTGTCTCGGCCGGGGGTGGGGGCACGGGTGGTGGGGCTGCCATTCCGTAGAGCAGGGACTCATTTTAGGTATCTGGGGGTGCAGGTTGCCCGGGAGTGGGGGAGGCTTCGCAGGTACAACATCACTAGTTTGGTGGGGAGAGTGAAAGCCGATCTGGCAAGGTGGGACGGCCTTCCTCTGTCACTGGCGGGTCGGGTACAGGCGGTTAAAATGAATGTGTTGCCGCGATTCCTGTTTATTTTTCAATGCCTACCGATTTTCCTGCCAAAGTATTTTTTCAGAGAGATTGAGGGAAGGATTACCTCGTTCATATGGGAGGGAAGGTGGCCAGAGTGTGAAAGGTGCTGCTACAGAGGGGAAGGCAGGCAGGGGGTTTGGGTCTCCCAAACCTGTTGTACTACTACTGGGCGGCGAAGGTGGAGAAAGTGCGGAGCTGGGTCAGAGGGGTTGATTCTCAGTGGGTCAGAACGGAGAAGAGTTTGTGCAGGGGGTCGGGGCTGAAGGCACTTGCAACAGCGCCGCTCCCGATAGCTCCGGGGAAATATTCAGGGAGCCCGGTAATAATAGCTTCATTGAAAATCTGGAGGCAGTTTCGCCAACGCTTCGGGTTGGGTTTAGGGTCAAGGGAAATGCCGATTCGGGGGAACCACAGATTTGAGCCAGGGAGGTGGGATGGAAGTTTTCGGAAATGGGAAGAGAAGGGGATTAAGACGCTAAAAGATTTGTTTCTTCGGGGTCGGTTTGCAGGATTGAGGGAGCTGGAAGCGAAGTATGGCCTAGAGCAGGGAGAAGTGTTTAGGTACATGCAGGTTCGGGATTTTGCCAGGAAGGAGATACAGAGCTTCCCAGAGGAACTGGCCTCCACATTGCTGGAGGAGGTGTTGACGACAAGGGGACTGAAGAAGGGGGCAGTGTCAGCGGTTTACAGAGCTATTCTGGAAGAGGATAAGGCACCACTGGAAGGGATCAAAGCAAAGTGGGAGGAAGAGCTGGGAGAGGTTATAGAGGATGGGGTCTGGTGTGAGGTGCTCCGGAGAGTGAATGCCTCCACCTCATGTGCGAGGTTGGGGCTGATACAGCTGAAGGTGGTACATAGAGCGCACCTCACGAGGGCGAGGATGAGCCGATTTTTTGAAGGAGTAGAGGATTTGTGTGAGCGTTGCGTTGCGGGGGCCCACGAATCACGTTCATATGTTTTGGTCCTGTCCAAAGCTAGGGAGTGCTGGAAGGAGTTGTTTAGGGTAATTTCCAAGGTGGTACATGTGAAACTGGACCCGGGTCCCCAGGAGGCCATATTCGGGGTGTCGGACCAGCCAGGGTTGGAAACGGGAGCGGAGGCAGATATCATAACCTTCGCCTCGTTGATCGCCCAAAGGCAGATCCTGCTGGGATGGAGAGCAGCCTCTCCATCCAGTGCCCTGGCGTGGCGGGGGGGACCTGTTGGAATACTTGACCCTTGAGAAGGTTACGTTCGAACTGAGGGAAAGCTCGGAGGGGTTCTACAAGTCATGGGTACTATTTATTATGCACTTTCAAGAACTGGATAACATCGAACATTAGTTGGGGGGGTGGGTGGGGGGGGGGGGGGGGGGCTGTGTAGATTAAGGGTGACTATGGGTAATCCCTGAATGCTTTTTGTCATTTGTTTATGTAAACATGCGGGCTGATGTTTGGGGGTTGGTGGGTGGATGGGATCGTTGTTATTATGGGGATTAACATATCTTGCTGATTATTGTTTATTGTTGATGGGTGTAAATGCAGGAGAAAATGTGAAAAAGGAGGAGAATAAAAATATATATTTTTTTAAAGTCAAAAATAAGAATGCCGACCATGATCGGCCATTAAATATGAACGCTGGAGTGTTTCCGCCAAGGCAGCAGCAGAGAGAAGGTGACGCGCTCGGCACATACACTGACGTCCGTGATGTGAGTGCAAAACCAGATTCCTCCATTTTGTAGCTGCCAGCAAGCAAGCAACAGGACTGTGTGATGAAATCAATATGGATTATTTTGTAATGAAGAAGAGAGAGCCAGAGACACAAACAGGCCAGGATCTCACAACTGAATCTGCTTTAGAGAAAGTCCAAGGCAAGACAAAGCAATGCTGGTGTGGGCTGTATCCTGAGCTCCATGGCCTCTGGTGAACAACTCATTAAGAAGAAACTGAAATCGGGGACAAGGTAGTATAATGATGATTTCTTGAAGTATGGCTTTATTGTGTCAATGCAAATCAGGATGCAAAACCCATGTGTGTTATGTGCTGGGAACTACTGGAAAATGAAAGTTTAAAACCCTCAAATCGTCAAAGGAATTTTAAGACTAAGTATGGTGACTTCAAGGACAAACCTCTCGATTTTTTTCAAAGGTTGCAGTGAGAACTTAAGTCGTCAGCTGAAGGCCTTAGCAGAAATGTAGCACTGAATGACAAAGTAAGTGAGTTCGTGAGGACCAAGCAAGTGGGACTGTAAGGACCAAGCAGGCTCACCTGTCGCCTTAAAGGTAAGTGGTGTGTCGTGGAGGTTGGCTGGCGTGGGTCACTAATGTCAGCCAGCATAGGTCACGAACGTCGGCTGGCATGAGTCCTGAAGTTCGCCGGTCGGTAAAAGTTTGAAAATCACATATTCTAGCTAATAAATTTAGTTAATTTTTTTTATTCGTTCATGGAATATGGGCGTCGCTGACTGCTCATCACTAATTGCTCTTGAGCAGCAGTTAAGAGTCATAGAATCATAGAATTTACAGTGCAGAAGGAGGCTATTCGGCCCATCAAGTCTGTACCGGCCCTTGGTACCCACACCTCCATCCTATCCCCGTAACCCAGTAACCTTACCTTACATTTTTTGGACACTAAGGACAATTTATCATTGTCAATCCACCTAACCTACATATCTTTGGACTGTGGAAGGAAATTGGAGCACCTGGAGGAAACCATGCACACACGGGGAGATTGCACAGACTCCGCACAGACAGTGACCCAAGCCAGGAATCGAAGCGAGGACCCTACTGTGTTGCTATTCTGCAGTCACATGTAGCCAGACCAGTTAAGTACGGTAGATTTCCATCCTTAGAGGACATTCGTGAACCAGATGGGTTTATAAGACAGTTGATAATAGTTTCATGGTCACCAATAGACTTTTAATTCCAGATTTTTATTGAATTCAAATTTCACCATCTGCAGTGGCAGGATTTGAACCTGGGATCCCAGAGCAGTGCTTTGGGTCTCTGGATTACTAGTCCAGTGACAATACCACCACGCCACTGCCTCCCCCTTAATGCTGTAAATCTGAAATAAAGAGAGAGAATGCTGAAAGTACTCAGCGGGTGAGTGAGCATGTGTAAAGAGGGAAACAAAGTCAACATTTCAGGTCAATGGTCTTTCATCAGAGCTGGTCTCACAAACAAATTCATTATTTATTTAAACTCGGTGGAGTCTGAATAGTTACAACCCTAATTCCCATATAATGTTGCTCTTTATTATAACAAGCCTTTAAAATGTATTTTCTTGCCTTTTCCTGCAGGACTGAGATCCTCCTATTGGTATCAGGATGTCCGCTTAAGATGGTGGCCTGATGATGGGATTCCCTGGGAATTCCTCGTATTCCATTCCATGCATAAATTTGAATGGTGTGGAACACTGAATTGCATCCTGCTTTATGACTGCAAGGGGATCAGAAAACTGATGAAATCAGCTTCGGTGGCAAAAGTCTCCCAAATGGAGAATCCAGTCCAATGTACTTTTCTATTGGTAAGGTAGAACTTGCACACTTTAACACCTCAGTGTTGAATTGCACACTTTAGCACCTCAGTGTTGAATTGAGCTTAATTGAACAGCAATTCCCTTTAGGGAAATCCTACGATCTATTAGAAGATAATTGTTTCTCGAGCAAAATCCTAGCTCCTCCTGAAGTCAGAAATAGCAATGTGAAATGGTTTCTTTTAGAAGAGTATTTTGCAGGCGCAACAATTTGTGGCCCACTGAAATGTGTCATTTGACATGTGATGGACTCAATACTTCTGTATATGTATATGAAGAAGCAGTTGCCCATTTCTTGGCACCTCAATATGCTTGGAAAAAAATTATATGAACTGAAGGCATTTTATGGTATGATGCATTGGAGCTCCAAGGCTGCAAAGCACTACCTTGTAATGAAAAACTATTGAAAACAAACTTTCAATTGCACCAGTGGTCTTCTAAGACCCCGTCTGAAAGCCTTTCTCCCCCTCGTCCTCCATCTGTGATCAGCTTGTCTTTTGTGCAGCCGATGCTTAATCTCTCTGTCATGCCGCAGGCCAGGGTGGGGGGTGGGGGTTGATAACTGCAGCATCCATGACTGGGAGAAAGTGGGCTGATCAGAACCCCTGCGTTTAAAACCAAGGCCTTCTTCAGATACAACACTAGTCCTTGTTGGCCTCACCAACATTAACCAACTCTGCAAATCTCCAGGCATTCTGCAAACTCAAACAGCTCGTGAAAATTAATCAGCAAACAATCTAATTATGGCTTATGGTCCATTTAAATAGTGCTGGTAGAAGGCCCTTCCTGCTGCGGATCACACGTTCAGCTGGTGGCTTTGGGATAGGGAGTTACCTGGATTTTACCAACATTGTACTTTTTGAGAGAAAAAGCTGAGATACGAACATGACCATTTGAAGTGTTTTAAGGCTGGGGGATAGGATTCCATTGGTCTTGCATCTGTATTTGCAAGCTCTTAAATAAATGATTATCAATTAATTCACCTCAAACTAATTGAATATTTATTAATGTTAAAATGTTCTGACAGGATGTCACCACACAAGAACTGTGCATTGTTCAGGTCTCACTGTACTGTTGCAGCCCACAATAAACTCTGGAATCTGTCATTTTGAATTCCCTTATCAAACGCTCTCATGAAACTTGATAGAAATTCCAAGATAGAAACTGTGATAATGGATTTCCAGACTACTTAATCAATGGAATTTCTACCCTATTGCTATTTTTGTGTTCGTTGGAAGTCAATGGATGAAAGATATGAAAATATACAATAAGATAATTTGCTAGAATACAAATAAAGTTACAATGCAGTCAGCAGTTACGTGGGGTTTCCCACATTGTATACAGAGTGTGTTTCACAAACATGTTGGCAGGAGCTCCTGTGACACTTTGACCTACCTCTGCGTGATTCCTGTTAATTTAACTCTCAGTACAATGGCTTATCAGGCAATCAGATTCTAATTTCTCCCCATCAAGTTGTTCACAACACACAATGATGATTTACATGGCGGCTGGAACATTACACCATCAGTCAGGGTCTCCCAGAATTTTATTGACCACACTGAGTTGGTTGCTCATGTATTTTTGCTGCACTTTAATTAAATTTGGACCCATGGGTTTTGAGTGGCTGTGACAGGATGGCCACTTTGAAATATTAAACCTCTGGTGCTCACTTATTTCAAGGGCTCTGGAGTTAGTGGGAGAAAGGTTCCAAGGCTCAGTGCCCATTATTTGGATGTTGAGTAATAATAATAATCGCTTATTGTCACAAGTAGGCTTCAATGAAGTTACTGTGAAAAGCCCCTAGTTGACACATTCCGGCGCCTGTTCGGGGAGGCAGGTCCGGGAATTGAACCCGCGCTGCTGGCCTTGTTCTGCATTACAAGCCAGCTGTTTAGTCCACTGTGCTAAACCAGCCCCTAGCCTTGAAGGCTCAAAATGGTGTTCATGCGTTAAGTGCGCAATTCTGCTTTGAGTGCTGCTGGGCGCCTTATTGGAATATGTGTTAGCGCCCACAGTGAGCACCCAACAGAAGGAAGTACACAGAGATGGGACGGGGAAGGTCATGAGGTAACATAGCCTCCCATGCTGCTTTGATGCCAGTGCTGCGCTTTTGGAACTCAACTCTCTCGTCGATGATACCTTTTAAGCATACACAACAGAACATGTGATAAGTAGCAGGGAGGACACCATCCCCCACCAATGCTATTCAACATAATCATCAACCACTTAATTAGGTTAGTTGCTGGCTATTTCTACTGGCTATTGCTCCAATTATACAAATAATTGGTGCTTTCTTCTTTTCAGTTGCTGAGGTTTACGGGGAATTTTGTCAAAGCTACCGGTTGACTTGTTCATGACTTCTATTCTTTTGCACAAACCAGTTGCTCCTGTACACGTACTGCTCAGAATACAGCGTGACAGAGAGCACGGGGGGAGCACATGGAGAGCAAGACAAGCTGCTGGAACATGGAAGAGGAGCAGAGTAGAGAGAGCTCTCAGAAACAGGTTCAAGGTTCGCAGAGAGCAATTCTCCCACCTGAACCGTGGTGTGGGACAACGTGTGAAATGTCCATGCTTCAATAAATCATAGAATCATAGAATTTACAATGCAGAAGGAGGCCATTCGGCCCATCGAGTCTGCACCAGCCCTTGGAAAGAACACCCTATCTGAGCCCACACCCCCACCCCATCCCTGTAATCCCACCCAACCCAACCCTTTTGAACACCAAGGGCAATTTAGCATGGACAATCCACCTAACCTGCATATTTTTTGGACTGTGGGAGGAAACCGGAGCACCCGGAGGAAACCCACGCAGACACGGGGAGAAAGTGCAAACCCGCACAGGCAGTGACCCAAGCCAGGAATCGACCCTGGGACCCTGGAGCTGTGAAGCAACTGTTCTAACCACTGTGCTACTGTGTGCCCCGGGATGATCTCTGCCATCTTCCCCTGCCACGACTCTAGTCTCAGAGCAGGGCAAGATATGTGATGTCTGTGAAGGTGTGTGTGGCCATGAACATTTACACATCTGGCTCTCCAGGCTGAAACTGGCAGCACTTGCAACATCTTGCAGTTTATCATCCACTGTTACATAACGGAGGTCACCTGAGACTCTGTCATCCAAGAGCGACGATTATATTTAATTCTCTCTTGCCAGAGAGCAGATGGAAGATCGAGCACGTGACTTCACCAGAATTGCAGGTTTCCCTTTGGTCCAGGGTACCATTGAATACATCAGTGTTTTTCAAACTTTTTGTCAGGGGACCCACTTTTGGCAACTGGCTGACCTTCGGAACCCACTTGATGGCTGGCACAGACATGATGGACCGAAGGGCCTCTTTCTGTGTTCTGTGTTGTAAAACTATATGACTCTATGAAAGGAAAGATAATTCAAAGTGCAGAGGAGAGCCACAAGGTCGATGTCAATGTTTGAATTACGGGAAAAAACAAGATTTACATTTACGTTTTTCTAGCTTCCCAACTACATGAGTATAAAGTAGTTTGCAACCAATGAAGTACAGACACTGCTTAATGCCAATTTATGCACAGCAAGATCCCACAAACAACAATGTGAAAAAGACCAGATAACCTGTTTTTGTGATGTTGATTGAGGCCGAAATGCTAGTTCGGACATCAGGAATAAATCCCTGCATTTATTCAATGTAGTCCCATGGAATCTTTTCCATCCACATGAGAGGCAGAGCCTCCATATAACATGGTACATGGAAAATAGCATTTCTAGCAGGAGAGCATCCCTGCAGTGCTGCACTGTGGTGTTAGCCTAAATATGGAGGTGACCCCACAACCGTCTGATGTAGAGACAAAAGCGTTACCCACTGAGCCACGACTAACACTGCAGAAATTTAGGATTAATAGCTCTTAATCGTCAGGATAATCTTGCAGGAGAAGATGCAGTATACTGATGAATGGTTGGGGAAGATGAATCCTGAACATTACTGTAAATTAAACTGTGAGAGTAAGACAAAAGGATACAGGTTTAAACTCGGAAACGCTGCTTTTAGAATTGATATCAATATTTTTTTCACTTACGTTGCAAAATAATTTTTGGGTCGGGTGGAGGGTGGGGTGCAGACAAAGGCAGCGAGTTACTATAACATTCTGAGGATTTTCCTTCGGTAGCTGTTGTGAAAGAGTCTGAGTGTGATTGTTCTGTGCCAAGTTTAATCTGATAAATTCAGTGAGTTTTGCTGCAGGTGAGGATCGACACCCAGACTTAGAAAGAAAGGAGACAGTATTCTCCAAACTTATTGTCCCTCACACATTTTGAATGGATGTGTAAACTCTCCAACCAGGTGTTTGGCTTCCCAAAAGCTCCTTCCAGTGAGGGAATGGAGAGAGAGGGAGAGTGTGTGTAAGCAGAAAGCTTGCAGGGTGGGGGTCTGTGCTAGCTTCACTACAGAAATGGGGACTGAGTCTCTTGGTGGGTGAATCTGAAAAGCTACTCAATTTAACTTTAGTTGATTGAAAGACTTCAGTTCAGTGAACAGTCGGATTGATTGGTGACAACCTGATGTCCCATTACTAGGCATCAGTCTTGTCCGTGTGATTAGAGCTAACTATCTGGCTTGCTGTTGGGATGTCTGTCAGCCTGCAAGTCCACTCTGCTTCTCACTCCTGGGCCATGAAATCTCTCATATCTCCCCTCACAAAAGTCATTTTGGTGGAGCTTTTTCTGTTTGTCATCCTGCTGATCTTACCCAGTAATTGGAATGCCCATGTTAATTTAAGGGTACGCCGCGACCCTTTTTACATCTGCCCGTGACCCACCCATAGGTCACGACCCCCACTTTGAAAAAGCCTGGAGTACACACATATCACTTCATGGGTGCCACATGCCAACTCTGTTCTTTACAGCACGGGGCAGCACAGTGGTGTAATGGTTAGCACTGCTGCCTCACAGTGCCAGGGACCCAGGTTCGATTCCCACCTTGGGTGAATGTCTGTGTGGAGTTTGCATTTCTCCCCCTGTTTGCGTGTGGTTCTTCCGGGTGCTCTGGTTTCCTCCCACAGTCCAAAGATGTGTAGGTTAGGTAGATTGGACATGCTAAATTGCCCCTTAGGGTGAGGTTACAGGGCAGGTGATGGGGCCAAGGTAGGGTGTTCTTTCAAAGGGTTGGTGCAGGCTCGATGGGCCAAACGCCCTCTTTCTATACTGTAGGGATTCTATGATTGTATGATACTACAACCAAGAAGGATTCCTCTGCTAATCTCCAGGTGGTATGAGACCATAGGCAAAAAGATCAAACAGGTCAGTTCTCAATATCCTGGCCATGATGCCTTTATTCTGCAACAGTCCACTCTGCCAGCTATATCTGAGCCACTACAGCAAGCCCAAATGTGACCACTGAGTGACAAAAGCTATCTACTGATGACATGTCCCGTAATGCACGCACAAACACACACTTGGGCAATATGCATAATATGAAAGCCACACTACTTTATATGATGGAGCAGATACTTGCTGTACTGAAAGAACATTTCCACCACTTGGACCTCCCTGGTTTATTTCAGTACTCAGCAGTGCAAGTATCAAAACTTGTGGTGGTTGTGTCATGTGAGAGTACCTTTAAGAAATGGGTGTTTATAAATGGGTGTGCATATAAATATCTGTAGTGACAGTACCTTTAAGAAATGGTTGTTTATTACTGCAGTGATGTCAGAGAGTGGGTGGAGCTGGGCTGCCTGTCAGCTTTTTACTTTCATTTTAGGCTGTTTGCTGCAGGGTGTGTTATAGTTTCGTTTTGAGAACTGGATAGCTGCAGTCATAGCCAGAATGGACTCGATATGGACTACCCACAGAAATGCAATCGGTTCAAGGATCAAATTTTACCTCAATGTTATTCAAAGAAGTTATGGATAGTTTAGGAATAAAATAATTTCAATCAACTGTGTCGATCCAGAATCGCAGGGAGCGTCAGAAATGTGGCATCAGACATTAAAGACAATGTTGAGGGCTTATTGTCACGATTATCCAGAGGATTGGGAGCAGGTGAATTGGCTAGACAACATTTGAAACTTGCACAAAATGTGATGAAACGGGTCGCGGACAAGAAATCCAAAGTTCATAGTTTTGCCAGTGGAGATAAAGTTTTAGTGTTGTTACCAGTGGTAGGTGAGCCTTTAAAAGCTAGGTTTTGTGGACCTTATCAGATTGAAAGGAAATTAAGTGAGGTGAATTATGTGGTAAAAACACCAGATAGAACAAAGACTCATCGAGTGTGTCATGTGAATATGCTTAAAAGGTACTTTGAAAAGGAAGGAGAGAAAAAGGAGGAGGTTTTAATGATTCTAACTCAAAGTGACGAACCAAATCCAGATGACTGTGAATTTGACATACCTCAAATTAAATTGGAAAGCGAGGATGTTCTTAAAAATTGGGGTAAATTGTTGAGTTACCTTCCAGAGGAAAAACAAATTGACCTGAAAGAGTTATTGATATCACGTGGGCAAGTTTGCGGAGATAAATTGGGAAGTACTAAACTGGCGATACATGATGTAGATGTGGGAAAAGCTGTTCCAATCAAACAACATCCATACAGACTTAACCATTTAAAATTGGCACAGGTTAACAAAGAGATTGAGAGCATGCTTAAAAATGGCCTAATTGAAGTGGGTTGCAGCCAATGGAGCTCACCCATAGTGATGGTACCTAAACCATATGGTACCTAACGGTTGTGTGTGGACTATAGAAAGGTTAATGCAGTTACAAGAATGGACACTTATCCTATCCCACGTTTGGAGGATTGCATTGAGAAAGTGGGACAATCAGCTTTTATTTCCAAATTGGATTTACTTCAAGGTTACTGGCAGGTACCTTTATCCGAAAGGGCATAGAAGATTTCAGCTTTTGTAACTCCAGATGGTACATACCAATTCAAAGTTATGCCATTTGGCATGGAAAACGCCCCAGCCACATTTCAACGGTTAACTAACAAAGTCGCTTCAGGATTATCCAATTGTGCGGTATACATCGACGATCTGGTAATTTACAGCCAGACATGGAAAGAACATTTAAAACATCTGACGGAGTTATTCGATCAACTTCAGGAGGCGGGTTTGGTGAGAAACCTAGCCAAAAGTGAATTTGGAAAAGCCCAAGTCACTTTCCTTGGCCAATCGGACAGGGTCGAATGGTCACACGGGATGTGAAACCAACAGTTATTGAGGAGTTTCCGATACCCTCATCACAAAGGAAAATAATGCGATTTCTTGGCATGAGTAGATTTGATCGAACATTTGTGAAAAATCTTTGTAGCGTGGTTGCTCCACTGATGGACTTGCTGAAGAAACGTCAAACGTTTCAGTGGACAGCGGACTTTCAACAGATATTTGACTGCCTGAAAGCTGTGATAACCAATGGCCTTGTGTTGGAGAATTGCAAGGGACTCTGTGACCAGATTGAACTAAAGCATCTGACTTGAAAGAGAAATGCTGAGGCATAGAGAAATGGATGGATCGTGCAGAGACCTTGTTGTTCAAAGAGACTGTCAATCGAGAAGGATTCCAGTTGGAGGAAAAACAAAAAAATGGACTATATTGTTGTACCTATTTGCGTGTGTTGTTTTTTTTTTAAATGAAAAAGTATATTTACTGTGTGCATACAGTGAAAAGGTGAAAGATGAAACCATCTTGAAGTTGATGATTCTTTTTTTTTTCTTGGGGAGAGGTGTCATGTGAGAGTACCTTTAAGAAATGGGTGTTTATAAATGGGTGTGTATATAAATATCTGTAGTGAGAGTACCTTTAAGAAATGGGTGTTTATTACTGCAGTGATGTCAGAGAGTGGGTGGAGCTGGGCTGTCTGTCAGCTTTTTACTTTCATTTTAGGCTGTTTGCTGCAGGGTGTGTTATAGTTTCGTTTTGAGAACTAGATAGCTGCAGTCATAGCCAGAAGGTGTATGAGTCTCTCTCTGTAATCTAAAAACTGTAAATCGATCCTTTGGTGATTTAAACTAATAACTGCTCTCAGTAGTGACTTTAACCTGATGTGCTTCTGTTAAAAGTTCTTTTTTTAAGTCTTATGGATGTTAAAAGGAAAGCTTAAAGGATTACTTAGTGTTGTAGTCTTTGGGGGTTGTATTTGAATTGATGGTTGCTAAGACGTTCGCTGTATGTTTTAAAAAGGTTAACTTGAGTTCATAGAATAAACATTGTTTTGCTTTAAAAAAATACTTTTCCATTTCTGCTGCACCACACCTGTAGAGTGGGCCGTGTGCTCCCCACACCACACTCTATTAAAAATTGTGGGTCAGGTGAACTCCATGATACACTTTGGCGTTCTCTAAACCCTGGCCCATACCAGTTGGCTGCACAATCTAAACCTTATCACCAGCTGCACAGCAAACAACTGAGGAGCAGGAAGAGGAGGAAAAGGAACTGTTGAGGCAACCTAGAAAGCCCCTTACTGGCAAGGCTGTCTGTGAACAACTCATCCAACCATGATCCCAATGAACTTCTGGCCCTTCCCGCTAAAGGATGACCCCGTATGGCATGTTCCCTGGTGGCAGGACAGGTAAGCCACGCAAAATGCCATAGACATCAGCAGGACCAGCAAATCCTGCCAGCAATCAATAGCAAGCTGCCTCCAGAAAATACACTGCAGGGGGATTGGAGAATCCCATGGGATAATACCCTGCCCCACAACAGTTCAAAAAAATAAAATTCCAAACCAATGTACAAATGCCATATTCCTTAAAAAATGTCAGCTAATCACCTTTGTATTTCCTTAGCTCCCGTCTTCTGTGCCTTTGCTTGTCCTCATCATCCCACGCTTTTCTACCCTAGTGGCTGTAGTATGGCTGGTGAAAGGCTGCTGCCTTTCATTGTAGGAGACCACAGAGGACGAGCTCGAGCAGCTCTGGATTTAGAAGGTCTGGCTTCCGAATGCACCATCTGGGCCTGGGAGCCAGAAGTCTGTACTGACAGGGAAGTTGCAGGGGCACTGGCAGAGGGTTTTGGTGGTCCGAGGCTGAATGCATTCACCCTGTGAGATAACAATAGCCTTATTCTACATGGATCCACTGTCACTCCTTCAGGTCACCACCTTAGCAATTTTCATAATCTGTTGGAGGACCGTTGTGATTTTCTGCAAAACCCTTTGAAAATTGGTGCCTGCAGCCATGATGACACAAGCTTGAGCCTGCATGGCAGCAGTCTGAGCTTCCACAACAGGACCCAGGCATTGAGTACTTTCTGTTTGTGCTGCAGTGGAAGCTGAGACATTGTCCATTGGAAGCTACATAATGGTTAGGTCCACACGCACACTGGCGCACAATCAATTACTCGTGAGACAAGGAGAGTCATACTAATCGGCTTTAATCAGCTAGAACGGTACCCAACAGCTCCGATACAGAAAGTGAAGGCTGCTGGGACGGCATGGGTTCTTATACCCCACCTCTCAGGGCGGAGCTACATACGTTGGCCAATGGTAGACTCCTAGGTCTAGCCAATGGGCATCCACCTCTCAGGTACTGCAATACCTGGTATTACCACACACACTTACCGAGTTGGCCACCACCTCTGAGCCGAAAAAGGTTGGGCTCCAAACTCTGCAAATTCTTGTCCCGATTTGGTGCCAGACTCCTCCATGCTCCTTGATGTTGCATTCATCTGGCAGATTTCCAAAAGCACCAAGCATTTCATTATGTATAGTGTCAGCTCACTTTTGTCACCAATCCCATCAAAGTCTTCATCCTGAATCCTCTGCAGCAGAATTCTTGTGCAAACTTACCCACCAGGAGGCTGGTGCTACCACTTTCCGCTGATCTGGCTGCAGGCCATTTGTGCCGTCTGATTCACCACCTCCTGCTAATCTTGCACCGAGAGCTGTGCTCTAAGCTGTCCACAGTGTCAGTAACTGAGCTAGAGGCTGCTAGTGTGAGAGCAAGTGATGGTGTCTCTTCATCATCATTGTCTATTTCACCACTATCTAGCCTAGTTCACTTTTTTGGTTGTCAGAAGAGAGAGAAATACACATGCTAAGGTTGTGGTGAGGGGACTGGAAGAAAACAAGATTTGCATATTTTCTGCATCTGCAACTTGTAAATCAGAAGCGAATGAGGTGAAAGTGGGATGTGAGAAGAGGATTAGGAATGAGGATATCATCAGGAAGGTTGCCTGACTCTCTGGAGATAGAGCACTACTCTCCTCTGCAGCCGCTTGACAATGTCTCTTGTGCAGCATCAGAAATCTTGGGGCCTGCTTTCTCTAATGTTGTGCTATTCCTCTGTCCATCCCAGGTCAGGATTAGTTTACAATAACTTTCACTAGCTGTTGCAACCACAGTGCACTCACCCTTACGAAGTGCAGGCTAACAGAAAAAAAGTTATTCACTATCAAAGTAATAGATTTAGTTGCAAGATCATTCCACATATCATTTGAAAGGTTTGGGATATATCACAATATCAATGGTCCATAACTTCTATTGAGTCTTCCGGCACACGAAGATCATACATCGGGTCTATGCAGAAGTCCTGACGCGTGCGGAAATGGCAATTCCAACTTCTAATCCTGTGTTTTTTAAATCCTATGCTGCAAGCACTGCACTAAAGCAGCTGAACTTGAAATCCTGGAACAGTGCTAACTTGGCCTGCTTGCCCCATCGTTAGGTAAGTATTTTTGCTTATTAATTTGCACTTTTTTTCCCTCTCCACAATCTGTGAGCAGAGGCAGGAGACATCAGAGAGGATTTTTATAATAGTGTTTATAAATATGTTTAAAATACACATAAATTGAAAGAAAGATATATATATTTTTAACTTTGATCTGGCATGAGGCTGTCAATTGCATTAAAGAGCACTTTAATGTATAAAGCAAGCCTGGAGTTACAAATAATGAAAGAGATTTTTTTTAAACTTTGGTTTATCATGAGGATATTCATTCAATGAAAGGAATTATAGTGGATAAAATGGGCTTGGGTGTATGCAATCTTCAGTGATCACTCGCTAACAAGTATGACTGCCCACCTCATAAACTCCATGTTACTGGTCATGGATGCCTCTGTTGCATTTCCTAAGGAAAGCTTTCAGTGTCTTTGAAGCGTTTCCTTTGACCTACTCTTGTCAGGAGCCTTCCTTGAGCTGGGCGAAGAGGACTTGTTTTGGCAGTCGGGACTCTTGACATTCTGAGCACATGACTAGTCCAGCGGAGTTCGTTTTGGATGATCATGGCCTCGATGCTGGTGCTCTTGGCTCCTCCAAGGATGCTGTCCTCCCAGCTGATGTGGAGCTAAAGTACATTTGTATTTTGCAATGTATTTCAAGTTGTGTTGTTTAAGATGATGTAATGTGATGCTTGTTGGACTTCCGGTTGCGGCTATGCGGAGCTAAGTCGCACATTTGGCGGCTCCCGCAAAAACGGACTTTTGGGCTCTTTTCAGGGCCCCCAACGGTACTTTTTCGCGTTTCCCGGTGTGGAAAGGAGATTACAGTAATTCCCCGATAGTAAATGGCTTTTACCAGGAGCGGGATGACTAAAAAGGTGGTGGTGGACCCAAAGAAGGTGCGAGGGAAGAAGAACAAAATGGCGGCGGGCAGAGACCAGGCAGTGTGGATGCAGTGGGCGCAGGAGCAACAGGAGGTTATCCAGCGCTGCTTCAGAGAGATTAAAGCAGACCTACTTGAGCCGATGAAGGCTTCCATCGATAAGCTGCTGGAGACACAGACGGCCCAGGGGGTGGCGATCTGCGAGGGCCGACAAAAGATCTCCGACAACGAGGACAAGATCTTAGGCCTGGCGGTAAAGGTGGAAGCGCACGAGGCACTCCACAAGAAATGGCAGGAGCGGTTCGAGGAGATGGAGAATCGGTCGAGGCGGAAGAATCTGCGGATTCTGGGCCACCCAGAGGGGCCTGATGTGGGGGCCTATGTGGTCACCATGTTGAACTCGCTGATGGGAGCGGGTTCCTTCCAGGGGCCCCTGGAGCTGGAAGGGGCCCATAGAGTGCTGGCGAGGAGGCCCAAGGCTAACGAGCCTCCGCGGGCGGTGCTGGTGCTGTTTCATCAGTTCGCTGATCGGGAGTGTGTGCTCAGGTGGGCCAAGAAGGAGAGGAGCAGCAGGTGGGAGAACGCGGAGGTTCGAATATACCAGGACTAGAGTGCAGAGGTGGCGAAGAGGAGGGCCGGGTACAATCGAGCGAAGGCAGTGCTGCACAGGAAGGGGGTGAAGTTTGGCATGTTGCAGCCGGCGCGACTGTGGGTCACCTACAAGGACCGGCACCATTATTTTGAGTCTCCGGAGGAGGCGTGGGCCTTTGTTCAGGCCGGGAAGGTGGACACAGATTGAGGGTCGGAAAGGGCGTTTGGGGATTGCGGTTGATATGTTACTTTTGGAGGGGGGGTCCTTTGCTCTTGGTTTCTATTTTTTTCTTTTGTGTTTTTCTCTTTCTGGTCGGTGAGGGTGCTTAGGGCGGGTTGGGCACTGTTTTGGTTGGGCTGGTCGGGGGGGCACTTAGAGGGGGGTAAGCAAAGGGAACCGGGGTGGATGGCCGGCAGTGAGATGGGGCCCCACGGGGGAGAGGGAGGCCTGAGTCGGGGGTGAGGGGACTGGGCCTGTAAAAGGAGCTGCGGCAGAGGTGGCTATGCCGGGGCGGGGAAATGAGGGTTGTTTCCCGCGCTTAGGATGGAAGGGGGAGGGGGAGAGCCTGTGGTTGGGGAACGGAAGAGGAGGGTGTGTCACACAATGGGAGGAGTCGAAGGAGAGGCGGAAGTGGCCGGGGTCAGCAGGAGTCAGCTGACTTGCGGAAGTGAAATGGGGGGAGTAAAACAGTTAGGATGGGTCCTAGCCCGGGGCGGGCCGGGGGGGGGGGTGGGGAAATCGAGTTGCTGCTGCTATGGTCAAGGGGGAGCTGGAGCGAGTGGAGGGGGGGGGTCGAGACAGGGGTCTGCCGCCGTGGGGAACGGGCCGGGCGTGGGGTGCGGGCGCATGGCTGGCCGAGGAGGGGTCATGGCTAGCCGGCGGGGGAGGGGGGCGGGTAGCCCCCTGATCCGGCTGATAACCTGGAATGTAAGGGGACTGAATGGGCCGGTTAAGCGGGCCCGTGTGTTCGCGCACCTGAAGGGGCTGAAGGCGGATGTGGTTATGCTCCAGGAGACACACCTGAAGGTGGCAGACCCGGTAAGATTGCGGAAAGGGTTGGTAGGTCAGGTGTTTCATTCGGGGCTGGATGCCAAAAATCGAGGGGTGGCGATCTTTGTGGGAAAGAAGTTGTCATTCGAGGCGTCGAGCATTGTGGCAGATAATGGCGGCAGGTACGTAATGGTTAGTGGTAAGCTGCAGGGAGAGAGGGTGATACTGGTCACTGTGTATGCCCCGAATTGGGACGATGTGGGTTTTATGCGGCGCATGTTGGGTCGGATCCCAGACTTGGAAGTGGGGGGGGCCTGATAATGGGGGGAGACTTTAACACGGTGTTGGATCCGGCACTGGATCGCTCCAGGTCTAGGACGGGTAGGAAGCCGCCGGCGGCTAGAGTGCTGAGGGGGTTTATGGACCAGATGGGAGGGGTGGACCCTTGGAGATTTGCAAGGCCAGGGGCTAGGGAATTTTCATTCTTCTCACATGTCCATAAGGCTTATTCCCGAATCAACTTTTTTATTTTGAGCAGGGCGCTGATAGCGAGAGTAGAGGATACTGAGTACTCGGCGATAGCCATTTTGGATCACGCCCCGCATTGGGTGGACTTAGAGCTGGGGGAGGAGAGGGACCAGCGCCCATTGTGGCACTTGGAGGTGGGGCTGTTGGCGGACGAGGAGGTGAGCGAGCGGGTCCGAGGAAGTATAGAGAGGTACCTGGTGGCCAACGATAACGGGGAGGTCTGAGTGGGGATGGTATGGGAGGCGCTGAAGGCGGTGGTTAGGGGACAGCTGATCTCCATCAGGGCCCACAAGGAGAGGAGGGAGCGGGAGAGGCTGGTGGGGGAGATGGTGAGGGTAGACAGGAGGTATGCGGAGGTGCCCGAGGAAGGATTGTTGAGGAAGAGGCGCAGCCTCCAGGCCGAATTCGACCTGGTGACCACCAGGAAGGCGGAGGTGCAGTGGAGGAAGGCCCAGGGGGCGATTTACGAGTATGGGGAAAAGGCAAGCCGGATGCTGGCGCATCAGCCTTCAATGAGGCAAGGGAGGGGGGGGGCTTTGTCCCCAACGATGTCCCGGGCACTGATCTCCTTGATCCTGAAGCGGGACCAGGATCCCCTGCAGTGTGTGTCTTACAGGCCGATTTCGTTGCTAAACGTAGATGCCAAGGTGCTGGCGAAGGTCTTAGCCACTAGGATTGAGGATTGTGTGCCGCAGATCATCCACGAAGACCAGACGGGGTTCGTGAAGGGGAGGCAGTTGAACGCGAATGTGCGGAGGCTTTTGAACGTTATCATGATGCCAGCGTGGGAGGGGGAGGCGGAGATAGTGGTGGTGATAGACGCTGAGAAAGCCTTCAACAGGGTAGAGCGCGGGTACCTGTGGGAGGTGCTGAAGAGGTTTGGGTTTGGGGAGGGGTTTGTCAGGTGGGTTAGGCTGTTGTATGAGGTCCCGTTGGCAAGTGTGGCCACAAACAGGAGGCTGCACCGAGGGACGAGGCAGGGGTGTCCCCTGTCCCCCCAGCTCTTCGCACTGGCGATTGAACCCCTGGCTATGGCACTGAGGGAGTCGAGGAACTGGAGGGGGTTGGTGCGGGGTGTGGAGGAGCATAGGGTGTCGCTCTATGCGGACGACTTGCTGCTATATGTGGCGGACCCGGTGGGGGGAATGCCGGAGGTAATGTGGATCCTTAGGGAATTCGGGGATTTCTTGGGGTACAAGCTCAACATGGGGAAGAGCGAGCTGTTTGTGGTTCACCCAAGGGACCAGGAGAGGGGGATTGACGAGCTCCCATTAAAAAGAGCGGAGGAGCTTCAGGTATTTGGGGGTCCAGGTGGCCAGGAGCTGGGGGGCCCTGCATAGGCTTAATTTCACAAGGCTGGTGGAGCAAATGGAGGAGGAGTTCAAGAGGTGGGACGCGTTGCCGCTGTCCCTCGCGGGTAGGGTGCAGTCAGTCAAAATGACGGTGCTCCCAAGGTTTTTGTTCCTGTTCCAGTGCCTCCCCGTGTTTATCCTGAAGGCCTTTTTTAGGCGGGTCAACAGGAGTATAATGGGGTTTGTGTGGGCGTGAGGGACTCCGAGGGTGAGAAGGGTGTTCCTGGAGTGGAGTAGAGATAGGGGGGGGCTGGCGCTGCCCAACCTCTGTGGGTACTACTGGGCCACCAATGCGACAATGGTGCGCAAGTGGGTGATAGAGGGTGAGGGGGCTGCATGGAAGAGGTTGGAGACGGCGTCTTGTGTGGGTACGAGCCTGGGGGCGCTGGCAACGGCGCCGCTGCCGCTCCCTCCAAGGAAGTATGCCACGAGCCCCGTGGTGGCGGCTGCCCTCAAAATCTGGGGGCAGTGGAGGCGGCACAGGGGGGAAGTTGGGGCTGCGGTGTGGACCCCAGTATGGGGGAACCACCGGTTCATCCCAGGGAGAACAGATGGAGGGTTTTTGGGGTGGCACAGGGCAGGGATACCAAGGTTGGGGGACCTGTTTGTGGACGGGAAGTTCGCGAGCCTGGGTGAGCTGGAGGAGATGTACGGGCTCCCCCCCGGGGAACACCTTCAGGTACTTACAGGTAAGGGCATTTGCCAGGCAGCAGGTGGTGGAATTCCCGCGGCTGCTGCCACACACAGTACAGGACAGGGTGCTCTCGGGAGGGTGGGTTGGAGTGGGGAAGATCTCGGAAACTTACCAGGTGATGCAGGAAGAGGAGGAAGCCTCGGTGGTGGAGGTGAAAGGCAAGTGGGAGGAGGAGTTGGGAGAGGAGATTGAGGAAGGGACTTGGGCAGATGCCCTAGGAGGGTGAACTCTTCCTCATCGTGCACGAGGCTCAGCCTCATACAGTTTAAAATGCTGCACAGGGCACACATGACCGGGAGAAGAATGAGCTGGTTTTTTGGGGGTGAGGACAGGTGTGTTAGGTGCTCAGGGAGCCCAGCAAATCACACCCATATGTTCTGGGCATGCCCAGCGCTGGAGGAATTTTGGAAGGGCGTAGCGAGGATGGTGTCGAGGGTGGTAGGATCCAGGGTCAAACCGGGCTGGGTGCTCGCAATATTTGGGGCGGCAGAGGAGCCGGGAGTGCAAGAGGCGAAAGAGGCCGGTATTCTGGCCTTCGCATCCCTGGTAGCCCGGCGAAGGATTCTTCTTCAGTGGAAGGATGCGAGGCCCCCAAGCATGGAATCCTGGATCAATGATTTGGCGGGGTTTATTAAGTTGGAGAGGGTGAAATTCACCTTGAGAGGGTCGGTACAAGGGTTCTTTAGGCGGTGGCAACCGTTCTTAGACTTCCTGGCAGAACGGTAGACATTGGTCAATGGCAGCAGCAACTCGGGGGGGGGGTTAACTTTACTTTATTTTTATTTGTGTTTTCGTTATTTAGACTGGAGGGTTTGAGCAGGTGCATATACCTGTTGTGTTAAGTCGGGGTGTCAATGTTAATTTATTATTTATGTACAGGGGGTGGGGGGTATGGAGGGTTGCTTTTCTAGACTGTGTTTTGTACTTAACCCGGTTGGGTTCCTTTTTCATTTTGCTATTGATATTTTATGAAAACCTTAATAAAAATTATTTGTAAAAAAAAAAGAAAGATGATGTAATGTTGATCCTTACAAACCTCAGTGATTACTTCAAATGCTTAGCAAATTTTAATGCCTTAGTTGACGTATGCAAACCTCCTGTAAGCTAATGTGAACTATCTCTCTGACAGGTATTGCAGAATCCAGTGCAGATTCAAAATCTGGAGTAAGGCTACATGATTACTTGCCACCATAAATGGAGGAACTGGAGGAGGGCAACATGTAGCCTCATGCAGAGATACCTCCTGGTACAGGTGAGGAAGCCTCGGCTCCAGGTGACACAGGGAAATTTGAGATTGCCTGGCAGCTGCTGCTTTCAGTCATAAACCCCTCCCTTCCCCCTCCCTCCCTGCCCTCCCTTGTTTCCCTTCCCTGCCCTATTTACAAAAAAGACAAAGAAGTGTGCTAAAGTGAAAAAAATACATTTTATTGTAAGAATTTTGGAAAAGTTGAAATAGTTATTAAACTATTTGTCATTCTGCAGCTGAAATGTTAAACTGATAACCTGGTATCAATGTTTTGTATTTATAACATTATATTTGTTAATAAATGCACTGCTGCCTCACATGCTGAGGATCCGGATTCGATCCCGGCCCTGGGTCACTATTCGCGTGAAGTTTGCACATTCTCCACCTGTCTGCGTGTGTCTCACCCCCACAACCCAAATGAGCAAAGTCGGTGAATTGGTCATGGTAAATTGTCCCTTAATTGGAAAAAGAATTGGGTACCCTACATTTTTTTTAAAATTGTTAATAAATGTTTTTCATTAAACTTTAAAACCTTCTGCAAATGCCTTATTCAAACATAAAACACAACATTTGAATATGAGATAATAATAATCGAATAACATATTGAAGTAAACAAGGCAGAAAATTATTAATGATCAACACGAAAAGGTCACAGATGTTGTTTAAGAGTCTCCCTGGTGTAATGTTGATCCTGCAAAGAACAATTAAAAAAGGAGTATGCATAAGAAAAGGAGGTGGTACACCAGTCCCTCTCCAGTCAATGAATGCTCTTGGACATTATAGGCCTGTTTTGCCTGCAGAAATAAATGGAAATGTCAAACACAGAGTCAGATGAAAGCTTGTGCCCAAGCAGACTTTTTATTTGTTCATGGGTTGTGGGCATTGCTGGCTGGGCTAGCATTTATTGCCCATCCCGGAGGGCACTTAATAGTCAACCACATTGCTGTTGTTCTGGAGTCACATGTAGGCCAGACTAGGTAAGGGTGACAGATTTCCTTCCCGAAAGTACATGAGTGAACCAGATGGTTTTTTAGGACAATCGACAATTTTCATGGTCACCTTTTAGACTTTTAATTCCAGATTTTTATTGAATTCAAATTTCTGCCATGGCGGGATTCAAAGCCGGGTCCCCAGAGCATGACTTTGGGTCTCTGGATTGCTAATCCAGTGATAATATCACGATGCCATTGCCTCCCCATATCTCCCAGGTGAAATTCTCCATTTGGGAGACTAAGTTCTCTCACCGGAGCTGAATTGCATGTGATTTGCTGCATGGATCTCACCCCCAACAACCCAAAGATGTGCAGGGTAGGTGGATTGGCCATGCTAAATTGCCCCTGAATTGGAAAACAAAAAGAATTGGGTACTCTAAATTTATTTGAAAAGAATAGACTGCATGTGATTTGCACTCCCGCTGGGAGCTGAATCACTGAGCATTCAGTATTCCTCGCCAAATTTATGCATGGTGAGGAATACGAGGGATTCTCAGGGGAATCCCGCTATCTGGCCGCCATTTTGAGCAGGTGGCCTATTGGCAAAGTCCTGCAGCCAAACACCCCCCCATTCAATTTCCAGCTCTGCAATTCAATATCACTTAAGCATGAAGGGGTGTGATTGGAATGCGCTTAACTCCTTTTGATGTGGTGGATGGGTATAAACATTATGGTTTCAGCACTTACTCATCCATGAAGATGAATGGAAAAAAGCTCACAGCTGTTTTGTGCAAGCTGTCAATCATAGCCCACTACCAGAAATGACTGAATAGCTTGCAGCAAATGGATCTGAGGGGTTTAAACACAGGTCACAGCTATTCTCTTTCCAGGAAAGGACACCTGGGGCGTCATTCTCCGACCCCCCCGCCGGGTTGGAGAATCGCCGGGGGCTGCCGTGAATCCCGCCCCCGCTGGTTGCCGAAGTCTCCGGTACTGGATATTCGGCGGGGGCGGGAATCGGGCCGCGCCGGTTGGCGGGCCCCCCCGCTCGATTCTCCGGCCCGGATGGGCCAAAGTCCCGCCGATAAATTGCCTGTCCCGCCGGCGTGGATTAAACCACCTTTTGAATGGCGGGGCAAGGCGGCGCGGGGCGATCTGGCCCCGGGGAGTGCCCCCACGGTGGCCTGGCCCGCGATCGGGGCCCACCGATCCGCGGGCGGGCCTGTGCCGTGGGGGCACTCTTTCCCATCCGCCTCCGCCACGGTCTCCACCATGGCGGAGGCGGAAGAGACTCCCTCCACCGCACATGCGTGGGAAACTGTCAGCGGCCGCTGATGCTCCCGCGCATGCACCGCCCGGGGATGTCATTTCCGCGCCAACTGGCGGGGCAACAAAGGCCGTTTCCGCCAGCTGGCGGGGCGGAAATTCCTCCGGCGTCGGCCTAGCCCCTCAATGTTGGGGCTCGTCCCCCAAAGATGCAGAGCATTCCGCACCTTTGGGGCGGCACGATGCCCGTCTGATTGGCGCCGTTTTGGGTGCCAGTCGGCGGACATCGCGCCGTTTCGGGAGAATTCCTCCCCTGGTGCTTCCAGGTAAGTGTTACAACTGTAATTATTTTCACTGCCCCTGGCTGGACTGCTCTCTAGCTTCCAGGCAGGGGTCCCTCTATTCAGGGGTCCATGGGGCTCAATCTAGTTAGTGGGGTCTTTATAGTGAGTTCCTTTAGTTAGGTGGGTCTCTGTGGGGTATCCATCCAGTTAAGAGGTCTCTGGGCGAGGGATCCTTCTGGTTAAGAGGTCTCTATGGGGGTCCCTCTAGTTAGGGAGTCTCTAGAAGGGGTTACTTTAGTTAGGGGCTGCCTGTACGGGCTCCCTTTAATTAGGGGGTCCCTGTGGGGCTCTCCCTATTAAGGGGGTCCCTTTGGCGGAGTCTCCCTATTAAAGGGATCCTGGGGGGGGGTTCCCTAGTTAGGGGTCCTTGGGAGTCTCCCTATTAAGGTGGTCCCTTAGAGACTTTTTCCATTTTAGGGAGTATCTGGTGGGTGGGGGGGGGAATCTGTTAGCGGAGGCGTAGACAGGGTGTCATTGTGGAGGGAAGGTGGCCCTCAGGTGGACTTTCGCAGCAACCCCCTTCAGGAGTTATCCCTTTGGTGCGCCGTGAGGTCTATCACGGCAGGTTCATGTTTGGTGAGACCTGTTGTAAATCCCGCCCAGGTGGTTCCCGGTCTTTGCAGGGCTGGAGAATATGGTGCCCAGCCCGGCCTGCCAACTGGGCACCCTTCCGCTGGCACACGGGCACATCCCCGATTTTGGCCGGACGCCCAATTCTCCGCCCGATCATGATTCGCGATCCTGCCACTGAGGGCTGGAAAATTTAACCCTTAGCAAGGAGTCAGTCTTATTTACACTGCAAGGGCTCATTTAGAGCATAGCCAATATCACTGTATTTGTGGCACCCTCAGAAAATTAGCAAACAGACATCATTGTGTGTTACCAAGATTGTATTTGATATATCAAAAGCTGAGTCAGCAGAACAACCATCATTCCCTTTCTTAACGTTTGCAGTAAGGAATTCAGAGGTTTTGGGTGTGTAAGCCTGTGGCAGCCATTGTTTCAATATCTAGTAGCTTGCATTTTTAATGTGTCTTCCTTACACAGTTCTGAACTTCGATGGGTGCCTTGGTTAGAGGAATTGCCTCACTCTGCACACTCTGCTGGGAGTGATCAATTTATTTCTCACCTCAACCTTGGATGTGGCCTTGCATTATTAAGCACCTATCTCTGTTTCAGTTCAAATTTCTAAATTTCTAGTCAGTTGAAAGTCCGAAAATCATATTTTAAATAAAACAAAGGTGTGACAAACCATGCTAGATGTTAACAGGATTGGTTGAGGCATCTGCATTGCTTTTTCTGTAGTGTTTGAGGAAACAATCAAAAGCTTCGCTAAGGTTATGAAACCAAAGGTAGTTTCTGTAAACACACTGCTCACTAGAACAAACAATTAACATTCCAACAACTGAAGAAATCCATTTGTCCAAACTCAGAACTTAAAATAAGCATTATTTCTAGTGAACAAAAACAACGCTGACCTTCATCCAGTCTATGAGGCAATGGATTTGCCCAGTTACATGAGGCGAGTTGGATTAATAAAATCATTCTGAAGATTCTATTATGCACTTGGAACCAAAGATGAATAAATAAACTGATCTGAGGGAGTCAATAAAGAAAACAAAATCTAAAGAAGCAATTAAAATATAAATAAAGAAATCACAGACACTCTAGACCAGTGAGATGTTTATTATGATGTGGAGATGCCGGCGTTGGACTGGGGTGAGCACAGTACGAAGTCTTACAACACCAGGTTAAAGTCCAACAGGTTTGTTTCGATGTCACTAGCTTTCGGAGCGCTGCTCCTTCCTCAGGTGAATGAACCGGACCGACCTCCTCAGAAGACAAACATGGGACACAACCGACAGAATACCCTTCGTCGTCCAGTACTTCCCCGGAGCGGAGAAACTACGTCATCTTCTTCACAGCCTTCAACACGTCATTGATGACGATGAACATCTTGCCAAGGTCATCCCCACACCCCCACTACTTGCCTTCAAACAACCGCGCAACCTCAAACGAACCATTGTTTGCAGCAAACTACCCAGTCTTCAGAACAGTGACCACGACACCACACAACCCTGTCATGGCAATCTCTGCAAGACGTGCTAGATCATCGACATGGATACCACCATTACACGTGAGAACACCACCCACCAGGTACGCGGTACATACTCGTGCGACTCGGCCAACGTTGTCTACCTCATATGCTGCAGGAAAGGATGTCCCGAAGCGTGGTACATTGGCGAGACCATGCAGACGCTGCTACAACGAATGAACGGACATCGCGCAACAATCACCAGGCAGGAATGTTCCCTTCCAGTCGGGGAACACTTCAGCAGTCAAGGGCATTCAGCCTCTGATCTCCGGGTAAGCGTTCTCCAAGGCGGCCTTCAGGACCCGCGACAACGCAGAATCGCCGAGCAGAAACTTATAGCCAAGTTCCGCACACATGAGTGCGGTCTCAACCGGGACCTGGGATTCATGTCGCATTACATTCATCCCCCACCATCTGGCCTGCGAAATCCTACCAACTGTTGGTACAATTCACACCTCTTTAACCTGGGGTTACCCCATCTCTGGATCTGTAAAGATTTAATCACCTGCTAATGCTCGCATTCCAAGCATTGTTTGGCATCTTTGAATCTGTCTATATATGTGTTTCTGGAACAGACCTCTTCATTCACCTGAGGAAGGAGCAGCGCTCCGAAAGCTAGTGACATCGAAACAAACCTGTTGGACTTTAACCTGGTGTTGTAAGACTTCGTACTATGTTTATTATGAATACAGTATTAGCTGCAAAAACGAAAAATCGAATGCGCTTTGACTAAGCTTCATTGCAACACCACAGGCCATGCTCCCTTATGTGTTTTCTCTTCCAGCGGTTTTCTGGATGTTTGGGTTCCTTCATGGTTACAAAGCAGTGACCTGAATTTTTACCTCGTTGGACAATCAGCAGGACTGGAAGCTGATGTGAAGTCTGCTCCCTTCCTCCACCAACTCCTGACAGTGATTTCATGCTGGCTGGCCAATTAACTGGCAGCCAGTGTGAAATATGCACTGAGAGAGGTTCAGCACTGTCCGGGAAGGGGGGGGGGGGGTGACAAGGCAAGTGAGGGTGAGGGTGAGGGTGCGGGCGGGCATGAAGTTTCACATGAGTTCCCTGAAGGCTGACAACTGCTGTGGAGATGCCTCAGGAAGCTGCAGTATTGTTACCGGATATTTGCACATGAAGAAGGCCACAAACTATCTCTAATTCAGCAGCAAACAACTGGCAGCAATACTGCTGGCGCCCCGACCTTCAAACATCGGTCCTTTCTTCTGCCCTGGATCAAAAATGGTGCAAAAACGTGAATGCCGCCTGGCCAATCAACTCGTACACCAGCATAAAAGTACACGGGCCACCAAAAATTCCAGTCATTTGGGGCCTTAAACTGGTTTAGTTGAAACTTTAACTGTCGGCTGGGCCGTTTCCGACCCCAGAGTGTGCCCACCGACCATGACATGGCGCAATGTCGCTATGATGTCGGGACACCTGCCCGATGCTTTCTTGCGCAATTTCGCGCTCGGTTTGACCAGCCGTGTATCCAATTACGACACGTAAAATTTAGGCCATGGTACTGATGTCCCAATAGCATTCCAAAATATATCATTGAAATCTCGCTTTCAAATGAGCCAGGAAATGAGAAAACTAGTAAAGAGTGTCATGTGACCTCAGGGGCTGGATGCTCAGAAAATAAATAGGATGAAGTCCACTTTGCTCAGTGGAGGTCCTCTAGATCTCAGTCTTGTGCTTCAAATATTCTTCCTCACCTTACAGCCAGGCTCTCCAGATACATATTTGTGAGACATGTATTCACCGATTGGATGCCATTTATCACCAACTATCGTGCGGCTCTACTTCTAGAGCTGTCCTTTTATTCAATTCACATGCTACCATTCTGTTCCCTTCTTTTTCGCTCTTCACTTTATTTTTCCCTTCAGCTCTTTCTCACTTTAGCTTCTTCCATTAGTTTCCTCTTCTATTATTGTTCTCCCTTCGCTTGACTCTTTCCTTTTCTTTGTTAATTATTGTCTTTTCTCGCGAATTCATTGGACCCCTGAAAATTGCAGGCCTTGGTAATCAATGTGGTAGCCGAGTGGAGTCCCTGAATTTGAACTGCTGACCGCTTGTTTCTCAGCTGAAAAATGGGATGCCAGCCCAGACGCAGAGAAGCAGCACATCACATTCTGTGCAATTCTGCAAGAAAATTGGAATCATAACTTCCAGTGATCCTCGTCATTGCCTGGATAACTGGTATACGTTACAGTCTGATGCACAGTAAGGATATTGAATGCTGCTTATTGTGCTAAGGTACTGTTATAAAATTCCCCTCTCTATGATTTCAACTGAGGTGCAACCGACTCAAAATAAATGGGTTATCAAAGCAGCTAAAATAGTCGAGAAATGATTTGTTCGCGCAATATCGTCAACAGTAATTTCTACTTTACTGATCCAAAAGGAAGCGGAAAGAATTAAGTTTAGTATCTAGGTTTCATGTCCTCTAGATCTCTTTGATACTAATACTTCCTACCCTAATTATATTTTATAAATACGTTTTCTGGTTAAGTAATAAGTCAAGTTCATACTAATGAAGATGGAGAATTCCCCCATGGCCTGCACATCCCTTTCCTTCAGTCTGCAACTGTAAAGGAAGACCTGGGTGAAATTTAAAAAAACAGACCTAGAAGATAAGCCTCTGAATTAAACTGCGACACTGCGAATAAAGGATCATTGTAACTGTATTGGTTATGTGCAAAGTTTGGAAGTTTTCTTTTTCTTGCATTATCTCAAATCACAGCTAAAATGCAAAAAAGAACTGCACACACGGGCCGATTGAATGACGCTGCCAGGTACTTTGACTTATCTTTTGTTTCCATCGATGCAGATGTGTCCCACTTTTTTTTCAGCATTTTCTCTCTCAAGTATCACAAATTGCTTGCACAACCCCAAATTTGCCAAAGCTCATTTGTTAAATATTGCAAAGGAAAAGCCTATTTAAATACACAAAGCTGAGGAAATGAACAAAAACTGACATGTTAAATTATGCTTGTGATGCTTTCTGGGGCAGACATAATGTGCTATATAAGTTCCATTAGTCTGCACAGCAAGCAATCATCTCAGGTACACGGAGAACTGGGTTGCATTGTGGCTGGTATTGGAAGGAAGAGGGCTAAAGTGCGGCTCGCATTTGAAACAGGACCAAAATTGAAAGGATTGCTTTTTAACAAGATTTTACAAAAGACATCTGAGAAAAAACCTTGAGATGGATGTCAAATTAAAAGGACTTGCATTTTATTTATTAAAAAATAGTAAATAATCATATAATAAAGGAGAATAGGAAAAATGTGTCTATTACTGATTAATTCCTCATTCCATGTAATTATTAATATATTTCAACTTCATCTTCCTGACACCTATATAATTACATTATTTGATTATTAATGTTTCAATTGTAAACCACTTGGTCCTGCATGAGAGTGAAAATTTTCAGTGAATGTGCTGCAATGCAGTTGGATGATGTGCCTAACATAATCAAATAGGGGACAATGTGTGCAAATTGAGTGGGTGTGAGGTTTCCAGCCGTGCTAAAAATAGAGGTATAGAAAATAGGAGCAGGCGGAGGACATTCGGCCATTTGAACCTGTTCCCCCATTCATTATGATCTTGGTTGATCATCCAACTCAATAGCCTGTTTCTGCCTCCCCCCCATATCCTTTGATGCCTTTTGCCCCAACAGCATTATCTAACTCCTTTTTGAAAACATACAGGGCGGAATTCTCCGTCCCGCCAGACCCAATTTCTGGTGCGCCCCCGCCAGCAGCGAGATCCTCCGCCCCGGCAGCCGGCCAATGGGGTTTCTACGCTGTTGGGAAATCCGTGGCCGAGAGAGCCCTGCTCGTGAAGCGGATGATCCCACCGATGGAGAACCCTGCAAACAATGTTTTGGCCTCAACTACTTCCCGTGGTAGCAATTTCCACAGGTGCACCACTCTCTGTGAAGAAATTTCTCCCCATCACAGTCCTAAATGGTCTACTCAGACTGGGACCCTTGATTCTGGACTCCTTCACTATCAGGACCATCCTCCCTGCATCTACCCTGTCTAGTCCTGTTAGAATTTATAGGTTTCTAGGAGATCCCCTTCAGTCTTCTGAACTCCAGGGAATATAATCCCAACCAACTCAATCTCAACAAATATGTCAGTCCCGCCATCCCAGGAATCAGTCTGGAAAACCTTTGCTGCACTCCCTCTATAGCAGTAATATCCCTACTCAGATAAGGAGACCAAAATTGCACACAATATTCCAGATATGGCCTTACCAAGGCACTGTATAATTGTATCAAGATGTCCTGGCTCATGTATTTGAATCCTCTCACCATGAAGGCCAACATAGCACGGTAGCATTGTGGATAGCACAATTGCTTCACAGCTCCAGGGTCCCAGGTTCGATTCCGGCTTGGGTCACTGTCTGTGCGGAGTCTGCACATCCTCCCCGTGTGTGCGTGGGTTTCCTCCGGGTGCTCCGGTTTCCTCCCACAGTCCAAAGATGTGCAGGTTAGGTGGATTGGCCATGATAAATTGCCCTTAGTGTCCATAATTGCCCTTAGTGTTGGGTGGGGTTATTGGGTTATGGGAATAGGGTGGAGGTGTTGACCTTGGGTAGGGTGCTCTTTCCAAGAGCCGATGCAGACTCGATGGGCCAAATGGCCTCCTTCTGCACTGTAAATTCTATGATTCTATACCATTTGCCTTCTTTACAACCTGCATGCTTACATTCAGCAACTGGTGTATGAGGACACCCTGGTCACGTTGCACATTCCCCTTTCTTAATTCATAGCCATTCAGATAATATCTGCCTTTCTGTTTTTGCTACCAAAGTTGATAATCTCACATTTATCCAGATTATACTGAATCTGCCATGCATTTTCCCAGCCACTAAGCTTATCCAAATCATACTGAAGCATCTCTGCATCTTTCTCACAGCTCCCCCTCCCACCCAGCTTCGTGTCATCTACAAATTTAAAGATATTACATTTAGTACCCTCAACTAAATCATGAATATATATTGTGAATATCTGGAGTCCCAGAACCAGTCCCTGCAGTACCCCAATAGTCACTGCCTGCCATTCGGAAAAAGACCCGTTTTTCCTACTCTATGTTTCCTCTCCGCCAACCAGTTTTCTATGTTTCCTCTCCGCCAACCAGTTTTCTATCAATCTCAGTACACTACCCCCAATCCCATGCACTTTAATTTTACACACTAATCTCTTAGGTGTGTGAGTGAGGTGAATCTATGAATCTGTGAATCTATGAAGGTGAGGTAGGAGTCATGGTTGATGAATTTGTTGGTTGCTGAGAGATGAGGCTGTGGTGAATTGAGAAACATTTGAGGCTAGTGCTGCAATTCATAGAATTTGGTTTTTGAAGATGAGTTCACTAAATTGACCACTCCTGCGACGTCATTAAGCCTCTCTCAGCTTTGCATTCAGGTCCTTGGGCTACATTCCCAGATTGATTGCAATAACTCTCTGTTCCATTGTTTTCTCAGAAATTGTTTGATTCTGGATAGAGGACCTCTCTTCCTGTCCACCTTCGAGAACAAGGCCTCCATTGCTGTGACAGAGAATCTTGGAGACCACGTTATACTATTTTTGTGTCTTCCCCATTTCCAATTGTCCTCCAAAGTAGGGAATTAACAGGAGGTGTGACAGCTTATTAGAGACTTGGTTCAAACGTGGATAAAAGAACTGAATTCCAGAGATGAATTGAGTGTGATTGCCCTTGATATCAAGGCAGCATTTGACCATGTGGCATCAAGGAGCCCTAGTGATCAGGGGGAGAACTATCCGCTGGTTGGAGCCACAAAAGAAGATGGATGTGGCGATTGGAGATCAATCATCTCAGCTCAAGGACATCACTTCAGGAGTTCCTCAGGGCAGTGTCCTAGACCCAACCATCTTCAGCTGCTTCATCAATGACGTCCCTTCCATCATCAGATCAGAAATTGAGCTGTTTGCAGATGACCGCACAATGTTTAGCACCATTCGCGTCTCCTCAGATAATGAAGCAGTCCATGTCTAAATGCAGCAAGACCTGAACAATATCCAGGTTTGGGCTGACAAGTGGCAAGTTACATTCGCACCACACAAGTGCTAGTTAATATCCATTTCCAGCAAGAGAGAATCTAAGCATCGGCCCTTGACATTCAATGGCATTATCGTAGCTGAATCCTCTACTATTGCCATCCTGGGGGTTACCATTGACCAGAAACTGACTGGACTGGCCATATTAATACTGTGGCTACATGAGCAGTACAAAGGCTAGGAATCCTGCTGTAAGTAACTCACCTCCTGACTCCGCAAAGCCTGTCCATCACCGACAAGGCACAAGTCATGAATGTGAGGAATAATCTCCACTTGCCTGGATGAGTGCAGCTTCAGTAACACTCAAGAAGTTTGGCGCTGAGGACCAGGGTTCGATCCTGGCCCCGGGGTCACTGTCCATGTAGAATTTACACATTGTCTGCGTGAGTTTCACCCCCACAACCCAAGATGTGCAGGTTAGGTGGATTGGCCACACTAAATTGCCCCTTAATTAGAAAAAAAAAAAATTGGGTACACTAATTTTATTAAACAAACTCAAGGCACCCATCCACAAACATTCACTCCCTCCACCACCGATGTATAGTGGCAGCCTTGTGTACCATCTACAAGATCCACTGCTGAAATTCACCAAGGCTCCTTAGGCAGCACCTTCCAAACCCGTGACTACTACCATCTAGAAGGACAAAGGAGCAGGCACATGGGAACACCACCACCTGGAAATTCCTCTCTAAGCAACTCACCATCCAGATTTGGAAATATATCATCGCTCCTTCACTGTCGCTGGGTCAAAATCTGGACAACAGCATTGTTGTTACCTACACCTCATGGACTGCAGTGGTTCTAGAAGGCTGCTCACCACCACCTTCCGAAGGGCAATTATGGATGGGCAATAAATCCTGGCCTCGCCCATGAATGAATAAAAAAGGAAGTATAATAATCAGACAGAGACCCTGATAAGAAGCCTTTTTTCAATCTGGACTTTCTTGTACAGTCATCATTGGTATGTACAGGGAAAGCTTCCAATCTCACACTGCCAGAAGGAACCTGACCTGCTTGGATGCACCTATCAGGAAATTAGGATGCACAAATCGTAAGTATAGTCTTCCAATTAATGTAAACAAAGCCTTGTTTTCTAATATGCACAACAGGTGAGTCAAGCTCCCTTTCAGCACGGACTGATTGAAGTGTTATTGAAATAAAGGAAATGAATGGATGGGACTGAGCTCATTGAAAGTGTTCATGGAAAGCATTTTGCTGTTAAATTCTAGTTTATATTCCTCAACAATGCTGCCTCAACTTTACTTTGTGTGTGTTTGAACATGTTCCTCCGTTATGCACGGCAATTTACTTTTACTTACAAACCCTGACTTGAAATCACCTTTCCAAGAACACATTGTTTTTGAATCTTATCCAGTACCATTAACATATCATCATAAACACATGTTGCGATGACTGCAAACCCACCTGGTAAAGCTATCATTAGTTTTTTTCAGTACGGAACTGGCACCTTTTCAGCTGTGTCTTGTTTTAGTCCCACATAGTTTAACCATCTGCTTGATTTACATATTCCTGTGCCAGCTCATGGACTCTAATCAGAATAATTACTTGTATTTCACTTGAATTCTCAACTATCGTGGCAAAAAATGCACATTGTCGTCAGTTTCAGAAAGGAAAGGAGATGGACTTAAGCAAAAAAAACCTTGCATTTCTAATGGCACATTCTTCAGAAATGTGGCAGAACGCAACTACTTTGAAATGTTGTCATAGGTTCATTGGCCTGGGGTAGAACGGACCTTGTTATATCTGTACGTCAGACCAAGTCGTATGCTGTGTTAATAACCATCTGTGAGACAGGATTAACAAGAATTAACTATACTAAAAATGTTGAGTTTTCCTTCCATCGCATTTCCTCGCTAATTTAATAATATTTAACCAAGTAGAATAATGAAAGCTGCTGAACATAACTGAGGAACTTTTTTAAATATGAAAAGTGAATGGATCTAAAATGGTAAGATTCTCACTGGGCTTCCTCCCCCATCCTTTCTCTTCAGATGTTCAAACTGTTGCAGTTTCTAGGTCAGTCGTTCTCCAGAGTCTTGCCTGTGAGACACCCTGATTTAATATTGATAGGTTATATAACTTCAGGGGCTTTACTGCTGCACATAATCCTAACCTTATGTAATGTTCACATATGTACTTCTCAGTTGGGTTGACTAACATGTGGGCATGGGAAACAAGGGCAATTCAATGTATCTCGCTGCTCCCCTCCCCACTTACTAAATCAGGAGCACTAGACTGAGCAGAATGAATTACGAGCGGGCTTCAAGGCAGAAGGTAGTGAGTGGGAGGAAAGGGTAGTTATTCAGAGTGGCAGGGGCAGCACGGGAGTGCAGTGGTTAGCACTGCTGCCTCACAGCTACGAGGACCTGGGTTCGATCCAGGCCCTGGGTCACTGTCTGTGTGGCGTTTGCACATTCCGTGTCTGTGTGGGTGGGTCTCAACCCGCAACCCAAAGATGTGCAGGGTAGGTGAATTGCCCACACTAAGTTGCCCCTTAATTGGAAAAAAAAAAGAATTGGGCACTTTAACTTTCTAAAAAAATATATATATATTCGGAGTGACAGAAAATGGGAACTGGTGTTCCATGAGGATCTGTGCTGGGACCGCGGCTGTGTCACAATTACATTAGGAATTTGGATTCTAGGATCAAAAACACAATTTCTAAATTTGCATACGGCACCAAATTGTGCGACGTGGATAGGCAACGCTGAGGATATTGCGAAACCTATAGAATGGGTAGATAATTGGCAAATGAAGTTCAACACATACAAATATGAGAATTTGGGTGGAATTTTCCCACATTTTGTCAGAGTGTCAGTCTCTGACTGAAACCCAGAATGTACCTCTCCAGCTGCACAGCTGGGTTTTTAGTCCAGATCGTGAGTTTCTCTGAAAGAAAAACTCAGTGGGCATGGAATGGCAGGTTATGATGGTAGATTTACATGAGGAAAGATGTGAGGAGGCTCAAGTGGAGCAAAAAGCATGGCCTGGATTGGATGAGACAAATGGCCTCTTCCTGTGCCTTGTTTTTATTCTTCAAAGTGTGCATCGCTGGCAAGGCCAGTATTTGATTCAGTGATGGCAATATGTAGTTACGCATATCCTATGTAAATCCTATGCAAACTGTAGCATTCCTTTAGAGGTCAGCTAACTCAGCAAGGGTACAATTTAAACAAGGGCCTTCCCATTCTATGCAAAATGGCTATTTCATTGGAAAAATTCATTATCTTGAACCACTGGGGAACCCATGCCTTTATTTCCAAGTGTCAGGTTCTCTTGTCCCACCATTGATAATCTCCTGGGCTGGCACATGGCCATGCTCTTCATAATACCTCTTCAGCTTCTCACGTTGCCAGTGTTACTTTTATGAGAAGATGCATTTGAATGTAGTTCGCAGACTGTCTTCAGAATTGAAAAGCAAATCACATTTTCAAATGACTGTTTTCAGACATAATTGCTGAATATCACATTTTTTGTATTTACTGCAGCAAAAATAAAGTTACAAGCCAAACGAATAAAGGCGGGGTGACACAGTTCAAGATCTGTCAAAAAACTCACAGCAGAAAAACAGGTGCTGTCTCAGGCTGGACGTTTAGAGCCCGATACGGTGGATATGGAAGTCGTGGCCCTAAAAATTAGCACCATCTCTCGCAAGCTTGTTTCCTGGATCGCTGCTGTGCCGAGCCATTTTATTTTCCCGGAGGCAGCATGGGGGTTGTAGGCAATAAAGCCACATACTCACAAGTGGCAGGTGGCCAATTGAGCCGCTGAAGGATCTATTAAGGCCGCTGACAGAGGCTGACTGGGATTTTCCAGTCAACCTCTAGGGGCTGAATTTTACAAGGGAATCAAGGCCCTGACATTGAGGTCATGAGACTGCACTTACTGGCAGTGGGACCTGCTCAGTAATCTTTCCACTGGCAGTCTCCTCAGTGGCCACGTGTGGGGGCATTGTCCAACTAAGGACAGCAAGAGGACTTCAAATGCTGCCAACGCCAATCACAGGACAGACAGTTCGGAATCCTTGGCAGCCCCACCAGAATAAGTGGTCAACGCCAAGGTACACAGAAAACCTCAGGTTCTGGACCAGGTTAGTTAAAAATTATGTTTTTAAATTACTGTGCCAAGAGCCAGAGGGTAAGCCCACCGGGGAGGTCTTTCTGGTCACAGGTGCTGCCTTCCCTTCCAGGAACCTATCCATTGTTCCATCAAATCATCTTCCCTGATCTGTCACTGGCAGGCTGTCTCTATTTAGCTGACAGCATCCCAAGGTGGTGGTGGAGTTGCACAACTACAATCCCTATGAATACTGTGGTAGCCAATGTACTTTTAAGGGAAAAAAACTACAGACAGGATTTTCCTCCCCCACATGTTCTGCCGCGGTGGAGGGTGACTGGCTAGTGGCCAGTGGCGGGATCTTCTGGTCCTGCGATTGTCAACAGGGTTTCCTGTTGAATGCATCCTTCGCCGCTGTGAAACCCACGACGGGACCATACGATCCGGCAAGCATGAACAGCCATAAAATCCAGTCCAATGTTTAATTTTGGGATGATGGTTCCTTTCAGGACTAGGTTTCTCTGAGAGATCATTTCTGACAATGCACCTGACTTCCAGGAAATGATCACATGACCAAGCTGCCTGGGCAACAAACGATGGGGAAAAAAAGGACAACCAGAAGTTAATTATAGGGGTAAGTGGGTCCCTGGCTGTGGTTCTGCATTCAAATTGTTTTGGTTTTAATTTAGAGCAATTCAACTGCTGATAAGGAACATCTCTCTTTCCAGTAGAGTTCACTTAAAAATCAATGTGCTGGCTAAAAGTGTTAAAAAAATTTGTTAATTTGTCAAAGGTGAGTTGAACTACTAAAGGTAGTCAAGCTGTGAAGAGAGAGAGGGAGAGATTTAGATGCAAGACAACAGAGTTAAGGACACTAGAACCAGGCAACTTCTGACCTGAGGTGGCTAGCGACACCTGTGTTGAAAGGGGAATCTATACCATTATTGTAGGTTGGAGGAGATTTGAAGGGGTAACCTTGCCAGAAGTAAAGAGAAGGCCCAAGAAATTGCAGACCCGATAAAAATCTTTGAAACAGTACCCAGACTAAATGGTAAATCTTCCAATTTCAGATGAGTATCTGATATGACGTTTTTGAGAGTCTAAGGCAAATGGGTGCAGAAAGCAAGTTGAGTTAGGAACTTCATTTGAAGTGCAAGTAACTGTGTTCACTCACCTTTAAATAGTCAGTTACATTATACATATTAAAATAGATTGTACATAGAATATAGAACATACAGTTCAGAAGGAGGCCATTCGGCCCATCGAGTCTGCACCGATCCACTTAAGCCCTCACTTCCACCCTATCCCCGTAGCCCAATAACCCCTCCTAACCTTTTTTGGTCACTAAAGGCAATTTATCATGGCCAATCCACCTAACCTGTAGGTCTTTGGACTGTGGGAGGAAACTGGAGCACCCGGAGGAAACCCACGCAGACACGGGTAGAACGTCCAGACTCCGCACAGACAGTGACCCAGCGGGGAATCGAACCTGAAACCCTGGCACTGTGACACCACAGTGCTAGCCACTTGTGCTGCCGTGCTGTCCACCAACAAAGTATTAATACTAATAATGTAGTTATTAGTATTCATGTACTTTGATTTTTGTGTAGTCAATGTTTTTGATTTAAGCTGTAAACCTGTGGTGTCATTCTTCAAGTGAGTACCTGCGCCTTTATATTCTAAAATATATTTTTTAAACTTAACTGGTTCCGAATGAGGTCACAATAAGATCAATAACTTGAAAGGAATCCAGAAACAACTTGGATGAAATAAATTAATGACAAAATTTCATTTTTTAAAAAGTTTTACTTTAACAGTCAAACCCCAAACCAACATAAAGTTAAACATGCAATAATGTACAAACGGTATTTCACTTGAAAATATACATTTCATTTTAAATAGCGGTAGAAATTGGCAGTTGTCAAAGATAAGTCCTCTGAAACTGCAAGCACTCACATCATTCCCCATGATGTGGAGATGCCGGCGTTGGACTGGGGTGAGCACAGTACGAAGTCTTACAACACCAGGTTAAAGTCCAACAGGTTTGTTTCGATGTCACTAGCTTTCGGAGCGCTACTCCTTCCTCAGGTGAATGAAGAGGTATGTTCCAGAAACATATATATAGACAAATTCAAAGATGCCAGACAATGCTTGGAATGCGACCATTAGCAGGTGATTAAATCTTTACAGATCCAGAGATGGGGTAACCCGAGGTTAAAGAGGTGTGAATTGTGTCAAGGCAAGACAGTTGGTAGGATTTCGCAGGCCAGATGGTGGGGGATGAATGTAATGCGACATGAATCCCAGGTCCCGGTTGAGGCCGCACTCATGTGTGCGGAACTTGGCTATAAGCTTCTGCTCAGCGATTCTGCATTGTCGCGCGTCCTGAAGGTCGCCTTGGAGAACGTTTACCCGGAGATCAGAGGCTGAATGCCCTTGACTGCTGAAGTGTTCCCCGACTGGAAGGGAACATTCCTGCCTGGTGATTGTCGCGCGATGTCCGTTCATTCGTTGTCGCAGCGTCTGCATGGTCTCGCCAATGTACTACGCTTCGGGTCATCCTTTCCTGCAGCGTATGAGGTAGACAACGTTGGCTGAATCGCACGAGTATGTACCGCGTACCTGGTGGGTGGTGTTCTCACATGTAATGGTGGTATTCATGTCGATGATCTGGCATGTCTTGCAGAGATTGCCATGGCAGGGTTGTGTGGTGTTGTGGTCACTGTTCTGAAGACTGGGTAGTTTGCTGCAAACAATGGTTTGTTTGAGGTTGCGCGGTTGTTTGAAAGCAAGTAGTGGGGGTGTGGGGATGACCTTGGCAAGATGTTCATCTTCATCAATGACGTGTTGAAGGCTGTGAAGAAGATGACGTCGTTTCTCCGCTCCAGGGAAGTACTGGACGGCGAAGGGTATTCTGTCGGTTGTGTCCCATGTTTGTCTTCTGAGGAGGTCGGTGCGGTTTTTCGCTGTGGCGCGTTGGAACTGTCGATCGATGAGTCGAGTGCCATATCCCGTTCGTACGAGGGCATCTTTCAACGTCTGTAGATGTCTGTTACGCTCCTCCTCGTCTGAGCAGATCCTGTGTATACGGAGAGCTTGTCCATAGGGGATGGCTTCTTTAATGTGTTTAGGGTGGAAGCTGGAGAAGTGGAGCATCGTGAGGTTATCTGTGGGTTTGCGGTAAAGCGAAGTGCTGCGTTGACCGTCCTTGATGGAGACGAGTGTGTCCAAGAATACAACTGATTTTGGAGAGTAGTCCATGGTGAGTCTGATGGTTGGATGGAACTTATTAATGTCATCGTGTAGTCGTTTCAGTGATTCTTCGCCGTGGGTCAAAAGGAAAAAAATGTCATCGATGTATCTGGTGTATAACGTCGGTTGAAGGTCCTGTGCGGTGAGTAGGTCCTGTTCAAACTTGTGCATGAAGATGTTGGCGTATTGGGGTGTAAATTTGGTCCCCATGGCTGTTCCGTGTGTCTGGATGAAGAACATGTTGTCGAAGGTGAAGACGTTGTGATCCAGAATGAAGCAGATGAGTTGCAGAATTGCGTCTGGAGATTGGCAGTTGTCAGTTTTGAGTACTGAGGCTGTTGCAGCAATGCCGTCGTCATGGGGGATGCTGGTGTAGAGTGCCGAGACGTCCATTGTGACGAGGAATGTTCCTGGTTCAACTGGTCCATGGTTGCTGAGTTTCTGTAGGAAGTCCGTCGTGTCGCGACAGAAGCTGGGCGTACCTTGTACGATGGGTTTCAAGATGCCCTCGATGTAGCCAGAGAGGTTCTCACACAGTGTCCCATTGCCTGAAACGATAGGGCGGCCTGGTGTGTTGGCCTTATGTATTTTCGGGAGGCAGTAGAGATCTCCAATGTGGGGAGTACGTGGGATGAGAGCACGTAGGGTGCTCTGAAGATCTGGATCCAAGGTCTTGATCAGTCTGTTAAGTTGGCGGATGTGTTCCTTGGTCAGATCTGCGGGTAACTGTCTGTAGTGTTCTTGGTTGTTCAGTTGTCGGTATACTTCTTTGCAGTAGTTCGTTCTGTTCAGTACGACAGTGGCCCCTCCTTTGTCTGCTGGTTTGTTGACGATGCTGCGGTTGGTCTTGAGAGCGCGGATGGCATTGCGTTGTGCTTGGGTGACATTCGGGGCTGTCTTGTGAATGCGACTGATGAATCTGGCATTGACGCGACTCCTGACGGCTTGAGCATACATGTCGAGTCTAAGGCAGCGGCCTTCCGGAGGGGTCCAATTCGACTCTTTCCTCTTCGGTTGCCGCAGCGCAGATCTCTCGGTCTGCTGTTCCGGTTCATTGATAGTCTGCTTGGGTTCGCTGTTGGCCTCTTGGGGTCTGTGGAAGAATTCCCGGAGCCTCATTCGCCTGATGAATTTCTCCGTGTCTGCCGCGAGACTGATGGTGTCCATTTTGGTGGTGGTGCAGAAATTGAGCCCTCTGCTGAGGACTTCGATTTCGTCTGGTTGAAGGGCGTAGTCCGACAAGTTGACAATAGATTTCCCTGTATTGTTTTCTACTGTGGTACCGGGGGTGGCTTGGTTGCTGCCGGTGGTGATGCCAAGTTTCTCAAGCTTTCTGTTCTTGGTGTGCATATAGGTGGCATAGTATTGTTGTCTCATCTGTTTGGCGGTGTTCCGCAGCTGATCTGCTGCGTCCTGAGCGCAAGTTGAGAATATGGCCTCTATCTTGGTTTCCAGGTTGCTGTAGAGTTGGCGGACAAGGTGGTTCCCCATGTAACAGCACTAGCAATCTCAAAGTTCTTTAATTCAGCCTCCAGTATGTAGGATCTCTCATACTTTTCACACTCACTGGGTTTCGCCCTCAGGTTGATTTCACCTGTCCGCGGTCCCTGGATACTGTTTAACCCTAACAAGGTACATTTCTAAGAACTCTCATCTGCGGGTCTTGCCATCCTTTTTTAAAAATAAAGTTCAGAGTACCCAATTCATTTTTCCAGTTACGTGGCAATTTAGCGTGGCCAATCCACTTAGCCTGCACATGTTTGGGTTGTGGGGGAGAAACCAACGCAAATACGTGGGTCTTGCCATCCTGATGGTGTAGCTTTAAGAGTCCCTTCACAATGGATCAACGAGCAACATTCAGTTCACAATATGCTTCTCTGATGCAGACACGTAGCTCTTTAGCATGTCTGAGCTAGTCACTCTGCTTTTAGCATTCAATCCCATTTAGCTCGCTTGCACACTGCTTTACCAAGAGCTTCTATCTTCTAGCTGCCAATGAGAAAATTAACATTTTTGTAACGAGCTTTGCTTGCTTCTCTTCACATGAATTCTGTGTTCCACTGCAGCACAACAGGTTGAAACATAATACTATCCAATTTGCTTTCATTATTCTTTTATTTTAGCTTTCATCCCCATTGTAACCTCCACCAGACTTTAACTTTTCGGAAGTCTCATGAACTCTTAATTGAGGTTTCCAATTACACTCCTTTCCATAATTCTCTCTAGTTTCACTTTGGATTTAAAGGGATATCTCACCCACACAATCTTTTTCAAAATGTTGATGGCAATGTAAAAGGACCTCTAACTGGGTCTTTATTATGGTAATTGGCAGTCTACCTCCCTGTAACAGCTTGGAGAGAAACTTGGAATGGGAGAGGAAGGAGCCATTTGTCATGATATCCACATCAGCATATCATGGTGCAATCACACACACTGATGGACAGGCAGTTGGACCAACCAGCACACACATAACATCGCAGCCAATCACCAGTGAGAGCACACGCACTATAAAACAGGGAACACCACAGTTTCCGCTAATTCTATCAGGAGATAGCTCAGAGCTCACAGCGTGCCACTCAGACATAGTCCATGTGCTGAGTGCCTCACTAAGATAGTGATAGGGCTGGGTCCACAGGTTAGCTGGTGAAGCACGTACCCAAGCCAGCAGTTAGTTGTAACCATTGTTAAGACAATAAAACAGAGTTGTACCATCTACAGCCGTGTTGGATCATTTGTGCAGCAGAACACCCAACACGACACCATTGTCATGGTGCATGTGGGTACAAACTCCATAGGTAGGAATAAGATAGAGATTTTTCAGAGGAAGTATGAGCGGATGGGAGCAAAATTTAAAAAGAACAATTATAAAAGTAATAGGGCGGGATTCTCTCAGCCTGGGGCCGGGCCAGAGAATCCCCGCTACCGGCGCGAATCAGGCCTCGACGGCCCGACGCCGGCACGCAATTCTCCGCAGAACGGAGAATCGCCGCCATTGGCACCGGTGTGGTTGGTTTGGCACCGGCCGGGGGCCGCTCAATGCAGCCGGCCCGCCGATTCTTGGCCCGGGATGGGCCGAGCGGCCGTAGGGAAAACGGCGAGTCCTGCCGGCGCCATCCACACCTGTTCTCAGTCGGCATGGAAGGGTCGGGGGTCGGCCTGTGGGGTCGGGGAGGGGGGTCTGACCACGGGGGGCTTCCGATGTGGCCTGGCCCACGATCGGGGCCCACCGATCTGCGGGCCGGCCTCTCTGGCTGGGGGCCTCGTTTCTTCCATGCCGGCCCCTTTAGCCCTACGCCATGTTGCGTCGGGGCCGGTGCATTGAAGGAATTCACTGCGCATGTGCACTTTGGCGCCAGCGCCACTGCGCATGCGCCGATCCCGTGGCACCCAGTTAGCGCCGGGATCAGCAGCTGAATTAGTCGCCAGAATTAGTCGTTGGGTCGGCCCATTCACGGCGTCGTAAAACACAATTTTGTTTACGACGGCGTGGACACTCTGCCGTGGGATTAGAGAATCCCGCCCCCAATCTCTGGATTACTAAAGTGGACCAGTAAATATGATCAGAGTAGCAAAAGCGGATTTAAACTAACAGAGGAGAATGATGATTCAGATGAAGAGAAACTTAGAAATCCATCGATAAAAAGTTGAGGCAATAGAAAGATATACCAATGTGACTAAAGACAAGGGGCAGGATTCTCCCTTTTGAAGGCTAAGTCCAAACGCCCGCTGGAAAATGGGCGAGAATCACTCTGGCGTTTTTCCTCGAAAGTCCGGGGTGATTCCCCATTTTCCAGGGGGCTAGCAGGGTCCCGGTGTGCGTCCCACAGTTCTGGCTGCCAGCAGGGCCCTGCTGTCCAGACCGAACCGTCGCGCATGCGCACGGCGGCCCACTTCGGCGTGGGTGCCGCTGACATGGCGGAGCCACACAGCGGGCCCGCGCGGAGTAAGGTAGGTTCTTCCCAGATCGCGATGGTCCGTCGATCGGTGGCCCCCGATCGAAGGCCTGGCCACCGCTGAGGGCCTCCCCCGGAGTCAGATTCCCCCCGCCCCTCCACCAGGACCGCCACCGTGGCCGCGGGACGTGTTTCCACCGGGTGGTACCAGATATGAACCACGCTGGCGGGAACTCGGCCGGGCAACCACAGAGGATTGCTGCGGGGGCCTGTTCCAACGGCCCCCGACTGGCGGGTCTACGGAGAAGGCCGGATTTCCGGCGTGAACGGCTATTCTCCGCCCATGCGGTGGGCGCAATTCTGGCGGGGAGGGTTGGAGAATCCCGCCCCATCTTAGTGGGGCAGGAAGGGACAGAGAGTTCAAAAGCTATAGTGCATCAGTGACTATGATCCATGCAGCAATAGTAGTGAAAAATAAATTTGAAGTCACTTTATCTGAATACATGGTGCATCTGTATAAATATAGATGAACTAATGGCACATATAGAGATCAATGATAAGTGCCATTACAGAGAAATGGTTAGAAATTGACCAAGGTTGGGAAATAAACATTCCAGGGTACGCAACATTTTAAAAAATAGCCAAAATAGAAAATTTTAAAATCGCATAAAGACATTAGTGAGAAAGGATCTTGGCTCAGAATTCAGGAAATAGAATCAATATTTGCAGAGATTAGCAATAGAAAGGGTTAGAAAACATTGGTGGGAACACTTTATAGGCCCCTAAGAGTAGTTGTACATTTGGGCAGAGCATTAAATAAGAAAGAATTGGAGTTTGTAATCAAGGCAATGTAATAGATGTGGAGGGTGTTACCTTCATCGAGAAAGGACCGATCAAATTAGCAAGGGTGGTGTGGAAGATGAGACGGTTGAATGCTATAATGACATTTTTCTGGGTCAATATGTTGTGGAACCAATCAGGTTTCAGATTTAAAATGGTGCAACGAGGCAGGGTTAATTAGATGTCACAATAAAAGACCAACGATAAATGGTGATTGAATTGAATAGAATAGAATTCTACTTGAAGTTTACAAGGAGATTGGAGTACATTAATCAAGAGGACTTACTACAATTGTACAGTACCTTGATGAGACCACATCTGGAATATTGCAGGAATTTTATCGGCCCCGGTGCATTTGAAGGTGGGGAGGGAGATGGGGGACATGGAAAATAAAACACGTACCCATCACCTGCCTTCCCACCCATCCCTGAGCCTTTCCCATATTATGGTGGCTAGGTAAAGCATCAGTCAGCCCACCCACCCCCTAGGCCTATTGGGGCCCTTAACTAACCAATTAGTGGCCAGTTAGGGGCTTCATTCTGCCTGTAGTGCAGGAATACACATGGTTGGACAAGGCAGAATAAAAGGCCAACTATCTACCTTTGCAGCGTAGGATAAAAGGCGGGAACGAATGGGGTTACCTCCTTTGACGGGTACCCTGCACCCATCGGGGGCACTCTGTTAAAGTAACACTCCCCCAGACATCCGGTGGCAGCCAGTGGCTGAGCGGGCACACGAACGGTCGCTCCCACCTGGAAACTTCTTTTTGGAACTTTTTGACCCGAGGACCAGGCTCCAAACCTGTAAAAAAGCAAACCTATCAGACACCCCTCAACAACTGTCCTATAAGTACTCTTTCTATGATAATCTATGGTGGTTCCCCTGTCGAGGCTTCTATCATAGCGTCCTGTAGGCCCGGGCTTCCTCTGGGCTTTGGTGAAGCCCTCCTTCCCGACCAACTTCCCGAACATCCTTGAAATGAACTTGGTTAGGCTCCTACCTTCTGTGCCCTTTGGTAGCCCGACGATCCAGAGGTTCGTCTATCTTGGCCTTTAGTGTCATTTGGGCTGCCGCCAACCTCGTTATTCGACCTCAAGAAAAAGCGATTCATTTGTCTTGCTCGGTGACCGCCTTCTCCACTTCCCAGATTGTCGCTCCTTGTGCCTCCAGCTGTCACTCCACCCTGTCCATCGACGCACTCATGGGGCCAGTGAGGTCTCGATTGCCGTCTTCATCGCCGTCATTAGGTCCTCCTTGACTGCATCCCTCTGCTTTTGGAGTTCTCTCGAGATTAACTCCATCAGCCCCTCCGTCAATGACTGGGATGACTTTGTTGACTCTGCTGGGTCCGCCATGCTGCATTTGCGTGGCCACGTGGGACCCCTGGTTCCAATGTTGGGGTCTTTCTCCACCTGCTTTTGCTCCCCTTGCGACCTGTCTGGTGGTTCGCCGACATCCTAAATCATAGAATCATAGAGTCCCTACAGTGAAGAAGGAGGCCATTCGGCCCATCGAGTCTGCACCGGCTCTTGGAAAGAGCACCCTACCCAAGGTCAACACCTCCACCCTATCCCCACAACCCAGCAACCCCAGCAACACTAAGGGCAATTTTGGACACTAAGGGCAATTTATCATGGCCAATCCACCTAACCTGCACATCTTTGGACTGTGGGAGGAAACCGGAGCACCCGGAGGAAACCCACGCACACACGGGGAGGATGTGCAGACTCCGCACAGACAGTGACCCAAGCCGGAATCGAACCTTGGACCCTGGAGCTGTGAAGCAATTGTGCTATCCACAAGGCTACCATGCTGCCCCAAACACGGGGCAACAAAAAACATGGAAGCATGTTCATCTTAGTCGACTGGACCCTGCCCGCCAGGAACAAGGGAATGTTAGCTCACCTTTGCAGGCAGGCCTTGACTTTACTCACCAGACTAGTATAATTCAGCTTACGAAGCATGGTCCAATCCCAAGCCACCCGCAGCCCCAAATACCTGAGGCTAGATCTGGCTAGGCCAAAAGGAAGCACTCCCAGGTTGGCTCCCCTCCCTGGGGCACTTACTGGAAAATACTCACTCTTTTCCAGATCTAGTTTATATCTTGAAAAAGAGCCAAGGCTCTTCAGTCGCTCCATTATATCGCCCGTAGTGGGGATCGGGTCCATCACGTAAAGCAAAAGATTGTCAGCATACAGGGACAACTTATGCTCCAGCAACCCCCCACCCCCCATCTCCTTTCACTTACCTGAAACCCTCAATGCGATAGTCAAAGGCTCAAGCACCAATGCGAACAGGAGGGGGGACATCGGACACCCCTGTCTCCTTCCCCTGTTTAACTAAAAGTACCTCGAACTCATGGTGATGGTACAAACATGAACAGAGGGAGCCTTATATAACAAATGTACCCACAACGCAAGCCTTGATCCCAACCTGAATCTCTCCAAAATCATAAAGAAGTACCTTCATTCTGCTTTGACGAATGTCGTTTCGGCGTCTAAAGATACGATCACCTCTGGATTGGGCCCGGCAGCGGGGTAAGAACTATATATAATAATCGCCGCACATTAGAGGCCCCTTAACAAATCCTGTCTGATCTTTGCCAATTACCTCAGCACCAACACCTTAGCCAATAACTTCGCTCCAACATAAAGTAATGAGATAGGACGGTATAACAAACACTCCACGGGATCCTTATCCTTTTTCAGTAGAAGGGAAATCGATGCTTGCCCAAGCGTTGCGGGAAAGGAGCCCCGGACCAGAGTCCTTAAACATCTCTACTAGTAACAGAACCAACTGCCCAGCAAACCTCTTTTAAAACTCCTCCTGGAAACAATCAGGCCCAGAGGCCTTACTTAACCTTTTGCATCCACTCTATCACTACAAGGACCTCCTCAGGAACCAAGGGTGCCTCCACTCTTTGCGCCTTTCCTCCCCACCATAGGGAACTCTCAACCCTCTAAGGACTCCAACATATCTGACCCCACCTTCGGCGGCTCCAACCTGTAAAGCTTCTTATAGAAAGTTTCAACTGCACTGCCATCTTTCTCTGGGGTGGGCACCAGCCCATCACTCGAGTCCCGAACCCGGATAATCTGCCGAGAGGCCGCTTGCCGTCTCAGCTGGGGAGCTAAAAGACTGCTGGCTTTCTCCCCACATTTGTAAATAACCCTCCTCGAATGTTGCAGCTGGTGCACTGCCTTTCCTGTTGACAAGAGATCAAACTGCAATGGCAGCTTCTTCTTACTTGCCAGAAGCTCCGGGGTTGAATCTTTCGAGTACCTACAGTCCATGTCCATAATCTCGTCCACTAGCTTCTGGTACTCCTCTCGAGACTCACTACCCACACTTTTTGCAATACAATCTCCCCCTAATCACTGCCTTCAGGCCTTCCACAAAATGGAGGGCGAGACCGGGGAGCAGACAGCGAGGGGGTCTCACTTGGCGCTGCGCGGCGGGCGGCCGTTTTGCTGGGTCTCTGGGGGGGGGAGGCGTCTTTTGTGCACTGACACCGCGCAACGTCACTGACGGTGCGCGCGTCCGTGACAGGTGACGCCGTTGCGAATGGCGTCAAGCCGCTACTAGCCCATTCCTGGCCGGAGAATTTGCAACGTTTTGGGGGGCCTGACGCTGGAGTGATTCGCGATGTTTTTGGCGCCGGGTTCGGGCCATCGCCCCGCTTCATGGAAATCCCGCCCCTCTCTCATTCGCAAGTGACTCTCCTGCAAAAGCACCTCATCAGCCCTGAAATTCTTCAGGTGAGAGAAAACTCTCAATATTTTCACTGGACCACCCAAACACCTTACGTTCTAAGTGACAAGTCTAATTAGGGGGCTCTCAGCTACCCCTCCCCCCTCCCCGCCACCAACCCAAGTGAGCCATTTTCACTGTGAAGGAATATCCAGTTCTTCTGCCAAATACCTAGGCCCAAGGCCCACCCAAGATGGCTACCAACCCCACGCATAATGCAAGACAAAGGTAAACCCCTGGTCACTGTCAGATCTCTACCCATTCCCCCTTCCCCTGCCCCCTTCCCCCCCTCCGCATAAACCTGAAAATTGCCTACCAGAGCACAATACTCCCTCCTCCCCAACCCCCTTACCCCACTAAACAAACAAGCTAGACTCATGAACCCTGTCCAAACAGGTCCAACAGGTTGCAGCCCCTTCCCTCCCTCACTCGTGTTCACTAGCTGAACCTTTGCTCCTAGTGAGGCAACCCCCGGCCAGGATATATGCTCCCTAGCCTACCCCCATTGCAAATGGATAACAACATTCGACACCCTTGCAATGCTTAACTTCCCATCGGGGGCCATGTATTCTCCATACTGTTACCTTAACTACTACCCACAACAATATTGACCCTCTCATCTCCCTCCATACTATATATACAAAATACAAAACATCTCCAACAAACCCTTTCCATCCACCCCCATTAAAGTTCCAATCAAACCTTTTCAATTAATTCCAGGTGCTGCTCCTTGACGAAAGCCTCCGCCTCCACCGATGTATTGAAAAAATGGTCGTTTGACCCAAAAGTAAACCACTCCAAATCTTACTTTGCTCTTGTATAGCGCTGACTTCACCTTATTAAAGGCAGCTCACTGCCTCGCCTACTTAGCTCCTACACACTAACAAAGATTGTGGGCGAGGAGGTTGGGCCAGACCCGATGGTGGTGATCTTTGGGATATTGGAGAAGCCGGAGCTAATGGAAAGGAGGAAGGCCGATGTCGTGGCCTTCACCTCTCTGATTGCCTGATGGAAAGTTTTATTCGAAGGGCGGTCTGCAATTCTGCCAGGGGTGGCGGCCTGGCTATGATTTCCTCCGGTTGGAAAAAACCAAGTATGAACTCAGGGGCTCAGCGGAGGGCTTTGAGATATAGTGGGTACTGTTCGTGGCCATGTTTGAGGAGCTGTTCATCGCGGAAGGGAGAGGGATGTGGGGGAGAGGGGGGCGAGGGGTGAAAAAGCGGGAAAACTTGTAAAAACTGTAAAACTTTGAATTGGGGAGCATGTTCCCCGAATTATTTATGTGTTGTAACTGTTTGAATAAGTTTCTAAAAAATTACATTAAAAAAGACTCTGCTCTGACATCCTGGTATATCTGGATGATGCTTCCTCCCCACCTCGAGTCCCGATTCACTTTGGTCCATTGCAGAACCCGTTCCTTCTCCTGGAAGCTGTGGAATCTAAGAATCACTTCCCGCAGAGGCTCCTTTGCCCGAGGCAACTGCCGGTGTATTCAGTGGGCCCGATCCAACTCTGGAGGGCACATTTGCCCATCCCCCCCCCCCCCCCCCCCCCCACCACCAACTTGGTGAACATCTGAAAAAGGTACTCAGTCAGCCTCGAGCCCTCCAGCCCCTTCGGCAAGCCCACAATTCTGAGGTTCTGTCTCCACGACCTGTTCTCCAGGTCATCTACCTTTGCCTTCAGGTTCTTGCTCCTCTCCTCCACAAGCAATATCTCAGCTTCCAATGAGGTGATTTGACCGTTATGCTGTGAAAAGGCCGCCTCTACACCATTCAGAACCTCTCCATGTTCCTTCACAGCCTCCAAGGTTTCTCCCAGCTTCCCCTGAATCAGGCCAAGTGCCTCCTCGATTTACTTTTTGGGGGTTTCCATCATCACCTTTCCTTGCTTATCAAAATGTTTCTTGAATTGCTTTTCAAACTCTTGCGCCAGCACTCCAGTCAGCATTCCCACCGTAATAGGAGCGGCCACACCCGCCGAGTCTGTCTCCGCCAAGGCTGACTCCTCCACCTTTGCTTCAATTGAGCCTCGTGAACCTTCTGGTTCTGCCAAATGATTGCCAACCGTACCTTGTTGCCACCAATGTTTTTATGAAGGTATTTTATTCCAAACACATGTACCAGCAAAATCAAAATTCGCACTCCATAAGATTACAGTCCACAGTTTGTACAATTTTCCCCCTTTTATCCCCTCCCCTCTCCCTCCCCCATGATGAGCAACTCCTGAAATAGCATCATGACAGCCCTCACCTTCACCACATTCACCGGAATTGGTAATGCAGCAGCTTTGAGAGCGCCAATCCCCCTTTGTGTCTCTGCCTCTGCAACAGAGCTCTCTTCACCCTCGGCACCTTCCCCACCCACATGAACTCCGAGATCAGTGCCTCCACCCTCCAGAAGAAGGCCTCAGGGAGAAAGATTGGGAGGGTCTGAAAGGTAAACAGGAACCTTGGATGCACATTCATCTTCACCATCTGTACCCTCACTACCAATGTCAAGTGCAAAGAGTCCCACCTCTTAAAATCCCCCTTAACCTCCTCCACTAAGCTTCCGATGACGGCGGGCGGGAGGCAGCCGCACACTGGAGGGCTCCCGCTCGGGAATAGAAATTTCAGAGTTTTTAACACCCGGTCCCGGGGGCAACGGAGGCTGAAAAAGCTGTAAGAAGGGACAGGGAGGAGAAATGTCCAAGTTTGGGGAAAAAACGGCCGTGAAAAAGGGGGTTAATGAAAGTCCGCCAGTGAGTGGAAAAGTCAGCGCAGGAACTGTAAGGAAAGCGGAGGCCGGAGCACCAGGGGAGGCCACATTGCTCACAGCAGAAGAAATGACCAAGGTGATGGCTGTGGAACTTGAGAAACAGTTCACAAAACACATGGAAGCGATGAAGAAGGAGATGGGGCCGGTATTGAAAGTGCTGGTGGAGGAGGCGATTGCCCTGGTGAGGGCGGCCCAGGCGGCAGAATCTGAGGATCATGGGTCTGCCCGAAGAGGTGGAAGGCCCGAGGCCGATGGAGTATTTTGCCACGATGTTGGCGAAGCTATTAGGAGAGGGGGACGATCCATCTCGATATGAACTGGATCAGGCTCATCGGTCATGGAGGCCGCCAAGAGTAGTAACTGTGTGTTTCCGTAGGTATAGCGTGAAGGAGAAGGTCCTGTGTTGGGCAAAGCAGAAGCGGGTGGTGCAGTGAGCTGGAGCTGGTATACGCATATACCAGGACTTTACGGTGGAGCTGGCGAGGAGGCGGGCTGCCTCAGCTGGGTGAAGAAAGCACTGTACATCAGCAAGGTGCAGTGCGGCATAGTATATCCAGCTAAGTTGAGGGTGACCTACAAATCGAAGGACTTTTATTTTGGGACGGCGGAAGCGGCGGAGGAGTTTGCGAAGGCAGAAGGACTGTGGCAAAATTGAGAAATGGGACTGAGAGCGGGTCGTGTACCGATGTAGCCTCATGTAACTTTATTTTTCACTGCGTGTTGGTGTATGTACTAAGTGAGTCGACCCTGTATATTTGGACAAGGGAAGAGTTGAGACTTTCATTTGAAATGATGGTCCTTTGGGGCTTGGGTGTGTATGCTGGGGTTGTGGGCTAAAGGGGATTTCTTGGTTTTCCTGGGACTGGGTAAGGGGGAAGGAGACCGGGGCGGGGGCCTCCACGCTGGCCGGTTTAAGCCGGCCAGTGAATGGGAGTGAGGTGGGAGGAGGGGCTGCGGCCATCGGAGCCTGGTAGAACAGGTTTTGATGAGTCTAGCCGGGGTGAACTGTTGGGGGAAGGAACTGAGGTTGGGGGAGGAGTTTGCAAGAGGAAGTGGATGGGAAGAGTCTGGGAGGGGAAGTGGGGGGGTGTCTACGATTCATGGGTGTCATTCACGGTACTCTTTCGGTGATTGGATGGCATTGAATATTAGGGGGGGGGTTGGAGTGGACTGTATATGTCAATGGTGATCATAGGCAGTTCCTGATTCCTTTTTCTTTTTTTCCACCTTGGGAGGGTTTGTTTTATTTGATGCTTATATTGTCAGGTGGGCCGTTGTTTGGGGGGGGGGGGGGAGGATGGGATCGTTGTTGTTAATAAGGGGATTGACATTGTATTTGTTACCGTTTACTGTCTGTTGGTGGGGTGTAAAGTCTGAAGAAAATGTGAAAATGGAGAATAAAAAAAAATATATTTTTTAAAAACCTCCTCCACTAACAAAACCTCCCTCTAGCTACCCTAAAAGGCAATGCTCCTAAATCGGCCTCCCGCCCCGTCACATTCAACAGAAACACTTCGCTCTTCCCAACATTCAGGTTATACCCGGAGAAGGCCCCAAATCTCTCTAGAAGGCCCATGATCCTGCCCATACGTTCCAGCGGGTCCGACACAGGAAGCAACAAGCCGTCTATGTACAACAACACCCGCCCCCCACCCCCCTCGCAATCCCTTGCCACTCAGCAGATCCCCGAAGGGCCATCGCCAAGGGTTCAATTGCCAATGCGGGCACCCCTGCCTCATTCCCCGATGTAACCCAAATCCCGGTGAGCTCATCTCATTTGTACATACACTTGTCAACGGGGATACATACAAAAGACGCATCCACGCCAAAAACTTTGGCCCAAACCCAAACCTTCCCAGAATTTCAAACAGGTACCTCTACTCCACCCTTCTCCATAGAAACAATAACCACTGCCTCCCGTCCCCCCTGACGGAGTCATAACTACAGTTAACAGCCTCCTGATACTACTAGAGAGCTGCCTGCTCTTCACAAAACCCATTTGATCCTCAGAGACCACTCCTGACACACACCCCTCGATCCTCAGTGCCAATACTGTCACTAATACTTTCCTGTCTGTATTCAAAAACAAGATGGACCTGTACGACCCACACTCCAGCAGATCCTTCTCCTTCTTCGGGAACAGTGTAATTGATGTCTGTGTCAATGTCTCTGGCAACTCCCCCCGCTCCACCATCTCACTAAACATCCCCAGCCGGTGAGGGGTCAACTCTGTCGCGAGCAACTTATAAAACTACTGATACACCATCAATAATAGGCGACGAGTGATAAACGTAACTGAGGCTTTAATACACTAAGCAGCAAGCCTCCTGCCTCTGGACCCGAACTGGGTCTGGAGGCGGAGTCTTGCCACTTTTATCCAGAAGCCCCGAGGGGAGGAGCCACAGGCGGAGCCAGCCTGGACAAGCCCAGCCATGTACAACACAGCACAGTGAATATAATACAATGAACACAATAATGTGGTTTACCACAACTACGGCGAATAGCCGCCTGGTACCGGGGCCTTCCCTGACTACATTCCTCTGATAATGATTATCACCTCCCTCAGTCCCAGTGGCTCCTCCAATGCCTGCCTCTTCTCTTCATCCAACTCTAGGAACTCCAACTCATACAAAAATCATCCCATATTCTCCTCCTCTCCACCTGGCTCAGCCTTAGACAAATTCTCGTAATACCCCCTGAACACCTCGTTTATCCTCCCCGGCTCTGACACCACCTTCCCATTCTCCGCCCACATCATTAACATTTCCTTAGCTGCCACCTGCCGTCACAACTGATGGGCCAACATCTGGCTCACCTTCTCTCTGTACTCATACTGTGCTCCCTCGCTCTCAGCAGCTGTCCCCCACAGCCTTTTCCTCTCTGCCAACAACTCCTTTGTGGGATCCCCCGAGTATTTCTTATCCACCTCAGCTATCTTGTCCCCAGCCGTCTGCTCTTCCCTCCTCCTTCTATCCCTGTGAGCCTTGAACAAGATAATCTCCCCTTGAACCGCTGCCTTCAATGCCTCCCAGAACGTGGCCACCGACACCTCCCCGTTCTGATTAAGCTCCACCTAACTCTCAATCACCAGTCCCACCTTTTCACAATATGCTTATCCGCCAAGTGACCTGAATCTAACCTCCAACCCGGCCTCTGCACCTGCCCCGAGCTAAGCCTCATCTCCAGCCAATGTGGCACATGGTCCAAAATCACAATTCCAGCGTACTCTGCCCCCACCACCTCCATTAGCACCGCCTGACTCACCACAAAGAAATCGATTCTGGAATACACCGAATACACGGGCGGGAAGAAGGAGTACTCCCTCCCTGCCAGGTTCCTGAACCTCCACAGATGCACCATCCCCATATGCTCCATAAACCCTACCAGATCATTCGCCATCCTCGACCTTTGCATCGACTTGGGGCTTGACCTGTCAACCTTCGGCTCTATTTCACAATGAAAATCTCCATCTATAATCAGTCAGTGCATGTCCAAGTCCGGGATTGCTCCCAATAAACCGTTTACCAACCCAGCATCATCCCAGTTAGGCGCAGCCACCAACTTTCAACATACCTTCGTTGACAGATGCCTAATCTAATTAGATGGGCTGGGTTTGACCACCGAAATCCCCTGTGAACTGGACAGAAATGTCCAAAAAGCAAGAACGCTGGTGGGAGCTACCTTATGAGCAGCCCGCTCCTACATGCTGCCACGAGAAGTCCTTTGCAGTCTGACATAGGTTCACCGTATGTATTTATTAACAATAAGAACCATATGCAGGTAGAAAAAGTTCAAGCTAAGAGTTGTCTCCATGCTTGCTTCTGCACACAGCTCTGTCCAACATTAGACTGAACCCTCGGTGTGGGACATGTGTTCTCTTCCAGCATTGTGTGCGTGATGCGGTTCTCAGCTCCACATTAACCCCATATGTGCCAGCCAGTCCTTATACTGCAGTATTGTGATGAACGGTTACTGCCTTATCATCATGTAAGGTGATGTCCCCTTTAAGACCGGGCTTGGAACCCTGGGGACTCCGCCTCTGACTCTGCCCATCTGGGAGCCATACATAAAGGCCTGCCTCATGGTCTGTATAGCAGTCAGCTCTCGTCCATAGCTGTAGCATAGTTAGTAGTCTAATAAAGCCTTCTTTACAGTTTAATCTCTATGCGTCATTATTGAGGGTGCCTCAAGTATTAAGATGATTCATCAGGAACTTGGGCCTCACTGCTCATAGTGGCCAGTTAAGAGCGATGTAATAGCATGTCACATTAGGTACGTGATATGGGGATATCAGTAGATGTGTTTCTATAAAGGCTGGGATTCTCCAGCCATTCACTAGTGGTGGGGTTCTCAGTTCCCGCCAGCAGTGAATCCGCACCTGTAGGTTTCCCGGCAGTTTGGGGTGGCATCAATAGGGAATCCCACTGACAGCGATAACATAATTTTCTCCCATATTCTCCGGCAGTCCAAAAATCGCGCCGACGGGAATCGTGCCGCACACCTCGCAGAATGGCGAGGATCGGCATGACGCAATGGGCCCCGGGGCTGCTCCAAATCACTGGGGAGGGGTGGTGCCGGGGATGGGAGTGCCGGGGATGGGAGTGCCGGAGTTGAGAGTGCCGGGGATGGGAGTGTTGGGGAAGGGGGGTGCCAGGGAGGGGTGGTGTAGGGAAGGGGGGGGTGCCGGGGAGGGGGGTTGCCGGGGAGGGGGGATGCCGGGGACGGAGGGTGCCGGGGCAGGGGGGTGCCGGGGCGGGGGGGGGTGCCGGGTAGGGGTGGTGCCAGGGAGGGATGGTGCCGGGGAGGGGGGTGCTGGGGAGGGGGGGTGCCGGGGAGGGGGGGGGGGGTGCCGGGGAGGGGAGGTGCCAGGGAGGGGTGGTGCCGGGGAGGGGGGTACTGGGGATGGGGGGTGCCAAGGACGGGGGGTGCCGGGGATGGGGGGGGGGGGTGCCAGGGATGGGGGAGTGCCGGGGATGAGGGGTGCCGGGGAGGTGGGGTGCTAGGGAGGGGTGGTGCCGGGGATGAGGGGTGCCGGGGAGGTGGGGTGCTGGGGAGGGGTGGTGCCGGGGAGGTGGGGTGCCGGGGAGGAGGGGTGCCGAGGAGGGTGGGTGCTGGGGAGGGGGGGTGCCGGGGAGGGGAGGTGCCGGGGAGTGGGAATGCCGGGGATGGGAGTGCCAGGGAGGAGGGTGCGACTTTGCAGCCCATGGCACCTGGCTGCAGAGGGGACTATGGGCAATGATTTTTTTAAAAATATATATTTTTTTATTAAAGTTTTGCAAAGTTTTTCATAATATATAGTTATAATCCTAACACAGCAAAATAGAGTGAATATTAACATAGTGCAAAAAGAGAATATACAATAGCAATTGACTAGACTTGACTCCACGCGCCTCAGTCTTTCCACACCCTCCCAACGGAGCACTCCCCCCCACTCCCCTACGGGTCGCTGCTGCTGCTGACATTTTAATTTTCCCTGAGAAGCCATCGGACAGTATTATGCCCCCGCTCAACAGCAGCAACTCTGTACACTTGGCAAAATTATTTACACACATAAGTAGGCATCGGTTTGTGGTGTTGTCGTCCCTTGCTTCCCCCAGATGGAGTTCGCTGCCGTTGTCGTCTCGTTCCGCTTCTGCGGCCCTCCCGTCTTCCCCGTTTTCTCTGTTCCTTTGGACGATAAGTTTGTTAACGTTTACCTGCCTCCCCCATCCCCCTCCCTGGCTCTCCTCTATTGTTCCCTGCCTCTTCCCTCTTCCCCCCACTCTCCCCGCTCCTGCAACCCCCTCCCCCTCTCCCGTGGCTCGCCTTTCCTTCCTCTTAGATTTAGCTGTCCCCCCCCCTCGCCCGGTCTATCTCTCCCTCTCATGCTTTGGCTACTCTCCCCTGTTTCATGGCTACCTGGCTATTCTTCTGCTTGTTCGTTGGCCACAACCAGGTCCCGGAACAATTGGGTGAATGGCTCCCACGTTCTGTGGAAGCCGTCGTCTGACCCTCGGATGGCGAATTTGATTTTCTCCATTTGGAGAGGTTCCGAGAGATCGGACAGCCAGTCTGCAGCTTTGGGTGGTGCTGCTGACCGCCAGCCGAACAGGATTCTACGGCGGGCGATCAGGGAGGCAAAGGCAAGGGTGTCTTCCCTCCTCCCCAGGAATAGTTCTGGCTGGTCTGAAACCCCGAAGACCGCCACTTTCGGGCATGGCTCCACCCTCACCCCCACCACTTTGGACATTGCCTCGAAGAAGGCTGTCCAGTACCCTGCAAGTCTGGGGCAGGACCACAACATGTGGGCGTGGTTGGCTGGGCCTCCTTGGCACCGTTCACATCTGTCCTCCACCTCCGGGAAGAACCTAATCATACGGGTTCTTGTTAAGTGGGCTCTATGTACCACTTTTAGTTGCGTCAGGCTGAGCCTTGCGCACGTGGAGGTGGAGTTGACCCTATGCAGTGCTTCGCTCCAGAGTCCCCATCCTATTTCAATCCCCAGGTCCTCCTCCCACTTCATTTTTGTTGCATCCAGTACGCTGTCGGCCCCTTCTACCAGTCGGTCATACATGTCACTACAGTTTCCTTTATCTAGTATGCTTGCGTCCAGTAACTCTTCCAGTAATGTCTGTCGTGGTGGTTGTGGGTATGTCCCTGTCTCCTTTCGTAGGAAGTTTTTTAGTTGCAGGTACCTTAGCTCGTTCCCCCTGGCTAGCTGGAATTTCTCTGTCAGTTCGCCCAGTGTTGCGATCCTGCCGTCTGTGTATCGGTCCCTGACTGTCAGTGTCCTTCTGTCCTGTCCCCACCTTTTGAAGGTGGCATCAGTCAGCGCTGGCGTGAACCTGTGGTTGTTGCAGATGAGAGCTTTACCCAACATTCTGGTCAGGCCAAATTGTTGCCGTAGTTGGTTCCAGGGTGGTTATTACCACCGGGCTGCTGGAGTGTTTTTTGGGTGGAGATGGGAGTGCTGCCGTGGCGAGGGCCCGGTGGGAGGTCCCCATGCAGGAGGCCTTTTCCACGTGCACCCACTCGGCTTCTGGCTCCTTGATCCATCCCCTTATTCGCTCGGCCGTCGCCGCCCAGTGGGAAAGTTGTAGGTTTGGGAGGGCTAGCCCCCCACTGGATTTCGTTTTTTGTAAGACCTTCTTTGGGATCCTAGCATTCTTCCCCCGCATTCGAACACCATGATTAGTTTGTCTAGTGCTTTGAAAAAGGCCTTGGGGATGTAGATCGGGATGGATCTGTCTAGGAAGAGGTACCTGGGCAGCACATTCATTTTGATCATCTGGACTCTCCCCGCGAGGGAGAGTGGGAGTATGTTCCATCTTTGCAGGTCCTTTTTTACTTCCTCTGTCAGACTGGTGAGGTTCCATTTGTGGATCCCTTTCCAGTCATGGGCTATTTGGATCCCAGGTAGCGGAATTTGAGTCGGGCTTGTTTAAACGGCAGTCCCATTAGTGCTGCCCCACCTACTTGTGAGTGTACCGGGAAGATCTCGCTTTTGCTCATGTTGAGTTTGTAGCCCGAGAAGGCGCCAAACTCTTTCAGGAGCGCGATGATTCCGTCCATGCTGCTTTGTGGGTCCGAAATGTAGAGGAGCAGGTCATCTGCATAGAGTGAGACTCTGCTCTCTGCCTCCCCTTCGGATCCCCCTCCAGCTTTTTGCTGCTCTGAGCGCGATTGCTAGTGGTTCGATCGCTAGAGTGAAAAGCAGCTGGGACAGTGGGCATCCTTGTCTGGTGCCCCTGTGCAGCTGGAAGTATCGGGAGTTGGTATTGTTGGTCCGTACGCTCACCATGGGAGCGTTGTATAGAAGTTTTATCCAGGAGGTGAACCCTGTTCCAAGCCCGAACCGTCCAGTACCTCTCTGAGGTATTTCCATTCGACTCCGTCGAAGGCCTTTTTTGCATTTAGGGAGACGATCACCTCTGGTGTTCTCTCCCCGGAGGGGGTCGTTATCACATTCAGCAGGTGCCTGATGTTCGAGGTAAGCTGTCTACCTTTGACAAAGCCCGTCTGGTCCTCTGCGACCACCTCAGGTACGCAGTCTTCTAACCTTTTGGCTAGGATTCTGGCCAGTATTTTAGCGTCTGCATTCAGCAGTGAGATGGGTCTGTATGACCCACATTCCGTTGGGTCTTTGTCTTTCTTAGGTATCAGCGAGATTGAGGCCTGTGCTAGCGTGGGCAGCAGTGTGCCCCTTTTGTAGAAGTCCGCCGGGAACCCATCGGGTCCCGGTGCCTTCCCCGCCTGCATGGAGCTAATGCTGTCCATGATCTCTCCCAGTGCTAATGGTGCTTCCAAGCCCCGTTTTCTGCCCTCCCCCACGACTGGAATGTCCAGTCCATCAAGGAACCGTTTCATCCCAGACTCCCCCATTGGGGGCTCTGAGGTGTACAGCCCTTGGTAGAAGGCCTTGAAGGTTTTGTTGATCTTTTCTGGTTCTGATTCTAGCGTGCATCTGGTATCCCTGATTTGTGTAATTTCTCTGGTGGCTGCCTGCTTTCTCAGCTGGTGTGCCAACAGGCAGCTGGCTTTGTCTCCGTGTTCGTATAGGGTCCCACGTGCCTGGCGGAGTTGGTGCACTGCTTTCCTGGTGGAGAGCAGGTCAAAGTTCCTTTGTAGCTCTTTCCTCTCCGCCAGGAGCTCTATGGTCGGGGCCTCGGAGGATTTACAGTCTAACCCTAACCCTAACTCCAGTATGGAGTCGACCAGCTGCTGCCTCGCCACCCTTTCCTCCCTAACTCTTTGCGCTTTGAAAGCGATGATTTCCCCTCTTAGTATGGCCTTTAGCGCTTCCCAGAACATGGAGGGTGAGACCTCCCCTTTCTGGATGTTCTCTGTGTACTCTGCAATGGCCCGTGATAACCTTTCGTTGAAGACCTTGTCCGCTAGTAGGGCGACGTCCAACCTCCATGTGGGGCGTTGGGCCCTGCCCGTCTCCAGCCTCACGTCCATGAAGTGTGGAGCATGGTCTGATATCACAATTGCGGAGTATTCCACCTTGTCTATCCCCGGAAGCACCATTTTCCCCACCACAAAGAAGTCAATTTTGGTGTATACGTTGTGTACTGGGGAGAAGAAGGAGAATTCCTTCTCCCCGGGTGGGTGAACCTCCAGGGGTCCACCGCTCCCATCTGCTTCATAAAGTGACTGAGTTCCCTTGCCATGCTTGAGGTTTTCCACGTTTTGGGGTTTGATCTGTCTGTCTTTGGGTCCTGTACACAGTTGAAGTCCCCCCCCATGATTAGTCGATGCGTCGCTATGTCAGGGATTTCTGCCATGGTCTTCTTGATGAAGCTTGTGTCATTGGGTGTGTACACGTTAACTAATACTACCGGTGCCCCATCCAGGGCCCCGCTGACCATGACATACTGTCCCCCTGGGTCCGTAGCCGTCTTTGTCGCCCTAAACATCGTCCTCTTGCCGATCAATATCGCCCCCCCCCCCCGGCCCTTGTTGCACAGCAGGAATGGTAGGTTTGTCCCACCCAGCCCTTTCTTACCCGCAGTCGGTCCTGCTCTCTCAGGTGTGTCTCTTGGAGGAAGACTATGTCGGCCCTCATTTCTTAGGTGGGTGAGGACTCTGGATCTCTTCACTGGGCCGTTGAGTCCCCTTACATTCCAGGTGACTATCCTGGTGGGGGGTTTCTGTCCCGTCGCTCCTGTGGGATTAACCATACTTACCTGGTGGACGCGCCCCTGCTCTCCGGGGTTTCCCTTTGTTAGGGGGCCGTCCAGGATGGCCGCTGTCACTGCTCTCTCCATGCGGTCGGGTCCCTGCGCTCCAGGGTTTCCCTTTGTCCCGGGGGCACCTGACATGGCCGCCCACTGTGCGTCTGCCATGCGGGTAGTCCCCTGCACTCTGGGGTCTCCCTTCGCCCAGAGATCGTACTGGTTGGGTGCTCGCAGCGAATCCTTGTTTCGAGCCCTTGGTTGTGGCACTTTGGAGCCCTATTCCTTTTCTAGCCTTGTTTGCCCCTCCTTCCCTGTGTCGCCCCTCCCCGGTCTCTCACTCCCTGCCCCCCCCCTTCCCGGTCCCTCCCCTTTCCCCCCTCTCCCTTGTACCCCTCCTTTGTCCCACTTTCCCCTGTTCCTGTCCCAGTTTGCTCTCCCGTCTCTGTTGAGTGGTCCCCCCACCCCCAGCCTGGCACCTTCCCCCTGTTGGGGGCCCGCTGCGGCCCTGCTTTGTTGCATTCCCCCGGCGCTAGCTTTCCTGCTAGTACGGCGGCTCCCCTCTCGGGAGTTACTGTCTCGCCTCTCCGCTGCCCGGCCTCTAGGGTTTTCTGCCCGCTCTTCCCCCATCCTACCCTGCACTCCTCTTGCTTGCTCTCCCTTCTCCGCTACTCTCGTTCCCTCATGCTGGGGCCTGGCCTCCCACCTGAAGCGGTCCCTCGGGCAGTGGTTTGTTCTTTGTTCAGGGTGGCGGGGGCGGGGGGGTCTGGCGTTGCCTCACCCCTCCCCTCCCCCCCGTCGGCGTGTTGTTGCCCCCTGCCAGGGGCCCCTCATTTCTACCTTCGCTGGTGGTTTTCCAGCCCGTGTTCCTCGACAAACTTGTTTGCTTCGGAAGGGGCTGTAAAGAAGTATTCTCTTTCTTGGTATGTGACCCAGAGTTTTGCTGGGTCGCCCATTGCCCCGTCTGCCTTTGGTCCCCCTTCTCCCTCTGCTTTGGGTCCCTTCTGGCATTCCCCCCCCCCTTTTTTTTTTCTTCCGTCCCCCCCCCTCTTATTTATTCATTTTTCATCTCCCCTCCCTTCACTCCTTTACCACTTTATTTTTCCTCTTTTATAAAATTCTTCTCAGGTGAACTTGTTTTGGATGAGAAACAAGAAAAGTGCAAAATTAATTTAAAATTTTTTTTAAAAGTTTGAAAGTTTTCTTTTCAGAGTTTTGGTTTTGCAGAGGTTCTTTTTTCCTTCCTTTTCCCTCACTCACCCAGGTCGAGAGAGAGGGAGAGTAGCTTCTGGTCCAGAGTCCCTCTTTGTTCCTGCCTCGTGGTGCTAGACGCCGGGGGAGGATGGTCGGTCGGTCCCCGCTTCGTTCCCTGCTTCGTTCCCTGCTGCTCGGTCTGGGCCGCCGCTCGTCGCACCCTACGCTCTCCTGCTGGGGGGGGGGTCGGTCGCTCCTCCAGTCCTTCCTCCCTGCAGGTTTGGCCCCCGCTTCGGTCCTGGCCGCTGCTTCGGTCCTGGCCACCGCTTGTCCTGCCCTGTGCTCTGCTGCCGTGCGTGTGGCGGGGGGGGGGGGGGGGGGCTGCTGCCAGATCGCTCCTCTCCCGAGGGCCCAGTTTCCCTGCTCCCGATTTCGCGGGAAACTTTAAAAGACCTTAAAAAAAAATTTAAGAATTCTTTTTTTTTTAATCCGGAGGCCCCCTGAAAAAGCCCCGACTTCGTGGAACTGCGGGAGCCATTTTGCTGGGACCGCTCCGCTCATGAACTCCACCAGAAGTTGACTATGGGCAATGATGACATGTCGTCTATCCCCACCCCCCACCCCCTGCGGACCGTTGTTGGCCGCCCTGGCGGGAGCCGCTCTTCTACATGTTGCACTGTGGGAGCTGGAGCAGGAACGTGCCAGGGATGCGGTGGAGGCTGCCGCAGAGGAGCGTGCCACAGAGAAACAAGTGGCAGCCGCCCAGGCTGGAGAGCCGCCCGCCCGACAGGACGAGGACGAAGAGGAGGAGGAGGAGGTGGTGATGCCACGGCGACGGAGGCGCCCGATGAGGCTCCGTGTGTACCGGCGCCACTCGTCGTACCAGGACCTCACGGACCGGGCATGCAGGAGGAGACTCAGGATGAGCCGGGAAACTGTCGGCCATATCTGCCACCTGATGGCACATCTGGCACCGCGTGGGACTGGGGGAGGACACCCTTTCCGGTGGCCGTCAAGGTTACGGTGGCCCTGAACGTCTATGCCATGGGGTCATTCCAGTCGCCAAGTGGGGGCCTGTCCGGCATCTCTCAGGCATCAGTGCACAAATGCATCCGTGCAGTGACCGACACCCTGTATGCCATCACGGACCGCTACATCCAGTTCCCTGTGGACCACGCCCACCAGGATGCCCGGGCATCGGGCTTTGCTGCTGTGGCCAGGATGCCCATGGTACAGGGGGCGATCGATGGGATGCAAGTCGCCATGCGGCCACCAGCGGATCACAGGGCTGTGTTCACGAATAGGAAGGGGACCTACTCCATGAACATCCAGGTGGCCTGTGACCACCGCATGAGGATCCTGCACGTCTGTGCCCGGTACCCGGGCAGTATGCATGACTCGTTCGTATTGGCCCAATCGTTCATCCCCGCCACGTTCGAGGGAACCTCTCCCCCGTCGGCTGAGGGGCTGGTTGCTGGGCGACAAGGGTTACCCATTGCGGTCGTGACTGATGACGCCTATACGGAGACCACAGACCGACGCGGAGAACCTCTACAACGATGTCCATGCAGCGACCAGAGGTGTGATCGAGAGATGCTTTGGGCTGCTGAAGATGTGCTTCTGGTGCCTGGACCTCTCTGGAGGGGCCCTCCAGTACCCGTTGGAAAGGGTCGGCTGCATCGTTGTGGTCAGCTGCGTCCTGAACGATATAGCCCAGCAGAGGGGCGATGTGCTGGAGGCAGTGGAGGGGAGGAGGGGGGGGGGGAGGGGGAGGAGCAACACGATGATGGGCAGGCCTCCCCAGATGAGGAGGATGGAGGCAATGTACAGGACAGACGGGCTGGACATGGACGGGAGGCTGCCCACTGTTACCGGCTGGGCCAGTGGGCACGGGACGGGTTGATAGCCGCACGGTTCACATACTAGGGGGGTGCGGGAATCGCCGAGTATGGGCATGGACAGCACAGTACTACACCAGCCTACCATTCTCACCCCACCCACCACCAACCGCCCTCACCCCACCCATCACCAACCGCCCTCACCCCACCCACCACCAACCGCCCTCACCCCACCCACCACCGCATCACCCGCATGCACAACACCCCTCCATTGCACATCCATCTGCGGCACAAAGGGCCAGGCTCACACGGTCGCCGGTGGAAGCGTGTCTATTGCAGGCTATGGAGGATGATGATGAGGATCTCCGGGCTCTACATCGTTAGGCAATGTCTGACCCATGGCCACAGTACCACCCTCCACCCGGACCGTCCCTGCATGCGGCCTTGTCACTACAGCACACGGTCCCGTCGTCTGCCCGGAAGAATGGCGAGGGCGACCCGGGGGAGGAGGGGGCACGCTCACCTGAGGACGACGTTCTATCACCCCTCACACACAGACTGGCGCTCACCTTAAACCACACCCCCGCACGCATTGGACAGAGCACAAAGGCAGCTTCTGTAGGTGTGGAAGTGATTTTAATGACAAACAGTTCATATACGTGCCCTAGCCCCTATAACTAGCCTGTACCCTGCACCCTTGCCAACTTACTCAGTGTGGCAGTCTGTGTAGAGATATTACGGTACCTAGTAGTGCTGAAACACCATTGGTGGATATTGTATGTTTCCCATTGGTCAAGCTGTTGGTAGCTCCACCCTGCAAGGCGGGGTATAAGAGCCCGTGCCACCCCAGCAGCCTTCTTTCTGTACCTAAGCTGCTGGAGGAAACATCTAGCTTATTAAAGCCTTCAGTTGGACTACAACCTTGCTTTAGTAGTCATTGATTGTGCATCAATTTAAGAAGCTAGATTTAAAAGGATGGAGCTCCGAATCAAGCCGGAGTGTCTGCAACTCAGCCCCCACACGGCAAACTCAGCGGCAACCTTCAAGCACTGGCTGGCGTGTTTTAACGGATATCTCGGAACGGCCGAAAACACACCCACGGGAGAACAGAAATTGCAAGTCCTGCACTCGAGGGTGAGCCCAGAAATTTACACACTCATCGAGGACGCGGACGACATCGATGCAGCAATGGAGCTGCGAAAAGGACATTATATTCGCCCGGTAAACCAGGTCTACGCCCGACATCTGCTAACGACGAGGCGACAAATCCCTGGGGAATCGCTGGAAGAATTCTACCGTGCGCTCCTGGTGTTGGGGAGAAACTGCAGCTTCCCGCAAGTTTCGGCGAGCGACCGCACAGAACTTTTGATCCGGGACGCTTTCGTTGCAGGTATGCTGTCCTCCCAAATCCGCCAGCGATTGCTGGAGAAAGACACCCTAGGCCTCAAGGAGGCACGGGCCCTTGCCGGCTCCCTGGATGTGGCCTCACGAAACACCTGCGCTTACATACCCGATTGCGCGGCAGCCCCCTGGGCAGCGTGGAACCCCCCCCCCCCCGCAGCCGACCCCGAGACATCTCCCATCCCCCCACAAGCTTGTGCTGCAAGACGGCCTGGCAACCCCGGGGGGCCCCGCTGCTATTTTTGCGGGCAGGCCAAGCATCCCCGGCAGCGCTGTCCGGCCCGCGCAGCCATCTGCAAGGGATGCGGTAAAAACGGCCACTTCGTGACGGTATGCCAGGCGCGGGCGGTCACTGCGGTCTCCGATGGCGAATGTGAACCGCCACCACAATCCTCTCCACAGTCCCCGTGCGGTCTGCGGGCGCCACCATCTTCCTCCTCCAGGGCCACGTGCGGCTTCCAGGTGCCGCCATCTTGTCCCGCGGACGCCACATACGATGGATGGGCGCCGCCATTTTGTGCACACCCAGCCATGTGCGACCAATGGGCGCCACCATCTTGAATGGACTCCGAGGACCCCAGCTTGGCTGACCACACACCGCCCGAAGAGAACATACAACTGTTGCCGCGATTGGTCTCGGTGACCCTGGACCAGTCCCGGCCTTGAACACTCTCAACTGCTACAACAACGGTACTAATCAACGGGCACAAGACGTCCTGCTTAAACGACTCTGGGAGCATGGAGAGCTTCATACACCCCGACACGGTAAGGCGCTGTTCTCTCCTCGTCCACCCCGTTAATCAAAAAATCTCCCTGGCCTCCGGTTCCCACTCAGTAGAGACAAAGGGGTTTTGTGTAGCAAACCTCACGGTCTAGGGAAGGGAGTTTAAAAATTACCGGCTCTACTTCCTTCCCCACCTCTGCACGGCCACACTCCTAGGGTTAGACTTCCAGTGCAACCTCCAAAGTCTAACTTTCAAATTCGGCGGCCCTATACCCCCTCTCACTGTCTGTGGCCTCGCGACCCTCAAGGTCGATCCGCCTTCCCTGTTTGCAAACCTCACCCCGAATTGCAAACCCATCGCCATTAGGAGCAGACGGTACAGTGCCCAGGATCGGATCCATATTTGGTCAGAGGTCCAAGGCTACTGAGGGAAGGAGTCATTGAAGCTAGCAACACTCCCTGGAGAGCTCAAGTAGTGGTGGTAAAGACTGGGGAGAAGCATAGGATGGTCATCGACTGCAGTCAGACCATCAACAGGTTTACGCAGCTGGATGCGTACCCTCTCCCCCGCATATCCGACCAGGTAAACAGGATCGCGTATTACAAGGATTTCTCCAGGTGGATCTTAAGTCCGCCTACCACCAGCTCCCCATCCGCACTAGTGACCGCAAATACACTGCCTTCGAGGAAGATCGGCGGCTCTACCACTTCTTAAGGGTTCCCTTCGGTGTCACTAACGAGGTCTCGGTCTTCCAGCGTGAGATGGACTGAATGGTTGACCGGTACGGTTCACGGGTAATATTCCCGTATCTCGATAATGACACCATCTGCGGCCACGACCAGCGGGACCACGACACCAACCTCCGAAAATTCCTCCAGACCGCAAAGATCCTTAACGTTAGTATAACAAGGATAAAGGCGTGTTTTGCACCGACCGCCTAGCAATCCTCGGCTGCGTAGTGCAAAATGGAGTTATAGGCCCCGACGCTGAACGCATGCGCCCCCTTATGGAGTTCCCCCTTCCTCACTGCTCCAAGGCTCTGAAGCGCTGCCTAGGTTTTTTTTCTTACTATGCCCAGTGGGTCCCAACTATGCGGAAAAGGCCCATCCCCTGATCCAATCCACAGTTTTTCCCCTGTCTATAGAGGCCCGCCAGGCCTTCAGCCGCATCAAAGCAGACATTGCAAAGGCCACGATGCACGCCATCGACGAGTCCCTCCCCTTCCAGGTCGAGAGCGACGCGTCCGACGTAGCTCTGTCGGCCACCCTCAACCAAGCGGGCAGACCCGTGGCCTTCTTCTCACGTACCCTCCATGCTTCCGAAATCCGCCACTCCTCAGTCGAAAAGGAGGCCCAGGCCATAGTAGAAGCTGTGTGACATTGGAGGCATTACCTGGCCGGCAGGAGATTCACTCTCCTCACTGACCAACGGTCGGTCGCTTTCATGTTGGATAATGCACAGCGGGGCAAGATAAAAAACGATAAGATCTTACGGTGGAGGATCGAACTCTCCACCTATAACTATGAGATCTTGTAATGTCCCGGGAAGCTAAACAAGCCTCCTGATGCCCTGTCCCGCGGCACATGTGCCAACGCATAAGTGGACCGCCTCCGAGCCCCCCACGAGGACCTCTGCCACCCTGGGGTCACTCGCTTTTTCCACTTTATCAAGACCCACAACCTGCCCTACACCATCGAGGAGGTCAGGACAGCCACCAGGAATTGTCAAATCTGCGCGGAGTGCAAACCGCATTTCTACAGGCCAGAGATAGCGCACCTGATAAAGGCTTCCCGTCCCTTTGAACGCCTCAGCATGGACTTCAAAGGCCCCCTCCCCTCCACCGACCGCAACACGTACTTCCTGAACGTGATTGACGAGTACTCCCGGTTCCCATTCGCCATCCTCTGCACCGACATGACCGCAACCACCGTCATCAAGGCCCTCCATAGCATTTTTGCACTGTTCGGGTTCCCCGCTTACATACATAGTGATAGGGGGTCCTCCTTTATGAGCGATGAACTGCGTCAATTCCTGCTCAGCAAGGGCATTGCCTCGAGCAGGACGACCACTTACAACCCCGGGGTAACGGACAGGTAGAGAGGGAGAACGGAACGGTCTGGAAGACCGTCCTACTGGCCCTACGGTCCAGGAATCTCCCAGTCTCCCGCTGGCAGGAAGTCCTCCCGGATGCCCTCCACTCCATCCGGTCACTGCTTTGTACCACGACCAACCAAACACCTCACAAACGACTCCTTGTCTTCCCCAGGAAGTCCTCCTCTGGGACCTCGCTCCCGACCTGGCTGGCAGCTCCTGGACCCATCCTGTTCTGAAAACACGTGCGGGCGCACAAGTCGGACCCGTTGGTCAAGAGGGTCCATTTTCTCCACGCTAACCCCCAGTACGCCTACGTGGCGTACCCCGATGGCCGACAAGATACGGTCTACCTACGAGACCTGGCGCCCGCCGGATCCCCAAGCACACCCCAGCCACCAGTCCCACCCTCCCTCCCACCGGTGCACCTTACAGCCGCCCCCTTCCCAGGAGGATCGGTTCTTCCGCCGGCCCCGTCTAGACCCCCCCCCCCCCCCCCCCCCCGCCCACCGACGCACCCCGCAGACGCTCCCTTCCCAGGTCAATCGGCTTCCCCACCAGCGCCGTCTAGGGGTGTTGAAGCTGCCACAGAAATCGAGGCCACGCTCCCGGAGTAACAGATGCCCGAGCCTCCACCGGCGTCACCACCAAAGCTTCGACGATCACAGAGGACGACCAGTGCCCCCCGATCGACTGATTGCTTCATCTTAAAGTGTATATAGTTAATTGTGAAATTGTAAATAGTTGCAACAATAAGACAAAACGCTGTACGGAGGTATTACGGTACCTCCATAACTATAACTTCTACCACGTTACCATGTTGTAATACCAAGCCACCAACCCCGCTGGACTCTTTTTTAACAGGGGGTGAATGTGGTAGGCTGTGTAGAGGTATTACGGTACCAAGTAATGCTGGAACACCATTGGTGGATATTGTATGTTTCCCATTGGTCAAGCTGTATGGTAGCTCCTCCCTGCAGGGCGGGGTATAAGAGCCCGTGCTGCCCCAGCAGCCTTCTTTCTGTCCCTGAGCTGCTGGGGGAAACATCTAGCTTATTAAAGCCTTCAGTTGGACTACAACCTCGCTTTAGTGGTCATTGATCGTGCATCACTCAGTGTCTAATTTGTTGGCCTTACGGTCCCTATGACTACGTCTAGGGGCTTTCCCAGACCATACAGCAGACCTGGAGGTGGACTCCTGTGATTCCTGTCCTGTGACTAGGGACCCCTTTGGCAGCCGTTTCCTGGGGCGGCCCGGCCTGGATGGGCCAGGTTGCGGCTCTGGCGACTGGAATGATAAGCTGCCGGCCTGTCCTGCTCGTTGCCCACCAGATGTACCTGGGATGGAAGGGGGGAGTCCGAGGTGTCACGGTGTTCCGGACCTCCCCTATAGGGGGACCCGCGACGGTCCCCAGTACCTCCTCCTCCCACAGTGTGCCCGATGGCCCCCGGGCCTCTACATGGGGTCGGAGGTGTGAACGGATCCAGCACTCGACGCACCCCCCGCACCTGGCACTGCCAGTCCAGGAGGCCCACCCTGGTATCAACAAGGGTCTGCGAGTTTGCAGCCATGGAGCTCAGGGAGTTGGCCATCCCTGTCTGTGTCTGGGCAACACCAGCCAGCACCTGGGCAATGTCGCCAATGCCCTCAGCAATGGCCTGCTGAGACTGAGCCATGGCCTGCTGAGACTGGGCCACGGCGTTGAGCGCCTCTGTGATCTGCTGCTTGCACTGGCTCATGGATGCCTGTGAGAGGGCAGCCATGTCCTTGGCAACAGACACCTGCACGGAAAGCCCCAGGCCTTGCATACTGCTCCCCATGTCTGACACCGTCGCCCCCATTGCCTCCTCCACCCCGGACGCCACCCGTGCGGTGTCGGCCTGGGTGGCACGCATGACCGGCACCACTCCCTGCTCCTGGACGCGGGTGGACTCCTCAACCTGCGTCTGCAGCTGCCGCAAGCCAGCCGTCACCCCGTTCGATCGTACCTGGGTCCGTGACTGCATTGGGCCTATGGGTGGGTGTGGTAACTCCAGGAACCCGGGACCCGTCGGGCGGCAGATTGTTGCTGGGGCCAGGCTGCCCTCCGACCGTCCGGCCCCTCGGCTGCTCCTACCTCCACCTGCTGTACCGGGACGGCTGTGTTGTGCGCACCAGTTAGTGTACCAGAAGCCTCATCGCTAAAGTGCCCAACCGAGGTGAGAGTCTCTGCGAGGAAGGAGGGTGTAGGAGACAGCAGTGGTGTAATGGTGTGCTCCTCATGTGACCTGAAGTCCGGGGTCCCCTGGAGTGGTGTGTCCTGTCCATCCGCCCTGGCACTGGGTGGGGGCATTGTATGCCTGACGCTCCGGGTCTATCCTGTCTTGTGGGTGCCCTGGCACTGGGTGGGGGCGTTGTATGCCTGACCGTCCGGCTCTATCCCTGTCTAGTGGGCGCCCTGGCACGTCCTGGGGGCAGTCGGCATCTGCACGGACGGGTGGGTCGACGTTTGGTCCTGCAATACACAATACAGCATGCATGGTTGGACACGCAGATGGGGAAGGGGGAGAGGGAAGGGGAGGGGGGAGGGTAGGAAGGGGGAGGGGGGGTGGTAGTACCAAGTATTGCGGTACCTGAGAGGCTGATGACCATTGGTTAGATCCAGGAGTCTACGATTGGCTGTATTACGTAGCTCCGCCCTGAAGGTGGGGTATAAGAGATGGTGCCGTCCCAGCAGCCTTCACTTTCTGTATCAAAGCTGCTGGGGAACAGGTTCTAGTAGATTAAAGCCTTCACTTATGAAATCACTTTGTCTTGAGTGTAATTGATTGCGCATCAGGGAGGAAGGGGGACAGGCAGTGGGGGGTCTCACTTGATGCTGCTCCCCCGACCTCTGCAACCGCAACCTCTCGGGACTGCCTGCAAAGTCCAGGGTCCTCTCTTCATCAACGGTGAGGGGGCGCAATTCAGGTGGACCCCCTCTGGTCCTCTCACGCTCCCGGTTGTTGTGAGCGCGGTTCTCCTGTGGGAGGGGGAGGGTGACAGAGAAAAAGGGCAACAGTGTTAGGCGGACATATACTTCATATACGTGCGGACTAGCGCTTGTGTGTATGTTGGCATAGGTTCAACCCCATCCTGCCAATGCAGCCTGCATGGGTGGCAGCCGGACCAACGCATGTTGGTTACAGGTAGGGCTGTGCCGCCCATCCTGGGGAGGCGGGAGGGGGGAATGGGGGGGGGGGGTGGAATGATGGGGGTTTGCTCACCCTGGCTGCCCAGACTAAGCCATTGCCCTTCGTGTGACACTGAATGCCTGTCCTGGCTGTTACGATCATGGCACTGACAGTCTCTGCCACCTCCCTCCACAGGCGCTGGCTGAGGTATGGTGCGACCCTGCGGCCGTGTCCGGGCTACAGGGCCTCCCTCCTCTGCTCTACTGCGTCCAGGAGTTCCTGGAACCTCGGCGCTACGTGGCAGGCGGCCATTTTGCCGGGTCTCCGGCGGTGGAGCCTTTTGTGCGTCAATGACGGTGCACGCGCCTGTAACAGGTGACGCCATCGCGATTGGTGTCACGCCACTGCCAGCCCCTTCCGGGTCGGAGATTTCCTGACATTCCGGGTGGCCCGACGCGGGAGTGGTTCGTGCCGCTCTTGGCGCCGGCGTCGGGCCATCCCGCCGATTGCAGGAGAATCCCGCCCGAGAATCTTGCACTATTAGTTCTTGCTGACTTTGGGTCCACTGCTGAAATCATTCATCTTTGCTCATGGCTCAACAGAAACAACAATTTGTGTTTATACAACATTTTTAATCGAATAAAATATTCCAAGGTGCTTGACAGAACATGGATTGCTATTTAATCCAAGTGACAGAGGCCTTACTCATTGATGCACGATCAATGACCACTAAAGCGAGGTTATAGTCGAACTGAAGACTTTAATAAGCTGGATGTTTCCCCCAGCAGCTCAGGTACAGAATGAAGACTGCTGGGGCGGCACGGGTCCTTATACCCCACCAAGCAGGGCGGAGCTATCATACATTCTAACCAATAGAAAGCATACAGTTTCCACCAATGGTGCTTTAGCCTATCAGGTCCGTAATACCTATAATACCACAGTCAAACCCCTGTTAAAAAAAGAGTCCGGCGGGGGTGGTGGCCTGAAACTACAAAACATGGCAACGCGGTATAATTAGTCATGGAGGTACCGTAATACCTCCGTACAGTGTTTAGTAACTATTTACAATTCTTTTTTTTTTTCTCTTCCCCTCCCTCTCCCCCTCCCCCCCTCTCTCCCTCCCTCTCTCCCCCTCCCTCTCTCTCCTCCACTCCCCCCTTCCCTCACTCCTCTCCCCTCTCCCTCACTCCCCCTCTCCTCACTCCCCCCTCTCCCTCACTCCCCCTCTCCCTCACTCCCCCCTCCCTCACTTCCCCCCTCTCCCTCACTCCCCCTCTCCCTCACTCCCCTCCCTCACTCCCCTCTCCCTCACTACCGCCTCTCCCTCACTCCGCCTCTCCCACACTCCGCCTCTCCCTCACTCCCTCTCCCTCACCTCCCCCTCTTCCCTCACTCCTCTCACTCTCCTCTCCTCACTCCCCCTCTCCCACACTCCCCCTCTCCCTCCACTCCTCCTCTCCCTCACTCCTCCTCTCCCTCACTCACCTCTCCCTCACTCCTCCCTCCTCCACTCCTCCTCGCACTCCTCACCCTCCCTCCCTCTCCCTCCCCTCCCCTCTCCCTCACTCCCTCTCCCTCACTACCCCCTCTCCTCACTCCCCTCTCCCCTCACTCCCCCTCTCCCTCACGCCCCCCACTCCCCTCACCTCCCCCTCTCCCTCACTCCCCCTCCCTTCTCCCTCACTCCCCCTCCCCCTCTCCCTCACTCTCCCCTCCCCCCTCTCCCTCACTCCCCCTCCCACACTCCCCCTCCCTCCCTCCCCCCTCTCCCTCACTCCCCCTCTTTCACTCCCCCCTCTCCCTCACCCCCCTCTCCCTCACTCCCCCTCTCCCTTCTCCCCCTCACCCCCCCCTCTCCCTCACTCCCCTCTGCTCCCCCTCTCCCTCACTCCCCCCTCTCCCTCACTCCCTCCTCTCCCTCACTCCCCCCTCTCCTTCACTCCCCTCCTCTCCCTCACTCCCCCCTCTCCCTCACCTCCCCTCCCCCCTCTCCCCCTCACTCCCCCCTCTCCCTCACTCCCCTCTGCTCCCCCTCTCCCTCACTCCCCCCTCTCCCTCACTCCCCCTCTCCCTCACTCCCCCCTCTCCCTCACTCCCCCTCTCCCTCACTCCCCCCTCTCCCTCACTCACTCCCCCCTCCCTCACCCCCCCTCCCTCACTCCCCCTCTCCCTCACTCCCCCTCTCCCTCACTCCCCTTCTCCCTCACTCCCCCTCTCCCTCACTCCCCCCCTCTCCCTCACTCCCCCTCTCCCTCGCTCCCCCTTTCCCTCACTCCCCCTCTCCCTCACTCCCCCTCTCCCTCACTCCCCCCTCTCCCTCACTCCCCCCTCTCCCTTACTCACTCCCCGCTCCCTCACCCCCCCTCTCCCTCACTCCCCCTTTCCCTCACTCCCCCCCCTCCCTCACTCACTCCCCCCTGCCTCACTCCCCCCTCTCCCTCACTCCCCCTCTCCCTCACTCCCCCTCTCCCTCACTCCCCCCTCTCCCTCACTCCCCCCTCTCCCTTACTCACTCCCCCCTCCCTCACCCCCCTCCCTCACTCCCACCCTCTCCCTCACTCCCCCCTCTCCTCACTCCCCCGTCTCCCTCACTCCCCTGTCTCCCTCACTCCACCTCTCCCTTCTCCCCCTCACTCCCCCCCTCCCTCACTCCCCTCTGCTCCCCCTCTCCCTCACTCCCCCCTCTCCCTCACTCCCCCCTCTCCCTCACTCCCCCCTCTCCTTCACTCCCCCTTCTCCTTCACTCCCCCCTCTCCCTCACTCCCCCCTCTCCCTCTCCCTCACCTCCCCTCTCCCCCCTCTCCCCCTCACTCCCCCCTCTCCCTCACTCCCCTCTGCTCCCCCTCTCCCTCACTCCCCCCTCTCCCTCACTCCCCCCTCTCCCTCACTCCCCCCTCTCCTTCACTCCCCCCCTCTCCCTCACTCCCCCCCCTCTCCTTCACTCCCCCCCTCTCCCTCACTCCCCCTCTCCCTCACTCCCCCCTCTCCCTCACTCCCCCCATTCCCTTACTCACTCCCCCCTCCCTCACCCCCCCTCCCTCACTCCTACCCTCTCCCTCACTCCCCCGTCTCCCTCACTCCCCTGTCTCCCTCACTCCCCCCCCCTCTCCCCCACTCCCCCCTCTCCCTAACTATTTACAATTCTGATAGCTATGTACATTTGATGGTTTATATTTACTGTTTACAATTAAAATGAATCAATCAGTCGATCAGGGGCCCTGGTCGTCCTTTGTGATCGTTGGAGCTTTGGTGGTGACTCCGGTGGAGGCTTGGGCGTCTGTGACTCCAGGAGCGTGGCTTCGATCTCCATGGAAGCTTTGGCACCCCTAGACGGCGCTGGTGGGGCAAACGGGTGACTTGGGAAGGGAGCGCCAACGGGGGGCGTCGGTGGGTGGGGGGCCTAGACGGGGCCGGCGGAAGGACCGATCCTCCTGTAAGGTGCTGTGGTGGAGGGGAGGGTGGAACTGGAGTCTGGGATGTGTGTGGGGTTCCGGCGGGCGCCAGGTCCCGTAGGGAGGCTGTATCTTGTCGGCCGTCGGGGTACGCCACGTAGGTGTACTGGGGGTTAACATGGAGCAGATGGACCCTCTCGACCAACGGGTCCGACTTGTGACCCCGCACGTGTTTTCGGAGCAGCATGGGTCCGGGTGCTGCCAGCCAGGTCAGGAGTGAGGTCCCAGAGGAGGACTTCCTGGGGAAGACAAGGAGACGTTCGTGGGGTGTCTGATTGGTGGTCGTATAAAGCAGTGACCGGATGGAGTGGAGGGCATCCGGGAGGACTTCTTGCCAGCGGGAGACTGGGAGGTTCCTGGACCATAGGGCCAGTAGGACGGTCTTTCAGACCGTTCCGTTCTCCCTCTCGACCTGTCCGTTACCCCGGGGGTTGTAACTGGTCATCCTGCTCGAGGCGATGCCCTTGCTGAGCAAGAATTGACGCAGTTCGTCGCTCATAAAGGAGGACCCCCTATCACTATGTATGTACGCGGGGAACCCGAACAGTGCAAAGATGCTATGGAGGGCCTTGATGACGGTGGTTGCGGTCATGTCGGGGCAGGGGATGGCGAATGGGAACCGGGAGTACCCGTCAATCCCTCCACTCGGTGGAGGGGAGGGGGCCTTTGAAGTCCATGCTGAGGCGTTCAAAGGGACGGGAAGCCTGGTGCGCTCTCTCTGGCCGGTAGAAGTGCGGTTTACACTCCGCGCAGATTTGGCAGTCACTGGTGGCAGTCCTGACCTCCTCGATGGAGTAGGGCAGGTTACGGGTCTTGACGAAATGGAAAAAGCGAGTGACCCCAGGGTGGCAGAGGTCCATGTGGAGGGCTCGGAGGCGGTCCACTTGTGCGGTGGCACATGTGCCGCGGGACAGGGCGTCAGGAGGGTCATTTAGCTTCCCGGGATGATACAAGATCTCGTAGTTGTAGGTGGAGATTTTGATCCTCCACCGCAAGATCTTGTCATTTTTTATCTTGCCCCGCTGTGCATTATCGAACATGAAAGCAACCGACCATTGTCCGTGAGGAGAGTGAATCTCCTGCCGGCCAGGTAATGCCTCCAATGTCGCACAGCTTCTACTATGGCCTGGGCCTGCTTTTCGACCGAGGAGTGGCGGATTTCAGAAGCATGGAGGGTACGGGAGAAGAAAGCCACAGGCCTGCCCGCTTGGTTGAGGGTGGCCGCCAGAGCTACGTCGGATACATCGCTCTCGACCTGGAAGGGGAGGGATTCGTCGGTGGCGCGCATCGTGGCCTTTGCAATGTCTGCTTTGATGCGGCTGAAGGCCTAGCGGGCCTCTATCGACAGGGGACAAACTGTGGGTTGGATCAGGGGACGGGCCTTGTCCGCATAGTTGGGGACCCACTGGGCGTAGTAGCTAAAAAACCCAAGGCAATGTTTCAGGGCCTTGGAGCAGTGAGGGAGGGGGAACTCCATAAGGGGGCACATGCGTTCAGGGTCGGGGCCCATAACTCCATTTCGCACTACGTAGCCGAGGATGGCTATGCGGTAGGTGCTAAACACGCATTTATCCTTGTTATACGTAAGGTTAAGGATTTTAGCAGTCTGGAGAAATTTTTGGAGTTTGGTGTCGTGGTCCTGCTGGTCGTGGCCGCAGATGGTGCCATTATCGAGATACGGGAATGTTGCCCGTAAACCGTACCGGACAACCATTCAGTCCATCTCGTGCTGGAAGACCGAGACCCAGTTAGCGACACCGAAGGGAACCCTTAAGAAGTGATCTGCCCATCTGCCTCGAAGGCAGTGTATTTGCGGTCACTAGTACTGATGGGGAGCTGGTGGTAGGCGGACTTGAGATCCACCGTGGAGAAGACCTTATAATGCGCAACCCTGTTTACCAGGTCGGATATGCGGGGGAGAGGGTACGCGTCCAGCTGCGTAAACCTGTTGATGGTCTGACTGTAGTCGATGACCATCCTATGCTTCGCCCCGGTGTTTACCACCACTACTTGAGCTCTCCAGGGGCTGTTACTGGCTTCAATGAACCCTTCCCTCAGTAGCCTTTGGACCTCTGACCTAATAAATATCCGGTCCTGGGCACTGTAGCGTCTGCTCCTGGTAGCGACGGGTTTGCAATCCGGGGTGAGGCTCACAAACAGGGAAGGCGGGTCGACCTTAAGGGTTGCAAGGCTGCAGACAGTAAGGGGGGGTTATAGGGCCACCGAATTTGAAGGTCAGACTTTGAAGGTTACACTGGAAGTCTAAACCCAGGAGTGCAGCCACGCAGAGGTGGAGAAGGATGTAGAGATGGAAATTTTTGAACTCCCTTCCCTGGACACAGGTTTGCTACACAAAACCCCTTTATCTCCACTGAGTGGGAACCGGAAGCCAGGGAGATTTTTGGATTAATGGGGTGGATGAGGAGGGAGCAGTGCCTTACCGTGTCAGGGTGTATGAAGCTCTCCGTGCTCACAGAGTCGATTAGGCAGGACGTCTCGTGCCCATTGATGAATACAGTCGTCGTAGCAGTTGAGCGTGTTCGAGGCCGAGACTGATCCAGAGTCACCGAGGCTAATCGCAGCAGTTGAGAGTTCTCTTCGGGCAGTGCGTGGTCAGCCGAGCTGGGGTCCTGAGGTTCATCCAAGATGGTGGCTCCCATTGGTCGCACATGGCTGGGGGTGCACAAAATGGCGGTGCTCATCCCTCCAACGTGGCGTCCGCGGAACAAGATGGCGGCGCCCGGGGTCCGCACGTGACCCTGGAATATGAAGATGGCTGTGACCGCTGGCCGCACAGGGCCAGTGGAGAAGTTTGTGGTTGCGGTCCGCATTCGCCGCCGGAAACCGCGGCAACCGCACGGGCCTGGCATACCCCCACGAAATGGTCCTTTTGCCATATCCTTTGCAGGTGGATGCGGGGCCGGGCAGCGCTGGCGGGGGTGCTTGGCCTGCCCGCAAAGGTTGCAGCGGGGCCCCTCAGGGTTGCCAGACCGCTTTGCAGCGCAGGCCCGTGGGGTAATGGGGGAAGTCTCGGGGTCGGCCGCGGAGGGGTTCCACGCTGCGTTTCTGGAGGCCACATCCAGGGAGCCTGCAAGGGCCCCTGCCTCCCTGAGACCCAGGGGGTCCTTTTGTTACAGACGCTGGCGGATTTGTGAAGGTAGCATACCTGCCACGAAAGGGTCCCGGACTAAGAGTTCCGTGTGTTCGCTCGCCGAAACCTGCGGGCAGCTGCAGCTTCTTCCCAACACCAGGAGTGCATGGTAGAATTCCTCCAGCGATTCCCCAGGGGTTTGTCGCCTTGTTGCAAGCAGGTGCCGGGCATAGACCTGGTTTACCGGGCCAATATAGTGTTCTTTTAGCAGCTCTATTGCTGCATCTAAGCCTTCCGCTTCCTCGATGAGGATGTAAATCTCCGGGCTCACCCTTGAGTGCAGGACGTGCAATTTCTGCTCTCCCGTGGGTGCGTTTTCGGCCGCCCCGAGATACCCTTTAAAGCACGCCAGCCAGTGCTTAAAGATTGCCGCTGAGTTCACCATGTGGAGGCTAAGTTGCAGGCACTCCGGCTTGATTCAGAGCTCCATCCTATCTTCTTAAAAAAACTAGCTTATTAAATTGATGCACGATCAATGACCACTAAAGCGAGGTTGTAGTCGAACTGAAGGCTTTAATAAGCTAGATGTTCTAATCCTGCGATGTGGTAACTTTTCTCTCTTCCACAGGTGGTGATGGGGGGAGGAGGGGAGGTGGAGGAGATGGGGCGTTGGCCATTGGGGGCGGGGCCAAGGGAGAAGCGCGGGCTTGGTTCCCGCGCTATGATAATCATGGCGGGAATAGAGAAGCAGGAAGGAGGGGTCGTCGCACGGTGCGAGCCGAGGTCACGGGGGGAAGCCGAGGTCGGCCAGAGTTTGCTGACTTCTGGGAGCAACATGGGGGGAGTAATTACGCTAGCGGGGGATCTAGCGGGGGGGGGGGGGGTGGGAGGGGGGAATTACTGGGTTGCTGCTGCTGGGGAGAGGGGGGAGCTGGTATGGGAGGGGATGGGCGGGGGGGCACCGCCTGGGGGAGATACAGCTGCGTGGGAACCGGGTGAGGAGCTGGAAAAAGGGGATGGCTAATCGACAAAGGGGGGGGGGTAGGAAGCCCCCCAACCCGGCTGATCACGTGGAACGTGAGAGGGCTGAACGGGCCGATAAAGAGGGCACGGGTACTCGCACACCTTAAGAAACTTAAGGCAGATGTGGTTATGTATTTCTACAAATACATAAAACAAAAAAGAGTGGCTAAGGTAAATATTGGTCCTTTAGAGGATGAGAAGGGAGATTTAATAATGGGAGATGAGGAAATGGCTGAGGAACTGAACAGGTTTTTTGGGTCGGTCTTCACAGTGGAAGACACAAATAACATGCCAGTGACTGATGGAAATGGGGCTGTAACAGGTGAGGACCTTGAGAGGATTGATATCACTAAGGAGGTAGTGATGGGCAAGCTAATGGGGCTAAGGGTAGACAAGTCTCCTGGCCCTGATGGAATGCATCCTAGAGTGCTAAAAGAGATGGCTAGGGAAATTGCAAATGCACTAGTGATAATTTACCAAAATTCACTAGACTCTGGGGTGGTCCCGGCGGATTGGAAATTAGCAAACGTGACACCACTGTTTAAAAAAGGAGGTAGGCAGAAAGTGGGTAATTATAGGCCAGTGAGCTTAACTTCGGTAGTAGGGAAGATGCTGGAATCTATCATCAAGGAAGAAATAGCGAGGCATCTGGATGGAAATTGTCCCATTGGACAGACGCAGCATGGGTTCATAAAGGGCAGGTCGTGCCTAACTAATTTAGTGGAATTATTTGAGGACATTAACAGTGCGGTAGATAACGGGGAGCCAATGGATGTGGTATATATGGATTTCCAGAAAGCCTTTGACAAGGTGCCACACAAAAGGTTGTTGCATAAGATAAAGATGCATGGCATTAAGGGGAAAGTAGGAGCATGGATAGAGGATTGGTTAATTAATAGAAAGCAAAGAGTGGGGATTAATGGGTGTTTCTCTGGTTGGCAATCAGTAGCTAGTGGTGTCCCTCAGGGATCAGTGTTGGGCCCACAACTGTTCACAATTTACATAGATGATTTGGAGTTGGGGACCAAGGGCAATGTGTCCAAGTTTGCAGACGACACTAAGATAAGTGGTAAAGCAAAAAGTGCAGAGGATACTGGAAGTCTGCAGAGGGATTTGGACAGGCTAAGTGAATGGGCTGGGGTCTGGCAGATGGAATACAATGTTGACAAATGTGAGGTTATCCATTTTGGTAAGAATAACGGCAAAAGGGATTATTATTTAAATGATAAAATATTAAAACATGCTGCTGTGCAGAGAGACCTTGGTGTGCTCATGCATGAGTCGCAGAAAGTTGGTTTTCAGGTGCAACAGGTGATTAAGAAGGCAAATGGAATTTTGTCCTTCATTGCTAGAGGGATGGAGTTTAAGACTAGGGAGGTTATGCTGCAATTGTATAAGGTGTTAGTGAGGCCACACCTGGAGTATTGTGTTCAGTTTTGGTCTCCTTACTTGAGAAAGGACGTACTGGCACTGGAGGGTGTGCAGAGGAGATTCACTAGGTTAATCCCAGAGCTGAAGGGGTTGGATTACGAGGAGAGGTTGAGTAGACTGGGACTGTACTCGTTGGAATTTAGAAGGATGAGGGGGGATCTTATAGAAACATATAAGATTATGAAGGGAATTGATAGGATAGATGTGGGCAGGTTGTTTCCACTGGCGGGTGAAAGCAGAACTAGGGGGCATAGCCTCAAAATAAGGGGAAGTAGATTTAGGACTGAGTTTAGGAGGAACTTCTTCACCCAAAGGGTTGTGAATCTATGGAATTCCTTGCCCAGTGAAGCAGTAGAGGCTCCTTCATTAAATGTTTTTAAGATAAAGATAGATACTTTTTTGAAGAATAAAGGGATTAAGGGTTATGGTGTTTGGGCCGGAAAGTGGAGCTGGGTCCACAAAAGATCAGCCATGATCTCATTGAATGGCGGAGCAGGCTCGAGGGGCCAGATGGCCTACTCCTGCTCCTAGTTCTTATGTTCTTATGTTACAGGAAACGCACCTGAAACTGAAAGACCAGGTTAGGCTACGCAAAGGATGGGTGGGGCAGGTGTTCCATTCGGGGCTAGATGCGAAAAACAGGGGGGTGGCTATATTAGTGGGGAAGCGGGTAATGTTCGAGGCAAAGACTATAGTGGCGGATAACGAGGGCAGATACGTGTTGGTGAGTGGCAAACTACAGGGGGAGACGGTGGTTTTGGTAAACGTATATGCCCCGAACTGGGATGATGCCAATTTTATGAGGCGGATGCTAGGACGCATTCCGGATCTAGAGATGGGAAAGCTGATAATGGGGGGAGATTTTAATACGGTGTTGGAACCAGGGCTGGATAGGTCGAAGTCCAGGACTGGAAGGAGGCCGGCAGCAGCCAAGGTACTTAAAGATTTTATGGAGCAGATGGGAGGTGTAGACCCGTGGAGATTTAGCAGACCTAGGAGTAAGGAGTTCTCGTTTTTCTCCTATGTCCATGAAGTCTACTCGCGAATAGACTTTTTTGTGCTGGGAAGGGCGTTGATCCCGAAGGTGAGGGGAACGGAGTATACAGCTATAGCCATTTCGGATCACGCTCCACACTGAGTAGACTTGGAGATAGGGGAGGAAACAGGAGGGCGCCCACCCTGGAGAATGGACATGGGACTAATGGCAGATGAGGGGGTGTGTCTAAGGGTGAGGGGGTGCATTGAAAAGTACTTGGAACTCAATGATATTGGGGAGGTCCAGGTGGGAGTGGTCTGGGAGGTGCTGAAGGCGGTGGTTAGAGGGGAGCTGATATCAATAAGGGCACATAAAGGGAAGCAGGAGAGTAAGGAACGGGAGCGGTTGCTGCAAGAACTTTTGAGGGTGGACAGACAATATGCGGAAGCACCGGAGGAGGGACTGTGCAGGGAAAGGCAAAGGCTACATGTAGAATTTGACTTGCTGACTACGGGCACTGCAGAGGCACAATGGAGGAAGGCACAGGGTGTACAGTACGAATATGGGGAGAAGGCGAGCAGGTTGCTGGCACACCAATTGAGGAAAAGGGGAGCAGCGAGGGAAATAGGGGGAGTGAGGGATGAGGAAGGAAAGATGGAGCGGGGAGCGGAGAGAGTGAATGGAGTGTTCAAGACATTTTATAAAAAATGATATGAAGCTCAACCCCCGGATGGGAGGGAGAGAATGATGGGCTTTTTGGATCGGCTGGAATTTCCCAAGGTGGAAGAGCAGGAAAGGGTGGGACTGGGAGCACAGATCGAGGTAGAAGAAGTGGTGAAAGGAATTAGGAGCATGCAGGCGGGAAAGGCCCCGGGACCGGATGGATTCCCAGTCGAATTCTATAGAAAATATGTGGACTTGCTCGCCCCGGTATTGACGAGGACCTTTAATGAGGCAAAGGAAAGGGGACAACTGCCCCCGACTATGTCTGAAGCAACGATATCGCTTCTCTTAAAGAAGGAAAAGGAACCGCTACAATGCGGGTCCTATAGACCTATTTCCCTCCTAAATGTAGATGCCAAGATTCTGGCCAAGGTAATGGCAATGAGAATAGAGGAATGTGTCCCGGGGGTGGTCCACGAGGACCAAACTGGGTTTGTGAAGGGGAGACAGCTGAACACGAATATACGGATGCTGTTAGGGGTAATTATGATGCCCCCACCAGAGGGGGAAACGGAGATAGTAGTGGTGATGGATGCCGAGAAAGCATTTGATAGAGTGGAGTGGGATTATTTGTGGGAGGTGTTGAGGAGATTTGGTTTTGGAGAGGGGTATGTTAGATGGGTGCAGCTGTTGTATAGGGCCCCGATGGCGAGCGTGGTCACGAATGGACGGGGATCTGCATATTTTCGGCTCCATAGAGGGACAAGGCAGGGATGCCCTCTGTCCCCATTATTGTTTGCACTGGCGATTGAGCCCCTGGCGATAGCATTGAGGGGTCCCAAGAAGTGGAGGGGAGTACTTAGAGGAGGAGAAGAACACCGGGTATCTTTGTATGCGGACGATTTGTTACTATATGTGGCAGACCCGGCGGAGGGGATGCCAGAAATAATGCGGATACTTGGGGAGTTTGGGGATTTTTCTGGGTATAAATTGAACATGGGGAAAAGTGAGTTGTTTGTGGTGCATCCAGGGGAGCAGAGTAGAGAAATAGAGGATCTACAGTTGAGGAAGGTAACAAGGGACTTTCGTTACCTCGGGATCCAGATAGCCAAGAATTGGGGCACATTGCATAGGTTAAATTTAACGCGGTTGGTGGAACAAATGGAGGAGGATTTCAAGAGATGGGATATGGTATCCCTGTCACTGGCAGGGAGGGTGCAGGCGGTTAAGATGGTGGTCCTCCCGAGATTCCTCTTTATGTTTCAGTGCCTCCCGGTGGTGATCACGAAGGCTTTTTTTAAAAGGATTGAAAAGAGCATCATGGGTTTTGTGTGGGCCGGGAAGACCCCGAGAGTGAGGAAGGGATTCTTTCAGCGTAGCAGGGATAGGGGGGGGGCTGGCACTACCGAGCCTAAGTGAGTATTATTGGGCCGCTAATATTTCAATGGTGAGTAAGTGGATGGGCGAGGAGGAGGGAGCGGCGTGGAAGAGATTAGAGAGGGCGTCCTGTAGGGGGGACTAGCCTACAGGCTATGGTGACAGCCCCATTGCCGTTCTCACCGAGGAACTACACCACAAGCCCGGTGGTGGTGGCTACACTGAAGATTTGGGGACAGTGGAGACGGCATAGGGGAAAGACTGGAGCCTTGGGGGGGGTCCCCGATAAGAAACAACCATAGGTTTGCCCCGGGGGGAATGGATGGGGGATATGGAATGTGGCAAAGAGCAGGAATAACGCAACTGAAAGATCTGTTTGTGGATGGGAAGTTCGCGAGTCTGGGAGCGCTGACCGAGAAATATGGGTTGCCCCAAGGGAATGCATTCAGGTATATGCAACTGAGGGCTTTTGCGAGGCAACAGGTGAGGGAATTCCCGCAGCTCCCGACACAAGAGGTGCAGGACAGAGTGATCTCAAAGACATGGGTGGGGGATGGTAAGGTGTCAGATATATATAGGGAAATGAGGGACGAAGGGGAGACTATGGTAGATGAACTAAAAGGGAAATGGGAAGAAGAGCTGGGGGAGGAGATCGAGGAGGGGCTGTGGGCAGATGCCCTAAGCAGGGTAAACTCGTCGTCCTCGTGTGCCAGGCTAAGCCTGATTCAGTTTAAGGTATTACACAGGGCGCATATGACTGGAGCACGGCTCAGCAAATTTTTTGGGGTGGAGGATAGGTGTGCGAGGTGCTCGAGAAGCCCAGCGAATCATACCCATATGTTTTGGTCATGCCCGGCACTACAGGGGTTTTGGATGGGGGTGACAAAGGTGCTTTCAAAAGTAGTGGGGGTCCGGGTCGAACCAAGCTGGGGGTTGGCTATATTTGGGGTTGCACAGGAGCCGGGAGTGCAGGAGGCGAGAGAGGCCGATGTTTTGGCCTTTGCGTCCCTAGTAGCCCGGCGCAGGATATTGCTAATGTGGAAAGAAGCCAAGCCCCCGGGGGTGGAAACCTGGATAAATGACATGGCAGGGTTTATAAAGCTAGAGCGGATTAAGTTCGTTCTAAGGGGGTCGGCTCAAGGGTTCACCAGGCGGTGGCAACCGTTCGTCGAATACCTCGCAGAAAGATAGATGGAATGGAAAAAAGAAGGCAGCAGCAGCAGCCCAGGATCGGGGGGTGGGGGTGGGGGGAAGGGTGGGGGGAGGGGGGGAGGAGGAACCAGAAGGACTCTCAGGGTTGTTACTATATACTGTATAATATGTATAGGTCGTTGCTACAGATAATTATATATTGGACTGTTAAATTATATTTTTGGAGAGTGTTACTTTTGATAAGGCAGTTGCCAATTAGGGTTAGTTTTCATTTTTGTTATTTATTATTTATTCATTTTCTGTTTATAAAATAGGTCATTGTTATTTGTGTTGTTATAATATTGTGTAAAGGATGCACAATGTACTGTGTTGGTTGACCAAAAATTTTCAATAAAATATTTTATTTAAAAAAAAATAAGCTAGATGTTTCCCCCAGCAGCTCAGGTACAGAATGAAGGCTGCTGGGGTGGCACGGGTTCTTATACCCTGCCTAGCAGGGCGGAGCTATCATACATTCTAACCAATAGAAAGCATACAGTTTCCACCAATAGTGCTTTAGCTTATCAGGTACCGTAATACCTATAATACCACACTCATTAGCTAGATAGGCGGTGAGAGATCTGCTAGGCCTCCTTTTGGAAAGGCCCAGCATGTTAAGTGCTACACAGGCAGTTAAATGGGCAGCAGCAAACCTTCCCTCGGCAATAACCCGACGTGGATGTCCCACGCCTTGAGAGCTGCTGGCCAATCACAAGTCTTCAGCTGTCCATTGCAGGCAGCAGCAGTGGGAGCAGTGCTGCCACCACCAAAGTACCCACCAGAGGCCCAGGATGAGGGACCCCACCGCAGGTGAGTGAGGGCAGGATGAGAGTCACCGGGTGGCCGTTGCAGGAAGAGGGGGGGATTGGTAGCAAGGGCAGGAGATTGTTGCACTAGCAGGACCTCCCTTCCCAATGCTAAATCCCTCAATCAGGCACTGAGTTCTTTTGAAAGAGTGGTTTTTGGGCTCCCTGTTTGGAGAGTCCCCGCCCACGGCTGGACAAAAGTGGCACGGAACTGCCAACTTAAAGGCCTCAATTGGCAGGGAGGAAGAAGGCTGCCCACAAGCCTTCCTTCCCCCAACTTAATCAGGGTATTGGTGCAGGATCCCCACCCGGCATCCTCCGCCCAATTCAGTGTCGCCCTTCCTCCAAATTCACCTCAGAGGAGGGCTTTAAAATCCGCCCATCATCAAACAAAATATGATAATGAGTAACACGAGGAGATATTTGAACAGATGACCAAAAGCATGGTCAAGATGGTAGATTCTTAAATAGTGTCTTAAAGGGGGAAAGTGAACTAGTGAGGCAAAGAGGTTTAGGGAGTTAGGAGCTGCCTTTTGACCTGTATTTTTGACAGCACCAGTGGGTGAGAATAAATCTGCTGATGTTCAAGAGGCCAGAATTAGAGGAGTGTAGATATCTCATAGGTTTGTAGGGCTGAAAGAGATTACAGAGGCAGGAAAGGTGAGACTATGGTAGGATTTGAAAATAAGAATGACAATTTTAAAATCGAGGCATTGAGGTTTAATTTAATTTTTAACGCATGAATATAAATCAACTAAAGCTATCCCATTTGTATCATCTGCGCTGGCACAGCCAGAATTGAATTATCGAACATTATCCCATGAATGAAATGAACAATCTATTACTTAAAGCAGAATGTGTGTGCTTTGGGATGTTGAAGTAGAGAAGAAAATCCATTTTAATCTAGGTCATTGGAGCAAATGCTAAAAATGTGGCTTTGCCATTGAGATGTTCTGCAGTGTCAATGTGGCATTGGAGTAATGAATTTCCAGCATTGGAATATACAGGCTTTTTCTGTTCTTGTTCTATGTTGAATGTTTTTACTGTTTTCAATGCACCACAGATATTCACAGAGGATGGTATTTCAACACTCATACATCACATCATCGACACATCAAGCAAGTTTTATAACAGTGAGTCACTGGCGGCAAAAATATCCCAACCCTCTGCCACCCATCTGTTGTCTTATTTATGACATGAAAATGAGCTTAATTGTCTTATTGATTTAAATGAATTGATGTTATCACTTCAGTGGAGGCAAAATGGTACCTGGTGTGATGAGTCATATTTCTCTGTTGCTTGGTCCCACTTGACATCCCATCTGTCATTTGTTGCGTTAAGATTGTTCACGAAAGAGAAGAATTACTGAATAGTCTATATTCACACTTTCCCTGCTGTTAATTTCCCATACTTTCTTTGAATCGCTCCTTCAGAGTACATCCCTTCGGTTTAATCATTTAATTATAGCCTTCAACAAAGAGAATATTTTGACTCAGAATATGTATTTGAAATAAACGTAACTCCCTGTCAGTATTTCAGATGCTTAAGGGAAGCTGGGTCAAATCACATGGTGTAGTGCAGAAGGGAGGGTTTTCCTACTGTAAAGCCAACCTTATCCAGGTCTTTGAACAGGTGGTCATTTCTATTTGCTGGAATTGGTTGACTGCTAACTACAGTCATGTCCTGGAAATTCTCCCCACTGTGCCCATTTACCAGGCTTTATTTGGACAACCAAAGCCGCAGTATGGCAGGCTGGAAGTGACTGCACATTTCTGGCTGCAAGTGCAACACCCGCTATATTGGATAATGACAAACAAGAGGTGTCATCTCCCACACTTGAATCATGCATTAGGTTCTTTATATAATTGAAGTAGGTAGAAATGATACTCAGGTGATGTATAAAGCAGGCTGCCAATGCACTCAATTTGTGCTAACATCTTCGTCCTCTTAACATCTTATGGATTGGTTCAATTTTTCCAGTATTTTGTATTTGTATAATTTGTTTCTTGTGTTATTCTACCTTCAACTAAATAAAATGATCTGAACACATGGTGCGTGCCTCTTGGAGTGAACAGACGATCAGGGTGGGCAATCCTTGCAATCTACAGTGAAAGGTAGTTGCTAATCACGTAGCTCATTGGTTCCTATTCACACCACAGATGAAGGTTCCAGGTAAAAACGGGAGCAGAGAGGGCTCTTTATGGAAACGGTGTTGCTGTGAATGTCCAGTTAATTTCACTAACAAATACTGGTGTCTATGTAACTTCCTTCCACTAACACCAATTAAAAATAAGCATCAAGTACAGAAAGTATAAAAAGGTAATAATTCCTCACTTCCACTGTGTGGTTTGAATCTTATGTCCAGCCTAAGATTACAACCTGTGTAGGTTCTGGCAGAGATACTCTTGACATTCAACCAAGAAACCACGAATTTGAGTCGCAGGACCCCTCTGTCTACTCAAATTTGCTCATCTCCATGGAAAGCTTAGTTTAGTTATTAGGCACTCCTCTCAGATATGGTGCCATATTGGAGTGACACAAGCCGCAAGGGGAACATAGACACTGTCACCATCTGACCTCCCAAACTTTAATCATTTCAATTTCAAAAGTGGCATTGGTGGCGTTCATGGAACCAGACTGCCTCCCTTCTCTCTCCCTGGCAGGTCTGCAAAGGAAGAAAATTGGCAGAATCTCACAGTTGGATATAGAAATATAAAATAAGTTTTGTTAACTCAGCATTATGTACTGTCCAAATGACAGGATAAACTTGTACTCTCAGAGAGAAGGGCAAAAAATTAAAATATAAATGAAATTGAATTGTCATTGAATTCCTGAACTGTTCACTAAGGTTATGTTGAGGAAAGTTTACAAACCTGAAAGATGTGCAGATTGGGTCACTGGATAAATTAAAATGTGATTTTCTTAGTTCTGGAATCCAATTTTGATTCCAAGTGGACAGGAAAACAAAAATCAGCTTTCTCTGGTGGTTTCAGTGAAATTAATTTGGGCAGTTTTGACCCCACCTCAATTCAGCACTAATTAGTTTATCCCCCTATAGAATTGCTCAAATAATCAGAGGACATCTCCCTAGAAAAGGGGAACGAAAGTCAATGATTGACGACCTCTGATTGCTATCAAATGCGTACCAGTGACTAATTCAATGGAATAGATTTTTTTTGCACAGCCGGGGTCTAAGATTCAAAGAAATCTAGAAGGTTGCCTCAGAATCTTAAGAAATCCGCAAGTAGAATTTCTGCCCATTGAAAATATAGAGAGCATATTCTCCCTCCCAGGAGGGACAGCCCATTTATCCAAGGACAGGAAGTAGCGGAATTTGCAGGGACCCAGATTTAGAAACATGAAAAGGATGCTCATTGGTACATTTAAAGTCTAATCAATGGAGCCAGAGTCCTGGAAAGTGGTCGGCAGTCCATTCCCTTTGCTGCAATTTGGTCCTTGATGGTTAGGTGTGTTAGGAAAAAAACAACTTTAAATGGAAAGGAATAATAAAACGAAATCAGGAAAAGAACCATTTTACAAGAGTGAATTTTATGTTTACTTTTAAAATATTCAAGAGTTGATGTGCAACATTGTTCCACGGTCATAGTTGTTAAAGGATCTCATTAAAATGGTGATAACGTGGCATTTTCTTTTCTTTTTTTAACAATTTCAGTAACATCCAAGATAATTAAAAACACAGCATATTTTCCTGGGGGCTTCATACAGGGACTCTTCTGCTGTATTTGGAGCCGTGGCCATAGGCACAGAAGGAGGCCATTCAATCCATTTGGAACAGTAGTGTTTGGAAAGAACTAATCAAGGATATTGCTTAGGTTATGTTGTGAAAAGATTACGAACCTGAAAGATGAGTACCGTTTTTGCAACAGCATCCTGAACACACTCGCCTTTCCATTTTGTAGCATTTCCCTTTGTTTTAGTTAATTTCCTTTCCTCGTGTACACTGGTTCAACCTCACTTATAGACAAGAATCTGACTTGGTTTCTTCTGCAATCATACTCACCCAAAAGCATTAGTCTGTTAAAAATGCTGTTACTTTATTGATTTTAGTCAAAAAGCTGATAATGGATTGAGTCTAGGTGGGAAGGCCAGTTTTGCTAAAGGTGCATTGAAAATGAACATTAGTAGATTAATGAACAAGGAACGACGTTCGATAACATATTTCGGGGCACATTTTACTGTCTTGATGTCAAAGTTACTTTGCACTCAGCCAAATCACACATAACGGACCTTGCATTATTTCCCGCTAGTTTAATTACATGTTCATAAGAAATCCCCATTTAGACTGCAGGTCTACTGGTGGGTGGCCACTCTTGGGTGAAAAATTATTGCGACCACTGCTCTTACAAGGAAGCAGCTGTTATTCAAAGCAAGAGTATCTTTATTGTAGGCCAATGAGGAGATGAATTTTCAGAGAATTTGGCTGCAGATTGGCTGCTCAAAACAGGTGAAGTTCTGAAACTATGGAACAGAAAACGTAGCCTTTTCTGAAGGGCTGCTCTGTGCAGATTGTGGCATGTCTTGAAAGCCAAAGAACTCTGCTTGCAATTCAAGGTGTTACTTAAGTTCTCTTTGGCATGCCACCATTAGCGACTATTAATATTCTGGTTTGGACGCATTGCTGAATTTCTTACAACAGTTGGTTTTCATTTGATTGCAAATCTTGTTATAAGATCACACAAGGCTTTTATAACATTTAGAAAGCAATGCATTTTCACTGCCTGACATCATTTTGACAGGGCCAGTAATTCTATATAACGTTTCTTGTAATATCAACAAATGTAAGATTTCAGTTGACAGTGAAATAAACAGAACTTCTCACCAACTTGCCAACACATTGCTTGGTTTGCAAGTCAAAGATGTTAACACTTACGGCTATTGGACACTGTGAGTGCTTCAGATTTTTATTCTTGTACCCACCCATGTATTTGCAGTCAATTGTTTTTGAAGATGTATTTACCCAGCCCTTCTTTTTTTGCTGTGTTTTCCTCAACTGTTTTTATCTCTTCACTTCCTCACCAGTTCCGGTCAAATGAGACAGCAGTCGATATTATGCAAGGCTTGAGCTCTTGAAACCAGACACAATGAGATACGCTATGCTGATCCAGAATGAATGGTCCATGGATTATCATACAGTGGGAATCTATTCTGGGCTCAGCTCTACAACTCTTGGTGGTGCAGATGAGATTCAGAGCACACAACATAGTTTTTTCACCTATCACTACCAGAGCAAAGGGTGTCGGAGCAACAAGTTATTTTGCCACCATGTTACTACTTTCAGAAAAAGAGTTTGTAGCTCAAATATACTCAGTGTTCTCAGAGAGGACCAGTTGTAATTGTAGGAGGGAAACGTATTATTGAGAAAATAGAGGTTCTATTCAAAGTAAGCGATTTGTGTGTTAATCCTTTATCTCCCATCAACAAATTGATCAGAATCACAAATTAACTGTGACAGTAAAGTCTTGTCAATTTTATAATATATTGCCCTGACATGGAATTATCAAATTTACTCCAGAGATTAATATGCTTGAGTGTTTTGTACATTTTAACTGGAATGGTTTGGAACCCTTTTCATTATTCCATTATCCCACACTCTCTTCTGATTTTAGAGTCTACATGTGATGCAAGCATTTACCTGTCCTACATCCCTCCCCACAGCCTTACCCTTCTGTCCTTTAAGGTATCCAAGAAGTGCAACCTGGCCAGGCAGTGGGGGAACAACAGGAAGTCACACTGTCACTCGACACGAGCTCAGATATGACTCTGTGCATATCTGATGACAAAGATGTGGGATCTGTACATGGTGAGACTTGAGGCAGGGTTTCGCCCCCAGTGGCACAGGTGCAGCCCATCAGATACGCACTTCCAATAGGGTATCCATCGGATGAACACTGATGGGTAAGCACATCAAAATGCTTGGTATAATGGCTGGCCTGCCACAAAACCGCCTGACATTGTCCAGGAATTTAGAGTAGTCTGGCACCACCTTGATACAGGGCTTTATATAGAAATTGGAATATATCCTTCTCAGCATGGAAGTGGTGGCCAACTCTGTTTACACACTTGCAAACACAAATCATGTGCAATGTTTGATGACCAATGTCGGTGCTTCCATTGCAACACAGGCAGGAGCCACCTATTGCGGCCTGAGTGCTGCAGTGCAAGTTCAGAGCGTTGAAATCATGGCTGTAGGATGCAGTGTGCAAAGGGACTTGCAGGCTCACGCAACATGTGTGGAGTTTGCAAATTCTCCCCATGTATGCGTGGGGTTCCTCCAGGTGCTCCAGTTTCCTCCCACAGTCTAAAGATGTGGAGGTTAGGTGGATTGACCATGCTAAATTGTCCCTTAATTGCGAGGATAAAGTGGCGTCACGAGGATAGGGTGGGTGGGAGCGGGGAGGAGGAGTACATTCAGCACTGTTGGGGTTCTATGGAAGCACTCCAGTAGTCTTTCACCCAAAAGATTACGAGGTCAGTTAAGACACCATCCCGGAAAAGTGGCAGTGGTTCTGTTGGACCTGCTGTCCCCAGCAGAATGACAGCATTCATCCTCCCTTCACTGCCGCTCCCCTTCCTTTAAAAAATTTTTTTTTTAGAGTACCCAATTATTTTTAGGGGCAATTTAGCGTGGCCAATCCACCTACCCTGGGGGCAAAACCCACGAAAACACGGGAGAATGTGCAAATTCCACACGAGCAGTGACCCAGTGCCGGGATCGAACCTGGGACCTCGGCGCCGTGAGGCAGCAATGCTAACCCACTGCGCCAACGTGCTGTCCCGCCACTCCCCTCCCTGTTGCCTGTTATACATCCAGACTGCTGACACCCATGCCAAAATGTAGTCTGCGGCCGGTTATTCTAGGTCAAGAGTTGCTCAAGGGCATCCTCCAAGGTCACCTTCAATCTATCCTACTGAAAGTCAGCAGCCTTTCACCAGTTATGCTGTAACCAGTCAGGCAGAACTGCATTGAAACACCAGGACAGACTTTAGACTAGGAAAACAGGCACTAAGGTAATGCACAAATTGAGTTTTTATGCAATATGACATGATTTCATATGTGAATTTGGTTTAAAATGTTTCTTTTGTGGTGACTTTTATTTTTGCATTGTGCTCAAATAGACCCAAAATAAGTCAGTAACACAGAGAAGGTAAGGTGGGCATTTACTGTTGAACAAGGTATTGGATTTGTGGTTGCTGGGATTACATTTTGAATGGGTTCTTCAGGCTGCCGACAAGTTGAGAGGTTGAAGAAGGAAAGTTTACCTTCCTATGTCTTGGTCACATTGGATGTTATTCTTGACTTTTTAAAGAGCTGTTTCGGGACTATGTCATGGGTGGAAACGTGACAGCAGAGGGGGTTTCAAGCATGGAGTTGCGGGAAAGATGGGAACATTTGGGATGCAACAACACATTCATGCACATTACAGGAAAAAGGATAGGATAGTAGTTTGCAAGGGCAGTGGGTTTAAGGTTGTATTTTGGGGAAAGGGCAGATTTTTTTTGGAAAATCTTTTTATTGGCTTTTCTCATATTTATAAACAGTTGTGTAAAAACATTGCATTTTTATTGCCTGCGCTAATTTACTTTATTTTACAGAGAGGTTTGTTTTGTCCTTCATTTAACTAATTCTATAATTCTATGTACATTTTGTTGCCACCTGGATCGGTCTATGATTCTCCCCCCCCCCCCCCCCCCCACTCCCCCCCCCCCCTGCCCCCCCCCATTGGCTTCAGTACCCTTCCTCTTCTCTTATGGTTCCCCCCCCCCCCCCTTCCCGGGTTGCGCAGTCCTTTGGTTCCTCATTTTATTTTCCTGGCTTACTCCTCGTTGCTGGCCTCGAACAGGTTTTGGAACAGGCCAACGAACTGCCCCGAAGTATCCAGGAAGTCTTCCTCTGACCCTCGGATGGCATACTTAATCTTGTCCAGGTGGAGAAATTCCAAGAAGTCAGCGAGCCAGTCTGCAGCTGTGGGTGGTGCTGCCGATCGCCAGCCGAGCAGGATTCTCCGGCGTGCGATTGGGGAAGCGAAAGCAAGGGCGTTGGCCCCCTTCCCCATGTGTAACTCTGGCTGCTCCGATACCCCGAGGATTGCCACTATTGGGCTTGGCTTCACCCTCACCCCCACAATCTTGGACATTGCCTCGGAGAAGGCTGTCCAGAACCCAGCAAGCTTGGGGCAAGCCCAAAACATGTGGGTGTGGTTGGCCAGGCCCCTCTGGCACCGCTCACATTTGTCCTCCACCTCCGGGAAGAACCTGCTCATTCGGGTTCTGATCAGGTGTGCTCTCTGCACCACATTGAGCTGCATTAGGCTTAGCCTTGCACAGGAGGAGGTGGAGTTCACCCTGCTCAGTGCTTTGCTCCAGAATCCCCATCCTACCTCGGTCCCCAGTTCGTCCTCCCATTTTTGTTTGGTCTCGTCCAGTGGTGTTCGAGCTCTGTCCAGTAGCTGTCCGTATATTTTCCCACATAGCCCCCCCTTCTCGCTGCTTGTGCCTATCAGGTCCTCTAGTAGTATGTTTACTAGGCTCCTGAGGTACCCTACTGTCTCTTTGCGGAGGAAGTGTTTTATTTGGAGGTGTCTCAATTCCCGTCCTTTTGCTAGTTTCCACTTCCTCGTCAGTTCGTCTGCTCCCTACATAGAAGTCCCCGACCGTCAGTGTGCCCCTGACCCGCCTCCAACCTTTGAAGGTGGTATCTGGCATGGTTGGGGAGAATCTGTGATTGCCGCAGATTGGGGCCATGGGGGACATTTTGGTTATCCCGAAGTGCTGTCTCAACTGGGTCCACGTTCTCAGCGTGGCCGCTATCACTGGGCTCGTTGTGTATCTTGTTGAGGGGGATGGGAGTGCTGTTGTAACCAGGGTCCAGGAGGTTGTTCCTTAACAGGATGCCTCCTCCATTTGTACCCAATCTGTGTCATGCTCTTGTACACGTCACCTCACTTTTGGAAACGGCAGATTTAAAGGAGAGAGGGCAACACCTGAAGATTGAGAATCATTTACAAATATTGGCCAACATAGAGGGCAGGACAGGAAGTCAAGTGACCAGCAGTTTAATGAGAACAGGATCAAGTGAATAGGTGGTCCTGAGAAGGCATGAGGGGAGTTAGGAGCGAAACTAGAAAAAGGTACAACTTCAGAAATAGCGCAGCATTGAAGGAAGTTCAGCCAGCTGGGCTAGGAAGGGAAGAAGACAAAAGGGGTGGCTGATCAAATTGTTCCAATCTTAGTGACAAAGAGATTCATGAGACTAGAGGTGAGGGTGGAGGACAGTGGGGAAAGGGGATTGCAAAAACTGTTTGTGAGAGAAAATAAACCAAGGGTAATATTTACTTCCCAGGATGATCCTGGGCAGTGAATTGTTTTTGCAGTTTTAGCAGACGAGACTAGAAACTGATCATGTTGTAAGTGATCAAGTCAGATTTGGCAGTGGATTTCAAAACCACTTCTCTTCCATATCCCTGGGGCTTAAGGGAGTGGAGGTGAGGGCTGTACCACGAGGAATGATCAGGGTAAGAGAGAGTAATAGCTTTATTCGGGGGCAAGGACAGTGTTTTGCAAACTTTTTTTCCATGTTCCCATTTCTACCAGCCGGCCAACCTTTGGGACCCACGCCGGCCAACCTTCACAGCCCACGCCGGCCAACGTTCACGGCCCACCATTTTCTCTTACCTTTAGTGCGAGTGGTGAGCCTGCGTGGTCCTCACAATCTCACTCCAATCAGGTTCACAGGAGGAGAGGGCTGTGTGCATATCGGGTACAGGATTCAGCAGGTTCCTTTGTGCCGTCTTCATCTATGCGAGGATGGAAAATCCAACCTCGCACATGTAGGTCGTTGTGAAGGGCAAAAGCAACAAAATGCTTGTGTTGCTCAGCTCCGGATACTCCTCAGAGACACTACTCCAGAATACTGCCAGCCTCTTTGACTTGTGCCGTGTTTATAATCTGCTGTCACAGCTGAGGTGCAGCAGCTCAGTTTCTTCATTTGGAATCAGCTGCAAGTTAAGAACTGATTCTGGGGTCTGTTGTTGAAAACTCACCACTATTCTTAGAAGTCCCCTATACCAAAAAGTGCCGACATTCTAAATGGTGAACAGGGATTCTCACTCCCTGACTCCGATGCAGGCTTCAGTGGGTGCTATTCAGGTCAAACTATATTTTCACGTTATCCCCTGGTATAATCCATACCTTCACCGACGATTTCATCTACTTACCACTTAGTAGCATCGATCCTGGGTCCCGCATTGCTAAGTAAGTAAAGTAGACTTTGGAATAACCACTATTTCAGGTTAAATTAAGTTATTTTATTATTATATTTTTTCTTTTAAAAGCTGCAATTACTTTCTTTACAGAAAGAAAAAAGATCTTGCTTCTGGATCCTTCTGATTGGTTGAAGGGATCTTCAGGCCCAATTTGACAATCAATCTTCTTTAAAGTCTGGTCTTCTTTAGATGTATTCGCTGGTTAGCTCGGTTATTGAGTCCTATCTCTCCCATGTACCGAGCTATGAGAGCTGGCTCTGCTGGCTATCTCTGAGCTGACTCTGAGCTGACTCTGCCTACTCTTTAAATTCTAGTCTTACTTAGATGTATTAGCTATTTTAGCTCGGCTGCTATGTCCTATCTTTCCCATGACCAAGCTGACTGTAATCTGACTCTGAGCTGCTTGTTCTTTCTCTGCTTCTCTGCCTCTCTGTCTCTGAGTTCTGATTCTGGTCTGATCTCTGGGTTTATATTCTTCTAACAGTTATTATGTTTTTATGACTTGATTGTAAAGTAACTTATTTTCTTTGATTGTAAAAAGTATCTTTGATCTAAACATTCTAATACAACATAGATCTGATTACATTGTGTCCTTTGGAATGTTCAAAGTTCCCTTGTGATATTCAAAAATGCTTTGGTTTCAAGAGGTGTTACTTTTAATTCCTGTGATTTCTATAGTTTTATTTTCCAATTGTGTCCTCAGCTCATTATTTTGACTTTGATTTTGGCTTTAAATTATGTTTCTCGTAGATTGATAGTCTCCAGTTTTCTTTAATTTACCTGGTATTAGCAAAATTTCACACCTAGAATTGTCATCAAATTCAACTGAACCTCATCCTTTCTTTTCCAGCTGCTTACTAAGATAGTTACTTTCAATGAAGGTGTGAGCCATTGTTTTTGGCTTCATTCAAAATCCTGTGTGTTTACTAATAGGCCTGCTTGATCAAGGATATTTGCATTTTACAATCCTGCTCTTTGCAGCTGCTGTTAACCCTTTGTGGGATCTTTCCCTGTATTCTCTCATGTTTCTCTCAGACCAGATATTGCCAGACTTCCATGTTTCAAATGACACATCTTTCCATATTATCAATTACAGGTCTGAAACTCAAAGGGATTTTTCACCCACCAATTCTCTCTCAAAATCTTAAACTTCTCCTCTGGAAAGTAGCAACCAAAATTGTTGATCAGCCAGATACAACTGAATAAGGTTTGCCAGCCTATTTACAGTTTCCTGACTAATGCTGTTTTCTTTGATGTATCGAAGCAGTTTGGTAAACATGTAGCAATTTTGGCTTTGCACTCACAATTGCCAAACTTTCAATGTCTTTTGGAAAGCTTCGATTTCTTCACAGTGCCGAAAGCAATCATCATCCTTCCCTTGCAATTTGAGGTTCAGTTCATTTAGAATTGAAAAGGTGTCTGCAAGGTAAGACATTGTTAGCATCCAAGTTTAATCAGCAAACGAATCAGCCAGAGAGGACAATTTCTCGAGGAGCGAAGTGTGGATTTTGTACCTCAGTTCGTAAACTCTGAGTAGCACCCGACCCTTTGACAGCCAACGTACCTCTGTGTGGAACAATAAATGTGTGTGCTCAGCCCCCATATCGGAACACCGTGTCAAAAAGCCTGATATTGAGTGGGCTGCGTTTAATGAAATTCACAACTTTCACAATTCCTTTCAATACCGCTTCAAAATCGGATGGAATTCCTTTCGATGCCAGTGCCTCACGGTGAATAAAACAATGATTCAAAACAATGTCCTGACCAGCTATGTCCTTAATCCTTACTATAATTCCGCTGTTTTTCCCAGTCATGTTGGCTGCTCCATCGCTTGTGATTTCTCTGCAACGATCCTAGTCGAGCCTACACTTTCCAACCACAAAACCATTCAACGTTTCAAAAATCTCTGCGGCAGTTATGTGGGTTGGTAAAGTTAGGTCCCGCTGCAAATCTTCAACAAATGCATTGCGCCAAAGATACCTAACAAGGTTGCACAATCTGAAACATCTGGGGTGGGATTCTCCGACCCCCTGCCGGGCTGGAGAATCGGCGGGGGGCAGCGTGAATCCCGCCCCCGCCGGCTGCCGAGTTCTCCGGCCGCGGGTTTTGGTGGGGGCGGGAATCGGGCCGCGCCGGTGGCCGGCCGCAGGCAGCGCCCCCCCCCCCCGCCGATTCTCCAGCCCGCGATGGGCCGAGCGGCCGCCCGTTTTAGGCTGGTCGCGCCGGTGTAAATTAGACCAGGTACTTACCGGCGGGAGCTGGCTCTGCGGGCGTCCTCCGGGGTCCGTGGGGTGGCGCGGGAGGATCTGGCCCCGGGAGGTGCCCCCAGGGTTGCCTGGCCCGCGATCGGGGCTCACCGATCCGCGGGCGAGTCTGTGCCGTGGGGGCATTCTTTCCCTCCGCACTGGCTGCTGTGAACCTCCGACATGACCTGCGCGAAGACGAACCTCTCTGCACATGCGCTGGGATGATGCCAGCACACGCTGGCGCTCCCACGCATACGCCAACTCGCGCCAGCCGGCGGAGCCCCGTCGGGTAGGAGAGAATCCCACCCCTGTACTTTCATCCAGTTGTATTGAGAACTCCTGCGCTGATTTTAAACGAGAAATAGGCTGGGCTTCTAAATTCTCAGCAACATCACAAATTCGGCGAGCCACTATGTTATTACTGAGTAAAATGCATTTCACTTTTTCAACGAATCTCTCATCTATGACCGTATGAAGTATATCTAATGCTGCAGTGAGAATTAATCTCTCTGCTACAGTGTGGGGCATTTTCTCTTTAGCTACACGGTAAGCTATCATCTAAGGCTAATTATATTTTGTCGTTCAATGTAACATTTCTGCTGAGGACATCAGCTGACAATTTAAGTTCTCATTGCGTCCTTGAAAAAATCAAGAGGTTTGTCCTCGAAATCGCCATGCTTAGTCTTCAAACGCCTTTGAAGTTTTGAGGGTCTTAAACTTTCATTTGCCAGCACTTCCCTGCAGATAACACACATGGGCTTGGCATCCTGATTTGCATTGGCACAATTAATAAACCCATACCTTTAAAAAATTGTCTTTATACTGCTTTGTGCCTGATTTCAGCTTCTTCTTAATGGGCTGTTCAGCAGAGACCCTGGAGCTCACACCAGCACTGCTTTGTCCTGCTGTGGATCCTCCTGAGTCACTCACTCCAGCCGGTTTATTGTGAGATCCTGGCCTGTTTGTGTTTCTGACCCTCTCTCTTATAACAAAACGATCCATTTTAAATTTTACTTGTTTGCTGCTGACAAAATGGAGGAATCTCAATCGCGCCCAAAGCATGTGATGTCAGCACTCGAAGAGCGTGACCTGCTCTCTGCCTCGCTTCAGGCAGGAAGATTACAATGTATTTAAAAATATATCTTTTCATGTGTCAGCGCGCTGATGTCAGGAGGAGGTGGTACTTCTCGTTGGGTTCTGCACATGTGCAGTGCACCCGCATTTTTTTATCTGGTCGCGGCCGTCATTTTCAAAGCTATTGGCAGCTGGCATTGTTAAAAGCTGGCTGCTGCGGCTGTTGTGCATGAATTCGAAAGATCGGGAAGGCCGCGATGGACAGCTCCGTGACCCTCCCGACACCCACCCACGACCTAACCGCAGGTTGCGACCCCCACTTTGAAAATGCCTGGGCTAGGACATCAAAAGGAGCGGTGAGGGTGTGGTCAGATAAATCAGTGACTGCAGTTGTAGCAAATGCAGGGCCAAAGGCTAGACAGATGGGATTTTGAAAGTGCAGTTGTAAATGGGGGGTGTTTTTTTTCCAGGAACAGATAAAGAAGGAGGTAAGGTTGAGATGTGGAAAGGCCAGGGATGTGGGTGGTGAACGATACAAGGAAGCGATCAGAGATAGCCTTATCTGTGATTGAACTATGGGGATAGCAAGACCATGAGAAATGGCAAGGTCAAAGAGTGGGATGTGAATATATGTTGGGGAGTTTACATGGGGGAGAGACGTAGGGAGGATAAGAGAGCAGTGAACTCAAGTGGAGAGAGAACATGATGAGTTGAAATGAAGGTTGGAATCACCGAAGATGTATAGTTGTTTGGTGCAGGGGCTGAGAGAAGAAGGCAGTAAAGGCAATTATATCGCTCTGGTGTCCACACTGCCTGGGCCCCTTCTTATAGGGCCCTGAGCATTCTCTCTATTAGTCGGGGTTTGCGCGCTCCTGCTCGGTTGGTCCCAAGTTGGTCACGTGAAACACAGCCAGCGCATTAAAGGGTCCATCCTACCACACCCTCCCCAATTAAGTCCATCATTGTATTTTACAACATAAGCTATATACAAGGTCAAGAGACATAAGAGATATGGGTTCATCACTGATAGAGTCAGTCTGTCAGGGAATCTTCGAGTCCTAGCAGACCTCCTTAGTTCTCCAACCAGTTCCATCATCTCCAGGGTAGTCTTATTGTCGGCAGAAGATGACGGTTCAGAAGACTCCACCTCTTCTGAAAGGCTGCTCACCTCACTGGATTGCTGGCAGGACGGACTCTGAAATTCCCGGCTCCTTCCGCTTTGGAACAGCCTCAGGAGTGCTGGTGGCATTAATTGGGCCCATCTGTATTGGAATGGGAGTTACCGTCCCCCGGCTCCTCAAATGATCGATATGCTTCCACACAATCCTGCCATTGACATTTAGCTCATATAATACGGGTCCAGAGTGGACCCGAGGTGAAATTTCAAACTAGAACCAGGTCACTCATTGACATGATCTGTCATCCTTTTGTGAAGTATGTTGCTTTTTCTGGGAGGCCTGATGTGTCTCCACCCTCCCCGCAAAATTTGGAAAAATAAAGTCCAAACGAGTTCTGAGGTGATGGCCCATTAGCAATTCAGTCGGTTTGATCCCTGTGATGGAATGCAGGGTCGTGTTGTTGGACAACAGAAAATTGGCCAGCCGATGGCACAATAACTGGTTTGGTTGCTTCCTCAAATCATTTTTAAAAGTCTGTATGGCCCTTTCCACCAACCCGTTAGATCCAGGGACCATCCTGCCGAACTCCATTTGTCTGAACAAAGTGTTGCAAATCAGCCCCAGTAAAACAGGCGCCATTTTTGGACACAATGGTTTCTGGTAGGCTGTGTATGGTGAAAGCTTTGCGTTAGGCATCCACAGTAGCCGTCAAGGTTGTAGTTCTTATCTCTTGTATAGATCGCCATTTAGAGTGAGTGTCCACCAAGACAAGAAACATCCTGCCCAAGAAAGGGCCTGCAGTCGCCATACGGTCTGGTCCATGGGCGACCCAGCAACTCCCAGGGTTGGAGATTGACCGAAGGAGGTATCGATTGTTGATTCTGATGCATTGGCGGGTATCACTTTATCGATTCCCGGCCACCAGATATAACTGCGAGCCAGCATCTTAATTTTTAATTGGCCCGGATAGGCTCTGTGTAATTCTTGTAAGAAAGGTTCCCTCGCTGGAGGTAGAATGATGACTCAAGAGCCCCACAATATTATTCCATCCTTGCAGGTCAAGTTGGGCCTCAACTGTTGAGACTTCTTGTAGTGCTAAACTGTTTGTATCATCTGTTTCGCATTGGATAATACTGGATTTCTCTGAGCCAAATTTTATATGTGCCTGGAAGACACCAGCAAGGTGTCCACGAAGTTCAGCGCCAAGATAATTTCTAGGTGTACCGGCGGTGGCGCCAAGTTGTTTGGCAAGGGGAAGTGACTCAACGTATCTGCATTGGAGATTTGGGTGCTAGACCTGTGTTGGAATGTATTGTTGTAGACTACAAGCAGCAAGGCCCAATGATGCACCATGGCAGAGACAATTGTGCGTATTGGCTTGTCCTCTCACAAAAAGCCTAATAGCGGCGTATGGTCGATTATTATCATGAATCAATGTTCATAAACATATTGCTGGAACTTTTTAACACCACAGATGACAGCTAGTGCCTCCTTTTTGACCATAATTTAGCTCAGCTCCTGAGCGAGTCCTTGGGGCAAGGGCAATTGGCCATTCTGATCCTTCCTTCAGCCTTTAGGATAGAACTGCCCCTATCCCATATGACGATATGTGAGAACGGGTGGAAATGAACTACAAGGGCAACAGATGCCTGCCCCATTGTCTCTGGAAGTGGCCTCTACCCCCCTCCCGCCCTTGCTACCGCGTCCTTAAACATCTCCAACAACAGCAATGCCAGCCTGTCCGCAAACTTCTTCCAAAATTCCACCGGGAACCTATCCTGCCCCGGTGCCTTACCCGCTTGCATTTTTCCCATTGCCGTCTGAACCTCTTCCACCATCACCGACTCCTCTAACCCTGTCCTATTCTCCTCTTCCATCGTGGGACACTCCAACCCCTCCAAAAACTCCCTCATATCCGTCTCGGCCTCCAGGGGCTTCATCCTATGCAGCTTCTTATATAATTCCTCAAATGTTCTATTCACCTGCTCAGACGCAGTCACCAGCCCCCTCATCCCATCCCAAACCTGAACAATCTCCCGGGAAGCTGCCTGCCATCTAAGCTGGCCAGCCAACAAGAACTGTCATGGGTCCGCTCATGGGTCATCTCTTTCGTGAATGCCGCCAATACTTTTGCTCCCCCCAGAGGGGGGTCCTCCACTTTGGCTCTCAGTCTGTTATTACTGTCCTCCATCTTCAACAGCTCCACTTCCAGTGAGGCAGCATGGTAGCATAGTGGTTAGCACAATTGCTTCACTGCTCCAGGGTTCCAAGTTCGATTCCCGGCTTGGGTCACTGCCTGTGTGGAGTCTGCAAGTTCTCCCCGTGTGTGCGTGGGTTTCCTACGGGTGCTCCGGCTTCCTCCCACAGTCCAAAGATGTGCAGGTTAGGTGGATTGGCCATGCTAAATTGACCTTAGTGTCCAAAATTGTCCTTCGTGTTGGGTGGGGTTATTGGGTTTTGGGGATAGAGTGGAGGTGTGGGTTTGGGTAGGGTGCTCTTTCCAAGAGCCGGTGCAGACCTGATGGGCCGAATGGCCTCCTTCTGCACTGTAAATTCTATGATTCTATGAGGCGAGCTGGTCACTGCGCCACAACAGTGCCTCCTCCATTCCCTTAAACACCTCATCATGCTCTCGCACCATCTCCAACATCTTTCCAAGAGCCTCTTTAATTGGGGACGGGGCACCTTCCACCGACTGTTTAAGAGATCCCATCATCTCTTTTCCATGCCACTCGAAATGCTTGACAAATTGCCACTCAAGCTCCACCACCTCACCTCGGTCAGTGTACCATAATGGGTGCAGCCCCACTGGTAAGCTTGTTCCCGCCATCTTTTCTCCCACAGATCTCTGCACTGTGCCCAAGCCTGCTGGGGGACGAGCGCTCTTTCCATTTCTTGATGCGTTCGTTCGTTGGGATTTCAACATCCTCGAATACCACAACTTTACTGGAGACAGTTCAAATGAAAGATCCCCCAAAAACTGGGTGAAGAGGGCCAAAAAACCGAGAACTCTTATCGGGAGCCACCATCATGCAACCTTCACCTACATTTCACCACCGGAAGGCCCAGAACAGAACGTTGGTGGAAAGGTTGGAGGACACCATAAAATCCAAATGCAGCAGAGGATTGTCTGCCAGTCCTGTGAGAGGGGGAGGGCTTGGGGGAGGGGGGTGGTTTATGGGTGTGAGGTGGTGGTGAAATTCTGGTCAAGAACAGACTGGAGCTGACAAACCAATAGAACCAGTGACCAGACACAGCCTCAGCAGGAGATTGAAGTCTTTCAATCAACACCCTGGTGGGGAAAGACATCAAAAAGCTATGTATAGTCGCCACAGTCCCAGGAGACCATATTACTGGTCGGAAGTTACTCTGATCTATTACTGAGCGGAAGTGACTGTGATCTTTTATTGGGAGGGAGTGACTGTGATCTATTATTGGGAAGAGATGATTGTGAACAATTACCAGGAGCAATGGAATATGACCCATTACCGAGGCGATTTGACTGTGATCCATTACTAAGAGGTTGTGGCTGTGATCCATTACTGAGAGGATGTGACTGTGATCCATTACTGAGAGAATGTGACAGTGATCCAATAACAAGAGGATGTGACTCTGATCCATTACTGAGAGAATGTGATTGTGATCCATTAATGAGACGATGTGACTGTGAACCATTCCCGAGAGGATTTGAATGTGATCCATTACTGAGAGGATGTGGCTGTGATCCATTACCCAGAGGATGTGACTGTGATCGATTACTGAGAGGATGTGACTGTGAACCATTCCTGAGAGGATTTGACTGTGATCCATTACTGAGAGGATGTGGCTGTGATCCATTACCCAGAGGATGTGACTGTGATCGATTACTGAGAGGATGTGACTATGAACCATTCCTGAGAGGATTTGACTGTGATCCATTACTGAGAGAATGTGACTGTGATCCATCACTGAGAGGATGTGACTGTGATCAAGTACTGAGAGGATTTGACTGTGATCCATTACTGAGAGGATGTGACTGTGATCCATTACTGAGAGGTTGTGACTGTGATCCATTACTGAGAGGATGTGACTGTGATCCATTACCGAGAGGATTTGACTGTGATCCATTACTGAGAGGATGTGACTGTGATCCATTACTGAGAGGTTGTGACTGTGATCCATTACTAGGAGGATATGACTGTGATCGAATACTGAGAGGGTTTGACTGTGATCCATTGCTGAGAGTTTGACTGTGATCCATTACTTAGACGTTGTGACCGCGACCCGTTACTTAGAGGATATGACTGTGATCCATTCCTGAGAGGTTGTGACTGTGATCCATTCCTGAGAGGTTGTGACTGTGATCCATTACTGAGAGGTTGTGATTGTGATCCATTAGTGAGAGGATATGACTGTGATCCATTGCTGAGAGGATATGACTGTGACCATTACTGAGAGGATGTGACTGTGGTCCATTACTGAGAGAATGTGACTGTGATCAGTTACTGAGAGTTTGTGACTGTGATCCATTACTGAGAGGTTGTAACTGTGATCCATTACTGAGAGGTTGTGACTGTGATCCATTACTGAGAGGATGTGACTGTAATCCATTACTGAGAGGATGTGATTGTGAACCATTACTGTGAGATTGTGACTCTGATCCATTACTGAGAGGTTGTGACTGTGATCTATTACTAGGAGAAAGTGACTGTGATCCATTGCTGAGAGTTTGACTGTGATCCATTACTTAGACAATGTGACTGTGATCATTACTTAGAGGATATGACTGTGATCCATTTCTGACAGGTGACTGTGGTCCATTATTGAGAGGTTGTGACTGTGATCCATTAGTGAGAGGATATGACTGTGATCCATTGCTGTGATCCATTACTGAGAGAATGTGACTGTGATCCATTACTGAGAGATTGTGACTCTAATCCATTACTGAGAGGGTGTGATTGTGATCCATTACTAGGAGGAAGTGACTGTGATATTTCACTGGCAGGCAGGGACTGTGATCCATTATTGAAAATATGTGACTGTGATTGCTTACGAGGAGGAAGTGACTCTGATCTCTTATGAGCAGGGATAGACTGTGATCCATGACTGAGAGAATTTGACTGTGATCTATTATCGAGAGGATATGACTGTGATCCATTACCGAGAGGATATGACTGTGATCCATTCCTGTGAAAATGTGACAGTGATCCAATAACAAGAGGATGTGACTCTGATCCATTACTGAGAGAATGTGATTGTGATCTATTATCGAGAGTATATGACTGTGATCCATTACCGAGAGGACATGGCTGTAATCGAATACTGAGAGGGTTTGACTGTGATCCGTTGCTGAGAGTTTGACTGTGATCCATTACTTAGACGTTGTGACTGCGATCCGTTACTTAGAGGATATGACTGTGATCCATTACTGAGAGGTTGTGACTGTGATCCATTACTGAGAGATTGTGACTGTGATCCATTAGTGATAGGATATGACTGTGATCCATTGCTGAGAGGATATGACTGCGATCCATTACTGAGAGGTTGTGACTGTGATACATTACTGAGAGGTTGTGACTGTGATCCATTCCTGAGAGGATGTGACTGTGATCCATTCTGAGAGGATGTGACTGTGATCCATTACTGAGAGGGTGTGACTGTGATACATTACTGAGAGGATGTGACTGTGATCCATTGCTGAGAGGGTGTGACTGTGATCCATTACTAGGAGGAAGTGACTGCGATCTATCACTGGCAGGCAGGGACTGTGATCCGTTATTGAAAATATGTGGCTGTGATCGCTTACGAGGAGGAAGTGACTCTGATCTCTTATGAGCAGGGAGGAACTGTGATCTATTACTATGAGGAAGTGACTGTGATCTAATACAGGGATGAAGCAACTCTGATCTCTTACTATCAGGTAGTGACAGTGATCCATTATTAGGAAGAAGTGACTGAGATCCATTTTTAGGAGGAAGTGACTGTGATCTATTACTCGCAGGAAGGTACTGTGATCTAGTACTAGCAGGCAGGGACTGTAATCTAGTACTAGCAGGCAGGGACTGTGATCGCTTACTACGAAGAAGTGACTGTGATTTCTCACTGGGAAGAAGTGCCTCTGATCTATGACTGGGAGGAATTGACTGTTATCTGTTTTTGGGAGGAAGTGATGATCCCTGCACTCCACCCATTTGAACCCAGCAGTATATGATTTAATCGGTGATCCTTTACAGGATTGTTGGAGCAAGTCTAAAAAAAAACAACCAGTGAAATGTAAAGTTTTTATTTTTGTGGCTTTGGGTGATGCAGGAGTGCTGAAACAACAATAAAACTCTCCGACCTACCGTTCGGTAGAAACTCCCACCCCTGGAATAATATCCCTGTCTCCAGGCTCGGTTTATCAGCTGGCTCAACATGTAAACCGTCTGCTTTTCCACCGTCCCGTAATCAGTAAGCTGCCATGTTCAGCATCCATTGCTCGTCAGGAGCATTTAAACGTCACCCAAACCAGAAGGTGGTCGGTCCCTCTTACCTTGAGTTACGTTTGGACTTTGCCAACTTCTCATCTGTTACAGATGAAAGATGAAGATCATCCCCATGACCCTTCAAAGTAAAATCCGGAGTGGGAAATAAGTGCAGATTCACTAGTAACTTTGAAAAGGGAACTGGATACATACTTAAAGGTGAGAAGCATTGCTGGACTCTGCCAAAAAAGCAGTGGAGTGTGTTGAATTGGATAACTCTTTGTAAGAACTGGTACAGTCATGCTGAGGCAAAAGAGCTGCTTCTGTATTGTATCATTCTATATAACACACACTTATTCTCATCCTATTGCCCTCTCGTACCTTCCACAATTACTGTCCTTCCCTCCTCTCTGCACAAGCCATTTTTTTCCTTTTTCAAAAATAAATTTTAGAGTAGCCAATTCATTTTTTCCAATTAAGGGGCAATTTAGTGTGGCCAATCCACCTTCCCTGCACATCTTTGGGTTGTGGGAGCCAAACCCACGCAAACATGGGGAAAATGTGCAAACTCCACGTGGACAGTGACCCAGGGCCGGGATCGAACCTGGGAACTCAGAGTCGTGAGGCAGCAGTGCTAACCACTGTGCCACCGTGCTGCCCTGCACAAGCCATTTCTAACATTTCTAACTCTTTTATATCCATTACTTTATCTCACACAGTAAGAAGTCTTACAACACCAGGTTAAAGTCCAACAGGTTTGTTTCGATGTCACTAGCTTTCGGAGCGCTGCTCCTTCCTCAGGTGAATGAAGAGGTATGTCCTCTTCATTCACCTGAGGAAGGAGCAGCGCTCTGAAAGCTAGTGACATCGAAACAAACCTGTTGGACTTTAACCTGGTGTTGTAAGACTTCTTACTGTGCTCACTCCAGTCCAACGCCGGCATCTCCACATCATTTATCTCACACAACCTCAGGGAGAGACAAAGATTCAGAGGTGGGAGAGCGTTGGCGGAGGTGCTCCTGCCCTTAACGGATATTGGCAATGTGTAGCCACTGGGAAGGAGGTTTGTTCCAGGTAGCTGCAGATGCCAGTGATAAGCTGCCATGACAGTCCAAGCCACCTGAGGCACTGGTGTTCAGACATGCGGAAAGAGCTGATCCTCTGCCTGTGAACCCTGCATGGGAGGCTCGCCACCTTGGAATCAAACCTCTGTGTCCTTCCTATCAGCCCTGTAGCGATGCATGTGGCTGAGGTGAAGGTAATTGCTGCTGGTGGTATTGTTCTGGGTGTTGCTGCTCCACTTGTGCCTCATCAGAGGTACAAACTAGAGCTGCGTAAACTGCTCCCATGCCCTGGTGAAGGCTGACAGCAGAGAGGAGCAGCTGAAGGTGGGTGAAATGAAAGGCAGGTAAAGCCTGCCTTCTGAGAGGTTAGCAATCGCCTGTTAAGCAGTGGCAGCATAATCTGAGAAGGAATGCTCTGAGCAGCAGCCGGAATTTTTCAGGGTCACTGATCAGAATCTTCCCAGCTTGCTAGTTTCACTGAAGAAGCTCTTCCACTGTGTGCTCACCTGGCTGACCCTCGTGAGTTGCTGACAGTTCTGGAAATAGATATTCCTGCTTTTTAAAGCCAGGATCGTTGGTTATAATAATACTTAATTACCTATTAGAATAACATATTTTAATAGGTAATTCAGTTTTAATTTAGCCAATGATTCTGGCTTTAGCAGGGCCATTGGTTAACCCAGTTGGCTGGGTGCTGGTTTGCGAAGCCAACAGCATGGGTTCAATTCCCAGACTGGATGAGGTTATTCATGAAGGCCCTGCCTTCCCAACCTTGCCCCTCACCTGCGGTGTGGTGACCCTCAGGTTAATTCACCACCAGTCAGCTCTCAAAGAGGAGAGTGGCCTGTGAGATTGTGGCAACATTTACATATAGAATATTTGATTGCCTTACCAACAGGTAAATGGGATTCCCTACTTGCTTTTGAACATGCCTGGGTAAGAACCACATGAGAGCAGGACGATTTTGGCATGTCAACCCTATACCACTTTTACGGGATTTAATTCCCCAAACACACGCAAACCCCTTCCTCCCCTCGCCTACAAAAATGCCCCTAAGTTTGTTCAGCTTGATGGCACAGTAAGAAGTCTTACAACACCAGGTTAATGTCCAACAGGTTTGTTTTGAATCACTAGCTTTCGGAGTACCGCTCCTTCCTCAGATGAATGAGGAGGTGGGTTCCAGAAACACATCGATAGACAAAGTCAATGATGCAAGACGATACTTTGAGTGCAAGTCTTTGCAGGTAATTAAGTCTTTACAGGTCCAGATGGAGCGACTGGAGAGAGGGATAATCACAGGGTAAAGAGATGGGAATTGTCTCAAGCCAGGATAGTTGGTCGGATTTCGCAAGGTTGATGGCTTTTCGTTGGAACCTTTGGCTGAGAAGTTAGAGTTGATCCAGTTGCTGAGGTGTTTTTAAAGTTACACCTACAAAATGCTTCACCTGATAACAAGGGTTGCGTGGTCCAAGAAAAGATGGTTTGAAACTGAAAGAAAGTATGTTGATATCGTGCCTATCACAGCCTCAGAGCATTCCAAAGCATTTCACAGACAGTGAGGTGAGTTTTAAAGCGCAGTGACTTTTGCGATGCAGGGAAATGCAACATCCATGTCAGTTGCAGTGATTTAATTTCACCTTCCAAATGTTTGGAGAAACTCGCAATCGCTTTGTCTTTATGTGAAACACAGCTACTTAAAAAAAATTGGCGTTGACATTACACAAAGGATTCAGCTCACGGGGCTTCATTTGTCAGTTTTAAACAAAATCTGTTGTATCTTCGAGTATTAAATAATGGAAAATAAATGACACTTCTAAAGGTGAATTGAAAAATAAATGAAAAACTGTATCTAAACGAATTGATTGGCTTTTGCTGTCAAACTGGAGAGTGTTGACAGCTGAAGCACCCTCGACCCCCTGAATACATAGGGGGATCATACCTGGCTGAAAGCTGGGGGTGGGGTGGAGGTGGTTGTGGGGGGGGGGGGGGGGGGTCCCTGTTTTCCTCGGTAGCTGGTGTTGCATTCACAAACTTATCCAGCAATTAAAGCGTTTAGACTTCCCGCTTTGCTGCATGTAGCAGTAAATGTTTCCTTGTCGGAAGGAACTCCTTCAATACTGCAGGAGAGGGAGGGGGTGGGGGAAGAGGAAGGGAGCTTGGAATAGAATAACCCAATTGCTCAACGATACAAGGCAGCGGACAAACATCTGTTACTGCGATGCTTTCATTTTCTCTTCTGTGTCGATTTCAAATCCCTCCCCAATTCAGCTCGCTGGAGGCGGACCCCACTCCCAGTAGAGGCGTTGCCCTTTTAAAAGGAGCCAGATCTTTTTCATCTGGTGACTGACGTCAGGACAGTTTTGTGGAGAGAGAGAAAAAAAATTCATGCCGTACCAAGTCAATTTCACGCAATGTTTCCTGGGCGACAGATTGCCCGAGAGAGAGAGAAAAGCCGAGGCAAAGCTTGCAAGGAAGAGTGAGTGAAATGTTTGGGGACAGAGTGATCGCCTTGTGTTAGGGGAGACGAGAAGGGGGGAGGCCCCCCGCTGCAAAAGGGAAGGGAGAAAGTTTTCTTGTTGTTGGTGAGACTGTGGAGGGGAGAAGCTGATAATGAAGCGAGTGCAGAGGCAGAGGCTGCCTGGCAGAGCCTGAGGAGTGAAGACTCACAGTCAGACAGAGAGAGAGAGAGAGAAAGGAGGGGGGGCAGCTGTGAATGAATGAAGGAGAGATCGCAGTGTGCAGAGCTACGGGATAGAGAGAGTGCAGAGGGACAGAGAACAGCAGTAGCCGCAGCAGCAGCAGCAGTTTGTGAGAGTCTCTCTCTCTCTCTGACACACTGAGCCCCTCGCTCGTTTGCTCAGAAACAAAAGGTGTGCTCAGAAATCTGCAGATGATGGCGGTGAAGACGCCTGCACAGGGCACCGGAGTGCTGCTGACAACAGCGAATGTCGGATCCCTCTTTGAAGATGTAAGTCTGCCTCTTGTTTTGCTTTTTAAAATTATTTCCTCCCCTCCGCTCCCCAGTTTAGGTCGGGGCTTGTTTTATGTCCCCCTCCGCTTCTCACCCACAGGCTGCATTCCCTGGTTGTGTTCACTACAAACTAAACAGGCCTATAGAGGTTGTGTTTTCTTTTTGTTTGGGGATCGCAAGCTGGCTTGTCTTGTGTCCCGGAATCAGGAGCTGGAGGTCGGTCACCTCTGTCTCTGTGTGTGTCCCCTTCTGTCCCTCTTTATCCCTGTGTCTGTCCCTCTCTACCTGCCTCTCTGTCTCTCTCTGTCCATCTCTCTGTCCCTCTCTATCCTCCTCTCTGTCCCTCTCTATCCTCTTCTCTGTCCCTCTCTATCCTCCTCTCTATCCCCCTCTCTGTCCCTCTCTATCTCCTCTCTGTCCGTCTTTCTGTCTCTGTGTCCCCTTCTTTCTCTCTGCTAAGCACCCCCCCCCTCCCCTCCCTCTATGTCTCTCCCCATCCGGACGCTTGTTCAGTAACACACAGTGAACTCATTGGCCGCCTTTTTCACCAGCACCGGCCTGTTGGTGAAGTCCAGGGGCTGCCAGTCAGACGCAGACTTTAGTTTAAAGCTGCACTCACACTGAACTCAAAAGAAATGTAGCGTTTTCACCTTGCCGCAACTTTAGACATGGCACTTGTTCAGTTCTTGTTCAGAGATCACCACACAGGTCAGGTCAGAGCTGGGAGCGGGAGAGTCTCCCACTCCAACTCCTCCTGATGGCTATCACATCAGCTGAGTGCAGACCCTTGGCTGACAGTCTGAGACTCTTCTGGATTCTCGCCGGGGGCCAACTCTCATCGCTCAGACACAGTGCAGAGAAAGCAGCAGGCAGTTTGAGAGTCTGTCGATCTCTCCCCCCAAAGCACTATGAGCGTATGAATATTGTAGGGTGATTTAATGCAGTCAGCAAACTCTCCTTGAAACCCTCTGAAAGTTACAGCTAAATCTGAAATGCAATGTTTATTTTGGTGAAAAACTAGAATGTGTCTGTATCTTTCTGTCGTTCTGAGTTCTGTCGTGTATTGATAACATGCACATTGCGTGATCTGTGGAAACTCTTGTGTGAGGCAAAAGTGTAGTTTGAGAAATTCCCAGCACATAATAGGATTTGTCCAAAATCAAAACTACCAGATTCTGGAAAATTAAAGTTAAATTGAAATACTGGAAACACTCAGCAAGTCAGGCAGCAGCTGTGGAGAGAGGAATGTGGGTTAAACTGGTCAGCTCAATGAACTTCGGGGTTCTGATAAAAGGTCTCGACAGAAGCTGCCTTTCTGGCTGAGAATTTACAGCATTTACGTTTTAAAAAAAAAAGTAATCCTCTTTACCCAGAGTTAGAACACCCCCGAATGAAAAGTGGCTGCTCATTGGGCCCGAACTATGTGTTTTTCGAGTAAGTATGATGCTGACCCTCTGGAGGAGCTAATGCTTCACCTTGTCCTGATAATCTGCATTCAGAGCTGAGAAGCGGGACCAAATCAGCTATATAATTACATAAGGAGCGCTGGGTAACTTTGGGCTGCTGTGTCTACTTCTGTGCTCTTCCTCTGAGCTTCCAGATGATTTGTTTGAAGCCCCTACATAATCAGGGTTGACATTCCACTGCAGCAGAGAGAGAGAGTTTGTGTGCCCCAGAGGTACTTTCCTGTTACTGTTTCTCTTACCCTGAGGTCCTATCAGTCTGTTCAAGTGAAGGTTGAAATGTTTGGTGAAGAACAAGTAGTTCTGGTGGGCAACATTCTTGTCTTAACCAACAGCACTACAAATATGTTAATTGGTCTTTGCTACCAGTGTGGGATCCTGACGTGTGCAAGAATGGCTGCTTGCTGACGCTACCAAGAGGAATTAATTGTGTGTGGGACATTTATTCATGTTAAAGATTCTATAAAACTGCAAATCTTCTTTCTGGTGGCATGATCCAGAATTCTATATCCTTTTTAATGCAAGATTACCCAGCGAGGAAAAGTTTTACCTTTAAGCAATATTCAATCTTTGCACAAACATTATTAATGTTGATTGTTTATCAATTATGTGCCTTATTAATTGGGTACTGATAAACTCTCTTAACAGTTGTCTGCATTAGACCTGAAAAAAGAGACAGACGTTTGTACATTAACACCTTATTATCATAGATAATGTCATAAAAACCTTAGGAAATGTTCCAGGGACCGAAACAAACTCTGAGCTGCCCAAATTGCTGAATTTTGGAAGATTTAGATCATCGGGCCCTTACTAAATGTAATAATGGAAGCGAGGTCTTCAGAACAGTTTACTGCTCTTCAAGCTCTTCCAATTGGATCCCCTCCAGGTTCCCTATGTTATGCTTTCTGTTATCCATAATAAATCTTTAGACTTCTGGTGCTCTGTACATGTCCCTGTGAAAACACCATACTATTTTATAATATCAAAACCTGACAATGTTGTCAATTAATGCACCCAGGTAATGGAATAGGTCTACATGAAATGGTATTAAAATACTACCCTTAGTAATATCTGAAGTTATCCCACTGTTAGTAAACTTAATCTACAGATTATTTCCTTCATGTCATAGTCACCTGGATATTCAAAATAAAGAATGAGCATTCTGATGCTTTACTCTGTGAGATTGTTACAGTTCTGAGTGAGCTTGGTCCCAGAGCAATAATTTTGAAGTCGATTATCCACGGCATTTGTGACAAATGGCACACAATTTAGTTTCCTTATCCAACTGCAAGGTTGTTACTGATGCTATCTGAGTATAAATGCCAGTAAGATGAAATAACTCTGCCAAGTTGCAGATGTCCAAATCGCAAATAGACCTGATGCTTGTCTTCTCCCAAAAATGTAGAACATAGCTAGAAAACCTTTGTTAAATAAACTGATTACCTAAATACCTAAAGCAGAACATAAGAGCTAAGTCAAAGGGACAATATATTATGTGTTAAGTCTGACTATTTGAACATAACAAAATCATTTCAAAGATTTTATAAAAATAATTTTTGAAAGTATCTGTAAAAAAGTTAGGGCGATAATTTTCCTTGCTGCATTAAACATTTTTTTTTACAGTACCCACTTCATTTTTTCCAATTAATTGGCAATATAGCTTGGCCAATCCACCTAGCCTGCACATCTTTGGGTTGTGGGGACAAGACCCATGCAAATATGGGGAGAATGTGCAAACTCCACACGGATAGTGACCAAGAGCCGGTTTCGAACCTGGGACCTCGGCGCCATGAGGCAGCAGGGCTAACCCACTGCGCCACCGTGCTGCCCCTCCTTGCTACACTTGTGATGTGAACCTCGTCTGCTTGAGATGACTGATCCATTTTGGTCTTTAACTGTACTGTGGAGGAGAGCTCTCTGATACACTGTAATAAGAAAGCATCATTGCATACCATTCTAATCAAGTTGTGGTGTATCAGAGAGCTACAGTTCACTGCTGATTATTTCAAAACTTTTAAAAGTTTTTGTTACGATCCATTCACATCTGAGTCAGTGACACTCTGTGCTTGATACAAATACCCTGCAGTATAATTGGGATTAACTATTACATCAAGACAATTAATGCTTTTGTTTGATTTTTGGGGGTTAGTCAAAGGACATGTTTGACCATGACATAGCAGGAAACCAATTTTGTAACCTTAGATTTGTTAGAACGGTCTTCACTTTTTTTTGTCTGTTTCTAAATATGTATTCATTAATCTGGGTTCAGTGGTAGAACTCTCGTCTCTGTTTCAGAAGCTTTGAGGTTGACGTCCCACTGCAGATACTTGAGCTCATATTCTAGGCCCACACTTAAGTGTAGCACTGTTGGAGGTGGTGTCTTTTGGGTGTGCTGTTAAACTGTGGCCTCCCTCTACCTTCTCTGGTAGAAATAAAAATTCCCAAGCACTATATTCAAGGAAGAGTAGGGAATTCCAGCTAATACTTAACCCTCAATCGACCTCACCAAGACAGATCATTTGATAATGTTCTTATTGCTGTCCGTGGAATCTTGCTGTGTGCAAATTCTCTACCAGGTTTTCGCTGTTACAACAGTGACTGTGTTTCATAAAATATTGAATTGGATGGAAAACACTTTGGAATGCCCTGTAGTCATGAATGGTGTTATATAAAAGAAAGTTCTACCCACACTGTCTTTCTTCATTGCATCTATATTCACGGTTCAATTCAAATCCTGAGGCCTCTGCTCCAGTTTGTCTCTGGGACCTGAACCTATCAGGTGAAACCCCTGTCTTTTTGTGGAAACTCTGTTGAGAATGCAATTCATTTTTTTGTTTTTGCGGCCAAACGTGACTTCATTGAGCAATTGTTGTATTTGAGTCATGGGCTGGACCTGTAACTCCAGCTTGATTTTTTTAAAGCTGCGATCTAGTGATGAGCACAGCAAGAAAAGACATTGGAAATTCTTCTGAATAAATGCGCAACATTAAAACGTTTTTCAAAATAAATAAAAAACCTGCTCTATATCTGAACTGTATCTAGAAAAATCTAATGACAATTACATTGCTGTGTATCCATTGTATGAACAAAATACCACTTGCTGCACTATTGCGCCTATTCATTTCCAAAGCACCAATTCCTCCTACTGCACACTTTTGTGATGTGCAATAATCCATTATGTGAAACATGTGGCTTATTTCTTCTTTTTTAAAAATAGAAAAACCATATAAACTTACTTTCAATATTCTTCTCCACTCCATAGAAACTGCTACTGAAGAGATCTAGAATTAGATGACTTAGATCCTGCTGTATTTATAATGGCTTCTTGTACTGCTGTATACAACTCATCAATATAAATACAACCGGTGGTGAACATTGGATCAGTATTGAAACTTTGCAAACATATTGAGAACGTTGCAACATCTTGATTCCCAAGAGTGATATTGATGAAATATGCCGACTGGGGCAGAGGTTGCAGTATGAGTTGTACTCAGTTGTGTATATGAGTTGAAATATACTCAAATTTTTAAAGAAAATCCTCTGGATATGACTGTGTACTTGGTGGAAATGGCATTGGACCGTACCTGCATAATTACCTATAGGAAAAAAATCAATACATTGCACATTACTGGATGTGCAGCAAGAAAATAAAGTTTGTTAGTTATTCATGAAGTTCTCTATCCGGATGCTACATATCAGATCAGGATAATTGCTGGGTCCTAAAATGATAACAAATGTAATGTGGCAAACTGGTGGAGACAATGATATTTCAATGTTATAATAATAATCTTTATTGTCACAAGTAGGCTCACATTAACATTGCAATGAAGTTACTGTGAAAATCCCCTAGTTGCCACACTCCGGCGCCTGTTCAGGTACACTGAGGGAGAATTCAGAATGTCCAATTCACATAACAGCACATCTTTAGGGACTTTTATTATAGTATGACGAGCATTATGAAAGGAAATCTGTTACTGCAGTAATGATCTCTCTTTGGAAGGACTAGCACCAAGTGCAGTTTCAATAATCCCTTTGTTTTCTAAGTAGCCTTAAGGCAATCATATAAGTCTCATTGTGTAAATGCAGTTGTGCTGAACAGGGTTGGGATGTGTGTTTATAAAAAAAAACATACCCAATCGAAAACTTCCAAAGATGAAAGAGATTGATTCTCCAAATGTGTCAGTGACTTTAAACATATTTGGTCAATTGAGTATAATAATTATGCTGCTACCTGCATGGACTCAGCAATAGGTTCAGTGCAGTCGTCTAAATGTGCCATTTTAAATGGTTATTGCAGTGGTCCAGAGTAACCCAAGTTATGGTGTAGTTAGCCGTGGCTCCATGGTAACAATGATGCATCTAAGTTGAAGTTCCAAACTTCACTCCAGGCACCTGTGAACACAAAATAAGAAAATACTGGCAACACACAACAGGCCTGGCAGCATCTATGGAGAAAAAAACAGAGTTACTGCGCTGAATTTACCGGCTGTTCACGTCGGTGGGCTATTCCTGTTCCACCGAAGGCGCACGGGTTTCCTTGCGATGAGGGGTGCAGTCAACGGGAAATCCACTTGAAATGACGGGACTAGAAAATCCCGCTAGTGGGTATCCTCCGCCACCGACAAACCACAAGGTGGCTTGGTCAGTAAACCCTGCCCATTGTTTCAGGTCAATGACCCACAGTTGGAGAAAGTTAGAAGTGTCACAGGTTCTAACTTAGCAAGGGCAAGGGGGTTAAGAACAAAAGGGAAGGTCTGTGATATCGTGGGAGGCAGGAAAGATTAAATAACAAAGGGGCTGATGGAGTAAGGCCAAAGAGAGTGACAAAGGGGCATGGAAAGAAACAGATGTGTCTAAAGATGTGACTGGGAGAATCGTGAACGGCTGAAAAAGGGAGAGAAAAACCAAAACCAGCAAAGAAAAAGGAAACAAAATCTTTCACTTGTTTAAGTCTATTATATCTGTAACTTCTCCCAGGTCTGATGAAAGGTCAGTAACTTTGTTTCTCTCTGCACAGGTGCAGTCAGAGCTGCTGACTATTTCCAGCATCCGTGATGCTTTTGCACTAAGAACATGATCTGAGCTCATTCTTTGATGCAGTACTGAGAGAGTGCTGCAGTGTCAAAGGTGCTGTGTTTTGGTTGAGATATTAAAGAACAGCGCTCTCTGTACTATCGGGTGGATGTAAATATGTATCAATTTGTGAAAAGCAGGGGCGTTCTCTTGGTGTCTTGACGAAGGTTAAATTACACCATTAAATCAGATGATTTGGTTAAATATTTCATTGTTGTTTGCGGGGGATGTTGCTGCGCACAAATGGGCTGCTTTGTTTATCTACATTGCAAAAATAACTAAGCTTCAAATGTACTTTGTTGGCCCTGAAATGCTGTGGGATAACCTGTGGGCCTGCATGAACGGCATTGTAAATGCAAGTTCTGCCATTCCTCCCTAGTTCAGTCAGAAGATGGCACAGTACATTGGCACTTCGGCATGCACATATAGGGTCATAATTCATGGCAGTGCCTGCACAGCAAGCTCCCATTCTCAACCCTGCTGTTATTGGTAGTGCAGAGCTCAGGACAAGTGATTCCCATGATGGGGGAAGGAAATTAGAGGACACATTACATTTCATAATAGTCAGATTGTAATAGGAGTGCCCTAGAAGCCCTCTCACTCAGGGAATGGTGTAGGAAGAGCTAAGAAAAGAGCAGTCAATTCATAAGGACATAGAAAAAGACATTAAAATTATAGAAGATGGGGATGTCACCTCTTGTACCAGCCCCCCCGAACAGGCGCCGGAATGTGGCGACTAGGGGCTTTTCACAGTAACTTCATTTGAAGCCTACTTGTGACAATAAGCGATTTTCATTTTTCATTTCATCTACCAGCATCTGCAACAAGAAAAGATAGAGCAGCAATCCTTCATCAGAACCTGCCAAAAAATGAGCTATATTTCATCTATCTGATAGATTCAGAGATATATCATTGTTAAAACATTAAACAGAGTTGTACATGACAAATTGGAATGTAAAATCCCCTAAAGAATGCACTGATCATTACACCATATGTTGCTGTATGAGGTCACTCTGGCGCTATGGAAGCAAATTGAAGAAATACTGTCTGCTCCTGTGGATTGATGTTCACTAAAATATCTTCCTGTATTGATAATTGTATGCAGTGATCCTCAGACGCCTATTCAAATCTCTATCTGGCTACCAAGCAGGAAGTGACAATAAGTGCCAAGTGACAACAACAACAGTCTGACTTTGATCGGACAGTGGTTCATTGGAAACATGTTCTATATGAGACTTTTCATGCCAAATGGAAAAGTATGACACTTTCTACCATACCCACTACAATGGCAGTTTGAATTAACCATGGGTCAGTTGGTAGCAGCCTTGCCTCTGTGTCAGAAGTTTGAGGGGTCCAGGGACTTGAGCACAAAACGTAGACTGATTGTGACTTTGATCCTCTGTCCCTTCACACCTGGGGGATTCTCCGTTCCTGCTGTGGTGAATGGAGATTTGGCTGTGCGCCAAATTCTCTGTCTTCATTGGCACCGGTAGCGAGGTAGCAACGGAGAATCCCACCCACTATCAAGGGATTGCTGCACTGCTGGAGGTACCATCTTTTAGATTATGACATTAAACCAAGCCCCATCTGTCAATTCAGATAGCACTAGAAGGATATAAGGAATTTTCCCTCGTATCCTGACCAATATTTAATCTATCAACCAACATCTAAAAAGCAGATGATTTGGTCACTTATGTCAAAGGCATTTGCAGGATCTTACTGTGCTCCAGTTGAGTCCATGTTTCCTACAATATAACAGGGACTACAATTTAAAATTGCTTCATTGGCTGGAACATACTTCGGGATGACCTTATGTCATGGAAGGCCCTATATACATATAAATCAACCTCCCTTTGCTGGGTTGCATTTTCACAAATGCCCTGTTGCCATCAGGAGCAGAAAGGGGGCACAAGGACAGGTAAGATAGTGGGTGGGGATTGAAAAAGAGAAACCAAATAAATGGTGCATGATCGTGTGGGGTAATGTCTAATGCTGTTGATATGGGTCAGGCATCACCAACGACTTGCTCTGGTATCATGCCTTTAAACTTGAACATTGCATTGAACATGGTAATAATGGGAGAGTAGCCGAAAGCTTAGGCAAAGAGGTGATTTTAAAGAGGAGCTTAGAGAAGGGTGAGCTGGAGAGACAAAAAGCTTTAGGGAAGAAATTCCCCAACATATGGCTTCTGAAGTCATGGTTACCTATTGTGGGATGAAGGAAGGGGGAACACACAAGACAGGAATCAGAAGAGTTTAATGGGAGGGATAGTAGTGCTGGAGAAGTTAACAGAGAGAGGGAGGCAAGAGACAACGGGTTGGTTCAATCACAAGGATAAGAATTTAAGTTTTTTGGTGTTGGGAGACCTCTGGTGACAGTATAGATCAACAAAAATGCATTAAACTTGGTGAGGGATATAGCATACAGTCAGCAGAGTTTCTGTAGGTTGGTGGATCAGGTTAGGCTGGAGAATTGGAAATATTAAATCCCAGACGATTTAAGGTATGGATGATTTTCATGAGAAATATGGCCTCAGGTAGGAGTGTAGAGGGCGATGCTAAGGAGGTAGATGTGTTTTTTTTAAAAAGATCCATTTACGAGTTGTGGCCATCGCTGGTTAGCGTTTATTGCCCATCCCCAGCTGCCCTTCAGAAGGAGGTGGTGAGCTACCTTCTTGAACCGCTTCAGGTTTAAAGGTGGTATCTGAGGTGACACTAATAGAAACATTCTTCAAAGACCTTGAGAAAAATAAATGACGGTAACAAAGCACAGAGCAAAAACTTTTTCCAATAAACTGTACTCTTCACCTGCAGCCAGCAGAAAGAAATAATGTCCCTGCATTATAACATTGTACACGTAACAAATTAATCTTGACTTAGCTTCTAGTATGGTCAAGGCAGGAAATCGTGAGGTGAACCCCTGGTGCGAACCACATTACTGCTCCTGCCGACCTCTAATACCGAAGCTGAGCTGTATATGGAATCTGATGCACATGTTTCATGAAGAGTAACAGAGCAATGAATCTCAGCAGGTTCTTTAAGGGATTTGAATGCTGTGTGCTCATATGGTGCGTCTTTAGTGAAGATGTGGAATGTGTGATTAAGTTAAGCAATAACATTTGGCTGAGGGAACCCATTTTTGTGTATGTGTTGGTTAAATCTGACAACCTAACATGAGGGCGAGAGAGCAGTGCCAAATGTGCTAGGGAGAGGTTGTTAACATCTAAGAATGTAATCGATTGTGTGACTGATTTTTGGAACGTATGAAATGATATTAAGTGAAAGTTGTGAAAGTGCCTTATTTATGCAAGGAGCGTGGCAGTGACAACTGGTGGAACACTTCTCCGTACGAAAATAAACTAAGGAGGCAGAAATACAAAATTGGGTTTGTCCGAATTGAGTAACGTGACCACAGAAAATGACCTTCCTAATCTATCTGACATAGCCATAGAAAATAGGAGCAAGAGGAGGCCATTCAGCCCTTGAGCCTGCTCCACCATTCATTATGATCATGGCTGACCGTCCAACTCAAGAGCCGATCCCGCCTTCCCTCCCATATCCTTTGATCCCCTTTGCACTAAATGCCATATTTAACTACTTCATGCCTCAACTGCTTTCTGCTGTAGCTAATTTCACAGACTCAGCACTCTCTGCGTGATGAAATGTCTCCTCATCTCAGTCCTCAGACTGCAACCCCTGGGCCTGGACACCCCTACCATCAGGAGTATCCTTCTTCCATCTGCCCTGTCTAGTCCTGTTAGGATTTTATAAATTTCTATAAGATCCCTTTCTCATTCTTCTGAACTCCAGCTAATACAATCCTAACTGACTCAACGTTCCTCATATGTCAGCTTGCTATCCCAGGAATCAGTCTAGTAAGCCTTTGCTGCACTCCCTCTTGAGCAAGAACATCCTCCCTCAGATAAGGCGACCAAAACTGCACACAATATTCCAGGTATGACCTCACCAAGGCTCCGTACAATTGCAGAAAGATATCCCTGCTCCTGTGCTCGAATCCTCTCCTATGAAGGTATACGTACCATTTGCCTTCTTTGCTACCTGCTGCACCTGCATGCTTACCTTCAGCGACTGGTGTATGAGGACATGCAGGTCTCATTGTACATTCCCCTCTTTTAGTTTATGGCCATTCAGATAATAATCTGCCTTTCTATTTTTGCTGCCATAGTGGATAATCTCAATTTATCCAAATTATACTGCACCTGCCATTCATTTGCCCACTCATCCAACTTGTCAAAATCACACTGAAGGATCTCTGTATCCTCCTCGCAGCTCATCCTCCCACCCAGCTGTCTTATTTTACCTTGCGTGTAAACAACTGTATTGTTTAAACTGAAATAGTAAGTTAGCGAACCAAGTAGCCTGGTGGACGCACAAGTCAGTATTCACATCTGTCCTGCATGTAAAAAGTGACCTGTTTTTATTTTAAGTCCTTAGAATGGAGTCTCTGGTTCCAACTCTTAATTGGGGTTAGAGTTTGAGGCAAAGTCCTGTCGCTTTGGCCTCTTTTTAAGATGAACCTAATAATATTCGCTGTTACTTACCCACAAATTGGACAGTGACTTCTGGTGGGTGGGCAGGGTACTTCAATGTGAAAATCCAAGTGATGCACAGTTCCTCCTTTAACTGAACGAAACCAGCATCCCATCATCTGCTTCACAGCGAAATGCACTGAACATCATGAAGTTCCTGCACTGAGAACCTAAATACAAACTAAAAACATTGGGGTTTGCCTATTCCGGTCAAAGTACCTATTGTGCAAAAAGCCTTAATTATTACTGAAGAATCTCTCTGAAAATTGACTTACAATTGTGGGGTGTCATTGTTTCAACTTTCAATTGTTGTTGGAGATTTGAAAAATTAAATACACTTTCCCTTTCTGCCTCTTTTTAATCTTCTGTCGCTCTTAATCCAATCTGTTTTTCTGTTTAGTTTGCATTCTGTATCTGTTTTACATCACTAAACGCATCCTAGTCCAGCCTCTGTGCTGCTCACAAACCATTTTCCGATCTGATTTGTTAAGGAGGTACACAGTTGCTTGCCTTGTTCATACCAGTCCTGGATGCTCTGCAGCTGTCTCGATGTGCTGTCGGCAAATGTGCCTCGTAATGCGACATCCACTCCATTGTTTCAAATGAGTTCTGTGAGCTTGTTTTTTCAGACACAATCAAGGTACTCATTTTGTTGAAGATTTGTGCAACATGCTGACAAAGTTAACGAATGGACAGTTAGCATATTCTAATAAGGTACCCTTGCTTGCAAGCATGAACTTGTTTAATTGAAATGAGTTAAAGCCTCTGTGAAAATAGTAGAGAAAGGGATGATCATCCACGGCCATCACTAACAGTCATTTCTGGATAATTTCCAAATTCTGTCCATGGGGTAAAAATAGGTACATTTCAAGTTCAGTGTAATTACATTTTACTCGCATTTTCTTGGCATGACAAGGCATTTCCTCCCAACAGAAATGACATCCCTGTGTGAAAAATGTAATACCGATCTCTCATAACAGCTGAACATTCCTTGTCCCACCCCCCTGCTTTCCTCCAATAAAGTAAGTTGGGGTCAATTTGTGAGTATTTAGCATGTTTCATTTAGTTGATACTTTTCCATTATTAATGGACAGCGATTTCCTTTATGTGTACTGTCTATATTTCTGTCATAAAACACCTGAAGCACAGAGTTATGGATGGAATCATGGCAAAAGAGTGATTCCAACCTGTGTAGAATGTCTGTTTATGCTGTGCCATGCCACAAAGCTGGTGTATTGATATGAGGCGGCACTGTTACAATCTCTCATCTATCTTCTTCGCATTTTCCTCTTATTTAATTTGAAACAGGATCTCACACTCACTGCCAGGGATCCTGTAATGAACGTGGGTGACCTATGCAGCCACCTACAAATGCACATTGCTATGTACCTGAAGTTTGATTTCATTACACGGCCGGTTGTACAGCAGTGACAGGCCTGGCCCTTATAAGATTGTTTACTGTGGGCGTATATATGTATATAGATATGTAATATATATGTTTGCGTATCGTGCTTGTATAAAGCATATGTAGCTTTTAAATGCTGATTTCACAGTTTCGAAGATGACGTATTTGTAGCACTTGTGTAAAAATAAAATTCCATCAGCAATGCTCCAACCAGCCTCTCCTCGTAACAGACTGAAAAAAAGGGCAGATTAAGTTACAAAACAATAAATGTATTATTTTCCTTCCTGTATGCACGATGGAAAAAATGGGATGGGAGGAAAGATAAGTCTAATTCCACGAAAAAGCTGACTGCACTGTCAAAGTGCCAGAGCTTAATAAAATGTTACCTCCGTTGATTAGGATAATTGTGCCCTGGCGGTTCCCAATGAGTCAGTCTGGATCTTTGAAGGGAAATATTCTGTACATTCTCTAATTTAAAACTCCAGGGTGTATCATAGTATAGTGACAGGAACTGGATGCTGCCCCTCCTCCATACCTCACAAATGTGTGTCTCAATGTTACAGAACATGCTTCTCAAACTGATATTCCAGATCTCAGCCACTCCCCGCCCCACTCACGGTTCTGTGAAATAAAGTGGAAGTGCTCAGTAAGCAGGGCTGGCCTTCCGGGTGGACAATGTTGGCTTGTAGCCAGCGTGCCATGGTCTGTGCTTGAATTTCATTTTCTAATGAGTAGTCACTCAGAAGTGTCTGCTGCTGCTTAAGATACAAAGTATTTTGGTTCAAAAACCTGGATGTTCTCATGTACCCTACCCCGTGACACATTTGGTGACAGGGTGCATTTAATCAGGCAAGAGGGGACCCCACCACCTTCTTGCCTCCAGTCTGATCAATTCCATGGTGGGAAGGCCCAAGGATAACCTTCCCATCCCACCACCTGTTCAGATCCTTAAGTGAGCGATTAATACGCACTTACGGCTCTCATGCCGATTCTGTTGCTTTTAATCCAGTGGTGGGCAAGGGGGCTGCACCACAACATGCAAACCCTGACAAATTTATTTGCAGTCTCCCAGGGAGTTGTGGGGGTCCCAAGTTCAAAGCCACTCAGTGCCTGATCAAGGGACCTAGCAGTAGGTAGAGATGGGGCAGCTGAAAACCACTCCATTTCCTTGCTGTCGCACCACCCCTTTCTCCCCCCCTCCCCCAGGACCACCAGTCTGTGACCTTACTGCTATCATACCATCACTTACCTTTGCCTAGGTCCCTCCTCAGTCTGAGGCCTTGCATGGGTGTAGGTGTAGTACTGCTTGTAGCCACTGCCTCCCTGGTAGCGCTGCTGAATAAAGAGGAACTGCCAGTCTCTGATTGGCATGCAGCTCTCGGCAGACGGCTCCCCCAGGTCTTTGACCCTGGAAGAAGGCCCACTGCTGGCATCTTAAATGCCCGTGTGCTACAAGCAGTGTGGGCCTTCTTGAAAAGAGGAGATGTCAGCCCCTGGCTGGCTCTCCGGATGGTGGCTGGGATCCCCGTCACCTCTGCCAGAATTTACCCACCCTGTGGTGATACGCCGAAAAACAGCAAAGCCTTTTGTGTTGGTGCACTGTCTCTCAAGGAGATATACAAAGCTGCCAAACTAATCTCAGACCATCATCCTTCAGCCCATATGCCAGTGCTCTGCAAGGCCATTGCTTTATCAGACTGAGTAAATTAAATTCTAATTTTAAATACAAGGGTTTTTTATGTGTGTTTTGAGGATCACATTCTACAATTCCATCCACTTTTCACTGAAAATCCAGACATGTTGGTGTTTATATAGAATGATTGATGAGTATCATTGTGAAATATCACACCAAGGGTAGACCGATTCTCTAGTCAGAAGCAGCAACTTCCGTCTCCCTGAGACCTGTAGGTAAATATGTTTTTTCTTAAAACATGATTAAAGCACTCTTTATGTGCAGAACCTGCATATTATGATTGTCATATGCTATTATCATTCAAATAGGAGCTCATGGTAGCTAATCCATTTGAAAAAAACATTCTTCAACCAAGAAAGTTTAAGAATCACTGTTATAGATGATGCTCTGTTTTGGAAAAATGAATATTCATTAAGAGTAAAGTAGCAGAAATTCTTCAGAGTCATTGGTACTTTCAGAGGTTGTGGACAATGACAGGCATTCGTCTGCTATAGTTCTTGTCATTCTCTATAGTTCTACTATTAACAGCATAATCTGATACAAAGGAAGCACCCTGGAGCATTCCAACATTATCAACCTTAAAAGATTTTCTCGGGTGTTACCATTGGATGAAGGACATTCAATGTATGCACAACTATTACTGTGGATCTATGTCCTTGTGCAGAACAAAATAACATAGTAACAGAAAACTGACGCCTTGTTCACTCCCAGGTCCCACTGCAAGACTTAAAAGCCTCATGTATCATTTTGCAAACACATCATATTCAGTTTGATTTCTTTTGATTTGATTTATTAGTATTAGTATACAGTGAAAAGTATTGTTTCTTGCATGCTGTACAAACAATGCATACCATACATAGGGAAGGAAGGAGAGACTGCAGAATATAATGTAAAAGAGTTAGAATGAAGTTTTAGAAGCATAGAACGAAAGTAAAAGATAGAATTAGAGGGTATGCTGGGCGCAGCTTGCAAGAAGTCGCCTTGCTCCGACGCCATCTTGGGAAAAAAAAAGTTTCCTCTTCATTGAGAAGATTAAATGCATATTAGGTGACTGTCTTGCTCAAAATATTAGTAGGAATTTTCATTCTCCGTCGAGGTCTGAAACAGAGACGAGCAGGCCCTGGAAATCCTGCCACCTGACAGCATGTCAGTTTCTTGACACGTTCCCTGTGGGTTCGAGGCTCAGAAAGGCTAATTAAAAACCTTGTGAAGGGCACCGACAGGAAGCTGACTGGGATTTTCTAGATGGCCTCTGGTTTCGCCATGCGAGGGAGCAGTTCGGCTGTCTGGAGTTGGGTATTCGGTGGCAGGCCAGGTGCCAGCATTTCTGGCAGGCTGTTAGGCCCTTCCCCATGCCTGCCTGAGTGCGGGTGCAGCCAAAAACCTTCCAAAGGACCCCTCTCCCTTCCCCCCACCATGCCTCACATGGGTCACCTGCTTTCTTTGTCTTCATTTACATTTTTTGAAGAAGTTACTAACTTCATGAAGATACTGTCATGTTGAAGAGCCCGTTTAGTTACTTACCCTTTCCTGCGGCCTGCTGCTGCTCTCAAACTGATTGAGTCCTCAAGCCTTCAGAGGTGCTTGGCATTCTTATTTGGACTGGGTATCTGTCTTCATGCCAGTTAAGGGAGCAGGACCTTCAGATAACTCCCAGGTCAGTGACTGTTTCGACCCCCCATCCCCAACCCCACCAGATCCCAAAACAATTTGAGCTCCTGTTTCCCACCCAAATGAAATTTCACTCCCTTGGCTCTGTCCACAGGTACAACCCAATTTCTAATCTGCCCTCTGTGTCATTGGCCCCATACACGTCAGGTGTCAGGCCTCGGAAATAACACCCCATCTGCAATTTGCTGCTATGGGCATTTAGTTCAGTTACCTCAGTATTTTTGCTCATTTTCAGACCCATTTCGATGACACATCTGCTTATTTTTAAAGATATGACATAAATGCCTTCCCCTTTTCCCGATTCTTTCAACGTGCCTGCCCAGTGCCCATCAGTCATTTTTCAGCTTTGAAGAAAGTGTCCACACCTGAATAGTTAACTTGTCTCCACACTGACTGACATGCCATGTGTTTTCTGCACTTTTTACGCTTCTTTGAGCAACCTGAATCAGGGTTCGTCTCTCCTGGTTACGTGTAAAGTGTATAAAGGTTTGGGGAGGAAGATGCCATTGTCCATGGGTTTTCCCCACTGGGCTGTAGCAACATCAGCAGCAGAACCATGGAAACCCCAAGACAAACAGCGAGTGGCGTTCATGGACGTCTTTCAGGATTCCTGAAACATTTGCACTGAAGTTATAGGGGCCAAGCGGGAGAATTCTTTCTGCCTCCTCCCCGCATGATGGTTCCTAGATTACTTTAACCACTTGATAAATGAAAACAAAGACCATGAAAATTTCCAACACAGAAGGAGGTAATTCAGCCAGCCCGTGTCTGTGCCAGCTGAATGTCACTTTCTAGTGTTTGGTCCAAAGTCCTGGAGGTTCCAGCGCCTCAAATACATATCCAAGTAATGTTTAATGAATGAGTTCTAGATTCTGGCAGGTGGTTTGTAAATTGCCAGTGAAATTGGTGGGTTGTGTGTAAACTGCCAGTGAAATTGGTGGGTAGTTTGTAAATTGCCAGAGAATCTGGCAGGCAGTGTGTAAATTGCCAGTGACTCAGGTGTGTAGTTTGTAAATTGCCAGTGAAATTGGTGGGTAGTTTGTAAATTGCCAGTGAAATTGGTGGGTAGTTTGTTAATTGCCAGTGAATCTGGTGTGTAGTTTGTAAATTGCCAGTGAATCTGTTGGGTAGTTTGTAAATTGCCAGTGAAATTGGTGGGCAGTTTGTAAATTGCCAGTGAAATTGGTGGGCAGTTTGTAAATTGCCAGTGAAATTGGTGGGCAGTTTGTAAATTGCCAGTGAAATTGGTGGGTAGTTTGCAAATTGCCAGTAAAATTGGTGGGTACTTTGTAAATTGCCAGTGAAATTGGTGGGCAGTTTGTAAATTACCAGTGAAATTGGTGTGTAGTTTGTAAATTGCCAGTGAAATTGGTGGGCAGTTTGTAAATTGCCAGTGAAATTGGTGGGCAGTTTGTAAATTGCCAGTGAAATTGGTGGGTAGTTTGTAAATTGCCAGTGAAATTGGCGGGTACTTTGTAAATTGCCAGTGAAATTGGTGGGTAATGTGTCATGATGTTAGATTTTATTTTATTGCAGCCTACTGGGAGAAAATTGTACATTTGCTGTTAGATACATCTTTCCAATGTAGGATTGCATTTAAAGGAGATCCTTTAAGCAGCCTGTGTAGCAGCCTGGTGTATATTCTCTATAGTGATGAGTCCCACAAGGGAAGAACATGTAAAAGGATCCAAAAACAATGCATTTATTACAGTATTCTAGGAGCAAAACATGGCACTGCATTGTCTGGCTGAAAGCAGAGCTAATATCTGGAAGCATTTTCTCTGCGGTTTGCAACAATATTCAACCCCTTTGAAAAATCTTTTCAGTTTCCAAGCAGTAAGAAGGATGAGGGGTGGGAATCTATCTGTGCTATTTATTGAATTGACCCATATACGTATTTGTTCTTTGAAAATTTTTCTCTCCAACCATGCTCAAATTTGTATTTTCCAGACATTAGACAGAGACAAGCAAGGCGAGCATTCCAAGCTACTAGTACTCCAGCTTTCAGGGTCTTCCCCAAGTGCTTGCTTGCACTGCAACCTCGGCACGAGCATTAAAATAGTGATGCAACTAAAACTGTAGGGACGTCACAGTGTCTCCTGCTTCATTTTCTGAAGTCTCTCTTGGACAAGGCCCAAAGCAGAGACATGCCAACTGTCAGGGTGACTTGTCGTTTGCGTGAACCTTGCTCTGACTCCAGGATATGACAAGGGGTGGCAGGGAAGAAAATGCAAGGTGGAAGTGGAACTATTAGTACCTTTTTTCCAGGCGCACATGATGACCATGGGGCTGAAAGACCATAGGCTGCTGTTCTTGGCCCCTCAGGCCCACAACAGTCATTTACTTTGGGCGGATTCTCCGGTGCCCCAGTAGCGTGTTTCTCGGCAACGCACCGTTCGCTGGCGGCCGGATTCTATCCTCCTGCCGCTTGTCACTGCGATTTCTCATTGAAACCACCCCACGCCGCCGCAAAACCTACTGGCGGGGGCGGCGTTGCCAGCGGGAAAAGAAAATCCCGACGAACGGACAATTTCGTCCGACAGCATTACTCCTCCACTTTGGAGTTCAAATCCTGTCAGTGCTGTGACCTCGATCCAGAAATCGAGATGGGCTCAGGTTAGATGGGGTGCAGATCGGACGTGCGCCACTTTACTTGCGCTTAGCCTCGGGGGTTGGAGGTGGGGTGGGGGGATGTGTTGAGGGTGGGGGGGGGGGGGAGGGGGCGGCTATATGGGAGAAACAATTGACCCAAAGGCTTGGGCACTTTTCTGTGCATTTTTTCTTGTGACCGGTAAGCTAAGAGGCAAACAGGCTGCCTCACTGTGTGTTGGAACAGCCAGTGAAAGGTGAGAAATATGCACGGCGCAGCTTCACAAATCCAGGCAGTAAAGAAAACCCCATTTTCTCCAAGTGAAATTGAAAGTAACTGCAAGTAACCACGGAAACTCTGAGAGTGACGAACAGTGGCAAATCTTTGGCTTGTTGTTTAACCCTGCCAGCTTCAGCGCACTGCACCATGTGTAAATGTTCTGCAGATCCCGACACTTGTTCATTCATAATTTTTAAAACCATGTTCGTTCAACCCAAGCTGTTGTGAATGTTGTTCAGTTCTGTAGTATTGTCCCACAAGATATGGAGCAAACATTCCAACAGCCTTGTCATGATATCCACATCAGCATATCATGGTGCAATCACACACACACTGATGGACAGGCAGTTGGACCAACCAGCACACACATAACATCGCAGCCAATCACCAGTGAGAGCACACACACTATAAAACAGGGAACACCACAGTTCCCGCTCATTCTACCAGGAGATAGTTCAGAGCACAGAGCTCACAGCGCGCCACTCAGACATAGACCATGTGCTGAGTGCCTCACTAGGATAGTGATAGGGCTGGGTCCACAGGTTAGATGGTAAAGCATGTACCCAAGCCAGTAGTTAGTTGTTTTTGTTGATTAGACAATACAACAGAGTTGTACCATCTACAGCCGTGTTGGATCATTTGTGCATCAGAACACCCAACATGACAAGTCTCATGACTCTGGGTTGTATCAAAAGTTGAAGGCAGTACTTGAAAGCCAATGGTAGTCAGACACATCCCAAATCATTGGAATTGTGAAATGTCCCTGTGTGCTTTACAACTTCCAAATTTTCCCTTTGTCTTTCCTGATCATTTTTTATTCTCATGGGCATTGGCAATCTTTGACTGTCGTGCTTGATGATCATCCTTTGACAAGTCAGTAGATACGTGCAAACCGAGCAATGGATTCACGTCCCACACCTGCAATATTATTCCAGAGACTTCCAAGGACCTATGCTGGGTCTTCTTCATCCTTATCTGCACGCTGCCTCTTAATCACATCATCCTCAGACATAGATCATCTTCGAATTGTATGCTTGTGTGACCTCCTATATCTCTCTTCTCGGTTGACTGCTCCACTGTCTCCGTATTGTTCAGCATCCAGTCTTGAATTAACTGCAATTTCCTCCTGTTAAATATTGGGAACACCGAACCCATTGGCTTTGACCTCTGTGACAATCTCTGTATCTTGTCATTGATTCCATTTTGCCCTTGTTGCCATCTCGGATGGAACCAGGCATTTGAAATCTCAAAATCCTATTTAAGCACTGTCAACGGCTTTCCAAATGTTTCCGTCCCGTCCATGCCGATACCCGTTGTTGTAAAGGCAGGAAAATACTATCCAGAGAGTTTTTATCTTTTGTCATGTGAGAGTACCTTTAAGAAATGTGTGTTTATAAATGGGTGTGGATATAAATATCTGTAGTGAGAGTACCTTTAAGAAATGGGTGTTTACTACTGCAGTGATGTTAGAGAGTGGGTGGAGCTGGGCTGTCTGTCAGCTTTTTACTTTCATTTTAGGCTGTTTCCTGCAGGGTTTTCAGAGCTGGATAGCTGCAGTCCCAGACAGAAGGTGTATTAGAGTCTCTCTCTGTAATCTAAAGACATAAATCGATCCTGGTGATTTAAAATTAATAACAGTAGTGACTTTAACCTTATGTGCTTCTGTTAAAAGGTGTTTTAAGTCTTATGGATGTTAAAAGGAAATCTTAAAGGGTTACTTGGTGTTGTATTCTTTGGGGGTTGTATTTGAACTGATGGTTGCTAAGATGTTCACTGTATGTTTCAAAAAGGTTAACTTGAGTTCATAGAATAAACATTGTTTTGCTTCAAAAAATACTTTTCCATTTCTGCTGTACCACACCTGTAGAGTGGGCCGTGTGCTCCCCATACCACAATCTATTAAAAGTTGTGGGTCAGGTGAGCTCCATGATACACTTTGGGGTTCTCTAAACCCTGGCCCATAACACTTTATTTTATTTTGTCACAAGTAGGCTTATATTAACAGTTCCCTATTTGCCATACTATGGCACCTGTTCGGGAACACTGAGAGAGAATTCAGAATGTCGAAATTATTAGATAAATGGGTCATTTTAAGTTATCAAACAGTAGCTATTGGGGTGCTACAGAGGTCAGTGCTGAGGCCTGAACTATTTATGGTCTATATTAAGAAGTGGATGAAGGCACCAACTGTATTGTGCCAAGTTTGCTGATGATGCAAAGATAGGGAGGAAAGCAAATTGTGGAACTTGTGCAAATTCTGAAAGCAAAGGCTGGAATCTTCCTTTTTTTGTATAAGTGTGGTGGTGGGTGGTTCAGATGGTGGCGGGTAGTTCTGGTGGTGGTGGGTGGTTCAGATGGTGGCGGGTAGTTCTGGTGGTGGCGGGAGGTTCTGATGGTGCCGTTCCTGCTGACTGGAATGGCAGGAATCGCACTCAATTCTCCGCTTGGAACCCCATTTATTATGTGCAGGCGAGTATCTCGCTGGATGGCCTGGCGGGTTGGGAGCTGGTTCGTCTATCCGCTGTCAGCTGGCGGGATTGATGGTCATAGCGCCATATATACATGCCAGCACAACACAGTCCTCCCACTCTCTTCAGCCCATCTGCTTTCAAGAGGCTGCTAAAGATGTCATCCAGCCTGAAGCAGAAGGCCGGTAGCCTAAAGAAGAAAACAGCACCCTGCTTCAGCAGGATAACTGATCCGCCATTAACCTGCCATTGTGAGAATTACAACCTGATTTTACACCAGGAGATTTCCCATTTTTTTGTGGCTCCCACTAGGTTCTCTGCTCCCCACCTGCCACCAAACCTGCTGTCGCTGGAATGTGAAAATTCCGCTAGCAATAGGTTAAATAAGTGGGCAAAAATTTGGCAGATGTTGGGAAAATGTAAAGTTGTACATTTTGGTAGGAAGAATAGAAAAATGTAATTTAAATGGTGAGATAGTATTGAATGCTACGGTACAGAAGGATCTGGGTGTCCTTGTACATGAATCACAAAGAGTAGGGGCTGTTTAGCACAGGGCTAAATCGCTGGCTTTGAAAGCAGACCAAGGCAGGCCAGCAGCACGGTTCAATTCCCGTAACAGCCTCCCTGAACAGGTGCTGGAATGTGGCGACTAGGGGCTTCTCACAGTAACTTCATTTGAAGCCTACTTGTGACAATAAATGATTTTCATTTAATTTCAAGAGTAAAGCACATAGTTAGGAAGGCAAATGGAGTGTTGAGTTTTATTGCAAGGAGGATGGAGTATAAAAATAGAGAGGTTTTTCTACAGGGCGTTGATGAGACCACACAAAGAATACTGTGTACTCTTTTTGATCTCCTATTTAAGCAAGACATATTTACATTGGACACAGTCCAGAAAAGGTTCACTGGACTGATTCCTTGGGTGAAAGGGTTGTTTGTGAGGAAAGGTTGAGCAGGTTCGGCCTATACTGTTTGCAAAGAAAAAGCTGGAGAAAAACCTCTCTATTTTTATACTCCATCCAACTTTCAATAAAACTCAACAATCCATTTGCCTTCCTAATTACATCAGATCGGCCTTCATGAAAGTGAACCCTCGGAAGGCGACGGGCCTGGACGGGATCCCTGGTCATGCTCTCAGAGCCTGCATGGACCAGCTGGCAGGGGTGTTCGCGGACATCTATAACCTGTCCCTACTCCACACCGAGGTCCCCACCTGCTTCAAGAAGACCACTATCATACCGGTGCCAAAGAAGAACCAGGCAACTTGCCTCAATGATTACCGTCCAGTGGCCCTGACTTCAGTCGTAATGAAGTGCTTCGAGAGGTTGGTCATGAAGCTCATCACCTCCATACTCCCAGAATGCCTTGATCCACTTCAATTCGCATGCCGCCGCAACCGGTCCACAGCAGACACCATTTCCCTGGCCCTACACTCATCCCTCGAGCATCTCGACAACAAAGTCTCCTATTTATTGACTACAGCTCCACCTTCAACAACATAATCCCAGCCAAGCTCATATCAAAGCTCCAAAACCTAGGACTTGGCTCCCCACTCTACAACTGGATCCTCAAACAACAATCAGTAAGCATGAACAATAGCATCTCCTCCACAATAGTCCTCAATACCGGGGCCCCACAAGGCTGTGTACTTAGCCCCCTACTCTACTCCCTGTACACACACGACTGCTTGGCAAAATTTAGTTCCAACTCCATCTACACGTTTTCTGACGATATGACCATAGTGGGCCGGATCTCGAATAACGACGAGTTAGAATACAGGAGGGAGATAGAGAACCTAGTGGAGTGGTGCAGCGACAACAATCTCACCCACAATGCCAGCAAAACTAAAGAGCTCGTCGTTGACTTCAGGAAGCAAAGTACTGTACACACCCCTGTCAGCATCAATGGGGCCGAGTGGAGATGGTTAGTAGTTTCAAATTCCTCTGGGTGGACATCTCCAAAAATCTATCCTGGTGCACGTCGGCGCTACTACCAAGAAAGCACAACAGCGCCTATATTTCCTGAGGAAACTAAGGAAATTTGGCATGTCCATGTTAACTCTTACCAACTTTTACAGATGCACCATAGAAAGCATCCTATCTGTCTGCATCACAGCCTGGTGTGGCAACTGCTCGGCCCAGGACCACAAGAAACTTCAGAGAGTCGTAAACACAGCCCAGCCCATCACACGAACCTGCCTCCCCTCCATTGACTCCATCTACACCTCCTGCTGCCTGGGGAAAGTGGGCAGCAAAATCAAAGACCCCTCCCACCCAGCTTACTCACTCTTCCAACATCTTCCATCGGGCAGGAGATACAGAAGTCTGAGAACACGCACAGACTCAAAAACAGCTTCTTCCCCACTGTCACCAGACTCCTAAATGACCCTCTTATGGACTGACCTCATAAACACTACACCCCTATATGCTTCATCCGATGCCGTTGCTTATGTACATTGTATACCTTGTATTGCCCTATTATGTATTTTCTTTTCTTCCCTTTTCTTCCCATGTACTTAATGATCTGTTGAGCTCCTCGCAGAAAAATACTTTTCACTGTACCTCGGTACATGTGACAGTGAACAAATCCAATCCAATCCAATCCAACCCAATCTAAGAATGAGAGGTGATTGTATGGGAACATCGAGGATTCTGAGGGGGATTGACAGGATAGAAACAGAGAGGGTGCTTCACCTTGTGGGGGAATTCAGAACTAGGGCGAATAGTTAAAAAAAATAAGGGCTCTGCCAATTAAGATGGAGAGGGTCATTAACTATTTTTTTTTCTTTTTTAAAAATTTAGGGTACCCAATTATTATTTTCCCAATTAAGGGGAAATTTTAGGGTGGCCAATCCAGCTACTCTGCACATCTTTTGGGTTGTGGGGGTGAGACCCATGCAGACACTGGGAGAATGTGCAAACTCCACACGGACAGGGAGTCGGGGCCGGGCTCGAACCCGGGTCTACGCTGCCATGAGGCAGCTGTGCTAACCACTGCGCCGCCGTACCGCCTGAGGGTCATTGGTCATTAGAATGATTAATCACTAGAATTCTCTATTCCAGAGGGCAGTGGAGGCTGGGGAATTGAAGACTAAATTAGATTTTTGATTGACAAGGCAAACAGGGGTGATGAGGATTAGGGGCGAAATTCTCCCCCAACGGCGCGATGTCCGCCGACTGGCGCCAAAGACGGCGCCAATCAGACGGGCATCGCGCCGGCCCAAAGGTGCGGAATGCTCTGCATTTTTGGCAGCCTAGCCCCAACATTGAGGGGCTAGGCCGATGCCGGAGGGATTTCCGCCCCGCCAGCTGGCGGAAATGGCGTTTGTTGCCCCGCCAGCTGGCGCGGAAATGCGGCGCATGCGCGGGAGCGTCAGCGGCTGCTGACAGTTTCCCGGCGCATGCGCGGGAGCGTCAGCGGCCGCGGAAAGTTTCCCGCGCATGCGCAGTGGGGAGAGTCTCTTCCGCCTCCGCCATGGTGGAGGCCGTAGCGGAGGCGGAAGGGAAAGAATGCCCCCACGGCACAGGCCCGCCCGCGGATCGGTGGGCCCCGATCGCGGGCCAGGCCACCGTGGGGGCACCCCCCGGGGTCAGATCGCCCCGCGCCCCCCCCAGGACCCCGGAGCCCGCCCACGCCGCCTGGTCCCGCCGGTAAATACCAGGTTTGGTTTACGCCGGCGGGACAGGCAATTTCTGGGCGGGACTTCGGCCCATCCGGGCCGGAGAATTGAACGGGGGGTCTCGCCAACCGGCGCGGCCCGATTCCCGCCCCCGCCCAATCTCCAGTACCGGAGACTTCGGCGGGGGCGGGATTCACGGCGGCCAACGGCCATTCTGCGACCCGGCGGGGGGGTCGGAGAATGACGCCCCAGGTGGGAGCTGCCGGTGGGAAAATGGAGTGAAGGCCACAATCAAACCAGCCACAATTTTTTGATGGAGCAGGCTCAGAGGGCTGAATGGTCTATTCCTGCTCCTTCTTCTCCTGTTCATATGAAGCACGTAGGATGTTTTACCACCTCAAAGCTGCTAAGTGCAAGAAGCTGTTGATAATGGGAAGGAATTGGATGATAAGATATTGATAAGAATTTAAGTCACTGGATGAGTTTATTCTCCATCACTCTTTCCCCAGTTATAGTACATCATTCATTAGTCTAGACCAGTTCCAAAGTGTTCCTGTCACTCCATTCTCCTCCATTTGTGCTGTTTTACTTAAAGCGTGCTTCATAATTCCATTTTATTTGTGCAGCAGAAATTAAAACAACAACTGTGAAACATTTATGTTCATCACTTGATCCATGTAGAAGATATTCAACTTACGCAATGGGAACTGAATTTTCAATTTACAGTCACTGCACTTGCACTGTTGACCTCGGTTATTCATCCCACTACTTGGCTATGCGATAAACTAGAATCATGGTTAAAGAGGCAAGGCCGGCATCATAATTCCATAAACCCGGTGTAACTAACATCAAATCAACTCCAAAAATAGCTTCAAATCGTAAGGGATCGGACTGCAGAAGTAATGGTTCCCTGGTTAATTCCAGCTTCTGTGCTTTTAAAAGCAGCAATTGTTTGTTTGAAAGAGTAAGTAGCGTTTCCTCTAAGGTGGGCGGCTACGCAGCTGTATGGAACAGGGATTGGCAACCGTGTATATCTGAAGAGCCTTTTAACAATCGAAAGCTTAAAACCTATTAGGAGCCGCAAGATGAAAATTCAGCATTTCCAAATCAGGAAATGCCCTTTGGGCAGGGTGGCACCCTAGCACTGCTGGTGCTAGCCTGGCACCAGGGCAGTGCCAGCCAGGCACCCTGGCAGTGCCACCAGGGTGGCTAGGTTGTACCGGCAGGTGCACTGCCTGGTTATCACTGCTAAGTGGGCATTTTTTATGCTGTTGTGATTGGGCCAGGGTGCCCTGTGTGGGTGACGCTCCCATAGTGCTTTGGGGCTTGGGGGAATTGGGGCTCACTTCGGGGACCTCAGAGATCGGGAGGCCATTTAAAAATGGCGTCCCTATCTCTCGCTCTACTGAGGAGTTTCAGCGAGCAGAGATTCTCAGTATACAAAACGGGGCTGTGTGCGGCCTGGGCCACGTGTTCCTCGGTGAGGCCCCTTATCAAACGCGAGCCGTGTTTTATAGCCTTGTGTTTCTCGGCGCTGCGAGCACTGGGAAACATGCGACTAAACGCGCTTGCTATGGAACTTTATTCCCATTTAGTAAAATTGCGGCCCTCATGATTAGAAACAAAAGACACACTGAATTGTGTAGCCACCTGGGTTGGCCACTTCCCGACTTAAAATGGAGATCCGCAAAGACTGCAGCGAAATTCAGCCAAGCCAGGAAAAACTAGCAAGTGCAAAAATCCTGTGTATTAGAACTTGCAAAAGCCCAGACAGCACTGAAACTCACAGCCATCTGCATGCTAATGAGCGATCCCCGGGTACAATTGAAACATGTAAGGGGAATAAGGCCAAGCCAGACTCCTTGGCGCCAGCAGAAGCCAAGACAAAGGAAGGCCAACGGACACTCAGGGACCGCCCAGCCATCAGGGAACAACTCCAGTATTGGAGAAATCGATCCAAGTGATCGGAACGTAGTCCAATCACTTGGAACCAGGTACGGGGTCCACCCAAAGGGGCAGGAAGCCCCTGGGGACTATAAAATAGAGTCCCCAAGTTCAAATCGTCCTTCTTGGCAGGGTCGCTCAGCAGCGAATCAACCCTTGAGAGTGAACTGCCCAAGCTGCCGCATCAACCAAGTAAGTCTCCAGTCAACGCACGCTACGAGATAGGCCCTCCTAGCTACCAGTCCATACCAGCTTTTGAATCCTGCAGTTTCAGAACCCGAACGAAAGGCCATTCGTTCCCCTGACCTGGTGGGCCAGTCCGAAGCTAAGTATAGTCCTGTTAGTGATAGAGATAGTTTATTAAGTAGAATTTATGCATGAGTAGTGATTTACTGTGTATAATAAATGTGTTTTGATTTGAACCTTACTAATTGGTGTGTTGAGTTATTGATCAGTACTTGAACTTGAACCTCGGGCAGTATCATAAAGATACCTGGCGACTCTAGAGCAAAGGTTATAGAAACAGAGGAAATTCAGTAAAGACCCAATGGGCAATGAATTAAGAGCCAACCAAAGTTAGCAACAATTGTTGCATTTAAAAAATATATTTTAACTATCATTTTGTCATTAAGGTTATGTTCACACTAAACTCTAACTTTTGATGAGTGGAATTAAGATAATTTTCTTGGCTATTGATTCTCAAGATTCAAAAGAAACTTCTAATAGCACATTCAAAATATTTATCAGCTGTATTAAAAATTATAATGGCCACAACCCGTTTGATTTGCACCCCACCCACCTTGAACATTCATCCCCTCTACCACCAATGCACAGTGGCAGCAGTGTACCATCTACAAGATACACTGCAGCAGCTCACCAAGTCTCCTTCGAGGGCACCTTCAAAACTCACGATCTCTACCACCTAGAAGGACCAGGACCGCAGATGCATGGAAATGCCACAACCTGTAGGTTCCCCTCCAAATCACTCACTATCCTGACTTGGAACTACATTGCCGTCCCTTCACTGTCGCTGTGTTGCTATATATACTCGCTATAAATATGGCAGTCAATAAGGTTGCCCTTCTTTCGTCTAGATATTGATATTATATTGCTTTCACAGTCGCCAGATATCAAATGATACCACCACAAGGTTCAACCGGATATCGATCAAAGACCCAACAACCAGTTAGTTAGTTCAAGTTCAATAATACTTTATTTACACACAAGATTAACTTATACATGCAACATAAACACTACAAGCTAAATTACACCTAACACTATGACAACCTGTACTTAACTTCAGGCACCCGGCTTAGGTCAGAGGAACCGTGGCCTTTGTTCAAATCTGGATCTGCTGGGTCTGGAGAAGTAACTGCTGCTCAGCTGGGCTCATCCGTCTGGTAGCGGGCGTTGAACTTGAACTTGCATCTGGTGGTGCTACAGTTGGAGATAGACGTTGCCAGAGCGCCAGGTCCAAAAGAGATGGAACACATGGCAGTGTCTCTCTTTATCCTTGGGGGTTTTGCACTCTTTTGGGTGGTCCTTAGGTGTGGAGCCAATAATACGGCAGACTTCGATCACTGACTTCAATCTGACCCAATAAAGGGGCGGGTGCCTTGATGGCTGGGCGTGTCCTAAGCGGTCATTGACCTTGCTGTTTATGCTTCCTGAGTAAAGGGAGTGGCGCCAATGTGTCTGGAATTGTATCGGATACCTGAGTACCAGTCCTTTGTCCTGGGGAAATGGGTCATTAGAATGCAAATCGGCTGGGGGTTTCGATACTTTCTGGTTCTCTGCTTCCAAATATACATTTAGGCTCTGAGTCTGCCTGAATCTTGTATTGGCCATATTTCCCTTGAGTCTTTGCAAATGTCCATGTTTCTTTGTACGTGGCCATCCCAGATGGCTACAGCTGGATCATAGTCCTGGAACTCCACCCCTCTCCTAACAGCGCAGCGGGTGTACCTGCACCTCATGGACTGTAGCGGTTCAAGAAGGCAGCTCACCACTACCTTCTCAAGGGCAATTAGAGATAGGTAATAAATGGTCCCCACATTCCGTGAATGAATAAAAAAACTCTCATAAAACCTGTTCCTCAAACCAAAGGCATTATCCATAACCCAATGTGTATCTGTACCACTCAACCATGTTTATTTAGAGCGCAATGATGTTTTTTGTTAAAATTACTGAAACCACATAACTATTAGCCTTTTATCCCACAAATGAGTAACATGGGCCTCATGGGACTTCGCTTTGCTTTCGGCAGTTTTCATGTTCATGAGCTCCAACTGAAAAAGCTTTGAAGATACAAATCAGATTTTGAAGAGCTACATGCAGCTCTGGAATTCAAGGCCCCCCCCCGAATAAGAGTGTCTCCTGCATTTTAATTAATGGGTTTCTTGGGGGAGTGTAGGGGGTGGGGGGGGGGGGGGGGTTGAGGGGCTGGAAGAGGAGCTGAGCTTTAAAACTCAATTGCAAATGTGCGAGTGGCTGGAGAAAGTGTGGGAGAAACTGATCCTGTGATTGGAGGAGCTTCCACCATGCAAGAGAGGGAATTTGTGATTGGAGGCGAAGCATGTGTGCAAAAAGGTGCAGCTTTGATTGGAGAAACAGTGAGTACAAACAGAAGGGAGGCCAGGGCCATGACTGAAACTGGTGCCAACCAGTGTCAAAAAGGCGCACAGCAACTAAAGGAAACAAACACTGTGGACACGCCCCATTGCTGCCAGATAAACATACAGAGCCTGGGATGAATGTGATCAATTGATTTAGTCTCAATGAGAGCCTCATGCTTTTTGCTGGACATCTATATGATGCACATTGGGTTATCAATCATGTCCAAGGAATGGCAGCATGGTGGCGCAGTGGTTAGCACTGGGACTTCAGCTCTGAGGACCCGGGTACGAATCCTGGCCCGGGTCATTGTTCGTGTGGAGTTTGCACATTCTCCCCGTGTCTGTGTTGGTTTCAAAGCTGTGCAGGTTACATGAATTGACCACGCTAAATTGTCCCTGAATTGGGAAAAAAAATAATTAGGTACTCTAAATTTTTTTTAAAAATCATGTCCAAGGAACATGACCAATTGGCTGAGTCACATATACACCAGCTTGGAAAACACAGGTTAATTCAAGCTGTGCACGTTAATAGATTATTAATAGGAGAACAGATTACGAGTGTTAGTTCACTGTTTGGCATGATGAATAGATTTTTATGATTCTTTATGATCTAAGCCCAAACTTCAAAGCTGCATCCTTTTCCATTTCATCTGCTCTTCTGAGAGTACAAGCTTTTGTGTTGGGAAAGCTGTGTGATGGGCGAGGGATGGGAGGGATAAGGCGAGGGGTAAAATGGGATGTATGAGGAGAGGGAGAATGCAACCAGTGAGCGGAGAGTGAGAATGGGAGATGTGAGAATTGAGATGGAATTGGATGCATGAGGAGAGGCAAAATAGGGTGCACGAGAGAAAAGAGAGAGAGTAGGATGTTTGAGGGGAGAGGAGAAATGAGGCCAGTGAGAGGATAGACAGAATAGAATGTGTGAGGATAGACACAGAATGAGGGGCGTCATTCTCCGACCCCCCGCCGGGTCGGAGAATGGCCGTTGGCCGCCGTGAATCCCGCCCGAAGTCTCCGGTACCGGAGATTGGGCGGGGGCGGGAATCGGGCCGCGCCGGTTGGCGGGACCCCCGCTCAATTCTCCGGCCCGAATGGGCCGACGTCCCGCCCAGAAATTGCCTGTCCCGCCGGCGTAAATCAAAGCTGGTATTTACCGGCGGGACCAGGCGGCGTGGGTGGGCTCCGGGGTCCTGCGGGGGGTGCGGGGCGATCTGACCCCGGGGGGTGCCCCCACGGTGGCCTGGCCCACGATCGGGGCCCACCGATCCGCGGGCGGGCCTGTGCCGTGGGGGCACTCTTTCCCTTCCGCCTCCGCCACGGCCTCCACCATGGCGGAGGCGGAAGAGATTCTCCCCACTGCGCATGCGCGGGAAACTGTCGGCGGCCGCTGACGCTCCCGCACATGCGCCGCATTTCCACGCCAGCTGGCGGGGCACCAAACGCCATTTCCACCAGCTGGTGGGGCAACAAACGCCATTTCCGCCAGCTGGCGGGGCGGAAATTCCTCCGGCGCCGGCCTAGCCCCTCAATGTTGGGGCTCGGCCCCCAAAGGTGCGGAGCATTCCGCACCTTTGGGCCGGCGCGATGCCCGTCTGATTGGCGCCGTTTTTGGCGCCATTCGGCGGACATCGCGCCGTTGGGGGAGAATTTCGCCCAAGAATACCTGGGAATGAGGTTGAATCAGATGAATGATTGTTGATGCAACAGAGGGCATGGTGAGGAGAGGTGGAATTTGAGGACAGAGAGATAATGGGACCAGTGGGAAGAGAGTAACGTTTCCTCAAATCTGCACAGTCTGTGCAGCAATCTACAATGTAATTTGTAGTAAATAAACTGGCTGCTCATAACTTGGTCAAAATCCAAAGGCATTTCCTCACCACTAACAGTATAGTAATGCTCAGAACGGTTTATAGCTTGCCTGGTACAAAATAAAATTGGAGGGAACATCGGGTGGAATTTTCCAGCCCATTCACCCATGGGATCTTCCGGTCCCGCCAAAGTGAATCGACTTTTGAATGGCTTGCTGCATTTTCCAGCCCTGCTCCTGCTACACTGGGAAAGGATAATTCCGCCAATTGTCCATAGGCGAGTATTCTTTAACAAACTATCACCAGTGAACCATGGGTGTGCAGCAAACAGCCATTCCGAAAGGACACACACAAACCAGGCTGAGAATACAGAGCAATTGAGTGCATATACGCCAAATTTTAAAATATTGTTTTTGTATTTGGATTTAAAGAAGAACATGGATGTGCTAATGGTGTTTTGGCCTGGGTGTCCGCTTCAATAAGTCACTGAAGGCTGACCTTGAGGTGCAGCAAGCAATTAGGAAGGCTAATGGCATATTGACCTTTATTGCAAGAGGGTTTGGGTACAGGAGTAGTGACGTCTTGCTTCAATTGCTTCAATAGAACCTTGCTTACTTTGCACCTTGGTAGAATTTTAAGGATGGGGAGTGTTTGGTGCTCACCATCCTGAGAGTTGGCGTCGAACACCCAGCCTCCAACTCTCTAAGTCCCACTGCTATTTAACACTGACCTGGGTGTTGATTGGAAGTGGGCAGGACTTCCATCCACCTCTGGAAGGAAGTCCCTCCATGAGAGCTGTCGCCAATCTGATTGGCTAACAGCTCTCCAACCCGGCCAGGCACAAATCTGCACTGACCAGAAGTGATACAGCAGCGCTCTGCATGGGACTAATTTAAAGGTCCCAGGTTCGATTCCCGGCTTGGGTCACTATCTATGCAGAATCTGCACTTTCTCCCTATGTCTGCGTGGGTTTCCTCCAGGTGCTCCGGTTTCCTCCCACAAATCCCGAAAGATGTGCTATTAGGTAATTTGGACATTTTGAATTCTCCCTCCATGTACCCGAACATGCGCCGAAATGTGGCGAAGAGGGGCTTTTCACAGTTCTTCATTGCAGTGTTAATGTAAGCCTACTTGTGACAATAAAGATTATTGTTATAATTATAAGTCCCGGGAACTTTGAAATGGTAAGCCTTGCGGGTCCCAGGGACAGGAGGATAGGGTGACACATGGTTTGGGGGGGGGGGGGGGGTGAGAGGGCATTGGGGGGGGGGGGGAATGTAGGCCAGGAGGGAGGGGGTCCCAACACTGAGGGGACCTTCAGAGTGAGGTGCCCATCCCCCACCCCATTCCTGCCCGAGATGGGGAAATGTGCAAATGTCATCTACCAGCATGAAGGTGGGCAGGATAAGGCCCTTAAGTGGCCATTAAGTTAAATGAAGTGGAATTCTCTACCCCAGAGTAGAGTTTGATAGATTTCTATATACCAATGACATAAAGGATTGTGGGGATAGTGTGACGAAAAAAGCATTGAAGCCATAATCGTATTGATTTGGTGGATAAGGCTTGATGGACAGAATGGCTTGCATCTGTTCCTACATCACGAACACTGGTTTCTTATCCAATGTCAGCAAAATAAGTTATCCAATTGTTTCTTGTGGGGTAATATTTTATGCCGATTGATTGACAACAAACTGTGATGATGCTCCAAAATTAATTAATTTAACTGCAAAGTACTTTGGGCTGTTCTGAGAAGGTGGAAGGTGTTGTATAGATAACAGTTTTGGTCCAATTTCTTAAGCACTGTGTAAATTTCTTCCTTAGAACAAATGGGAATATAATATTTAGCAATAAAGTTAGCGACCTTGAAAGTTTGGGGCTGTAATAATTCTGCTTTGCGCTGACAGACACTGCAGCTGTTCCGACTAATTGATACAGAGAAATATTTATTGCATGGGTTATCACCTTAGTGCTGACATTGCCTGGGGCATTTTGAAGTTAACAGCCGTTGGGGTTGTATATTCTGCACTTTGTCTTGATGGATCGCTGCAAATTATTCTGAATCAAAAATGTATCTGCAGCAAGATCTCATTGAAGTCTTTTGGGAGCCGAGATTTTGTTTGACGTGTGTTCGGGTAAGAGATACCTTGGAGTGCGTCAGTATTCACATAGCTCTCTGAACATATGTCTGAATTTGTAAGGAATCCTTGGGTGTTTGTCAGTATTTGTAGGGAGTCCCTGGGAGTATATGAAGGCTTGCACGGGGTTCTTGGGAATGTGCCAATATTTGTAGATACGTAGAAATATACCAGTATGTCGCAGGGGTTCCCCGGAAGTGTAATACATGGAAATGTGTCAGTGGTTTGCGAGGAACCCTTGGGCATGTATCAATATTTGCATAAGGTCGTTCACACCAAAAACATTTAAAAGCACGGATATCTTGGACGACATTTGTTGGGAGACCCACGTTTATTACTATGGGTTGGAATTTCCTTTGATCCAACTCCAACTGAAATTATATTGATATTGCTCATGGCAACTGACATTGATATTTCCTGGCAATCTTATTGGCATATGCTGGAAAGTAAAAACTATTGGAAAAACAAGATGCAATTAACATAGATAATCTAGGCCAAGGAAATTGTGGAGCACATGACATCTTCATTCTTTAAGCCTCTCCATAAAACATGTTAAAATATAGAAGAAAATGCACTGCAGGTCTCAGTGAGGAGAAACAAAAATATAAGTGGGCCTTTGGGACGTGTAACTTGGTAGTGGTGCAGATGATTGAGGAAATTTGTCTGTAGTTGGGTTCTAGTGCAATGGTTCTCAAAGTGTGATGTGTGGTTTGCAAGGGTACTCTCAGTGGTCCGTGCCAAAGTGCAAGGCACTGATGCGAACTGACCCCTCATCGTCAACACTCATGATGTCAGAGAGTAGGCCATGTACGCAGTCTGAGTTGTCATAAGCACGGGCCAATAACAATGTTGTTTTACCTGCAAGATTATCGTGAATATTACAAATTACACAAGTGCGTTTTGACTTCCAACACCTGCTGGGTTGAAAGTGGAGAAGGACCAGCTGGGTGTGAAGCCTGAAGTGTGCCTGGAGCTTGGGACCATATAACACTTCACAGGTGTCTCATCAAAAGCAACACCATTTTTCCTAGCACTGATGAGTTTTTTTGCTGTGGGTAGCAAAATAATAATAATCTTTATATTGTCACAAGTAGGCTTACATTAACACTGCAATGAAGTTACTGTGAAAATCCCGTTGTCTCCACATTCCGGCGCCTGTTCGGTACACAGAGGGAGAATTCAGAATGTCTAATTCACCAAAGAAGCACGTCGTTCGGGACTTGTGGGAGGAACCCGGAGCACCCGGAGGAAACGCACGCAGACACAGGGAGAGATTGCAGACTCCCACAGACAGTGACCCAAGCGGGATTCCAATCTGGGACCCAGCGCTGTGCAGGAACAGTGCTAACCACTGTGCCATCAAAAAGCAGGTGGTGAGGGGAGCAGTAGATAGGCAGCCTGTGAGTCTTTAGTCCGGCCTAAGTGGCCCACGGACGCAAACGTTTGCAAATAATTGCTCTCGTGTATAGCCAGCTTAAATCACTGACGTGCTAGCTTCCTCGGAAAGAATCCAATGCACCACTGCTCTTACATCAATGTCGCACTTAAAATTACAAAGACATTCTAGAATATCGTTCCCATTTTAAATATTCGGAACATTTGGAACATGGGTAGGCCATTGAGTTACTTCAGTTTGTTACACCGTTCAGTTAGATCATGGGTAATCTGTACCCCCACTCCTTTGACACTTATTAAATAAAAATCTGTGCATCTCGGAAATAACCTTTTGGCGACTGCAAATAACTGTCTAATTTTGTCACATTTAATTAGTGGAGTCAAGAAGGTTAAATTCATTCTTACTACCAATTGCTTGAGCTGATACATACAGACACATCGGACGGGATTCTCCGACCCCGCGCATGGTCGGAGAATCGGCAGTGGTCCGCGCGAATCGTGCCACGCCGCCCCGACGCCGGCACGCGATTCTCCGCAGAGCGGAGAATCGGCGACATTGGCGCTGGCGTGGTTGGCGCGGCGCTGGTCGCACGCCGCTCTACGCGGCCGGCCCACCGATTGGGCCGAGCGGCCGTAAGAAAAGAGCTGAGTCCCGCCGGCGCCGTTCTATCCTGCTCTGGGCTGGCGGGACCTCAGCGTGTAAGGGTCAGGCGGTGGCCTTTGGGGAAGTAGGGGGTGGTCCGACCCTGGGGGTGCCTCCGATCTGGCCTGGCCCGCGATCGGGGCCCACTGATCGGCGGGCCGACCTCTGTGGCTGGTGGCCTCCTTTCCTATTCACCGGTCCCTGTAGTCCTGCGCCATGTTGCGTCGGGGCTGGCGCGTTGAAGGAGGCCACTGAGCATGCGTGCGTTGGCGCCGGTGCCACTGCACATGTCCTCGTTGGCACCGGCGCAACTGCGCATGTGCGGATACTGCGGCGCACAGTTTGCGCCGGGATCAGCAGCTGGAGCGGCGCGAACCGCGAACCGAAAGCCTCCAGGCCATGAGCTAGCATGAGAAGGTCAGGGAAAGAATCATTCTCGCGGTGTTTCCTTGGCTGTTTATACAGCTGAAGTACTGTCTTTCTCAATTAATTTCAGATTGTATCTTGCAGAACATATTGAAATTTAACAGAAAATCTCTCAATATCTCATGATCTCCATTGTGGCCTAATTGTAGACATTTATCCATCAATCCATGTGCCTTCATGTGGGATGTGTTGGGTGCATAGTGTAAGTTGCCAACTTGATGATTGATGTCACTTTGCCAGCCAAATGGAGTGACTGTGCCAAGACTGTTCAACTTTGATCAATTTAATCAGTATTATAGTGTGTGGAACATCAACATGTAAACTCATTTTCCTTAGTAAGAAGTCTTACAACACCAGGTTAAAGCCCAACAGGTTTGACGCCGGTATCTCCACAACATGGCTATCATTTTCCTTAGGAAGAGAAATAAAAAAACACCCTGGGTACAATTCAGTCAATTAAATGGTAGGGAACATTTAACTGTGCACCTAAAAGCAATTCAATATGTTCATTAAATAGGAATCTATTAAAACAGGAAAAAGTTTCCATTGCAAACTATGTCCAGAGTCTCATTATCTAGAATCATAGAATCATAGAATTTACAGTGCAGAAAGAGGTCTTTCGGCACATCGAGTCTGCACCGGCTCTTGGAAAGAGCACCCTACCCAAGCCCACACCTTCACCCTATCCCCATAACCCAGTAACCCCACCCAACACTAAGGGCAATTTTGGACACTAAGGGCAATTTAGCATGGCCAATCCACCTAACCTGCACATCTTTGGACTGTGGGAGGAAACCGGAGCACCCGGAGGAAACCCCCGCACACACGGGGAGAACGTGCAGACTCCGCACAGACAGTGACCCAAGTTACCTTTGGATTGAATCTGGTTGTACTCTCCTCCCATTTGTGGTGAATCAAACCACATCAGTCCTATCATGTCTGCACTGTAGCAAAGCTCTGAAACAGCTTTCCCTCTACCTGACCTGTGCCTGGTACTAATTACAATCGTCCTGTTGGTACTGAAACCCATTGGAGCATTAACTCTTCAATCAGTTTATATACCTGTCAAAATAGCAAAGCAGAAACAATGTATTCCTTTTAACATGAACTCTGAGGTAGTGATGGACAAGCTAATGTAGCTAAAGGTAGACAAGTCTCCTGGCCCTGATGGAATGCATCCCAGAGTGCTAAAAGAGATGGCTAGGGAAATTGCAAATGCGCTAGTGATAATTTACCAAAATTCACTAGACTCTGGGGTGGTCCCGGCAGATGGGAAATTAGCAAACGTGACACCACTGTTTAAAAAAGGAAGGAGGCAGAAAGCGGGTAATTATAGTCCAGTGAATTTAACTTCGGTAGTAGGGAAGATGCTGGAATCTATCATCAAGGAAGAAATAGCAAGGCATCTGGATGGAAATTGTCCCAGACGCAGCATGGGTTCATAAAGGGCAGGTCGTGCTGAACTAATTCAGTGGAATTTTTTGAGGACATTACCAGTGCGGTAGATAACGGGGGAGCCAATGGATGTGGTATATCTGGATTTCCAAAAAGCTTTTGACAAGGTGCCACACAAAAAGTTGCTGCATAAGATAAAGGTGCATGGCATTAAGGGGAAAGTAGTAGCATGGATAGAGGATTGGTTAATTAAAAGCAAAGAGTGGGGATTAATGGGTGTTTCTCTGGTTGGCAATCAGTAGCTAGCGGTGTCTCAGGGATCAGTGTTGGGCCCTCGATTGTTCACAATTTACATAGATGATTTGGAGATGGCGACCAAGGGCAATGTGTCCAAGTTTGCAGATGACACTAAGATGAGTGGGAAAGCAAAAAGTGCAGAGGATACTGGAAGTCTGCAGAGGTATTTGGATAGGCTAAGTGAATGGGCTAGGGTCTGGCAGATGGAATACAATGTTGACAAATGTGAGGTTATCCATTTTGGTAGGAATAACAGCAAAAGGGATTATTATTTGAATGATAAAATATTAAAACATGCTGCTGTGCAGAGAGACCTGGGTGTGCTAGTGCATGGGTCGCAAAAAGTTGGTTTACAGGTGCAACAGGTGATTAAGAAGGCAAATGGAATTTTGTCCTTCATTGCTAGAGGGATGGAGTTTAAGACTAGGGAGGTTATGCTGCAATTGTATAAGGTGTTAGTGAGGCCACACCTGGAGTATTATGTTCAGTTTTGGTCTCCTTACTTGAGAAAGGACATACTGGCACTGGAGGGTGTGCAGAGGAGATTCACTAGGTTAATCCCAGAGTTGAAGGAGTTGGATTACGAGGAGAGGTTGAGTAGACTGGGACTGTACTCGTTGGAATTTAGAAGGATGAGGGGGGATCTTATAGAAACATATAAAATTATGAAGGGAATCATGCCTGTTGCTGGTACATCCTTGACGTCTCGGATTGCTGTTGGGCCCAGGCACAGGGAGTGAAGGTGGGAAGTGGGGGGAGAGGGTTGGAGGGCAGAGGGGAATCTGCAGCAAGGTAAGGAGTGGCTCTCAGAAGGACTCATCCTTCCTGAAGCTGAGCCTCTCAGTCAGGCACCTAGTGCCTTTGAATGAGGGACTGACTGCTCCCTGCTCCTGGGAGCTCGTGAGCAACCTTGACAGGCTTTGCTTTTCAGGATTCCCACATCGCAAGTTGTCTGGGATTAGGGAATACCAGCTGTGGCCAGAGGAGGTCCTTAAGTGGGTATAAATTGGCAGCAGTTTGAGAAGGCCGTCCATGGTCTTAATTGAGGCAATGACTTGAACGCAGCAGGGGCCCCACGTGCCACCCCACATACCAGCTAATTGAATACCCCCCCCACATGACAAAATGTACCAAGGGAGAGGGCATTAAATTCTGACCATTAAATGTAATGTAGTTATGAAACTTTAAGACTCAGTGGTCCATTCATTGATCTTGCTATTGAACTTGGATGATTTTTCTTCTTATATTGAATGCAAATGCATGTTGCATTCCTCTTCTCCAATTGGTAAGGCTGTTTATTTCGACAAAACTTAACCATAACAATGAAAGCCACTTATAGTTGCTGGCTTTGGGTCTCAAGTGCACTCAGGTGGCACTGTTTCATTTTGAGGATTTTATCAGCAACTCTTGAGAATAAATACCATTGTCTGCACAAGGTAATCCTAAAATAACATATGCAAAATATATACATCATCATAATGTATTTTTTATAAAATGTGAATTCACCTGTGAAACCAGTGTGTGGGTCTCCAGTGGGATTGGAACATGTACAAGTGTTATACAATAGCCAGCCGGATGTACATACAACCAGTTAACTCACCCATAAACAACCTTTTAGCTGTGCTTACATGGAACCTACTCACATTGTGACATACAAAGCTGGTGACACACCATACAATCTTACTCATTTTACCAGTATGGAAACTTTATGCCCCACCTACTTGGCAGCACTTAGTATGCATAGTTGTTCAAACAAAGCCAACAGCCTGGAAAGCATGCACTATCTTGTGCATGTACAGTTATTACGCAGTCTGGCTGAGGACCAATGTGAGGAGTGGATCTGCACAGACCAGTGACAGGATAGTTAATGCAACAAGTGACATCGGCAGCAGGGAAATGAAATAGCCTTCTGATGTGATGTTCCGCCTCTGGAGAGTGTATGCTGCCTTGCGTACATCACCAGCCCTCTGCTAGGACGGGGTATTGCATAGAACCACCAAATGTAAAAACAAGATATAACCTTACAGCAAAAGGGAAGCCACTTGGCCCGTCATGCCTGTGCCATCTCTCTGAAAGAGCTATCCAGTGGTATCACTCCCCTGCTCTATCCCCAATGCCCTGCAAATATTACTCTTTTCAAGTATTTACCCAACTCCCCTTAGGAATCAGCTGTTCAATCTTTCAGGCAGCGCTTTGCAGCTTATAACAAGTCCCCTCATCACCTCCCTAGTTTTCTTTGCTTGTTTAAAAATCTGTGCCCTGTCGTTGTCAACCTTTCTGTCAGTGATTTATTATAGAATACGGCACCTGTTAAGGTTTGAATTCAAATCATTTGTGTTATAATAGTGAAAAGTGAAATAGTCTTTTGTATGATATATTGATGTTTTTAAGTATGGATCTTTATATTACATTGAATAGCGCTGAGCACAATAATTTCCCAAACTCAGTCACGTATTTTGTTCACTGTGCACTGTATGCCAGGTTGGTTTAGTATTTTATTAAACACATTTTCAGCGTCACATAATGCAGTTCTGTGCCTGAGAAGAATTGCTTTGCTCCATGTTAATAGTGCAGAAACACATACTTCAGAATCTCGTAGTTGGAGTTGATTACCACCTTCCCTCCAGCTCCCACTCTATGCATACTTCCTGATGACAAGTGGGAGAGAAAACATTGGTGGGGGAAGGTGGGACATTTGTGAGCTCAGAATAGCGGCAACAAAAGTTGTGTCATGTTTCCCACATTTGGCGAATTCATTAAAATTATATGCAAACAGATGAAGCTGAGACTCTGGGTACTTGGAACCTTGCCAAAGCATGTAGAGCTCTCCAACATCGCCATATTTGTACATTTTAATTTAAGTGGGGCATTGTAGCCTCACTGGCACTGAAGCATTTTTAACTTTTGAAGTATTAGGGGAATCATCAGGTTAAATAAGCTTTCTTGACAAGGACCTTTGACGCATCCTATTTGAAAACTAATTGGCATTTAACATTTGAAATAAATTGGGAGTAGCTGGGTTCTGAATGTAAGACCGTTTTTGGATTTCGTTGTTTGTAATATCCCGCACATTGTATTGCACTGCATTCTACTGAATCAACCCTTCGCTTTCAGGATAAAATTATTAAAAATTAGTTCTCGGGATGTTGGCATTGCTGGGAAGGTCAATATTTATTGCTCACTCTTGGTTGTCCTGAAAAGGCAGTGGTGGGTCTTTTCCTTGATTTACTATGGCAGTTTGATCGTGCTGTTAGGATAGGATTTCCAGGATTTTGACTCAACGATGGTGAAGGAACAGAATTTTATGTCCAAATCAGGATGATGTGCGATTGTAAGGGAATTTTGATCTGATGGTGTTCTTGCGTACCTGCTCCATTTGTCCTTTTGGGTGCTGGAGCTTACGGGCATGGAAAGTGCTATTGATGAAGGCTGAACATAGTGCTGCAGTACATTCTTTCGATGATGCAAACTGCAGCTATTGTGCGCCAGTGGCGGAGAAAGTGAACGTTTAGGTCAGGGAATGGAGTGCTGATCAAGCAGACTGCTGTGCCTTGGCCAAATCCTGATCAGGACACATACCTCAACCACTAGTATGTAAATGATGCAGATCCCACACAAAAGTCTCACCATTAAGTAACTGGCAATGAATTGCCTTTGCAGAATGTCCCAAAAATATCCTCTGGATTATCTAAAGCAAAATCCGCGAGTGATAGAGAGTTGCTAGATTGTAATGTATCAATGGATGTTAAACCACCAGTCACAGAAATGAGGATTGAGTGGCTTTAGGATTATCAGGATTTCAAGATTATGATGAATCGTTTGGATCATTTTTACAGAGACATGGTTTGAAGATGACCAAGGTTGAGAAATAAACATTTCAGGGACCAAACATTTCAAACAGCCAGGCAGAATTGAAAAGGAGGAGGGGGATCCATGATAATAAAGGATGATGCAAGGGCATTGCTGAGAAAGGACCTTGGCTCAGAAGAACAGGAAGCAGAATCCATGCGGGTGGGGATTAGGAATAGCAAGGGTCGGAAAATGCTGGTGGGAGTATTTTACAGCCCCCTTAACAATAGTTATGCAATTGGATAGAGCATTGATTGGCTATGTATTTCGAAAACTCAATGGATTCTAGAAAATTATAAGTAAATTGGAAGTTAGAAAATATAACACCAGTATTCAGGGAAGGAGGGAGAGAGAAACAGGGAATTGCAGATCAGCTCGTCAGTCATTGGGAAAATCATAGAATCCCGTCTGTGCAGAAGGAGGCCATTTGTCTCATCGAGTCTACAGAAACGCTCTGCAAAAGCACCCTACCTAGGCCCACTCCCCCCGCCCTCACCCTATAACCCCACCTAAACCTTTGGACACTAAGGGGCAATTTAGCATGGCAAATCTCCCTAACCTGGAAGCTATTATTTACGAAGTAGAAATTCTGATTCACAAACTTATTAGAGACTTTTGAGGATGTAATTAGCAGTGTAGATTAAGGGGAACCAGTAAATGTAGTGTACTTGGATTTGCAAAAGACATTCAATAATGTGCCACACAAAATTGTAATACACAATATAAGGGCTCATGGAGTTGGGGGTGACATGCATAAGCAAATGGCAAAAAAACATAAGAAATAGGAGAAAGATTGAGCCACTGGGTCCCTCGAGCTTGCCCTGTCAGTCAATAAGGTCATGGCTGATCTAATAAGGTCTTAAATCCACTTTCCTGGCAGTCCACCATAACCCTTAACTCTCTTGTAAATCAAAAGACCTGTTGGTCTTTATTGCAAGGGAATTAGAGAACAAGAATAAATGTGTCTCACGACAACTGTATGGGGCTTTGGTGAGACTACATTTGGAATACTATGCATTGTTTTGCTCTCCATATTGAAGGAAGGATATACTTGGATTGAAGGCAGTCCAGTGAATGTTCACAGATTGGTTCCAGGAATGGGAGGGCTAAGTTGTGATGAGAGGCTGAGTACATTAGGCCTCTATTTCCTGGAGTTTAGAAGAAGAAGTGATCCCATTGAAACATTCAAGATTATGAAGTGGGTTGACAGGGCAGACTCTGAGAAATTGTTTCCCCAGGCTGGGCAATCCTTTTTTAAAATAAATTTAGTGTATCCAATTCATTTTTTCCAATTAAGGGGCAATTTAGCGAGGCCAAATCTGGTGTTCTTGATTAATAAGGGGATTTCTTGATTAATAAGGAGATCAGGGGTTATGCGGATGAGGCAGTAGAATGGGTATGAGGAATATATCAGCCATGATCGAATGACAGAGCAGGCTGGGCTGAATGGCCGAATTCTGCTCCTATATCTTTTGGTCTAATGTGATGTAAAAAATCCATGAATGAAGCAGAGGCAACAGGTGCATAACCTGCAAGTTTCCTCCAAGCCATATACCATCCTGACTTGGAACTATATCAGCGTTCCTTCACTGTCAAAGGTCAAAATTCTGGAACTACCTCTTAACACCACCAACACCATCGCGACTGCAGTGGTTCAAGAAGGGGGCGCAGCACAACCTTCTAAAGGACAATTAGGAAAGAGCAATAAATGTTGACCTAGCCAGCAATGGCCTTATCCTATGAATGAATTTTTAAAAATGGGGAGGTTGACTGGTTAAGTGTACACTTTTTTACAGGAAAATATCATGTCGGCATGTATTTATATTTGAATGGTAACATTATAATGTGTTAAACGATACTCTACTTGGCTGCTACTGTGTATTGAGTGTGATACTGGATTGGACAATATTTGCTTTGAGCACACAATATCACAAAGGTTGTCCTAAAAATGATTGCAGAAATATCCATAATCATTATGAGGTCAGTTGGAAAGGTCTGCCTCCACATATTGACATAAAATGGCAAATAATCAAGATCTTGATATCATTATGGGGCAATCCTTCTGAAATCAATCTGAGGAAGAACTGAATACTCTGAAATTCGCCAGTCTGCTGATTTTTGGTTCGTGAGTGACGTTTTGTGTTGTGAATAGGTTATGGGATGGATGATGAAGTGCCTTGTACCGTTGTGGATTGGACCATTGTAAATTCAAACATTCTCCTATCTGTCAATCAGAAGAAGTTGTATTTGACATCATTTTGGTCATGTTTTTAAATTGAATGGTATCCTCAAAAGCTGCCCGTCAGAGAGCATTAGTACTTAACTCTCAGTGACATTTTGCACTTTAATTATTGAGACGGTATTTTGCAACTTTACTTTTGGTTTGTTATTCAGGGCTTTGTTTTCCTAAGTAATATTATCAATTTTAAGAACAGTTTATGTTTACATATGGGTTATGGACACAAGCTCGCATTCATGTCTTTATATACTTTGTATTCTTTATCTCAGTTATGCTCCTGTGGAAAGTTATTGATCAGTGAGACAAAAATTCAGCGGAAGACACTGTATTAATGGAAGACTATAGATGACACATGGTGCAAGGAGGCAATTAGAAAGGGGAGAAAATGTGCCTTGAAGTCTGACCCTCATTGTGACTGTGTACATATTAAACAGTAATGAATCTCGTGTTTCAGTCTTAAAACTTCATTGGTGTGACCCAGTACAGCCTAGAAAAATTGGCATATTGGCTAAGGTTGAAGGAAACTAAAAATGTTGTCATGGAAATGAGATTGAAATATATCAAAAGTGGCCTGGATCAAATTTATTAACATTATTTGAAGCGGAATTTTCACCTCTGAGGCCAAGTAGAACGAGGTGCAGGAACATGCCATTATTGGTTGTATTTAAGGAGAAAAGAGAAGGAAATTGTGCCACAGAAACCTGCCTCATTTTGATCAGTGCTTTATTTTCATTTTGACAATTTTCTCAGATGTAACATAGGTGATAAAGTAGCTCGGCTCAATCTGACATCTGCAATCCAAACCCAATAACAAGTGGCAGTGACTACAATACCTTATCCATCTTTGGCCTCATGAACCTCCCTGCAGCGTTCAGCAGCTTTGACCACACTATCCTCTTCCACTATCTCTGGTGTAATAATGTCCTCACATGCATCTGTTCCTGTGTGTCCCAATACAGCCAGTGCATCTTCTGCAGTGGCATCATCTCCCATACACTCCTATCCACCTCTAGTCCTACTTTGGGCTATTCCCTATTTCTGAGTGCTGTACTGCTGGGCATGTCAGTATAACTGAGGTACTTGCCTTCTCAGGTTAATGTAAAAGATCCCATGACACCGTAGAGAACAGAGGATTTCTGGCTAATATTTATCCCTCAATTAATGCCACTAAAACAAATGGGGGTCTAAATTCAACTTTGCTCCAGCCATTTTGTGGATGTTAGAATGAGTAAAACAATGACATATTTAACAGAAGCGAGACCTGAAGCTAATTTGTATAAATTTGTCAGCGCCTTTTCATGGTGGCTGCCTGAAATAAGCTCCGATCTAATTTTTCAATCAAGCTCCTGTACTCATATTTCGGTACATTTAAGAAATTTGTTGAAAGTAGTTCACACTTAAACCACTTGCAAGGAGTTGAAACTACGACTTCAACTAGTAGATGTTGTTTTCTTCACCTTAATGTCAAGCTAGAAGTAGCAGGAATTCTGTCTGTATTCCCCATATGTTCTGGTGTACCTTTGTCTCCCGACCACTACTGAATGGTCATTGATTTAATTATCATCTACCCAAATGAGAAAACAGACGTGTGGGGTTGAATGGCCTGCTCCTATGTTCCGTGTATAATTGGACTGACAGTTGTTCAGATCAGTTTGGCCAGTGTATTAATATGATACTAGCACTTCCCAAATTTAATTTAAACCGCTTGAAAGAAGCCGAAGAAAATGTGTTTTGGTGCAAAATGTTAGGTACTACAGAGCAGCAGTTTTAAAAGTGCAGCCTCGATCTGATTTGGTGTACAGGTAGGTGGATTGGTCATGCTAACCAATTGGCCCTTGGTGTCCAAAGATATGCAGGTTAGGTGAGGTTATGGTGAAAGGGCGGGGGAGTGGACCTAGGTGGGGTGCTCTTTCAGAGGGCCAGTGCAGACTCGATGGGCCGAATTACCTCCTTTTGCACTGTAGAGGTTCTGTGGATAAATATCAAAAAACATTTAGTCTGGCTAAAGAAACTGCCAGTTTGAATGAGTGAAATTGGCATAAAAGTGTGAGAAGAAAATATTGAAGCACTTGCAAACTTTAAGACATTTTGAATAGTTTGCTTTGTCTTTCCTCCATTTGCATACATACAAAACTATAACTGTTATCATGGGACTTTTATCAGCCTGAAGACTCCCATGTCAGGAAGGCACCTCAGAACAATTTACAGTTAGGGGCACAGCAGTGGCCATATCTTAGGAAAGTGAAACAGTTACATTAAGAGGACCAAAGGCATGGTTAAAGTGAAACATTTTGTGGAGGTTTCTAAAAATGGAGGGAAATGCTAAGCTGGAAGTAGCGTTAAAAGAGAGTTACAGAGAGCAGGAACATAAAGGCTAAATGAGGAGGTAGGAAGCAGGGGAGGGCCTGCTGCGGCTAGAAGAGTAGCCAAGCCATTGAGCTAGGAGGGTTGACTGGGACAAACGGAGTTGTTTGGTTGAGTGGGGAAAGGGAGTACGTGCATCTTGAAGAGGATAGGCTGAGGGTAATTAAGACTCAGTATATGTGATGACATCAGAGGTTGAAATTGATCAATTTTGGTAGTGCATAATGGACTGATAACACATCAGCAGCCTATTATTCATAATACTCGATTCTCTAACCCATTGACCAATTCACAGACAGACTATTTGGTGCTACTAGCATTAATCAGTTGCACCTCCAGGACATGGAAATTTGGATGAGTTGGAGCTTGTAGAGTGCTGAGGTTAAACATCAGTTAGAAGAGCATTGGAGAACTTGAACCTTGAGATGGTGAAGACAGGGACTAGAAATTTAAATGACAAACCTCCAGAAAGTATTCGACCAGGTGGTCCTTCTCAGGATAAGAATACAAAACAAAAGAAAACCTACACAGCCTCTATGGTAACAGTAGCAACCAATCCAATGCACTCCTGCTTGGCTACATAGAGAACAAATAAAGCAAGAAAGAACAAACAAACAAGGCCTACAGTATCCAAGAGGCTCAGGTCCAAATTGGAACTTTACAGTTAGCATAGAGAACATGCTCGAGCTGGATTACGATTGTACAGTATAGCCTTTGGCACTAACCCATGGAATGCATTGCTTGCATTGAAACAAACTTAGGTTAGTTTGTCTGCATGAACTTTTATTTTAAAAGTGCAAGTATAGGAGCAAGCTGAACTTTATACTCCCGGTCTCCACACCCTGTCAAATGCAACCACAGACTCCTCCCTACATAGGAGGATTTCAGAGAATGAAGAATCCTGGTGTATTCCCCAGCCATGTGTGCGAAACTGGAGATGACATTGTGAGGCAGAATATCAACAACTGGATGGATTCATGATTCAACCACAGTGGAGCAGATCACGACCCCACAAGTAGTGGAGACCCGAGGGCACTTGGGGTTAAGGGACGTTAGTCTCTGGCACACAAATCAAAAGTGATAATTTCAGGTATGGCTAGCATTGGAACATTTTCAGACCAAAGTATGGGGCAAATCGTTATGTGTAAGGTTGGACAACACTTGAAGTTGACTCATTTGTACTCCCTTTGCTGTGTTGCAATTCTGCAATTGCATTAATACCTGGTTCTCAAATTTCCTCTCTTGACATAGCGTAACCTATGTGCAGATTGCACCATGAGTGGGAAATCCACTCAGAGGTTGTTCAGGGATTACTTGGAGGTAGATATGTATTAGCTAGAGACAGAAGTTATGCTGCACTGGAGGTTGGAATCTTGCTTCTTTCTGGATGTGAGCAAGCCTGATGTTTCTAGGAATTAGAAATCAAGGACAGAAGGGCAGCAGGCACGGCCCAAACAAGTCTGCTTTGGTTCTTATCCCACAGCGAATGTAAATGAGCATTCCTTCTGTTACGATCCCAGTTGATGTTATAACTGGACAGGAAGATTCGAGAATAGAACCCTGGCTCAAAAGACCACACAACTTTTACTTGTTTTCTAAAACACAGCGGAACAAAGTCACAGGACCGCTAATTAGTTTTAACAAGGGGGAAAATATATTAAACATGGAAAAATTGGATTATGATACAATATTCCTTTACTCACCCATAGTTTAACAATTACACATAAATGTTAAGATTAACACAGATTAGTAAGCATATCTTAAGCTACATTGGTCTCAATAAATCAACATCCTTTTAAACACACAAGATGGCTGTGGTCAAATACACTCTTCACTCTGAACCTCAGGTGAATGTCTGTGTATTTCTCAGAATCCCCCCCCAGCTAATTGTTTTATGAGATTTTCCAATCACCATTCCCAAAAATAAACACCCGTTAAAATCCTCTTTCAGAATAATGCTTTTCTTTAGCAGTTTGCATTCCAAACTCTAGTCCAGGTTTTCCACATGACACTTTTAAACAAAGCTTCCACTCCACTTTTAACAACAAATTCGGTAGCCAGATTTTGCCAGAATTTATGTCTTGATTGTTGTACAAAATGTTCACAATTGTTTTAACTGTTGATTCCCAGACTCTATTAAGATGGAATAAAACTTTTGATTTACCTCTAAAGTCTGCTTTCCCACTTTAACTCTGATTACTGCAACTGTCTCTTTAACTCAGAACACTTTGTTTACTCTTCCTTGAATTTTTCTGGACAATATCTTGGTCTCTGTTCTCTCAACTCCAGTCTCTTAAGACACTCTTCTGTCCCAATTCCCTGGTTATCTGGACATTAACTGGTTCTTTTGGAAGCCTGCCTCTTTGCAGCTCCCATCCTGTGCAGTCTTTCTCCTGGCACAATTGAGTGATGTTCACTCCTTGGTGTCTTTCTTCAACTTCCCACAAATTCAGCTAAACCTAAGGACAAAAAAGCTCTTTTCCCTTCAAAGGGCCTCCAGTTGCTAAGCAATGCCTGCATACTTCTGCTGGATGATTTACTCTTCACCCCATAGCCCTCTATAATCACAACGAAAGCATAGTTAGACCTTAATGGACCCCTACACATGCAAACCTTTGTCTAGCATGAATTTAACAATAAGTTTTGCCCTTCTTTCCACAGAAATAATAATAATAATCTTCATTGTCACAAGTAGGCTTACATTAACACTGCAATGAAGTTACTGTGAAAATCCTCCAGTCACCAGCGCCTGCTCGGGTACACTGAGGGTGAATTTAAAATGTCCAACTCACCTGACAGCGTGTCTGTCAGGTCTTGTGGGAGGAAACCGGAGCACCCAGAAGAAACCCACGTAGACACGGGGAGAACGTGCAGTCCACGCACAGACAATGACCCAGGCCAAGAATTGAACCTGGGACCCTGGCACTGTGAAGAAAATCAAATTAAATCCACTTAAACTATACTTTTTTTCTAATGTTTACCAATACAAATATAAATGCCTTAAAACTGCCTTTATTTTCCGAACAATACAGCTGGAGAGGGAGACTTGCTATAAGAACTGCTGGAAGAGGTTTTCTAGAAATGCGTATATCCAGGCTTTGCAACTGTCATTATTGAGGTGTATGCAGAAAGGCCGGAGCTCCACATTACCTGGAGATGGATGGGAAATGATAAATATGCATGCTGTGGTTGGGAGAATTCTGGCACTAAGACATACATTTGATGATACATTGGGCTGCATGGCAGGGAGCTCTCACCACCTGGAAAGAGTTTAAATCGTCACTTTCGGCTGTATAATAACCAATTTCTGACTTGCCTCATGTGGGAAATTGAGTGGAATTTCTTGATGGCTAGTGGTGGAAGATGGAGAACTGTCAAAGCCTCAGAGGCAAATTTGATAAGCCTGGACACATCTGCCTAGAATTGGTCATCTCTTATTGTCCCCATAAACGCCTGAGCTTGGAACTCACTGACTTGAGGCAGGAATTTCTTTTCGGATCTGGAGCATCAAAACCTAGGATGATGTTTGCGGCCTGGTTCTGTATTTGCGGATCAGGCCCTGGCACCTAGATACTTTTGGATAGAACATCTTTTGACTTTCCTGGTCTTCCACTGCAACTTTGTCAAGGGCAGAAACCCTGGCATGACATTGGTCTAGAAATTTCTTATAGCTGTCAGCACCAGGCAAGCTGTATTGCATTACTGTTAGTTGGTCACCAGTCACAAACTCAGTTCAATTGACTTCCATGGAACTGAATATGGGACACGTTATAGCACAGACCACTGACACCCTACTGCTTGTTTTATGCTACCATCCATGGTGAATTTCGACTCCAGTGTAGTGAAAGGTTACACTTTCTTTGGCATTTCTACAGATGTGATCAGAGACTCTTGTGAAAATTCACCCTCCTGATTACTTCCGATCATGTATCCAATAAAGGAGCTTTCATTATAAGATAGAAAATGTCTTGGTGCAGTGCTGTTCTACTATGCTAGTTCATCCTATTACCTCATGATTCACAAATATTCTGGAGCTCAGTGTTAGTTTCAAACCTATTTGGGTTTGTGGTCTGAATATTTTAGCCTTTTGTGATCCATTTGTTTGGTTTGTGAGGTAATCTGCTCCATTCAAGCTCTTTGGAAATTGTGTCCCATTAGGCTTTCAGGAGGTAGCAAAAGGGTATTTTAATTTCGTTCATCAAAAGTTAATCGAGCCACCAGTCCAACATCGTTGAATGTGTGATTTAAGCTTCCTCACCATTGTTCACATACTTTTGACTTGCAAAAACAAATGAAATTTGAAGCCCTTTCTTTACATTCAGCATTCTGACAGGGAGAACCTCAAGATTCACCTGCAGCATTATCCAAGACTTATCTGGTTCAAGGAATTGCTGCCTTCTGATTTTAATTGCCCCAGGGCAGCCAGAGGTAGGACACTATTTTAACAATATAGACCCTCGCAGAGCTCCAATTTATTATGGTACTCACGCAACAGTTTAGAAGTTTTGGCAGCTATTAATTTCCTATGGTGTGAGAATCCAGGGCAACCTGGTAATTGAGCAGCAGAACATAGAAAAAACATAGAAAAATACAGCACAGAACAGGCCCTTGTCCCACGATGTTGTGCCGAACCTTTGTCCGAGATTAATCATAGATTATCATTGAATTTACAGTGCAGAAGGAGGCCATTCGGCCCAATGAGTCTGCACCGGCTCTTGGAAAGAGCACCCTACCCAAAGTCAACACCTCCACCCAACACTAAGGGCAATTTTGGACACTAAGGTCAATTTATCATGGCCAAATCCACCTAACCTGCACATCTTTGGACTGTGGGAGGAAACCGGAGCACCCGGAGGAAACCCACGCAGACACGGGGAGGATGTGCAGACTTCGCACAGACAGTGACCCAAGCCGGAATCGAACCTGGGACCCTGGAGCTGTGAAGCAATTGTGCTATCCACAATGCTACCGTGCTGCCCTTAAGAACAAATAAATCTACACTATATAATTTTACCGTAATCTATGTACCTATCCAATAGCTGCTTGAAGGTCCCTAATGTTTCCGACTCAACTACTTCCACAGGCAGTGCATTCCATGCCCCCACTACTCTCTGGGTAAAGAACCTACCTCTGACATCCCCCCTATATCTTCCACCATTCACCTTAAATTTATGTCCCCTTGTAATGGTTTGTTCCACCCGGGGAAAAAGTCTTTGACTGTCTACTCCATCTATTCCCCTGATCATCTTATAAACCTCTATTAAGTCGGCCCTCATCCTTCTCCGTTCTAATGAGAAAAGGCCGAGCACCCTCACCCTTTCCTCATAAGACCTACTCTCCATTCCAGGCAACATCATGGTAAATCTCCTTTGCACCTTTTCCAAAGCCTTTCCTTCCCTACGTCATTGGTACCAATGTGCACCACGACTTCTGGCTGCTCACCCTCCCCCCTAAGGATCCTGAAGACACGATCCGAGACATCCCTGGCCCTGGCACCCGGGAGGCAACATACCTTCCGGGAGTCTCGCTCGCGACCACAGAATTTCCTATCTATTCCCCTAACCATTGAATCTCCTACAACTATTGCTGTTCTATTCTCCCCCCTTCCCTTCTCAGCCCCAGAGCCAGACTCAGTGCCAGAGACCTGGCCACTAGGGCCTTCCCCCGGTAGGTCATTCCCCCCCAACAGCATCCAAAACGGTAGACTTGTTTTGAAGGGGAACAGCCACGAGGGATCCCTGCACTGTCTGCCTATTTGTTTTTTTTCCCCTGACTGTAACCCAGCTATTCTTGTCCTGTACCTTGGGTGTGGTTACCTCCCTGTAACTCTTCTCTATCACCCCCTCTGCCTCCCGGATGATCCGAAGTTCATCCAGCTTCAGCTCCAGTTCCCTAACATGGTCTTTGAGGAGCTGGAGTTGGGTGCACTTCCCGCAGGTATAGTCAGCGGGGACACCGGTGGTATCCCTCACCACCCACATCCTACAGGAGGAGCATGCAACTGGCCTAGCCTCCATCCCCTCTTACCTTACAGAATATAGCTGCCATGTGGACCAACTGGATCTCCGCCCTCCGACTCTGCTCCCAGTCAGCTGCACTCTCTGTAAACTCCTGGCTCTCTTCTCACTCTTTGCGGAAATGTAGGAAACAAAATGAAAGGAGCACCTTACTCCCTTCTCACCTAACTCCCTCAGTCACCAAACTCTCACTATAGCACTCAAATGCACCAAATTCAGCACTCCCTCAGTCACCAAACTCTCACTATAGCACTCAAATGCACCAAATTCAGCACTCAGTGCAAAGAAAAGACAGCAAAGCGGATGGCCAAGATTCCCTTCCAAGCTATCAGCCTGCTGGGGACAAAGCTATGTCTCTCAGTCAGGTGAAGCCATCCTCACACACTCACAAAACATCATTACTGTCTAAATTTAACTGCTGTTGGCAGGTACCGACAATTGTGTTATAGTTCCCATACAGAGTACCACCCTGCTTACATTTCTGCCACTTTGTTAGCTGCATGTAGTGATACCATTATTCTCGGCTGGAATAGAAGGGATGGGCTATTTTCCCCCATCAGTCACCAGAAATGACCGGGATTAATGTTACAGGCACAATTTGTGTTATGCAACTATCTTCTGTTCACTGCATTTTTCTGGGGCAAGAACTGTGCTTTTACCAGGAGGATTTGCTGCATTTTCGGTCATGGGTTCTATTTGCTGCAGTTTCGTAGAGAATCTAGGGCGAGATTCTCCGACCCCCCGCCGGGTCGGAGAATCGCCGGGGGCTGGCGTGAATCCCGCACCCGCCGGTTGCCGAATTCTCCGGCACCGGAGATTCGGCGGGAGCGGGAATCATGCCGCGCCGGTTGGCGGGCCCCCCCCGCGATTCTCCGGCTTGGATGGGCCGAAGTCCCGCTGCTAGAATGCCTGTCCCGCCGGCGTGGATTGAACCACCTACCTTACCGGCGGGAAAAGGCGGCGCCGGTGGGCTCTGGCCCCGGGGGGTGCCCCCACGGTGGCCTGGCCCGTGATCGGGGCCCACCAATCCGCGGGCGGGCCTGTGCTGTGGGGGCACTCTTTTCCTTCCGCCTTCGCCACGGTCTCCACCATGGCGGAGGCAGAAGAGACTCCCTCCACAGCGCATGCGCGGGGGTGCCGTGAGCGGCCGCTAACTCTCCCACGCATGCGCCGCCCGGCAATGTCATTTCCGCGCCAGCTGGCGGGGCACCAAAGGCCTTTTCCGCCAGCTGGCGGGGCGGAAATCAGTCTGGCGCGGGCCTAGCCCCTCAAGGTTAGGGCTTGGCCCCCCAAGATGCGGAGGATTCCGCACCTTTGGGGCGGCGCGATGCCGGACTGATTTGCGCCGTTTTGGGCGCCGGTCGGCGGACACCGCGCCGATACCGGAGAATTTTGCCCCTAGTCTCTGAAAATATTTGCTCTTTTAGGTGTATGCGTCGCTGGTTGGAGTTGTCTGCTGCAAAATAAATTGCTGCAAATTCTGCCGTAAGACCCTTTTACACCTCCAACACATTGGTTGACACAGTGGCATCAACAGGCTTTCGAGAAGGGGGCTGAAGGGTGAAAAGAAAGATGAACTCAGTTTATTTGGGGGTATTCTTTATTATTTAGAATTAAACATCCTCTAATCAACCTTATCCACCCTGGCTCACTGGTTCCATGCAGAGGTTTAGTTGGAGTAGTTTGTGTTAAGTGATCAGTAGGAATTAAGCTTCAGTTCAAGATAAAATTGTGCAGTTGCACAAATCACAGGCCTCAATGTGAGTGAAGAAGAGACACTGGGGCAGATTCTGTGAGGTTAATAGCAAGTCAACAGCTCATCTTCAATGGAAATTAAAATGGGAAGAGATATAAAATTGGTCACTAACACATTACCATTTGTTTTACATTTTGCACAAAGAAAAGGGGCACGATTCACCCAAACAATTTCTATGTCTGGGTTCAGACACATTTAGCAGGATGTTTCTCGGTGGCTGCCATGCCAAGAAACAGCTCGCTATTCAACGGCATTGTGGCATTTGTTTTGGCCTCGGGGTGTTTATCTCCGCTGAGGCTGCACTCAGAGGGATTTCCTGCTGGCAAGCTTCAGCCCTCCAGCAGGAAAGGCTCCTCGCAGATTGGTGTACCATTTTGTCCGGCTGCCCTGATCTCCCCTTCCCCCCTCTTTCAATCCCTCACCCCATCTTTGGAACCCATCTCCCGCCTAACCTTGGGGAGGCCCCTGGGAAGCCCTCAGCCCCTCCCTCTAGCTGGTAAGGCTGCCCCCCCCTCCCACCCTGGGCCTGATCCCTGGCAGTGCCAACATGGTACCCAGACACCCTGGGACTGCCAGCCTGGAACCCTGGCAGTGCGACCTAGGCACCCTGGTAACGAGGCTGCTGAATCGTGCCCAGGATCTATCCCCATGTGTGTCTCTGTATATCTGCATTGCTACAATAACATTTTTAGGGGCATGCTCAATATGTAGATTCCCCTCCCGCTCTCTCCACCCCCCTCAAGTACAACCTAGCAAGCTAGGCTATAATCCTATGGTGTACGAGGATACATACACATTTGAAAGACAAAGAAAATCCTGCCAGGCAGGCAATCGATCATTCTTCGAACTGCTATTACTGCCTCACCGTTTCTGATTTATTTGATGCTAATTGGAGTTAAACAAAACCTTGGCAGAGTAAAATGCTGTCTTGCCCTTTGACTTGTTGTTTTTCATGGCACAGAGTCTGGATCCAGATTAGTGTAAGGGCCTATGTTTTGGACTGCAGGATGTAGAAGAGAACTACAGATATTTTTCAGTGACAGAAATAACTTCGAATAGTGTCCTTGCAACTCAGATCCAATGATGAAGAAAACATTGGAAGCTAAAAGCACTTGAAAGTTGATTCAGCCCTCAGCACAGACAATTTTTGAAATAAATGCTTTCTCTTCCACAAACAATTGAATTAACTTTCTGGATGCTGCTGATGGTTGACCACCCAACCACAATGTGGGAAGGGGGGCCGCAATGGTTAGCACTATTGCCTCACGGCGCAGGCGACCCGGGTTCGAACCTGGGCCCGTGTCACTGTCTGTGTGGAATTTGCACATTCTCCCCGTGTCTGTGTGGGTCTCACCCTCCATAACCCAAAAGATATACAGGATAGGTGGATTGGCCACGCTAAATTGCCTCTTAATTGGAAAAAAAAGAATTGGGTACTCTGAATTATTTTTTTGACAACCCAACCACAATGCGAAAGAAGTTGAATTATCAAGTTATTAAGAAGGAAACCTAAGTGGTATTAGAGAAAATCTTATTCATATGTATTTGCGTGCAAGATCCAAAATAGACACAAATACATGATACAACTTGTAGTCTTGGGGACCAAAAACATTCATATGGAGGAATTATTGGCAGCAATGTAAAAAAACGGTTAATCCAAACTTCATGTTAGGAGCTTAAATGTATGATCAAATAGGTAATCGTGTAGATGAATAAAATTATATGCAAAGCTCTGATTATTAAATATGCTCCTTTCCCTTTTTCCATTTTTTTCTTCTATAACAGTAACTTGATTATTTTTTAAAATATACATTGATGCAGATTTTGTCGTGGCAATGACAAATGTGTCAGTGTTCACCATCATTGAAACTGACACAACTTCTGTAATCTGTACTTGCGCAAAATAACGTGGAAACCCAGAAGTTGCTGTCAGTGATTTTACATTTCCCATGGGCTGCACCCATCCACCTATTCCCTAGCCCCCAACTTCCCTGCCTCACCCATGTCCTTGCTTTGCTGCTGCCTGGAAAATCCAGAATGATGCATATATGGGTGTGTACATGTGTATGTACATTTGTACAGAGAGTGGTGTGTGTGAAGTATATATATGCTATGGTGACAGAGCGTTAGGTAAACACTTGGCTTGACTGCTTCATATCTTTCCTTTGTGGTTGCAGTTTGAAATTTTGATCCAGATCCCAGAACATAAATTACTTTGTAAGATCTCCCGTTTCTGTGACTGTCACAAGATTGCAACTGTCATCCACCATTACAAACAGGAGCTGTTCATCAAATGATCTAGTTATTGATCTAAAAATCCAATGCATAAAATATTACAGAAGCAGATTGCAGGCAGCCACAGGGCCAGGTGAGAGCCGAGGTGGGCAGGTTAGAAGGTCTTTGTCCCAGTTATATCAAACAAAGTTAGGCTCTCTGAACCTCGCCCCATACACACTCTCACTGCAACCCCACCCCAACCCCCACAAACTCCCTGGGCGGGATTCTCCACTCCCGCGCCGAAGTGCCCACGACGTCGTGAACGCCGTCAAGGTTCACGACGGCGCGAAACGGACCCGATCCCGACCGATTCAGGCCCCGACAATGGGCTAGGATCGGGGCCGCGTCATCTACATGCGCCAGGCCTTGTCGCCGTGTAAAGGCGGTGCCGCATAGATGACGCGGCCGGCGCCGCATAACTGGCGTCACCCCCCACCCCCCCGCAGGCCGCCCCCCCCAGTGTTCCCGCGCTGTTCCTGACGGCAGCGACCAGGTGTGGACGGCACCGGGAGGAACCCGCCGTTTTGGCCTGGCGGCTCGGCCCATCCGGGCCTAAGAATAGCGGGGGTGCCGGAGAATCGCCATTTTGGGTGTCTCCGGCGATTCTCCGGCCTGCGGCCCGTGGAACTCGACGGGGCCGTTCCCGCCGCTTGGGAGAATCGCGGGAGGGCGTCGGACCAGCGTCCCGGGAAATTTTGGCGGCCCAGGCGATTCTCCCAACCGGCGCGGGAGTGGAGAATCTCATCCCCTGTGCCCCTTCCATGCTCCTCGTGACCACCTCTCCCCATTATCTCCCTGCCCAATACCCCCTCCAAGCCTCCTTTTCGCCTCTACTCCCATTCAACCCAGTATGAACTATGGACAGAACTAATAAGTCATGTAATAACAATGGACAGCACAGAATTGTTGATGGAAAAGCACCCGCTCAGAAATCTGCTTTGAAAAAACTGCCGAAAAGTGTCAATTAGACAGGGCCGTTGTAGTGTCAGGAACAGAACTTGACCCATTTCACACCTCTTAATCTTGTCCAAATAAATGTACAGGCATTGACAAAACAGATTGCTGAAATAATAACCTATTAAAACCTCATACAAATGTCGATCAAGTAAAGAAAACACAACTTCAGTTTCTCCAAAAAGACCTCTGCTGAGCTAATGCATTTGAACCTGAGCCAAGAATTCCTAACAAACCCAGGTGGCGAACTAGGGGCGGGACTCTCCAATAATGGGGCTATGTTCCCACGCTGGCATGAAAAGCGATGCCAACCACTCCGGCATCAACGGTCACCGATAATGGGGAATGCTCCCCTTCCTAGGGGGTTAGGTTGGCGCTTGAGTGGTCCCTGCAGCTCCGGCCGGCGTGGAACGGCCGGCGCGAGTTCACGCATGCAAGGAATGGCTGGCGTGATTCCGCGCATGCGCGGGGGTTCCCTTCTCCACGCTATCCCCCGGGCAATATGGCGGAGCCCTACAGGGGCCCGGCGCGGAGGAACGTAGGCCCCCACGGAACCAGCCCGCCCGCCGATCGGTAGGCCCCGATCGCGGGCCAGGCCACCGTGGGGGCCCCGCCCCCCCCTGGCCAGGCCACCGTGGGGGCCCCGCCCCCCTTCCAGGACAGCCCCCGCAGACTCACCTTCCAGGTCTCGCCGTGTGGGACCTGAGTAACCCACGCCGGTGGGGCTCGGCCAAACTCGTCAGCCACTCGGCCCATTGGAGCCCGGAGAATCGCCGGGGGGGTCGCTGTCAATGGCCCCCTACCAGCACGGTGGGAATCCCGCGGGCGCCTGAGAATTGGTGCCGGAGAATGGGGAAGCCGGCGGCAGGGCGCAATTCTTGCGTCCCCCTGTGGATTCTCCGACCCGGCGCCGGATCGGAGAATCCCGGCCCAGGTGCCTGACCATCTGTCTCTGCTGATACAGTTCCCAGATGCATTCATTATGAATACTTAGCTGAGTGACAAGACTTTCCTACATTATAAGAATGCCAAATCTTCAAAAGTACCTCATTAGTACTAAGCTACTTTGGTATACCATGAGCTCATGAAAGGCAATATATAAATGCAAGTTTTTCTTTTCTCAGCTGTTATAACAGTAGAGGGGTTTCAGATATTCCGAGCAGTCCACAGGCCATCCGAGCAATTATACTCTACAGCAAACCTAAGAAGTCTCTGCCACTCAACCTGGCCCTCGTTTCAGTCAGGTTTCCCAGTGGGGATCAGACAGCCTACCAAAGGTATGTTAATGACCCAGAGGCCAGGGGATAGGCTGAGGTCTATTACTGGCCCCAGCTCCCTGAAGATGCACTCAGTCGTGCAAAAGCTGAAAACTTGGCCAAACCTCGAGAATATTTTTAAAGGCGGAGAGAAATTGGAGAGATGGGCAGTGGGAAGGGTAAGAGGGGGCTTTCCTGAAAGAGGGAACATGGCAGCTGAAGTAAATGCCAACAGTAATCGAGCAAGATGAAACCAAAAGTGACAGGGATCCTTTGCAGGGAAAACTGAGAATGCTACCAAGGGGATTTGGAATATATATCATTCTGCTTTGAACAAGTAAGAAGTAAAATGTGAAGAGACTTAGGGAATAAGCAGAAGAGCACTGGAGGGATCACAATATTCAGCCCTCATTCGTGTGAAGACCCTCGGTAAAGGAAGGAACCAGTTCCCATGTAACCAATCTGGAAGCAAATCGAACAGAGTTATTCAAAGGCATTGAATCAATCATAGAATAATAAAATCTCTACAGTGCAGAATGAGGCCATTCAGCCCATTGAGTCTGCACCGACCCTCTGAAGGAGCACCCCATCCAAGTCCACTCCCCCACCCCATCCCTGTAAGCCTGTGAAACTAAGGGGCAATTTAACATGGCCAAATCCACCTAACCTGCACATCTTCGGACTGTGGAAGGAAACTATAGGAATCCCACGCAGTCACAGGAGAAAATACAAACTCCGCACAGTCACCCAAGGTTGGATTTGAACCCTGGTGCTGTGAGGCACTGTGCTACCATGCCACCTTTCCATTAACAACCTCTGAGCATGACAACTCTCAGAATTGACTGCTCTACACATCTGAGGGAGAAACAATTCCCTCAGATGTGTAGAGTATTCAGTGGACTCAAGTTAAACTCCGCTGAACGGCTGCAGTGCCGAGAAAACCCCGCTATCCAATGACACTGTGCCATTTTGTTGTCGTTGTAAGGCTCATATCAATATGCTGATCTAGATCATGCTCAGCAAGGGCAAGATCCAGATCGTGGTGGGTGGAGCGAGTTGGGTGACTCGCACAAAGTTTTGTGCCTGGGGCAGAGCCCGATTTAGGGCTTGCATGCGATTCACCCATTGCGCCCGGATCCGCGGCCAACAAAGTATTATAGGTGCAACAGGTTTATATCTATCCCAATAACTCCCCAATGTTTTCCTGGATTTGAAAGATTATTAGTTAATATTAGTTAACATTTCAAGAATTACTGCGTCTTGTGTACTGAATTCATTAAAAAAAAAATTTCCGTTGTATTTTCAGATTCTGACTCTCCTCTGCCCCTACTTACCCAGAGCAAAGGTTGCCTTTTGTTATTGTCACGTTTGGACTGTGCCTCAGCTGATAGTAGCAAGTGAGGCTAAAGCCATGTCAGATGGCGCTGTATTTTCAAATCCACAAAAAGGACGGAATCCATTAGTTTTTTTTTCACAATTGCTAGCTTTATATTAGAGATTGAGAATGAAATCCGTGCATTTTTTTTACTCCTGCTTGCTGTTGCGAACAGTTTTCCAGAGAGTTAAATTTAGTCAAGCATTAAATAGGTTTTCCTTCCTGTCCCTGCTAAAAATACACAGAAAATAAAAAAATGTAGTGAGAGAGGTTCCTCACTTATCAGACTCTGCGAATGGCCTTGAATGGAGAGCTACATTTCTTGAAAGTTAAACGATAACTAGCACACAATGGCAGGATGTGCTAATGACAGATCCTGCTGTTGACAATTTAATGAAAAGGTCACTGGACCACATGTTAACTTGTAGGTATGGAGGGAGTGGGAGTATCTGGTGCAGTGCCCAAAATGGGCTTTCCACAGGCCCTGTCATGTTTAATCTGGCAGGGGCAGGGTACCATTTTGTTTCTCTTTTTCCTGGCCGCAGGCAGCCAGATTAAGCAGTTGGGTGATGGGGCAAAATATCCAAGTCCAGAGCAGTGGAAATCAAGGAGGCTGAGGGCGAGGATGTGGGGAGGACAATTGTTGTCCATGGCTGAGCAGATCATGGAGGCCGAGGGAAGGGAGACCTGCATGAAGGTTAGATTGCAATGCTGTGGTACAATAGGGAAACCGGGAGCGAGGTGAGTCAGGAAAAAGAGCCAGGGGTGGGGAGAATGATTGGAGCAATGATCTGGGAAGATCAGATTGGGAAGAAGATCGGAATCTGTACCTGGGGAAGAATCTTGGATCAGGGAGGATCAGAGGCCTCATGGAGGGGATTGGAAGTGTCTGGGTGGAGGAGGAGTGAGGGGGGGGCATTCAATTGTGGGGATTGTAAGGGTCCTCCTCCCTGTTTGTCTCTGTTAATTTCTTTTTAGTAAGGATACGGGGAGTCTACGAGTAAAACAAAGAAACATAGTTTTATTTACAGCACAGCCGGGTAGATCCCTTCCAGGTTCCTGTTCTGATTGTTGCCTTATTGGCCGACTATTTATGCAAAGGTTAATAGAGATCCCCCACCCCGAGCAGGGGAGCTCGTACTTGGCAAGGACCATGGGGAAGATAATCATTCCCACTCTGTGACCTGTAACTTTAAGGCAAAGCGGCCTGTAAGCAGCTTGTACTTTTAGTGAAAACAGAAGGATCCAAAAGGCTGTGCTGTTTCAAACTGGCTGACATCGGTGATGAATTGGTTTTATTTATTTGGCTGGTGGCCAATGAATGGGCCCAAAGGGCTGCGCTCTGCCTGGTAACGGGTGGTGATTGAATCGTATCCCACCACCGAAATGGTTCTGAGACCAAAGGAGCTTTCAGTTTTTATTCGGCAATGGGGAGGTGAGCGTTCCAGCAAAATCCTCTCCAGAAAACTGTTGCTAATTCCCTCCCAAAAGATCCAGCTAAACCTTCCTCAGAAGGCCAGTGTGAGGGCTGATTCTATTATTGAAAGCTAGGTCCGCGTTCTCTGGAGGCTACAGATGCCTGAAGTCAAACCATGAGTTGGAAGCAGGATTTGATGTGAAATAAAGTGTCTCAAGAAAGAAATTAGGCTGACTGTGAACCTCACGCTGAAGGCCCAGTTTGATAAGAACTAAAGTGACTTCCCAGAAGGCCTGCTGACTGTGAGTGCTGAAAAATGCTTCTGCAAAGAAGACCATTATCAGCTGTAAACTTTGATCAACCACCATGCTTTGGGGAAAGTGTGCTAAAGGTCCACCATTTGAAACTATGACTTATCTTTTGACCATCATTCATATAATGTTATCCCTTACCCCCTTCTGTGTTTGTCTGTGTTGTGTGTGTGGGCAGAGGGTGGGTCAGTTAAAACGGATAATAGGTTAGCTTGCCGTATGCCAGTGGTATTTACTGCATATTCCATCATTATCCTTAATTAAATAAACAGTAATTGTGTTTAAACTTGCAAACCTGGTGCCTGTAATGATTTGGCAGCTAAAGGCCAAAGATTTGGGGAATTTGTATAAGAATTATTGGTTAATTCACTTGAGTTATGACTCCGAGGCACTTGGAGCTGGAGTTGACCACGCACTTGTTCAGGGTGGCATAACAGGATAGGTGAAGCAAGGATACAATATTCAGCATGTAAGTGAAAAAGTATTTAACTCATTGACCCGGCAGCATTTGTCTTGGCTTCATTCACTGGGTTTCCTGAAGCCTGGGAAGCAGCCGGAGATAAATTTAAAATGTTGTTTAAGCATGAGACATGCAGACTCATTGTACTATTTAAGTTGCCATCCCATCTCTTGCAAGTTGGTTGCTGGCCCACCATCCATCCTGCTTCCATTAAAATTGGAAATCGGTAAGTTGAAGGTGCGTCGGAACCACGATTCAGATTTTTAACATTTTAACATTTCACCTGAACTAAAGCTGCCAATTTGTGAGAAATAAATTCTTGCGGAGGTCTCATTTTCACTACATGATCGGTCAGTGCAATGTCCAGTACAGGCATATCATATTGTGAATTTTCATTCAATACTTAAATATAAAAAATCAGATGCAGACAAGCTGTTAAGGTGGGTATCATAAATCATGTGCCTTTTAGCATTTGGACGACAGATATTATTAAGCCTCTGAAAAATACCCAATGAAATATGGGCATAGTTGAGAGTAGCTGACCACCAGCTGTCTCATCATGTAAGGATGGGCCAACACCGAAAGATTATGGAGTTTCTGCCTATATTTTTGTTTCAAATTGGACAAAAGGGAAGATTGAAACCCAATGGCCAGTATCAACTTTTTATTGTATCACAATGCCAGCCCCCCCCACCAATGAAAACTAAACAAGGTGGGTCTGAGAAGTGTTAATCCAGCAGTCATGTGATCAAAGCGGATATTACCCCAGGACCTAGTAGATCCATCAATCATCAGCGATACTGAGAACAAGACTCTAAAACTAGCTGCAAGTCATCAAGCAGCAAAAGTACTTAATTTGTTCCAGTTTCAAAGTTCACTGAGAACCAACCTCCTAGGTATTCAACTATAAAAAATCTCACAACTTGCTGTGAGCCCTTCCCTTTAGAATGCCCACACTTCCAACTTTAAATCATTGAATGCATTCCAGAAAAAAAGACCTGCAATGTGGGAGACTGGAAATTGTAAATTGTAAAAGTACACTACCTTTATCTGTATTTGGTCTTGTATGTGTGTGTATGTGTGCCTGAGACTGACGTGTTAATTTGGGGTAAGTGTGTGAGAATGATTAACTGTCTTCATTTTAAATCCGTAATAGCTTGCTGCTGAATTATTTATTTGGAATACACATACCAAGGGTAAGTAAAGACACACCACTTATTATACAAAACATACTAGCAGTAAGGTCACATACATTCTGCCCGTGACAACAGAAAGAATTTAATCTTCTCTAGTGCCAATTCCACCTCAAATTGTAGAATATTTCAGCAATCTAAAATCCAGAGCAATGTTGCAAACACCACGGGCGGGATTCTCTAAAAATGAGGTTATGTCCCAATGCCGGCGGGAAAGCCGGCGCCAACGACTCCGGCATCAATGGCCCCCGAAAGTGAGGAATTCTCGTCTTTCTAGGGGGCTAGGTTGCCGTAGGAGTTGTCCCCGCAACTCCAGCCAGCGGGGAACGGCTCGCACGAGTCGCGCATGCGTGGAACGGCCGGCGCGATCTTGCGGCATGCGCAGGGGTTCCCTTCTCCGCGCCGGCCCCTGGGCAATATGGCAGAGCCCTACAGGGGCCCAGCGCGGAGTAAAGTAGGCCCCCACGGAACCAGCCCGCCCGCCGATTGGTAGGCCCCGATCGCGGGCCAGGCCACCATGGGGAGCCCCCCAGGGATCGGATCCCCCCACCGCCCCCCCCAGGACAGCCCCCACACACTTATCTTCCAGATCCCGCCATGTGTGAGATAAGTAATCCACGCTGGCGGGACTGGGCCAAACTCATTGGCCACTCGGCCCATCAGGGCCCGGAGAATCGCCGGGGGGGGGGGGCGGGGTGCTGTCAACGGCCCCCGACCGGCATGGCGGCGATCCCGCTGGTGCCCGCAAAACAGCGTCGGAGAATAGGGCAGCCGGGGGCGGGACAGGATTCTCCGACCCTGCACCGGGTCAGAGAATCCTCACCCACATACCCCGTTATTCTAGGGTTTATATGGATGGAATATGGGGAGAACACTCTCGGAAATTGTTAGGTTGACTCAGCGCTTGCACGCTCGCCTCTAACTGAGAATGTCATAGGCTCCCGGAGAAGCAAGAAAGTGCTAGAATGTTGGAGTTGCTGTCAGTTGGATGGGATATTAAACTAAGACCCCTTCCACATGTTCAGTTGGGTGAAAATTATCCCGTGACACCATTCAAAGAAGGGAAGTGTTCTCCTCGCTTGGCTCATATTTACCTCATGACCAACTCCAACAAAGCAGGCTAACTGGTTGTTTATCCCAATTTATATTTGTTGGAATCTTGTTATGCGTACATTGGATGTTGCATTTGTCTCAATAAAAGTAACAAATTTAAGAAGTAGCTGATGGCTCATGAATATCTTTAGGATGGCTGGAGGATGTGTAGGTTCTACTTAAATGTAAGTTTGATTTTATTTAAATTCACTTTTGAATATTCTTGATTGTTTCAGTTGACTGGTTGAATGGGCTGTGGACCAGTGGCATTGCAAATTTGCCAATTTTCCAGTAATTGTGATCCTCAGAGTACAGGACATGCTAGACCAGTTTTACAACTAGTGGAACTGAACTCTGAACAATATTACTTGACAAAATGTTGTCTTTGGCATGAGCCAGTGAAAGGGAGAAGCTGCTAAGCTGCTCCTTCACACAAACCAACCTGTGAAATTACATTCCTCGCTTGGCAAGAAATTCTGCTGTGTGACACCCTCAGAGTTTAATGAGTAATTCAGCAGATTTGGTGCAGAAATTAGGGACTTTAATTAGCTTAAGGCCATAAATCGTGGCATCTCCTGGAATATTTAGAACAACCATCAATACTTGTCTTCAGATGAACCTTTTCTGTCCTGCTTTTGCCAATTACCTGTTAAAGATTTGCAGTGATTTTTTGTGGTGGTAGCTTTTCTCTTCTTGTGACTGTGGATTCCTTGGGCTCCATTTGCACGGTCTACTTTAATTAGAATTTTACTTTATGTGCGGTTTAAAAAACCTCTCTCTATATTGTTTATATACCATGCTTTTGGTGCAGATGGACCTCTCACTTGTGTTCCTTTCTGGCCTCTCCACACTATTTCCATAGCCTTTTGTCCTTTCTCTATCGCAGCAATGATCTTTTGTCATTTATTTTTCCATTTAGGAAGTTTGCAGGTCACTTAACCCAATCACTCTCTGGTTGTGGTTGTTGAGCCTGTTGGTTTCCTCCACCTCTCCTTTCCCACTCGTTCTCTCCAGTTTTCCATCTCTTTATCTCAGCCTTCAGTCGAATGATGGATTCACATCAAAAGTGATGATTCGAGGGCAGCAGGGTGGCGCCGAGGTCCCAGGTTCGAATCCGGCTCTGGGTCACTGCCCGTGTGGAGTTTGCACATTCTCCCCGTGTTTGCGTGGGTTTCGCCACCGCAACCCAAAAGATGTGCAGGGTAGGTGGATTGTCCACCTAAATTGCCCCTTAATTGGATAAAATGAATTGGGTACTCTAAATTTTTTAAAAAAGTGATGGTTCTATTGAGAGGCAATCGACAAGACAGTGCTGAAGCATAAATGAGGTTTACTGAACTAAGGTGGACTATATACACTGGACAGCACAACTAATACACAGGCCTTGCTCCCATGACTCCCGGGCTACTCGAGCCAAGTTCCAATGACCAGAACCACGCCTAAACCTCTGATAGGTTTATGTTTGCATGCTGTGCCCCCATAGGCTCTAGACCTGTCACATGGCCTGTGAAGTATCATCCTTTAAAGGGGTCACGCTGCCACATTCCTCCGCCAGATCCCTGTAGTACAGAAATAGGAGCATTCTTCCATACAATTATATACATACAAAAGAGTTACAGTAAGGGAGCTTTAAACAAAGTTCATAAAGTAAGTCTATGAGGTGACTTTCTAATCTTGCCGAACGCCTCATTTTGACCACTAGCTCTTCCAGATGAGGAGCATCTGAGTCTCCAGCAACGGCAGGCGGATCTGTAGAGTTCAATGGAGGGATTGTGCTGACTCCCATATCGATTTCCTCGGGGCCCCTTGAGGACTTCCCTTGAGAAAGTCCTGGTTCTAATACCACCGTCTCGGCAAATGGTATACTGGTAACTGGGACTGGGTGCACTTGCCCCTTTTCGGGGATGTCAGATTCTCTCCTCCTCAGATGGTCAACATGCTTTCTGGTCTCATGGCCCTGTCGGTATGTGACATAGAATACCGGCTCAGTCTTTTGAACAACTCTTCCAGGCAGCCATTCCTGTCCTCCACCAAGGTTCAGCCCGTAGACTAAATCGTCTACTTGAAACAACCTGTCCTTCTTGTCTGTATTGTGGTATCTTTTCTGTGAGGCTTGCTTGGCCTCCACCCGACAAATCTGGACAAATAAGGATGAGCCAGGTCTTGAGACCTCAGTCGAGGTGACCCACTGGTGGTATACGGTGGGGAACTGTACGAGAGTGAGAGGTCCACCCACTGAAGCTATATGAGCTTGTTCCTTCAGCGATGCTTTGAAAGTTTGGACAGCTCTTTCAGCCAGCTCGTTTATGCGAGGTGGTAGGGGGCTGTCCTTCTGTGTTGTTAACCATTGGACTTCAAGAAGAGTTGAAACTCTGTGGCTGTCAAGCTGGTACCGTTGTCTGAGACGATCATCACAGGCAGGCTGTAAATGGCAAAACTTTGGCATAACCGGTCCACTGTGGCTGCTGCGGTTGTCGAACACATAGGCTGGACATCTAGCCACTTCGACTAGGTGACTGACAACCAGTAATATCACACCCAAAAAGTGATCCGCAAAGTCTCTGAGGAGTCTCGTTCACAGACGTGCTGACCACTCCCATGGGTGCAAACTTTATGGAGGCGGAGGTTGTGTTTATTGAAGGACGTCCAGCTAACTCTACCCAAGCTCCAATGGTCAGAACCATGCCTAAACCCTTGATAGGCGCACATTCACGCACTGTGTCCCTATAGGCTCTAGGCCCATCACGTGACCCCTTAAGTGGCCACGCTGCCGCAGTCTTTTCATTTTGGCTACGTTTGCTGACACCACGAGTGCAGAGGCCCCATTCTGTGTATCCATGTGCACTTGCAGCGTCAGTCAGTGTCTGTAATGTCTCTGGCTTGACATCCCAGGCAGCTGCCTACATTAATGATGGCACAGCTACGGCAGTGAAGAACATTCTGGCTCCCCCCCCATTCCGCCCGTCCTCTTTCCTGCTGATTCCCGTCCTGGGAAGCGGATGGCAGGAAGTGGACACACAAAGCGGTTTCGTAAGAGGCTGGAGAAACTGCACACGCGCCAGCAGGGGGAGCGGGAGCTGACTTCCTGATTTCCTTTTCCTGCTCACCAGTGGCAGGAGTTACAAATGTTTCTGTTGTTAGTTCAGATTGGGAGCGTTTGCACTTTTAATATTTTAGGTTTATTTTTCAATGCACATGACTGCCAAGAACTGAGGTTTACAAAGCGATAAAGGGGGTGATCTTCCCAAAAGGGAACAAAGTCCCCGAGTGAGCGCATTTAACCGCGTGATTCCCGGCACTCGCAGTGTTGAGGAACACATGGCTATTCAATGCGACTCATGTTGAATAAAGGCATGAACACGGAGCATGCGGCTGAGGCCACGCATAGCCCCGTTTTTTACTCCGCTTGCCGGAACTTCCCATTGGAGCGAGAATCGGGCACCATCATCCCGATCTCCAAGGCCCCCAAACGAATCCCCGAACTCCCCCCCCCCCTCCCAAACATGACGCCATATGGGAGGATCCCCTGCCACCCCCCTCCAACAGCCACACCGCCATCCCAGGCTCGATCACACGCGCTCAGAAATGCCAGCTTGGCACCTTGGCAGTGTCAACCTGGCAGTGCCCCTGCCAGCTGGCAGTGACATCTGGGCACCTTGGCAGTGCCAGACCATCATCCAGCTCGCACTACCAGGATTCCCAGGTGGCACCAGCAATGTTAGGGTACCACCTACCCAAAGGACATGCAGTTGGTGGCTTCCGATTTCCTTAGAGACCTCCCACGAGTGCTAAAGAACAAAGAACAATACAGGACAGGAACAGGCCCTTCAGCCTTCCAAGCCTGCGCTGACCATAGTACCTGCCTGAACTAAAACTGTATGCATTTACAGAGTTCATACCCTTCCATTCCCACCCCATTCATATATTGGGTTTGTTTATTGTTACGTGTACCGAGGTACAATGAAAAGTATTTTTCTGCGAGCAGCTCAAACAGATCATTAAGTACATGAAAATAAAATAAAAAGAAAATACGTAATAGGGCAACACTAGGTACACAATGTCAGTACATAGACACCGGCACCGGGTTAAACATACAGGAGTGTAGTATTAATCAGGTCGGTCCATAAGAGGGTTGTTTAGGAGTCTGATAACAGTGGGGAAGAAGCTGTTTATGAGTCTGTTAGTGCGTGTTCTCAGGCTTTTGTATCTCCTGCCTGATGGAAGAAGTTGGAAGAGTGAGTAAGCCGGGTGGGAGGGATCTTTAACTATGCTGCCCACTTTCCCCAGGCAGCGGGAGGTGTAGGTGGAGCTAATGGATGGGAGGCAGGTTTGTGTGATGGATTGGGCTGTGGTCACGACTCTCTGAAGTTTCTTGCGGTCTTGGGCTGAGCAGTTGCCATACCAGCCTGTGATGCAGCCAGATAGGATGCTTTCTCTGGTGCCTCTGTAAAAGTTGGTCAGAGTTAGTTTGGACATGACGAATTTCCTTAGTTTCCTGAGGAAGTATAGGCGCTGTTGTGCTTTCTTGGTCGTGGCGTCAAACTGGGTGGACCAGGACAGATTTGTCAGGCCCAGTGCTAAACAGCACACCCTCGATCCCCGAGACAAAGGGATTGAATCCCAAAGTCACAGGTACCTCGGGATTCTGCACATTAGAATAAGGCTAACTGTCTCGTTCCAAGATAAAGATTTGCTAAACCGTGATCCTGCCCATTGTGGGCGATATTCACCTCGCAACATCTCGTGAGATTGCGTTGAATCTCACGAGGCGTTGCGAGCCGGGTAGATCCCAGTAACGGCTTTCAACAGCCACACTGCGCTGCAGTGAGTTGTTTTTCTGCACAGCGTGGTCGGAGGATCGTGCCCAAAGATGGTAGTTTAAAATTTTCCTAAACTGTGTATTAAAAATGTTAGCATGAACACTCCTGGTTTATGCTGAAATGGAGATCAAGGATCGGTTTCCCATGTTATAGCAAGAGCCTGTTTTGACCAATGTAATGATGTTGATGGATGTGCGAGTTAACTTTGATCTATGAATGCGGGCACTTATTGCTCATTAATTTCTAAATTCACCCAGTGGTTGAATCCTGCCTGATGACATATTTTGAATCATGTACTTTAATAATGCGAGAGAAGCGTTTGGCATTTGTATGTCCAGTTATACCTTTATTGAGTTATTTGTTGCTCACATTATGCATGGATGGATACGGCTATCATGTCATATTAATTAGCCTATTCTAAACACAACGACAAATCACCCTTATGGAGTTTGTAACAGCAGAATTATTAAATAAGTATAACAGCAGAATTATTAATAGCCAACAGTAAATGAATGAAATAAAATGAGTAGAATAGCACCAACAAGCAGACCCCACTTGGTGACTTGACTGCTTTGCAATGTAGAAAATACTGGAGGGATTATGTTTGGAAACTGTGTCTCAAGATTTAGTGAGTCAAATTTAACACCACTCCTTTCTGTTCATGACACCAAAGAGCTGAGCAATCACCCTCAACTGAAACAAGGTAAATTCGATTAAAAGAGATTGTTTGTGCAAAAAGAATCTAATCCAGGGAATTAGCTCAGAGGAACTGAAGGGGGAGAATGGTAAAAGATTTCTCATAAGAAGGAGCCAGTCAAAGAGTAACAGTACAATTTGTTAGTTTGAGTTCGTTAATATAAAATAGCTCTTTCCAATATTGCCATCGGGACTCAATTTCCCACTTTGCTATTGCTGATTTATTTTTAAAATACATTTGCCCCTTTGATATTATATTTGATATGATGTTTAATGTAGATTATTTAATTTGGGTGGCGAGAGTAACCGGGAGAGCCTTGCGTTATTTTGGGGGGTATTTTTTACATCCCTTACGTCCCACGGCATATTTTCCACAGCAGATTGGCAAAGCGCCATTGGCTGGTAATGGGATCTTCCGGAGCCGGCTGTGTCTATGGGGACTTGCATGCCCTGCATTCTCCGCTGCTGGGGAACACACTGCGGGGGAGGGGGGTCACCATTGGCGGGACCGGAAGATCCCACCGGCGAGAACTTCCGGAAAACTTTGGCTTGTGCTCGATGAAGCCACATGCGACGATGCATTTTAATCATACCACTGTTATAAGTTTGGAACCCAAAACCCCAAAACACTTTCACAAAGATAACATCACTTCAAGCAATTCATTTGCGATATAATTAGCTTGTGTTTTTTTTCACTTATTTGAGAATTATTTCCTTATTTTGTACATTCTGTGCAGAAATATCACCGAAAACCCTGTTCTTATGGGGAAGGTGGTGGTGGTAGTGGCACTGGCTAGTAATCCAGAGGCCCAAGCTCTGGTCTGGAGACATGGGTTCAAATCCTAGTACAGCAGCTGGTGGTATTTAAATTCACCTAACTTATTGATCTGAAATTTAAAGCTAGCCTCATTAATGGTGACCATGAAACCTGTAGCCTATAGTCCTCAATTCTTGATAGCCATGTGGGTTGAAAAATAAAGGGAAGTATTTTAAAATTTCAAACACTAGGAACTCTGAACTGAAACCAGAAACAATTGTAATTCCTGCCGGCAGCCAACAGGAAAAGGAAATCGATCCAGAACCCATCTGGTTCACTAAGTTCCTCTGGGGAAGGAAATCTGATCTGGCCCTACATGTGACTCCAGACACACAGGTTGACCCTTAACTGCCCTTCAAAATGGTCCAGAGAGCCACTCAGTTCAAGGGCAATTAAGAATGGGCAACAGATGTTGGGCTTGCATCCCATGAAAGAATTAAGGAACAAAAAATAATTTTCAAGCTATTTGAAGAGGAAGAAATATTTTGGCATGTGGTGCCAGCTATCAATCCGATGTGTCCTTCAGTTAAATTTTAAAAAATAAAGACATTTGACTTGTCTTCATTTGTACATTACAACTTTGTTGGAGTGAAACCTAGTGCTATCTGTACAGTAGTTATAAATAATGTGAGGTATGCATTCTGAGTGGAAGTCCACTCTGTTGTCGATCATCCAGCCTGACTAGCTGAGGCGCTCTTGGATGCTGGTGCCACACCAACCTTCAGTTGCATCTGTGCTGTTTGAAAAAAATCGCCTTGTGCCAGTCCAATGAAAATTGGCACTTTTTCTTTCAGTACCAGTGGGCCCAATGTCTGTTTACCTGAGGAAATCTTAATATTTATTTTGACTGGCAGGACTATGATTTCAAATAACAGGCCAGCCTTTTCCATCAATCTTTTTTTTCCATTTGAAGTTCACAAAACATTTATGTCAAATGCTGACATGATTATTTTGGAAATCAGCCTGACTGGTTTCGGGCCATTTCCACTGCCTTTAATGGAAATTGCTGAAATTAAGACAAATTAAAAGAGCTGTGTTTATTTTCCCAGATAGTTTGTAAATGGTCGGTAATATCTTTGATGCTCCTCTGTGATTGCTACTCAAACCACATTGTGGAATTATATAGGAACAGAGTTCAAAGAATCATCATACTTTAATGTGAAACAAACCAAAGGGAAACAAATGATGGTCCAGCATAAATAAATGCTTAAATTTCTTAAAATGGATTGTAACTCCTTTGAATCCAGAAAATAACTACACATAAAAGAATCTTACCATTTTTGATTATCAGTGCTCAAAGTTTTTCAGTCTCTTACACTGTGATCTTTATTCCAGAGCCCTGTTAATTTACCACATTTGACATTCCACCTCTCTGTTTGCTCAATTCCTTCAAGTTGATGCTATTTTTGTCCCTCAGTTCTTTGGCAGTGGAGCTTGCTCCATGTAAATACATGAGACTGACCCAGTCCAACCAGTTCTGTGCTTAGCCCCCCCCTCCCCAAGAACTGTAAGTGGTGGAACATTTCCAAAACATGTTTCCATCTCTTCAGTGAGTACTATGTCACATAAATTTTAGTAGTTTCAGTATCGCTGGAATAAGAAACACAATGAAGGGAATTAACTTAGATGGAGGAAAGAAAATCTGTCTTTAATTTTTTGATTTAAGAACACATGGCGTTAGAAATGTGCACAGAAGGTAATCATTATGGACAGTGGGTTAACATATTGCCTGGAGATTCTGCTGAGCAGCATCCATTTTGTGGCTATGGAACAGCCTCTTCAATCTTGCATATGATGGGCAGGAAACGGAGTCCCATTCTGAGCCATCCACCATGTTGGTAAAGGCCGTAAAATTCAGTGTGCAGTGCCCAATGCTTAAAGTGGACATTAACCCTTTTAAGTTCACAAATAAAGGGCATAATTTCTGTTTGAGGTCCCCTTTTTATTATCCTGGGGCAGCTCATACCAATTGGGTCTATCACTTTTCCAAGGACAAGCTTCTATTCCAGTATTCCTCACTTGTCCAGCTCTAACCCAAAATCAGTGAATCAATTTGTGGAATTTGAATGATGCTAAGTTCTCAACGTGAAAATATTTACTCATATTTTCTGCTCTAGTTGCTTTGTCTTCCTTTGGGATTTCTGGGATTTCCTGCTGGCTGCAATTAGCGGCATACAATACAATCTATCTGTATAGTTTATGTGGATTCTCTGGAGAGTAGATCATTTGAGACAAGACTTAGGTAAGCAGGCTGTGGCATCTGAGTGGGATAGAGATGATGTAATTAATGGGAGGAGCCATGACTGTAGCAATCTATTTTGGCTGTAGGATGTTTTAGTCTGACAAAGACAGAAGAATCTGCAGGCTGCTCCTCAAAGGGTCTCTCTCTCTCTCTCTCTCTATTTCTCCAAGGAGTCTTTTCATGAAAGCTCTACACAAGAGTACATAACATGTTCCTGTGTTTGCTAACTTTATTTGCAAGGGACATTTGATCAGTAATGGGCTTTGCTTAGTTGGAGATAGAGAAGGTATAAGTTAGGAGTTAAAGTGTTTCTTTTTAGAGAATCTCCAACAATCCTGATAAAGTTCCATTAGGCATCTCTTTGCAAATAAGTAAATGGTTGAAATTAATCAAGATATAACCATTTACAACCTCTTAATTGCAGCTTTAGCAGACACAGCATGGATAGCTTAATCTAGATTCTTTATATATACATATATTTATGGACCTCATTTCAGCCAAAAATATTCTGATTGACCTCTAACTCTCCGGCATTGGAATGTAATATTTATTCTTTTCTGTTAACCCCCCCCCCCCCCGCCCCCCACCCCTCCCCCCCACACACACACCCTATCCCTTTCCTTCCTTCCTTTTCTTTCATGAACACTTGTTGCATGAATATTGAGTAGCCAGGCCATGTCTATTCTGAGAGAGGTCTCTATTACAGCCACATGGCACCTGCACCCAGCTGATCTTCTGTATCACATTCTGCACATTCACAATTCCCCAAATTTAGACTTTATTACTTATTAATTCACAAACACTCTGAACCCAGCTTACCATTTCATCTTTCTCTAGTCCTATCTATTAGGAACCACTCCTTTCTCAAACACTGCCAGGCTTTCTAACTTTATGTACACTGCTGTGGATCTTTTTCCCCCAATCCTTTCCTGTCTGACTGCCTCAGAGTGTCCGAAAGTCTTCAAGTAGCGAGAGCATGCGCTTTACACCTTGCTTTCAATAGGTTTTGACCTGAGCCCCTGACCCCATGGCAATTGGGCCACATGGGCTCGTCTCCAGGTCAACTTTGTATGACATCACATGTCCCTCACCACTTCTCCATTTTATCTTGAATTAAAAGAGGCAGTTTAAAACATAACCATCTTATAACATCCAAGGCTCGTAACAGTGGTGCGAAAAGCATTGATCAAAAAAAATTTATATAAAGCAGACTTCTCATTTATTCCATCAGCATCAAGTAGCTTCCATCAGCTCTTTATAGCTGTAACATGTTACAGTTTATTGGCCTTGTTGCTGATACTTTATGCATTCGCAATACCTTGCAAGATTCCGGGACTTCTCCCATAATTATTTTGAGTGAGACAACATGAATGACAATTGCTCATAGCAACGTGTTTGTTGAACACATTCCAGAAATGAAGCTTCCCCATGATTTTGCATACGAAGAAGCTTACCCATGCAATTGACTGTTGAATGATTGTTTGCATAGGCTTGGCATTGAATTTTTAAAAAACAATTGTGGCTGATGATACACTTTGGAGACCTATCTTGTCTAAGCCATTCTCCAGTCCTGTTGCAAGTGGAGATTTGGGAGTTGGTACCCCCAAATTCCTGAGGCTCGATAACCATTTAAGACCATGGCATACCTTTGTGAAATGCATATTTTATCTGCACATCTTCTATGTTGTATTATACATTTGAGCAATGCAGGAAAGCTGTCCTAACAAAGTTTCAGTTCCAGTAATACGGCAAATCTTGATTACATTCCAGTCTGCCAAGACATATTGTTGCTAACTGCCTTGAAAGCTCCAATATTGATGCTTTCCTTCCTTTCGGGTGAATGGACATTGGTATGTGTTGTCTGTCAAAATGTCATCATCTGATGTACAGTCCATGTGACACAATGCGGTTTGGCTTAGGTTGTTTCCATAGTGTAAAAAACTATTTAGGGTGATGCAAGATTTTCAGCATGCCGGGAGTAGATTTTCCATCAGCTCAACATATATCTTCGACTGCCACAAAGCCTTGAGGATTGGGAGCATTGTTTACTTTAGTAATTTGATTCTGCATGGAAAATGACAATGTCGTCATCTTCAAGTGAAACGTAGCCTAGTTTCAAGACATTCCAGCACGTGACAGAAGACAGTCAACAAGTCAGGCCTTGTTTGGGTTGGAAGTGGCAGGATTTGGCGGTACAACCAAAAGTCGGTTTTACACCGGTGCCAGTTTCCAGCAGGGTCTTCTGCTGGTGCCAGCCATGAAGGATCAGGAACCCTACTGGAGGTCGGCATGAAACTGATTTTCATCCTGCTAATGGGATGCAAATGAGGGCTCAACCACCCACAACGCGGTGCCAGTGAGAAAACATGCCACTGCAAAACATGTTTGGAGCAACATTCCGTGTAGATGCCGGGACTCACCTGGACAATACTTGGGGCTGCCTCCGGAGTTCAGGATGGATGCTGCCAGCAACCCTGGGATGCTACTGCTGAGGGTGGGGAGTGGGTGGACTTTCCAGATTCAGTGCCCATAGAATCCATAGAGTCCCTACAGTGCAGAAGGAGGCCTTTCGAGTCTGCACCGACCACCTGAAAGAGTACCCCACCTAGGTCCACCGCCCTGTCCACCCAGCCCTATCCCCCTTAACATAATCTGCACATCCTGGACACTAAGGGGCAAGTTAGCATGGCCAATCTACTTAATCTGCACATCTTTGGACTGGAGAAGGTCCATCTTCCAGCTTCAGAATGTTCCTGTAGACCCATCCTCTTTTTCAGGAGGTTCAGCTTCCAGTCTCAGAGTGTCCCTGGAAATCCATCTTAATTTTCAGGAGGCCCATCTTTTTTCTTCTATAGTGAGTCTGTGATTTTGGGCACCTTTTTGATAGGGTTCCTTCTAATGGAATATGGTGCAAAATACCCGGTTGCATAATTAATAAGGCCAGGGCCTTAAGATATGGCATGTTTTTCCACCGCAGTGGGAAACACTTCACGTTCCCACCCCCACCATGGAACTTAGTTGCCAGATGGAAGAATTCTGCCCTAATCTTTAACACAGAGCAGCAGCAGATTGTTCAACATTGTGTACTGTGAAAACAGCGGAGTTCAAAGTACCACTGCCAATCAGGACACTGCAAATCAGGTAGTATTATTTTATTTAAAAAAAAAACAAATTTAGAGTACCCAATTCATTTATTCCAATTAAGGGGCAATTTAGCGTGGCCAATCCACCTAGCCTGCACATCTTTGGGTTGTGGGGGCGAAACCCACGCAAACACGGGGAGAATGTGCAAACTCCACGCGGACAGTGACCCAGAGCCGGGATCGAACCTGGGACTTCGGCGCCATGAGGCAGTAGGATTAATCCACTGCGCCACCGTGCTGCCCAGCAGGTAGTATTATTGACCAATATTTATACAACTTTCTTCAAATAGTAACTTAGTCAAGTATGTTCAATTCCTATTGACATTTTAACCTCCTGTCTTTTGATTTATGTTACAAAGCAGCATTAAAAGATATTTTGGCCACATTTGTGACGTTCAGTGGAACTTGCTTTACTAATAGATCTAAATGTTTATTTTTTTCACATTCTGTGCACATTTTTATATGCTCCCTTCTTCACTTTGTGCCTCCAATTCAGCCCATTAGACGTTCCCCAGTCTCTATACTGCACCATTCATGGCACAGTCTCTATTAACCCAAATTTGCATTCTGAGTCTTTTCTGCTAAATCCCTATGCCAAACTCCTTTTCTCCCCAGCTTAAAAAGCATTCTTAATGCCTACAGCTTTGACCATACCTTCAGTCATCATGAGCGGGATTTCCTGGCCTCCCGGCTGCATGTTTCTCAGCAGCGGGGTGTGGCGGCCATTCGCTGGCGCCGGGATCCTCTGTTCCCGGCACTGTCAATGGGAATTCCCATTGAAGCCACCCCATGCCGATGGGAAACCCGCTGCCAGCGGGAACAGAGAATCGCACCACCAGCGATTGGCTGGAGAATTCTGACCCATATCTTATTTCCAACCTATTCCTGTTTGAATTTGTTCAATGATTGTCAAATGTCTTGTCTTGGTCTGTTACATTTAATGTAAGCTCTTGTGTGGTTCTATTAAAGGGAAATACATCTCGGCCTAGATTTTCACCGAGTTTAAAAAAAAATTTGGAGTACCCAATTCTTTTTTTCCAATTAAGGGGCAATTTAGTGTGGCCAATCCACCTACACTACACATCTTTGGGTTGTGGAGGTGAGACCCACGCAGACACAGGAAGAATATGCAAACTCCACACGGACAGACAACCAGGGCTAGGATCGAACCCGTGTTCTCGGCGCTGTGAGGCACCGAGTTGGACTGACTCAGACGTTTAAAAAAAATTGTGGGCGGGTTACAATCTTGGGAATCCACTCCCCCACAATTCCTGTTTCCACTGTTTTTGCCAGCGCAGAATAAAGGCGCACCCCCACCCTTGGTGGCTGCATTGTAGGGATAGGTCATCCAACTCCCTCCCACCTTGCTTTTGTATTGTTCATGGATGTGATCACCGCAGCTTAAGAGGATGCGGGGAGCGAGGGGCCACTAGGCAGTCAAAAAGAAAGAGGTAGATAATGTAGGAGTCCCTGAGTGCATCTCACTCCCTAAACAATTTTAAATTCTGAATACTGATTGAAATGGCAGTTCTCCTGGGGAATGCAGCCAGAGCTGTTTCTTTGGCACCATAGATGGTTATGCGGGGAGCGGGGGATGGGGTGGCTCTAGGTGAATTGCTTTTTCAGAGCGCTAGCACAGACAGGAAGGCTGAAATGCCTCCTTCTGTGCGGTAACCGTTCTTTACCTGCTTTTGTGATATGAGCGTAACTAGCAAAGCCAGCATTCGTTGCCGATCTTTAGTTATCTTTGAGAAGGTGGGGATGTGCTAGGACAGCCAGTGTGGAGATAATAATGGGTAGAGTTGCACTTCCATACTTAACACCTCTCAAATGCATTACCGTGGTTGCATGTTTGTTTACGGCACCTTGGCTCCTTTTAGTCATTTCTAATTTGCACAGAGACGGTTCCCCATAGTATTGCTTCAGCATTCTGTTGTATGACATGTGCTGGGTAATTCAATTAAATACTTTTTTTGTTCTGTTCCATTTTATTTCTGTTTCTATACCCAAGGGTACATGGAATTAATTGACATTTTAGGCTGTCCTATTTTTGTTTTCAAATGTATTATCAGCTGGGCCCCCGAGTGATTTTTTTTTCCTTTGACCTATTCCAGATGCAGTGCAATAAATGAAATGGAATTGTTCTGTCGAAAAAGGAATATATCTGTTAAAATAACCATTCCATGACCCTTTCTGAATTAAAATTCATCAGACCCTAGGAATTTTCAAAGCAATTGTGTCAAACAGTTGAACCTTTGCAATATTGTGATTAGGTCACTCCTGAAAAAAAAATGCTTCTTTGGAGGTAAGCCAAGTCATTTGAAATTAAATTATCAATGGCGAACACGAAAACAAGAGCAAGCCTCTTCCCGAATTTCAGAAGCTGTGATAGATTAGTGGTTTCTGGCATTCGGGCGCAAAAGCTATTTAAGCTCACAGGCTCCTTGTGTACCGGATCCTGGATGATCTGTAGAATGCACAAGCCTTGTGTTTGAACAAAACAGAACAGGTTTTGATTGGCCTAAAATATATGTTTTCTCACAAAACCTGTCCCTTTTTTAAAAAAAGGGTCAAATTCCCTGGGTGATGTACAGCGGACTCAAGTTAAAGACTGCCGAGTGGCATGTTTAGCAGTGTTTCTCGACACTGTAGCGCTGATAAAGACCCCGCTATTTTTTGGCCACGGTGAGGAACTCCCCATTGAGGCAACTCTTTAAGTAATTTCCTGCACTGACGAGCTCAGCTTGCCAGTGCAAGAAGACGCCTTGTGGATCGAGGCGCCATTTTTAAAGGCAGCTCTGAGGCAGAATTCTCCATCGGCGGGATCCTTCGGTCTGCCGGCAGTGCACCCATGCCTGCGTGTTTCCCGACGGCGTGAGGTGGCCACAATGGGAAACCTTCCAAATGTTTTCCTTTACCCAACAGAAAAAGGACCTTGCTACAGATTGTCTTCATGAAAGCAATGCCCCTTTAAACCCGATTTCAGATTGGGATGGTAAGAAAAGAGAATGTACTTTTGATTTGAATGAAGTTTACTCCGTCCCATGCAATTTTGCATTCCGGTCTCTCGCTAAAAATAATGAAGGTGGACTTGGACATTGATTAAAACTGAGGGTTCCATACTAAAGACCGTGTGGTTTTGCTTGGATTTCAGTAAGTTCTTCGGTGTAATAATGGGGAGTTAGCTGATTGAAAAACAAGTCACAACTGAACTCTTTAATCAGCTTGTGGTTCTTGTTTCAGCTTGCGCTGTGTTCCCTCATTAATTTGGATTGTTTGTTTGCAATTCATTTACATTCTTCGAAATGTTTAAAGATTGCTTGGATCACTGGTTCATTCTAATTCTCATTGAACTGGAAGAGTTCCCTGAAGTATGTCAGCAGACAAGGAGTTGAGGACCTGCCTTCAGAAGGCAGAGCACACATGACGTTACTGACCTAGAGAACGATTTGATGAAAGGGTGGGGTTTGACTAAGTTCATATTCTGACAATGACCTGTTCCGTATGAACTCTCTCTGCCTTCACACATTGCTGCTATTTCATACCCTTTGTCATATTTTTAAACTTATAATGAAGTTGCCCTTTTTATATAAAGATTTCAGCTAATGGGATTTGGGAATAAAAGAAGGTGTATTTTGGTCTGTAATTTTCTGGAATGAAAGGCTTTTTGTATTTATATAGTTTGAACTTATCCTCCAGTGTACTGGCAAGGATTACTTGAATGGAAAGCAGGGAGTAAAATGCTGCAGAATTAGCTTGCAACCTTCACCAGTGCATGTTTTCTGTCCTTGCAATTGAAACACTACTTTGTATTTTATTTATTGCTGGCAGTTCAGGGGTGATATCTTTGCTGGAGACTTCAAGGTCCTGCTTTGTCATGACACATGGGAAAAATGATCAGGTTAGTTGGAGGAAAATGTATCACAACCTAACTGTTCACTGGGGAAAGAATGTTTCATGTATTGTGCGCAGCACTCTCTATATATATTAAAGTCTGTTTTGCCACACCTGCCAATGGCACTGCACTGGAACTGTGACTTTTAAGATATCACAGTTCCAATGTTGCACACCTCAGGGCATTGGCATACATACTAAAAGTCTATGGGCGGGATTTTTTGGCCGCGCCCTCCTAGCGACTAGAAATTCCCTCCCGAGGTCAGTGGGCCTTTACATGGTCCCCATCCCGCCCATGACGATCTTGCGGCGGGTTCGGCCGGAGAATCCAGCCCAGGTTTCACATGGGCAATTAACGTTCGGAAAAAGGTAAAGTCACCATAGTCCCAAATGACGAGGCTGCTCTCCCCTCTGAGGGGGAGAGCTGACTGGTGGTGACTTAACCTCAGGATCACCACACCTCAGGCAGGGGGCAAGGTTGAAAAGACTTCAGCTGGTACGGGAATTGAACCTGCGCTGTTGGCTTCACTCTGCATCATGAACCAGCTGTCCAGCCAACTGTCCAAACCCATGGACAAAAATCAGCACCATCTCTTGTTCTGCATTGCCCCCTGTCTGGTGCAGGAGGGCAGTAAGGGTAAGAGGCAATTCCTGATCTTGAAATTGATTGCAGCAGTGTTTCAATCCACAGAATGACACCTTCTAGTAGAGTGCAGGGGGAATGATCAAAGAACAGGGCCCATGTTAATTGGTGGAGAGAGAACCACAGTGGTACAGTGGTTATCACTGCTGCCTCATAGTGCCAGGGGCCTGGGTTCAATTCCGGCCTCGGATTATTGTTTGTGTGCAGTTTGCACTTTCTCCCTGTGTCTGCGTGTGTTTCCTCCAGGTGCTCCCGTTTCCTCCCACTGTCCAAAGTGCAGGTTAGGTGGATTGGCCATGATCAATTGCTCCTTCGTGTCTAAAGGTTAGGTGGGATTTGGGGATAGGGTGGAGGTGTAACCTTAAATAGGGTGCTCTTTCCAGGGGCCGGTACAGACTTGATGGGCCGAAAGGCCTCCTACTGCACTGTAAATTCTATGATTCTATGAAGTGTGCCAACATAAACTGGCGTGGGAGGTGAAGGGTGGCCCTGGTTTGAATGAGTGGGGGAGGGAGTGGAATACTTCCATGCCACTGTGACGATCTTAAAAACAATTGGAAAAAAAACCAGTTCGATTTTGCAAGAGTAAGCACATTTTCACAATGGCGCACAGTTTCTCTGCAGGAAATGAGGAAATATCCTCAAGCCATTCACAACAGTTTTCCACTACACAAGTGATGGAATGTTATAAAACAAAACAGCTTATGTCTGTGTCTGACTTCACTTTCAATGGAACTACATTCTGAACTGCTATTGGGCTATCAACTTTCCTTAACTTGTGTGCATTTTGAGGCCTGTGCCAATCTTTTTAAGCTGTTGGGCAATTTTTATCAGTTTTGCAAGTAAATGCTGCACATCTCTATTGTAAAACATTGATAGCTCAAACAACTATCTGTCAGAATTGCCCCAAAAAGCTTTAATAATTAATTACACTGAAATGCAGGACAATATGTATGCAAATTTGGCAGGCGATGCAAGTCAAGTGAATAATCAGTTAATCTCTTTTTGATGATGCTAATGGAGTGAGAAATATTAGTCAAGGCACCAGGAAAATACTCTGTTTGATTTGAATTGCATTAAAGCACCTTTAACGTAAGTTTTGAAAAGCAGAGTGAGTGTGGGATCTCAGGTTAAAGCATGAACCGGAGGATGACACCGATGACAAGGGACTTCCTCACTGCTACACTGGAGAGTCAAACTGCATTATGTGCTGAGTAAGACTTTGACCATATGACTCCGGGGTCTTTGGAATTCGAATACCCAGTTGGCACCATGACAGTCTGCATCACAAGCTAACCAGGCTGTAAGGTACATAAAGCATACAGGCCCCTCGCTCCGTCCAGAGAGAGTGAGGCGTCAAAAGATTTGTTCTCACCATGTTCCCATCAAATTCCAATACCCTGAATGTACTTTGCAACTAAGCGAAGTGTGCTGGCATCGGGAGAAATCAAAAGCAACATTTCATTTTACACAACAGTTTAAGCCATGAACTAAAATTTGCTGTTTAGGGTGAGTTTTTTTTTTGTGTTACTGAGGAGAAGTTATATTTATGCTGGAGTCAGAAAGGGTGACAGTGCGCCAGAGCTTGGCCCAGTCACTAAGGGTCATAGCTGAGGGCATCAAGAGCATTGGCTGGGCACCTACTGACCTGGGCCAGAGGGACATGACCAAGGTGTAGAGGGTCATGACCTAGGTGCAGAGGGACATGACTCACTCGCTGGGTGACGCTGCCCAGTCTCTGTGCTCCATGGTTAAGGGCATCAAGACCCAGGTTGAGACGAGAGTGGGCCTCCAGGATTGGTGGTGCCAGGTAATGGTGGAACCTCCAGAACTCACTCCTGCCTCACCTCCATCCCATGGAGTAACTTGGGGGCCATCATGCACCCCAAGAGAGGAGGAAATGATGGGACCCATGCTGGTGCTCCTGCAGGGGAGGTGCTGGTACACCTCAGCGCTTCTGAATCCCCTCCCCACCTGACACTGCTGCATCTGATGGGCAGTGGGCAAAACAGGGTGGCACCTCGTCACCTGTGACAAGTGAAAGTCGGCAGCGCCCATCAAGGTCTGGGCCCCCCAGAGGACAGTTACCAAAGGCATCTCAGGTCAGAGGGCATGATACACAGCAGGCCGCCTCCATGTCTGATGTGCTATCTGGAGTCAGGAGGAGTGGTAGGCCACATAAAATCAGTAATGTTGGCATGGGTGCAGCACATAGGTTAGAGGTAAGGGTCAGGGCACAATAATGTATATAGATACTATTAAACACCTTTACACCAACATTCCGACCTGCCTCAATCCTCTGATTGAAGAGTATGAGGGATGGGATGGGCTGGGCTGGGTGTAGAGGGTGTGCCTGATTGGGGTGTATCAGACGTTTCTGGTGTGGGGTAGGATGGAACGGGGCAGGGAACCCAGGACAATTGAACGTTCCACCTGGGGCACCCTCAAAGATAACAGGAAACAGGGCAGCACGGTAGCATTGTGGATAGCACAATTGCTTCACAGCTCCAGGGTCTCAGGTTCGATTCCAGCTTGGGTCACTGTCTGTGCGGAGTCTGCACATCCTCCACGTGTGTGCATGGGTTTCCTCCGGGTGCTGCGGTTCCCTCCCACAGTTCAAAGATGTGCAGGTTAGGTGGATTGGCCATGATAAATTGCCCTTAGTGTCCAAAATTGCCCTTCGTTTTGGGTGGGGTTACTGGGTTATGGGGATAGTGTGGAGGTGTTGACCTTGGGTGCTCTTTCCAAGATTAGTTGCAGTCTCGATGGGCCGAATGGCCTCCTTCTGCACTGTAAATTCTATGATAATCTATGAAATGGGGCCAGAGGTGTGAGGCCACCTTGGAGGACAGCATACCTAGTGAGTATCAGATCACCACTCACCATCTCCAAAAGATGGAATAGCCAGCATACATGCAGGGATCACCCGGGCAGACGGTGCAAGGTGATCCTGATGGCAGGAGTCAGACTTTGTTCAATGATGAGGAGCACCAGAGCTCATCTCACAGTGAGTCATCATCATCCTCCATTCCCCTGAAGAAGACCCACTGATCCTGCCAACCCAAGGCCAACATCCTATAGTGATGTTGGTATGACCCTCGGAGAGAGTGGGGGAGGGGAGCTAAGGTGGTGGAATGGAGTGAAGGGAGGAGGGATAGAGGAGGATGTGAGCAGCTGTGGGGATGGGAGCACCACTTGGAAAGGGCAGGATGCAGCAGGCTAGCACGATGATTGAGACACTCCTCGAGCTGCATTGGAGGGCCCCACCAGAGCAGTCCAGGCATCGGATGCGCATCTTTTGGACGTCGATGCACTGCTTGATGATATCCCTGGTTGCTGCATGGGCGTCGTTCTGGCGATTCTCTGTATCAGTCTGTGGCCTCCAGGCAGGTATGATTAGCCACGACCCCAGTGGGTAACCGTTGTCACCCAAGAGCCAATGCCTCGTCTGAGGTAATGCCTCAAAGGCGCCTGGAAGTGCACGCCATGCACGATGTCTGGATGTTGAGTGCAGATGTGCATGATATGCAGCTGGTGGTCACAGACCATCTGCATACTCAGGGACTGGAAGCCCTTCCTATTGATGAAGGGCACCTCCTGATGAGCGGTGCTCGTTGGGAGACGTGTTCCATCGATCACCCTCTGGACCTCGATTTTGGCCAGAATCCCGATTCTCCACCTGATCGTGGTGTGCAGCGTCGCGAGGCGGAGAATTTCCCCCATTGTCTCACCATGGGCGGGATTCTCCGACCCCCCCCGCCGGGTCGGAGAATCACCTGGGGTCGGTGTGAATCCCGCCCCCGCCGTCCTCCAAATTCTCCGGCCCCCCAAAAAATCGGCCCGGGAGGTGCCCCCATGGTAGCCTGGCCCACGATCGGGGCCCACCGACTCCATCCTGATGGAAGGCATGTTGTCGGATTCTCACTTTCCAGAGCTACTGACATCTGGCCCAGGAAGGCAGACCAGGATCACAATGATGGTGAGTGGAAATCCTGCTCTGACCACCAAGGGGCACGAAGGAAAATCCAGCCCTCAATATCTTCTCATGTTCAGCAAATTAAAATTTCAGCAGCATGAAGTTTGCAATTTTAACTAAATATCCTATTACAGTTAGGCTTACAAAAATGTCTGATATTTATGCTCGATTTCTGCTCAGTAAAAAAACACTGGGGACAAGTTGAAAAGTCCTATCAGTGACTATCAGTAAATCCCTGATGCCATTTTGAACCTGCGCATTTAGCTGCTCATCGGGTTTCTCTTTGTGTCACCAGATAATGGAGGATTCATGCTGAGACTTGTGCTTGATTCTTAACTCCCGAAAACAGTTCGGCTGAGGGCTTGTCAAAGTTTAAATTCGAAAAGCAAACCGCCCACTTCCAGTTTTAACACTGGGGGGGGGGGGGTGTGGACATGTGGGGATGAAAGATTCAGAGCAACTCTGCCTGCAGGAAACGGGTGGTTGGTCAAATATCATAATGAGGTTGTCATGATATGCACCCATGCACATAATGAAATACAGCCAGGCAGTGACAGACACTCAGTACAGCCAATCAACACACAGGACAAAACACAACCAATCACCAGGCAGAACATTAGAGGGGGGTTTCCCATTATAAAACACACGAGGCATCAGCACTCTGCCTCCTTCCACTGGTGACAACTGTAGTGACAGTCAGGGTGTATATATCAGTTAGCACCTTCTACACGTGGCTCAGAGCTAGTCTGGTCTAGTTAGTTATAGTTAGCATGCTTAGATTAGTAGAGTGTCAACCCACAGTGAACTTTGTGCACTGCTCAGCAAGTTCAATAAAGTGGATTGAACACATCAAAGTTTGGTGTCTACTTTACAGTACAACTGCATCCAGTTGCAGTCCGTGTTACCCCAGGGTGAATGATATGACAGAGGCTGCCGGTCTTCATTTATTATTAATTGGGAAAGTCTATTGACCGCCTGCTGGGACATAAAGTCCCGCTGCCAGTGGAGGGGGGTGCTTGCTGCACCAGAAAACGGGTGCTGCGGGACAGAGAATCCCACCCGAGGCCTTTGGTAGTTTAAATTTTAAAAAGTGAAAGCAGGCAAGCAACTGACCATCCCAAAGTTGTGACTCACTGCTAGTTTATTTTCCAGTAAACACCACACCTTCAGCAGTAGTGAGGGTTCATTTGTGAAGTTGTTGGTGAAATTGTGTATTTTTTTGTGTGGAAGTATCCAAAGGATGCGGGAATACATGTTGTAGGCTATGGAAAAATACAATCGCTTGAGGCAGTACTCTCAGAACCAGCGCAGAATGTCCCGACGTGATCGACAGGGAATGAGTGTCCGTGGGTGGGGAGGGGAAGGGGGCTACGTAGCGAGAATCCAGGAAGCAGAGTTTTGGGAGCAATAAACATTAGGCAGGATGAAAGAGATGACAAATGCAGAGGAAGAGTATTACTAACTGAACAAGATGGTTACAAAGGGGAGGAGGTTACATAAAATTCAGCACTCAGAAGTATTTTTAATCGGGAAGATATTAATGCTCTTTATCTGACTGTGATCAGAGAAATTATAGGGATTGTCAGTTGTTCTCTGGTAACTGTTTCACATTAATTACTGTTAATACTGCTTCTGTCACTCACTGGCTATCTTTGATCTCCACACTTAAAGCAGCTGTTCAAGGCTGACTTTGGGCCCAGTCCGCTCACCCTGCCAGCCCTATTTGTCACTGCACGGAAAAGTAGGGTTGTGTGGAGAGGAGCAGCTGTATGATCACTTGTCCCTCTAATAGAGAGAGAGCAAGAGAGATGCCTGTGGGCCCTCGTCATTATGGCTGCCTTGCTTCAAACAAAATCTCACAGCAACCTTGCTCCAAGCAAAATCTCACAGCAACCTTGCTCCAAATAAAATCTCACAGCACTTACATTCAGTTCAAAACTCTAAAGCTTTAGTGCAGCTGTTTTATTTGTGCAGCTGGTCACTTAATCTCGATGTTTTAAAAAAATAACATTTGAAAAGGAATCAATGCTTTTATCAGCATGATGAGCTTTTGAGTGTCGGGAACAAGGGCTATGCTTTGACCAGAAAGTAACACTATTCTTGGCTGGTTGTTTGTGTGTGAGGTTTCTATTCTCTGCCAGCACTGCCAGTCATGATGATTCATGTCTGTACCATAAATATTTGAAACTTGGGTATAAAGTTACACTCCAAAATCTTCCTGCCATTTTTTTCCACTTGTTCCTCATCCTCATTGGCAGATGAAAAGGTGCTCTACTTTGCTGTGTTAGACTGGATTGAGGATTCATTCTCCACAAAGTTGAAGATATTTTGTCCCCCAGAGACTGTTGGTCAGAAATGTAGAAAGAAATGTATTTCAGCAAAGGCCCTGCACCGCACAAAAAATAAAATAATTTCAATTTATCCCGCGTGTGCCTTCACTGTGTCAAGCATGTTACGGTCTTCCTGCAATGTGGTTTGGGCCCTTTCTATGCCTGTGAAGCCTGCTAATGGAATAAGGCAGAAATCCATTTCATTATCACATCAATGCTCGTGTCCATGAAGTTTTTCTTTAACAGTGGTAAACCTTGCGTGACTTCAGCCTTTCAGATATGTCACCAATTAGGAATCTCCACTGAAGTACTATGTTGGAGCAAATCTGGAGAAATAAATTTGAAATTTTAATTGTTTCTTGTTACATTTTGTTACCCAGAATGAATTATGTATCACAGTTGAGTTATCACTGAAGTACAATCCACAGCGAGGCATTCCAACACTTTGAGTCTTCTCGGAGTCTTTGCGAATGAATGACTGTTTCAAACAACTCTGGACCTAAGTCACAAGCTTTTCAAAATATGTTCTCCAAACACTTCCGTATATTAGTTCTAAAAATATTGAAGATGGTGGGAAATAGGTTGTTTTGAGTAAGAATTGGCCTGGGTAGGTGGTGCGTTGAGGATGAACGTGTTGGGTGGCCAACGGCAGGAGTATGGTGAGGCAGTTGCAGGCAGGAGGCCCTACGAAGAAACCTCCAGGAAAACATACAACCCAAGTTGGCAACCCAGTGCTGGTATTGACTGCAACTCTGACTCCGGTGACAAATCTGTCAAATTTACGAGGAGCTGCTGTTATATGGGTTAAGACCCACTTTCAGAAAAGTTTCTCATGGCTCCTCAGATAGAAGAGGCTGTCACCCCGTCTGGCCATTGGTGACCCGCATGCTCGGGCAGTTTACCTAAGTTTCTAACATGCTGCCATCTGTGGACTATCTCTTTCTACATCCCTACTGTGTAGGGTGCGATGCTCCTGTACATTTGACATTGGCAACACAAACAGAGTAATGGGTGTCAATTATTCTTGCGTAACAATTATGGTTTAATTGTGATGCTTCCCTTTCACTTTTATCATGGAGCCAGCACTAAAACAATCGAATGTTGCTTAACCAGATTCTCCTGTTGATGCCCAAACTCCCCTATTCTCATACATCTTCACCAAGATGGTGTTGAGGGGTTTGGCGGTGGGAGGGGGGGGGGCTGAAGCTCCTCAGGCTTTCTGCTGCTGTGCCACAGTAATTTAGTCAGAAGTGTGGTGAAAGGCCTGTTTATATGGGGTCGTGACACTTGAGATAAAATTAGGCTGTACCAGGAGAGAGTCAAAGGAAACTTGAGAGAGGGGGATTCTCCGGGTCTGCCTGCTGGGAGCGGGATTCCCTTTCGGCCATAAAATCCCTTATCGAGGCAAAATCAGGAATTGGTGCTGGGCGGCAAACTGGCCATGAGTCTCCGCGCCTGCCCGAGGCCATAGCCGGTTTCCCCACATCCCAGACGGGCTTCCCACCCCGACCCAGCAGGACGTGCAAATTGCATACCAATGGCGGGCAGGACACGCCATTTCACTAGCTAGGTGGGATGCTCCATACCCTCCCAGGAATTGCTGCCAGGGTGGAGGGGGGGGTCCATCATGAGAGGTGGGGGGTCAGGGTGCTTTTGCTGGGCTGGAGGGGCTCAGACCAGGGGTTTTCCCTGAGATGCGTGAAAGTGACCCCATTTGCAAGGCTCCCCTGAACCCATTATAAAGTCTTTGTCAGTTTGCCATGTTTAAAGGTCTGCCTTTTTGTCCTCATGTGCTTCCTAGAAAGTGAAGGGGCAGCCTCCTCAGATGTTTTTTTCCAGGAAGCCTGAGGAAAAGGGCGTTCCGATCTCAGAGGTGCAGGATCTGTCCGAGAGATTAGGTCCCGCCCCCCACAGTTGCAGTGCAGATCCCGGGGTGTGCAGTGGAATGCCACGGAAAAGGCAATTTCGCCAAAAGATTTTTCCAGCTGCCATTGAATGGCACGTCAACATTGCTCTCAGTGCCAGCGGGAATCACTCTGGTGTCCCAGTTGGTGGGAGCACTTTGTCGCGGTTCAGGAGAATTGCGCCCGAGGCCTATTTTAAAAAAAACAAAAGACTTGTGATTGCCAGTGCACCAAAATTCCAGCAGATGCACATATTTTTTTTGTGATAAGAAACAGTTCTATTTTTGTGGTGTTGTTTTGACCAGATGCTCGTTTTACTATCAGCCCAGCGCTCTTGCCGAAATAGGTGATGTAATCACTGCACTGTGAGATCCAAGTTGCAGTAACATACCAAATTGGTCCAATTACTATGTGTCGCCAGTTCTCAGCAAACAGATTAATAACACGGTGGTATATTGTGGAGGAGGCCTGCAAAATGTAAATGCTTATTACAGCAGTCTCGCCCCTGGAATATTTGCAAGGCTCATTTTTACAGTCTGGTTTTCATTTCGGATATTCCTGGCAGCCCAATTGGAATTAAAAATAGTGACAGTTGTTCAATCCCTGATACTGTGGTTTCTTTCCACATTGTTTTGCCAGTTTGAAGATATAAGTGTGCCCTTTTAAGATATTTCCCACAAAGACAAACGGAAGTTTTGAGGGAGTCGTATTTTGATAGGTTTGTAATGGCATAGGATTCGGACTAGTATGGCAAATGGCGAGACAGGAAACAAGCAGCGAATCTGGACAGCTCAATTACAGGGGGCTTGTCATTCTGTCAGTGTGGTGCTAAGGCAGTGTAATTATGGCAATGGCGTACAGATGTTACCATGGTGATGGGGTTGGCTGCGCATTATCCAAAGTGGTCGTGGATTGTGATTCTACTCCAATCTTTATATTAGTTGGCATTTTTGAAGTGTTTCAGGTATGGTGTGATCTTCCTGAAAACACTAGCTTATGCACACTCCACCTTGGGATCTCTTCCAAAACAAAGTTCTTGCTAAGATTGTAAATGTGTAATCGACTGCTTCCTTAGAAATAGCAATGGGCAACTTTGGAAAGATGCAGGCATTTCTGCCTTGCAAGCCTGAAATTTAGTATTAATAGAATGTACGAGATGCACTCAGATGGGTGCAGAGTAAAAAATACACTTCCTCTCTAGTCATGTTCCCACTTATCCTGGGCTGGTTTTCTTTCTCGATTTAAATCCAAGGAACATTTGTATTCCAACAGGATAAGTCTGGTTTAACAATTCATTCTAAAGCTGCTGTTTCTACTGCTTTTATATCGCTGCCTTCTCCCCACAGAACTTTGCAGAGATGCACAAAGGAAATTCATCTTGCAATTTTAAAGTAATTCCTGTGGTCTTGCAGATAGTGTAGACAAGATTGTGCCAAACATCACAGTGGTGCGAACTACTGTGTGACCTGGAACGCAAGCTCTTGAAACGCGGAGAGGCTGAAGTTATATTCATGTCGATATTTGTAGATTACATTCCAGTGGTTTTAATGTCCGTCAGCACATGGATAAGCACTACTGTAATAGGATGCAGTGATTTGTATTATGGGAGAATAAAGGAGTTTTAGTTCTTATCCTGGCAGATGGACATGGGGGAAAGCAATGTCTGGGCCTTAGTGTTCTGATTTAAAGGAATTTAAAAACTGATTCCAAGGCTTAAATTCCGTTTTAACATTATTTTGAATAATCTGCAGGAAAATCCTGACACACATTCTCCTGAATTGCCTACTTCCTGTGGCTGAGGAAAGCCTCCCAGAGACACAGTGTGGCTTTAGACCTTCCAGAGGAACCTCTGACATAGCCTTTGCTGCCAGACAAATCCAAGAAAAATGCCAAGCTCAGCACCAGGAATCTTCATTGCATTCACCAACCTGACGATAGCATTTGATTCAGTAAATTCTGAGGACGTGTAGATTGCGTTCCGAAGGTTTGGATGTACAAGAAACTTTATCACAATCCTGCAATTGCTTCATGATGATATGACTGTAATTGTCATGAGTGAGACATCTGAAACAGATACCCTCAAAATCAAGACCATGTGATAGCTCCCATATGAATTACAATCTACCTGACAATGGCTATTCATCTCATCAAAGATCAACTGTCCTCTATTGTCAGTAATAAATATTACTCAGATACAAATCTCTTTAACTTCTTGTGGGCAGCCTGATAGCACAGTGGGTAGCACTGTTGCTTCACAGATCCAGGGTCCCATGTTCGATTCCTAGCTTGGGTCACTGTCTGTGTGGAGTCTGCACGTTCTCCCTGTGTCTGCGTGGGTTTCCTCCGGGTGCTCTGATTTCCTCCTACAAGTCTCGAAAGACGTGCGCAAGGTAATTTGGACATTAATTCTCCCCCTGTGTACCCGAACAGGCGCCGGAATGTGGCGACTAGGGGCTTTTCACAGTAACTTCATTGCAGTGCTAATGTAAGCCTACTTGTGACAATAAACATTATTATTATTAACCTCAGTAATCCCCGTGTCTATGGTAAGCTGAGAATCAGAGACGTGAATGATCTACAGTTTGTGGATGACTGCAATGTCATTGTCCAATCTGCACCAGATTTTAAAATCGTTCTCAATCCCTTCAACTCTACATACAAGGAACTCGGCCTGTCCTTGAATAAGGTTCATATATCAACCCACACCTGGTCAGTCATATATGTTGAAGGAGAAATTCTGAGCTATATTGAGCACTTCCCATATCTTGGCAGCCACCTCTCTCAAAAGGCCAACAATGATGAGGAGATCCAAGACCGCATCAGCTACAACAACTCAGCCTTCTACAAACTACAGGAGTGAGTGTTTAAAGAACAAAGACCTCCACAAGTCAACTAAAGTCCTAAAGTACAGAGTAGCTATTGTCATCAGAATCCCGTATTGCAGGGGGACCTGGATTGTGTATCAGTAACACCAAGAGGGGCAGCACGGTAGCATTGTGGATAGCACAATTGCTTCACAGCTCCAGGGTCCCAGGTTCGATTCCGGCTTGGGTCACTCTCTGTGCGGAATCTGCACATCCTCCCCGTGTGTGCGTAGGTTTCCTCCGGGTGCTCCGGTTTCCTCCCACAGTCCAAAGATGTGCAGGTTAGGTGGATTGGCCATGATAAATTGCCCTTAGTGTCCAAAATTGCCCTTAGTGTTGGGTGGGGTTACTGGGTTATGGAGATAGGGTGGAGGTGTTGACCTTGGGTAGGGTGCTCTTTCCAAGAGCTGGTGCAGACTCGATGGGCTGAATGGCCTCCTTCTGCACTGTAAATTCTATGATAATCTATGAAGAATGTAGAAAAATTCCATCAGCAATTCTTCCTCCACTACTTCCAAATTCAATGGGAGGTGTATTGAATACACGCTAGTGTTCTTTGTGAAGCCTGCTCTGCAAACACTCAAATGAATTTCAATGGACTGGTCAGTACCCAGATGGCCGGAAAGCACCTGTCAGGTCATGTTTTGTTAAATCTCAAATGGCCAATGTTCCAGGGTAGGACAAATAAAACTCTTCAAAGTCTCTCTGGAGCACTCCTTAAAGCACACAGCATTGACTTTAATGACTGGGCGGAACTTGCCACAATCATTTAAAATGGCATCAACTTGTCCATTAAGCTCCATCTAGCCCCGTGTTTATCAAACCTTTTTCCCCAGGATCCACTTTTGCCAACCGGCTGACCTTTGGGACCTAAGCCAGCCATCTTTCGCAACCCACACCAGCCGGCCGTCGCTAAACATTACGTTCGCTTACCTTTAATACGGAAGAGGAGCCTGCTTGGTCCTCACGATCTCACTTGAATGAGGCGCTGGAGCTCTGAACAGAGCTAACACTAGCACTGCTCTGTCCTGCACTGGACTCTCCTGAGCCTTCAGCAGATTCTGTTATGCGATCCTGTCCAGTTGGTACACTGCCTAGTTCTGTCTCTGGCTGTCTCTTACTTGTAAGACAATGATTCATCTTCACAGTTCACTTGCCTTTCTTGCCAGCAGCTAGAAAATGCAAGCAGCTCTCCTCCGTGATATGGTGCCAAAAGCACGTACATAGAGGGTGCTTGACATCAAATGTACGTGCAGGCCGCGTGACCTGATCACTGCTGCCATTTCTGTCTGGAAGACTGCACACAGCTTCACTTCTTTTCATTTAAAAGGTGGCAGCAGCCACCATTTTCGGTGTAAGAGCCGGTAGCGGCCATTGGATGCTTCTCCAGCGATCAGGACCACTGTGGGATGGCGCGACCGATCGCTCTGTGACCCTCCCGATACCTGTCTGCGACCCACCTGCGGATCACGACCCGCACTTTGAAAAACCCTGCTCTAGTCAACAGGGAGGTGGGAGAGAACGTGGAGACTTGCACAGTCCAATAAAACAGTTGCCCTACTGGCCAGCAGATGTTCTACTACAATGCTTAATCATATGTTATTTTTTCAGTGCTCTCTTCTTCCAATTCTGAAGGCACTGACTCTTGCTTGAGTCCACTGGCTGCCCTCTCGTACACTCCTTATATTGTCACTTTTTGTATATAGGACTGGATTAGTCCATCCAACTGCCTGATTTGCCGCCACAACAACTGCATCACATTGGCTAGCCAATGTGACAATGAGTAAAAACGTTGTATAAGTCACTGGCGAGTTGAATTCTATAGTGTGGTGAACAGCTTTGGGCTGCCAATATCACAAAAGGATATAGGCCCATTATCAACCGCTCTAGGAAGAGTGACTAGGATGATTCCAGATCTTGGGTGACTGGACTTAGAAAAGACTCAAGCATTGGAATTATTTTCATTGAAGCAAAGTAGACTAAAATTAGATAGGATGCCGACCTTTAGAATATTGAAAGATTTAGGGCTGGATTTTCTGTCGGCTGATGCCGGAATGGGTAAATGCGATTGGATGGAGAATCGGTTCCGATGCCGCAACCTTAGCGGGTTCTGATTTCCCACCAAATCGCAATTCTCCATCGCCTCAATAGCGGCACCAATGCGTTCCAGAATGCATGTACAGTAAACACCTTGGCATATCATTAGCGGGCCTGACCCGGTATCCTCCAGGGCCGCCGCGATTCTCTGCCTTTAATGGGCTGAGTTCCCGAAGTCAAGGTTCCCTTATTGTTTAAAAGTTGTGAAAAAGGCACCGTGGCTACCGAGGGAGAGAGAGGGGGTGCGGAAAGTGCCCAACATCGCCATAGTTTGCTGACAGTTGTGCTGCTGTCTGGAGAGCTTCTGCCAGAGCCAGGGGGGAGTAGCGCGGGGTGGCCAGGAGGTGGGCTGTGGGGTTGGGATGGATGGGCATGGAACGCCCTCGCCGCAGCCTGCAAGGCAGCTATGCAGCTGCGCACGCCGCTGACTGACCATTGTGAACTTTGGGCCACAGGTCATATTGGTGCCCCCAGGGCACACTGCTCGGTATCCTCTGGCCCCAGCTGACACATCAGCCATATGGCCGCGCTCCAGCAAAACGAATGCCATTTTATTCGCTGCGATGCCGTGTGTCGGGAGTGAAGTGTGTATGTGCGGCTGCAGCTTGTCAGCCTGTTGAGTGTCAATCGCAAAGTGGAGAATCCAGCACCCTTTTATCATTGGAATCGATTGTGTTCCATGTGCCGCTGGTGCTGGTCCCTTAACAGTAACGGAATCAGTCCAGGTGCAGCGGCAGTTTTTCTGTCGTGGAAGTCCATGAATTCTGCCCCAGCATCAACACTTAGGGTGGGATTCTCCCCTGCCCGGCGGGGCGGGCCGTAGCGGCGCGAGGAGTGGCGTGAACCACTCCGGCGTCAAGCCGCCCAGAAGGTGCGGTATCCTCCGCACCTTCAGGGGCTAGGCTGGCGCCGGCGGGGTTGGCGCCGCGCTAGCTGGCGCGGAAGGGCTTGGCGCCGGGCAAGCCGGCGCCTAAGGGCCTCCGCCCTCCCGCGGTCACTGCAGACTGCCCGTAGAGCCAGGTCCCGCTGGTACGGACCTGGTTTGATTTACACCGGCGGGACCGGCCGAAAACAGGCGGCCACTCGGCCCATCGCGGGCCGGAGAATAGCCGGCTGGGCTGCTGCCAGCGGCCGCCGACCGACACGCCGCGATTCCTGCCCCTGTCAAAACCCCGGCACCGGAGAATTCGGCAGCCGCCGTCTGGGCGGAGGGGCAGGATTCACGCCCCCCCCCCCCCCCCGCCGATTTTCCGGCCCGGCGGGGGGTTGAAGAATCCCGCCCTTAGTCTCAGGAACGGAGAATCCGGCCAATAAAGTTGAAGCACATGGCTGCAGAGTTTAATGATACATTTAGAAATGTTCCCAAATTGAATGGAGGAAACCCGGGGCGAAATTCTCCCCCAACGGCGCGATGTCCGCCGACTGGCGCCAAAAACGGCGCCAATCAGACGGGCATCGCGCCGGACCAAAGGTGCGGAATGCTCCGCATCTTTGGGGGCCGAGCCCCAACATTGAGGGGCTAGGCCGGCGCCGGAGGGATTTCCGCCCCGCCAGCTGGCGGAAAAGGCCTTTGGTGCCCCGCCAGCTGGCGCGGAAATGCGGCGCATGCGCGGGAGAGTCAGCGGCCGCCGACAGTTTCCTACGCATGCGCAGTGGGGAGAGTCTCTTCCGCCTCCGCCATGGTGGAGGCCGTGGTGGAGGCGGAAGGGAAAGAGTGCCCCCACGGCACAGGCCCGCCCGCGGATCGGTGGGCCCCGATCGCGGGCCAGGCCACCATGGGGGCACCCCCCGGGGCCAGATCGCCCCGCGCCCCCCCCAGGACCCCGGAGCCCGCCCACGCCGCCTGGTCCCGCCAGTAAATACCAGCTTTGATTTACGCCTGCGGGACAGGCAATCTCTGGGCGGGACTTCGGCCCATCCGGGCCGGAGAATTGAGCGGGGGGTCCCGCCAACCGGCGCGGCCCGATTCCCGCCCCCGCCCAATCTCCGGTACCGGAGACTTCGGCGGGGGCGGGATTCACGGCGGCCAACGGCCATTCTCCGACCTTGCGGGGGGTCGGAGAATGACGCCCCAGGAGTGCTTTGGGTGTAGTTGGACCCAGAGATAGCAAAGACATGAATGAGGGTTTTCTGAAGCAGACGAGCTGAGACGGGGTAACGTTGGCAAAAGCCTATCCTTAGATAATGTCTATAGAATACAAGAGAACTCAACTGAAAGTTAAGCTGCAGTCCCTGGAATGAGATCAGGGCCTAGTAAAGAGTGGAGAAATTAGTTTGTAAAGATGTGTCACCTAACCAGAAAAATACTGGTTAGTTTATTGCAGGCTCTAGGAGAGCTAATATTGGCAACTGTCCATTGATTGTTTCCAAATAGCTAATAAAACGAGTTTTGCTGATCACCTAGTTATTTATTTGTAGTCTCTTCATATTCTTTGTGTTACTGTAGCGTCTAAAATTCTTTAATGATTGGGGAGTGATGGCTTTGGTCTTTATTCATGTGACTGCGAGAATATACTAAAGAATGAACTGAAATTTGCAAAAGGGCTAAAGAATGTGCATTTGAACGAAAAGATTTTGCAGATTATGACAGTGAAGCTTCTGATGTGCAGCATGTAGTGACAAGCAAAATGGATCTGTCTCCTTTAATGAATAGTATGTGTCATCTTGTGGTTACTGAAAGGGAATAATAAAACTGTGGCTGGAAAGTGGGGCAGTGCCAATTTTGGTCTCAGCTTCTAAAGCAGTCTTACAGTTGATGACAGTTAAAGAGGAAATAGCGTCTATTCAGTTTGCAAAATCATAAATGTTATAACAGGAGTCACTTTCACTACATTATTATATGCTTCAAAATTGTAAGTGGAGGGTAACCTATAAGCAGACAATTTGGGTGACTGGTGCACTGCATGTAGCTCACTGATTTCCTGTTCTGGGGAAATTGTCCACCCTAAGGCTTTTGTGTCGAACTGTGTGTTTTGTCCAGTCTGCAGCTCATCTAGAGACAGTGCATTGTGACAAAGACGCTTTCTTCCTAACATCATTTTGGGGGGAACTTCATATCTGATAATGGGGCGTCCCACGGCTAATTCTAAACAGCAGTTACGAGGCATAAAATACTGCAACAATGATTGACAAGGAAACAATGGGAAGTGGTCAGGCATCTCCCTAATAGCACTTTACGACAGGAAGACAGTTCAGTGGTATACACTTCCCTTTTTTTGTGGCATGCATTACCAAGACTGTTCCTTTATCAGAAACCTCTTATGTGCCTGTTGAATGATGCTTTAAGGTACCCCTTTCATGTCATAAGTTACTTTACTCCCCATCGTTATATCTCACCATGACTTTGCACCAGTGCTTAACTGAAATGGGCACCAAACTGTCTCTCAGTGCACTTCATTGTGTAGCTAACTGCTCAGAGGGGCTTCGCAGAATCTTGAGACCATATTGATTTCCTAACCCCCTTCCCTATGTCGACAGCAGCTGGACTCAGCTCACCATCCCCATGTTATCGGTATCTGTAGCAGCTTTAAGGGTACGTTTAGTGGCCACAGAGGAGTCCAAACGAGAGGTGTAAAGAAAAATGGTTTTTTGCAAAGTAAACTATTTACACAGTGCACTTCAGGTCCCAGCTGGGACTGCCCATGCTCGGCTCTCATCTGGGACGGCTTTTATGTAAGAGCCCATTAACTCCACTGATACGGGGAAGCTCATATTCCATAAGGCTCATGGTAAAGTTAATTGGTTAATCCCCATAGGCATCGTGCGAGTTGTAACAGTCAGGTATTGTCAGTGAACTTGTACTTTGAAATCAGTGTTGGGAATCATTTTAGTGTATACCGTTTTTCACTTGAGAAACGTGTTGAGAAACAGCTGCTAGACACAGAGGCCCCAAGTTTTCAGAGGCAGCGCTGTTGGCCCAAGTACAATGGAGAAGAGGGACGTCACCTGGGTTGGAGAGGAAGAAATTCTGATGGACTGAGGCCTAAGGCAGAGTCTTGCTGCCTGTTGTCCCCCATGGGTCTGGGGCAGCTAAGTCTAAGTCCGAGTAAGTCTTGAGGGAATGCGGCACTCTTGGAGGTGAGGCCTATCAGATGCAACATCAACTTGAGGTTTCACCTGACCTGACAGCTGTATGTAAAAGATCTCATGGCACCTTTTGAAGAAAAGTGAAGTAGTTCTCCCAAGCCAACATTTATCCCTCAACCAATAAGAAAAGAACAGTGGAATGCCAGCAATATTCTTGGAGATCACTAGGCCTTGACTCTTGACAATGCATGTTGTTTTCTAGGCTTAGGGCTGTTGCTCTATTTATTTATCTCGATGAACCACAAGCCTTTCCCTTATATCAATCAAATGACCACTCAACCAGTTAGTTAGTTCAAAAGATGGTTTATTTACATTCCCAAGAGTTATCTCAATATGCAAACACAATTTCTACTACGAGTTAACCTAAACCTATCAGCTACAATAACCTACACTTAACTTCAGGGCGACCGGCACTGTGCAAATGGATAAAGGCCTTTATCTGGATTTCACTTGGCTGGATCGAAGAAAGTGGCTCTGTCTCTGCTGGGCTCAACTGTCAGGTCGCGAACGTTGATCTTGAACTTAACTGGCTGTTCCTGACGCAATTGGGTGGCACAGACCAGATCCAAGAGAGACAGAACACATGGCTGTGCTCTCTTTTATCCCTCTGGAATTTTGCACTCTTTGGGGCGGTCCTTAACTTTGGACCCAATAGTTTGACAGGGCTCTGATCACTGTCTTCGATTTCGGCCAATAAAGGGGCGGGTGAGTTGGTGGCTGGGCGGGTCCTTAGCGGTCATTGACCTTGGCAGTTGTGCTTTCTGAGTAAAGGGAATGGCGCCGATCAGTCTGTGGCTGTACCGGTTGCTTGATTGGAGTTCTATTGTCCTGGGAAAATGGGCCATTAAAATGTAAACAAGCTGGGGTTTCGGTCAGATCTGGTTATCTGTGCTTTAGATACACATAGGCTGTGTATCTGTCTGAGTCCTGGGTTGGCCATAATTCCCATGGTCCTTTGCAGGTGACCATCTTAGATGGCTACAGGGCTCACATGTGGCCATACAGACAGTGAACTTCAATCCATTGCAGCAAATAAATTTCATTTATAGAAGTGGAGTTGGCCATTCGGCCCTTTGAGCCTATTCTGCCATTCAATGTGAACCACCTCTGTTTAGCCATCCTTGCCTCATCCCTTAATATCTTCCGTTAACATGCATTTTAAATCAATCTTTGATTTTAAAATTAACAATTGATCAAGCAAGGAATTCAATGTAAGCAAGTATGAGGTTATCCATTTTGGACCAAAAAAGGATTGGGCAGAATACTTTCGAAATGGAAAGGGGTATGGTACAGTGGATGCCCAAAGAGACTTGGGGTTCGGGTGCATAGATCCTTAAAATGCCAGTAGCAAGTGCAGAAAATAATCAAAAAGGCTAATGGAATGCTATCCTTGATACCTAGAGGGTTGGAATATAAAGAAACAGATATTATGCTGCAGCTATACAAAACCCTGGTTCGACCCCAGTTGGAGTACTGTGAGCAGTTCTGGGCACCACACCTTAAGAAGGATATTTTGGTCTTGGAGGGAGTGCAATGTGTTGCCTTTTTTACCTGCTATAAATATGGCAATCAATAAGGTTGCCCTACTTTCTTTAGATATCGATATTATATTGCTCTCAGAGTCGCCAGGTAGCAAATGATACCGCCACAAGGTTCAACCGGGTATCGATCAAAGAGCCAAACAACCAGTTATCAAGATCAATGGTACTTTATTTACACACAAGATTAACTTACACATGCAACATAAACACTACGAGCTAAACTACGCCTATGACAACCTGTACTTCATTTTAGGCACCAGACTTCGGTCAGAGGAACAGTGGCCTTTGTTCGAATCTGGACCTACTGGGTCTGGAGAAGTAACTGCTGCTCAGCTGGGCTCATCCGTCTGGTAGTGGGCGTTGAACTTGAATTTGCTTCTGGTGGTGCTACGATTGGAGATGGATGTTGCCGGAGCGCCAGGTCCAAAAGAGATCGAACACATGGCAGTGTCTCTCTTTATCCTTGGGGAGTTTCGCGCTCTTTTGGGCGGTCCTTAGGTTTGGACCCCATTAATTGGGCAGTTCTCGATCACTGTCTTCGATCTGAGCCAATAAAGGGGCGGGTGACTTGATGGCTGGGCGTGTCCTAAGCGGTCATTGACCCTGTTGTTTCTGCTTCCTGAGTACAGAGAGTGACGCCAAAATGTCCGGACTTGTATCGGTTACCTGAGTATCAATCCTTTGTTTTACGGAGATGGGCCATTAAAATGCTGATCGGTTGGGGGTTTCGATGCTGTCTGGATTCTTTGCTCACAAATACACATATACAGGCTCTGAGCCTGCCTGAATCTTACATTGTCCACATTTCCCTTTCGGCTCTGCGAACATCCATGTTTCTTGTCGTAAGTGGCCATCCCAGGTGGCTACAAACGTAGGTTTGCAAAAATTATACCTGGATTACAGGGATTGAGTTACAAGGTGAGATTACCCTAATTAAACATGATTTTGCATGAGTTTGGAAGGTTAAGGGGCGATCTGATCGAAGTATTCAAGATATTGTCAGAGAAATACAGGGTAGATAAAAATAAACTATTTCCACTGGTTGAAGATTCTAAAACCAGGGGCATAGTCTAAAAATTAGGGTTAGACCTTTAAGGTGAGATGTGAGGAAGCAGTTCTTCACTCAAAGGGTGGTAAAGGTTTGGAATTCTCTCCAACAAATAGCAGTTAAAGCTAGATCAGTTGTTAATTTTAAATCTGAGATAGATAGATTTGTATTAAGCAAAGATATTAAGGAAAAATATTAAGGGTTATGGCCCAAAGGCAGGTATATGGAGGGGTATATCACCCATGATCTCACTGAATGGCAGGAGAGGCTTGAGGGGCTGAATGGTCTACTCCTGTTCATATATTCCCAGCATCAACTGCTCTGTGTTGAAAGGGGTTCCAAAATACTATCACCCTTTGTGTGTCGAAGTGTTTCCTAATTTCACTCTGAAATGCCTGGTTCTGATTTTTAGGCTGTGTCCCTAGTCATAGATTCCCCAACCAGTGGATATCTCGTCCCCTAAATATCTTGAAAACTTTGATCAAATCACTGATTAATTGTTTAAATTCTAAGAATGAAACCCCAGTTTGTAAAATATCTCATTGTAATTTAACCCTTGAGTTGAGATTGTCTGGCCCCATCCACACCGGGTTTTCAATCGGTGGAGGCGGCCCAATATTGGCCCAAGATTTTCCGGTCCCGTTGAGGTCAATGGCCACATGTGTTCCTGGCCAGCCTTGCCACCAGGAAACCCGCTGCGGTGTGTTGCGGGATGGGGCTGCCACCTATGGCAGGACCAGAAGATCCCGCAGGACCGGAAGATACTACTGGCGGGAAGGGCTGAAAAATTCAGCCTGGAGTCCAGTTATCATGGTAATTCCCTCCATGATCACTCAGCATATCCTTCCCAAGGCGCCTTGAACAGAACACAGTTCTCTCGGTGTGATCTCAGTCGGCTTTATAATAGAACTCATCATACTATGTTCTTATTACTTTTAAACCCTTGTATTCCTGGTCCTCTAGATATGACGGTCATTACTCCATCACCTTTTTGATTTTTTTGTTATGTCTCTACATACATGGACCACTTAGTGGGGGGGAAGCAACGTAATGAACTGAAGATACTGGAAATCTCAAATGAAAGCACAAGGTTCTGAAAGCATTCAAACAGGTCTGGCAGCAGTTTGGGGGAGTGTTTCGGATTAAGAACCTTTTGTCAAAACTTGATCACTCATCTGAACCATTCACCCTGTGGGCAGACATTAAAGTCCTTCGGTGAGAGGTGAGTTTGGAGATGAGAGGGAGCAATGGGGACCGACGCTGCTGCCTTCCTACCTCCACCCAATTAAGACTATTGTGGAAAGGCCTGTGGATGGCCTTCCCATCCGGACTCCAACTGAGATCCATAAGTGGCAATTAATACCTATTTAAGGGCCTCACCCCATCTCCACTGGTATTAGTCCAGCGATGGGCAGAAGGCTCACCGTGCATGGAGAATGGCAAGCAATCCCATGGGTGGGTGTTTGTGGCTTCTCAGGGGTGGGGAGGGAAGGAATAAGGTGGGGGTCGGGGACAGGGACTGTTGGGTGGTGGTGGGGAGGTGGCTCCCTAATTCAAAGGCGTCCTATGAATAATCAAAGGATGCAGCATTGGAATGAGGGGGTGGGGTTGTGTGGCCCTACTGTGACCCCCATCTCTGTGACCCCCCCCCCCCCCCCATTCCACCCTCACTAACCTTTGGCCTGGGATCCCTTATTGGTGTTCGCCCTGCCGGCAGTTGCCACCAATCTCAGCGGCGCAGATGGCAATAACGTGTTGCCGGCCTCTGATTGGTTGGCAGCTCTCAGGGTGGAGGGCTTTTTGTCTCCGGGGTCCTCAGTCCCAGGGAAGGCCCGCGCTGGCCACTGAAGGACCTGATTTGGGTTCTCCAGCTGGCAGGTGAGACCCCTGTCACAAACATTAAATGTTGCCCTGTATTTCTCTTTCAACTGATACTGGCTGATCTACTTATAGGGGTGCATTAGTAGTTTTATTTGGAGGCTTGTTTTCCACGTACGTTGGACACTGAACTGATTAAAAGGCAAAAATAAATTATTGGAGCATCAGTTGTATATCAATCCAGCTGGGAGACTTCAGCTGGGTTTGTGATGGGTGTCCTCAATGCCAATTGACTAACCTTATTCGGCTTACTTATATGCTTTGTTGGTGAACCATGTGTAGTGTTTTATTGTCTGATTAGGATTGCCTGACCTTCTATAACGGGATTATAGCTAAACAGACTGATAAGAGCTGAGGCCTTTATCACAAGTTTGAATTATTGAGTTTTCCTTATCACAACTCTACCACATCAGCAGAAATCCTATTAACTCCTCTCTTGAAACAAAGGAACCTCCTACACACAAAACATGTGACCACATTTGCAACTTATTTCTCAACAGTGACTACAGATACCTTTCGTGTATCAGGCATACCTCTGATATACATTCTAGATTCAGCAGAAGTTGTTTTGTGCGATTACCGATTAAGGTACTATGCTGCAGACGCTGGGAGAAATATCAGAGTGGCATTGTACGTGTGTGTGTCTTTTTCATTTTTGTGAACACTTGTATTCGTTAGTTCTAACATTATTGGCGATGGGGGAAAGGCTGTTTGAGGCAAGGTGGTTGGGAGTGAGAAGTCATGTGATAAAACCAGGATTACGTCCAATCACAGTTGCCAACTAAATATTGTGGATTGGCCATGCTAAATTGGCCCTTAATTGGAAAAAAGAATTGGGTACTCTAAATTTGTAAAAATAAAAGGTTAATTCACCCCCTCAAAGGGGAAAGCAGCCTATAGTTATCTGGGACATGGTGACTTTTACTTTACTAATTAATATAACTCGACATAATGTACATGCAGGTTCTCAATTGGTTTAGTTGCATCACCTTTTCTGATACGTAGAGTAAGCATTTTTCCTGGTCTTTGCTCATTAGGTGGTTTACACAGCCCTGTTGAAGTACATTGATTTTGTTTTTCTCTCCATTACAACCAAAAGCCTCCCTGGTGGAAATGCTGACACCAGAAGTGTTGCTGGACCCAATTAACTGGCAGCGCTTAGTGGGTAAGCTTTCCATCCCAAGGTCCTTGATCCTGCCACTGGCATGTTAAATGCCTGACTGGCACAAGATGCGACAGGTCTTCCTGAAGAGGCGAGGTGTGGGTCTCCCTGGCCCTCCAGCCAGTGGCCGAGCTCCACATCGCCTCCACAAGATCTCATCCATAATCTCCTGAAACCCGGTGTAAATTCAGAGAACGTGACAGAATACTTCTTACTTTGCTTTGTTCATGCTGAAAATCGATTGCTGAGCCTTAATACCCAGTGATGCCACATCATAAGACACAGGAATAAATGGAACAATAAACTCTTATAGAAGCTGGACTTTTTTCAGGTAGTATTAACATTGATGAGTGTGTGAGAATTGGTTTGGAGGGAAAATCTGAAATAAAAACAGAAAATGCTGGAAATTCCGAGCAGGTCAGGCAGCAACTGTGGAAAGAGAAACAGAGTTAACAGATCTTCTTGTCTATGGATCGTAGGAAACAGGATGTATGAATCAAGATGCGCATTGGGACCCTGCAGACGTCCTAACACATTGATGCTTGCCGGATTTGCCCGGAGGTTTGTACTTTGGCGGGAAATGCCCTGCTTCGTGGGACACGCTGCAATGCTCAGTTAGATTCAAAGACATCTGGGGAATTCCTTGGAAAGTTACCCGGGAAATGTCAGATAGAAAAATCCTAGTCTATCTCCTGGGTAACTTCACAACTGACCTGTAAATTACTAAAACTGACGCCCCTGACTCCACCTCATACCACGCTCACCACACCACCCCCCTCCCACTGATGCCCTGACCTGATCTGACTACCCCTCCCAACCACACTAACCCCGACCACCAACTAGCCTCCCAACCAGACTACCTCCCACCACCCAACACCCTGAACCCAACCTGACTAGCCCCCATCCTGACTACCCTTCACAATCCAACTAACCCTCGACCAGACCTGACTACCCAACCCCTACCACCTGAGTACCTCTCTCTGATTGACCTAACAGGCCCCCGACCGGGCTACCCCTCCAAACCTGACCTGACTACCTCTGACCCACCTGCCCAGTCACCCATCTACACACCTCACATAGCTGGTGCGCTATCCATTTACCAACTTACCTCGCTCACCTACCCACCCTACCACCCTGCCCATTCATTCATTCATTCCCTCATCTATTCACCTTAAATGTCTAGTGTGAATGTTACTCACCCTACCGCAGCTAGTGCCGTATAACATGGGTGTGGCTTGTGGTATTCAATACCCCTCAGAACACGATGCAATGGAGTTCTTCGTGGGACTGTGCGTCCTGCATTTCTGACGAAGGCAGGCTCGGAAGGCCCAGCTAGGAACGCATTGAAAGGTTTGAGCGATGTGGCAATTGGACGATTACATCCACATCATGGAAGATAAGGGCCAATGTTTTGGGTTGATTACTTTTCTTCAGAACAAGGAAATTTAGAAATGTAATCAGTTTGATGCAAAAGAAAGAAAGGAGGCTGGTCAAAGAGCAAAATGGAAGATCAGTGATCGGATGGAAGAGAGGGGCGATTCAATTACAAAAGAGTTGGTGGTGCTGGGCCTCTACGTTCTGAAGAAATGTCATATTTGACTCAAAATGTTAACCCTGTGTCTCTCTCCAGAAATGCTGCCAGACATGGTGCATATTTCCAGCACTTTCTGCTATTATTTCAGATAACCAGCATCTGCTTTTGTATTTTGCTTTTACTGAAACATAACCAGTTGTGCAGGTTGTCGTGTTGGGTGTTCCGATGTACAAATGATCCAACACGGCTGTAGATGGTACAACTCTGTTTTGTTGTCTTAAACAACGACAACTACTAACTGCTGGCTTAGGTTCATGCTTCACCAGCTAACCTGTGGACCCAGCCCTATCACTATCTTGATGAGGCACTCAGCACATGGTCTATGTCTGAGTGGCACACTGTGAGCTCTGTGCTCTGAGCTATCTCCTTGTAGAATCAGCGGGAACTGTGGTGTTCCCTGTTTTATAGTGCGTGTGCTCTCACTGGTGATTGGCTGCGATGTTGTGTGTGTGTTGGTTGGTCCAACTACCTGTCCATCAGTGTGTGTGTGATTGCACCATGATATGCTGATGTGGATATCATGACACAGGTTTAACAGAAAACTCACAACAGTTCCCAGCAGTTCCAACGAGGCGAGGGCAGCCCTTGGGGGAAAGGACGTGTCTCAAAAAGTGTTTCTTTCAGCTAGGAAGAGCAAGACCTCTTTCTTCTGAACCTGCTGAGCTTTTAACACCATCAGGAACCTTCCGCCACCACCCCTTCCACCTGGCCCCAGTCCATGGGGCTTCAGGTCAGAGCGGGATTGCAGGATTTGTTCACCAACCGAGATGAGGGATCAGATCCGCCTTGTGATCAAGCGTTTGACCCCCTTTCACCTCCTGATCCGGAGCCCCCCACTCAATGTAGTGCCAAGCCCATTTGTCAGATCGACACCTTGGCAGAAAAATTGTCAAATCTCAGAGGACTTTTGGGGCAATGCAAACTTTCACGTTTCCCTGCGCACTTCCAGACTTCTCTGCTCCCAGTGTGCCGGTATGTAAATTTTCCTCCTTCAAGTCCAGTTTAATTTGAGAAATTTCCACATACCCCACACACAATACAGTGGTTTTAAAATGGACATCTGACAATTCTAAAACGGACCATATGGCAGAACCTTTGTTTCAGAATGAATTCTACTAAAGAAAGATCAAGTAAGATAACAATACATCTTTTGCCCAACTTATTCACCTGAATTAGCAGGAATTACATCTGACTCGTGATCACTGGCACTTGAAGGGTTAGTTGGCAGAACAGGCAGAGAAAATGTTTCCACTTATGGGGAAGGTCAAAACTAGTCATAAATATAAATAGCCACTAATAAATCCAATAAGAAATTCAGAACGTTTTCCTCGGGGAGTGGTTAGAATATGGAGCTGGTTACCATGCAGAGTGGTTGAAGTGAATAGCATGGATTTGTCAGGGGGAATCTTAATAAATATGTGAGAGAGAAAGGGATGGAATGATATACTGATAAGCTTTGATGAAATAGAGTGTGAGAAGGCTTGTGTAGAGTATAAACACTGGGCCAAATGGCCTGTTTCTTTACTGTTATTTGTCTGCAGTATTCTTGCCATTGTGATTGATATGACAAAATTTGCATCCCTCAGAGATAGTTTCAAGTACTTAGTATATAACCCTGAAGTGCTTCCTCAGAAGCTCTTCCTGTTCACTGTAACTGGTGGAATATTAGGGAATACAGTGTGTGGAAATGAAACTTTCACCGATCTCCCACTAAAGTAATATGAGATGATCAGGGGAACTACAAGACAGTTTCACGGCAAATGAAGTGTACTGATTGCTGTTGGATTTGATACTGAAAATTTTCCATTACTTATGGCACCCATTCACGCCTCTGCAGGCATCAACAAGATAGGCAGGACTGGCAGAAGGACGTTCTCTGTCCAAATTCTCAACAATCAGGACATAGTATACACCGAATGCGTATTAATTTACTGGAACCTAAGTCTGGCCAAAATGGGCCTCACAACTGTTTTAAAAGACTGGAAAAAAATGGTTTTATGTGGAAACACTCCAATTTGTTTAATTTTTATGGAGACTTAAACACTGTGAAATGACTTTGCAGCCTGTCTCCTCCCCAACTCCCATAGGCAACCGCCTTAGCTGCAAAGCAAAGTGCATCGGGCCCATCCAATTCTTGCAAATGTGACCAACCCTGGATAACACCAGGGTACAATTTTCCAGCTACCAGAATTCATGCTCTGCCACCATTTGGATAATGTACAGAGACACGTGAATGCATCATCAGAACAGCACAATAATGCAACACTCCTCCAATGGTGCAGTATGAAGTGCAGCCAGATTATGTACCTGAGTTCTGAGTGAGTACCTGAAGTTTCATAAAGTTTCTCTGCAGAGGTAAGAGCTGTGCGAAGTGAGTCAAACTGACTTATTGCCAATTGCCAACCACTGAAAAGGTAATTGGGGTTACAATTTCCATTTTTGCACTCTGTGATAAACAGTGATTGCCAGTAGGGAAAGCAATTATAACCCAGAAGTACTTCCTGAAATGTTGAATCCCTTTACCAGAGGCTGTGGAATGCCCACATGACCCTTCACTTTGGCATTGCACTGTTGTTGATTCACATCCAGTGAGCATCTGATACGAGTCTTCAAGTGGGAGGACAGTCCTATTCAAGCAAGACACTGTTGACTGCAGTCAGGCTATCATAGGTTGTCATTTGCTGATGCAGGAGCTATTGCTGCTTCCTCCAATGGCAATTTTCTGTGGCAAACTGAAGATGTGGGGTGTCAAATTTCAGTGCTACAATGTGGACACTTTGGCGCCAAGTGATTTGGTCATGCGTCAACCTTTCCTGGTTAGTGAAGTCAATCTGACATGAAATTATGTCTCACGTGCATGAATCGTTGTGTCTTAGTTTTGGCCACCTGACAGGTCTACTGGCACCATCAAGTTCTCCATTCGGTACATCTTTTAGTCGGTGACCATCATTCATTTTAAAGGCCTGGCCTAGCCATCGTAATTGATGTTGCTTGGGCATTGTCATAATACTTACTGAGTTAGAAAGCTGCGACTGCTTTAATAGAAACAGGAAACGCTAGAAAAACTGAGCAGGTCTGTTAGCATCTGAGGAGAGAGGAACAGAGTTCACGTTTCGAGTCTGTGTGATGTCGACCTCCCCTCCATCTCTCCTTTTCAGCAGCATAAAACCTGTCACATTTCTACCTCTCCAGCTCTGGAGATGATGAGTTTTTCCAGCATTTTCTGATTTTATTTCAGATTTCCAGCATCCACAGTATTTTGCTTTTATTTTATGCAGTATTGCTGCATTGGGCACTCCACTCAATGCTATGTTATTCTCTAATTCTGAATAACGACTGTAGACTTACAGTTAACACAAACACTTTATTCAAAGAGTTTGTTCTGCTTCCAGAGCTCAACTAGATGTAAAACAGTCAAGAGGTATCACCAGTGAAACTAAGGTAAACTGCCTATGCTAAGCTATCTCTGTGTGCTGCTGCTCACTAGCTCTGTGCTTCTAAAAGAGGCGGATCCTGCCTTGGGCTCGACCCTTTATACCCGTCTCTGATGCTCCTTCTAGTGATGCTGTGGCTGTCACATCTGTGCTGCAGACCCTGGTGTATGTGCAGATGTATGTACAGATGTACAGATCACCACATCCTTCCCCTTTTGACTTGATATGTTTTCAGACTGGCCTCAAGAAAACTGTACATAACAAGTGGTGAGAATAAGCAAAGCTGCACACTGTGAAAATGATAAAGTAATACAGAAACAATTAACAGTGTTATGTGTCCATCGTGAGAAATGTTCATATTTGTCTTGTGGGTGTGTTGAAGTGTCGTCACAAATCTAGCCAGTCCGGTGCCTTACGGCTTCTGCTGGAGCATCTTAACGGTGGTGGTGGGGATGACGGTTTGATGTCATCAAGAGTACTGTCTGGCGTTGTGTGGCAAGGAACGTCCTGTGGACTAATGGACTTTGTCAAATCCAGTGTGGGAAACACCGGCGTTGTAGGCCGAAGCATTAACAGATCCCGGCGGTTACGGCGAAAGAGTACTCCCGCCGCCGACTTGACAATGTAGGACCGCGGTGACTCTTGCCTGATCACCGTGGCTGGCTCAGACCATCCGCCTTCTGGGTCCCTGATCGTGACGATGTCGCCCATGTTCAGTGGCTTGAGTGGGATCACATGTTGATCGTAGTATTGTTTTTGTTTGGACCGTAGTACCCGCATTTTGTCGAGTACCAGAGCGTTATCAGGGTCTCAGAATTGAATCGCCAGGAGGGTTGTCCGGATGTCCCTGCCGAAGAGCATCTGCGCTGGCAACAGTCCTGAGCTCAATGGGGTTGATTGGTAGGACAACAGCGCTAGGTTGATGTCCGAGCGTGAATCTGTTGCCTTGCTAATAAGTTGTTTAACAATGTGGACACCGTTTTCCACTTTCCCATTTGACTGTGGGTAGTGCGGACTGGATGTTACATGCCGAAAGCTGTAGCGGTCTGAGAACTCTTTCAATTCCCAGCTCGCAAAGCAGGGACCATTGTCTGACATCACCACATGCGGGATTCCATGTTGCGCGAATGTCTCCTGGCACGCCTTGATGACAGATGAAGACGTGAGATCATGGAGTTTCAGTACCTCCGGATAGTTTTAGTAATAGTCCATGGTCAAGATGTAGTCACGCCCTGTGGCAGGAAATAGGTCAATGCCCACTTTTGTCCACGGCGCCATTGTGAGTTTGTGTTGCTGCAGTGGTTCTTTACACTGTGCGGGTTGATGTCTTTGACAGGGGTCACAAGTCATGACCATGTCCGTTATGTCTTGATTCATGCCGGGCCAGTACACAGACTGTCGTGCTCGCCTTTTGCATTTCTCAATTCCGAGGTGGCCTTCATGAATCTTACGTAGCATCTCGCGTGGAGTGTGGCCGGAATCACAATCTGCGCATTGCCTAGCACCAGGCCGTCAACTTCAATCAGTTCTGACTTGACATTCTGAAATTGTGGACATTGTCCCCTCGTCCAACCGTGCTGGAGTAGGTGCAGCACCCTCCATAAGGTTGCGTCTTTCTGCGTCTCCTGTAGGATTAGGCAAAGCTTCTCATCCGAAGCAGGCAAATTCTCCATGCATAACTGTGTTTGGGCCTCGATTTCTCTGATAGGGGCTGATGGTGCGTTGTCAGTGCCAATGGATCGGGACAGTGCGTCGGCAATGGCAAGGTCTCTTCCCGCGGTGTATACTAGGGTGAAATCATATCTTCACAGCTTCATCATGATGCGCTGCAGACGAGGTGTCATGTCATTTAGATCCTTGCCTATGATATGGACCAACGGTCTGTGGTCGGTTTCCACTATGAACGTGGGAAGACCGTACACAGAGTCATGGAACTTCAGAATCCCAGTGAGGAGTCCGAGACATTCTTTTCCGATTTGTGCATATCTGCACTCAGTTGCGGTCATGGCCCTGGACGCGTATGCCACCGGGACCCAGTCAGACTGGTCGGCCTGTTGGAGGAGAACGGCGCCAATCCCGTCCTGGCTGGCGTCAATGGAGATCTTGGTGGGTCTGGTTCCGTCAAAGAAAGCAAGGGTCGGTGCCCTCGTTAGTTGCTGTTTGAGATCCACCCATTCATTTTGGTGCCGTTGTGTCCACTCAAACGCAGTGATCTTTCGTAGGAGATTGCGTAAAGCTACCATCCGTGCAGACAGGTTTGGGATGAACCTGCCGAGGAAGTTGACGAAGCCCAGAAATCGTAGCACCGCCTTCTTGTTGTGTGGCGTCTTCATGGTACATATTGCAGCGATTTTCGCCTCATCAGGGCTGACACCGTGAGATGATATGGTGTCACCCAAAAAGGTTACAGACTCCTTCGCAAATGTGCATTTTTGCCTGGTTCAGTTTCAAACCGTATTTATGAATCCTCTGAAACACCTTCTTCAGACGACAGAGGTGATCTTCTTCAGTGGTGGACCATACGATGATGTCATCCATATAGACTCTGACACCCTCGATGTCCTCGATCATTTGCTCCATTATCCTGTGGAAGATCTCTGACGCAGAGATAATGCCAAAGGGCATGCGATTGAAGCAGAAACGTCCGAATGGCGTGTTGAACGTACACAGTAATCTACTCGAGTCATCGAGCTGTATCTGCCAAAATCCCTGCGAGGCGTCGAGTTTGGTGAAGATACGAGCATTCGCCATCTCAGATGTGATCTCTTCACGCTTGGGGATGGGGTAGTGTTCCCAGTGAATGTTCTGGTGCAGGTCCTTCCGGTCTATGCATATGCGAAGATCTCCAGAAGGTTTCTTAACACAGACAATGGAGCTAACCCAGTCAGTCGGCTGTGTGACTCGGGATATTACGCTTTGTGACTGCAGTCTGTTGAGTTCCGCTTTCAACTTCTCCCGCAGTGGAGTTGGAACCCTCCTGGGCGGCTGAATGACGGGTTTGGCGTCTGTCTTCAGCATGATTTTGTATTGGCAGGATAGGGTGCCCATGCTTTTAAATACGTCGGGGTATTCTTGTAGCATGCTGTGGATTTTAGCTTCCAGGCTTGATGGATCCTGGGTGTGCATGTAAATGCGTTGCACCAGCTGCAAGTCTTTGCAGGCCTGAGCGCCTAACAGTGTTGATTTATTGTCGTCTACAATCTCGAATCATAGCTGCTTGCGTATCGTCTTGTTGTCCATCCGGAGATGGCACGATCACCTTGAGGCGATCTGATTGCCGTTGTAGTCCTTCAGCCGACATGCAGCGGGTATTATTTCATGGTCTCCTGGAATCGAATGGAGATCCTTATTAGTGAGAAGGTTAGCTGAGGCCCCAGTGTCAAGCTTGAAGACTAATGGAAAGTCATTGACTTGCACAGTCGCAGTCCACTCACTGCTGGAATCAATGCTGTTGACCGGGTGAGGCATGGCGATTGTTGCATCATGTTCCTCAATTGTCTCGATCGTGTCCACGACAAACGAGTTGTCGCAAGCGAGGGTGTCCTCATCCGAGGAATACTCATCATTGTTTTTTTTGTGCTCCGTTGAGTCTATGCTTTCTACGTTAAAGTTCATTTGTTTCTGTCTTGTTGTCTTCATTTGCAGTGCAGCTCTGCACTGTGAGGCAAAGTGGTTGTATTGGCCATAGCAGGGACACGTCATGACACTGTCCCTCCATGCTCGCGCATGCGCAGTAGGCCTTTCTTCCGTGTCAAATCTTCGGGAGAACTGCACATGCATGTGGCCTGCATCCAGGTTCGCGCGCGCGGGATTGCCTCTACAAGAGTGCCTTCTGGACGCCTGGGCCACCATTTTGATGGGCTCGACCTCGTGGTGAAGTCCTTGGTCCCGGTAAGTAAACTCCTCATATTTTTCTTTACTTTTTTCATAAGTAGAGCATCTTTGCATGGCTGTTTCTAGGGTTAGGTCTTTTCTTTTTAATAAGGATTTTCTAAGTCCCTCATCAGATATGCCATTGACTATCTGGTCTCTGATGAGGGAGTCATGGAGGTTTTCAAAGTTGCAGGATTGAGCTAGTAATTTTAAATCAGTTACAAAACTGCTGAAAGCTTCTCCTGGTTTTTGTAAACGCCTGGTGAACTTGAATGTTTCAAATATCTCATTGACTTCAGATTGACAGTGGGTTTCAAATTTTTTGATGATTATTTCCAACTTGCCCTTGTCCTCCCCTTCCAGGTAGGTAAAGGAATTATACATTTCTAATGCCTGCGGACCTGCCAGGGATAAGAGCAAGGCTATCTTCCTGGCATCAGACGCTGAGGTTAGATCCTTAGCTTCTAGATATATTTTGAACTGTTGTTAAAAAGTTTCCAATTGGAATGCATATTACCAGTGGTCTGGAGCAGGCGTGGAGGTTGGATTGGGTCCATCGTGCCGACTGGTATCTGAAGGCTCCGAATGCTGCGAGGCCTTTCTTGGTCGAAAGTCTGGTTTAAGTTCTCTTCTCTTGCTGGTGTCTAGCTGGCTTGCTGAAACCACTCCTGGTACTATATGTTATTCTCTAGTTCTGAATAACGACTGTAGACTTACAGTTAACACAAACACTTTATTCAAAGGGTTCGTTCTGCTTCCAGAGCTCAACTAGATGTAAAACAGTCAAGAGGTATCACCAGTGAAACTAAGGTAAACTGCCTATGCTAAGCTATCTCTGTGTGCTGCTGCTCACTAGCTCTGTGCTTCTAAAAGAGGCGGATCCTGCCCTGGGCTCGACCTTTTATACCCGTCTCTGATGCTCCCTCTCGTGATGCTGTGTCTGTCACATCTGTGCTGCAGTCCCTGGTGTATGTGCAGATGTATGTACAGATGTACAGATCACTACAAATGCTGGCAATGGATCTCAAGGAATCTTTCTTAAGCAACACATATCAAGTGAGTTCAATCTGCATCCCTACTTCTCATATGTAGTTCAAATTTCAGCACCATACAGTAGTCTACTTAATACACCAACATAATAGATTTGTAGTCCATTTGGAGGAGCTGGTTCGCTCGATGACTGAGGTAGAGTTGGGACCGGAGTCCTTGACCTGCTTTGAGAGTGGAAACCAAACCGCCACTGACAAAAACTGCCAAGAAAACAGCTCAGGATGAAGCATCAGCAGACGGTGAGCCAAGGAGCTGCCATGGGGCAGAACATTCCTGCAGTGGAATGGAGTCCATTTGAGTCAACGATTCTATAACTACTACACTGACCTGCACGGCCAAACATGTTTGCCGTACAGAGGCCATGAGACACAGTCACCATTAATGTTGCTTTACATGGGTGCGCCTTCTGTCCTGGCTTTGTGAGCTAGGAATTTGGGAATTAACTTTTACACAAACGTGTCTGAAGAAAACTGCTCGGTACCGGCAGAGCTTGGGTTTCTATAAACTTCCTCTCTGACTGTACAGGTGAGCAAAGTGTTTTCGAGCATCGCTTTTTCCCTCCAGTTTTAAAGTGGCTCATGCTTCTTTCATCAAAATGTTTCCGTTCTATTTTGCAGTGTGCCAGCCTACAAAGTTGCTGTGATTTGCTGCTTTTTGAACCTCATCTCAGTTCTTTCACTGTGGTGACAGAGCACATCGAGAAAGAACGCACTGACCAACTCAGACAGACAATGTATTTGCTGTTGATCGTTCAAAATGTTGCACTCTCCAGAGGAGTGGAATCCCATCTCTCTGCATTTGTTCAGTGTTTTTCTTTTTCTTTTTCTTCCTTGAGCCAGTTTGGAGTGATGTCATTTATGCTTTATAATCACCACAGTCAATAATCATGGTGCCTATTTTTGTAAGCGTTCTGTTGTGAAGACCCTTCATGTCTATAAAGGAAATTTGACGTTCCCCCTATTCCAGCAAGGCACATGCTTCAGATCGTATTTTAATTGCTCTTTTAAAGTACAAAATGAGCGCTAATCGCAAAACGTTGAACTGAAGTAGTTATTGTTCTGAGCAAAGAAAAGTTGCTCCGGCCATGGATATTTGTTAATGGAAAAGGCGGCAGTGAAAAGCAGGATTTCCTGTGGATACGGCTTTGATAAGCTGCCAAGCAGTGGGTTCAGCAGAGGTCTGACCAGTGCAGGCAATTCTGAAGGGGCTTACTGTGCTGCTTGAAATATTTCATTGGTCTACGAGAGAAATTGTCACAACATCCCGTTGGCTGCTGTGAAATTTGTGTCAATTTTTTTTTGTTCCCTCTCCTGTTACACGGTTTAACATTGCTCTTGTGCAAGCATGTTTTTTAATGCCGATTCATTTTCTCCCAAGTTATTTTCTCCATTAAAGCTGGGTTCCCCTGAGTCAGGTGATATCCCTCAAGGTTGAGGGAACCAATGGCCTCTCCCCTGGTGTGTACTGATGTTTCCAGTGTTGATGGCAAAGAGATCCATGAGATTGAGCTGAGGAAAATTAACCCAAATAATTCTTACTTTGACTTAACTTTCATTTATTATTTTCATCAATGCCCTGGGACTTTTTTCTACGCTAAATGCATTACATAACTGAAGGATGTTGTTGCTAACACATCCCTTATTACAGGCCGTATGCTCTCTGTCTTTTTGTTCCTGGCTCTAGGTAATCCCTAAAGATAAGCAGGCAGTGGTATTCATCTCAAACCCTTGATCAACATAGTTTTTATGATTAGCCTTTCCATGGGTAGATGTTTGGAATACTGATCTCGCAAGGGAAAATAGAGATGTACTGGGGAAGGGAGGAGCTGTATCACTGGAGCGGCTTTCACCTAAACTGCACAGGGACCAGTGTCCTGTCGAATTGCATAACCAGGGCTGTAGAGAGGCCTTTAAACTAAATAGTTGCAGGGTCGGTGGGAAGGTGGGTGGCTGTGGAATATGGTGTGTGGGGTCCACATGAGGGGGGACTTGGAAAGTTAAAGAGAAAGGAGAAGGCAATTGTGCAGGGTAGCGATAGTTAATAATAGCCAGAGTGTGACAGGAAGGGACAAAGCATACAAACATAACAGTGCACCAGTCGATAAGGTCAGAGTAGGGAAATGCAGTAAGAAGACAGAATTAAAGGTTCTTTATCTGAATGCACGCAACAATCGCAGCAAAATAGATGGATTGATTGCAGAAATAATCATTTATTAGAAATAAATGAGTGTGATATGAAAGCCATTACAAAGACATGGTTGCAAAGGGATCTTAATTGGACCTGAATGTTAAAATGTGTATTTGACATTTCACAAGGACAGGCAGAAATGAAAAGGAGGTGGGGTAACTCTGTTCATAAAGGATTAGATCAATACACAGTAATGAGAAATAGTCTTGTTTCGGAGGAGCCAATGAAATGGCAAAGGAAATAACTCATTGTGGGAGTGGTTTGTAGGCCCCTTACAGGAGCTGCACTTTAGGACAGAGTATAAATCAAGAAATAATAGGAGCTTGTAAGAAAAGTACAGCAATGGTCATGGGAGATTTGAATATCCATATAGATTGGATGAATCAAATTGTTAAAGGTAGCTTCGAGCATGAGTTAATAGAGGGTATTCAGGATAGAATATGTTCTGGAACTAACCAGGGAACAAGCTGCTTTAGATCTGGCAATGTGTAATAATACCGGATACATTAAAGGCCTCATAATAAAGGATCCTCAAGGTAAGAAGGTAAGAAAAGTCATAACATGATAAGAATTTAACATTCAGTTTGAGGGTGAGGAAACTGGGTCAGAAATTAATATCTTACACTGAAATGGAGGCAATTTCATGTGTCTGAAGAAAGAGTTGGATAAAATGGAGTGGGAAAATAGGTTAAAACGGAAGACAATCGAGAAGCACTGGCAGACAATTAAGGAAATAGTTCATAACTCTCAACAAAGATATATTCCATTGTGACAGAAAGATTCTATGGCCAGGATTTTATGGCCCCTCCTTCCCTGGTGGGATATTGCTGTCCCGCTGACGTAAGCGGCCATTCAAGTAGACCGCTGCATCTGCTGGGGGGTGGGGGGGGCAACGTGCCGTGGTAGGGCTGTAAAATCCTGGCCCTACGTCCGTGGTTACTAGGGAAGCTAAGGATTGTATCAACTTAAAAGAAAATACGTTCAATGCTGCAAAGATTAATGGCAGGCCAGAAGGTTGGCCAAATTTTAGAAACCTGCAAAGGATGATGAAAAGGAAAAGAGGGAGAAATTGGAGTATGAGTGAAAACTAGCAAAAAACATGAAATCATAGAGTAAAAACTTCTACAAATGAAAAAAAGTAAAGCATTACTAAAATGAGCACTAGTTTACAAGAGGGAGAGACTGGGGAATTAATAATGGGAGACAAGGTTGTGGCAGAAACGTTGAACAAATATTTTGTAACTGTTTTAGCACAGGGCTAAATTGCTGGCTTTGAAAGCAGACCAAGGCAGGCCAGCAGCGCGGTTCAATTCCTGTAACAGCCTCCCCGAACAGGCGCCGGAATGTGGCGACTAGGGGCTTTTCACAGTAACTTCATTTGAAGCCTACTTGTGACAATAAGCGATTTTCATTTCATTTCATTTCATAAGACACAAAAAGCATTCCGGGAAAATCAAGAGGCAAAAGAGAGGGAGCAATAATTACTAGAGAAACTAATGGAACTAAAGGCTGACAAGTCACCTGGACCTGATGGCCTCTATCCTAGGGTTGACAAGAATGTGGTTGCAGAGATAGTGGACACATTAAATATAGTCTTTTGCAGAGGTCCCAGCAGATTTGACAACTGCAAATGTAACACGACTATTCAAGAAAGGAGGGAGATAGAAAGCAGGAACTGCCAGTTAGCCTAAGATCTGTCATTGGGAAAATGCTCAAATCCATTATTAAGGAGACAGTAGAAGGATGCTTTGAGAATTGTAATACTATCAGGCAGAGCCATGGTTTTGTGAAAGGGAAATGGTATTTTTCAGGTTTATTAGAGCTCTTTGGAGATGTAACAAGCAGGGTGGATGAAAGGGAACAAGCATCATAGTGTGTTTGGATTTCCAAAAGGCATTCAAGAAGGTGGCAAATAGGATGACACTGCTCGCGATGAGAGCTCATGTTGGGGATTGATATTAGCATAAATAGAGGATTGGTTAACTAACAGGAAGCAGAGAGGAGGATTTTCTGCTCCTGTTTTTGGTGGGAAGGAGCATCAGCGGGAGGGGAAAATCCTGTGAGAGGCCCAAAACATAATGTGCACCATTATGATTTTCCGTTGTGATTGTCCCCACCCTCCACCAGTGACAAAACCGGAATCCTGACATTCAAAAGTCAGTGAGTCCATTACACAATAAAATTATATCTCATGATCAAGCCTCTACGTCTGATAACCCTTCCACACATTGCATAATCCATTTGCGTCGGCATGCTGGCCTGCCTTTAAAAAGGGTGTCCCGATCTTTCAAAACGTAAGTTGCTGGTGGGGCAGGCTGAATCAGAGCACGTCTGCCAGCATTATGTTGTGGGACCCACCTCTTCACTTTTTTCCAACTATCAGCTGAATGATATGGTAGAGAAAGCTGTCGTTGAAGTTGGTCGTTTCCACGCCGTTTTTCCTGCCCACGGTGCCACTGCCAAAAAATGGTACAATTCTGCTGACAGAGTTGGAATAAATGGGTCATTTTCAGGTTAGCAATTTGTAACTAGTGGGGATCGACAGGAATCAGTGCTGGAGTCTCTACTATATACGATCTACGTTAATGGTTTAGCTGAAGGGAACTACTATATTGTAGCCAAATTTGCTGATGATGCAAAGATAGGTGGGAAAGGTTGCCAGGAGGATACAGAGTCTGCAGACGGCTGGTGGTAGTTTAAGCAAATAGGGAAAAGGTTGGCAGATGGAGTTTAATGTGAGGTTGTCCACTTTGGCAGGAAGAGTAGAAAAGCAGAATATTAATTAAATGGGGAGAGATAAAGATGCTCTTTGGTCCGTCTGAAATGTGCTGGTCTTCAAGTGCAAAGAGTTGTCCCCGATCGATTGTTGCAGCTTGGCATATTCCAAAGGCCAGGACTAAATGTTGAGGGAGGCACTAAAGCTTGGGTCAGCCACCGCAGAGGCACAATGGGGGAAGGTTGCTGTCTAAGATCTCTCAGCCATAGTGCACTGAGGAGCTGGGAATTGTGTAGAACCCCTTCGTGCTGTATGACTTACATTGAATGTGAACAGTGAATATTACATGTATCACATTGTATTAAAGCACCTCAGAGTGCAACCTGATCTATGTCGACAACTTAAATACCTTTGCACCATTTATAATGACCATTTTAAAGTGTCTGTAATGTTTCTTTGACTCTACTGAAGCACCGCAGAGTGAAATATGATGTGTGTAGCAAACCTGAATATTATTGCACTTTGTGTAATGGTGATTTTGAAATGTTTGTAATGTTCTTTCAGGTGCTTTGCGAATAAAGTATGTTTTTGCAAAAGTAAAACAGATACTCTTCTTTACTTCCTGAGTACTTGCACATTAGTTCACGCTACAAGTATTGTGCTGTATTCCACTGATAAATTGAACTCTTTGTTAATCAGCAGTTTTGGTTAACCCATTCCCCGCACATGCTGGACAATAAAGATTTTAATGTAATAGGAAAGCTAGTGGAATAATAGTAAGGAAGTATAGGATATTGGTGACATTGCACCTGGAGTACACTGTACAGTTCTGATCTCCTGACTTAAGGAAGGATATACTTGCATTGGAGCCAGTTCAGAGATTCTCCAGATTGATTCCTGTGATGGAGGGGTTGTCTTATGTGGAAAGGTTGAGCAGATTGGCCCTGTACTGATTGGAGTTTAGAAGGATGAGAGGTGATCTTATTGAAACATGTACGATTCTGTGGGAGCTTCACATGGTGACGGAGAGGATGTTTCCTCTCAAGGGGATATCTAGAATGAGAAAGCACAGTTTTAAAATAGGGGGCCTGCCATTTAAGACTGAGATGAGTTGAAAATTCTTCTCTCAGAGTTGTTCATCTTTGGAGTACTCTTCCACAGTGAGCAGTGGGTGCTGAGATATATATTCAAGGCCGAGCCAGATTTTTTATCAACAAGGGATTTGAGGGTTATGGGGTGCAGGCAGGAATGTAGCGGTAAGGCCACAATGATCAGCTACTAACTTATTGAATGGTGGAGCAGACTCAATGGGCCACATGGCTTACTCCAGCTCCTATTTCTTATGATCGTATGAGTGTTTAAACAGCTGTGTTCTCGATGCAGGATTTGATAAGAGGGCTACGATAATTGCACACTAATATAGTTCTGAGCAGCTTAGAGTATGATTTCATTGCCATTTATCTCTGCCCCTGTGAGAGATTTGCTGTATTTTCCTTTCCTAATGAGCCCCTTGACAAATTCTTATGGCAATTTGACAATTGTAGTGCCCTCTTGAAGGAACTGCGGAGCAAGGGAACGTCAGCTGTCACCAGATTCCTCAGCACTCAGGGCTGGTGTATGATTTTTGTGCTGTTGGAACGAACATGAAGCTGAGGTTTGAACGCTCCCTGACCACTAAACGGTTGAAGTTGCAGATACTGTAGCCGCTAAGCTCAGCCCTGTGTGTAATAATGCTACTGTTGGAAATGCAGTGTGAACTGTTCATGAAAAATGCGGTGTACTCGTGACCCGGCTTAGCCCTTGTTTCAGGAAAAAATAGCGCCATTGACTGATCACTCTGCGATTGTTGTGCTTGGAGCCTGGGACTCCTCCATCTTTAAATTCTTCGTTTTATATTGGTAGCTAATCTGTTTATATCATCAGGGAATAGGACTGCAGTTTTATCTACTTGTTTATCAAACTAAATGTCCCTGCTAATGGAAGCTGCCCGATGCTGCAAAGTACAATGTCTCCTTCAGAGGGCTGTCTGTTGAGTTTGAGGGCACGTCCTGGGCTAGTGGTAATTTTAGCAGAAGATTAACTGACACAGACCCCAGCCTGAGGTCTGCAGAACCACCGGGTCTATTGGATGTGGCAGCTTAAGCGGCCATTTATAATCTCAAGAGTTTTCAAAACGAGTATAAAGTTCACAGTCTGGTGAAAGAGATTTCTTGTGTCAACGGTTTAAAGCCTTGTGTGTGACACGGATGTGCCTGTGCCTGTAGCACAAAGGGAGTGGTGCTCCAAATGCAGTGATTCAAGTCTCTGTCTCTATTTGTAATCAGCTGCAGTTACTGTGCAAACTAACCCCCGGAGATTGATGATTAAATCCAGATTGTACTTTGTCATTAAAAAAGGGAAACAGTGGTGTTGGCAGAAAGTTGCCGGTCCATTACAACGGCATAGCAGAAACATGTAGGTTGAACTCTTTGCTTTGACGTCGAAGGTTTCATAGCCCTGTCGCAGGAAATGCAACAAAGAAGGGCAGCCCTAAATGCGGCTTGAAACAGCCTTCAATAAAAGCACAGATGCCACCTGTCGAGGAGGAGATTGTTGGCTGAATAAATCCTTTCACCTTCGTACCTGGCTTCAAATAAGTATTTTTTATCAGGATAAAGATAAAATGTGCCACTGTGCTGGGAACTCCTGATCCCTTTGGAAGGTATCATTTCAAAGATAAGGTGGAATTCTTCCATCGTCCCACTGACGGGTTTAATGCTGGGTGGGGGAATATTTGGCAGGAGTCCAAAAATCGTTTTTATGCTGGTGAGATTTCCTGCCGGATTTTCTGCTGGTGCCTGCCTTGGCAGATCGGGAAACGCACTAGACGTCGACATGAAACTCATTTGCATCCCGCCAATGGAATGCAGATGAAGTCCTGACTGGATTCTTCCACAACCCCCATTCCGATTCTCCACGATGCCAACAGAAAAACGTGCCAGTCCAGAACAGGTGGAGTGCAGAAGTCAGGTCTCACCAGAACAATGCCTGAGGCTGCCTCCGGAGTTCGGGATAGAGGTCGCCAGCAACCGTGAATCTCGGAATACAACATCAGTGGGTGGCGGGAGCATCCACTGGTGGATCTTCCAGATTCAGTGTCATCGAGGAGATCCATCTTCCAACCACACTGTGTTCCAGGAGCCCCATCTTTTCTGTTCAATGGTGGGTCAGTGATGTTGGGCGCCTTTCAATGGGGCACCCAGGTATGCATGCGCCATCAAGCCCTCCCCACCAGGGCATATGACGCTATGACGCTGGGTGCGTTATTAATGAGGTCGGAGCCAGAGATCTGCTGTGTTTTCCCGCCAGCCTCTGCAGAGGGAAACACTCCCTGTTCCTACCCCCTGCCGCAGGATTTAGTCGCAGTTGGGAGAATTCCGTCCATTATTCCTGAACCATTGGCCCTAATGCACATGGCATTCTTTTCTTGAGCTTTGTGGTTCCAGATTTGGGCATGCATTGTCTGCAGGTAATAATCCACCTCTGTCCTATCAAGTTAGGCAGAATCAGAGGTTGCATGCCAGGAATTCCTGAAAACTGCACACTGTTCAGAATGCACTGATTGTAAATTTGGAAATTCTACAAACTGTACTTTTATGAATGTATACAGTTGAAGACACTCTCAAAAGTTTGTTATATAAAAGTATTCAGCCAAAACCTACATTTTCTTCAAGTAAAAGCTTAAGGAAGACATTAAAAGACAACCATTGGGGAAATTTAATCATGCAATTGGAAATTAGTGTTCATTGAAGGAAAATCAAATTAAACCTGAATTAATCACCAGGCGACAATCACCAGGCAGGAATGTGAAGTGACCTGAATTACTGACAGAAACATTTTGTGTGGTTTTACTGATTAATCCACAAAACATGATTGTATCAATTAGTAAGAAGTCTTACAACACCAGGTTAAAGTCCAACAGGTTTGTTTCAATGTCACTAGCTTTCGGAGCGCTGCTCCTTCCTCAGGTGAATGAAGAGGTATGTTCCAGAAACATATATATAGACAGATTCAAAGATGCCAGACAATGCTTGGAATGCGAGCATTAGCAGGTGATTAAATCTTTACAGATCCAGAGATGGGGTAACCCCAGGTTAAAGAGGTATGAATTGTGTCAAGCCAGGACAGTTGGTAGGATTTCACAGGCCAGATGGTGGGGGATGAATGTAATGCGACATGAATCCCAGGTCCCGGTTGAGGCTGTACTCATGTGTGCGGAACTTGGCTATAAGCTTCTGCTCGGCGATTCTGCGTTGTTGCGCGTCCTGAAGGCCGCCTTGGAGAACGCTTACCCGGAGATCAGAGGCTGAATGCCCTTGACTGCTGAAGTGTTCCCCGACTGGAAGGGAACATTCCTGCCTGGTGATTTCGCGCGATGTCCGTTCATTCGTTGTCGCAGCGTCTGCATGGTCTCGCCAATGTACCACGCTTCGGGACATCCTTTCCTGCAGCGTATGAGGTAAACGACGTTGGCCGAGTCGCATGAGTATCTACCGTGTACCTGGTGGGTGGTGTTCTCACGTGTAATGGTGGTATTAAATAGGGTATCTCTGTGATAAACATACCTTCATTATAAATGTTTCAATGTAGATTTTTTTGCTGTTAAATGTTGACTCAAAATGTAATCCTAAAATATGGTTCAGTAAATAATGTGAGTGAACAAGTGTGCCCATCTGACAAGTTTGAAAAGAATAATTTAGTGTCCAAACAGTTGCTTGTTAGTACAGAATTTGGTTATTGCTGAAATGGGAGATGTGTTGTCGAAGCTTTAAATCTTGCAGTCATCAGGACAAAACCAAGAATGCCAAAAGATTACAATGATTTATATCACAGGAGAAAAGGGCCGGGTGCCTATTGGTTAGCAAAATGACTCTGATTGGCTGAGACATTGCGATGGAGAAAGCAATAGGGAGTCAACTGGCCAATCAGAGTCAACTTGCCAACCAATCAGCAAGCTTTTCTCCTGTGGTACAAATTGTCACAGTCATTTAAAATTTGGCATTCTTTCACCTTTCCTGACGAGTGCAAGATGAAAAGCTTCAGCAACATGTCTCCCATTTCAGCAAACCTCAAATGGATCCTTAAACCGTGTGTTATTTTAAAATTAATTTTTAAACTAAATTAAGTTAAATTATTGGTCATTGCAGCTTTCTGCAATTCTCTTTAAGAGATCAGTTTTTCATCATTTAACTCCTGAGATGAGGCCCCAGCCATCTTTAATTTTATTTTTCCCTTAATTTTGTTACTGTATTGTATGTGAGGTTACAATTTTTTAAAGAGTGTGACAGAATATTGAACAAATACCGCAGCTCAGAATACCGAACAAATACCGCAGGGGTCAATTACTAGGGCGCATAGGTTTAAGGTGCGAGGGGCAAGGTTTAGAGGAGATGTACGAGGCAAGTCTTTTACACAGAAGGTAGTGGGTGCCTGGAACTCGCTGCCGGAGGAGGTGGTGGAAGCAGGGACAATAGTGATGTTTAAGGGGCATCTTGACAAATACATGAATAGGATGAGAATAGAGGGATACGGACCCCGGAAGTGTAGAAGATTTTAGTTTAGACGGGCAGCATGGTCGGCGCAGGCTTGGAGGGCCGAAGGGCCTGTTCCTGTGCTGTACTTTTCTTTGTTCTTTATTCTTTGTTCTCTTGTTACTTTGCAGCTTCATATATTGAGAGTCCTCTGTATTAGTACAATCATTCACATGTGTGGGGTTATTGGTTAACAAGGTGAGAGACTTCAGGTCATATAGACTAAATGGCCACTGTGATATCATATCAGGTGCTGCCGTTTTTCTAGCCCCAGTTGCAATTCGTGGTGACCTCAATCCTGGGGGTTACCATTGACCCAAAACTGAACTGGACTAACTATATAAATACTGTGGCTACAATAGCAGGTCTGAGGCTGGAATCTTGTAGTGAGTAACTCATCTCGTGACTCCCAAAAGTCTGTCCACCATCTACAAGGAAAAAGTAAGGAATGTAATGAAATATTCTGCACTTGCCTGGATGAGTGCAGCTCCAACAACACTCAAGGAGCTCGACACCATCCAGAACAAAGCAGCCCACTTGATTGGTACCACTTCCACAAGCATTCGCTCTGTCCACCATGGCTGCATAGTGGCAGCTTTGTGTACTATCTACAAGATGCTCTGCAGGAATTTACCAAGGCTCCTTAGGCAACACCATCACCATAACCATCTAGAAGGACGAGGGCAGCAGACAAATGGAAACACCACCACCTAAACGTTCCCCTCCAAACCACTCACTATCCCGACTTGGAAATATATCACCGTTCTTTACTGTTGCTGCGTCAATATGGAAACCCCCCAACAGCACTGTAGGTGTACCTACACCACATGGACTGCAGCAGTTCAAGAAGGCAACTCACTACCATCTTCTCAAGGGCGATTAGGATGGGCAATAAATGTTGAACTAGTGAGACCCACATCCCGTGAACGAATTTTAAAAAGCACAACCACAAACCAGCTTATCCTAATTCACTCCAGGGGTGAAATCTTCCGATATCTACTGCTGGCTCTAGCAAGAAACTCGGCATGCAGCTCTCCAGCTGCACAGCTGGCTTTTCTTGCTAGATAAAGCAGCACTTAGAGTTTAAAATGCTGCAGGCATCTCAGACACTGTAACGCTGGTTGGCCAAGACCTTGGACAGACGTCAATGCCCGCACCACAAAGATCTGGGCGCAAAAGAAAAATATCCCCTCCCCCACAAGCACTGGGGCAACCCCTACTCCCACACAAAAGGGGAACCCCAACCCCCCCAATGGAGCTCCTCAGAGCATTCCTAATGAGGCAATGGCATAGTGGTAAGGGACAGTGCCAGGGTTCTAGAAGGTAATTCCAGGATGCCAGGGGACAGTGCATGATGGGCCTTTCATCCCCCCCTCGCCCATGGCTATACTTACCTCTGCTTCCCCTGTGGATTCTCTTTGACTGTTTCATGATTTAACAAACCTGTTGTAAACCGCGCCGGCATTGCAAATTTTAGATCTGGGGGAGCATATGGCAGGGAAGCCGCCAATTATATAAAAATTTATTAAAATATATGGAAATGGAGTTCCTGCCCGTTTTGTCATCGGCAAGGGGTGGGGAAAATCAGAAAATGCGACATTCTTGGCGAGAATCTTGGGCGGGATTCTCCCCTACCTGGCGGGGCGGGGGGTTCCGGCATAATGGAGTGGCGGGAACCACTCCGGCGTTGGGCCACCCTTCCGCACCTTTAGGGGCCAAGCCCTCACCTTGAGGGGCTAGGCCCGCGCTGGAGTGGTTTCCGCTCCGCCGGCTGGCAGGAAAGGCCTTTGGCGCCACGCCAGCTGGCGCCGAAAGGTCTTCGCAGGGCGACGCATGTGCGGGAGCATCAGCGGCCGCTCGCGGCATCCCTGCGCATGCGCTGGGGAGGGGGTCTCTTACGCCTCCGCCATAGTGAAGACCATGGCAAAGGCGGAAGAAAAAGAGTGCCCCCACGGCATAGGACCGCCCGCGGATCAGTGGGCCCAGATCACGGGCCAGGCCACCGTGGGGGCATCCCCCGGGGCCAGATCGCCCCGCGCCCCCCCCCAGGACCCTGCAGCCTGCCCACGCCACCTTCTCCCGCCGTTCAAAAGGAGGTTTAATCCACGCCGGAGGGCGAGGGTTGACAGCGGCGGGACTTCGGCCCATTGAGGGCCGGAGAATCGCCGAGGTTGGGCCCGCCGACCGGCGCGATTTCCGCCCCCGCCGAATCTCTGGTGGCGGAGAATTCAGGACACAGCGGGGGAGGGATTTACGCCAGCCCCCCGGTGATTCTCCGACCCGGTGGGGGGTCGGAGAATCGCGTCCCTTGTTTTCCAATTCTCGTGAGATTTTGCGCCCATGATGCCATTTGCGCTTACGGCAAACACAGGTGCAAATCCCGCCTTCCTCCCTCCACCCCAGGAAACTGCACCTTTCACAACTCTGTGCAAAATCAGTTTTTGATATTATGTACTAAACAGTTTTGCGAAATGAGTTTATCTGATTCCCTGCTCAATCTGTCAGACACATTCCTCTTCCAGACAGAATTCTCATTTGCTACAATTCAGACATGTCAGCTGGAAGCTGGTGTCTGACCATGGGCTGGAAAATAACTAATGTAATCAGCTCTGTGAATGCATCATTAAATGAGTTTAAATCATTGTTTGAACTGTTAAAATACAATAATGTGCAATAAAAATTAAAAATAGAACCTGTATCTTTGAGCATGTCCTGTTGTCCATGATAACAAGGACGCACAAGGCCTATTCTTGTGTCGCTGTTTTTGCCTCAATGGTGATATGCGACATGATTAAATGCAAGAAATACAATTATGATATTTTTCAGCTTTCCAATCTGCCTGAAGCAAAAATGAGCTCCAACTATGGCCTCATAATAATTGTCAACAGCAGCAAACCGCACAAAAGTGAAAAAAAAACTTTTTCTTTCTGAATGTGGATTTATTTTTTTAGTTCATTAATGGGATGTGGCCAGCTTTTATTGCCCATCCCCAATTGCCAATGAATCTAGTAGCTTGTTAGGCCATTTTAGAGGGCATTTGAGAGTTAACTACATTGCTGTGGATCTGGAGTCCCATGTAGGCCAGACCAGGCAAGGATGAGTTTCCACGACAATGGTTTTATGGTCATCATTGAACCTTTAATTCCAGATTTTTATTGAATTCAAATTTCACCATCGAGTGATCATGGGTCCCCAGAGCATTTTCCTGGCTCTCTGGATTACTCCTCCAGTGACAATACCACTCGGCCACTGCCTCCCCATAAGAAATTTATCAACCAATTGTCAAACACACTTTTCCTTTTGTAATACACATACATTTCCCTCAGAAAAATTAGGAGTGAGAGGACACTTTTCCAGTGAGGGCTTTCCACCCAACCTTGGTTTTTAAATGCCGATCATCGGAGACACCTTCAATGTGGAAGGCATCTTGCAGCAAACCAGTCTATTAAATGCAAACAGTGACATTCTAAAAGACTAATTTGGTGAGGCAGATCAATCCGTACAGTGTTACTTTGTGACTTGTATATTCCAAGAACTTGCTGGACATTACAGGTGACAAGTCATCTTTTTCATGAATACAATTGGGCCCGAGTCCTCAAAACGACTGTAGGAAAACATAAAAGCAAAATACTGTGGGTGGTGCAAACCTGAAACTAAAAACAGGAAAATGCAGGAAATGTCAGAAGGCCTGGCGGCATCTGTGAAGAGAGAAGGAGAGTTAATGCTTCAGGTCAGATGAATAGCAGGAGAGAACGAGGCTGAGGTGATGTCGGGTAGGATTCGTGCCGAAGATTCGTGTGGAATATAGACACTGGCACAGACAAGTTGGACTGAATGGCCTATTCTGTGCTGTGTATTCTATATGACTCTTAAGTCCTAATGTCTCCTCTTTGGCTCATGACACTCCGATGAAATGCTTGGGAAGGTTCTAGTTTGTTAAAGGCACTATTTAAATGCAAGGTGGTTTTGTTGGTTCTGACAATTGGTGCAACTTAACCATCTGGTTCTGATCTGTAGCCCTATGCGAACAAAACCTACAGAAATTTAGGAGTTCTCTGCCACTCGCTCTTGTTCAGATATTTTAAATTATGCAGACAGGAATTTGGCAGATTAATTGCAGGAACGGGCGGAACATGTGGGACATCAACATGGTTCAGAACATCAACGTTTGGGAAATAAGCTCATGTCAAATAGTTTCTCACCTCACTTGAGGCCAGGAGAAAAAAAATAGAAACCCTCCATTTTGGCCACAGAAGCATCAAACAGACCACAAGATTTTGGAGCCAGTATTGCTCAATCACATTGCGGTAAAAACTATTTTCAAGGTATGCGTTTATTTTGCTCCACTTACTCTTCACATTTTCTTTTCCTATTTGCCCATAATTTGCTTTGTGCAAACCGCCTCGAGAACACACGGAACAAGTGCCTGCTCTCACTCGGACTTCTTCCCGGAGATGTTTGAGATCACAAAATCAATTGCAACACCATTCAAAACTCAATTTGTAAATGTAATGCACGGGATATTATCCTGACAGACATATATTTTCTGATATGGTGCAAAATGTAGATTATTTTAGGGGAATTCTCCTCTATAGGGTGAACTCCTGCCAGGGTGGGCATTCTACCTATCTATTCATATTTGCCCTAAATAACTTGTTCTCTCAGGTTCAGGTTCATTAAGGGTGCACAGCAAGTTCCTAATGGGATTCCGACCACCAAATACACAGACAGCAGTGCTCCAGCACCAGAAGATCTGGAGAAGGAACATTAAAGGACAGATGTGACATCGACCTGAAATGGAGATCCACTGAAGGCCTTAGCAGAAACAAATTGGAGGGAGAGTAGACCACTGCAAGGCCCTCTTCCTCCACTTAATGAGGTGAAGATTCTTCTGCCCTGATGGCTCAATTACAGATGGGAAGCATAGAGATTTGTGGCCCCATCTCACTACAGTGATTGTAGGAAGGAGGGTCCTCACTGCCGGCTTCCTCTTTGAGCTGCTGGCTGCCTCTGTATTCACCAGGAGGGTGATTAACTTAGTGCTATCAGCATGTGATGCAGTTAGCCTACTCCTTCAAGTCAGTCTGTTCCTCTTTAAGTAAAACTGCACTGAATAACGCTGCTGGAATTTCACACATGAAAAATGGAACACAAAAGTAGAGACAGAGTTCCAAGTTGATGGCTGCAGTGCCGGAGGAATAAATGGTGGGGATCGAGAGTAGAAGAGAGGCCATGGTTCCAATTGGAGCCAGCAGTCCCTCATGGACCACCCTCGAAAGAGAGCGGGAGCAGACAATCCAGGAGATGAACTCTTGGGATCTGGACCTGAAAACCAGGCAGCTGTGTCAAAATGTCTAATGACCTCACATGGGGTGGTCAAGCTCAGTGAATGTTGTTGCATCCTTTCAATAAAGCTGATCTAATGTAGGGTGAAGAACTCAAAAAATATTTTTCAGAACATTGAGAAACATTATTTTTGAGGGTTACATGTATTATACATCTGCCAAGAACATTATTTTGCAATATGTTGTAATCTGACAAAATACCATGTTGTGGTTTTGCTAAAGGCCAGCAACTGGAGAACTTGATGAACATTCATAGTGCATCTGCAGCACTGGCATCAATCATAAAATTGATCTATCGAATCTGAGAAGTTATTGTCTTAAGAGGGGCACTTTGCCTGATTGTGACATATTTATATAGCCTGGATTTTCCAATCCTTACTGTCCATTCAACTAACATCATTTAAATGGTCTGGAACAAGCACGGTTAGCTTATGATTTGCAGGAACTCTGCTCACTTTGTATCAAGTGTTGGCTCTAGAATGTGGGGTTGGGCGGCATGGTAGCAGAGGCGTTAGCACTGTTGCTTCACAGCGCCAGAGACCCGGGTTTGATTCCTGGCTTGGGTTACTCTTTGTGCAGAGTCTGCACATTCTTCCCATGTCTGCGTGGGTTTCCTCCAGGTACTCCGGTTTCCTCCCACAAGTGCCGAACGACATGCTTGTTAGGTGAATTGGACATTCTGAATTCTCCAGTGTACCCGAATAGGTGCCGGAGTGTGGCGACTCAGGGATTTTCACATTAACTTTCATTGCAGTGTTAATGTAAGCCTACTTGTGACACTAATAAAGATTATTATTATTATAGTGCATGCCCCATTTGAATTGCCCACCTCAAATAAGTAGACATTTTAGTTGAATATTAGATTGAGGGCTGGTAAAGACTCTATTTCTTGCCATTCTGTGGTGCAGGACACTAGATAGAAATTGCATCATCTGAAAGCTGGAGTAAGTGTATGGAAGGCCACGGAAAGAACCGGGTAATGTTAAGGTAAGTGCACGCTAGTAATTTCTTAACAGTATTTCTTTGTTTTCCCATTTTGCACAGAGGCTTTAGCCTCTGTGTCAATTGTTGCAGTAGATCTATTTTCTCCCGGGGCCATTACTGGCACTAATGCATCTCTCAGTGGGAATCTTACAGGTTCAGGTGTTTGAAAGAAAGAAGAAATACAAAGAGATGCCAAAAACCTTGTGTCGAAAACATGGTCGCATTTGCAGACCAAAGTGAGATGCACATCACCAAAATCTCTAACACGCAATTTGTGTAATTCCTATATTCTTCACTTGGCACTGTCGAGGAGGTAACAAAAATCGCTGGAAAAAAAGTTACTCCCCGGCAGATTTTTGGCATTTGCTTTCTCTTCTACCTAGTTAGCTTGGCTAAGGTTAAGCCAGTTTACGCTGGCTCTTTAAATGGCAGAATACATGGGTGATCGATCAGCATTTCACTTGCCACGTGGCTCTTCGCAATGCAGCCTTCTTCCCCCTTTTCATTGTGTTCGGCTAAAGTGTGGTTCTTCGTTTTAGGTCTTCAACCATTGGCTGGCTGTGGCTGAACATTAGTCACAGGTTCTGCTCAGAGGCTGGTGTCCAGACTAAAGCTGGGAATATAGAGAGAGGAATAATAATCAGACCGATGAGCCCAACATAATTGAAATTTAGGTTTAAGTTTAATTGGTCGACATTTCCAAATGACCAGTTCAGTTGCTGCCATGTTTTCATTTGAAGGGGCCATTCTCTGTTTCAATAGCAGTGCCCTTATTCATGGAGAGTAGTCATGTTTGTAATTGCTCCGATTTTAACTGATTTAGTTGGAACAAGAGTGAATATTGTGAGTAATACCTACATATATAACTCAAATGTTTTAAGTCTTGTCAACTCAGACTCAAGGCTTGATGATTTGATCTCCCAGTGTTGATATTTGCTACCAGTGCGAGAATAACTTTGTTCCTGAATTTTCTGCAATGTTAGTGATTTCCAGACTCTTGTACCTCTCAAGTGTTCGTTGAGTTCTTCACCCAGTCTCGATGTTATAAAGCTTTGGTCTCTCATTCTCATTAATCCCACCCTAAATCTTTGTGAGATCAAGCGGCATGGTGGCACAGAGGTTAGCACTGCTGCCTCACAGCTCTCGGGACCTGGGTTAGATTCTGACCTTAGGTGACTGTCTGTGTGGAGTTTGTACTTTCTCCCAGCCGTCCCGCCTGTGTTTGCGTGGGTTTCTTTCCAATGCTCCGGTTTTCTCGCCCGGCCTAAAGATGTGTAGGTTAGGTGGAGTTGCGGGGATAGGGTGTCAGATTGGGTGTTTTTTCCGAACTTTGGTGCAGATTCAAAGGGCTGAATGGCTTCCTTCTGCACTGTGGGAATTCTATAGTTCTAAGTATCATATGATCAAACACCACGCGATCAAACTTCCAGGGCTGGGCCCGACCGAAGTTGGTAATCCTAGTGTGAGGGCAGTATTTTCTCTTTTACTCTGCTATGAAAATCCACATTCATCAAGTGCAGTGAAAAATGGCTGGGACTCATTTTATCAGGTCTCTGTCTTTGATTTCCTGGGGCTTTTCCTCAAGACCTAAGTGGTCATGGGTTATGCGCAGTGTGGTTCCAGTATTCCCAATAAACTAAAGGCAATTTCCATTGTGCACTGGCACCTAATGGAACCACAGCTAGAGGCTTCAATATCAGGTGTACACAGACAATGTAAATAGTCCAGGACAGGAAAATTCCACATTCCTCTGTAATAACAGATTCCCAGTGGACATCCATCCTCTACAGAGTAAAATGACTGTAATCTTTCAGTTAGGATGTTCAACCATGGCTTTGTTTTCCAGTTCAGGTGGATATAAACTGCATCCCCTGCAGCGAGTAACTCACCCCCTGACTCAGGGGCGGCACGGTGGCTCAGTGGTTAGCACTGCTACCTCATGGCGCTCGATGACCCAGGTTCGATGCTGGCCCTGGGTCACTGTCCGTGTGGAATTTGGACATTCCCTCAGTGTCTGCATGGGCATCAGCCCCACAACACAAAAAGATATGCTGGGTAGGTGGATTGGCCACACTAAATTGCCCTTTAATTGGAAAATAAAATAATTGGGTTCTCTAAATTTATTGAAAAAACTCACCCACTGACTCCCCAAAGCTTGTCCACCACCTACAGGGCACAAGTCAGGAGTGTGATGGAATACTCCCCACTTGCCTGGATGAGTGGAGCTCTAACAACACTCAAGAAGCTTGACGCTATCTCAAGAACAATTAGGGATGGGCAACAAATACTGGCCTAGCCAGCGATGCCAACATCCCGTAAAAACAAATTTTAAAAAAGTTAGATCGGAAGGCATTTAACTGCAGTTTATACACCCACCTCCTGCCTCCCCATCCCCTGCTCGTCCCACTGACATTCCCTTCCCTCCTTAACTGTTCTCTTGTGAAAGTGACCATTCATGATGGAAAGTGACCATTCATGATGGAAAGTGACCATTCATGATGAATAGTGGGGCTCCTCGGATATCTAACATCTAATGATTGGGAATATAACTTTGTTCCTTGAATCATGAGTGTTTGCAGCTGTGCCTTATTTTGCCTCCTACTGGCTATATATATGCATAAGGCAAGGAGGACAAAGATTAAGAACTCTGATTGAATTTTGTTTTCCCCCCTTCAGCCGACACACGATGAGTCCAACAGTTACTTTCTTAACTAGGATTGCTGAACTGAACAGTGTCCATGAAATTAACCAATATCTTCATGAACTACATTCAGTACTGCATTTGTTCACTGAGACACTAAGATTTGAAACGGTAGATTTTTGCAGATTGTAGATGTTCACGAATATTTCTGCATTTTAAATATCTATTGCACCATATCTGTCACATTAATGTGTGTGACATATTTCATACTTTGAAATGTCTCTGCACAACTCTCCTCCCATTAGTTCAAGGACATATGGACCCTGAAGGCCAAACTGCTTCAGAGCTTCAATTTCTACTTTAGATTCTTGGTTGCTTCCTTTTGCTTGATTAGCTGTGTTAAAATGAGTTTTGAATGCTCATCTTTTAGCCTCTGGGGGTTTTCATCGCAAGTGAGTTCCTGGCAGTCTGTGTGATCACGTACAGAGATCAGAATAGAAGCAAGGATGTAATTTAAAAAGGGAAGTTGGATAGTTCATTCTTCAAGATTTGGAGAGGATTCCAGAGAATTGTTTTAATCTCTAAGTACTAGTGTTTCCAACTCTTTAGGGCCTGTGGAATTCTAGTCCTTCACTATTCTGTGTAGATGTGGGAGCAGTAACCTTGTTACATTCAGACAGACTGAACTTCAGGAGCGTAGAGCAAGACACAAAATCACAAAATAATCTGAATCCCTGAAATTTAAATAGACATTTTGAAATGGCTGATTTGGGGGAGAGCGGGAGGGGGGGTGGCGTTCAGCGGGAGGCCCAAAAATTGGTTTCGTGCCAGTGTGAAATTACAGTGGATCTTCCAATGCCGCCTGCAATGGCAGGTTGGGAATCCCATTGGAGGCCGGCTAATGGGGTGGAGATGAAGGCCCGAATAGAATCTTTCCCACACACCCACTTCTCCGCGCCATCAGATGAGAGTTTTTCACACTCCTGGCCTACTAAACCCCACATTAGTGGAGGGAGCTATGGTAGAAATGGCCGTCCGCTTCCGTAAAGCACCCGAATCACAGCCCAACACCATTCCTGCCCCTGAAAAGATTAGAAATCCCCCGTTCCTAGGTAGGATTTCCAATTTCCAGGCTCATCCACTATTTCCGCCTTGATGGATAGACTCTCTGGAACTCTAGGCCTGGGTGTTCTTTCCCATACCTTTGACTTATCAAGGCAATTACATGGCTATGGAAGGGGAGTAATGGAGGGGTGGTGGGTTGGGATTGGGATTGTCATGTCACAATTCTCAAGGCATGATGCCTGTACGGCAGGTTTGATGGGCGAGCTGCTCTTTTGCTGCCCACCATTTTTGTGTTTTCTGGATATTTTTTGTCACATTGACACTAACATCATACTCTTCAAACAGCAATTGATCACAACTAAAGGGGTAAGAACAGCAAACGGTGGATATCAATGAAAACTACCGAACAAAGCTAGAAATCAGAAATGGGCAATCATCAGTAGCTACCAATAAGAAAAGGTGCGAATCAATCACATTGCTCAAAAAATGTTTTGACAGACTTTACAGCCATCTTTGGATAGCTTTGAGAAGGGGAATTTATTACTGGAAAGAAAGTTTGTGAATAATAAAAGCAGATGAAATTGCAACATTTCTAGTATGAATCCTGCACACTTTTGATGTGACACCATATTGTAGTAGCAAAGGAGGCCAGTTATTTGCTGGTTTAATTATAAATTGTTTTGATGTGAAGCCAGAAATTCACCAACATTTATAATTGCCTTGTGATATTATCAGCAGCAACAATCGCTTGGATTTGCCAATTTCTAACAATTCCCCATGGGAGGTGCCAGTGTGGCAGCCTTCAGGGGACAGATCAGCAATTGAAACTTGCAACTGTGTTCCAGACACATGGGAGAACAAGTAACTTTCTATTATGTTCTCAAATTGCAAAGAGAAAAGGTAAGGAGATGCCACGCACTTGAATTTCTTCCAAAACACGGTGCAGGGTTTATTGGGGAGATGTTGCTCATACAAAATCTAAGATGCAGGCTTAAAGCCCGCACAAACACTCTGATGACATCACTGCAGATCACATGACATTCCACCAGCAGTGAGGTGTTACTTAAATACGTTACACCCCTCCCCCTTACTTTAGTACAAACAACAACTTTTCCTAACGTATAATCAAACAATTAAATAATTAAATAATTAAATAATACATTATTTTACACCATTATCTTTTTTTACATAATGCAATTTAATAAGACAGTCTCTCAGGTGGCTGTCTATTTCTTTTGAGTTGTACTCGCTGTTCTAGAAGATGGCTATCCAAAACCTTTCAAGTGTCTTCTTTATCTTTGTGGGTAATATCCCTGTGAACTTACTTTAGTGTCCGTCTCCATTGGTGTTGAAGATTCTTCAGAAAGAGAATCTAAATTTGTCTGCATTTGGTCCCTGTTCAGAAGTATCACTGCTTAGATTTTCTGATGGAAATACTTCCTGGGAAGTTTCAGTGATTTCACTTCATGAAGCTAGTAGTTGATCAGTATGAGGCTGCCAAACTCTCTCATCATTCGCCTGTACAGTGTATGATATTGGACCTGTTTTTGTAAAGATAACTGTAGGTACCCATTTCTCATTTGTAGTGTAACTTCTTCCTGGCACTCACTGCTGGTGAACTGTATGTGGTTGCATGTGCGATGATTCGGTATAACATCAAGAAGTTATTTATTCGCTTTGACAATAGAGAACCTAGTGGTGTGGTGTAACAATAGCAATCTCTCCCTCAAAGTCAACAAAACTAAGGAGCTGGTCTTGACTTCAGGAAGCAAAGTATCGTACACACCCCTGTCAGCATCAATGGTGCTGAGGTGGAGCTGGTTGACAGCCTCAGATTTCTAGGTGTACACATCACCAACAATCTGTCCTGGTCCACGTCAACAACAACAAAGAAAACACAACAGTGCCTATACTTCCTCAGGAAACTAAGGACATTTGGCAGGTCCATAAGGACTCTTACCAATTTTTACAGATGCACCATTGAAAGCACCCTATATGGCTGCATCACAGCCTGGTATGGCAACTGCTTGGCCCAAGACTGTAAGAAACTACAGAGAGCCATGAACACAGCCCAGTCGATCACACAAAAACATCCATTGACTCAGTCTACCCCTCTCGCTGCCTTGAGAACTAAAGCCCACCCAAACACTCTGCTGACGTCACTACAGATCATGTGAAGTTCCACCAGCAGGGATGTGTTGCTTAAATACATAACACTTTCAAAGATAGTGCAAAGTACAAACTGTAAATGGATGCTAATGTTCGGGACTAGCATAAAACTCAACTAAATAAACTACAATTCATAAAATATATATATTTTGATGTGGTCCATGTTATTTGAGCTAAAGTTCATCATTGTTAATAGCTTTCAATCATTAAAGAAGGATATTTTAATATTAGTATCCATTTGTAATAAAAAGAAGTGAGTGTTTTCAGTTTCAACATCTTTTTAGTTTGGTCTTCTTAGGGTTCTTTTTACCGTGACTAATTTTGTTTGATTTGTAAACACTGATGTCCTCGCAACATAAGCGACTTGGAAAGATTACGAAGTCTCAAATTAACAATCAATTAAGATGGAAAGAACCTGGTTTAATAGTAAAATGCCCTACCAGGTTGACACCTGTATGTGTCACAAAGCCTTGGTGTCGCACCGTCTCTTCTGCCGCTAATCAATTCAACTGCTTGATTTCACAGTTGCAGATTTCAGCTCATCACGTATACATTCCTATCAACTCAACTTTGACCTTCCACACAATGTTCCCACTGCTGGGATCTATTCTCGGAATGTTGGTCATCTGCGTTTCTAACTGATCGGCAGTAGATTTTAGATGTGTTCCACTTTTGCTTTACTGCCTCCATTACTTGTGACAATAAGCGATTATTATATATTATTAGGATAAACATCTGAGTCGTTGATGATTTTACGTCAGCTCCCACTTTTTCTGGAGACCTCACAACCGGTCATCCTGCAAAAAAAATGTTTTTGTACAAGTAAAAGGCAAACCCTGGTTCCTTGTGATCCATACTCTTTCAGAACAAGTTATGTTTCACAATGATTGCTTTTGACGTGAATTCCCATTTGTATAACTTGCAAAGTGTAGAACAGCAAATTCCCAGCCATAAGGATCAAAGACAATGGTAAATGTGGAATCTTGAAAACAAGGAGAAGTGTTCTTAGAGGAAGTGATTGTGAGAGAAAGATACCTTTACCTTCTGAAGAGTGTCTAATATTTTACTGACAGTTGGCATTGCTCATGTGTGTCGAGAGTGTGGCTCCAGATCCGTCCTTTTTGAACTTCTGGAGTCTGGTTGGTCCCTGTTATGCATGTGAGGATTAATACTATGTGCTGAGCAAGGAGCAATTAGAAATCTCAGCAGCAATTCATTCATCAGTCAGAAAACATTTTGTTTGGGTGATATTGGCCTGACGCTCATGGACAAACGTAAAACTCTTCTTTCGAGAGAGGAACTTCCTCTCTAAATGGGGGTGATTTGGGGCCGCCTTAGCCGTCCGTGGGATCGCCGACATGGGTAAAAAATCCAGAGAGAATCATGTTTTCCGATTTTCCATGTCCCTTGCTGGTGATGTCATGAGGTTCACACCCACAAAAGGCGACAACGTAATTTTAATGTTTATGAATGCATTCGATTGTAAGTACCCAACCCCCCCCGCCCGGGCCACATGAGGCACGGTGGCACCCGGGTTCGATTCCGATCTTGGGCGACTGTCTGTGTGGAGATTGCACGTGCTCCCCATATCTGCGTGGGTTTCCTCCGGGTGCTCCAGTTTCCTCCCACAGTCCAAAGATGTGCAAATAAGGTGGGTTGGATATGCTAAATTATCACTAGGTGCGGTTTCAAGGAGAGTGTGGGGCTTTGTTGGGGTGCTCTGTCAGAGGGTCGGTGCAGACTCAATGGGCCGAATGGCTTCCTTTTGCACTGTAGGGATTCTAATTCTCAAAAATGACCCCCCGTCATGAACATTCCAAACTCGCTGATGTGACGTCGCATCGGTGAGGCATACAACAGCTGTTTGAAGATGTGAATCAATCGAGTGGATTCCCCTGGGGGCTCAAAGGTAAGTATAGCCCCCGGGAGGAGAAGTACATGCCTGGACAATTATATTTTGCAACAATTGCTTTGGGCATGATTTCCCATTTGTATAACTTGCATTGTTTCAAAGTGTAGAACGGTAAATTCCTAGCCATGAGGATCAAAGAAAATGGTAAATGTGGAGTGTTGGTGACAAGGAGACGTATTAGAGAAACTGTCCCCTGGCACTGCCCTATGGCGCAGTTTGGCACTGTCAGGCTGGCAATGGCAATGCAAACTGGCAGTGTCAACCTGTGCCAAGGGGCAGTGCTGGGTAGGTGCCGGGGGTAGGCCCTCTGGGGAACCTCAAGTAGGGAAGGTTTCCCATTATGTGTGGTGGGGGGAGAACGCTGAGGCTGTTGATGGCATGAGGGGAGGGAGCGAGCAGTGAGGGGAAGGAATGCTGGTGATACTTCCACAGTGGGGGGTGGGAGAGCCTCCGATGATTGCGCGGGGATGGGGAAAGCCAGTGATACTTCTGCATGCGGTAGGTTGGTGGGGGTTGGGGGGAAAGCCCCCGATGATTGTTCAAGGGGTAGAGCAGAGAACACCATCGATATCTCCATGGTGGTTGGTGGGATGGTTGATCTTCAGTTCTGATTGCAGTGCCCTTTAAAGATGGTGCCCGATCTGTGTTGAGCCAGGCATTTTTGTGTCTGTTTTTAAATTTTTACGATCGTCTCTTACCTCTCTGCACTTTACATTCTGAGGTCCCTGTGGTGTTGGGTGTTCTGAGGTACAGATGAGCCAACACGGTTGTATTTGGTACAACGCTGTTTTATTCTAACATGCTATTTACAGTCCTGTCTTGATACTCTGCACGTGGTGATTCCCTGAGTGTGTTGTTAATCAGGTCCTGTCCTTGTCCTGGTCTCTGGATGGACTGGCCACCAGGTGTCGTGTTTCTTCTCTTATACTGTCTCTGTCCTTGTCTGTGATTGGCTGTCATGTTGTGTGTGCTGATTTGTCTGTTGGTCTGTCTATCATGATGTGTGTGTTTGAATATCATGACATCCCCCCTTTTTTACAAGATTATGTGCCTACGTGGTTATAAATATGAATGTGTCCTGAGTGCAGCTAAAAGTGTGCGTGCGTGATATTTACAGCATGTACATGTGGCGTAACTATATACATGGGGCGATGTCGGGTGTGTCATGCTAACGAGGTTGTACCATAACAAAACAAGAAGAAAAAACTTTGAAGTGTGGTGCGGTCAAACGAGATCTGGAATGCTAAAACAGTAACATGTTACAATACAATAGTTTCTAAACTTTAACGTGTGAACAGTCTCATAGGTCCAATCTAGTAGGTGTGCGACGAATTCGGGTTGACCGCCTCAAGGGTGGGTCGAGAACCACCGGCTGAGGTGCGAGCCTGGCCACGGGTGACGATGGAAGGGGCATGGTCTGTGGCAGCTCCACGAAGTCACTCTCAGGAACCAGTGGAGGACCCAGCGTGTGTGTACGGTTCCGTTGCGAGCGTGGAAGGCGGCGAAGGGCTCACTGATTGCGCCTACGCACGGATCCATCCGGCATGCGTACTAGGAACGAGCGGGGAGCTACGCGTCGGAGAACTTCGGCAGGTGCTGACCAGCCACCATTTGGTAGATGAATGCGGGCTTTATCCCCAGAGGCCAGGGGGGGAAGATCAGTTGCCCTGTATCGTACGAGCTCTTCTGGCGATCACGCTGCAGTTGCATCTTGTGCAGTACCGTAGCATGGTCCGTTGTTGGTGCCAGGATGGAAGGCACAGTTGTTCTGAGGGTGCAACCCATCAGCAGCTGTCCTGGCGAGAGACCCGTGGCTAGCGGGGCCGATCGATAGGCCAGCAGGGCGAGGTGAAAGTCCGATCCGGCAGCAGCAGCCTTGCAGAGGAGCCGCTTGGCAATGTGAACGCCCTTCTCCGCCTTTCCATTTGACTGGGGATGCAGAGGGCTGGACGTTACGTGTGTGAAGCCATATGAGGTGGCAAAGGACGACCATTCATGGCTGGCAAAACAGGGCCCATTGTCCGACATGACAGTCATCGGAATGCTGTGGCGAGCAAAGGTGTCCTTGCAGACCCTGATGACTGCAGACGACGTCAGATCGTGTAGGCATATGACTTCTGGGTAATTGGAGAAGTAGTCTATGATGATGACATAGTCCATGCCAAGCGGGTGAAATAGGTCGACACCCACCTTCGCCCAGGGGGACGTCACCAGCTCATGGGGCAGAAGCGTCTCAGGAGGTTGCGCCGGCTGAAACCTCTGGCAGGTTGTGCAGTTGAGCACCATGTTGGCAATATCGTCACTGATGCCCGGCCAATATACCGCCTCTCGGGCTGTCCGCCTGCACTTCTCGACCCCCAAGTGGCCTTCGTGTATTTGATTGAGAACCATCTGGCGCATACTGTGCAGAATGACGATCCTGTCTAGCTTCAGAAGGATCCCATCAATGGTGGTTAGGTCGTCCCATACATTATAGAACTGCGGGCACTGACCTTTGAGCCAACCTTCCGTCATGTGGCGCATCACTCGCTGTAAAAGGGGGTCGGCCGCTGTCTCTGTGCGTATGCGGGCCAGACTGGAGTCGTTAGCCGGCAGATTTGCCGCTGTCAAGGCCACTTGTGCCTCAGCTTGACATACGAACCCCTCCGCATCTGGTGGTGTACTCACTGCTCGGGATAGGGTATCCGCCACGATGAGGTCCTTCCCTGGAGTGTAGATCAGTTGGAAATCATACCTCCTGAGTTTAAGTAGGCTGCGCTGGAGGCGAGGGGTCATGTCGTTCAGGTCCTTGTTTATTATGTTGACCAGGGGGCGGTGGTCAGTTTCGACCGTGAATCGTGGAAGACCATATACATAATTGTGGAACTTGTCTAAACCAGTTAGCAAGCCCAGGCATTCTTTTTCAATTTGCGCGTAGCGCTGTTCTGTGGGGGTCATGGCCCGTGATGCATAGGCAACCGGGGCCCATGACGACGTGTCATCTCTCTGCAGGAGCACTGCTCCAATGCCGGATTGGCTGGCATCAGTTGAGATTTTGGTGGGACAAGACGTGTCGAAGAACGCCAACACTGGTGCCGTGGCAAGTTTGTGTTTGAGCTTCTCCCATTCCAGCTGGTGTGTATGTTGCCACTGGAACTCTGTAGATTTTTTTACGAGATGGCGCAGAGCCGTTGTGTGGGAAGCAAGGTTGGGAATGAATTTCCCGAGGAAGTTGACCATGCCCAGGAATCGAAGTACAGCTTTCTTGTCGGCCGACCGCGGCATGGCTGTGATGGCGCTTACCTTGTCTGCATTGGGACGGACCCCTGATCGGGAGATGTGGTCCCCCAGGAACTTCAATTCGGTCTGGCCAAAGGCACACTTGGCTCGGTTGAGGCGCAGGCCATTTTCCCGTATGCGGGCAAAAACGCGTTGGAGACGATGTATGTGCTCCTGCGGTGTGGTGGACCAGATGATGACATCGTCCACATATACGCGCACCCCTTCGATGCCTTCCATCATCTGCTCCATGATTCTGTGGAAGACCTCGGATGCCGAGATGATGCCAAATGGCATCCGGTTGCAGCAGAATCTGCCGAAAGGGGTGTTAAAGGTGCATAGCTTTCGGCTGGATGGGTCCAGTTGGATCTGCCAAAATCCTTTGGAAGCATCCAGTTTGGTGAATATTTTGGCTTGGGCCATTTCACTGGTGATTTCCTCCCGTTTAGGTATGGGATAATGTTCCCGCATAATGTTATTATTTAGGTCTTTAGGGTCTATACAGATGCGGCGCTCTCCAGAGGGCTTCTTGACACACACCATGGAGCTGACCCATGGCGTGGGCTCCGTGACCCTGGATAGGACCCCTTGGTCCTGGAGATCCTGCAGCTGCAACTTGAGGTGGTCTTTAAGTGGCGCAGGAACCCTGCGAGGTGCGTGACCGACCGGGATGGTGTCCGGTTTGAGGCGAATTTTGTATGTGTATGGCAGTGTTCCCATGCCTTCAAATGCCTCCTGGTTGTGAGCAAGGAGCGATTGGAGATTTGCGTTGAACTCAGCATCCGGGAAGTCAGATGTGTCGTCTAGAGAGAGAGACAGAATTCGCTGTACAAGGTGGAGAGCCTTACATGTCTGTGTGCCCAGCAAGGAATCCTTCGATGAGCCAACAATTTCAAACGAGAGTGTGGCCGTGTGCGTTTTGTGTGTCACCTGGAGCTGGCAAGATCCCATGGCCGGGATAACGTTCCCTTTGTAGTCGACCATCTTGCACCGGGATGGCTGGATAGGTGGTTTGACCTTCATGGCATGGAATGCTGAATATGCTATGGGGTTGGCGGATGCGCCAGTGTCCAGGCGGAAAGTGATCTGCGATCGGTTGACCATCAGGGTGGCACTCCATTCATCGGCCGGATTGATGGTGTTGACCCTGTTCACATCAATGACCGCAACCCGGAAGGCATCTTGGTCATCTGTGTCATTGGGCTGGATGTCCTGATGTGCGGGCTGGACGGTCCTTATGTGTCTGCGAGGTTGTCGGAGATGTGGTGTAGGATCCATCGGTTGAACCGCTCGACAGTAGGCAGCGTAGTGGCCCATCTTGCTACAGTGTAGGCATTGCCGTTTTTTTGCAGGACATTGCCCTTTTAAATTTGCAGCTCCACAGTTGCCGCACATCATGACGTCACGGCGTTCGTTACGCCGCTGCGCATGCGCAGTTCGGTCTTGCATCGGGCGCGCCTGCGCAGTGCGTCCCTCGATGTTGCCGTTGGTTTTGGCGCACACAAGTGCGGGAGACCTCGAAAAGTGCGCGAAACGGCCGCCCTCGTCCGGGCCGCGGGCCGGGAGATACTCGATTACCTGGATGCGTTCGGCCTCGTGGGCGGCCTGGCTTGCCGATTCGATCGCTAGGGAGCCCCTCCGTGCCGATTCGGTCGCCTGAAATTGGGCAAAGCGGCTGGTCACATTTTCATGGAGGACACAGGCTTCCACCGCAGATGCTAAGGTCAGGCCTTTAATTTTAAGAAGCTGCTGGCGTAGGCCACTGGAGGCAACGCCAAAAACGATCTGGTCCCGGATCATGGACTCTGAGGTGTTGCCGTAACCGCAAGACTGCGCGAGTATGCGGAGGTGCGTCAGAAAGGGTTGAAAGAGCTCATCCTTATCTTGCAGGCGTTGCTGAAAGATATACCTTTCAAAGCTTTCATTTACCTCAACGTTGAAGTGCTGGTCGAGCTTGAGGAGGACCGTGTCATACTTGGATTGGTTCTCGCCTTCCGCGAACACCAATGAGTTGTGTACATCGATGGCGTGCTGACCTGCGGTAGTGAGGAGCATCGCAATCTTTGTCTCGTCCGAGGCACTCTGTTTTTCGTTGGCTCGCATGTACAGTTCAAATCGCTGCTTGAAGAGCTTCCAATTGGTGCCCAGGTTCCCAGCGACTTGCAACGGCTGCGGTTTGCTGGTGATGTCCATGGCTCAGGATGGCAGCTTTGCCGGCAGGTATCGATCCACTCACTAGGTACCATGTGGTGTTGGGTGCTCTGATGTACAGATGAGCCAACACGGTTGTATTTGGTACAACGCTGTTTTATTCTAACTTGCTATTTACAGTTCTGGCTTGATACTCTGCACGTGGTGACTCCCTGAGTGTGTTGTTAATCAGGTCCTGTCCTTGTCCTGGTCTCCAGATGGACTGGCCACCAGGTGTCGTGTTTCTTCTCTTATACTGTCTCTGTCCTTGTCTGTGATTGGCTGTTGTGTTGTGTGTGCTGATTTGTCTGTTGGTCTGTCTATCATGATGTGTGTGTTTGAATATCATGACAGTCCCCAAATTGCTTGCAGGAACTGCCTCCAGCATTGTGATTGGTATGTCTTACTTTCAGTTTCTCTTTCTCTGTAAGCACAGCCTCAGGCTTGACTAACAGCAGATGGCAGAGAGATCAGTCAACAAACACACGTAAGTAAACACTGAACAATTGAACACAACGTCCAGAATTGGAAAATCAGGCCTCCGAATCCTGAGGCGATCTAAAATGGGGATGCATTCTCCGTTTCTGCGGTTAAGTGCCGAATCGAATGGAGAGTCCATGGGAGGTTTACGTGAAACAAATCGGCGTGAACCCTTCGCCAATTCCGGTACCGGTGATGGGGCTAGCACAGGCGCAGGCCGAAAACGCCCACCTCCCGCGCCGAATGCGGCCGGAGAATGGCTGGGTCCCGGGCCGTGCATGGCTGATGACCTGCAGCAGTCACGCCGCACAACATGGCGCCGACCGTGCGCGGACCCAACCAGCCATCCGGGACCCCACCCCCTGGCTACCCTCACCAGCCCCCCAGTCCTCACAGAAGCCACCCCCCCCCCCATCCCCCCCAGCCAGCGGCATGGATCCTAGTCGCATGTGGCGGTGCTGGGCACAGTCCGCAGCCGCCAGGCCAGGTTTACAATTTGTGCGAACACACTTGTCCCGCACAGTCGGGAACTCGGCCCATTGGGGGGCGGAGCATTGCGAGTGGGCCGGCCAATGAGGTGCCAACAGCACTGCAGCTGCGCGCGTCACAATGATGCCATTTTGGAGGGGGCGGAGCATGCCTGACTACATCAAACCGGCACCGCCCCCCATTTTGGCGTGGGAGCCCATTCTCCGCCTGATGGCTGAACACAGTTTCGGGTAACGGTGAATCCCATTCAAGTTTTCCTGAGTGACCTTTAAGACCCGATTTTATTTGAATTAGATTATTATACTCACAGGAGGAGGAATTTACAATGGTGACTAAAGGGATCTAAACACAGAGTGTTCCATGCCCCAAAAAGTGGACCTCGCATAGATGATTAAGCCACAATTTAATTTGAAAAAAATCAAAGTCTGTTCTGGGTGGGATTCATGGGGTTGTTCCCGGCGCTTGTAGATGTAACCAGATGTCGTGAGGCGTAATGACCGTCGGGAATTCTGGAAGAGGCCTCTCTGGGGATGTACTGACCCAATTCTGACGGGAAGTGGCCGGTAAATCGCTCCCGAAGTATCCTTTCAAATTTTTGCTTTTTTTTACATTTTAATGTTCCTTCATCCAGGGTTTATTTTGTGCCTTTAGGATTTTGATTTTCTTCCCCTTCGAATACCTTATATTTTTGAATTCTATCTGCATTGATGTAGTGTGGTGTATGTCGTGTTATGTACTCTGGGATAACACAGGCTGCAACTGGATGCAGCTTTAACCAAAAGATACTCCAGACCTTGAAGTTAGTTCAATCTGATTTATTGAACCAGTAGCACAGTGAGCACAGTTCTCTATGAGTTCGACTCTCTGCTAACCTAAGTGTGGTTACTCTGTCTGACTGAACCAGACTAGCTCTTAGCCACGTGCTGGAGGTGTGATACTGTACATACACCCTGACTCACTCTGTAGATATTCATCAGTGGAAAGAGGCGGAGTGTGAGTGCCTCGTGCCTTTTATAGTGAGATACCACCCCTGAGTGTCCTGCCTGCTCATTGGTCATGTCCTGTTCTCTGTGTTCATTAGCTGCCTGTCTGTACATCATTATCTACATGTCTGCATATCATGACAGTGTAAAGAAAGAGGATGGGCATAGCTTGGGAGGGGGGGGTTCTGGAATGTGCTATACAATCGTAAGAGGAGTTACTGAGGGCAAACAATTCCAGGATAATGATCCCTAAGGAATTCCAAGAATACTCGTCGTTATTCTCGGACCTGCTCTTGGGAATGTCAGTGTAGTTCTGTTTGTCTTCTCCCCCTTCCACTTCGTAATACCGGATACCACAGGATGCCACATGCTGCCCACATAATCGGCATAAAGCATTTGGATTCATTCTGTGAAAGTCACTGCAGGGCAATCCAGGATTCAGATAGTGTGCTGCGCACGCGTGTCAAGAAAACATACCAAGTCGGCATGTTTTACACTTTTTTTTCACGGGATCAGGGGTTCGCAAACTGGGCCAGCACTATTTGTCCATGAATCTGCTGGGCCATTACTGGCCTTTTCTTTTTAAGAGAACATTTCTTTTTAAAGAGTCAACCACATTGCTGTGGGTCTGGGGTCACATGTAGGCCAGACAGGGTAAGGACAGCAAGTGTCCTTCCCTAAAGGACATTCGTTTTTCTGACAATCGACAGTGGTTCCATGCTCACCATTGGACTTTTAATTCCAGATTTTTATTTAATTCAAATTTCACCAGCTACCATGGTGAGATTTGAACTCGGGTCTGCAGAGACCCTGGATCTCTGGATTATTGGTCCAGTGACAATACCACTCTGCCACTGCCTCCTCCGTCATCAGTTGTCCAGACGTAGGAAGCATCAGTCAGACTAGGTATTCAACTTTCACTAGATGGCAGGGTCTATGTAAAAGAAATCTCACACAGAACCCATGCAGAACTCTTCATGAGAGAATATCTTCCCGCTCCGATAACGTTCAGCTGGCATCAGACCGTAGAACATCATTGTGTGCCAGTGGCCATTCATCAGGAAATGGCACCCGAGAGACCCAACAGTATAAAATGTCGGGAAACTAGTCTCTGCATCCTTGGCTGCTAACTCCACTGGGACTGAAGCTGCACGTATGGATTGGGTGGGATAGGATTAGCTGGAAAGCAGGCTGCTGCTTTCAGTGTTAAATGGACAAAAAGTGGTCTTTTTCATACAAGGCTGAGCCCTACAGGGAATTGCCTGCATTTAACGTCAATCCAGACAGTGATATAAACCGATTGAGCTTGAAGCTGGCTGCAGCTGTCAGCTAGCATCACAGTGTCAGCAGGTTGCTGTACTCCGAACTGGGTTAGGGAGCAAGCTGACTGCTGCATTCAGGTCAGATAAGGCAGGAAGTTGGTTGACTGCTGGGCTGGATGCCGAATTCAGGGTGCTGGTCTTGTGTGTGGAGGGACTCTGACAGCAGAGCGTGGGATAAGGCTGGAGGGGGGGGGGGGGAGTGAGTGGGGGAGGGCAGGGTGGGGGGGGGCGGTGGAGTAAGCTAAGTGGGAGGGAGGGTGTGCAAACTTGAAGTATTCGGTTAGAATTGTTTTTCCAATGATCTAAGCCATCTATGGTGTCATGTGAGAGTACCTTTAAGAAATGGGTGTTTATAAATGGGTGTGTATATAAATATCTGTAGTGAGAGTACCTTTAAGAAATGGGTGTTTATTACTGCAGTGATGTCAGAGAGTGGGTGGAGCTGGGCTGTCTGGCAGCTTTTTTACTTTTGTTTTAGGCTGTTTGCTGCAGGGTGTGTTTTAGTTTCGTTTTCAGAGCTGGATAGCTGCAGTCACAGCCAGAAGGTGTATGAATCTCTCTCTGTAATCTAAAGACTGTAAATGGATCCTGGTGATTTAAAACTAATAACAGTAGTGACTTAAACCTGATGTGCTTCTGGTAAAAGCTGTTTTAAGTCGTATGGATGTTAAAAGGAAAGCTTAAAGGATTACTTAGTGTTGTATTCTTTGGGGGTTGCCTTTAAATTGATGGTTGCTAAGATGTTCACTGTAGGTTTTAAAAAGGTTAACTTGAGTTCATAGAATAAACATTGTTTTGCTTTAAAAAATACTTTTCGATTTCTGCTGTACCACACCTGTAGAGATTTGGTACATTAACGCAGCTTCCATTTCGATACAGGCCCAGATTTTGTGGTATGAAAAACAGTGAGGCGATCAGTGCTCAGTATTATTAAAGAGTAAATTGGACACCAATCTCTGGTGTCCACACATACATAGTGAAATACAGAAATCAGGAATTTTCTGTCCTCGTTCTCTGCTATTCCACGTGCTTTGCTATACAGGTTGAGTATCCTTTATCCAAATTCCTGGGACCAATTGCTTTTCAGTATTCACATGTTTTTGGTCTTCGGATGTGGTACAGCTATCTTATATATAGTAGGCCTAGGCCCATTTATGTTACAATACCCCCAGCCTAGGTCAGCTGCAGTCTACAAATACTAGTTTGTTTCTCCATTTGCTGACTCTCACGCAGTCTACTTCTTACCTGTTAACACTTATAATATTGCATTGCTGCATTAACATGCAAGTAATGCTTGGGACGGGATTCTCCCGCTGTTCGTTGGTGGCAGGATTCGCCGGCAGCGCCACCCCCGCCCACGGGTTTCCCAGCGCGTGGGGTGTCTTTAATGGGAAATCCCATTGACAAACAATGGGAGTAGAGAATCCCGCCGCCAGAGAATGGCGCATCAAAATTCTCCATCCTCGCTCGCAGCAAAAGCCGGAGGACTCTCAATGGAGAATCTCGGCCCTGGTTTTTGGATATGTTCGGTTTTCAGATGTATGGATAAAGGATATTAAATTGTACCATCATCGTTCTGTTCAAACCCATTCACCATTCAAACACATGAGAAAAATTTCAGGCTTGCCCATTTAAGTCCAAACGTTCCTATATTCGTAGGTGAAGTTATAATTTCATGGTAAGTTTTAATTACTTTTCATTTTAATTGAACCACCACTTTGGCACTGCAAATGTATTTTTTGAACTGCAAAGTCTCATTCTGTACCGTTTTATTATGAATCACATGGGTCCCAAGTGCCCTGTAGAGAGCAACCCTCTGATTCTGACAAATTGCAGTCCAAAAACCCATAAAGAACCTTTGGGCAAGTGTATTTTAATGAGTGACACTGAGCCAAGGAAAGAAACATTACAATAGTGTGAGTGTCTGTGGGGAGTTTGCACTTTCTCCCCATGTCTGCGTAGGTTTCTTCCAGGTGCTCCGGTTTCCTCCCGCAGTTCAAAGATGTGCAGGTTAGGTGGATTGGCCATGCTAAAATTTCCCCTTAGTTTCGCTCATCTTAGGGCTCTAAAGGCGGACGTGATCATGTTGCAGGAGACGCACCTGAAGGTAGCGGACCAGACTAGGTTGAGGAAGAGTTGGGTTAGTAAGGTATTCCTCACAGGGCTTGATACTAGACCAGGGGGGTTGCGATTCTGGTGAACAAGCGGGTGCAGTTTGAGGTGGGGAGTACTGTTTCGGATGGGGGAGGTTGCTACGTTATGGTTAGTGGTAAGCTGGAAGGGCGGAAGGTGGTCCTGGTCAACATCTATGCGCCAAACTGGGATGATGCGGATTTCATAAAGTGGGTGCTGGGGAAGATACCCGACCTGGATTCCCACAAGCTGGTTCTGGGAGGGGACTTCAATACAGTTATTGATCCAGGCCTGGACCGGTCGTGCTCAAAAAGGGGAAGAGTGTCAGCAATGGGAAAAGAGCTGAGGGAGTTCATGGACCCATGGAGGTTTGGCAGGCCGACAGGGAAGGAGTTCTCCTTTTTCTCGCCTGTCCATAGGGTCTACTCCCGGATCAATTTTTTAATACTGAGTAGGGATCTACTGACAGGGGTGGTGGATGCGCAGTATTCGGCAACCACCATTTCCGACCATGCCCCGCATTGGGTCGAGCTACAGGTGAGTGAAGAGAGCTTCCAGCGCCCGCAGTGGAGGCTGGATGTGGGACTGCTGGTGGACGAAGGGGCGGACGAGAGGGTGAGGAAGTGTATACAAAACTACCTGCAGGTCAACGATACGGGGGAAGTCCCAGCAGCGGTGGTGTGGGAGGCGCTCAAGGCAGTGGTGAGAGGGGAGCTGATTTCAATCCGGGTTCACAGAGACAAGACGGACAGGGCATAAACGGACCGACTGTCAGCGGCGATCCTGCAGATTGACAGGAGGTATGCGGGGACCCCGAGTGCGGAGCTCTTGAGGGAACAGAGGAGGCTGCAGGCGGAGTTTGGAGTGGTGTCCACGGGTAAGGCAGTGGAGCAGCTCAGAAAGGCGAGGGGTGCGGTATATGAACATGGGGAGAAAGCCAGCAGGATGCTGGCTCAGCAGCTCAGAAAGAGGCAGGCGGCTAGGGCAATAGGTAAAGTGGTGGATGGAGGCGGTAACTTGGTAAGGAATGCGGCGGGTGTGTTCAGGGCTTTCAAGGACTTTTATAGCAGACTCTATAGCTCGGAGTCCCCCGCGGGGCCGGAGGGGCTGAGACGCTTCTTAGACGGCCTGATATTCCCAAAAGTAGGTAGGGAGCTAGTAGAGGGGCTGGGCGCCCCGATCAGAGCTGAGGAGATATTTGAGGGCTTAAAGGCCATGCAGCCAGGTAAAGCCCCGGGGCCGGATGGGTACCCGGTAGAATTTTGTAAAATGTTCTCTGGGGTATTGGGGCCGCTGCTGGTCAAGGTTTTTAATGAGGCAAGGGCCAGAGGGGTGCTGCCCCAGACGATGTCGCAGGCTACCATCTCCTTGATTCTAAAACAGGACAAGAACCCGGAGTCGTGTGGATCTAATAGGCCGATCTCCCTTCTTAACATGGATGCTAAACTGCTGGCAAAGCTTTTGGCCACTAGGATTGAGGATTGTGTGCCGAGTGTTATTAGGGAGGATCAAACAGGGTTTGTTAAAGGTAGGCAACTGGTGGCGAATATAAGACGATTGCTCAATGTGATCATAATGCCCCCAGAGGGAAAGGAGGTGGAGGTAGTGGTGGCAATGGATGCGGAGAAGGCGTTTGACCGGGTAGAGTGGGAGTACTTATGGGAGGTGCTGGGACGGTTTGGATTTGGGGTGGGTTTCATCGACTGGGTCAGGCTGCTATATCAGGCCCCGGAGGCGAGTGTGAGAACAAACAGGACGACTTCCGACTATTTTAGACTGCACCGCGGGATGAGACACCCCTCTCCCCACTGCTGTTTGCGCTAGCTACAGAGCCGCTGGCAATTGCTCTGAGGGCTTCAGAGGGTTGGAAGGGGCTGGTTCGGGGCGGGGTGTGGGGGGGGGGGTGGCGGGGGTGGAGCATAGAGTTTCATTGTATGCAGATGACCTGCTCTTGTATGTTTCGGACCCGATGGCGGGGATGGACGGAATCATGGCGACCCTGGGGGAATTCGGCCGGTTTTCGGTGTACAAATTGAATATGACAAAAAGTGAAATGTTTGTGGTTCAGGAGAGGGGCCAAGGGGACCGGCTGAGGGAGTTGCCGTTCCGGTTAGTTGGGGACAGTTTCAGGTACCTGGGAATACAAGTGGCGCGGGATTGGGGTCGACTGCACAAGCTGAACCTGTCCCGGCTGGTAGATCAAATGCGAGGGGAGTTCCGGAGGTGGGATGTGTTAGCTGGGAGAATACAGACAGTTAAAATGACGGTCCTCCCGAGGGGCGAAACTCTCCGGAAACAGCGCGATGTCCGCCGACTGGCGCCCAAAACGGGGCAAATCAGATGGGCATCGCGCCGCCCCAAAGGTGCGGAATGCTCCGCATCTTTGGGGGCCGAGCCCCAACCTTGAGGGGCTAGGCCGGCGCCGGACGAATTTCCGCCCCGCCAGCTGGCGGAAAAGGCCTATGGTGCCCCGCCAGCTGGCGCGGAAATGACATCTCCGGGCGGCGCATACGCGGGAGCGTCAGCGGCCGCTGACAGCTTCCCACGCATGCGCAGTGGAGGGAGTCTCTTCTGCCTCCGCCATGGTGGAGACCGTGGCGGAGGCGGAAGGGAAAGAGTGCCCCCACGGCACAGGCCCGCCCGCGGATCGGTGGGCCCCGATCGCGGGCCAGGCCACCGTGGGGGCATCCCCCAGGGCCAGATCGCCCCGCGCCCCCCCCAGGACCCCGGAGCCCGCCTGCGCCGCCTTGTCCCGCCGGAAAGGTAGGTGGTTTAATTTACGCTGGCGGGACAGGCATTTTAGCGGCGGGACTTCGGCCCACCCGGGCCGGAGAATCGCGCGGGAGGGCCCGCCAACCGTCGCGGCGCGATTCCCGCCCCGCCGAATCTCCGGTGCCGGAGGCTTCGGCAACCGGCGGGGGCGGGATTCACGCCAGCCCCCGGCGATTCTCCGACCCGGCGGGGGGTCGGAGAATTTCCCCCGAGGTTCTTATTCGTGTTCCAGTGTCTCCCCATTTTCATTCCACGTTCATTTTTTAAGAGAGTAAGCAAGATCATTTTGGGCATTGTATGGGCGGGCAAGTCCCCGCGAGTCAAGAGTTGATGACGGCACCTCTGCCGTTCCCACCGGCACGCTTCTCCACCAGTCCTGTAGTGGTGGCGGCCCTACGGATCTGGGGACAGTGGAGGAGACACGCGGGAGCAATGGGAGCATCGGTCGGGTCCGAGATATGTGACAACCATCGGTTTGCCCCGGGGAGGTTGGACGGGGGGTTTCGGGTATGGCAGAGGGCGGGGATTGAGCGGATGGGAGATTTGTTTTTGGAAGGGAGCTTCCCTAGCTTGAGGGCGCTGGAGGCCAAGTTTGGGTTGTCGAGGGGGAATGAATTCCGGTATATTCAGGTGCGGGACTTTTTGCGTAGGCAGGTGCCATATTTTCCACTCTTGCCACTAAGGGGGATCCAAGATAGGGTAGTGTCTAGAGGATGGGCGGGGGAGGGAAGTGTCTCGGATATTTACAAGGAGCTCATGCAGGCGGAGGAGACGCAGACCGAGGAGCTGAGGCATAAATGGGAGGAGTTGGGAGGGGAGATTGAGGAAGGCCTGTAGGCGGACGCGCTGAGCAGGATCAATGAGACTGCAACATGTGCCAGGCTTGGCCTGATTCAATTTAAGGTCGTCCACTGGGCCCACATGACAGTGTCCCGGGTGAGCTGATTCTTCGGCGTAGAGGACAGGTGTGTAAAGTGTCAGAGAGGACCGGCAAACCATGTCCACATGTTTTGGGCTTGTCCTAAACTTAGGAGATACTGGCAGGGGTTTGAGGGCGTCATGTCTAGAGTATTGAACACGAGGGTGGCAATCAGTCCAGAGGTGGCGATTTTTTGGGGTTTCAGAGGCCCTGGAAGTCCAGGGGGAGAAAGAAGCTGACGTCTTGGCCTTTGCTTCCCTGGTAGCCCGTAGACGGATACTTCTAGCTTGGAGGGACTGAAAGCCCCCAAAGTCGGAAACCTGGCTGTCGGACATGGCGAGTTTCCTGGGCTTAGAGAAAATCAAGTTTGCCTTGAGAGGATCGTTGTTAGGGTTCGCCCGGAGGTGGAAACCATTCATTGACTTCTTTGTGCAGAATTAATCGTCAGCAGGGCAAGGGGGACGGGGGTGGGGGTGGGGGGGGGGGGTGGGGGGGGGGGGGGTGAAGGGAGGGTTAGGGGAATGTAGTTTAGTGGGTCAATTAGGCAGATCTGGGTGGGGTGGGCTACGGCAATTGCATTATGTACTTTGTTTACTGTACAGTCCTTTTGTTTTCTCGTTCTGTAATTCTACTGTTTACAATGCCAAAACATACGTCATTAAAATTGTTTATTCAAAAAAAAAATTCCCCTTAGTGTCCAGGGACGTACAGGTTAGGCTTGGCGGGGGGGGGCGGTTGGTGAGGTGGGGTGCTCTTTCAGAGGTCAGTGCAGACTCAATGAACTACTGAGCTAAGAATTCTATGATTCTATATGACCAAAAGCCTGATCAAGGAGTTAAGTCTTTAGGGGTGTGTTAAAGGAGGGTAGAGAGGTGGAACGCGGGGATGTTTAGGGAAGGAGTTCAAAATCTTACCTCGTACATGACCAATTGTGAGAAAAGGTATGAGATGCACAACAGATTTGAATTGGCACAACACATGTACCTCAGACAGTTATAAGGTTGGGGGAGGATACGAAATGAAATGAAAATCGCTTATTGTCACAAGTAGGCTTCAAATGAAGTTACTGTGAAAAGCCCCTAGTCGCCACATTCCAGCGCCTGTTCGGGGAGGCTGGTATGGGAATTGAACCCTGCTGCTGGCCGGCCTTGGTCTGCTTTAAAAGCCAGCGATTTAGCCCTGTGCAGTGATAGGGAGGGGCAAGGTCATGGGGAGATTTAACAGGAGCTTGCGAATTTTTTAAAGCAAGGCACTGCTGGACCAGGAACTAATTCAGGTCAACATGAACAAGGGTGATGCATGACCTTTGAGGCAATTTTTTTAAATGATAGTCGGAATGTTCTGTTCCCGCCCATGGAAAATTTGGAGAGGCAGCCAAAAGTCCATTGACTTGCGGCGCAACTAGAAAAATCCCGGCCAATATATGCAGTTAGGATATGGAAGTAGTGATAATTCCTATTCCCACATCATCTCCATTTCGTTGTTTGTGTGTTTTTGACCCATGTTTCACTGCTGCAGAAAGAAACAACTTGAAAAATTTGTGATGTTGTGGGAACCAGCAAAAAATTATGAGCACTTAGCAATTTTTTTTTTAAAAGTCAGAACCGTTGCTTGAGAAAATATTGACCTTGCTCTTTGGGAGTGTATTTGTTTTTTGGCTTGTTTCAACTGTCTCTGGATAATCAGAACTCGGCGAAGCATTTTACCTTTAACCTTTCAAATTCAAATTTTATTTTTCTTTATTTAGCAATAGTACTCTTTCTGAAATACAACTGTTGCTTAACTTGACCAGCGTGATGGACCCCAAATGGATGACTCCTGACCTTCGCTAAAAATAGCTTGTGCTAAGCCTGTGACCTTAATAAGGACTGAAAGGTTTTCCCAGTGTGCCAGTAGTTTGGTAGGATTAGACAAATGTTTCATGTCTTGTTTTTATATGAAAACTTGTGTCTGTGCTAGGCAGAGTCATGGGTTTTAAACTGTAATGTTTAGGAAAATAAATGAACACGGGCAAGTGACATCATAATGTTTTTATTTGGAAAAAAAGCAAAGATATTTTCAGTATTGCTGTCTATAAATCTCTGAATTCTTTTTGATGGAAACCTGTTGATAAGCACAGGCCGTGAGGAGAGAGAACTACGGGGCTGCAAGAGGAGAGAGCAACACAGGGATGTAAGAGGAGAGAGTAACACAGGGCTGTAAGAGGAAAGAGTTACACAGGGATCTAAGAGGAAAGAGTAACACAGGGCTGTAAGAGGAGAGTTACACAGGGCTGTAAGAGGAGAGTTACACAGGGCTGTAAGAGGAGAGAGTAACACAGAGCTGTAAGAGGAGAGTTACACAGGGATGTAAGAGGAGAGTTACACAGGGATGTAAGAGGAAAGAGTAACACAGGGCTGTAAGAGGAGAGTTACACAGGGCTGTAAGAGGAGAGTTACACAGGGATGTAAGAGGAAAGAGTAACACAGGGCTGTAAGAGGAGAGTTACACAGGGCTGTAAGAGGAGAGTAACACAGGGCTGTAAGAGGAGAGTAACACAGGGCTGTAAGAGGAGAGTAACACAGGGCTGTAAGAGGAGAGAGTTACACAGGGCTGTAAGAGGAGAGTAACACAGGGCTGTAAGAGGAGAGTAACACAGGGCTGTAAGAGGAGAGAGTTACACAGGGCTGTAAGAGGAGAGAGTTACACAGGGCTGTAAGAGGAGAGAGTTACACAGGGCTGTAAGAGGAGAGAGTTACACAGGGCTGTAAGAGGAGAGAGTTACACAGGGCTGTAAGAGGAGAGTAACACAGGGCTGTAAGAGGAGAGAGTTACACAGGGCTGTAAGAGGAGAGTAACACAGGGCTGTAAGAGGAGAGGATTACACAGGACTGTAAGAGGAGAGAGTTACACAGGGATCTAAGAGGAGAGTTACACAGGGCTGTAAGAGGAGAGAGTTACACAGGGCTGTAAGAGGAGAGAGTTACACAGGGCTGTAAGAGGAGAGTAACACAGGGCTGTAAGAGGAGAGAGTTACACAGGGCTGTAAGAGGAGAGTGTAACACAGGGCTGTAAGAGGAGAGGATTACACAGGGCTGTAAGAGGAGAGTTACACAGGGCTGTAAGAGGAGAGAGTTACACAGGGATCTAAGAGGAGAGTTACACAGGGCTGTAAGAGGAGAGAGTTACACAGGGCTGTAAGAGGAGAGAGTTACACAGGGATCTAAGAGGAGAGTTACACAGGGCTGTAAGAGGAGAGTTACACAGGGCTGTAAGAGGAAAGAGTTACACAGGGCTGTCAGAGGAGAGAGTAACACAGGGCTGTAAGAGGAGAGAGTTACACAGGGCTGTAAGAGGAGAGAGATACACAGGGCTGTAAGAGGAGAGAGTAACACAGGGCTGTAAGAGGAGAGTAACACAGGGCTGTAAGAGGAGAGAGTAACACAGGGCTGTAAGAGGAGAGTGTAACACAGGGCTGTAAGAGGAGAGAGATACACAGGGCTGTAAGAGGAGAGAGTTACACAGGGCTGTAAGAGGAGAGAGATACACAGGACTGTAAGAGGAGAGAGTTACACAGGGCTGTAAGAGGAGAGAGTTACACAGGGATCTAAGAGGAGAGTTACACAGGGCTGTAAGAGGAGAGAGTTACACAGGGCTGTAAGAGGAGAGAGTTACACAGGGATCTAAGAGGAGAGTTACACAGGGCTGTAAGAGGAGAGTTACACAGGGCTGTAAGAGGAAAGAGTTACACAGGGCTGTCAGAGGAGAGAGTAACACAGGGCTGTAAGAGGAGAGAGTTACACAGGGCTGTAAGAGGAGAGAGATACACAGGGCTGTAAGAGGAGAGAGTTACACAGGGCTGTAAGAGGAGAGTGTAACACAGGGCTGTAAGAGGAGAGTTACACAGGGCTGTAAGAGGAGAGAGTTACACAGGGCTGTAAGAGGAGAGTGTAACACAGGGCTGTAAGAGGAGAGGATTACACAGGGCTGTAAGAGGAGAGAGATACACAGGGCTGTAAGAGGAGAGAGTAACACAGGGCTGTAAGAGGAGAGAGTTACACAGGGCTGTAAGAGGAGAGAGATACACAGGGCTGTAAGAGGAGAGAGTAACACAGGGCTGTAAGAGGAGAGAGTTACACAGGGCTGTAAGAGGAGAGAGATACACAGGGCTGTAAGAGGAGAGAGTAACACAGGGCTGTAAGAGGAGAGAGTTACACAGGACTGTAAGAGGAGAGAGTTACACAGGGCTGTAAGAGGAGAGAGTTACACAGGGCTGTAAGAGGAGAGAGATACACAGGACTGTAAGAGGAGAGAGTTACACAGGGCTGTAAGAGGAGAGAGTAACACAGGGCTGTAAGAGGAGAGAGTAACACAGGGCTGTAAGAGGAAAGAGTAACACAGGGCTGTAGCACCGTCAATATGACACGAGGCAGGTTGAGGTAATGTCAATTGAAGGCTTTATTAAGCAGAACTTTATCCCCAGCAGCATGGTTACAGAATGCAGCTGCTGAGGGAAATGGGGGGAAAAACTGGGTTCTTATACCGGCATTTCTGGGTGGAGTCCAGTAGGTGGCAGATCCTATCAGGACCTGGCATCACTCCACCATTAATTAGCCTGTCGACACGTGGTGTACCGTATTACCCCTAATACATACCACCACAAGGGCTGTAAGAAGAGAGAGTTACACAGGGCTGTAAGAGGAGATTAACACAGGGCTGTAAGAGGACAGTTACACAGGGCTGTAAGAGGAGAGTAACACAGGGCTGTAAGAGGAGAGTAACACAGAACTGTAAGAGGAGAGTAACACAGAGCTGTAAGAGGAGAGTATCACAGGGCTGTAAGAGAAGAGAGTTACACAGGGCTGTAAGAGGAGAGAGTTACACTGGTGCCTCACTCGAAGCCTGCGCAGGTCGTTATGGGACCGAATGGAGATAGAGACGCTGACATGACGGAGGCAGCAGACTCTGACTCCGAGATGGAGACACAGGATGCATCAGAGGGGGAATCCTCGGGTCCACAGGCCGTGGATGTACAACTGCGCCGTTCATCACGGAAGCGCCGGTCTCCATCTCGTTACACGCCGCCTGATCCAGCGCCGCGTGCAAATGGCGTCCGGCCTGCGGCGAAACGAGTTCGACGCCTTCCTTCGCCAGGGTCTTCGGTGGATTCCTTGGACTTTGGGGGGGAGGGATGTTATAACCTGCCTACTTACGATTGGCTGGGGACTAATGACTATCCCACAATCCTGTGGGAGTATGAACTTCCCCAATGAGGGGGGGCGGAGAAACTCCTAGTATAAATAAGCTGGCCAGTTCAGGAAGGAGAAGGTAGCAAGGGAAGTTACTGCTACTGTTGTGTGTATATATTATTATAGTAAATAAACGTTATTACTTTGTATCCTTTAAAACTCGTGCTGGATTCTTCGTGGCCCTTACAAAAGTAACACAGGGCTGTAAGAGCGAGGAGAGAGTAACACAGGGCTGTAAGAGCGAGGAGAGAGTAACACAGGGCTGTAAGAGCGAGGAGAGAGTAACACAGGGCTGTAAGAGCGAGGAGAGAGTAACACAGGGCTGTAAGAGCGAGGAGAGAGTAACACAGGGCTGTAAGAGCGAGGAGAGAGTAACACAGGGCTGTAAGAGCGAGGAGAGAGTAACACAGGGCTGTAAGAGGGACCAACACACCAGATGGCTGTGTTATCTTTACAAATGATCATCTCACTTCAGCCAAAGCTTTTGGAAGCAATATTCCCAACACTTCCGATGACAACACCAGAACAGTCAAGGAGAATAACATCCAATTCTACATTAGGGACTGGTGTCAGCCATTAAACTCCTTTAGCATTTTTTGCCTTTCAATTAAATCCTGGCTGACATGTATCTTAATGCCATCCATCCACCTTGGTTTCATAACCTTTACTACCCTTACCGATCAAAAAATCTAAATCTCAGTTTGGAGATTTTCAATTAGCATCAACAGGTTTTTTTGGGGAGCGAATTCCACCCTTTTTCTGAGGAAATAGTTTTCTGACTTAACTCCTGGTTGACGTGACCCTAATTTTAAAGCCATGACCCCTTGTTCTAAACTTACCCACCATGATGTTCATAATGTACCCCTAATAGATGCCTTTCTGATTTGAAACCCAAGAACGGGTTGTTTTCTATTTTCTTTGTGATGTTCCTCCCTCTTTGTTGTCAAAAGAGCGACTGTTGCATTTAGCAGCATAGTCATTATATCCTGGTTATGTCCCATCAGGCCCCTGTGTGCATGGTGTGGGGTGAAGGAGCCAGGTTCGGCTGCTCGGTTGATTCTGCCTAATTTTTCTATCTGCTCTCGTTCACCAGCCTCCTTTGACTGAACTCACGACTCTAGGCCTATCCTTCTCCTTCACTTTGATTTTGTTTCTTTCTTCAGATTCTCATCTTGAATCACACTTTGATGCACTGAAGATTATAGAATATTGTTTGTGACTTCAGTACCTGCCACTCAGTGATTGCTCCGATCTGCACACAGGTCGAAGTGCTTGGGTTTGCCCAGTAAGTTAGCATGCTGCCCTATCACCTCTGTCCAAATTAACAGGTTGAAAGTCTCCTCTCTTTCACTGACACTCTTCCTGGCTTTCCATTTACCATTATAGTACCTGGCCTGACAGCATTGGATAAATTTTAAGTCTGAGATTATCAATCATAAATTGTACACCTAAGGCATCAATTCACAACGACATCTCCAAAAATCTGTCCTGGTCCACCCACGTCGACGCTACAACCAAGAATGCACAACAGCGCCTATACTTCCTCAGGAAACTAAGGAAATTCGGCATGTCCACATTGACTCTTACCAACCTTTACAGATGCCCCATAGAAAGCATCCTATCGGGTTGCATCACAGCCTGGTATGGCAACTGCTCAGCCCAGGACCGCAAGAAACTTCAGAGTCGCCCAGTCCATCACACGAACCTGCCTCCCATCCATTGACTCCATCTACACCTCCCACTGCCTGGGGAAAGCGGGCAGTATAATCAAAGATCCCTCCCACCCGGCTTACTCACTCTTCCAACTTCTTCCATCGGGCAGGAGATACAAAAGTCTGAGAACATGCACGAACAGACTCAAACAGCTTCTTCCCCACTGTCACCAGACTCCTAAATGACCCTCTTATGGACTGACTTCATTAACACTACACCCTGTATGCTTCATCCGATGCCAGTGCCCATGTAGTTACATTGTATATGTTGTGTTGCCCTATTATGTATTTTCTTTTATTCCCTTTTCTTCTCATGTACTTAATGATCTGTTGAGCTGCTCGCAGAAAAATACTTTTTACTGTACCTCGGTACACGTGACAATAAACAAATCCAATCCAATCCAATCCAAATCTAATCAAAATTAAATGCATCAAGCTGCATCTCTCAGAAGATGAAAATGGTCAAGTGAAAGCAGTAGATCTTTCTGGCCTGTTTTATCTTCTTTCTCTTGTCGCTTTCTTCTTTCCCTCGCTTTCTTTCCCTCTGTTTCTCTTTTCTATATTTCTCTTTTTCTCTTCACGGTCTGTTGGCTGTAAGATGTAAAGGTTCTTGCCCTGTGTCGCCTCACTGGACAGGGCGGAAGACTGAGAAACCTTATGACAACAAATCTAACTCAACATCCATAGCAGTAATGGAAGTCCTTTATTAACCTTGCAGGTTCCAAGGTTTTCTTATGGGGCTCTTGGCAATATTATGTTTTCTTGGATAGGCCTACCTTCCAAGCTGTCTCTTGTGCTCTTCTCTTCTCCAGTGCAAAACAGCAAGAGAAATGTCAAAAATATTGGTACCACCCTCCGAGTAAATCTCCAAGGGTAGTTCAATACACTTACCATCATATACACCACAGCATCTCATAATCTACAGTATAAGGATAGGAGGCTAGGAGAAGGAGGTGGGGTAGCTCTGTTAATTTAGGATGGCATTAGTACAATACTGAGAGAGGACCTTGGTTCTAAAGATCAAGATGTAGGCCCACAAGAAGTAGGATCAGAGGTAGATCATTTGGCCCAACAAGTCTGCTCTGCCATTCAATGATGTCATGACTGATCTGATGGGATAGTCCACAACTCCACCTTCCCACCTTAACCATATTATGTAGAATCAGTTTGGAGAGTGGGCTAAGGCTTGTGTTTTAAGTTTCATTACAGGCAATTATTAGGGCATGAGGATAGAACTGGCTAAAGTGAACTGTGAAATTAGGTTCAGGGGTAGGTCAGGAGAGAGGCAATGGAAGATATTGAAGGCGATATTTCATAGCAACTCAGCAACGTTCCAGTGAGAAAGAAGGACTCTGGGAGAATGTTGCATCATTTGTGGCTAACTAAGGAAATTAAATATAGTATCAAATTGAAAAAAAAAGCATACAATTTGGCAAAAGGTATTGACAGGTCAGGAGCTTGGACAGAATAGAAAGAAAAAGCAAACAAATGACTAAAGATAATAAGGGAGAAATTAGAATATGAGAGAAAGCTAGCGTGAAGTATAAGAAAAGATAGTAAGAATTCCTGCAAGTATTTATAAAGGGAAGGATTGGCTAAAGTGAGCACTGGTCTTTTGGAGAGTGAATCTGGGAAACTAATAATGGAAAATAAGGAAATGGCAAAAGCACTGAACAGATATTTTGTGTCTATCTTCACCATCAATACAAAAATTACACCCTAGAAATAATTGTAAATCAAGAGGTGAAATGGAGGAAAGAACTTGAATCAATAACAATTAACAGGGAAAGGGTACTGAGAAAACTATTAAAACTAAATCCTGACAAGTCCCCAGGTCCTGGTGGACTTCATCCGAGGGTATTAAAAGAATGGCTGCTGAAATAGTAGATGCATTGGTTTTAATTTTCCAAAATTCCTTAGGTTCTGGAAAGGTCCCATCAAATTAAAAAATAGCAAATCTAACTCCTTTATTCAAGAAAGGAGGGAGACAGAAAACGGAAAGTGTAGGCCAGTTAGCTTAGCATGTGTCCGAGGGGAAAATTCTCAAGTCTGTTATTAAGGAGGTTATAGCAGGGCACCTAGAAATCTGAATGCAATCAGGAAGTGTCAACATGGCTTTATGAAAAGTAAATTACGTTTGCCTAATTTGTTAAGAGTTCTTTGAGGAGGTATCAAGGACCATTGATAAAGGGGAACCTGTAGATGTGGTAGACTTGAATTTGCAGAAGGATTTTGACAAAGATGCCACATCAAAGGTTACTACGCAATATAAGAACTCATGGTGCAATGGGTTACATGTTATCATGAATAAAGGATTAGTTTGCAGCAAGAAATACGTAAGAGTAAATGGGTCATTTGTGGGTTGGAAAATGTAACAAGTGGAGTGCTGGAGCCTCAACTATAAACAATCTATATTGATGACTTGGATAAAGGGACTGAATTTGTGGTTACCAAATTTGCTGGTGGCAAGAGATAGATAGGAGAGTAAGTTGTGAAGATGACATGAGGATTCTGAGAAGGGATATAGACAGGTGAGTGGGCAAATATTTGGCAGATAGCGTATAATGTGGGAAAATGTGAACTTGTTCACTTTACAGGACGAATAGAAAAGCAGAATATTATTTAAATGGTGACCTCAGAACTCCTACGCTACAGAAGGATCTGGGTGTCCTGGTACATGAATCACAAAAAGTTAGCATGTACGTCGAGCGAGTGATTGGGAAGGAAATGGGAATGTTATAATTTCTTGTGACAGCAAGGAATATGAAAGTAATGACGTTTTGCTACAGTTCTAAGGGAGTTGGTGAGACCTCATCTGGTTTTAGTCTCCTTATTTAAGAGAATATAATTGCATTGGAAGCAGTACAGAGAAGGTTCACTCAATTGATTCCTGGGATGAAGGGGTTGTTTTGTGAGGAAAGATTGTACAGGCTGGGCCTGTATCCAGTTGAGTTTAGAAGGATGAGGGACGGTGTCACTAAAAGACCCTGAGGGCACTTGACAAGGTAGATGCTAAAAGCCTTGTGGGAGAGACTAGGGCAAGGGGACACAGTTTAAAAATAATGGGCCTCCCATTTAATATGGAGAAGAGGATATTTTGTTCTCTCAGAGGGTTATTAGTCCATGGAATTCTCTTCTGAGAATAGTGGAGGTAGGGTCATTGAATATTTTTAAGGCTGAGTTAAATACATTCTTGACTGACAAGAGAATAAAAGGGTGTAGGGGTAGACAGTAAAGTGAAAGCCACAATCAGACAAGGCATGATCTTATCTAAGGGCTGAACAGGCTCAAGGGGCTGATTGGCTTACTCCTGCTCATAATTCTTATGTTCCTATGTTCTTAATATGTTGCAAAACAAGAGCCATTGCAAAACAAAGACATGCATAAGCGCAGTAATGTGGCAGATTAGTGATTGATAAAGGGACAACAAGAAAAAGGGGGAAGGAAATTCTACTTCCACCAAAATAGGCACAAAGTTGGCAGAGCAACCACATCACCTGGCCAAAACCAGCATGGTAATCCAGAGCCATTGCCAACTTCAGGCCTTATTTAAATGTTGCCAATGTGCTGTAAGCCCTAAACAGCTGGGTGGTCAGGAGGGCAAGAAATCTTCCAGCTCCCATGCAGTGCTGCCCAATGGATGGCATTCAGATGGGCTGGCAGTAGACTTCTCCTCTTGCCTGTACAAAAGTAAAAGTTAACGATTGCTGATGGCAGTCCTTTTAAGAACTATTGAGGATAAGCCACTCACTGCTGGATAAAAATGGGCAGGACATGCCCTTTGTGTCTGAGAATCACAACCCAACAGTGTATGACCAGATTTACTTTTCAGCAGTCATACATTTTACAGGTGGGTGAGCTGCTTGTTCATCTACAAGTCTACCTGAAAATTGCATCAGGTGAGTTATACGCATCAATAGGGTGAGATAGATGCCTCTCCATCTGATCTTTAATTGACAGTTGCCTATTTACTAGGTGAGAAATGGGTGACTCAATAGTGGAAAATAATCTGTGAAACACACAAGTGAGGTAAATTAACTTAAAGAAAATGGCACATAAAGGCTGCGATCTACCAGCCTCATCGGTGCCAATTTGGGATTCGAAGAGGCCATTAAATCTCGTGAGAGGACTCTCACAAGGTTCAACGGCCTTGTGAGGCCTCGCGAGATCTCATTAGGATGTTTCAGTGAGACCGCCCCTCATCTGGATCACAATCTGGATCCTGCCCATTGAGCTCGGGACTCAGGTTTGCATAATCAAGCACGCAGTTAGACTCACTTGTATATGCTGGAGTTAACCCTGTGCCTTGGAGACCCCAAGTGAGCGCTGTTTAGCACTGGTCTCCACCAATGGGGTTTCTCCTAGGCGATTGGGGACCCTTGGGTGGTTGGGCTCTGGGCAGGGTGGTGCCTTGGCAGCCCTGATGCCACCTGGACACTCTGGCAGTGCCACCTGGGCACTTCCAGGGTGTCCAGGTGGCAGTGCCAGGTTGGCAGTGCCAAGGTGCTTGGGTGGCATCTTGTCCACATTGGGGATTGGGCCTGGGTGCCCTGCCCTTATATGTTTGGGTGCAGGGGGGCTCGAGGACCCCTCATTAGTAAGTTGGGGCATTGGAGGGGTCCAAGGCCACGGTGGGAGGGGGGTGGAGGGGTGGGTGCGTTCAGAGAGCAGAATGCCATTTAAAAATGTGACTAAGTGTGGCAACGGCAGGGTGTCCTTCGCTGAGGCTCTGAATGAAGCAAAGTCCCATTTAATAGCAAGGTCGTTCTAGGCACTATCAGCGCCAGGAAACACCTGGCTAAACACGCCCAACATGACAATTAAATGACTGTCAACAATGAGTCTTAAGGCTGAGTAAATTGAAAGATTTTATAATAGCAAAGAAAATCCCCATATGTATAACATCATTAACTTGTGGATCAATTTTTTTCATTATTTCACCTGTGGGTTCTTAATCTCACCCATCAGAATCTTCAGAAAATCCAGAGGTCTTGCATCATAAGTAGTTCCACACACCCATCAGTTGCAATCCCGCTGATTCCTTGCGCTGCACTTAATACATTTCTGGACCCCCCCCCCCCCTTATGTTTGAATCCCTTGAGTGTATGGCGACCAATCATTTAGTCATTATGCAAAGCCCAGGAGGGAGAACACAGAATAAAATGCTCGGAATTACTGGAACAGCACAGTGCTTTGGGAGAACATAATCACGAAACAAGGGGGCTGAGGATTGTGATCCTGATAAATGTGGGATAGAAAGGAGATCCTTACTAATCCCGTTATTGATGGACATCTTCACATCCATGTTGATGAAATGATGAGTAGATCATTGCTGCCAAGAAGTTTGCGTGAAAGGTCAGATTACGAAACCATCCCAAAATCCATTACTGTCACCTTGTTTGTGGTATTTAGTTGAAGCCACATGTGATCTACTGGTATCTGTCAATATGAATGGGTGTGTGTAATTTATTAATTGCTGGCATATATTAATTATATTGAGATATCACAGTTCAATTCATCAAAAGCACTTAAAAACAAAAGGCAGTAACTTCAGACGGGTTTCTTCCGACTTGAAGACTGGAATTTACAATCTTCAGACCTCCCTCACGAATAACAACACAACTCAAATAGGCCTCAGGCAGCGCCTTCCTTTTCCAGAAATTAGACGTTGTGCTCTTAGTAGGACTTGGGGCAATGCTCCTGTCGTGATAAAATTTGGTATCACCTGACTGAACAAGAACAATTCCATGGGACATCCATTGGAATGTTGAATGAAGGTTTGTTCCCAAGGGGTTGGGATGTTATTCTCAATTCCGTCAGCTGTAGTTTCCTGAAATTCTGGCAGATTGCATTACGCCAGTTTCCACAGGCTGAAGAAGGTATATGGCCCAAACAGTTATTACTTAAATATTGACAACAGTTCTTTCACAAACGGAGCCTTTCAACTGGCTGTGAAGAATCCGTTGCTTCTTGGACATTTATGTTAGTTATTCCCACTTCAGGTTGTGTAAGGTAGTTGAATTCATTCAGTGAGGCTGGCACAGTTGATCCCAGAGCTGCCACTACCGATACAATGGATCTGCTTTCACTATTCAGGCACCTTTGCTGTCTACAATTTCTAACCTTGTCACTTTTCGGTGGTCTGAACTGAGATGTGTTATTTTAGGAGTAGAATAGTTGAATAAATGTTGGCCGATCCATTTCCTGCACTTCTCATTTTCAAGTTATTATCAGAGTGAAACATTGTGGTTGACTGTGAAGCATGTGACATTGTATACAAAAGTGTGGTTAGAGTGGTTTGCTGAACATGTCAGATGCATGGATAGCCTCACTTTAATCTCCTTCACAGATGCAGACACAGACACACACAGCATTGGAACTTGAGAGGCCACAAAGGGCAGCAATACTCGAGGTTTAATGAGAATCTGTGGTGATGTTTTTTTTTTGGTATTGCTATTTTGGGAAAGTGGGAATGTCTGGGTGTGGATGAAGGTAGGAGGGAAATGACGTTCATTTGCTGTATAATGTTCGAAGGAGAGGTGTGCGGAGAAGCGAGAGTGGGTAGTCATTCTGCAGTGAACTCAGCACTTTAGATAAAGTAAAGTCACCATAGTCATATATGGCCATAGGCTGCTTTCCCCTTCGAGGGGGAAGAGCGGATGGTGGTGATTGTCATAATATGCACCCATGCACATCATGAGGTAAAAGCAGGCAGTGAGACACCCAGGTGAGCCAATCAACATACAGAACAGAACTCGACCAATCACCAGAGGGGGGCTTCCAACTATAAAACACACGAGGCATCAGCACTCTGCCCCTTTCCACTGGTGACAATTGTAGTGACAGTCAGGGTGTACAAATCATTCAACACCTTCTACATGTGGATCAGAGCTAGCCTGGTCTAGATGGTTAATGTTAGTTTACTTAGAGTAGTAGAGAGTCAACCCACAGGCAGCTGTATGCTTCGTTACTGAAGTTGAATAAATCTTATTGAACCAACGCCTACGTTTGGTGTATGCTTGATCATTTAACTGCATCGTGTTGCAGTCCGTTTTACCCCAGGTTGAATAACATGACATGATACCAGGAGTGGCTACTGCTTCTCAGTAATTTACCTTCAAAAATTCACTGACGACCAGCAACTGTCTTCCAGTGGCATGGAAAAGATCCAGGCACCTCCACAGCTCCGGATCTCTGGGAACCTTGGCGCCAACTGGCGGGTCTTCAAGCAGAAATTCAGTCTATACCTTGAGGCCTCGGGCCTCGAAAGTGCGTCCGATGCCCGAAAAATCGCGATGCTACTGTCTACTGCGGGGGACTAGGCCATCCAAATCTTCAATTCGCTCACTTTTGCCGACAGTGAAGACAAGACCAAGTTCCAGACCGTCTTAGCCAAATTCGACAGTCGCTGTGAGCTCGAGACGAATGAAAGCTTCGAGCGTTATGTCTTCCAGCTGCGCCTTCAGGGTAAGGATGAGCCTTTCCAGTCTTTTCTCACTCATCTTCGCATTTTAGCGCAATCCTGCAAATACGGTGACACCGTTGACTCCCTCATCAGGGATCAGATCGTGTTTGGCGTTCACTCCGACGCCCTGCGGGAGCAGCTCCTAAAAATAAAAAATATGACCCTGCCAGTGGCCATCGAGACGTGCAAAGTCCACGAACAGGCGAAAAGCCGCTATTCCTGCCTTAAGTCGGCAGAGCAGGACCAACTTGCCTCCCATGAGGCTGAGAGTCTACAGGCCATCGCCCGAATGCGGCGCCTGAGCATCGATGAAGGTGGGCATTTCGCTCGCTTTTCCAGGGGTCCCACGCATGCGCACCACGGTTGGGAGAACAAAGCGGCCGAGGACTACACTGGGCATGTGCGACGACGCACCGAGCGTCACGACGTCGACGTGATGATGTGCCCCAACTGCAGCACTGCCCATTTAAAGCGCCAATGTCCTGCAAGAGGCAGGCGATGTCTCAACTGCAAGAAGCTAGGCCATTATGCGACTTTGTGCAGGTCTGCACCTCCGATAGGGGGCCAGCGATCCCAGTTCCAACGCAGACGCGTTCGAAGTGTGCAGCAAGGGCTGCTGGATTTGGAACCTGATCCCATCACGGATCCAGAAGAGACTGTCCGGAGTCCCCAAATCGAGTGGGGATCATCACCATGCATGACAAGGCGTCCTCGCATTCAGCAACACACACCCATCCTCAAGGTGGATTATGCAGACGAGTGGCGTGCCACAGTACAAGTCAGCGATTGTAGCATCCGGTTCAAGCTGGACACCGGTGCTTCAGCCAATCTAATATCCCAAGCAGATCTTGCTCGTATCCAAAGGCAGCCAACAATTCTTCCCCCGGCCTGCCAGTGGCTCGACTACAATGGAAATGCCATCATTGCGTTAGGGTCTTGTCGCATGTATCCAACAAGGCCATCAAGGCCACTTTGCGGTTTGAGATCGTCAAGCCCGGCAAGGCTTCTCTGCTTGGTGCCCATGCATGCAAGCTACTCCATCTCGTCCAGCGTGTACATGCCATGTCCTCTGCCAACAGCACTCTTCAGGCCGACATTGAGGAGATACTATTGCAACACCCGGATGTGTTCAGTGGGATGGGTACACTGCCCTACCGCTACAAAATTCTGCTCAGGCCTGATGCCACGCCTGTCATCCATGCGCCGCGCCGGGTGCCGGCGCCCCTACAATTCCGTCTCAAGGCGCAGCTGCAGGAGCTCCAAGATCAGGCAGTAATATCCAAGGCAACGGAACCAACTGACTGGGTCAGCTCGATGGTCTGTGTCAAGAAGCCCTCTGGAGAACTGCGCATTTGTATTGATCCCAAGGATCTAACCGCAACATTATGAGGGAACACTACCCGATCCCGAAGCGGGAGGAGCTGGCGAGTGAGATGGCACATGCCAAATTCTTTACAAAGCTGGATGCATTGCGTGGCTTCTGGCAGATACAACTGGACGAGTCCAGCAGGAAGCTCTGCACCTTTAATACACCCGTCGGAAGATATTGTTACAACCGCATGCCGTTTGGTATTGTTTCGGCCTCCGAAATCTTTCATCGAATAATGGAGCAAATGCTAGAGGGCATTGACGGTGTGTGGGTTTATGTTGACGACATCATCATATGGTCCACGACCCCGGAGGAACATATTTCTCATCTGCAAGTCTTCAGGCGCATACATGCCAACGGCCTGAAATTAAATAAAACCAAATGCTCCTTTGGCATGTCGTCAATTAAGTTTCTGGGTGATCAGATCTCCCAGCAGGGCGTGCAACCAGACTCGGACAAAGTCAAGGCCATCAACACAATGAAGACCACAGAGGACAAGAAAGCGGTCCTCCGCTTCCTGGGGATGATAAATTTTGGGGGGAAGTTCATTCCCAACCTCGCGTCACACACCACGGCCCTCAGGCACCTGGTGAAGAAGTCCACCACTTTCCAGTGGCTACCCACACATCAAGCAGAGTGGCTTGAGTTGAAAGCGAAGCTAACCACCGCTCCTGTTCTAGCTTTTTTTGACCCAGCGAGGGAGACTAAAGTCTCCACAGATGCTAGCCAGGACGGCATTGGGGCGGTGCTCCTCCAGAAGGACGACACCTCGTCCTGGGCTCCAGTGGCCTACGCGTCAAGGGCCATGACCCCCACTGAGCAATGATATGCTCAAATAGAGAAAGAATGCCTGGGCCTTCTCACTGCCATCGTGAAATTCCATGATTATGTCTATGATCTCCCGACCTTTACAGTAGAGACGGACCACAGACCCCCTCGTGCACATTATACACAAGGACTTAAATGACATGACACCCAGGCTCCAGCGCATTCTCCTTCGACTCCACAGGTATGATTTTGAACTGCTTTACAAACCTGGAAAGGAGCTAATCATTGCAGATGCCCTGTCGCGTGCCATCACCTCGCCATGTGAGCAGGTAGACTTCATATACGACATTGAGGCACAGGTGCAACTGTGTGCCAGCCCCCTCCCGACATCCGACGAACGACTCGTCATCATTCGAGAAGAGACCGCCAAGGACCCTCTTCTGCAGCGGGTCATACATCACCTCACGAATGGCTGGCAGAAAGGGCAATGCCCCCAATACTATAAAGGATGACCTAACTGTTGTCGAGGGGATCCTCCTGAAATTGGATCGCATCTTCATTCCGCGCAGACTCCAGAGCTTGGTGCTCACGCAGATACACAAGGGACACCTCGGTATTGAGAAGTGCAGGTGCAGGGCCTGGCAGGCTATCTATTGGCCCGGCATCAATGAGGACATATCCAACATGGTCCTCAATTGCGTGACCTGCCAGCACTTCCAGCCTGCTCAGCCCAAAGAAATGCTCCAGCAGCACGCAATCGTGACCTCTCCGTGGTCTAAGGTCGGAGTTGACCTTTTTCACGCCAACAGAAGTGACTACGTCCCGATAATTGATTACTTCTCCAGTTACTCCGAGATAGTGAAACTGTCTGACCTAACATCCAGGACTGTCATAAAGGCCTGCAAGGAGGCATTTGCCAGGCATGGAATCCCGCTTATGGTTATGAGTGACAACGGTCCCTGTTTCTATAGTCAAGAATGGTCCAACTTCGCAAAGCAATACCACTTCCAGCCCATCACCTCGAGCCCACATTACCCGCAATCTAATGGGAAGGTCGAAAAGGGGTCCATATCGTGAAGCAGATGCTCTATTCGGCTGCGGACTCAGCTTCGGACTTTAATCTTGCTCTTCTGGCGTACAGGGCAACCCCTCTGTCCAACGGTATGTCTCCGGCACAGCCCCTTATGAATCGTAACCTGCGGACGACTGTTCCGGCCATTCATGCACCTGACCTGGATCACCTTCCAGTGCTGCAAAAGATGCAGCAGATCATAACCCGACAAAAGCTGACATATGATGCTCATGCTACTGATCTGCCCGTGCTCTCTCCGAAGGACCCTGTTAGCATCAAGTTGCCTGGTGGAGGCTGGTCAGCTCCAGCTGTTGTTGTTCGTCAGGCTGCTCCCCAGGTCGTTTGTGGTTCGCATGGCTGATGGATCTATTGTCAGGCGCAACAGAAGGGCACTACGCAAACTTGCCTGGCCACCACCGGATCTCACATTCCCAGATGTCGTTCTGCCTTATCCGGACACCTCGTTCCACGAGGCCACCAATCTGGCTGCATGCCAACCTGTCAAGACACCATCATCCCCCCCCTCCACCTCTCAGGCGGTCCATAAGAATCCGGCGACAGCCCCAACGATTGGACTTATAAGTAGTTCCTTTGTATATACACTTATGTTTCTGCACGCTAGACACCTTACATGTACATATCCATCTACTCACCAATTGCTGTATATAGTTACTTTTGTAAATATGTCGTATGTGCTCTAAGCAGCCGACAATTTTTTTTAAAAAGGGGCGATGTCATAATATGCACCTTTGCACATCATGAGGTAAAAGCAGGCAGTGACAGACAACCAGGTGAGCCAATCAACCTACAGAACAGAACACGACCAATCACCAGACAGAACACCAGAGGGGGGCTTCCAACTATAAAACACACGAGGCATCAACTCTCTGCCTCTTTCCACTGGTGACAATTGTAGTGACAGTCAGGGTGTACAAATCATTCAACACCTTCTGCATGTGGATTAGAGCTAGCCTGGTCTAGATAGTTAATGTTAGTTTACTTAGAGTAGTAGAGAGTCAACCCACAGGCAGCTGTGTGCTTTGTTTCTGAAGTTGAATAAATCTTATTGAACCAACGCCAACGTTTGGTGTATGCTTAATCATTTAACTGCATCGTGTTGCAGTCTGTGTTACCCCAGGGTGAGTAACACGACAGTGACTTAACCTGAGGATCACCACACCTCAGGCGAGAGACAATGTTGAGAAGGCAGGGCCTTCATGAATAATCTCAGACAGTACAGGAATTGAACCCACGCTGTTGGCCTTGCTCTGTATCACAAACCAGCTGTCCAACCAATAATAATAATAATCGCTTATTGTCACATGTAGGCTTCAATGAAGTTACTGTGAAAAGTCAACAAACGAAACAGGAATTTCACCCTATTTTCCTTTCTACATTAATGCAGCATCCTTACTACTATACCCATCCTTACAAGTGTACCCTGATCTTGCACAAATTGGGAATCAAACAAGACCCACTTTCCTTTTTATTTGGGTTTTAGGAGATGCTTGCAAGACAGCTATTATTACTCATCCCTATTTGCCCTCTGCAGTATCTCTAACTTCCGCTCCGACTTCACAATCGACATCCAATGTAAGCTTCATGTACAGTGGGCTAAACAGCTGGCATGTAATGCAGAACAAGGTCAGCAGCGCGAGTTCAATTCTCATACCGGCCTCCCCGAACTGGCGCCGGAATGTGGCGACTAGGGGCTTTTCACAGTAACTTCATTGAAGCCTACTTGTGACAATAAGCTATTATTATTATGTCCAAATCTCTGATTTCTCTATCTATGATTTCCGATTCACAAGTTCCAATTGTCTATCACATTGTCATTGTTGACCTCCATTGACTCCAATTCCCCCAGTTGTTCAAATTCAAAATTCTCATCCTAGTATTTAGATACTTTCAGAGTCAATGAAGTACAAATTGAATGTAGTGCAAAGCATGCCGATGATTCATTATCACTCCTTTTCCACTACCATCAGAAGACTAGCTCTCTATTGTGTTTCATGCCTTGGAACTAAGGAGTGATAACCCTCTCACCAGATTCTCTATGTGAACAGGAGTCATATGAAAAATGCTTTTAAGATGTCTGTAACTGCAAGCTTACTACTTGTTTCACTTTCTTTGTAACCACACCCACATGCTTGATTCATAGCACACAGGACAGAAAGCAGTCAACTGAAACGCACAAACAATTGAACGCTTTTTAAAATTAGTATTCTTTTATGGGATTTGGGCATCACTGGCTAGGCCAGCATTCCTTGCTCACTCTTGGGAAGGTGGTGGTGAGCAGCCTTCTTCAACTGCTGCAGTCCGTGTGGAGTAGGCACACCACAATGCAGTTAGGGAAGGAGTTCCAGGATTTTGATCCAGCAAGTGAAGGAATGGGGATATTTTTCTAAGACAGGATGGTGCGTGGTTTGGAAGGGAATGTGCAGGTGGTGGTGTTCATATGTGTCTGCTGCTCTTGTCCTTCCAGATGGGAGAGGCTGCGGGTTTGTGATTGAACACAACACTCACTCTCACTGTGTTCAAGTGTAATCTCAGCACTGAAGGCGGTATATAATGGTGGTAAAATAGATTTAGTATACCCGTTGAAAACTAGTCCAAGTTTAGACTATTGATCTATGAAGAGAAGAATAGGAAGCTAAATCAAATATCATCAGAAAAAGGATTAAGGATGATGGTTGAAACTTCAAAAATAATGAAGGAATTGTATGAAGGCACCAAAGTAGAACAAAAGAACTTCATTATAAAGCGAAATTCAACAAAATAAATAACTTTGTGCTTGGCTAGTGACTTATGGAATGGACTGGGCACATAATGCAGCCCACAGATTAGAGTTAAACCTTTTTACAATTCTGCAATCAATGCAGTAATATGGATTTTGGGTAAGGAATTATTTTTGCAGAACATTTGTCAGACTATAAAACTGAATGATGGAGTGAGCTAGTTCAGCTGAATGCTCTTTCCTCTTTGACATAGTAATTTTTCTTTCTGGACACGGATGCCATGAATTGTAGTTCGATATTCTCCTGGTTGATCAGAGTAACTTTGGTGGAAGAAACGTGGAAACTGTAGAGAACGTATATCAATGCTGCTCATGCCATTTCTCCTGGGATTCCGCGGTTTTCCACTGAAGTTGTGGCAGACATTAGGGAGAGCTCCTGCGGACGATTAACTCATGGGCCAATCAATAGGTTCTCCCATTAAAGCTGTAAATTAAGATCCCTCAATGGTCACAATAGAGGATAACGCTCTCAAACACTTAGAGAAATGAATTAATCAGAAGTCAGCATGGGTTTCTAAATGGTTCGACCAACTTTATTGCATTCTTTCAAGAAATAACAGAATAGATAAAGGAAATGGAAAGGTTGTGAGTTTAGATATTTAGAAATCACAGTATCCCTATAGTGCAGAAGGAGGCCATTTGGCCCATTGAGTCTTCACCGACTCTCTAAAAGAAAAATGTTCCTGGGCCCACTCCCCATTCCTGTAACCGCACCTAACCTAAGGGGCTGGTTTAGCACAGTAGGCTAAACAGCTGGCTTGTAATGCAGAACAATGCCAGCAGTGTGGGTTCAATTCCTGTACCAGCCTCCCTGAACAGGCGCCGGAATGTGGCAATGAGGGGCTTTTCACAGTAACTTCATTTGACGCCTACTTGTGACAATAAGCGATTTTCATTCATTTCATTTCAAATATACCAAAGGGTTTAGCATGACCAGAAATGAGGATTTTGAATTTGGGAAGCAGCTTCAATTACAAAGAGACGTAAAAATTAAGAAGTTAAAGATGCAGGAAAAAGCAAGGAAGAGAGCGTTTCAACAGGAACGAGCAGAGAGTTGATTTAAAAGGGCTGTGCAGAAACCCGCACGGTGGAAAGAGAGAGAGAGAGAGACAGAGACTTCCAACTTTGCGCACAGGCAGCAGCCACCAAAATGTTAGAGCAGTCAATGGAGGAAGGTAATTCTTGATGGGAACTGAGTGGGGAGATTTACTGATATGTACAAGCTCTATCAAAATCCAATGAGAGAGATGGCAAAACAATTTTTTGTGCTTTTGAGAAAATAGCTAAACAGCTGAGATTGCCACAAGATTGTTGGGCTCTACTCTTACTGGCCAAACTTGTTGGTAGGGCTAGTAAAGTCCACGCATTCTTATCAGAGGAAACGCCCGAAGACTACGAGACCGTGAAGTAAGATATATTTATGGCATATGAATTAGTACTGTCGGCGGACAGACAGAAGTTCAGAGTTGTAAGAAGACAGGCTGAACAGACTTACCTTGAATTCGACAGGGTTAAGCAGTCATTTTGATAGGTTAGTAAGGGCTTTGAAGCTCTTAGAGAGATCATTCTGCTGATGGAATTTAAAGATTCTTTGCCTATCATGATTAAAACTCATGCTGAGGAGCAGAACATTAGAACTGCTGGCCAAGCTGCAGAGCTTGCGGCCGATTATGAGCTGGTTCATAGACCAATTAAGGATCCTTTATCCTGTATAAATTAAACTTTTGGGAACAGTGGGAATTTTTCTCGGGCTTTTTTCTGGTTAATACATGCTTTTGAATTTTGTAATATTTGATAAGGTGGAACCAGAAAGAGAAGGGTTGAGAAACTAAATGTCTCTCAAATCGAGACCGTTCAGTTTTAAAAAAGGGGATGAAATTCTCCGTCACGAAGCACACTGATGTTATCTGCGAGGGTATCCCAACTTCGAACACAGGTTCGTGGGTGTGTATAGTTTTGTTTTGTTTCAGTATGAGGAGACAAGTGAAACCCCCCCAGTGAGAGTAAACAGCCCAGTCATCGTGTGACAATTATTCAAGACTATTTATTACAGTAAAGAAATGACAAATACATACCAACGGGACTACTATACTCTCAGGCACTTAAGATGTATGAATTACTAAACACCCACGGTTTATATCGAAAAAAACTCTTGTTACACAACATCTACGATACCTGAACTCTGTAGGAGATCTCCTATTCTCCAAAAAAATATCCAAATTGAATAACCAGCTATAGTTACCACACAATACATGGATGATACTCAGCTGGGAATTGCCTTTGTCCTGGTCCAGTGAAGATATTTTAAAACTGCTGTTACAAACGTTTTCTGCACTGCCTTGGCTCTAAGACCTAGAAGCTTGTTTGCTGTAAACTTGGCCTTCAAGCTTGGTGGCTAGGAACTGGCCTGTCCGCTTTTTAAAACAGCTGGATGGTAACTTCCTCCTTTCCTTCTGAGGGTCTGGTCAATTAAACCTTTGTTGTTCTTTGATTATGCCTTCTGTGTATTAGGCTGTCTGTCCCCATTACCCTCCATTACTAGACATTAACATAAGTATACTTCGGGGACCTTCCCGATCATCTATAGTCTGTTTCTCTTCCATAAACTAGTCACACTTGATTGTTATCTAAACTACCATTCTAAACTCTTTACCGGGAGAGATGCATACCAATTGAGGCCCTTTGAATACTGTCTAGCGGTATCTCCCGGCAAATTTATGGCAAAGGCCATTAAAAAAACTCGTTGAATTCTTTGATCTTTATCTCAAGGAATAGAAAACAAAAGCAGGGAGATAATGGTTTTTTAAAATCAACATTTTAGCGAGGTATTTTTGGTATTATCGCAACAACAAAATAAAGAATATACATGAAACTATAAAGACAGTGCAAAAGCCGTCTTCCTCCCTTACAGATTCCACCTTTATTAACCCCCTACTCTTAGCTAAACTAACCCCCCAACCCCTTCTGCTGACAATTAATTTTCCGCGAAGAAGTCGACGAACGGTTGCCACCTCCGGGCGAACTCTAACAGTGACCCTCAAGGCGAACTTGATTTTCTCCAAACGGAGAAAGCTAGCCATGTCCGATAGCCAGGCCTCCGACTTCGGGGGCTTTGAGTCCCTCCAAGCTAATAGCATCCATCTCCGGGCTATCAGGAAAGCAAAGCCCAGAACATCTGCCTCTTTCTCCTCCTGGATTCCCGGGTCTTCCGACACCCCAAAAATCGGCACCTCTGGACTCCGTGCCACTCTTGTTTTTAACACTGTGGCCATGACATTTGCAAACCCCTGCCAAAATCCCCTAACCTTTGGACATGCCCAGAACATGTGGACATGGTTCGCTGGTCCTCCCACACATTTTGCACACCTGTCTTCCACTCCAAAGAATCTGCTCATCTGGGCCACTGTCATGTGAGCCCGATGAACGACCTTGAATTGTATCAGGCTAAGCCTGGCACATGTTGCGACGCATTGACTCTACTCCATGCGTCTGCCCATAGACCATCCTCTATCTCTCCTCCCAGCCCCTCGGTCTGCGTCTTCTCTTGACCCCATAAGTTCTTTGTAAATGTCAGAGATGCTCCCTTTTCCTACCCACCCTCTGGAAACTATCCTGTCCGGAATCCCCCTTAGCGCTAGGAGCGGGAAGGTTGACACCTGTTTACGTAGGAAGTCCCGCACCTGCAGATACCTGAATTTGTTTCCCCTCGCCAACCCAAACTTCACCTCCAGCGCCCTCATACTCGGAAATCTCCCCTTTGTCAACATATCCCCCATCCTCTCAATCCCTGCACTCCGCCATATCCGGAACCCGCCATCCATACTTCCCGGGAAAACCTGTGATTATTACAGATCGGGGACCATACCGATGCTCCCTCTGCTCCCACATGTCTCCTCCATTGCCCCCAGACTCTCAGGGCCGCCACCACCACGGGGCTGGTGGAGTACCGTGCCGGCGGGAATGGCAGAGGCGCAGTTACCAACGTCCCCAGACTGGTGCCCTTGCATGAAGCCGCCTCCATATACTCCCATGCCGACCCCTCCCCCACTACCCACTTCCTGATCATGGCTATATTCGCCGCCCAGTAATAGTTACTAAAATTGGCGCCACCAGCATGCCCTCTCCCCGACTCCGCTCAAGCATTACCTTCCTTACTCGCGGGGTCTTGCCCGCCCAAACGAAGCCTGTGATCACTCTGGTGACCCGCTTAAAAAAGGACCGCGGAATAAAGATGGGGAGACATTGAAATACAAATAGGAATCTCGGGAGGACGGTCATCTTCATCGTCTGCACCCTCCCAGCCAGTGACAACGGAAGTGCGTCCCACCTCCGAAAATCGTCCTTCATTTGGACCACTAGTCGGGCCAGATTTAATTTATGTAGCCGGTCCCATTCCTGCGCCACTTGAATGCCTAGGTATTCTATAGCTAGCGCGAACAACAGTGGGCAGAGGGGGCATCCCTATCTCGTCCCCCGGTGCAGTCTAAAATAGTCCGATACTGTCCTATTTGTCCTATGCTTGCCACAGCAACCTGACCCATCAATAAAGCCCCACCCAAATCCGAACCGTCCCAGCACCTCCCACAGATAATCCCATTCTACCCGATCAATAGCCTTTTCTGCATCCATTGCGATCACTACCTCCACCTTCCTACCTTCTGGGGGCATCATGATCACATTTAACAACCTTCTCACATTGGCCACCAACTGCCTACCCATAACAAACCCCGTCTGGTCCTCCCCAATAACGTCCGGAACACAATCCTCAATCCTGGAGGACAAAATTTTGGCCAGCAATTTGGCATCCACATCAACCGGGATATTGGCCTGTAGGACCCACACAGCTCCAGGTTCTTGTCCCGCTTCAGAATCAGCGAAATTGTGGCCTGCGACATTGTCGGGGGCAGCGCCCCTCTTTCCCTTGCCTCGTTGAACCTCCTCATCAACACCGGCCCCAATATCCCAGAGAACTTTTTATAAAACTCCACGGGGTACCCGTCCGGCCCCAGGGCTTTACCTGTCTGCATGGCCTTCAAGCCCTCCACTATCTCTTCCAACCCGATCGGGGCCCCCAGCCCTTCTAGCAGCTCCCCGTCCACCTTTGGGAAATTCAGCCCCTCCAAGAAGTGCCTCATCCCCTCCGGCCCCGTCAGGGGTTCCGGACTATACAGCCTACTGTAGAAAGCCCTAAACACCTTATTCACCCCTGCTGAATCTCCAACCAGGTTCCCATCTCCATCATTTACTTTCCCTATCTCCCTGGCTGCCTCCCTCTTTCTAAGCTGCTGTGCAAGCATTCTGCTGGCCTTCTCTCCATACTCATAGATCGCCCCCCTCACCTTTCTCAGCTGCTCCACGGCCCTCCCTGTGGTTAACAAGCCAAACTCTGCCTGTAGCCTCCGCTGTTCCCTTAAAAGCCCTGCCTCTGGGGTCTCTGCATATCTCCTATCGATCTGTAGTATCTCCTTTACCAGTCGGTCCGTCTCTGCCCTGTGCACCTTCTATCTATGGGCCCGGATCGAGATCAGCTCCCCTCTGACCACTGGCTTCAGTGCTTCCCAGACCGCTGCTCAAAATAAAGAAATCAATCCGGGAGTACAGTTATGCACGTGAGAGTAGAAGGAGAACTCCTTCACCCTCGGCTACCCAAATCTCCATGGATTCCCCCCCCCCCCATCTGCTCCATGAACCCTTTTAGTTCCTTTGCCATTGCTGGCACCCTGCTTGTTTTCGAGCTTGACCGGTCCAAGCCAGGGTCAATAACTGTGTTGACGTCCCCTCCCATGGCCAACCTGTGTGAATCCAGGTCCGGTAACTTCCCCAGCATCTTCTTTATAAACTCCACATCATCCCAATTTGGCGCATACACATTTACTAATACCACCTGCACGCCCTCCAGTTTTCCACTGACTATAATGTACCAACCTCCCACATCCGAGACTATTCTACCCGCCGCAAACAGCACCCGCTTATTGATCAGGATCGCGACTCCTCTAGTCTTTGAATCTAGTCCCGAGTGAAAGACCTGACGGACCCAGCCTTTCCTCAATTTAATCTGCTCAGTTACTCTAAGGTGCATCTCCTGCAACATTACCACGTCCGCCTTTGGTCCCCTAAGATGCGCGAACACACGTGCCCTCTTGACCGGCCCATTTAACCCTCGAACATTCCAGGTGATCAGCCTAGTTGGGGGGCTTATTGCCCCCCCCCTTCGCCGATCAGCCATCCACTTTATTGGGCCCACCTCCAGCCCATGCTCCGCGCCTCCACCGGCCCGCCCCTAGGCAGCCTCCTCCCCCAACCTCCTCTCTGTCCCTTCGCCCAAGCCCCTCCCTCGTCAGCAGAATATTTACTCCCCCACGCCCCCAGTAACAACAGTCTGTAATCCAACCCCTTTACTAAACCGAACATATGCACACCCCCCACTGCGCTTCCATGAGCTAGCCCGCCCAGCTAGCTTGGTGGCCCCCATCCCTGGTGCCGGATAGTCTCCCACCTATTCCCTGCCCAAGGCAATAAGCACTGGGATTTTATTTCCCCAGCCCTGTTAATGGCCTGGTAGGTACTCTGGCATAGGCCTGGTTCCTCGTGGTGCCTACCATCGGCAGGAAGAGGAGGAAGTGTAAACACCTCTATCGGCCTCAGGACTTCAACTGTGTGCTGAGCCTTTAAAATTAGATCAAGATCTTTTGGCTTCCAGTAGAGAGCCATAGCATCATGTTTCACTGGTTGTGGTTGAATATCGAGAGCATGCATGCAGGAAAATGCTCCCTCATCAGTCTAGCTCCAATAGCCTGTGCTTGCTTGCTTGGGGAAACCCCAGAAATCATGGAATAATATAAAATTGGCAAAGGCTCAGAGAAATTGTGGCTCATTTTGTTGGTGGCTCATTTTGTTGACCCTATACGCAGCAAATAGGCACTCTCTATCAGAACAATGACCTTCATTAATTGTTTTAAAAGTGAATTTGTTGCTTGAAAAAGATAAATATTACTAAGTATGGACAGTGAGCAGGATAGCAGGGTTAGACTGGGCACCCCTGCCGGAAAGTACGTGGCATGGTCTTTTCTTTTATGAATTTAGAATGCCCAATTCTTCTTTACTAATTAAGGGTCAATTTAGCGGGACTGATCCACCTACCCTGCAGTTCTAAATAAAAGCAAATTGCTGCGGATGGTGGAATCTGAAGCCAAAACAAAAATGCTGGAAAATCTCAGCAGGGTCATCTGGACTCAAAAGGGTCATCTGGACTCGGAACGTTAGCTCTTTTCTCTCCCTACAGATGCTGCCAGACATGCTGAGATTTTCCAGCATTTTCTTTTGAGTTACCCTGCACATCTTTTTGGGTTGTGGGAGGGTGAGACCCATGCAGACACGGGGAGAATGTGCAAACTCCACATGGACAGTGACCTGGGGCCGGGATCGCACCCTGGACCTTGGCGCCATGAGGTAGCAGTGCTAACCACTGCGCCACCATGCTGCCCAATGTGATACTGCCTTAGTTTCTTTCCATGTTGCAACATTCCATGGGAATTGATAATATCAATTTATTTGTCAACTTGTTGAATTCAGTTGACTGAACATTGATGTTATCTGTTTGCACCGAGACAATGTTTTGTTAAGATTTGGCAAATAGGGAGTAGTCTGGAATTTTCCAACAGCTGGTTTGTACGTGAAAGGAGGAAATGCTAATGATCATGGAGTCCCATGGAATAAATCGATGATTACTTTAAAACTATAGTTTTGTTGATCTTCTGATACCTTGTAAAACACAAGCAGGTATTTTTACTTAACCAATGCAAACACATGTGGATTGACAAATATTGATCTGGAGTAAGTGATGAATAAGTCACCTATTGCTATGGTCTAATAGCCACTAAAACACCAAACTAAATTTTTGATTGCCCAAAGCTAATCAGCAGCACATTTGTCACTAGACAATGGCTCCCAAGTAAATAAGGCAGATTTTTGAACATAATTGTACATGACTCTATTTAAGAGTATGATTCAGTAAATGAACAGAAATGAATCAGAGTTTAGAGTCATAGAGTGCAGCTCTTATCATCAGGGAGAATAAAGCTGCAGCAATAATCCCCACTTGTGGCTTACACTCTTGTTCAAAAGAGTGTAAATGTGCATTTGAATGTTTCCAGTACTCTGTCGATGTAGTCCTCAGCCTACCTTTGCTCCTGAGCTCTGTTCGACTTTGTAATTCACGACCTATTAATATGTATGACAGCTATACCACTTGCCAGGATAATAGTGTCATCTCTCACCCTGTTACTTGTGCAAGTAACAGCTCAGCAGGTGCCTTGGCTGCATGTTCGCGCGTCAGTGCTCAAAATTACACTTATCCCAGCAAGAAGCACAATTTCAACACGGGTAAATTGGTAACAGAGGATGCAAATAATTTAGTTGTTTGCTTTGTATATCAGCAAACCGAGCAGTGCGAATACACAGGAGTGTGGGAGACAACTCTATAATCAATGTGACGTTTAAACTTTCAAGTGTAACTTTCCAATAATTCTTTTCTTCCTTTTGATTATCGCTGTGGCTGGGTCCATAAAAATAATCACACTGAGTCCTGAATGTGGACAGTGCAGAGTCACTGACATTATAAACTAATTCTCCAATCTGCCTGTTTGTATTTTTTAAACTCATTCTGATACCTGCAGAGACAATATTTTTTATTTCCATTTTGCACTTGTTTGAACTGTTTCTGCTGTATCCATCCAACAGTGCACATTTCAGTAAATGATTAATTTTGGTTTTTTTATTTAAAGCAATAGAATTGTCAGGCAGTGAAATAGGCGTGAGATGTTAGTTATCAGCAGGAATGGCACAAATGAAGCAACATACATGTTTTGTGGGCATTGGACTAGTTATTCTCTAGTTTGATCCTGGCCTGATAACCGTTTTAGGGATGGGTTTTGGTAAAGCTAAAATAGATATTGAGCAAAGAATTAACAGTGGTTGTTTGAGTTGAGATTTTACCTCTGTTCGATTCTGATTGAAACGTCAAATGTGAATGGATGTTGCTCCAGTGTCGTGGGTGGTTTGAATATCTGTGTTTTAGCAAAGAATCAAAAATACTTTTAGAAATGAACCAAAACCACAACCGAAAATTTTAAAAAATTACCAACTCTATAGAAACTGTGGTAAATGATTCTATTTCACAAACAGTATCAAGTTTCATTTGGCTTTTAAATGCAGTTAAATTGGATGGAGACCTATGATCATCAGTAAAGCTTTTGGGGTAATGTCTAGTGCTGGAAACCATCGATGGTAAAATAGGCAGGCAGGACTGCAGGGCTGCTTGAAGCTAATGACCACTTATTCATGGAGTGGAAGCTAAAATGCAAATGTCTGGTGTTCAATGAGCATTACAAATTTCAATGTTTTACTCACCATTTCTCAGTCCATCTGAACTCTTGCTGAGAGTACTGGTGTATAAGCATTTCATGTTGGCTGTAATGCTTTGTGGAATGGCAAAACTTCAAAGTTGCCAGGCAAAATTATCCTGGCTGTGAAGTGTTAGTGTGAGATTTATATGATCAAAGAGACTTGGTTCTGATGGCAAACCCACTTAAACATGGAGCCATTCTCATTTTGAAAAGTAAGGTCACATTTTAAAAATAAAATAAGCAAGTCTTACTCTAAATCAGTGCTTTTCAAACGTTTTTTTCCCGGGCTCCACTTGTGCCAACAGGCCAACCTTCGGGACCCATGCCGGCCGACCTTCGAAATCCACGTCCTGTTCGCTTCCGCAGTCTTCCCCGAGTCGAGGCAATGGTTGGGACAATAAAGCTTCCTTGCCCAGACAAGGGAGAGAAAGAAAATCATCTAGTTTTCCTGTTCTTAATCACTATCTAGTAGCCCCTGGTGCGTTGAATTTATGTCAACATTGAGTGAGGACAGGATAATTGAGCTAACCGACCCCCAGAATGTGAAGTACCTGAATTTAAAACAGACAGTATTGGAAATACTCAGCAGATCACGGAGCACTTGATGGCTGTGATGGAAGGCCATCACCTGAAAAATTTAGCTATTTCTTTTTTATCACTGAACTTTGAAAAACGCTGCTCAAAGCTAAAATAAAGGGTAAGAGAAAGTAAAGGCATATCCTTATTCAGTCATCCTGTCTCCCCTTTTTCAGCCACATGGTGTCTTCCATATTCAAAGTGTTGAAACCGCTGAGAGTTGTGTTAGCTGGCTGAGTTTGTGATTTAATACATCCGCCATCACAGACACGTGATATCAGCACAAGTGGGCAGGCATTTAATTAAAGTAGCGAGAGAAGGGACTGATAGGTTTTGTGATCAGTGGTGTGATGGGATTTAAAATATGTGCAGAGTCACAAAACAGTCTGAATCCCATTCGCAGATCTTTCTAAACAGTTCCAATGCTCAATTGTATTCAGCAATTAGAACAGAATTTCAGATAGGACCATATAAATGTGCCTCCACGCCAATGTGCAATTTCGCCTCGATCATTTAATGAGAGTTGGTGATTTCCCCTTTGTCAATAGACAAATAAATCCATTAAATACAATATTTATGATCTTGCCAATTCTGCTCTTCAACACAGAAGTTGCCTCCCGTGCTTTAACCAGATTAATCAAATGCCACCTTAAACACCCTTCACTCATCAATGTCTGGCTTTATCACATTTCCTGACAGAAATGCTGAGCACAAATCAGGAATGGATTTGAAGATGTGAAGCTCCGTTCTGTTCTGACCTACAGTGGTTGACACACGGTCACTTCCCCTGAGTTGCATTCACTCTAGCGTAATCTTGATTGATAGATCTTACTTATTGTCACATGTACTGAAGTACAGTGAAAAGTATTTTTCGCTGATAAATGTATGTCCATGTCCCCCAAACCAATTACAAAGCACTGAAATGACTTTTTAAAAATAATTAAAGGAGCAAAATTGATCAACATGAATCTGGTGCAATAAGCCAGGATTCCTAACTCTCAAATCTGTCCTCATTCTAATTGTTTAAGGAGATGACTGAATTGACAATTTAGGTGGGATTTTCCCTGCAGGCTTCTCAATGCTACTGTTAGGAAACTGCGTTAGTGGCTGATAGGCGTAACGAGCAGCAATTCGATCCTGCCTCCGCGACCCTTCTGATACTCACCCTCGACCCAGCGTCAGTCGCGACCCCCACTTTGAAAACCCCTACTGTAAATGAGTAAAGTGCAGCTGATCTGCATTATATCTGTTCATTCACTGATACATCATAGAATCCCTACAGTGCAGAAAGATTCCCTTCGGCCCATCGAGTCTTCACTGGTCCTAGGAAAGAGTACCTTATATAGGCCCACACCCCCACCCTTTCCCCGTAACCCAGTAACCCCACCTAATCTTTTGGACACTAAGGGGCAATTTAGCATGGCTAATCCACCTAACCTGCACATCTTTGGACTGTGGGAGGAAACCGGAGCACCCAGAGGAAACCCACGCACACACGGGAAGAATGTGCAAACTCCACACAGACAGTCACCTGAGGTCGGAATTGAACTCGGGTCCCAGGCGCTGTGAGGCAGCAGTACTAACCACTGTGCCACAGCACGCCCGATACTTGATAGGAGTCAGGTCCTTTGAAATCTAGCTCTCCCTTGTTCACCAAGACCCGGCTGTCTCCCTCTGAAGTACAAAAAGCAGAGTTTACTACCAGGTTATGCATTCTTTGCCCATCAGTGATGTTTTGGCAGATTTCCTGGATGGAGTTGTTCTCGTCACGGAAATATTACCGCCATTGAAACCTGGAAAATCTCCAAATGTTTGAAAAGTCTAGTCGTGAAGCACACTTCGCTGAAGATAAATATGTTGGAGCTCTGCAAAGAATAATCTGTGAAACAATCTATGTCACTGGGAGATTATTGGACAACTAATGCACAATGGAATTATGAGCGCCTCTATGCTAGCAAACCATCTATTTATATTTAACACCCTTTCTTCTTACAGTATTTGATCCAAGAGATAAAATTCTGCATGAATCTGTTTTGTAGAATCTGGATTAAGAAGGATGCATTGGAATGGCAGCTGTATGCTTCCAAAGATTTTGTAATGGTGTTTTTTTTGTTGCTGGTTTATACTGAACTACGAGCAGTTTTATTCCAACGATTGCCCAGATGGTGTCGATATTGTGCAAAAGAGTCACGCATGTAGCTGCATTGAACTTGAACTAGTCCATAACGACTGTGAAAATAATCATTTGAAAAAAAAATCTTACATGCTAGAATTACCTTACTGCAGAATTTGCTACATTAGTAAATTCCACCATCTAAATAGTCTGCTATATTTTTAACAGCAGGTTTCTCTCGTTGCATGGAAATTTAGGAAAAGAGGAACTCAGTTGAAAGAATTGCTTTGGAGAATGGACATATTGCTTGACCATTCAAGAGGAACAGGAGGAGTTGGTGATTTACTTCTCCGGTTCCCAGGACAGAATACCAGGCCCTGCAGTACCTCTTCAGGCCCTGCAGTGCTGTGCATGGTGAGACTGGAGAGTTGCCGACCAAACGATTGGGCAGTGAGTCACTTGTACCAGTCAACCTCATTAGAGCGTAATATGGCATTGGGGCTGCTGGAGTCAGCGGGAATGTGCTCTATCCAAGCTTCCCCGCCACCCGAAGAATTCAGACCTATGCTTATGAAGTGGATTTGGTTGAATACAATCATAGAACACACAGTACATTCGGCCCATCATGTCTGCACCAACCCACTTAAGCCCTCATTTCCACCCTATCCCCGTAACCCAATAACCCCTCCAAACCGTTTTGGATACAAAGGGCAATTTATCATGGCCAATCCACCTTTGGATTGCATGCTTTTGGACTGTGGGAGGAAACCGGAGCACCCGAAGGAAACCCATGCAGACACAGGGAGAACGTGCAGACTCCGCACAGACAATGGCCCAGCGGGAAATCAAACCTGGGAAGCCACAGTACTAACCACTGTGATATCATGCTGCCCCAAAAATACAAGAAAATCTGGTGAATATTTGGAATTCTTAATCCCAATCCAAGAAAGTGCTTGCGTCAAGTGGAGCAAAATGGTCACTGTAGCTGATCATTAGACGCAAACTAGCTTTAAAAGGCAAAATACAAGCTGGATAATTCTGCTGATTGTCTATTCACACCATTGTCCTGATGTAAGTATACCAGAAAGTGGAATGGATTGTTTGGCCATTTAGAAATTCGTGATGAGCGAGTGAACCTTTAATGTTTGACATTCCCACATTAAAATAGCACGTAGGATGATGGATGACCCCAACTGTGCCTCTACAAGCAGCCCGAGTGTTTGAGAAGAAATGCTTGTTAATATTTCTATGATGGCATTAAGGTCAGCCATATCCCAAATATATTTAGAAGTGTGAGCACTCTGTGGAAGACAAGAGCATATTAAAAATAGCACAACCCAAATAGAGTGTTTAATTTGCTCTCTTTTCTCACCTGAATTTGTAACCCAGATGAGCGATTGAAAAGTAGCTTGATCACACGAGCCACTGGGCTCTCACGTGGTGCCTGTACAGTGGATCTGCCGCTGCTGCAGTTTGTAGTGACCCAGCGTACAGCATAGTTTGGCAGATGCTTCATCTGTGCCGGAAAATTAAAATAACAAGCAATTGATGCAATACTTGAGCTGGTAGGGAATAGCCATACCTTTTTAAAAAAAACATTTTGGTACAATAGATAAGCACTGTAATAAGGTCTACTTGGAATGTGACCAGTCTCTGGTGGTTACTGAAATCCTTTAACAGTGGAATAGGTCACTGAACAGAGCTGACATTAAGTAGGTATTTATAGATGAATGATTAGATGGTTCTGTTAATTGTGATTTGAGTAGCAGTGCAGGAGTTGACAAATGGAGCATAGAAGATGAAAGGTGAGATGGTTGGTCTTGGAGTTTCTGTTCTATTTATGCTGTTATCCTCCAGCTAAATTTGTTTCAATCAATATAAAGTCAGTGCTTTGATCTCTCAAAGAGAGAATTATTCTCAGCAACACAATCATCTGCACAGCTATAAGCAGTGCACATCTTCTTTCTATCACCATCTGTGTACTTACTGCCACTTTGGCAGTCTTCAGAAAAGCTTTCTTCAAGGGGGTGACTGTGGACCAACTGCAGCACCTTATTTTATCAGGGTCGGAAACCTCTTGCCTTATGTTCAAGTCCAAAGATTTGCAGGTTAGGTGAATGAGTCATGCTAGAAATTCCCCCTCAGTGACCAAAGATGTGCGGGTTAGGCAAGGTTACAGGGATAGGGCGGGGGAGTGGCCTAGGTATGGTGCTCTTTCAGAGGGTAGGTCTAGATTTGATGGACTGAATGGCCTCCTTGTGCACTGTAGGGATTCTATGGATACAGGACGAACTTCCCACCTCAGAGCTTTTAAAAATAAATTTAGAGTACGCAATTTTTTTTTTCCAATTATGGGGCAATTTAGCATGGCCAATCCACCTACCCTGCACATCTTTGGGTTGTGGGGTGAGACCCACGCAGGGGGGAAGGTGCAAACTCCGCACGGTTCCCATCTCAGAGTTTTCTCTCTCTTAGGTCGGTGGCAGAGAAGATGATTGGAGGGTTTCTGTCTACCCGCTACCCCCATCCTCCCACCACCCCCACACAGCTTCATGCTCAGTTAGATGGTTAAATCGACCCTCCCAAAGATCCGAGATCCCAACCACTCTCAATTTTCAGTTGGGCTTCTGGATGGGCAACTAAGCCACCTGGTCGCACTTTAAATGCACAACGAGTGTAAATGCATCACCGGGCCTCAGCTGCAGCTATTCTTCTGGGCTGAGCAAGGACTTTGCTGTGGATTTTCTGCCAGGTGAGGGTCAGTCAGCAAGAAGAAAATCCCATAAAAGGTAAGTTTGACACTTTCCTTTATGGAGCCAGAAGAAGCAGTAATGCCCAATGTTATCTCAGTGACAATGGATGGAGTTTTACAGCCCCTCCCTCAGAGCCAGTTGGCACATGGTCAGAGGGGTAGTAGAATCAGGTGCCATGGTGATGGTGCCATGCTTGTCATCTGCCTGGCTCTGGTGGTATATTACCCACTCTCCCTTGGATAATTGAGGTTTTTCATAGAATTTCATAGAATTTACAGTGCAGAAGGAGGCCATTCGGCCCATCGAGTCTGTACCGGCTCTTAGAAAGAGCACCCTACCCAAGGTCAACACCTCCACCCTATCCCCATAACCCAGTAACCCCACCCAACACGAAGGGCAATTTTGGACATTAAGGGCAATTTATCATGGCCAATCCACCTTAGTTTTTCTACTAAAGGGCCTCCTCCCACCACTGCTGGAATTTTACCAGCAGTGGGAGGTGACCACCTGGCTTCCTTCTTGTGGGCTGAGGGGGTAGGGGCGATCGCTCCTGTAGGGTCAGCCTGTGCTCAACGATATTCTGATCCCTGTTGTGTGTGTGAGTGTGTATCCCAAACTGGTTCCCACAACCCCCTTGCCAGTCATTCCAGACTAGCTCAGGCAGAAAACCCAAGTTACTTTTTAATTCAGTTCCATCAGAAATTATTGTCGGGGACTGCCTGCAGTCCCAACAGCGGCCACCGCTCCTGGTGGCACTAGTAGGATAGAGATATGTCAGCAATCCTATTGGTCATCAACTTTCAGACGCGGACTATATTCCCAGATGTGGGGGCCTTGTCCTGCGTCAATGAGTGGCCTGACAGACATTAAGTAATTATGGTGTGAGTGGAGGTGGGCTTATCCCTCCTTTTCAGCCAGGTGATGGGGTCCCCTCTACATAAGATTCCAGCCCAAATTTCAATTATTTTTTTATTGATTCTAAAATGTCTTGAGATTATGAAAATAAAGTCTTTACTTTTCCTTTAAGTTTTGCTCTGAGATCCACAAAGGATGTTTAGGTTTCCCCTGGCCACAGACTCACCTTCCTTACCACGGGAACCGTCCCCTCAGAACCCCACACTTCACCAAACAGCCAACAGGCAGCCTGGTTACCCAATTGACTAAAGGCTAGCCGATGCTTCCAAAGAATGGTTGGTAAAGGGAGCCCAAGAATGCAAGACAGAAGACCATGGGAAAACTAATACATAAAGTGAAAGGCAATCACAGAATCTAAAGCCTTCTGGTAGTGTGGCGACCAGAATTAAACACTATACTCCAAGTGTGGCCTAACTAAGGTTCTATATAGCTGCAACATGACTTACCAATTTTTATATTCAATGCCCCGGCCAATGAAGGCAAGCATGGCATACGCCTTCTTGACTACCTTCTCCACCTGTGTTGCCCCTTTCAGTGACCTGTGGACCTGTACACCTAGATCTCTCTGACTGTCAAAACTCTTGAGGGTTCTACTATTCACTGTATATTCCCTACCTGCATTAGACCTTCCAAAATGCATTACCTCACATTTGTCCGGATTAAACTCCATCTGCCATCTCTCCACCCAAGTCTCCAAACGATCTATAAACTGCTGTATCCTCTGACAGTCCTCATCGCTATCCGCAATTCCACAAACCTTTGTGTCGTCTGCAAACTTACTAATCACGTTATCCTCACGTAGTTTGCCTTACATTGCTGGAAATATCTTTTCTATTGGATGCTAAGCTTCTGCCAAGGTTGTCGCGCAGTCACCTCGCAACAATACCTTGTTGCACGTTAGCAATTATAACTGATTTGATAACTTGACAGGTGACTGGAAAATGCATTTCTGTGTCACATGAAAATGGAAATAATTACTGCATTTAATTGCAGATTTCACTCTGACAAAAACCACCAGAAAATTACAGTGGAAACGGAACCAACCTTGGTCAGCTCATCCATCATCTGTTTTTAATTGCATCCATCATGAATAGGCACTTGAAACTTTAGCTATGATTGTTGACAGAAACTGACTCATCTAATTTAGTAGTTCAAACATGCTATTCCATAGATTCTCAATATTACAGACTTTGAGGAGTTCTAATGTTAATTTTTGCTCGTTTCACTAGAATAGAATAATCGTTATTGTCACAAGTAGGCTTACATTAACACTGCAATGAAGTTGCTGTGAAAAGCCCCTGGTCGCCACATTCCAGTGCCTCTTCTGGTACACAGAGGGAGAATTCGAATGTCCAAATTTCCTAACAGCAAGTCATTCGGGACTTGTGGGAGGAAACCGAAGCACGCGGAGGAAACCCACGCAGACACAGGGCGAACGTGCAGACTCCTCACAGACAGTGACCCAAGCTGGGAATCGGACCTGGGGCCCTGGCGCTATGAAGCAACAGTGCTACCCACTCTGCTACTGTGCTGCAATAAGGGGAATTCAACACTCCTGGCGGTCTCCGAGACGTGATTTTCTTGCCTCTAAAGCCTGCCATTGGAAGTAGAGCAAAGCTAGGTCTCTACCTCTTTTCCTCCAGTGAAAGCCTAATGGACACCAGTGACGTGCAGCGAAAGAAAAATGAATGGAGGCGAGTTTGCAGTTTTCAGCCGAGCAAATCTCTTCCAACATTAGTCAGAAGCATTGTCCATAATGGCAGTTTGTTGTGACAAAACTTTGTTATGAGTAATAATTATACCAAGATACTGTACTCCTTCATGTTTCAGTATATCAGTGACTGGGGATAGAAAGAATATTTCACAAGATGCAGTAAAACTATAATTGTAGTTGCATGACTGTAGTATTTTAATTATTGAGATGATGAGTGTTATGTCACTGTAATGTTAAATACCTCATTTAAATTGAGAGCTATATACGTCATTTGATTAATATAGGTGTGGAATGTGGAGTAACAGAAAGCAGGAAAGGATTTGGATTTTATATAGTGGACAGAATTCTCTGTTTCTGAGCCTAAGTGTTGACTCCAACGCAGAATCCGTGGGGTTTTACGACAGAAAATCCAGCGCCGTACCTGGACTGATTCCGCTACCGTTGCTGTTGAGGGGCCAGCACCGGTGCCACATGGAACACAATCGATTCCAATGAAAAACGGTGCGAGATTCGGCGGGTCCGTGATCGACACTCGGGAGGCTGACAAGCTGCAGCCGCACTTACACATTACATTCCCCCCACACACACTTACCCCAGCCAGAAAGATGGCACTAGTTGTGCTGGAACTTGCCCATACAGCTGATGGGTCGGCTGGGGCCAGAGGACAACCAAGGGTGTGCCCTGGACGGGGGGGGGGGATGACACCCACCCATATGACCCGTGGCACTAGATTCAAAATGGGCTGTTAGCAGTGTGCGCAGCTGCATGGCTGCCTTGCCAGCTGCAGCAATGGTGTTCCGTGCCCGTCCACCCTGACCCCACAGCCCACCTCCTGACCAACCCCACTACTTCTCCCGTCCCTGGCAGAAGCCCCCCAGCCAGCGGCATAACTGTCAGCAAACTATGGCGATGTTAGACCACTTCGGTACCCCCCCCCCTCTCCCTCAGCAACCGTCACGCCAGTTTCACCATTTTTAAAAATACGTGAATCATGCCTTCGGTAATTCGGCCCATCGGAGGGAGAGAATCGCGGAGGCCCCGGTGAATACTGGGTTGGGCCGCGAATGAAATGCAAACGGTGTCTACTTTAAGTAAGAGTGAAACGCATTGATGCTGTTTTCGAGGTGACGGATAATCGCAATTTGGCGTCAAATCGGCGCCTGCCGCGATTTTGGCATCGGAAGCTAATCTCCGCCCAAACGCATTTCACGATTTTGCCTTCGGCTAACGGAGAATCCCGCCCAGTGTCTTTCAGGATCTCAGGATGTCCCAATGCACTTTCGAGCCAATGATGTACTTTGGAAGTTGTAATATGTAGGGACGTATAGGAGAAAACGTTTACACAGCAAGGCTACAAGAACAGTAATGAAACTGTTGACCGGATAATCTGTTTTAGCATTATTGGTTGAGGCATCAATAGTGGCTGGACGACCACGTGAACTCTCTTGCCCTACTTCAGTTATTGCTGTGGAAACTGCCACATTAACCTGAGAGAACAGGCAGGCTCTCGCTTTAACGTCTCTTTCAAAAGAAGTGTCAAACCGGTGTAGGTTATCGAGTCTCTATATTTGAATCCACAACCTTCTGACACTGAGGCCAGAGAGTTGAGCAAGTTTCTCACCTAATGAATGAATAGTTTGTAACGACAGAAAGCTTTGTGAAAGCCAATAAAACATAATGTAAGGACTGGCCTTGTATTCAAGAGCTAAACTTTCAGCAGGTGCTGAAATGGACACATGAATATGTTTCTGATTAAGAATGAGATTCTGTGACAATGTGCAAACTGTTTCTCAGAGAGGAAAGTTTGTAATGTATTAAGTGCGGTTTTTGAAATACTTTTGGAGCTCAGTAACTGTCACTGTTACGGAAGTGTGAAGTTACCTGACATGTTCCTTGGTAAACACATTTTAAAAGATGATAAAGCTATCCGTCGCTCAGTCATCAGAATCTGTGCTCCTCTACCACTAGATGGAGCTTCATGAACTCTGGAAACTGCGGATCCTCAAACCGATACCTACATTATTTCAAGTATTTTGACCTGGCTCAACACCTTCAGCAATAACTTTTCCTCTGTCCCTTGCACTTTCACATGCTCTATTCCAAGGCATCATCCTTTACCCTGCCCTCTTCTTTATCCACATTCTACCTCTCAGTATACATGGAAATCAGCTTCCACATACGTTCTGACAATCGAGGTAAGCATTCATGGTGATGTAAAGCATGACTTTACACTTCTCGTGATAATTTCTGCTCCTGTCGCGAATGGGAGCGGAAATCATAGCCTCTGCCTTGGCAGTGAATGGGGTACCTGTGTACCGAAACACTCTAAACACAATTACAGAGCGATTGTAACTCATTGTGTTTGAAATAAAATGGTCTTCGGAACTGACGATTCATGATTTCTGTTTTGAAGAGAAGTGTATGTAAAACTGCTTTGGATATAACAAACATATGCACATTTTACACCTTGGAATGGATAAAATTATTCAATTGAGACTTTAGTCCCAGGTCAGTGACAATCGGGGAGAAACATGCAGGAGAGATTGTTGGGCTAACAAGGTTCGGCGGAACCAAGTTTATTGTGATCAGGTAGAAAGTGATGCTTGAAAATCTAATGAGCTGTGAATCATGTGCATTACACAAACAGACGTTTCCATGGTTTTGGAAGCAGCTACAAAATCACATAGATTACAGCATGCGCAAAAGACTATGAATGTGTAGAAGTGTTAGTATTTTCCATTAGTGAGCACTATTCTACAGTTAAATACTGAACATGTTTCTATGCTGTTAAATGTAGAGGATAATTTTGTCCCTCAGTGCTTACTGTTCTTAGAATGCAAATAGAAACTGTGTTTAATGTGCTAATAGGAGGAACATGCACCAGCATAAGTGCTTTCATGTGAGCTTGTCTTTGTGTACTGTGCATCTGATGTACCATCATTATTGCACCATCTGGAGTTCTCAAACCTTGAGCACATTTTGCCAGGCAACCCTCTAGTTTTCAACATGACATGTGTGAAAGATTTATTTGCAAACATATTTTAAATATAAATTAGTTAAATAAAGTAATCTTTGTGATGGACAAAGTCTGCCAAAACTAAACAGAAGCTTTCACTTAGCAAGTAATATTTTTGTCTAATAGCTGCAAGTGTTTGTCCTGATAGTTGCGGTCACTTCATTATTATTCTTTGTTTCAGCAATTTTTTTGTGGGTTTTTCCGCCCACAACAGCTTTCCCCTGCCCACCTCCATACTTTTGGTTCCCGAATCCCAGTTGAGAAGTTAGCCTGCAACCCCTTCCTGGGCCTCAAAGTAGGCCTGGAGTCTACTTCTCGATTTATGCCATCCTCAGGATGTCTTGTTAAAATCAGATGGACTGTGCGGTGTATCAATGACACCCTGCAACTCCATGACATGCTTCGTTGAGCTCCAACATTATCATTCCTGTCATCAGCCCTTGTTGAAACACTTCCCATAGCCGCAGGACTCACTTAGATGTCCAAATGTCAGTAGCTCAAAGCTTCACAGTGTGGCATCTTAGTCAGGGTGGTGGGGAGCCAATAGGGTGACGGGGTAGTCGGCGGGTACTGGGTAGTTGGGGAGGATGTGGTTGGTCAGGGGTGGGTTGGGGAGGCGCATTTGGATTGAGGACAAGTTAGGTCAGGGCAGGAGATGAGTAGGGTGTGTGGGTGCATAGGAAGGTGGGGTTGGGCGAGGTTGGGGGGGGGGGTTTGGAGTGGGTTGGGCTCCTCTGTTAATCAATAACTACTCCAGAAATGAACAGAGGGCCAATTTTCAGGTGAGTAATGTGTATCAAGTCCAAGTTTCCAACACTGAGAGGGTCCAGGCAGGCCAAATCTGCCCATTCGAAGTTTAAACTTCCTGCACAATTACCACATAAGTACGTGGTTAGGACTTCCAAAAACTCGCAATTTGCAACAGCACCAAACATCTCCATGTTTACCGCGATTGGCCCAGTATATCAATATAAATGTTTCCTCTTGTTTCTTAGTTGCATAGGAAGTAAATAAACCACAATAAACTACAGATAGGAAATTAGTTCCCAATATCTGGTGGTTTGATGAGATTTTGGAGTATCTGTTGTTATAATGACGACTCTCTTTATGCCTCAGGCAACTATTATATTCCACTTCTGTCTGTTTTATTAACATCTCTCATGATAGCTTTCTCCTGTATGCCCTAATTATGCCTCCCTTGCTATTATTTGCTGTATCACTGGGAGTATTTTGATCACTTTTTTGACATTAACCCCGTTTGTGATATAATGTATCCTTTCCAATAGTGAAATCTGATGTATTGAATATCCAACGTTGAGAGTCGGTGGGGGAGTTGAAACGTTGTCTTTACAATCTGAACAAGGTATACATGACCTGTGTTTCATTGAGGGGGGGGGGGGGATCGTGAGGGGAAGGTGAGTGAGCATGTAAAACATGTCAGGCAGCTAACCCTTCCCATCCAACCCCAATCCAGTTCCCATAATACGGGGAGAGGGTAAGGCGTCCCGAGTCCGCCAGCCCTTAGGCCTATTGAGGCCAATAATTGCCCACCTAAGGCCATCAATCTGCCTCTGCTGCGATATTATGCTGACTTTCACCGGCTTTAATGAAAGATTGGGAGGACGGGCACTGGGTTACCTCTTTTGGGTGGGAGGGGGCTACCCTGTCCGCACCGGGGGCAGCCACTTGCGATCTTACTCCCTCTTTGTACCTTCCCAGCCTGTCTTCAAAACCCATGCAACCCATAGCCCTTGCAACTCTTCCTTGGCTCCCTGATCCCTTCTCACGTCAACACTGTACTTATCAGTGTCCATGGTCATGTCCTCCTCTTCCCTGAACCTCCTTGCAGTTCCAGCAGTGCCCACCGCTGATCTCTGGTGCTACTGGAACTGTTCGAGCTGCCAGCAAATCAAATTGTCCTGCAATACTCGAGGGCGGGTCTTCCTCCGAATATAAAGGTGGACTTAGAGCAGCAGTCTTCATTCGAAGTATGTTCGTATTCCAGTACTAAAACTTATAGCTGCCGGTGTCATAATACCATGACGTGAATTGATGTTTGAGTCTGTCCATCCATGTTCTGCAGCTTTTTCTTTCTTCTTCTGCAAAGGTCACATAACCGGAGTAAACCTTCCTAGTCTGTGTGGAAGGGGGGATATGTGGAGTGAAAATAAATTAATTCACTGGTGTCATTTATCGACTGTGGACCTTTTGCATTTGCTCTGAGATTGTGGGTGTTGGGGGGAGGAGGGGAGGGGGGCAGTGTAACCAGTTAATTCTGTTGGCGAAATGGCTAGTCTGCAGGTCAAGAGCATGGGGTTCAATCCCTCTTCTGGGGCCTGCCTCTATCTGCTACCCGCAGTAAAAATTCACAGCCTTCTGTCACGATTGAGCAAATAATCACCAAGGAATTGTCTTCAGGCAGACGATTCAAGAAGACTGAGCTGCCACCTATCTTTTATTTGACCCTTAATATGTTTTCAATGCTTCCTTGATTCCCACTGAGTGTACATCAACAATACAGGCTCTGGCAGCACGGTGGATCAGTGGGTTAGACCTGCAGCCTCACGGCGCCGAGGTCCCAGGTTCGATCCCGGCTCTGGGTCACTGTCCGTGTGGAGTTTGCACATTCTCCCCGTGTTTGCGTGGGTTTTGCCGCCACAACCCAAAGATTTGCAGGGTAGGTGGATTGGCCACGCTAAATTGCCCCTTAATTGGAAAAAATGAATTGGGTACTCTAAATTTTAAAAAACCAATACGGGCTCTGCTGGGAGTGTTGGCTGTCACAGTGGGTATTGTGCATGTACCTGCTTTGGGGGTACTGGACATTGATGTGTTGGGTACTCTGGATCTGTGGAGACTGTGTTTACCTTAGCAATAACATAGACAGGCTACCAACACTTGTAATAGTACAACTCTATTTTATTTAACTAAGAGCTGTTAAACATACTTGCACTGTGGGTCGACACTATGTTAGATTGACTGAAGACCTATGCCTAATCGGACCAGCCTATACTGCTAGCACATGGTGGATGTTTGTGCTACTGACTGCAGGCTTTGTCTATCTCAGAGGCTGCATCCCGAATGAGCAAGAAAATTAGTGCCCTCTGTCTCAGTGCCCTGTGCCCTAACTGGTGATTGGCTGCTGTGTTGTGTGTGTTGATTGGTCTTGCAGTGTGTCAGTCAGTGTGTGTCTCTGCACCATCATATACTGATGTGTATATTATGACAGACATGTGCACATTCCCACAATGCAGGTGGGGTTCACACCACTGAGGTTCCAGCCCATAACATTTTTTTTTAAACCTTCAAAAAGACATTAGAGTGGAATCCAGAGAGCATGAAGCTGGGTTGCATGCCTCAAAATTGTGTACCTTTAAGATGCTTTTGGGAAGCCTGACTGCAGGATCTCCACCCCAGAATGACTTATTGTGTTTTCTTATTTATTCTTTTTTGGTACACTGGAGCAGATCCTTAAACAATATTGTTTTTATTTACTGGCCTCATTGTCTTCTCAGGAGAGTGACGGTCAATGGAAACCTTTAAAGTTTGCTGAAATATTATTTGCTTTCAATATAAAGTGATAACATGATTCCACATTGTGATAGGGCCTCATTGAATAAATTCTGATTTCTTTATGGTGCCAATTCATCTGTTTTCAAAATATTACTTTCATCAATGCCTGAATGAAACTCAGTGGCTTTTCGAAGCACTCTGGCGACAATAATAGTCAACACCAAGGCTTCAGAGTTATGCTGGAAAAATTAATTCCAAAAACAAGGCATATTATGACACCAGTCGTTCAGTGCAAGGCTCAACTTGTTTTTAACTTCAGGCCAAGCAATTGGTACAGATGAGAAAATGATTGAAAATGCAAAGTGCAATGAAGGGTATCTGTTCATGCAAGACAAAACGTAATTTATTGTGGTTGAAACTTATTAAAGATAAAATTGTGATATGAAGCAAAGCAAGGATAGAACAGTTATTGGTAGTGCGGGAAATCAGACTCGCCAGTGTGTGAGAGGTCAGAATCCCATTAATAAGGTACTCGTTCATAATAGTGTTCCAGATCTCCTGTAAAATCTAGTTTCGAGATAGCCCATGATGTAATCTGGGATACATGCGTAGCGTGGCCAAGCAGGCCTATTGCCATCCCACAAGGATAGGCAACAACGCCTCCTCCACAATCATCCTCAACACCAGGGCCCCACAAGGCTGTCCTCAGCCCCCTACTATACTCCTTGTTACACCTATGACTGTGGCCAAATTCCCCTCCAACTCGATTTTCAAATTTGCTGATGACATCACAGTAGTGGGTCAGATTGTCATCGACTTCAGGAAGTGTAGTGGAGAACATGCCCCTGTCTACATCAATGGGAATGAAGTAGAAAGGGTCAAGAGCTTCAAGTTTTTAGGTGTACAGATCACCAACAACCTGTCCTGGTCCCCCCATGCCGACACTATAGTTAAGAAAGCCCAGCAACGATTCTACTTTCTCAGAAGACTAAGGAAATTTGGCATGTCACCTACAACTCTCACCAACTTCTACAGATGCACCATAGAAAACATTGTTTCTGGTTGTATCACAGCTTGGTATGGATCCTGTGCCGGAGATTTGGCAGGGGCAGGAATCGCGCCCCACCCGATGCTTCTCCGGCCCGCGATGGGCCGAGTAGCCGCCCATTTTTTTTGCCGGTCCCGCTGTCGTAAATTAGAGTAGGTCCTTACCAGCGGGACCTGGCGGCGCGGGCGGCCTCCGGGGTTCTCGGGGGGGGCACGGGGGGATCTGGCCCCGGGGGTTGCCCCCACGGTGGCCTGGCCCGCGATCGGGGCCCACCGATCCGCGGGCGGGCCTGTGCCATGGGGGCACTATATTCTTCCGCACCGGCGGCTGTAGCGGTCCGCCATGGCCGGTGCGGAGATGAAGCCCTCTGCGCATGCGCTGAGGTGATGCCAGCATATGCTGCCGCTCCCGCGCATGTGCCAACTCGTGCCGGCCGGCGGAGGCCATTTGGCGCCGGTTGGTGTGGCGCCAAACCCCTTCCCCGCTGGCCGGCGTGGCGCAAACCACTCCGGGGCCGGCCTAGCCCCTGAAGGTGCGGAGGATTCCGCACCTTTGGGGCGGCCCGACGCTGGAGTAGTTCACGCCACTCCTTCCCGCCGGAGTTGCCCGCCCCGCCGATTACGGCAGAATCCCGCCCATAGCCTCTGAGCTGCTATGTAGTCACAGTATGTATATGGTTAGTCCATTGAATGCCAAGGGGTGACAGTTAGATTCTCTCATGTTGGAGATGGTCATTGCCTGGCATTTGTGTGGCACAAATGTAAGTTGCCACTTGTCAGCCCAAGCCTGGCTATTTCCCATGTCTTGCTGCATTTGGACATGGACTGCTTCAATATCTGAAGAGTCACGAATGGCGCTGAACATCATGCAGTCATCAAGAGCATCCCCATTTCTGACCTTACGATGGAAGGAAGGTCATTGTTGAGGCAGCTGAAGATGGTTGGGCCTCGGACACAGCCCTTAGGAGCTCTTGTAGTGATATCCTGGAACTGAGATGATTAACATCCAACAACCACAACCAATTGTAATTGAGAAATATGGATAGCCTTCTCACAGTCCAACAGCATTGCTGTTATGAGCTGGTTGGTTTCTTGATGATCTGGTGAAGGCTGTAATGTCCCCAATCGATCTAGAATGAGAAAGTGGCCACTGCCTTATGTCTCCCCAGAAAATCAATCCTGAAACAGGGAAGTTGGAAGCATTTGGAATTTGACACTTGAGTATCATTTTGCAGTCCAATAAGCTGTACTTTTTTTAAAAATAGGAACACTATTGGGCCTGAATCCAGCAGAAGTCACTTACACTTTTACAGAAGCCATTGATAAACATTTCTGTTTGCTCTCCATGAAGAACTTAAAACACCTGTTAAAGTCAACCAAGCCAATTAAACATGTCACCTTAAGGGAGGTTTTATTCATATAAAAAAACACATGCAATGACACCAATAAACTGAAGTACGTTTATGGTTTGGCTGAACAATCCCTTCAGCTTAATGAAATGCACAGGAATGTTGTGACCAGTTTGTGTCCTATCTCTACGAGATGTTGTCTGGACAGTGACAGGAATCTGTTCATATCCTTTAATGGCCCTCACAAAAGTGGAGTCGGGAATTATGGGGTTGGAGAACCCCCCCCCCCCCATTTCTAAAAGGCTCCTGAGTCAACCCAACTCATTGAAAATCCAGCCACAAGCAGGGCATGGTGGCACAGTGGTTAGCACTGTTGCCTTACAGCGGCAGGGACCTGGGTTCAATTCCGGCCTTGGGTCACTGTCTGTGTGGAGTTTGCACTTTCTCCCTGTGTCTGCGTGAGTTTCCTCCTGGTGCTCGGGTTTCCTTCCACAGATCAAAGAGGTGCAGGTTAGGTGGATTAGCCATGCTAAATTGCCCCTTAGTGTCCAAAATATGCAGGATAGGAGGGGTTATGGGGATAGGGTGGGAGAGTGGGTCTAGATGGGCGCTCTTTCAGAGGCAGACTCGATGGGCTGAATGGCCTCCTTCTGCACTATAGGAATTCTATGGTACTAAGAGTGGCACTTGAACTCCAAACCCTTCTGACTCTGCTGCTAATGTAACGAACTGAGACAACAATAACACGCCTTGAGAGAACACCTTTAACAGAGTGATACATTCCAAGAGCATTATAAAATAAGATTTGACACTGAGCCACAAAACAAGATAATACAGGTGACCAAAAGTGATCCAACACGTGAATTTTAAAGACTAGCTTAGATGGGGATAGAGGAGGAGAGATGAAGAGTTGAGGGAGGGAATTACAGAGCTTCAGGTGTCTGCGTGGGTTTCCCCTTGTGGTTTCCTCCCACAGTCCAAAGATGTGCAGGTTAGGTGGGGTTAAGGGGATAGGGTGGGGACGTGGGCTTAGGTAGGGTGCTCTTTCAGAGGGTCAGTGCAGACTCGACAGGCCGAATGGCCACCTCCTGCACTGTAGGGTTTCTATGGGTTCAGACAACTGCAGGCATACAAAGAGGAACAATGTAAGTTGAGGATATATTAGCAGCCGTTGTTGTAGGAGTGCAGGGATTGGGGTTACGGGTTTGTCATTGAATTGATGTTTTTCTTGATCGTTGCAAACCAAGTACTTACTGGCCACTAAAGCTGATCTGAATCTGACAGTTGCTGTAGTTGTTTGTTGTTGCTGTTTGCACATAGCAGGCTTTCATCTGTTCCCCATAGTAAGGTTTTTCCTGGAACAAGTCGCTCTGCTGTCAACAGAAGCTTATAGCTTGGGGCCATCTAGCATCAAGGGTAGCTAACCAGGTGACTCTCCTGTTCTTACCATCTTCCATTGGTTTGTGTTGCAAAATACTCAACCTGATCGCCACAATATGAACGCAGCTTCTTTAGCCATCAAGCCTTGGGGTGAGACTTGAACCTGGAATTTCTGGCTCAGAGGCAGGGACGTTACCCACTGAGACATATGACCTCTTTTTGATGCTGTTAGTGGATGAAATGTATGGGAAATATTCTTTCTCTTAGTCTCCATCTCTATGGAATTGTGACCTGCCTAAGGATAGGCCTCTGCTAATTTTTCCACAGCTTGCAATCTTAAGCTTTCCTCCTCAGTTGCATGTAAGAGTCTCCCATTTTGAATTTTACTGAGTAATGGGTAATATAACGAGGGAAAAGAGCAAGTTCCCTTCCTTCTGTGGCCTTATGTGGATCCATCTGTAAGCACTCATTCTTCCTTAAGGTTTAAGCTCTTCCCCATCATCCGTGAAAGTTCACTTGGTCTGCCTTTGGCCATGGCTGGCCATGGGATCCTTACCTTGGCCTGCAGGGATACGAGGGCAGGGGGTGACCACTCCCAGTGGTCTCAAATGACTCTGCAACCCTACCCACATCTCTGTCGGCACAATAATTCACCTGAAACACGTAAACAGAAAACTGAAAGGGAATTGTACTGCCATTCAAGAAAATCTTGCCGAGCTTTTGTTGTGCTCCAATTTTATCGAATAAAGGAGAAGTCTTGCGGCGCAGTGGGTAATGCCCCTGCGTCTGAGCCAGAAGCCCTGGGTTCAAGTCCCGCTCCAGGACTTGATGGGCCTGGAAGGTGAGTTCATAATGTGGCCAAACAGGTTGAGCATTAACTTGTAAAATTCCTAACATGTGACACAAGAAAAGAATGGGAGACATTCTTGATCAGCCATGTGAGGGAAATAAATTGGAGCCCTCACCATATCTCCAGGCTACAACATCTAAAAGTGTATGTTGCCATAGCAACTTAGACTCCTTTTGCAGGGGAGGGAGGGGGGTATGTTTGGCTCAGTTGAAGAAGGAAAATTTTATCCAGTCATAAAGATAGAATACAAAGCTGCCCAAAGGCAGACAGTGGGTGTTCTCGTTCATGTTCTAGGTCCAATTTTAAATAACAATGGTGAGATGAGCTGGTCGTTTTTACTTATTACTAAGAACTTTGCAATTCAGCCTGAGTAATCAGGAAACCCAGTTGGAAATAGTAGTGACCTAAAGACTCGCCATTTCTTTTTGTCTGATCCGATAAAGTCTACATGCAGCTCCCCAACTCCAGCTGGAAGAAAGTTATTTCACAATCTCCGAAGGATCATTTGATAATGTACAAATTGTTTTGGAGCTTGACACCAGTCCACATATTTTTTCTATAGAGGAATGGTTGCTACAGGCTTTTGTGAGCTCCACTACAATTATCCCTCCAAGATAAATCAGACCCTTACTATTCCAGGTGAAGGCTCAGTCGCTTTACAATTGGTAGCCCTGATTAATCAGTCACACATAGTGATCCGGGACCTGATGCCTCCATAAGGGTAACGGCAGTTGTTCTATGCCCAATACCTGTAAACCAGTATTCAATGTATTTGAATTCACGTGTCGTCATTAGTCCAATATTATCTCTATTTTAATAAGGACACAGGAAGTCCACACAGAGTAAGAATAACAAACTTTGGTTTATCTACAATTACGTTATATACAACTCCCAGTCTCTCCTCAGTTGGTGTCTTACCGCCCAACCTTTTGTACACAGTTGAGTGGAGTTCCCCTGAATGAAATGAAATGAAAATGAAAATCGCTTATTGTCACAAGTAGGCTTCAAATCTAGCTGCAATTTGGGGCATATCTGGCACAATTCATTATGCAAATCAACATTCTCAGCAAACACTTTGATACGAACATGAAAAGTAGGAGCAGGCGTACACTGACAGCTCCATGAAACTGCTCTGCCCTTCGTTAAGATCGTGGGGGAACTTCTAAATTAACTCCACTTTCCTGTCCTGATCGATATCCCTTAATTAACTCAGTACCTAAGAATCTATCAGTCTCTGTTTTGAATATGCTCATCAACTGTGAGCATCCGCAGCCCTCTGAAGTGGAGTGTTCCAAAGTTTCACAACTGTCTGATTGAAGATCTTTTCCTTCTTCTCAGCCCTCAGTGGCAAACTCCTTCCCCTAATACTATGATCGCTAGTTTTAGAATCTCCACCGAGGGGAACCAACCTGTCAGAATCTGTTGAGTCCCATTAGAAAGTTATATTTCAACAAAATCACATCATTCTTCTAACCTCTAGAGAATATATATATATACTAGTCAATCTATCCTGATACGACAACCCTCTCATCCCAGGAATTCATCTAGAGAACTTCCAATACAGCCTTTTCACAGTAACTAATTTCTTCTGTAGGTGAGGAGACCAAAACTGTACATTGTACACATGTGTGGCCTGAGCAATGGCTTATATAATTATATAACTGCTGCAAGAATTCCTTACTCTTGAACTCCATCCACTTTGCAATAAAGTTTAATATAACATTTGCCTTCATAATAACTTGCTATACATTTTTTATTCATTCAAGAGATTGGGCCTCATTGATTAGGCAAGAACCTATTGTCCATCTCTAATACTGTGAGCTGTGTTTCAGGACCCCTAAATCTCTCTGAACACCAACATTTAATAATTTCTCAATACTTATGTAATTTCTACTTTTTCATTCTTCCGATCAAAATGGATAAATCCACACCCTACCCCCCCCATCCCCACACTATTACACTACTTCATTTAACCTACCTGTATCCCACTGCAACCTTTTTACACCCTCCCCATTGGTTACTTTTTTACCTAACTTTGTATCATGAACAGACTTCGATAGATTGGATAGAAGCTGCCTCGATAGATATGTTTACGGCTGAGATAGACAGATTTTTAATCAAAAATCAAGGGTTATGGGAGAAAGGCAGGAACGTGGAGTTAAGGATTATCATTTCAGATCAGTCATGATCTCATTCAATGGCGAGAATACTCGATGGACTGAATGGCCTCCTTCTGCTCGTTGGTCTTATGGTCCTCTGGTCTTGTTACACTTAATCCCTTCATTGAAGTTGCTGATATAATTTGTAAATAGCTGAGACAGAAGCAGAGGTACTTGTCCACTCATTATCATCTGCCATCCCAAAAATGACCCATTTATTCCTATTCTCTCCTTTCTATTTGCTAAATAATCCATAATATTAAAAGGTCTGCGCAGTTTTTATTTTGTTAGTAGTTATGCAGTTTAATTTCATAAGTCTATTGAACCAAGTAATTATATGTGTCTGAATAGGCATTGTCATAACTTGCCTGCCTCTTGAAGGAAATTAACCTAAGGGTGACATGAGCCTCAGCATCTTCCTTCATCTGAATGTGAGCTACATTCTGCCAGGCGTGTTAGGGAAATTTCTTTCAGAAATACAAAGCTTACATTTTGTTTCAAAGTTCAGTAACTTTTATTCATTTTTAAACCTCAGGATAACATGTTGTTCTAACATATGTGTGCCAGTATAGTTTCATAGAAGGATATCCGTTTTGCGACTTGTTTTAATTGAACCATTATGGCAAGTAGCCATTATAGCACATCATCAAAATCAATAGAAGAAACAACTGCTCCAAACAGATGTCACAATTGGGGGGATGGTATCCTGTGATTTCCAAAATGTAAAGGTGGAGGGAAAGATTGAGAGAGGTCAAGATGGCCACATTTTGAGGTCATGGGCTAACTTAATTTGTGTCATTAGTGTCAGCTGTTGCTCAGTTGGCAGCACTTTCACCTCTGCCTCACAACTTTCTGGATTAAAACTCACTCCAGGACTTGAGCACAAAAATCAAGGCTACAACCCCAGTGTTGGTAGCAAAGAAGTGCTGCACTGTCAGAGGTACTGGCTGGGATTGTCCGCCGGCTTGATTCTCCGTTATGCCGGCACCCGGGGGCTTCCCAACAGCGTGGGGCTGCCCCACAATGGGAAACCCCATTGACCGGCCGGCGTAATGGAGAATCCAGCTGGCAGGTCGGGGCATAAATGTGGCGTGGTGGGGCGGAAAATCCCACCTACTGTCTTTCAAATGAGACCTTAAACTGCGGCGTCGTCTGCCCTCTCCGGCTGACATAAAAGACTCAAATGGTATTATTTTAATTGAAGAGCAGGGGCGTTATGCTCCATGTCTGGCCCAATATTTAATCTCTCAATCAACATCACAACAGATTATCTGTCATTGCCACGTTGTTGTTCATGGGAGTTTGCTGTGTTTCCAAGATTACAACAGTGACTGCACTTCAAAATATATTTCATTCACTATTTGGTGAGGGCCACGAAGAATCCAACATGAGTCAAACAGAAAGTAACCTTATTTACAACAATATGTGCAAAGTACCAACAGTTCACAACTGGTTCCCGCTCTAGCCGATGCCACACATGCCAGCACTATTTAGACAGCTGCACTGCTAATGATTGCCTCCCCTCATTGGGGGTGGTCATATTCCTAAAATACAACATCATGGGGTAACCAATTGTCCCCAGCCAATAGGATCCGGGAAGGTTATAACACACTCTTATGTGCTTTATGATGTCCAGTGATCATAAAAAGGGCTATCTACATACAGATCTTTCTGGAAATCTGGGCAACATGGTGGCACAGTGGTTAGCACTACTGCTTCACAGCGCCAGGGACCTAGGTTAAATTCTGGTCTTGGGTGATTGTCTGAGTAGAGTTTGCACATTCTTCCCATGCCTGTGTGGGCTTCCTCCAGGTGCTCCGGTTTCCTCCCACACTTCAAAGATGTACAAATTATGTCGATTGGCCACTCTTTTGAGGTCCACCAACAAAACCGAAGAAAGGAAACAAACTGAGGGACAAAGCAAAAAAGGACCGCTCCTGTTAGAAGCACTGCCTGAACATAACAAAGATCAACGGAAACTTAAATACATCAAATAAGAGTGCAATTAAAGGGGTCCACTGGGCATGGAAGGGTGGATTGGCCATGTCTGGGGCTGGTTTAGCACAGGGCTAAATCGCTGGCTTTGAAAGCAGACCAAGGCAGGCCAGCAGCACGGTTCAATTCCCGTACCAGCCTCCCCGAACAGGTGCTGGAATGTGGCGACTAGGGGCTTTTTACAGTAATTTTATTTGACAATACTTGTGACAATAAGCAATTTTCATTTCATTTAATTTCATAAATTGCCCCTTAGTATCCAAAAGTTTAAGTGGGGTTATGGTGGAGGCGTGGGCCTAGGCGGGGTTCTCTTTCAGAGAATGGTGTAGACTCAATGGGCTGAATGGCCTCTTTCTGCACTGTCAGGGTTCTTTGACAGCGTGTCTAGTGATCTGTATGAAATGGTGATACAGGGAGGAACAAAAGGATATAGGAGACTGAAATTGGAATCCACAATAGAGGGCTTGTATTTCTACGATGCCTTTAATGTAAGAACATTCGAAATGGCTGTATTTCATAGAAATTTGGAAAAGGAAATCCCAGGCTAGAGATGGAGAAATTAAAGGATGCTGAAAAGTTGCTCGAGCAGATGTTCAAGTTATTTGTCTTTGTATGTGGTAACCAATAATGGGTGCATTAATAAAACTAGCAATCAATTGTTAATATAAAAAAGATTTGCCCAGTATATTTCCTCTTGAATTGATAGGATTCTGATATTGTGTTGTACTGTGTTTCTCAATGTCAATTCTTAACCTGCCTTGGACATGCCATTTGACCACAAGAAAGCCAATTGCTATTTTCTAGGGCTTTAGCAGTGAGGTTTCTGCAGAAGGTGCTTAAACTGCATTTCATTCAAACCGTATCTTTACGTAAATACATTTCAAGAAAGAAGATTTGCCTTTGCATTTATAGGGCGCTTTGTCATATTATCGGAATGCCTCAAAGTACTTCACACAGTGCATTTGCTTAAGTATGGATTCAGATCCAGACTATTTCAGAAGACATGGAAGCCGAATGGAAGTGAACGTAGAACATAGAACATTACAGCGCAGTACAGGCCCTTCGGCCCTCGATGTTGCTCCGACCTGTGAAACCACTCTAAAGCCCATCTACACTATTCCCTTATCGTCCATATATCTATCCAATGACCATTTGAATGCCCTTAGTGTTGGCGAGTCCACTACTGTTGCAGGCAGGGCATTCCACGCCCTTACAACTCTCTGAGTAAAGAATCTGCCTCTGACATCTGTCTTATATCTATCTCCCCTCAATTTAAAGCTATGTCCCCTCATGCTAGACATCACCATCCGAGGAAAAAGGCTCTCACTGTCCACCCTATCCAATCCTCTGATCATCTTGTATGCCTCAATTAAGTCACCTCTTAACCTTCTTCTCTCTAACGAAAACAGCCTCAAGTCCCTCAGCCTTTCCTCATAAGATCTTCCCTCCATACCAGGCAACATTCTGGTAAATCTCCTCTGCACCCTTTCCAATGCTTCCACATCCTTCCTATAATGTGGCGACCAGAATTGCACGCAATACTCCAAATGCAGCCGCACCAGAGTTTTGTACAGCTGCAACATGACCTCATGGCTCCGAAACTCAATCCCTCTACCAATAAAATCGTACGCCTTCTTAACAACCCTCTCAACCTGGGTGGCAACTTTCAGGGATCTATGTACATGGACACCGAGATCTCTCTGCTCATCCACACTGCCAAGAATCTTACCATTAGCCCAGTACTCTGTCTTCCTGTTATTCCTTCCAAAATGAATCATCACACACTTTTCTGCATTAAACTCCATTTGCCACCTCTCAGCCCAGTGCTGCAGCTTATCTATGTCCCTCTGTAACTTTTAACATCCTTCCGCACTGTCCACAACTCCACCGACTTTAGTGTCATCTGCAAACTTACTCACCCATCCTTCTACGCCCTCCTCCAGGTCATTTATAAAAATGACAAACAGCAGTGGCCCTAAACAGATCCTTGTGTTGCACCACTAGTAACTGGACTCCAGTCTGAACATTTCCCATCAACCACGACCCTTTATCTTCTTCCAGCTAGCCAATTTCTGATCCAAACTGCTAAATCACCCGGAATCCCATGCCTCGGTATTTTCTGTAGTAGCCTACCGTGGGCAACCTTATCAAACACTTTACTGAAATTCATATACACCACATCAACTGCTTTACCCTCATCCACCTGTTACGTCACCTTCTCAAAGAACTCAATAAGGTTTGTGAGGCACGACCTACCCTTCACAAAACCGTGTTGACTATCTCTAATCAAAGTATTCCTTTCCAGATGATTACATATACTATCTCTTATAAACCTTTCCAAGATTTTGCCCACAACAGAAGTAAGGCTCATTGGTCTATAGTTACCTGGGTTGTCTCTACTCCCCTTCTTGAACAAGGGGACAACATTTGCTATCCTCCAGTCTTCTGGCACTATTCCTGTAGACAAAGATGACTTAAAGATCAAAGCCAAAGGCTCAGCAATCTCCTCCCTAGCTTCCCAGAGAATCCTAGCCCAGGGGACTTATCTATTTTCACACTTTCCAGAATTGCTAACACCTCATCCTTATGAACCTCAAGCCCTTCTAGTCTAGTAGTCTGAATCTCAGTATTTTCCTCGACAACATTGTCTTTTTCCTGTGTGAATACTGACAAAAAATATTCATTTAGCACCTCTCCTATCTCCTCGAACTCCAAGCACAACTTCCCACTACTGTCCTTGACTGGCCCTACTCTTACCCTAGTCATTCGTTTATTCCTGACATATCTATAGAAAGCTTTAGGGTTATTCTTGATCCTACCTGCCAAAGACTTCTCATGTCCCCTCCTGGCTCTTCTTAGCTCTCTCTTTAGGTCCTTCCTAGCTAACCTGTAACTCTTGAGCGACCTAACTGAACCTTCATGCCTTCTTCTTCCTCTTGACAAGTGTTTCGACTGCTTTAGTAAACCACAGTTCCCTTGCTCGACCACTTCCTCCCTGCCTGACAGGTACATACTTATCAAGGACACGCGGTAGCTGTTCCTTGAACAAGCTCCACATTTCCAATGTGCCCAACCCCTGCAGTTTTCCTCTCCATCCGATGCATGCCATGTTTTGCCTCATCGCATCATAATTGCCTTTCCCCCAGATATAACTCTTGCCCTGCAGTATATACCTATCCCTTTTCATCACTAAAGTAAACAAAGTCGGCCCCTATGACTCCTCTTACATTCTGTGCACCTAAATGCAGTGCGAACCAATGAGTAAACACAGCAGTATCTGCCAGTAATGCAGTAACTGACAGCTTTGGAGTTGTTGGACTGGAAATTGATCATTGTTAACGCTCTTTGGCTAATTTAAACAACCTTCCATTTTATACGCGGACAAATAAAGAGGTGGGGATGGTCATGTTGGTGCATCAGGAAAGAATGGATACATTGCAATGAAAGGGAGAGAGAGGTGCGAGATTGGTTTCCACCATCAGACAACAGGCTTTTTCCTGAGCTCTCTGTTCATAACATCGAGAAGGATGCTGGGACAATCCTATTAATAGTGTCGGGCTCTTTTAATAAGCTTTGACACTTGTGTAGATCTACCCTTTTCTGCCACTAATTTCACTGCCCTGCAAAGTGGAGCACCTATTCTAGCCTGACCTTTACATATGAAGATATAAAGATTTCACATTTTGTCGGAGGGCTCAGCACGTTTCAAATCCAGCTTCAAGCTGAGTTAATGTTCAAATGCAGCCCATATGAGCTCTAACTGTGGTAAGGTGCCACAGCTACCCCCACTCACCTCGAGGTCACCTCACATTGTACAACTTTAGTTTGTCTGAGCAACAGGCATCGATGTGCAGCTGACTTTGACATACATTTCACAGCTGGAACTGCTTTGTACTTGCGTGAAAGTGACAATCTAAATTCATTCGAAGCATACTGTAGAGATTAACCTGGAAGTGAGGGAGCTACCTTAGAATTGCCAGTTGTGATTAAATGTAATCCTGGAGGTTTCATCCCATGAATTGTCCCCACGCTCGAGCCATTAGTCAGTGAACAGATCCACCTTTGTGATGCACTCCCTTCCCACCCCAACTGGAAAGCAAAAGGATTCATTACCCAATTGAGTCATATTTGATTGTTGGCCAAACAGCCTCCCCCCCCCACTCTATTTTCAATAGATTTATACCTGGTAAGTGCTCAAAGAAAATGCCAAAAAAGGACAATCTTTTTTCATGCCCTGATAATTGTTCTCCAAGGTTGCGCACAATAGTCTCCTGGAGATTGTACTTCAAATCCTGGAAACCCCAGTCCAATCCTGGAGGGTTACACCTATGAACATACAGAAAATGCAAATTAGGAGCGGAGTTGATCACTCAGCCCCTCGAGCCTGCTGTGCCATTCAATTAGGTCATGGCTGATCTGATTAAAACCTCAACGCCACATTCCTGCCTACCCCAATAACCTTTCCCCATCCCCATCCCCCTTTGTCATATTCAAAGACTCTGCTCCGGTCAACTTTTGAGGAAGACGATTCCAAAGTCTCACAACGCTTGTGAGAGAAAGAAATCCTCATGCCTGGGTGCGATTCAGCCGATCGAGTTTAAGTCTGTTAAATGGTGCATGTAGCGCCGAGAAGCACCCCGTTATTCAACGCCACTGCCATTTTTGTTGGCCTCAGCAAGGAACTCCTCATCGAGGCCACTCTTTAAGTCATTTCCTGGAAGACTACTCGCGGATCTGGGCACCCAGCGAGAGCGAGATCCAGATCATGACGCCTCTCGAGATTTTGTTGAATCCCATGTGACACAGTGGATATCACTGCTGCCTCACAGCGCCAAGGACCCGGGTTCAATTCCGACTTCGGATAACTGTCTGGACATTTTCCCCGTGTCTGTGTGGGGTTTCCTCTGGGTGCTCCAGTTTTCTCCTACAGTCCAAAAATGTGCAGGCTAGGTGGATTGGTCATGCTAAATTGCCCCTTTAGGGTGGGTTTGCAGGAATAGGATGGGTCATTAGGCCTAGATAGTGTGGTCATTCAAAGGGACGGTGCAGACTCGGTGGGTCCAATGACCTCCTGCACTGTAGGGATTGTATGATTGTATGAAATTTCGCATGTGCGATTCCTGAAGGAGGCTTCTCTTGAGATTCAACGGCCTCACTGCGCCACCTTGTCGGCATCGACGAGGCTGCTGAATTGCGCCCAGTTTGAATGGGTGACTCCTTTACTTTTAAACAGTGACCCCTAGTTGTAGCTTCCCCCATAGAAGAAAACATCCTCTCCACATCTACCCTGTCTTGTCCCCACAGGCTCATATGTTTGGATCAAGGCAGCTCGTACCCGTCTAAAGTCCAGTGTATACAAGCCTCGCCTGCCCAGCCTTTCCTCATAAAACAACCTGCCCATTCCAGGTATTAATGCAGTAAACCTCCTCTGAACTGCTTCAAACTCATTTACAGCTTTCCTTAAATCAGGAGACCTGAGATCCTTCAATCTCTCCCATCTAAACTAATTGGAGTATTCTGCTATTATTCTGCTATTTTTAGACACACAAGATTCTTCACATCAGTCTCCACTTGTTATTGTATTGCCTAATGAAACCATGTGGCTTTGTCACTATAGCAGTGACCGAAACACCATCTTTTATGTAAGTACATTTGCATAGCAGCTGCCTACCTTAATATTATTTGGTTACTACTGACAACAAAAACAGAACAGACAGCTGGAACATTTTGTAGAAATAAAGATGCCACTGCTCAATTGTAGTTTTTATCTAAAATAAACTACAATATTATTTAGATTATGTACAAATTATAAATGAAATAACCTTGTGCATTTCATGCCATTGTAACAATCCAGTTGGACGGTAAAATATGCTCTGAATCAGTTTTTCCATGTACACAAGGATTAAAGTAGACAGTCAGTGAACCCACTAGGTAAGCCAGAGCGTGATTGACGTGAAAATTGTCACATCTCATTGTAGAGCTGGCACTGGTTTTAATGTGCATCCTGTGAGCCAGAATTGAGTCCTTCTGATAACTGCATTAAGCTGTTAACTACAATTCATAGTTGAGGATATTCATTCTGAGGCATGGGTATTGTGAGTGTGTACAGACAGCGGGAATATGATAGAAGTATTTTATGCCATTTGCAATGGAAAACAATAATAACCTAGCTTGTCATTGAACTTTGAGTTGGTTAATGACAAAAAATATGATTGTTTGGAGCTTTGTAGGTTTGACATGACTTTGAGGCATGGCGTGCAACTTTGCAATTCTCCTCACACACCCATCCCTCCACCACTCCAACCCTGTCAAGCGAACAAAAACAACTTGCATTTTTTGGCACCTTTAATGTGGTAAAGTGTTCCAAGGTATTTCACAGGCATTTATCAAACAAAATTTGACACTGAACCAAGAAAGGAAATAGTCAGGCAGGTGACCAAATGTTCGGCCAGAGATAGGTTTTAAAAGATATCGCAAAGGAGGAAAGGGAGGTTTGGGAAGGACATCCCAGAGCCTAGGGCCCATGCTTCTGAAGTAACAGGTGCTGAAGGCACAGGTGCCAATGGTGGAATGAGGAAAGTCAGAGCGGCGCAAACGATCCTAATTGGAAGAGCAAAGATGCCTCTGAATGTTGTAGGACTGGTAGGAGGTTACAGAGATGGAGAGGTGTGATGCCATGGAGGGATTGATGAATGAAGCTTGGTGTGATTTCGGATACAGGCAGCACAATTTTGAGGAAGGTGCAAGATTGGAGGCCAGCCAGGAGAGCATTAGAATAATTGTCTGGAGGTGACAAAGATGTGAATGAGAGATTCAGCGCCACATGAGATGAGGCACGGCTGGAGGCTGGTGATGCTGGTGCAGTTGGAAGTCAGCTATCTTGCTAATGGAGTGGATACGGATCAAAAGGTCAGCTAAGAGTAATAAGACAGCAAGATTCAAAAAGGTCTGATTCAATCTCAGACGGTGACCAAGGAGACAGATGGAGCAAGTGCCTAGGGAAAGGAGTCTGTTGCTGGATCAAAGACTTAAGTCCCAATGTCGGCCTAAGTTCCAGGTTGGGAGCCTGGAACTGGCTGTGGCTATGGCAAAACATCACCTGTGATGTTCTTTGAGGAGGCCAAGCGAGAAGCCACTTTCAGGAGCCCCATCCAATTAATAAAAATGGTCAGACCATGGAGGTCCTTTCAGAGGGCCCATTGCGATGTCCAGCCAGCAGCCCCAAATGGAGGAGGGGCACTGCTGAGGCAGGCTGGAGACTGTGAAGGTACTTCAAGGTGGAGACATTGAGAAAAAATTTAAAATACACATGACCACAACTGTCAGGCCATCATTGTAGAGAGGGAGACCCCTTCAAAGGCTAGTTTGTGGCGGAGGCTGTTGTATCCCAATAGGTGTGTGCTTGGATGGTGAGGAAGCATCAGTGGCCCACTGGCATGCTGCCACAAGGCCCCCTCCAGTTCAAATCCAGGATTTAACCTCCGGGAGGGCCCTGTCCACCAATGGCAAAATCAGCAACACGTTCTCCAATGGGCCTAATGGGCTACGTACCATTGCGGGGCAGGTAGCCTCTGCCACATCAACTTCACTTCCTGAAATAATGCTCAGAGATCATGTTGGGTAGTTAACCAAATGATCTAGATTTGGTCTGCTTGCATGCTGGTCTATTACCATGCTCCGAATCACCCTTGACTCCACCCCATCAGGCCTATCCAAACTGCCCTTGGCTGACCCGAATTCCGGCAGGATCTGAAATCTGGCATGGCCTTCATCCCTGGATTTCTGGTTTTGAGACGGTCAGGATTTTTAGGAAGGCGGGGATTCCCCTCCCACCACCCTAAATGTCATCAGATAACAGATCCCCACCAATACTGCCGTTCTGTAGCCATTTCACGCTCCAATAAATTATTTTTAGAAAATATTTTATTTTGTTTTTTAAAATAAATTTAGAGTATCCAATAATTTTTTTATAATTAAGGGGCAATTCAGCGTGGACTATCCACCTACCCTGCACATCTTTTGGGTTGTGGGGGTGAAACCCATGCAAACACGGGGAGAATGTGCAAACTCCACACGGACAGTGACCCAGAGCAGGAATCGAACCTGGGACCTTGGCACCGTGAGTCAACCATGCTAATGACTTGCACCACCGTGCTGCCCTAGAAAATATTTTATTGAGGCGTTTATAATTTTAACACTTTCCAACAATAACATCCGACAGAACACATAATGAAGTTACCATCATTCCCCCCAAACACAAACCACAACTAACATGGCATATAAAAACACACCGCCAGCCCTTCCTGGCCCTCCCGCCATTGGTTTTCCTACCCTTATTCATCAGTTCAATGCCTCCCCTATTCCCCCCTTCCCCCATCCCCTCCCCCCTCCCCCTGCTGACAGACTAATTTTCCTTGAACATGAACGACTGCCACCACCGAGCGAACCCCTGTAACGAACCCCTCAAGGCAAATTTAATTTTCTCCAGCCTAAGAAACCCCGCCATGTCACTAACCCAAACCCCCGATTTTGGGGGCTCCGAGTCCCTCCCTCCCAGTGAAATCCATCTCCGGGCCACCAGGGAAGCAAATGCCAAAACGTCGGCCTCTCTCCCCCCCTGGGCTCCCGGGTCTTCCGACACTCCAAAGATCGCCACCTCTGAACTCGGAGCCACCCTCCCTTGCAGGACCTCTGACATGATGTCCGCAAATCACTGCCAAAAGGCGCTCAGCCGTGGACACGCCCAATATATGTGTACATGATTCGCAGGACTTCCTCCACATCGCCCAAACCTGTCCCCCACCTCCTCAAATAACCTGCTCATCCAGGCCACAGTCATATGAGCCCTGTGGATCACCTTGATTGGATCAGGCTGAGCTTGGCACATGACGAGGGCTCATTAACTCTCTGCAGAGCCTCCTCCCATAACCCAGCCTCAAACTCCCCTCCCCAACTCTTCTTCCCACTTTCTCTTCACCTCCCCTATTGGGGCTCCCTCCCACTCCATCAGCTCCTTATAGATCTCCGAGACCTTCCCCTCCCCAACTCCTGTTCTCGACATCATCTTATCCTGTAGCCCCCTTTGCATGCGGCATGGAAAGCTCGAGACCTGTCTCCGTACAAAATCCCTCACTTGCAGGTACTGGAACCCGTTCCCACCTGGCAACTCAAACTCCTCCTCCAGCTCCTCCAAACTCGGAAAACCCTCATCAATAAATAGATCCCCAAATCTCTCGATCCCTGCCCGCTACCAGCTCCGAAACTCTCCTTCCAGGTCCTCGGAGTGAACCGATGGTTATCGCATATCGGTGGCCACACCAACACCCCCTCCAAACCTCTGTGCTGCCGCCACTGTCCCCACACCCTCAGGGCTGCCACTACTACCAGGCTTGTGGAGTACAGAGCCAGCGATAATGGCAGAGGTGCCATTAACAATACCCTCAAACACATGCCCTTACAGGATGCCGCCTCCACTTGCTCCCACACCGACCCCTCCCCCACTACCCACTTCCTGACCATCGGTATATTCGCCGCCTGTTAATAGTTAATAAAGTTCAGAAGAGCCAGCCCTCCTCCCCATGCTCCCACTCCAGCAGCACCTTCCTCATCTGCGGGGTTTTACCCGCCCAAATAAATCCCAAAATTACCCCATTCATCTTCCTAAAAATCGCCTTGGGGATAAAAATTGGGAGAGACTAAAAAACAAACAGCAAACACGGGAGGACTGTCATTTTCGCAGTCCGTGCCCTCCCCGCCAGAGACAGTGGGAGCGCGTCCCACCTCCGGAAATCCCCTTCATCTGCTCTACTAGCCTACCCAGATTCAATTTGTAGAGCTGTCCTCATTCCCGTGCCACCTGGATACCTAAGTATCGAAAGCTTTCTCCCACCACCTTGAATGGCCTCTCCCCCCAATCTCCTCTCCTGCCCCCCTTGCCTGGATCACAAAATCCTCACTTCTGCCCATGTTCAGTTTGTACCCCAAGAACCGGCTGAATTCCTCTAGTATCCCCATAATCCCTCCAACCCCCCCCCCAACGGGTCTGATATATATAAGAGCAAATCGGCCGCATAGAGCAAGACTCTATGCTCTACCCCCCTCGTGCTATCCTCTGCCAGACCTTCAAAGCTCGCAGCACCATTCCCAAAGGCTCTATGGCCAGGGAAAACAGCAGTGGGGAGAGAGGACATTCGTGCCTCGTCCCTCGGTACAGCCTAAAATACTCTGACCTCACCCGATTCATGCGCACGTTTGCCACCTGTGCCTGATAAAGCAACTTGACCCAGTCCACAAATCCCTGTCCAAACCTGAACCATCCCAGGACCTCCCATAAGTACCCCCACTCCACCCGATCAAAGGCCTTCTCTGCGTCCATCGCCACCACCACCTCAACCTCGTGCCCCTCTGTAGGCACCATGAAAACATTCAAGAGCCTCCTCCTAATATTGGTCGCCAGGTGCCACCCCTTAACAAACCTCGTCTGATCATCAGCTATTAGCCCTTGGACACAGTCCTTGATCCGTGTGGCCAGGATATTTGCCAGTAGTTAGGCATCCACATTCAATAGAGAGATTGGTCGATATGACCCTCAGTTTTCCGGGTCTTTGTCCTGCTTCAAAATGAGAGAGATCGACGCCTGCGACAACGTCGGGGGAGCACTGCCAACTCCTTTGCTTTGTTGAAGGCCCTTACCAACAGCGGTCCCAACACCCCCGAAAACCTCTTATAAAATGCCACCATGTATCCGTCCAGTCCCAGGGTCTTAATTGATTCCATCGCCTCCAGCCCCTCTATTACCTCCCCAAGCCCAAGTTACCAGCACCCCGTCCACCTTCAGGAACACCAGCCCTCCCAAAAATCGCCTCATCCCCTCTTCTCCGGCTCGGGGTTCCGATTTATACAGCTTGCTGTAGAAATCTCGAAACGCTCCATTCACCCCCGCTGGATCCAAGACCACCTTCCCCCACTGTCTCTTACTTTCCCGGTCTCTCTCGCCGCCTCCTGCTTCCTCAACTGATGCGCCAGCATTCTGCTCGCTATTTCCCCATACTTCCTCTCACCCTCCTGAGCTGTCCCCCCGGCTTGCCGATGGATAGGAGACCAAATTCCAATTTTAGCCTCTGGCGTTCCTTCAAAAGCCCTTCCTCTGGGGTCTCTATATACCTCCTGTCCACTTGTAGGATTTCTCCCACCAGCTTCTCTATCTCCACCTACTCCGCCTTCTCCTTGTGTGCCCAAATAGAAATAAATCACCCCCTGATGACTGCCTTCGGTGCCTCCCAGACCTTACCCGGCGACACCTCCCCCGTATTGTTGATCTCTATGTACCCCCGGATGGCTTCCCTCACCCGCTCACACATTTCCTCCTCCGCTTCCAACCCCACATCCAGCCTCCATTGTGGGCACTGGACCCTTCCTTTGCTCACTTGCAGGTCCAGCCAATGCGGGGCGTGGTCCAACACCACTATTGCTGGATATTCAGCATCTATCATCTCTGCCAGCAGCATTTTATCCAGCACAAAGAAATCTATTCAGGAGTACGTACACCTTGTGCACATGGGAGTAGAATGAAAATTCTTACCCCCTCGGCCTCCCAAATCTCCATGGATCGATCCCCCCCACCCCATGTGCCTCATGAACCCCCAAAGTTCCTCAGCCGTAGCAGATACCTTCCCTGACCTTGGACTCGACCGGTCCAGTCTTGGATCCACGGAGCTGGTAATAAAGAAGACAAATGGAATGTTGTCCTTTATTTCAAAGGGAATGGCATATAAAAATAGGGAAGTCTCGCTAAAACTATACATGGCTCTAGTTAGACGACACCTGGAATATTGCAAAAGGTTTTGATTCCCTGATCGAAGACGTCACGGTGGCGTGGGCCCTGGTAGGGTGTGCTTTCAGAGGATTGGTGCAGACTCAATGGTCCGATTGGCCTCCTTCTGCACTGTAAGGATTCTATGATTCTATGAAAGATATACAGGCATAGAAGGCTGTCTAGAGAAGATACACTCGGTTGATCCCAGGTCTGAAGGGATTTTCTTATGAGGCAAAGTTGAGTAGGTTGGGCCAGTACTCTTTGGCGCTGAGAAGAATGAGAGGCGACCTTATGGAGACATTTAGATTCCCAGAGGACTTGACAGGTTAGATTCTGAGAGGTTGTTTCCTCTTTGGGCAGGTCTAGGACCAGAGAGCAGAATCATAGAATAAGGGATCGCAGAGGAATTTCTTCTCTCGGAAGGTAGCGAATCTGTGGAATTCTTTACTACAGAGGCTGTAGAGGCCGGGTTGTTAAGCATGTTCAAGGCTAAGATAAACAGATTTTTAATCAGTAAGGGAATCAATGGGTATGAGTATAAGGTGGAAAAGTGGAGCTGAGGATTATCGGGCGTGATTTAATGGCCACGCTGCTCCCGAAAAGCAGCTCGCCATGGCGCAGCGTGGCTGATAAAAGCCGGGAGGCCTTGTTCCCAAGATCGACCCGGCTTGCAACACCTCAAGAGATCCAATGCAATCTCGCAAGAGGTTGCGATGTGAATCCCACTCATTGTGGGTGGGATCACAGTTAAGAAAATCTGAACAATAAAGCGAGACAGCTGGTCTCATTGTAATGAGTTACCCGAGACATCAGAGCAATCGGGGAGCAGAAACAGGGACCAGATGGAACGGCACTCATGGGGGTCAGAGGCCCTTTGGGTAGGGTGTTAGCCTAGCATGGTTGGTGCCACCTTGGCACTGCCAGCCTGACCCTCTGGCATTGCCACCTGTCTGCCAGTCTGGCACTGCCAAGGTGCCCATGGGACACTGCTAGGGGGGCTGAGGATCCTCCCATAGTGCATTGAGGCTTGGGGTTTGGGGGTCATGTCGGAGGCTTGGAGATCGGGACGCCATTTAAAAATGGCGTTCGGATCTCGTGCTCACTGAGGAGTTCCAGCGAGCAGAGCTCATCAGTGCACAAAACAGGGCCAAGTGCGGCCTCGGCCGCACATTCCCCATTGAGACCCCCTATCAAATGCGAGTCACGTTATATATAGCTTGGTGTTTCTTAGCGCTGTGAGTGCCAGGAAACATGCAGCTAAACGTGTTTACTATGGGACCTTATTCCCATGTAGCTAAATAGCTCCCATCATATCAGATCAATCATGATCTTATTGAATGGCGGAGCAGGCACGATGGTCCGAATGTCCCATGTCTTCTGGTCTTATCGTGACTGGATCATTGTTTGGTCTCCACTGGAACCCTGTCAATAAGATCAGTCAGTTTGCCACATGCATACTCTGTGTGGCGATTAGGAAGATGCAATATGCAAGTACTTTCCAAAATTTATTATTATTGCAAGTCTTGGCTGGTGTATTGATGACAAGCAGAGCAAGTTTATACTTGCCAGAGTATTTGGATAGACAACGTTATGGGAGTCGAACCAAGAACAAGCAAACTCCCAAATCACATCGCTCAACTGTTTGCTGACAATCACTGTTTAGAATGACCTAATTAAATCTACAATGGTTTTAATGTGGATAAACTGCATGTTCTCAATCACTCCAGCCATGTTCATTCCAACTTACATGACTGACTCTTAAAGCTAGCATATCAAGTGACATTGATGTAACTTATGTGTTCTGAACACTATTCTACTCTGCAGAATATAGATTGATGACATTAATTTTCATGCGACAAATGCTAACAGTGATAGCAAGAACAATGAGTTAATGACAGTTACTCAGATGGCTGCCAAAAGCAGATTACGCTTTAATCAGCAAATCACGACATTTTGGGTGGATGTTTTCAAAAGGAGACATTCAAAACCTCATAACCTGACTACATTCTGCATATTTCCAACATTTCATGTTTCCTTTTTGGATATCCAGTACTTGCAGGACTCCCCTGCTATTTTCTTAACTCCAGAGGCACCGATAGTCTTCTAGCTGATGTTATTATGCAGCTAATCCAGTCACACTTCTGCAGCACATATATCATTCTGAAGATGCAAATTTTACATTACTTTAGTTTCCAGAATATTAGTGAAGGCACTAATACAGAAAAGCTTTCGCAAAGTAACTTGCCATTCATATATTTTTATTTTGTGACTGCCATCCCTAACTCTACTGCAGGGAATAACATAGGCGACACTCAGAATCTATGTGAAAAGTGGATCAACTCTGTAATGTCTGTGGATCTCAGCGTGAAGCACTGCCTTCAGCAGAAATTAAGCTAATGATAAACTGAAATGCGAACGCAAAGTTTTTATATTACACAACGAACCCATAGCCCCTGAAAAGAAAGGGGACAGGTTATGTTTCAGACAAATAAATATCTTCTGATAAAATATCTAAACTTGAAATGTTATCCTACCTTTTCCGAAATTGGTGGGACTGCTGCCTATTTCTGGCATTTTCAGTTCTTATTTCAGATTTCCAATGTTTAGAAACATGGGAATTGCTCGACAGGAAAAGCCCAAGCTCCATCTTGTTCACCATCCACCACCTTGGTAGCCACATGATGCAATCATACTGGAGTTGTTAATTAATTGTGCCAGTCAATCTTTTACAATTTGTCTTCGACAGAACTATTTTTGTTTTATTTTTAATCTCTCAAGAAAAATTAAGAGGTCAGAAGAAAGATGAAATTATTTCAATAGGGCACTCTCTAGGACCTCAACCTAGAATTACTAGAAGGAGGCCATTCGGTCCGTCGAGTCTGCACTGACCCTCCGAAAGAGCTCTCTACCCAGGTCCATTCCCCCAATCACCCTGCACTATCCTCAGAACCCCGTAACTTGACCTGCACATCCCAGGACACTAAGGGGCAATTTAGCATGGCCAATCCACCTGATCCACACATCTCTGTATTGTGGAGGGAGGGGGGGACAGGGGTGGGGGGGGTGGGGGGGGGGACTGGAGCTCCAGGAGGAAGCCCATGTAGAGAAGGGGAGAACATGCAAACAGTCACCCAAAGCCGCAATTGAACCTGGGTCCCTGGCGCTGTGAGGCAACAGCGCTAACCACTGTGCAATCGTGCCAATCCTGAGTTCCAGAGGTAAGTTGAAGCAAAATGGTTTTGGGGACAGGATCTAATGATGTATTTGTTCCATTTGGGGTTAAGTAATCACCGTTTCTGTTTTAGTTACTGTGCCCAAAAATTAAATAAACAGCTTCATAGGAAGAGGACTAATTCCGTTGTACTACAGGTGAATATTCCGAACAGCATATTTACTTCATTCTACCTTGTGTTTTGCAGCCTGAAAGTCTACAAAAGAACTGGCTTCGAGAGTTTTATCAGGTAGGAATGTTTGCAAAGGGAATTGCAGTGTCCTCCTGTGTGGTGTTGCAGCAGTTACTGAAAGCACTTAGGATGAAATTAGAATTCACAACTGAAAAATGTTCTGTACATTGAGGGAAAATCTCGTCTTTTGGCAACATATTTGAAAGTGATACTTTTTCAGTGGAGGATAGTTAAGTGCAGATTAATTGATAACATAATGCTCTATTATTCTGTAACCCGCTAATGATATTTTCTTTTGACAGTATTAAAGTCCAAACTTAGAACTGATCAACAGCTTGTCCTGTTGGAGCAGACTCCTAAAGAGGAGTATTATTGCTCACATTGGAAATATTGCTCTGAAGATGACCTCTTCCTAATTAGACTTTTTCCATTCTTTCTCTAAAAATGCACTGACTCAGCTAAGCTTACCCTATTTTGCAAATGAGCTCAGCACTATCGCTGTGTTTATGAAATCTTACTGGTGGGGACTGACGTCTTTGAAAAGACCTTCCCACTGTTATCGAGGCCTATATTAGGTTTGATTTTTAAAAAGGCTTGCTTCACTGTGCACTAGCCAGCGTCAGTATTCATTTTCTAGTCATCTGTGGCAGGTGTTGAATGTATCATTTCCTGTCACCCCACATTTGTGATGCAGTTTAATGATGAATGAATGTTGTGTATCAATACATTTTGGGGGGTATGGGGGTGGTGGTGGAGGAGGGGTGTCCTGGTGGTTACTGCACTGTCCATGCAGGAATGTACAAAACCTGATCGGAGCATACAGTCACAAATTTGAAACACTGAATTAACACGAACAGTCAGATTATATTTACAATCCCTTTGAATTTTAAACATGTATTAGGACACTGCCTGAACCTCTCAGACAGCGCATCTGTGACTCTTGAAAGATCTATTGTTTTCGTTTGATTCCACTTGCTCTCCCATTTTATTTTGGACCACCCTATTAGATTGAGTGCAGGAGTGGTGTGGGGTTTAGAGACAGATCTCTCCCACTTCTACTGCTGACAGCGCTGCACTTAGCTCTAATGGTCTCAGAGAACCAAATGTAATTTGAATTAACATTTTATTGTTAGAACTTGACAACTTGGAAGCATTTGAGTGAGTGTGTGGTTGTAATCGGGAACTGCAGATTATGTCAATAGATGAGGCACATTAAACAACTGCGGGTTACCTGATGTGTCCAATGGGCAAAACTGACTCATTGCACTGCCATTATGCGCAGACAGTACAAGATTTAATTTACCCCGCAAAAGGCAGAATATAATAAATATGACAAACTTACTCATGGTTTAAAACAATGTATTATGGGCCAGGGTTTCGAGAACACCAAAGTATATCGTGGAGTTCACCTGACCCACAACTTTGAATAGATTTTGGTTACGGGGAGCACAAGGGCCCACTTTACTAATGTGATGCAACAGAGGTCTAAAGTATTTTAAAACAAAAACAATGTTTATTCCATGAATCCAGTTAACAGTTTATAAACACACAGTAAACATCTTACCAACTATCCACACTGACAACCCCACAAAAAGATACTCTACAGGTAACCCTTGTAACTTTCCTAACAACATCCATAAGCCAAAACATGTTTTAACACAGACAGTAGGTTTGAATTCTCTACAGAGAACCGTTATCACTTTTAAATTATCAAGTGATCTAAACACCTTGTTTAACATACAGAGAGACACCAGTATACATCTGCTTGGTTTGAATGCAGCTCTCCAACTGAAAGCGAAACTAAAACACAGAGCCAAAAAGAGCTTCCAGCTCAAAATGAAAGTAAAAATCAGAATCACATTCTAGCTGCACCCACACAATGACATCACTTCAGCCATTTGATAAAACACACTTTTCTTAAAGGGACTCTCACATGACACCTCCCCCCAAGAAAAAAAAATAAACCATCAACTTCAAGATGGTTTCATTTTTCTCCATTTTCCTTTAAGAAATATTGACAGTAAATATCCATTTTTTAAAACCAAACAGAACATGGAAATATTTATAAAACATAGTCCATTTTAATTCTTCTTCCTCAACTGAAATCCCTCTTGATTGACAATCTATTTTTGGACAAGAAGGGCTCTGTACAATCAATCCATTTTTCTATGCCTTGGCAATTCTCTTTCAGGTCAGATACTTCCGTTCAATCCGATCACAGAGCACCTTGTAATTCTACAACACAGGAGCATTGGTTAACACAGTCTTTAGGTCTTCAAAGGCCTGGTGACGTTCCGCTGTCCCCTGAAATTTGTGACGTTTCTTCAGCAAATCCCTCAATGGAACGACCACGCTGCTGAAGTTCGGCACAAATTTTCGGTAAAATCCACTCATACCAAGAAATCGCATTACTTCCCTTCGTGTCGACAGTATTGGAAACTCCCCAATAACTTTTGTTTTCACATCCCATGGGACCATTCGGCCCTGTCCGATTGTATGGCCAAGGAAAGTGACTTGGGCTTTTCCAAATTCACTTTTTGCTAGGTTTACCACCAAACCCACCTCCTGCAGTCGATTGAATAACGCTATCAGATGTTTTAAATGTTCTTTCCATGTCTGACTGAAAATTACCATAGCGTCGATGTATACTACACAATTGGTTAATCCGGAAACAACTTTGTTAGTTAACCGTTGAAATGTGGCTGGGGCATTTTTCATGCCAAATGGCATAACTTTGAATTGGTATATACCGTCTGGAGTCACAAAAGCTGAAATCTCCTTCGTCCTTTCGGATAAAGGTACCTGTCAGTTTGGAAATAAAAGCTGATTGTCCCACCTTCTCAATGCAATCGTCCAAATATGGGATAGGATAAGAGTCCGTTCTTGTAACAGCATTAACCTTTCTATAGCCCACACACAACCATTGGGTATTGTCCGGTTTCGGTACCATCACAATGGGTGAGCTCCATTGGCTGCAACCCACTTCAATAACACCATTTTTAAGCATACTTTCAATTTCCTTGTTAACCTGTGCCAATTTTAAAGGGTTAAGTCGATATGGATGTTGTTTAATTGGAACATCATTTCTCACATCTACATCATGTATAGTAATTTTAGTACTTCCCAACTTATCTCCACAAACCTGCCCATGTGATATCAATAACTCTTTCAGGTCAGTTTGATTTTCCTCTGAAAGGTAACTCAACAATTTATCCCAATTTTTAAAAACATCTTGGTTTTCCAATTTAATTCGAGGGATGTCAAATTCAAAGTCATATGGATTTGGTTCTTCACTTTGAGTTAGAATCATTAAAACCTCCTCCTTTTGCTCTCCTTCCCTTTCAAAGTACCTTTTAAGCATATTCACAGACACACTCGGTGAGTTTTCCTTCTATCTGGCGTTCTTACCATAATTCACCTCACTTAATTTCCTTTCAATCTGCTAAGGTCCACAAAACCTTGCTTTTAAAGGTTCACCTACCACTGGTAACAATGCTAAAACGTTATTTCCCTGGCAAAACAACAAACTTTTACTTTATTGTCCGCTACCCGTTTCATCACATTTTGTGCAACTTTTAAATGTTGTCTCGCCAATTCTCCTGCTCTATTTAATCATTCCCTAAAAGTAATCTAATAATGCAAGTTCCGACTGCTCAGTCACCAATTATTCCTTAATCAATTTAAGTGGTCCTCTTACCTCATGACCAAAAATTAGTTCAAAAGGACTGAATTTGGTTGACTCATCAGGTGCATCCCTAATTGCAAACAGTATGAATAATTCCTTTATGCCAATCCTCTGGATAATCTTGACAATAAGCCCTCAACATTGTCTTTAATGTCTGATGCCACTTTTCTAAAGCTCCCTGCGTACCAGTGGATGGTACGCAGTTGATTTAAATTGTTTTATTCCTAAGCTATCCATAACTTCTTTGAATAACCTTGAGGTAAAATTTGATCCTGGATCCGATTGTATTTCTGTGGGTAGTCCATATCTAGTAAAGAATTTAAGTAACTCCTTCACAATCTTTCTAGCTATAATATTGCGTACTGGAATGGCCTCTGGAAACTTAGTAGACACATCCATTATAGTCAAAAGATATTGATTCCCACTTTTCGTTTTAGGAAGCGGTCCTATGCAATCAATTAAGACACTTGTAAAAGGTTCCTCAAATGCTGGAATAGGTATTAAGGGCATTGGTTTTATCACTGCTTGAGGTTTCCCTATCACTTGACATGTGTGACATGATCAACAAAATTTAACTACATCTTTATGTAGTCCAGGCCAATAAAATTGTTTTGGGATTTTAGCTTGAGTTTTTCTTACTCCCAAATGATCTCCCACCGATACCTCACGTGTTACTCGCAACACCTCCTTTCTATACCCTACCAGCAATACTACTTTATAAACTTCTGCCCACTTTTCATCCTCCTGCATATGTAAAGGTCTCCATTTTCTCATCAAGACATCACTTTTACGGTAATAACATTCTGTATACACTCAGATTCCTCCCCCATGTATGCTTTCTGATGTATAGAAATAACACGGATGTCTTTCCGTTGTAACTCCACCAATTTTTCTGAACGAAAAATATCTGCCTCATTCTCCACCTGTTCTTGTTCCTTTCCAACCATCTGATTAAAATCATTTCTGATAATTGAACTTCAGTTTTATCTTCACTCTATTTCTCCTCTTGTCTTAACCTGTGTCTTTGCGACCTTGTTACCACAAAATCCGGAAGAATCCCAGGATATTCGTCCTTCAACACTTCAGTTTTCTGATTTTCCACTGGCTTATCAACCACAGTAGGCATCCCTCCCATCTGCAATCCAGCTGTATAATTACCCACATAAACTATATTCCTGGACAAGATAGCTTCTATATTACTCCTACTACCATTTCACCACTCTTCATTGGACTTTCCAACCTTACCTTATACAATGGAACACTACTCTTCTCACCCTGAATTCCACATATTACCATCTTCTCTGGCAATATTCTTCCCAAACTGCATAACTCCTCATCTCTTCCCATCAAAGATTGACTAGCTCCCGTATCTCTTAAAATTCTTTACCTATTCCTTCATGTACACGAGTAAACTTTACCCACACAAGTAAATTCTTTAAAGGGATCTGGCACCTTCTTATCAATCACCTCTTGATTAGGCTGTACAATCTTTTGCACCTCCTTCGCTTCACTTGGGCTTTCCTTTACCACTTTAACAAACCCCACTGACTTATCCTGTTTTATCACATCGGCCTTCCCAGTGCTTTTCTTCAACCACCAACATTGTGACTTTACATGGCCTAGTTGATGACAGTGAAAACATTTGAAACTTTTCATTTCTCTTCCACCGTCCTGGATTTCCTTTTTAATTTGAGGTACACTCTCCTTATTATCTCCCATCAGATCTCCTTTACCTCTACCACTTGAGTATTTCTCTTTCTCCCAGTTTCTATCACTCACAGGCTGAAACTGATGTTGGAAACCAAGCTTTGATTTATGAACTAATTCATAATCATCTGCCATTTCTGCTGCTAACCTCGCAGTTTTATCCCTCTGTTCTTCCACTTGAGTTCTCACTACATCAGGAATTGATTTTTTAAACTCCTCAAAGTATAATTTCTCTGAGAGCTTCATATGTTTGGTCTATTTTCAAAGCCCTTCTCCACCTATCAAAATTACTCTGTTTGATCCTTTCAAACTGCATATATGTTTGACCAGGTTCTTTCCTTAAATTTCTAAACCTTTATCTGCAGGCTTCAGGCACTAGTTCATATGCACCTAAGATGTTTTTTTTTACCTCCTCATACATCCCAGATACCTCCTCTGATTGTGATGCAAACATTTCACTAGCCCCACCTACCAGCCTTGTTTGAATCAGTAACACCCACATGTCCTGTGGCCATTTCATTTGTTTAGCCACCTTCTGTAATGAAATGAAAAACACTTCTACCTCCTTCTCATCAAACCTTGGCAATGCTTGGACATATTTAAATAGATCCCCACCAAGCCTTCGACCATGACGCTCTTTCTCTTTATCGTCACCACTATCCTCAAACTGTACCTTTCCCTTTACCTCCGCCAATTTTAACAGACTGTCATGTTTCATGGCCACTATCTCTTTTTCCCTTTCCTCTCTCTCTTTTTCTTTTTCCCTCATTTCATATTCAAGCTGCTTTAATTATTTTTCATGTTCAAATTGTTTAATCTGTAACTGAACTTTTGACATGTCTAATGAGTCAGACTGTATCTCAGGTAGTTTTAAATGCTCAGCTACTGCCGTAATTACCTCTTCTTTTCGTATGCTGTCAGGTAACGTTAACTGCAATGTTTTTCGCCAAATCTAGAAGCTTTTTTTTAGTCTCTGTTTGCAAGGTACTTCGTGTGACCTTCTCCACACCCAAACACTTCCGAGCCTCTGAAAGAGCCATTGTCCACAACACATTCCCTACGTAAACTGGAATACCACACCTGAAGAGCAAACACACATATGCTCACCCCTCACTGTCTTTAAGTTCACTAAGCCAACCCAATCATGAAAGATGGACTTTTATCCCACGAGCCCCCAATTTATTATGGGCCTGGGTTTAGAGAACACCAAAGTATATCGTGGAGTTCACCTGACACACAACTTTGAATAGATTTTGATTATGGGGAGCACAAGGGCCCATTTTACAAGTGTGATGCAACAGAGATCTAAAGTATTTTTAAACAAAAACAATGTTTATTCTATGAATCCAGTTAACATTTTATAAACCCATAGTAAACATCTTACCAACTACCCACACTGATAACCCCACAAAAAGATACAGTACTCTATAGGTAACCCTTAGTAACTTTCCTAACAACATCCATAAGCCAAAACATTTTTTAACACAGACAGTAGGTTTGAATTCTCCACAAGGTACCGTTATCACTTTTAAATTATCAAGTGATCTAAACACCTTTTGTAACATACAGACACCAGTATACATCTGCTTGGTTTGAATGCAGCTCTCCAACTGAAAGCAAAACTAAAACACTGAGCCAAAAAGAGCTTCCAGCTCAAAACGAAAGTAAAAAGCAGAATCACATTCCAGCTGCACCCACACGATGACATCACTGCAGCCATTTTATAAAACACACTTTTCTGAAAGGGACTCTCACATGACACAATGCAAGGTTAAATGGCATCTTGTAGGATGGGGCACCATTACATTAATCCAAGAACATCTTTCTGTGGTTGTGGGTCTGTCCAGACTTTCTTTTCCCGAATTGTGCTTTGTTTTTTCTGTTGCTCTTGACAGCAATATCAGTACGAGATAGAGTTCAAATCACGAGCACGATCCATCATGCTCCATTCCTGGTATGAAAGTTATTGCCTGCATAATTCTGTGTGATGAATGTTATCCCTTGGACTGGTAAATGTGTCCAGCAATGTTTGGAAGCCTCTGATACCGTGTAGCTGAAGTACTGGCGGATCGGTTCAGCCTGACACTGTTTCAATGATAAATGGCTTGTCCTGCATGTTTTGAGTCAATTGCCTTTAAAAGAACATGGTGTGAAAATAAATATTTTATCGTAAAATTTAAAATGTGTTGTTAAAAAGTTAAAAAGTGCAGTCAGAGTAGGGCATCCTTTGAGTTACCCTTAGTACTATCTTCTGCCAGTATTCTCCAGCAAAATCATCTCATGATGCCAGGCTCTTTGCTGGCATTTCAAATGTTAGCTGTGGCTAACTAACTGGAGAAGAGACTACAGCTTTGGACACAATTGCGAAACGTTATGAAGGGTGACAGGCCAAGTTAGAGAGCCTCCAGGTATTGAAAGGTGCATAGCGACTGGTGGCTGATTCCGGTCAGAGGCTCAAAGACACTGGGAGGTCAGGAACTTGCAGGTTCAATAAGTAATGCCTCAGCAAAATAAAATTGCAGACAGGCCCGATATACTGGAATAGATACACAGTAAGACCACAGAGCTGTGTCTTTGTATTGCCACCTCACAAGATCATGTTATCCAATATGACGGATCCCGCAGTTTCAGCTATGGTTGGAGGACTGAATAGCAGGTGTTATTGCCTACTATTACTTATTAAAATAGATCCAGATTTTTCCTCTAGAAGACGATATAGAGAACGTGGATTTATCGGGAGGCTTTAATATGTGAAAATATCCCAAGCAGGTGCCACAGAAACAGCATCAAATAAAATTTGAGCTTCTTAAAGAGATATTAAGACTGATAAACAAAGGCTTGTTCAAAAGATGGGTTTTCAAGAGTGTCGTAAAGGAGGAAAGAGCACTGGGCCTATACAACTGGGGGTTGACAATAATGGAGTGATTAAAATTGAGAATTCTTAAGAGTCCAGATATCTCTGAGGGTTTTACTGTTGGAGGCAATTACAGAGTTAGGGAGGGACAAGACCATAAAGAGATTTAAAAATAAAGTTGAGAATTTTAAAATCGAAACTTTGCATAATTGGGAACCAATGAAGGCCAATGAGCAGAGCGGTCTGTGATAGATCAATGGAACTTAGCATAAGCCAGTACACAGGCAGGAGTTTTGGATGAGCGCACTTTTACAGAGGGGAGAACATGGGGCTCGCGAGGGGTAAATTTGAATAGTCAAGCCTAGAGGTTACAGTGACATGCATGAGGGTTTCAGCAGCAAATATGCCGAGACAGGGGCAGGGTTGGGTGATGTTGCAGAGGTGAAAATAAGTGTTTTAGGAATGGCGCAGATATCTTTAATCTTTAACCTTTATTTATTAGTGTCACAAGTAGGTTTACATTAACACTGCAATGACGTTACTGTGAAAATCCCCTAGTCGCCACACTAAGGCGCCTGTTCGGGTACACGGAGGGAGAATTCAGAATATCCAATCCACCTAACAAGCACATCTTGTGGGAGGGAACCGGAGCACCCGGAGGAAATCGTCTCAAGGAGAATGCGCAGACTCCGCACAGACAGTGACCAAACCGGGAATCGAATCCGGGTCTTCAATATGTGTTTACATGTCTGGCAATTGCATGATTTTCGAAGGAGGAGGACCATCACAGTCCAACCTTTTGCTAGGGGAAAGAGACAGTGACAAATGTGTTTAAATAAAATGTTTTAACTTGTGGTAGCTTGGTTCGGCTGTGGAAAAGGTTATGGTTTTTGAGCATGTCTTGAGCATGTAATGTGGGCTGAAATTTTAGTGTGGTGCAGAGGGAGGTCTGCTGGCTATGTTTTCCTGCAGATAAAGATATGAAATTGAGGCTTGTCACCCTGCTTTGGTGAATGCGCGTTAACCTTGTGGCACTATATGAAGGAGAGCGAACATGTCTTCCAGTGTGCTGCCAATGTTTCTTTTTCAAGCAACAGCAACAAAGGGGACGGATGAGCTGGCCATTCTATTTGTTGCTGTTTATCAAACGAGCTGTTTGAAAACTGGCTGTTGGCTTGTCTGGCTGTAAGTAGTCACCGTACACTGCAAAATCAGCATATTCGAGGAGAAGCAGTTTGTGACATGTGTGAGAATTTGCTGTCAAAATCATGTTGAGACAAACGGGCATTTGTTTAAATGCACAAACATCACAGCAAATTCAGCAAAGGGCAGATGTGCTTTTAATGCGAAAATCCAACAAACGCAGTTTCAAAGTTACCTTTGTAAACGTATCGCACTTGGAATATTGCACATAATCCTGGGTCGCCACTCTCCCAGAAGGATGAGGAGGCTTTGGAAAGGGTGCAGAGGAAGTTTAGCAGGATGTTGCCTGGTCTGGAGGGTGTTAGTGTGGTAAACCACTGAACATACATTACATGTATTATGGTACACTGCCATTGTACTACAGTTATTACAGTAAATCCCAGCCTGCTGGCTCCACCAGCAGGCTCTGTATAAAAGTGTACGCTCTCCTGCACTGCCCCCATTCTTGGGTCCAGCTACAGGAGGCTTTACATCTAGCACAATAAAGCCACAATAGTTCACCATTCGTCTTGTGGTCATTGATGGTATATCAGTTAGCTGTGAGGAGAGGCTGAATAGACCCGGACTGTTTTCATCAGAAAGACGGAGGTTGAGGGGTGATCCGAGAGAGGTCTAAAAGATTTTGAGGGGCATGGATAGAGTGGATGCGTAGGCACTCTTTCCCAGGGGGCATATGTTTAATGTCCATGGGACAAAGTTTAGAGGAGATATGCGAGGCAGGTATTTTTACACAGAGGGTGGTGAGTACCTGGAATGCATTGCCAGGAAAGGTTGTGGATGCAGATACATTAACGTCATTCACAAGACATCTTGACAAACACATGGATAGGATGGGTATATGGGGGGTACGGTATAAGGAAGTGCTGAGGGTTTTTGCAAAGGTTGGTATCATGACTGGTACAGGCTTGGAGGGCCGAAGGGCCTATTCCTGTGCTGTATTGTTCTTTGTTCTTTACGTTGAATGGTGTGAAGTTGCTGTAATTACATGATGGGTATGAACCAACTTTACCACAGAAAATTAGAGTTGGTCTGAAATGACACAATATGGTTGTTTGAAGTCATTATAAATCCTGTGCACATCAACTGCCCTGGATTAGCTGCCAGAGATTCTTTTGACATAGAATCCCTACAGTGAAGAAGGCCATTCGGCCCATCGGGTCTGAAACGACCCTCAGAAATAACACCCTACCTCGGCCCAATCCCCCACCCTATCCCCGTAATCCCACCTAGGGGCAAGTTAGCACGGCCAGTCCACCTAACCTGCCCATCTGTGGACTGTGGGAGGAAATTGGAGCACCCAGAGGAAATCAGAAACGGGGAGAAAGTGCAAACTCCAAAAGATAGTCACCTGAGGTTGGAATTAAACCTGGGTCCCTGGCTCCGTGTGGCTGCTAACCGCAGTCAGAGACTGGTTTAGCACAGGGCTAAATCGCTGGCTTTGAAAGCAGACCAAGGCAGGCCAGCAGCATGGTTCAATTCCTGTACCAACCTCCCCGAACAGGCGCTGGAATGTGGCGACTAGGGGCTTTTCACAGTAACTTCATTTGAAGCCTACTTGTGACAATAAGCGATTTTCATTTCATTTTAATTTTCATTTCATTTCACTGTGCCACCGTGCCATCCATCATCCTCATCGTTATTAAATTGTTCACTCAATTGTTCTGACACAGAAAATTAGCCATTGCAAATGTGGAGCCTCATTCCTTTAATTCCTTTAATTGTTGCTGGATATTTAGATTAAATTTTAATAAGGCTTTTCTGCCTCTAACTTACACTTCCTGCTCAGTACTTGCACTGTTAATTTCACTGACCTTCAGTCCGATTAGTAAAGGGGACACACTGTTGCTCGCCTTGTTTATTTAAGTTTTAGATGTTCCGTTTCTCTCACTGTGACAGTGTCAGTTCGTACTCTGAGCAATGAATGATATTTTCTGGCAGTTCCCACCTGTGGGTGTGAACAACGGGAAATCCTGTTGACAGCAGCAGGCTGGAAGATTCTGCTGCAATGATGGGCTATCCCCGCCGCTGCAAACTATGCAGCAGGTGGGGTGGGGGGGGGGGGGGGGCGGGAACCCTGCTCAATAGGATTAAACGGGCATGGGAAAGAGGCTGTTTTTTGCTCTACTACAGTCAGTGATGGCCTATTGTCATGGAAAACCTTCTCTTTCTTTGACACACAAGCAAGAATTTGTGTAAACATTGAAAGAATTTTTAAGTGGAATACTAGTTGGTGCACAAATACGACCAGAGGCTTGTTATAACCTGCCTACTGACGATTGGCTGGGGACTAATGATTATCCCACAATCCTATGGGAGTATGAACTTCCCCAATGAGGGGGGCGGAGAAGCTCCTACTATAAATAAGCTGGCCAGTCCAGGAACCAGGAGGAAGGCGAAGGTAGCAAGGGAAGTTACTGCTACTGCTATGTATATATTGTTATAGTAAATAAACTTTATTATTTTGTATCCTTAAAACTCGTGCTGGATTCTTCGGGGCCCTTACAAAAGGCTATAACATGTACTAATTATCAGATCCGGTATTCATGGCAATTCCACGTTGTCACAACTTCTTCCTGAGGGTTAATTGCTTGTTTCATATTGCCTACAACATTGGATTTCCCTTCTTTGTTCTGTGTTAAGGCTACCCAGCTCTGGTTGGGCCTATTCCTGGAAGTTTAACCACGTGCCTTTCAAATTGAACTTCCTCAACCAGTCACAGAGACATTCCACCCCCCCCCCCCGCCCATCTCCAATATTATTGTTACCTAGAATTGAATGGGGTGGCACAGTGGTTAGCACTGCTGCCTTACAGCCCCAGGAACCCGAGTTCAATTCCAGCCTTGGGTGACTGTCTATGTGGAGTTTACTCGTTCTCCCTGTGCCTTTGTGGGTTTCCTGTGGGTGCTCCAGTTCCCTCCCACAGTCCAAAGACGTGCAGGTTAGATGGGGTTACAGGGAGTGGGTCTAGGCTAGGGTGCTACATCGGAGGACCGGTGCAGAATTGTTGGGCCAAATGGCCTCCGTCTGCACTGTAGGGGTTCCATTATTTTATACGTCATCCATCAGCAACCCAACTATTCCCTTCTCACCTTACCTTCTCTTAAACATTAAGCTAATCACCTCTCGCCACTACAATCACTCTTGGGTTAAAGAAACATCTTGTGAATTGCCTATCTGGTAATTATTTCAGATCGAAGGCCTCTATTTTCCTTTAGCCATAAGTGAAAGTTAGTAAAGAAAAACAATTCAATAAAGGGAGAAAATAAATCACTTGTTTTGGTAACTTTCTTATGATTTTTATCCCTGGGTTGCTCAAGGAAGCATCCGGCTGATTAATCTTAATTCCTGGATGCTCCAGGACAACCCTGGAACGTTGGCAAGCCTATCCAGTGAGCTTACTCATTGACCCACCTGAAAAGGCAGAATCCCTCCAATTTCAATCTTTTATTCCACATAACTTTTCTGTTTATTTTGTTTCTGACCATGTTGCAGATTCTTAAATATACAAAGAAAAAGCAGTTAATTCACCAGGAGATGTTGCTTGCTGACTCTTGTCACAGGCCTTTAAGTCAACAATGTACAAGATCAATCTGAGCTATGTAATCTTGAGTTTCATCTGACTCTCCTGAATCCACCCAAAATGTGGATATGGGGCGTGACTCATCCTTAATGGTTTCTGTTGATTTTTGTAAAAGTAGACTCAACACATTGGAGAGTATTGAGAAGGAGCACAGGAAGTTCTCAAGTGCAGGAACTTGCATCAGTGTGTGGCCTGGGCTTGGGCGCAATTTAACAGAAAAAAACAGAGTCCCACCGCACAGGACCTTCAACCGACGTTATACACCAGATACATCGATGACATTTTTTTCCTTTGGACCCACGGCGAAGAATCACTGAAACGACTACACAATGACATTAATAAGTTCCATCCAACCATCAGACTCACCATGGACTACTCTCCAAAATCAGTTGCATTCTTGGACACACTCGTCTCCATCAAGGACGGTCACCTCAGCATTTCGCTTTACCGCAAACCCAGTGATAACCTCATGATGCTCCACTTCTCCAGCTTCCACCCTAAACACATTAAAGAAGCCATCCCCTATGGACAAGCTCTCCGCATACACAGGATCTGCTCAGACGAGGAGGAGCGTAACAGACACCTACAGACGTTGAAAGATGCCCTCGTACTATGGCACTCGACTCATCGATCGACAGTTCCAACGTGCCACAGCGAAAAACCGCACCAACCTCCACAGAAGACAAACATGGGACACAACCGACAGAATACCCTTCGTCGTCCAGTACTTCCCCGGAGCGGAGAAACTACGTCATCTTCTTCACAGCCTTCAACACATCATTGATGACGATGAAAATCTTGCCAAGGTCATCCCCACACCCCCACTACTTGCCTTCAAACAACCGCGCAACCTCAAACAAACCATTGTTTGCAGCAAACTACCCAGTCTTCAGAACAGTGACCACGACACCACACAACCCTGCCATGGCAATCTCTGCAAGACGTGCCAGATCATCGACATGGATACCACTATTACACGTGAGAACACCACCCACCAGGTACGCGGTACATACTCGTGCGACACGGCCAACGTTGTCTACCTCATACGCTGCAGGAAAGGATGTCCCGAAGCGTGGTACATTGGCGAGACCATGGAGACGCTGCGACAACGAATGAACGGACATCGCGCAACAATCACCAGGCAGGAATGTTCCCTTCCAGTCGGGGAACACTTCAGCAGTCAAGGGCATTCAGCCTCTGATCTCCGGGTAAGCGTTCTCCAAGGCAGCCTTCAGGACGCGCGACAACGCAGAATCGCCGAGCAGAAACTTATAGCCAAGTTCCGCACACATGAGTGCGGCCTCAACCGGGACCTGGGATTCATGTCGCATCACATTCATCCCCCACCATCTGGCCTGCAAAATCCTACCAACTGTCCTGGCTTGATACAATTCACACCTCTTTAACCTGGGGTTACCCCATCTCTGGATCTGTAAAGATTTAATCACCTGCTAATGCTCGCATTCCAAGCATTGTTTGGCATCTTCGAATTTGTCTGTATATATGTTTCTGGAACATACCTCTTCATTCACCTGAGGAAGGAGCAGCGCTCCGAAAGCTAGTGACATCGAAACAAACCTGTTGGACTTTAACCTGGTGTTGTAAGACTTCGTACTGTGCTCACCCCAGTCCAACGCCGGCATCTCCACTTCATTTCCTGCACTGAGGAGTTCAGTTTCTCAGGGCAGGAAGAGGTCGGGGCGCTATTTTTAAATGGTGCCCTGATCTCTCGACCTCCCAACGCACCGCCCCCCCCATAGCCCCCAACTTACCGATTGGGGGTCCTTGAGCCTCCCTCACCCCACCTTATAAGGGCAGAGCACCCCTGGGCCCAATCCCTGGCAATATGTCAACTGGGCACATTGGCACTGACAGCCTGGCACCCTGACAGTGCCCCTGACAGCCTGGTAGTGCCACCTGGATACCCTAGTGCTACCTGGGTGGCATTGCCAGGAAAACTGGGTGGCATTGCCAGGGCACCTGGTTGGCACGGGCAAGGTGGCATCAACAGTGCCAGGGTACCACCCTGCCCAGATGCCCTGCCCAGAGGCCGAAACCCGGGGTCTCCGCTCTGGGAGATTACTTCCAGAGGCTAATTACTCACTTGAATATGCAAATCTCGGCCCGCCCGTCGTGGGGGAATCCAGATTGTGATACCTTGTGAGATCCCGTTAGATCTCGCAAGTCGTAACAAGAGGCCTCTCGTGGGATTTACCAGCCACATCCTGAGTCAGGTGCGGCGCAATTTAGACCCGCCATATTTGTATTTTTCAAAATGATAGGTTCATGGTGAATCAGGACTTGAACACACTGTGGAGTGAGCTACCCTTTCTTTGTTGTCAAGAAAACCATCAACATTCAATTAATTGCTGTGGTGGCATCATTTAAATTATGATGAATTAGGGAAATGCTGATAACTGCATTTTTGATTTTGTGGTCATTTCTGTATTTGGGGTTTTGACATTTTACTTGTCTCAGTTTACGGTTACCTGATATAAAAGTTTAAAGAATTATTGGAAATTCTATCAGGCTGGCTAGTTGGCAATTTCTCCACCTACTGGTTGAAAGCTGGCAATGGTGGCCATTTAGTGGACATTGACTGCTCACTTAAGGACATAATTTGTGCCAAAGCGAGAAGGCCGGTGATGAGCTTTCCCTCCCCAGATTGAACCGGGTGGAGACAGCAAGGTGATGGGTTTCGTACCCTGCACTCCCCTGCCTGATTAAATGACCCACCCACTTCCAAACACTCCTTAGGCGGCCATTAAATTCCCCCTAGAGTGAGGAGAATATATTAATGCGTCCCTGGGCTGTACTCTGCAGCCCTTATGATGGACAAAACATGTTCATATTAACCATGTTCATAATTGTGATGTGAGTTCATGGGCGAGATGATCCATTCCTGAGACTAAGTGTTGATGCCGGGGCAGAATTTGTGGACTTTCACGACAGCAAAACTGGCGCGGAACCTGGACCGATTCAGCAACTGTGGAGGGGCTAGCACCGGCACAATGTGGAACACAATCGATTCCAATGAAAAACGGTGCAGAATTTGACACTTGGGAGGCTGACAAGCTGTAGCCGCATATACACACTTCACTCCCTGCACACAGTGTCCCAGCCAACAAGATGGCACTGGTTGTGCTGAAGTGTGCCGATACAGCTGATGGGTCGTCTGGGGCCAGCGGGCACCTGCGGGGTGGCCTGGGGAGACACCTATATGATCTGTGGCCTTAAGATCACAGTGGCTTGTCAGTGGCGTGCACAGCTGCATGGCTGCCTTTCCGGCTGCGGCAATGGTGTTCCATGCCCGTCCACCCTGACCCCACTGCCCACCTCCTAGCCACCCCCCACTACTCCCCCGATCCTGATTTGATTTATTATTGTCACATGTATTAGTATACAATGCAAAATATTGTTTCTTGCATGCTATGCAGACAACGCATACCGTCTGTAGGGAAGGAAGGATAGGCTGCAGAATGCAATGTTACAGTCATAGCTAGGGTGTGGAGAAAAGATCAACTTAACATGAGGTAGATCCATTCAAAAGTCTGATGGCAGCAGGGAAGAAGCTGTTCTTAACTTGGTTGGTACGTGACCTCAAACTTTTGTATCTTTTTCCTGACGGAAGAAGGTGGAAGAGAGTACGTCCGAAGTGCGTGGGGTCCTTAATTATGCTGGTTGCCTTTCTGAGGCAGCGGGAATTGTAGACAGAGTCAATGGATGGGAGGCTGGTTTGCGTGATGACTGGGCTACATTCACAACCTTTTGTAGTTTCCTGTGGTCTTGGACAGAGCAGGATCCATACCAAGCTGTGATACAACCAGAAAGAATGCTTTCTATGGTGCATCTGTAAAAGTTGGTGAGAGTCGTAGCGGACATGCCAAATTTCCTTAGTCTTCTGAGAAAGTAGAGTCGTTGGTGTGTTTTCTTAACTATCGTGTCAGCATGGGGGGACCAGGACAGGTTGTTGGCAATCTGCACACCTAAAAACTTGAAGCTCTCGGCCCTTTGTACTTCGTTCCCATTGATTTAGACAGGAGTATGTACTCCTCTACGCTTCCTGAAGTCGATGACAATCTCCTTCATTTTGTTGACATTGAGGGAGAGAATATTGTCGTCGCACCAGTTCACCCAGATTCTCTATCTCATTCCTGTACTCCTGTCTCGTCATTGTTTGAAATCCCACCCACTACGGTGGTGTCATCAGCAAATTTGAAAATCGAGTTGGAGGGGAATTTAGCCACACAATCTGGGGCCAGCAGAAGCATCCCATTCAGCGGCACAACTCTCACCAAACTATGGTGATGATCCCCTCTCTCTCCCTCAGCAGCCACAATGCCGTTTTCACAATTTTTAGAAGCATAAGTGAACCATGCCGTTGGGAACACAGCCCATCCAAGGCGGGGCATCGCGGAGACCATGAAGCATACCGGGTCGGGCCCGCTAATGACATGCAAACAGTGTTTACAATACGTGCGTTCTGGCCTGCATTGACGCCGCTGCCGAGGTGACGAGAATTGCAATTTAATAATAATAATAATAATAATAGCTTATTGTCACGAGTAGGCTTCAATGAAGTTACTGTGAAAAGCCCCTAGTCGCCACATTCCGGCGCCTGTTCGGGGAGGCTGGTACGAGAATTGAACCCACGCTGCTGGCATTGTTCTGTATTACAAGCCAGCAATTTAGCACAGTGTGCTAAACCAGCTTCACATCAAATCGATGCCCACCACGACTTTTGGCGTCGTATCCTATTCTCTACCAAATCACGTTTCGCGATTTCAGCGTCAGCCAATGGAGAATCCCGCCCCACGTGTATGGGTTATGCCTGAAATCCTCACAGCTGGATTTATTCTAGAATTACACCTAATTGTTACTAAATCAGTTGAGTTTGGTGAACAAAATTGGGAGGGGGTAAATTACTTTTGTGGAATATTCTGTGGAATGTCTTTTACCCATTTGTTTGGAGCTGTTTTGAATGTGTAATTTCTGACAGGTTTAGAAGTTATGAAGAGTCCTACAAAAGGACGTGTTATTGCAATGGGACAAGGTGCAGGATAGAGCACTGACAGTTGAAATGGCTGATGGAAATTGAAGTGAATTGAAAATGTTACAAACTCTTAACCCATCAGGATGGTGATTTGGTACAATTATCAGCTAGGCTTAATTCAATACTCTTCATCAACTCCCGAAAGAGTGCTGATGGAAAATGTGTTTTGACAGTTGCCACAACCTGTCCATCATCCCTTCCAACTCCACTTATAAATCCAGGTTATTCATTTGTATATTATTGTAGAAAAGGGAACACCCATCCATTTTAATCAGGAATTTAAAAATTGGAGATGTAACATCATCCTGCAAGAATAGAACCCAAGAATGTGTGTCTATCAGAAAACTGCCTCAGGTCAATGATCCTGATGGAAAACAAGCTTATACAAACACATTACCTTTGTTTATGCAATGTTGACATTGGCCAAATTCAAAGTGTGAGATTTTCAGGTCTGAGCTGTATGCCCAAGGCATCGGCTAATGGCAAAAGCAAACATGGTTAAAACACTAAATGTATGTCATATGGGCTACAGGAAGCAGCTAAATTGGACCAATGTTTCCCCTCTGATCTACTCTCAGTTTATCGCTTTTCCAGCCATTTTTTTCTGCTTTTTGAATCATGATACACCTCATGTTTTATTGGCTTTCTCTAATTGGAATATGAAAGAGAAAGTTATCGAAGTAGAGCTATCGGGAAAGGCCTTTATCAAAACTGTCATCCCTAGCTACATGGTGTCCTAGGTATCCGTGTTGCTATGGATTCTGAGATAACAACATGTACTTGCTTTCACCCAGTTACTGCAGTGCATATTGTGGATAGTATACATAGCTGCCACTGATTATCGGTAGTGGAGGGTTTCAATATTTGTGGAAGGAGGAGCAATCAAGCGGGCTGCTTTGTCCTGGATGGTGTCAAGCTTCTTGAGTGTTGTTGGAGATGTACTCATCCAGGCAAATGGAGAGTATTCCATTACATTCCTGACTTGTGCCCTGTAGATGATGGACAGACTTTGGGGGGGTCAGGAGGTGAGTTTCTTGGCATAGGATTCCTAACCCTTTGGCCTGCCCTGGTAGCCACAGCATTAATGTAGCTAGTCCAGTTCAGTTTGTGATCAATGGTAACCCCTAGATGTTGATTGTGGGGGATTCAGGGGCGGTAATGCCATTGAACGTCATGGGGCGATAGTTAGATCCTCTCTTGTAGGAGATGGACATTGCCTGGCATGAATGTAACTTACAACCTGTCAGCCAAATTAGGACATGGACTGCTTCATTATCTGAGGAGTCATGAATTGTGCTGAACATTGTGCAGTCATACACGAATATCCCCACTTCTGACCTTATGATGGAAGACAGGTCATTGATGAAGCAGCTGAAAATGGCTGGGCCGAGGACACTACCCTGAGAAACTCCGGCAGTGATGCCCTGGAGCTAAGATGATTGACCTCCAACCACCACAACCATCTTCCTTTGTGCTAGGTATGACTCCAACCAGTGGAGAGTTTTCCCCCGATTTGCATTAACTCCAGTTTAGCTAGGGCTCCTTGATGCCATACTCAGTCAAATGCTGCCTTGATGTCAAGGGCAGCCACTCTCACCTCACCTCTGGCATTCAGCTCTTTTGTCCATGTATGAACCAAGGCTGTAATGAGTTCAGGAGCTGAGTGAACCCAAACTGAGCGTCCGTGAGCAGGTTATTGTTGAGTAAGTGCTGTTTGATAGCACTGTTGATGACTCCTTCCATTACTTTGCTGATGATAGGACAATAATTGACTGGGTTGGATTTGTCCTGTTTCTTGTGTACAGGTCACACCTGGGCAATTTTCCACATTGCCAGGTAGATACCAGTGTTGTAGCTGTACTGGAACAGCTTGGCTATTGTTGCGGCAAGTTCTGGAGCACAAGTCTTCAGTACTATTGCCGGAATATTACCAGGGTTAGACTAGCTTGTGATGCTTTCCAAAGTCTACCAACACTGCATATCCATGCCACATAGATGTAGTACAAAAGTCCACTGACAGCTGCGAAACTGTACTGACAACACCTTTAAGAAAAAAATGGGAGAACGATGTACATTTTTAAAAAAAGTAGTCATAGCTTGCTAAGTAGATAGGTCAAAGTTTATATGTGGTTTCAGAGAGGTGAACTGACAATATTGAAACTTTTAATGTCAATAACTACGAGGAATAGTACAGCAGGACCTTTGCACAAAAAACACATGAGACAATGTAGATAAATCCTAAACTTGTTGGTGAAAGAAAACAGGGTGAAGCATGAGTCAATAAGGAATTGATGAAATGAAGGATAATAATAAAGTTAACCACAGTATTATCTATGCAGAATAAAGTATTTAGTAGGAATCGCCGAGCCACTTGTTTTTGATAGAATTGCTCAGCAGTCTAAATGTTCAAATGAATTTCCCTCTGACACTTCTCCAGTGTATTTGAAAGATCCAAAGCCACAGAAAAGAAACCTGGATCAAGCTTTCCATTTATCTTTCACCAACTGCAGTATATATTTTTGAGAACTTTAGGATATACTTATGTACCCGCATCTGACATTTCTTTACAACTTTCCACTGAACGAAATGCCTGGAAACATTCAAATAAAATGCATACTTGCAGAGAATGAGGGAGAAACTTGAATCCTGGAAGGAAATGGATTTGTGCAAAGTTTATTTTTTGTATCATGTACACGTCCTTCGGCTTTCAGCTTTTGGGCGTCAATTACTGCATGTTAGGTGTTCTTCAGATGCAAGTAGAGCAGCAGGCAGACATGTTGAGAGGGCTTGTACTGTAGCCTCACGACATGAAAACAACTGCATTATATCAAACAGGCAGGCAGCCAAGTCTATGTGACGTAATGGAAAGTTATGGCATTCTGATTGTTTTATTATGTGTTCTGACAGAATCTCTTGCCCACAAATATGGTCAAGGCTTCTAACATGTAGCATAGAGACGAGAGCAGTGGGTGAAAATCCAGGTGCTATAAGCAAAGGCACAAAAGAATGGGGAGAACAGCCACTTGATCGGATAATTGCTTGTTAGCAGTGATCAGCATTTGATTTTTGAATGAATTTATTTAAACTAATATAGGCTTCTATGGACTTGTTCTTCCTTCATCCACATTTACAACTTAATGCTCACCACTGATTTGTTTAAGAATATTTTGACACAAAGGGCAGGATTTACCGACCACCCCACTGCGTATTTTTCAGCGGCGGATGCAGCCCGCCAGCAGGGACATAACTCTGGTGCGGCCGCATTTGGGGTATTGCGTGCAATTCTGGTCGCCGCATTATAGGAAGGATGTGGAAGCATTGGAAAGGGTGCAGAGGAGATTTACCAGAATGTTGCCTGGTATGGAGGGAAGATCTTATGAGGAAAGGCTGAGGGACTTGAGGCTGTTTTCGTTAGAGAGAAGAAGGTTAAGAAGTGACTTAATTGAGGCATACAAGATGATCAGAGGATTGGATAGGGTGGACAGTGAGAGCCTTTTTCCTTGGATGGTGATGTCTAGCACGAGGGGACATAGCTTTAAATTGAGGGGAGATAGATATAAGACAGATGTCAGAGGTAGGTTCTTTACTCAGAGAGTAGTAAGGGTGTGGAATGCCCTGCCTGCAACAGTAGTGGACTCGCCAACACTAAGGGTATTTAAATGGTCATTGGATAGACATATGGACGATAAGGGAATCGTCTAGATGGGCTTTAGAGTGGTTTCAAAGGTCGGCGCAACATCGAGGGCCGAAGGGCCTGTACTGCGCTGTAATGTTCTATGTTCTATGTACCGGTCCTGCCATTGTCAACGAGATTTCCCGTTGCCTGCACCCCTCATCACTGGCGTGGACCGGAATTTTCCACCGGCGTGAACAGCCGGTAAATCCCACTCTAAGTAAATTTGAAGTTCTATTTTTTATTTGCTGATTCTAAAGAAATATCTATAGACTTTTCTCCTTCCAATGGACTGATCTTGTCATTAGGTGCTGTGCCTTTTACAAGTCACTGACCAGATAATTCCTCAAGATTCTTTGTACTTCCTGCTAAGTGGGCGAAGATGCAGTAAATTGTAAGATAGGTTAAAAATATTTTGTCATTTGACAGCTGCAATATAATGCATTAAAAGCTGCATAAAAGTTGGTAAGATTGTTTTAAATGAAAGAACAACGTTAAATAGTTGGTCTGAATACTTTGCTTTTGCATCGACTTGAAATCCCTTTTTGGCCGACAATGTTAAAACTGAGTTCAATTGGACATCAATGTGTGGTGCTTCCCTGATTCCTTACAAACTGAGAAATACCACTTGCAATGGTGACCGATTTTATCGTTGATGCAACAGTATCTTTGGAATCATCGTCAGGGCCACAATCTGATTTCAATGGGCTGTGCATTGTCTTCAAATAATTGTCTTCACATTATTTTCCGACTTCCTCGGGCTTATTCTTCAGCATTGCTCAGCAGTCAGTCAATCCACTACAGATAGCTCAAAGGTCATCCTGAATTAGTTCAGATTCATTTCCATTTCCTTCATTCTACGCTTTTCCTGTAAGTAACTGCTCCTAAAGAGGTGGAAGGTTTTTGCTTGCTTTCCACTCTCGCATTCCTTTTCATCAGTTCCACAGCAAAAGTGTTTGTTTACATCGGCATTTGCAGTGACGTTCTTTGATTTGCCGAACAAGAAAACCAATAATAATTGGAGCTGGATTTTCCGCTCCCCGGTGATGGCAGCTGGAATCACAATCAGGCAGACAATGTCGACTAATCCCAAAATTGCGATTTGTGCCTGCCACCGATTGTGATGCTCCGGTTCTCCACTGGCGGCATGAGTGAGGTTCCCGCGCCGGTGGGCGTGGGCAAAACCATCAATTGCGTGTCATTAGCGGGTTTCACACCTGAGCGCCATGGCTGTCAAGGAGGAGTGAGAAGGTAAATAAACTCTCAAAGCTTGATGAGCTTGCTGGGGGTTGGCTGCCTGGGCCGCAGGGAGTAACGGGAATGACTGGGTGCCAGGTCTGTGCACTTGGGCTGTCCCCCTTGGGATCGGGATGGCCTGACCCAGACCTCCATTGCTGCTGCATGTTATTTGAACACACCGCTTTGGTGCAACTTGCAGGCTCCTGGTTGTTCACAGCTGACTGCTCACTGTGTCCTGTAAATGCTCAGAGAGTCTCTGGGCATGTGGGAACCCACAGAGCCTGCCCCCCTCCTCGCCCCCCCCCCCCCCCCCAAACTCTCAAACCACCTGAATCATCAATAGGATGGGTGTGGCCATGCTCAGTCGCTGTCCCCTCAGGTGTTGGCACTCCTCAGTGCTTTTCTCTTAAGCACAGCCCCACTGCAGAGGATGCATGGGATTAGCAGAGCTCACCCCAACCAAGGAACGCTTACACACTGGTCTTTGGAATCCTCCCTGGCCTGGCACACTGCCCCTCTCATCATAGAGAACATAGAACATCGGACAGTACAGCACAGTACAAGCCCTTCAGCCCACGACATTGTGCCAACCATTTATCCTAATCCAAGGTAAACCTAACCTACACCCCTTCAATTTACTGCTGTCCATGTGCCTGTCCAAGAGTCACTTAAATGTCCCAAATGACTCTGACTCCACCACCTCCGCTGGCAGTGCATTCAACACACACACCATTCTTTGTGTAAAGAACCTGCCTCTGACATCTCCCTATACCTTCACGAGCTGTCTCCAAGAGCTGCATGTCCACCACACCCCTGCTCCCATCCATCCTGTCCCCGGCCAGGAAACCTAACCAGCTCTCTGTCACACCCAGTGTGTAACATCCAGGCTCCACATCACACTGCAGCTAAGCTCCCAGCAAATGCACACCTCCCTCGCTCACCACCAGCTGTAGGACCATCCCATACACAAGCCCCTTAGCATGGAGGTGATTAGCAGCACATGTTGACTGCCCCCTCCACACAACCTGTGGCTCATATGACACTGTGAGGATATGGAGAAGGTAACCCGCCCCCAGTATCTTTCAAGGTGACGGTCGACCAGCTCATTCCAGGGCTCGAGTGGGATCTCGCAAACGTCCACACGCAGGTGCAGCTGAGCTGCGACAGATGCCCTATGCGCCTGAGCATTGAACAACATCACCTTCCATCTGGGGGCGGCACGGTGGCACATTGGTTAGCACTGCTGCCTCATCGCACTGAGGACCCGGCTTCGATCCCGGCCCCGGTTCACTGTCCATGTGGAATTTGCACATTCTCCCCATGTCTGTGTGGGTCTCATCCCCACAACCCAAAAGATGTGCAGGGTAGGTGGATTGGCCACACTAAATTGCCCCTTAATTGGAAAAAAAATAATTGGGTACTCCGGACTAGAAGACCAGGATGTCCGCCCGAAGGATGCCATTCATCTTCTTTCAACATTGTGTGCTGGTCCTCCTGGTGATGCTGGCAGCACTGACTGCCTCTGCCACCTCCTTACAGGCATCGTTCAGGAGGGTGGGCTTGAATCTGTGACCCTCCTCTCATCAATGGCATCGAGCATTGTTCCACTTCAGACTCCCATCTTCTTGGTTGGAATGAGAGTGTGTGGTGAGTGGAGTACTGATGTGCAGTTCTAGCTTATTGGGCACATTAACGCAAATTCCGGCCCCAGGGAGGCTGAGAATTGCTTCCAATCCACGTCAGCAGAATGCTGGCCCGTTTATCTATCTCCTGAATTTTAGATCAAGCAGCACCCCCAGTGGGAATGTGAATTGCATGCAATTCAGTTCCGATGGGATCACCTCGGGCCCAATTCAGTGGACAGATGTTAAAGTCTGATTTTAAAAGCTGTGTGCATCTCAGTGGCTGCAGCGCCTGGAGCCACGTTGCTATTCAACGGCACTTTGCCTTTTTTTGGGCTTCGGGGAATTTCTCCCCATCGAGGCTGCACTTAGAATGATTGCATGTTGGCGCCAGCAGGAATGGCTGCTCGCAAATCTGGACACCATTTTGATCGGCAGCCCCCGATCTTTCCACCCCCCCCCCCCCCCCACCCCTTTCAGGGTGTCAGGCTGGCAGTTCCCAGGTGCTAGGGGAGTGCCAAGGTACCACCCTGCCCTGTGCCCAACCACCCGGGGATCTCCAGTGGCCTCTGGGACCCCCCTCTAGATGCCGTTAAGCCTGGTCCATATTTGTGTGGACCAGAACATGAGCATTAGGCTCATTTAAATATGCAGATCTGGATCTCACCCAGTGAAGGTGAGAATCTAGTCCCTAGAGCATGGGAATTTCCGGCTCTTCCCGCCGATGGGATCTTCCGACCCCATTAACGTTATCCCACGCAGTGGATTCCTCAGCGGCAGAAGGCCTGAATTATAGAGAACTCCGTTGACAGCGGTTTGACTGGAAGATCCCACCACCAATCAATGAAGGGTGACCTCCGCCGCCGCAAAACACGCTGCCTGGGGCTTGGGAAATCCCACCCAATATATATGTATCACCTTTAATGTAATGATGTACCCAAGGCGCTTCACAGGGCATTATAAAACAAACACCAAGTTAGATTAGGAGATCTGGGTGGGAGTTTTCGGCCCCATCACCAGGAGCGTCCGGTCCCGCCTAAAGTCATCGGACCTTTGTCTGGCTGCCGAATAACCAGTGGCGGGTCCTGCCATGACAGGGCCGGAGATTCCTAACCATTAGGCAGATGAACAAAAGTTGGTCAAAGAGAGAGGTTTGAAGAACTGTGTAAAAAGAAGAAAGAGGGACTGGGATAGTAAAGAGTTGATTGAAATTGTACATCATTCCCAGCAGTTAGATAATTGCTGTGGCGAGAATGTCAACATGGTCTTGTGCTGGCACTTTGGAGTTGAATCAGAAGTTGTGAATTCAAATAACATTCTAGAGCTTGAACACATAGCTTTGTTGTTTTTATAGTATTGGAGGCGTTGTTGTTCGTCCAGGAATTGAATACAGTTGAATGACATTGTATTCAACTGTCATTTGAATACCGTGTTAAACTGAGGGTCCTGTCATTTTTAAATTGAATATAAAATCTCCCAATGTCCTTGACATTCATCCCTCAACGAACACCATTAAATCTGATTAATTTGTTACTTATTCATCTCAGTGTGGGGCATTGCTGTGTGTAAATTCAGTGCTGTGCTTTTCTGCATAAGGACAGTGAATACACTTTTTAAAAAATAGATTTAGAGTATCCAATTCTTTTTTTCAATTAAGGGGCAGTTTAGCATGGCCAAGCCACCTACCCTGCACATCTTTGGGTGGTGGAGGGTGAGACCCACGCAGACACAGGGAGAATGTGCAAACTCCACACAGACAGTGACCCGGGGCCAGGGTCAAACCCTGGTCCTTGGTGCCGTGGTGCTAACCATCGCGTCACCGCGTCGCCCCTTAGTTGATGCACTTTAAACAAAAAACCTTAATTGGTTGTGACCAGTTGGGGCATTCCTTCTTTCCTTCCTGCCTCCATACTTTTCTTCATACTTGGTGACAGAGACATCAGTTGTAGATAGAAACCCTCATCACTTCTGGATAAATAGAAAAATGACCAACATGCAGAGCAAAAATTCTCACGGTATTTTATTAAATCGTTCAGTAAGCATGTTCTCCATCATCAAAGGTAGCATAATGGTTCACACTGTGGCTTCACTGCACCAAGGGTCCCAGGTTCGATTCTTGCTTGGGTCACTGTCTGTGTGGAGTCTGCACGTTCTCCCAGTGTCTGCGTGGGTTTCCTCCAGGTGCTGCAGTTTCCTCCCACAGCCCAAAGATGTGCAGGTTAGGTGGATTGGCCACGCTAAATTGCCCTTAGGTTAGATAGGGTTGCTGGATTACAGAGATGGGTAGAGGTGTGGGCTTAACTAGAGTGCTCTTTCCAAGAGCCGGTGCAGACTCGATGGGCCAAATGGCCTCCTTCTGCACTGTAAATTCTATGAATCTATGAAAGGTGACCCACGGTTGTTGCAACTAACAGGGAATGTGTAATTGCATGGAAATGCCAAACTGCAATTTTTTTAATTTTATGTTCTCTTTTGCACATAATGGTAGTGTAAAAAATATGTTTTTTTGCCTTCTTTTTAACAGTTTGGCTTCTAAAAGAGGATGATAGAGGGTATCTTGTTAATTCGGGCTTGTTTATCAGAAAGTGTTAAACTGTCCAGCACTGATTCTTGCACTGCCAATTCAATTCAGTCCTGAATTCTTGCACTGCCAATTCAATTCAGTCCTGAATTTGGTGTTGGTTTTAAAATATTTTAACGTATTATTTATTGAACGAATGTTTTGAAGCTAATGAGCTGTAATCCTGTAATGGAAAGTTCTGCAGCTGTTAATTTGCTCAATTACTCCCTCCTTTCCTTGGGCTCCCTTATCCCCACAAAGGTCTCTTATGCTCCAGTCATTCTCCCGGCTGACATATCGATCAATGCCGTATTGAGGCGGTGCTGCGTTATTGGATGTGCCATCTATCCATAGAACCATAGCATTCCTACAGTTCAGAAGGAGGCCATTCAGCTCATTGAGTCTGCATCCTCTGAAAGAACAGCCTACCTGGGCCCACACCACCGCCCTAACCCCATAACCTCAACTAATCTGCACATCTTTGGATACTAAGGGGAAAATTTAGCATGGCCAATCCAGCTAACCTGCACATCTTTGGACTGCGGGAGGAAACCTGAGCACCCAGAGGAAACCCACGGGGACACAGGGAGGATGTGCAAACTCCGCACTGGCAGTCAGCCAGGACAGGAGCTGTCAAATGAGATGTTAAACTCGGGTCCTATCTGCTCCTTCAAATGGATGTATAAGATCCCGTAACTGTTGTGAAGACGAGAAAGGGAAGTTATTTTGGTGCCTGGCCAATATTTATTCCTCGGGCAACAGCACCAACAAAATGATCTGGTCATCTATCTCCTTAGTGTTTATATGGCCTTGGTATGTTTTAATTTGTTGCCACCTTTTCCTATAGGACAGCAGTGATTAAAATTCAAAGGTTTCGAAGAAGAATCATATTGGACTCAAAACGCTAACTCTGTTTCGATCTCCACAGATGCTGCCAGACCTGCTGACTTTTTCCAGAACTTTGCTTTTATTTCAAAAGTACTTCATTGGCTTTGCAGTGCTTTGGGATGTGAACGTTTTTATAAAAATGCAGTTTTTATAAAAAATACGTTTTTTTCCTTTCCTTAGTTCTATTACAGTGCATCAACCACGTTATTTTGATTAAAAAGTAAACAATTGTTGCCATTGAATTCGCTTCAGGCTAAATTATTTGTCTGTTAGAATGGAAACCGTAAAGGTTTCTGTTTCTGTTTCACCCTTACTGCATGTTGAGTTAGACGAGGCTGCAGGAGGGATACTATAATTGGCTTCACTTGCCAAATGAGGAATCATGGGGCGAATGATCATTTCTGCCATGCCATGAAATACTGGTCAACTAAATCACTTTCTAATCAAATGTAATGTGATAGTGAATGAATTAATCGTGGGATTGTGACTCTTGAACTCGTGAACCAATATCCATTTAAATCCATAGAATTCCTACAGTGAAAAACAAAGCCATTTGGCCCATCAAGTCTGCACCGATCCTCTGAAAGAGCACCCTATCAAGGCCCACTCCCCTGCTCTGTCCCCGTAATCCCACCTAACCTGCACATCTTTGGACATTATGGGTCATTTTAGCATGGTCAATCCACCTTCTGCGATTCTTGAGCGATTACTATCTATAGTTGTAAAATTCCTTTTTCTACTCCGTGTGTGTGTGTATACGTGTGTGGTGGAGTGGGAAGTTGCATCCACTCCTCCCCCCAGCTTTTGAATATGAAATAATCTAACCTTCTGAGTTGATCATAGTAAATTGGATCATACATACCAAGGAAAACATGCTACTTTATCTTTACACTTTAAAAGTAACTCAAAATACCTCTCGCTTACAGACAGGTGGTGAGAGGCAATAGGCACAGGTTGACTGTCTCTCTCCAATCTGTAACAGTTGAACACGGGAGCCTGCTTGCCTTTGTAAGAATGCTGCAAACTATATAAAAACAAATCTTTGAGAGGAATGGGGAACACCTCAGGCTGATTTTGATGTTTTTTTCTGCCTGGACCATGATCTCCAATATCAAAACTTTTCAATGTTGTCACAAGACTTGAAGCATTGTCATCTAAAAAATTCCTTGTTTTGTCTTCACCGCTTACGCACGAGCCATTTTAACCTCCCTGATTAGTTGCAGTACTGGTTACGTGTTCTTGCATTGAACTGTTGGACATCTTTTCCATGGCATATTCAATTAGTTATTCTGCTGGGTTTTTTTTGCTTCAAGTTAAAAAAGTAAATGTTCTGAATAGTTCAATAAAATCATTTTGGGGCTGGAGACAAAAAATAGCATCAAAGATTGAAACATCACAGAATTTTGAAGCATGAAGGAAGATTGGAATGGGAGTGATTTTTAGAGCATGAAAAAATTTAGCAAAAATAAAAAATATCAAATTCGAGACTAAAAGTTGGTGAAATAGAAACCACCAATTTAAGTTTCAGGGGAGAGCTGCAAATCGCCTCCTGATAAAAAAGAACAATTAATAAAATGAAATGAACATAAAATGGAACAATTCTACTCAGTGTATTTTAAACATGTTTTTATGACACTAGAGGCTAAGGATCATTGAGCCTAAATACAAACACTTCAATTAAACTGAAGTGTTGTAAAACAATTAACAGACATACTCCTTGCTATTGGATCTGAAGTGCTTTCTCAACACTTGTACCAGCAGAGTCTGGAAAAATATAGTGAGCAGCACATAAAGTGGCAAGTTACTTATTGACAATATTGATGAACCCAGTGTATATCCTGAATGTACAGTTGCCGTAAACCCTCCAGACAATATTTATTACGTACAGCCCAAGATTTTGCAAACTGTTAAGCCATGTTCTGGTAATTCTTTCATAACTTTTCTCCGCATTGATATTAATTTTCATTAATCGTTATTAGAAAGGTAGCCATTTTAGTGAAAAAAAGTGTACAGTAACTGTGAGCGCATCTTTTCAAGCCAGCAAAGAGCAAAATAAGTACTTGATTAGTTGAGGCGGATCAGAAACCGTTGCAGGAAGAGTGAGATCAAATTTCTTCGTAATCAAAACCCTTCTGGCTCAATATTCAGCAGAGAATGAGTTAAGACACCAATGTTTAGCTTCTATTATTGGACAGCGACATATTGATACCAGTGCTGCATTAACTTGGTCCTAATGCTGCGGAAATCACCTCACTTTATGTGCGAAGGTAGATTATCTGTGACAAGTAAACCTAAAAACATTGAAATAATTTGTTAAATACCAGAGCTTTTATTTTCCACCTATCAGGCCTTTCTCAATGGCTGGGACAGCCAGTCTGTGTGAGTTAGCAATGGAGAGAGCTCTTTTCTGACTTGTGTGGACTGGCTCAGCAATGTATTCACCAGTAACATAGAAACTAGGAGCAGAAGTAGGCCTTCAGCCCGTTGAGCCTAAATATTCTTATTTCCACTGCTGGTTTCCATTTCAATTTCATCTCTATATCGTTGTTGCCTCAAGAGCTGCCAGAAGAAAATCTCGGTGTATCTGGGCCCTGATTTACATTACATTTCTGTTGCCAGTGTTGGGGCTGTAGGCAGCAATGATGCAGTAAGGTAAATGCGGCACCCACTGGGAATGGACAGCATTTGCAGGCCTAATGGGATCTCAATATGATAATGTCCTCTTCCAGCTTTCACCAGGGTAGCATTGAAGACTAGCAGAAAACTCCTTTGGATCTGGCAGGTAATAGTTAATAGCTTGCTTGGAGTTGTTATATGGCCAGTTCTGATCAGCTTTTGCCTCGAGTACTGGATTTCTCAGCCATGGAAACTGTTTCTCATCTGTCAACAATTTGTCAGGGCCCCTGAGGTGATTGCAGAGCTGGAAGACCTTTTACAATGAAATTGACAGACTGGGATATCTTTGATCAGTTACACTGAAGAGCACTAACCTTAACCATTGAGAGATTGATGGTCAAAACAATTCTTCTCGGAGTGTGCTTGACATGTGATTGCCAACTCCTTGGACAGCACTTCAGTTAAACTCACCTCCAGCTGCATTCCCTGCTGTCAGCCTTCGCCGCGGCTCGGGAACAGCTTACACAGCTCCACCTTGCACCTCTGCTGAGGGCCAAGAGAAGAGGCAACACCATTGTCAACTGCTCCAGTAGCAGAGGGAGCAACACCAGCAGCCGCACCAACAACCTTCTCTTCTTAAGGGATGGACGGAGAGATCTGGCTGGAAGGATACACGATCGCCATCACCGAGTCCCAAGGCTGAGGATCAGGAGGCTCAGCTTTGTCATAGCAGCTCACTGCTGCTATCTATAGCAGCCTTGTACAAGATCTCCTACCCAGTGGAGCCTTTGAGCAAGAATTGATTGCCAATGAAGGACCATATTCTCTGCCTCTTGCCAGGTGGTGTACATGAAGAGAAAGTGGAGAGGTGGGAGAGGTCGTAATGGCTTATTTGCAAAGGGGGAACAGCATTTGTGGAGGGTAACTGTGCAGCATGGCTGTGAAAGGGCAGTAAGCCAAGGTTGAGTGTATATATTAGCTGTTCAGATGGACCTGTGAGATGCCACGTGTGTGAGGACTGAGTCAAGTGTGTGCTGTGCAGGCGAAGGTCAGAATATGGAGTTTGACACCTGAAAGTATTTCACCACTGTTATGCATTGTATCCGATATTCCTCTGTACAGTATGTCACATGATTTGTGGTGACATCACCAGAGGCACTTGGGAGATTTCCCTCTCTTTCACTTGGGACAACACCTCTGCAATAAAGTCTGACAGCTGGTTAAGGAACCTGCAGTATGGCAACCTCGTTATCCTTTATCTCTACGGAGGTAAAAGCAAAACCACTTAAAAACAGAACAGTAAAAGATAAAGCTGGTGACGAGGATGTTTTATAGTAAAATAGGCAGAAGAGATACTCAAACTTGGAATTCAAGTCAAGGATTGATTTTCAGGAGACCACTCTACCTTTGGTTGAAGTGCAGTAAATCTGGCTGTTGGAAATAAGCCAGGAAGGCCTCCAACCTCACCCATTTCTTATAGGACGAGGCTTTGTCCATCTGGTCACCCCAGCCTCCCCAGCCCCTAACTCCCCAGTCACCCCTTTCCCTCATTGACCAGCCCTCACACTCATCCTCCCTCCCCAACTACCCTGTTCCACCCTCCAAGGGTCTGTGTAATATTACCCCAGGAAAATGGGCCTGTGTTGGCACTGTCAGGGGGTCAACATACAAGGCAGGACAGTGACGATACACTCGCTGTGAGATAAGCTCTGGTGCTCCTCAGTTTATGTCAAAGTCTGACTCCTGCCTTTCTGCTGACAGTCACCACTTGCACGGGGTCTGCATTGGGGGCTTGTGCTGTAGGACCACTGTGCCTGGGGTGGGGGTGGGGCAGGGGGACAGCTGGGGGTGCGGGCAGGCCTGCTGTGAAGAATAACATGACAGAGGCTTCACATGTATCAGGTGTAACATGTTTTAATAGTGATCACTCAAAACCCCCATTGTCCCTAGGTACAGATGGTGCCCCAACCCCAGAGATGATTGCTGACAGAAAGATCTCTAATACTCAAACTTGCTGTTGAAATAGCAGTGTCTATTGCATTGGCAGTAAAACAAACTTCCCAAATTGGAGCTGGCGCCAAAATAAACAAGACAAATTCTTGTTTATTCTTGAGAAAAGATGATCCCTCAACATGCAAGCATGCCATAGGTGTGTCCAGGTGGGATATTCTCCACAGGAATGTTGGTGTCGAGAAAGCAGATGTCCTAATTGTGGCAAGAAAGGTCACACAACAAAGGGGGACTGGGCCATAGAAACGTCAAAGATGCAAATTCACAACAAATGTCTCCAGTATCACTGAAAACAATGAAAATTCCCAGGAGACACAGAGCGCGGTCCAATGCAGTTCACCGCGACACAGCATGGCCAATAAAAGTCGGGAGACCCCGCTCCCGGGATCTACACAGCTCACAATGCCTCAAGAGATCCAACGCAATCTCGAAAGACGTTGCAATGTAAATCCCTCCCATTGTGGGCGGGATCACTTTTTGGCAAATCTGCATATTCGAGCGAGAGAGCTAGACTCACTCTAATGTGCAGATTCCTGAGGTACCTGAGGCTTTTAGATTCATCCCCTTCACCCTGGAGACCTCAGGTGAGTGCTGTTCAGCACTGATCTCCACAAATAGTGACCAGACGGAATGGCACTCATGGGAGTCTTCCAGGGGATTGGAGGCCTCAGCTGTATGCCCTTTGGACAGTGTGGTACCCTGGTGCTGCTGGTGCCACCTTGGCAGTGCCACCTGGGTGCCAGCTTGGTGGTGCCAGATGGCATAGGCAATGTCAGGTTGGTGGTGCCAAGCTGGCATTTGTTTGTGCTTGTGCAATCAGGTTGTGAGGTGCCCTGTTTGGGGGGAGGCAGGTGGTTACAGGGGTGGGGGCCGACGTTCTTTCCAAGTGAATTTCGGCTGGGGGGGGTCGGAGTCGTTTTGGGGGCCTCAGAGATGTGGACAACATTTTAAAATGGCATCCTGATCTCTCATTACACTGGGGAATTCCGACGAGCAGAGCTCCCAATGTCCAAAACCTGGCTATGTGCGCCCTCGGCCGCGCGTTCCCTGCTGAGGCGCTTTATATAACTTGAGTCACATTGTATAGCCATGTGTTTATCGGCACTGCAAGCGCCATGAAGCACGTGGCTGAACACGCTCGCTGTGGGACCTTGTTCCCAATTAGTTGAATTGCGCCCAATGTCTACAGAGATAAAAGAACCAAAACTTGGTATATTATCAATGCAAGGCAATACACAGAGATTTTGGGTCTATTAGAAACTAAAACTAAATTTTGTAATCAGTTCCCTCACAGTAAATGATAACATTCTATTAGCTTTCCAATTGGTTGCTGTGCTTGCATACTAGTCTTTTGTGATTCATGTAGTCGAGCACCCAGATCTCTCTCAACCTCAGATCTCTGGAATCTCTCACCATTTAGATATGTTTCTTTATTATTCTTTCTGCCAAAATGGAGAATTTAACATTTGCCGACATTATTCGCCATTTGCCAGATCTTTGCCCACACACTTTATCTATGTCCCTTTGTCATTTCCTTATGGCCTCTTCACAACTTACTTTCCTATCTATCTTTGTGTTGTCAGCAAATCTAACAACCACACCTTCCTTCTTTCATCCAAGTCATTTATATAAATTAAGACGTTGAGGATCTAGCATTGATCCCTGTGGCACACCACTTGGTATATCCTGCCAATCAGATAAAGACCCATTAATGCCAACTCAGTTTCCTGCTAGCCAGCCAATCTTCTATCCATGTCAATATGTTACCTCCTACACCATGAGCTTTCATTTTACTCAATAACATTTGGTGTGGCTCCTTATCAAATGCCTTTTGGAAATCTATGTACAGTACATCCAGTTGTTCCCCTTTTTGCAGAGCATATGCAACTCCTTCAAAGAACTCTAATAAATTGTTAAACATGATTTTTCTATCCCAAAACCATGTCAACTCTGCCTGATTGCCTTGAATTATTTCAAATGCCCTGCTATAATTTATTTTGTCATGGCTTCTAACATTTTCCATATGCTAGATGTTGAGTGCACTGGCTTGTAGTGTCCTGCTTTCCGTCTCCCCCCCCTTTTGAATAAAGGAGTTACATTTGCTACTTTCCAATCTCATGGAACTTCAAACCGAAAGCCTACTGGAAAAGCTCAGTCGGCCTCTTCCAAACGAGGCAGATAATGAGTTGAATTGGCTACACGCTGCATGGGGGCAGATTGTCCAGCCCCCAAGCAGTACCACCCCACCCTCATCTCATCCTGCCTCTGCAGAAATGGCCGACGTGGCTTGGAGCCAGGGAACTGGCACGTTGGCTGGAAGGGTTATCCAAATAGGAGTTGAAAATCTTGTCCTCAGTGACAAACAGATATCAAGCCCAAGAATTTTAGTCTTGGTTTTATGCTTTAAAACATGAACTGGGGTTGTTTCTCTGTGGTAAATTATAATCATAATTCTGTGAATTATAAAGCTGACGGAGAAAAATACTTTTATGAAGAACAGCGGCTCTGTTTTAGACAAAAAGAAAATAGGTATGGAGAAGGCTGAGTTGAAGTCTTGTGTCGGTAGTGACCTGGGCCAGGATACTGCAATACGGTGGCTAAGTGTTGACGCCACCTTAAACACTGGAGTGTTTCCCGCCGGCGTCAACGGGCCTCCTGGCCCAGCAATTCCATGGTCCACAGGGGGCCAGCACGGCGCTGGAGTGCTCGACGCAACACCGGCACCGATACACGGCCCTGCCGGCCATGGGTCCGCGCATGCCCGCGGTGCTGGCCACGTGTCCGCACATGCACGCGGCGCCCGTTTCTGCGCCGGGCCCGGGCAACATGGCAAAGCCACACAGCGGGCCTGCGTGGAAGAAGGTAGGCCCCTCTCCACGGGTCGCGCTTGTCCGCCGATCGGTGGCCTCCGATCGTGGGCCTGGCCTTCGTGGAGAACCCCCCCCCCGCCGGAGTCTGATCCCCCGCACCCCACCAGAACGGCCACCGTGTCTGCGGGTCCGAGCTCCCTCCGAGTGGAACCATGTTAGAACCACGCTGGCAGGAACCGCGAAGAATCACCGCGGAGAATCACCTCGGGGGCCTCTTTCAACAGTCCCCAACCAGCGGCGGGTCCACCGCGCACGCGGCTGGCAGCAATTCTCAGAGTGGGTGCGGGCTCGGAGAATCCCAGCCCAGATTCCTTAATTGATGTATGTTGTAGATTTATGGATTATTACATTTAGAAATTCCACTTAAAATCAAACAATTCTTAATAGCGTGTATTTACTGAATTAACTTTGACTGCAACTTTGCCAAGTTTTCATTTTCTAGCATTAGTGCGACAAAAATAATTTGTAAAAGCTTTTGTTGAACTTGACTGCTTTCTCCACACAAAGCCTGACAGATGTGACAATCTAATTACCGTGAAAGAAAGGTATCAATGCAGGTCCCTGGCAGAGGGTGTCATCATCCTGGAAGTGTTTTGTTCCAAGCTCTGTTTTCCAGTTGAGAGTTTAATTTACTGCAATTTTCTATTTCATTTTATTTTGTGACGGAGTTCCTTTTTACCTGTTTATTTTTCCAATTGTAATTTTACTCCATCACAATCTCCCCCTACTTTGCCATCCTGAAGAACAGATTTATTATTCATGCCTAATTTATTTCTTGTACGCAACAGTGAGATAGTTGGTAAGTTTAGTGCATTGATCTGTCAAATATCTACACCATTTCAGTGCTACCTGAAGCAGGTGTTTTGGCCAAACCCTCAACACTCCCATTCTAACAGCACTGTGGGTGTACCTGCACCAGATGGACTGCAGCAGTTCATCACCATCTTTTCAAGGGCAATTCGGCCACATCCCCTGAAAAAATAAAATAGAAACACTGTGCAGCTTTAACTAAACAACCGGTATCTTTTTTACCCACCCGGAGACCAGCCTGGTTGGCAGGCTTGGCTCCCTTTTTGGACAGGGGACACTTGGGAGTTGACCAAAGACCAAGAGCAAGTAGAGAGTTTGCAGCTGGGTTAATGGTATTGCAAAATGGGATGGTGCAGATGTTGAAGGCAACAGCCCTCTGGATGTGAATCCCATTTTGGGATTTGAAGGGTGGTGATTACCAATGAGGGGGCTGTTGAGGTCCTAATTGCCTGAGGATTGCAAGGAGTTGGGTTGATTAAGAGGTGGAGAAGCAGCTAACCTTGGGAGGTCTGGGGAAGCACTCTTGCACTGCCTGGCTCATAAGCAGTGCTTCAAAGCCACTTATTTGACTATTCCCTCCCTTTCGCTGTCTGGCTTCCTGAAGCACTTGTAGCCAGGCCACTTAGGGCTAAATCTGAGGCACATTGCCTCCTGTCATTGGTCCGGTTTAATTGGAAGTGGGTGAGTTGATGGGGAATTGGATTGCTTTTGAAAATTTTAACATCTGAATAACTCACACAGCTCCACCTGTTTCTATTGAGGTTAAAATTACCCCCAGTGTCTCAGATCTGTCCTGATGAAACATCACGGGCGGGATTCTCCGACCCCCCGCCGGGTTGGAGAATCGCCGGGGGCTGGCGTGAATCCTGCCTCCGCTGGTTGCCGAATTCTCCGGCACCGGAGATTCGGCGGGGGCGGGAATCGCGCCGCGCTGGTTGGTGGGCCCCCCCCCGGCGATTCTCCGGCGCGGATAGGCCGAAGTCCCACCGCTGGGGCGAAATTCTCCATAATCGGCGCGATGTCCGCCGATCGGCGCCAATAACAGCGCAAATCAGTCCGGCATCGCGCCGCCCCAAAGGTGCGGAATCCTCTGCATCTTGAGCGGCCGAGCCCTAACCTTGAGGGGCTAGGCCCGCGCCGGACTGATTTCCGCCCCGCCAGCTGGCGGGAAAGGCCTTTGGTGCCCCGCCAGCTGGCGCGGAAATGACATTGCCGGGCGGCGCATGCGCGGGAGCATCAGCGGCTGCTCACGGCATCCCCGCGCATGGCGAAGGTGGAAGGAAAAGAGTGCCCCCGCGGCACAGGCCCGCCCGCGGATTGGTGGGCCCCGATTGCGGGCCAGGCCACCGTGGGGGCACCCCCCGGTGCCAGATCGCCCCGCTCCCCCCCCAGGACCCCGGAGCCCGCCCGTGCCGCCTTGTCCCGACGGTAAGAGAGGTGGTTTAATCCACGCCGGCGGGACAGGCATTCTAGCAGCGGGACTTCGGCCCATCCGGGCCGGAGAATCGCCGGGGGAGGCACGCCAACCGGCGCGGCGCGATTCCCGCCCCCGCCGAATCACCGGTGCCGGCAGGGGGTTCGAGAATCTCGCCCATGGAATGCCTGTCCCGCCGGAGTGGATTAAACCACCTCTCTTTCCGGCGGAACAAGGTGGCGGGGCGGGCTCCTGGGTCCTGGGGGGGGGCGTGGGGCGATCTGGCCCCGGGGGGTGCCCCCACGGTGGCCTGGCCCGGGGTTGGGGCCCACCGATCTGCGGGCGGGCCTGAGCAATGGGGGCACTCTTTTCCTTCCGCCTTCGCCATGGCGGAGGCGGAAGAGACCCCTCCACTGCGCATGCGCGGGAATGCAGTGAGCGGCCGCTGACGCTCCCGCGCATGCGCCGCCCGGCAATGTCATTTCCGCGCCAGCTGGCGGAGCACCCAATCAATCCGGCGCGGGCCTAGCCCCTCAAGGTTAGGGCTCCGCCGCTCAAGGTGTGGAGGATTCCGCACCTATGGGGTGGCGCGATGCCGGACTGATTTGCGCCGTTTTTGGTGCCGGTCGGCGGACATCGCGCCGATTACGGAGAATTTCGCCCCATCCATGACGTCTATTATGTTTATAAGTTCAATAATGCCTTGTCTGTACCATATATTCAGTGGAGTATTAAATATACAACACAACATGAAAATAAATTACCGACATTTAAATCTACCCCTTCCTCTGAAGTGTGGCATCCTACTTCAATGGTTGTGGGTTTGGTGGAGGTGTAAGTAATGATGAGGCAGAAACTGGCCTTGGTCGGAAGAAGCTCATTGGTTTTCGCAGCTTTGTAACTCAGACAATGAAGCGATGCCGTTGAAGTTGATGTGTCGGTGTTCTCCAAACATGGAGAATCTGGGGCGTCATTCTCTGACCCCCCGCCGGGTCGGAGAATCGCCGGGGGCTGCCGTGAACCCCGCCCCCACCGGTTGCCGAAGTCTCCGGCACCCCCCGCTCGACTCTCCGGCCCGCCGATTGGGTGCCTGTCCCACAGGCGTAAATTAAACCACCTATTTACCGGCGGGACAAGGCGGCGTGGGTGGGCTCCGGGGTCCTGGGGGGGGGGCGCGGGGCAATCTGACCCCGGGGGGGTGCCCCCACAGTGGCCTGGCCCGCGATCGTTGGCGGGCCTGTGCCGTGGGGGCACTCTTTCCCTTCTGCCTCCGCCACGGTCTCCAACAAAGGCGGTTTCCGCCAGCTGGCGGAACGGAAATTCCTCCGGCGTCGGCCTAGTCCCTCAATGTTGGGGCTCGGCCCCCAAAGATGCAGAGCATTCCGCACCTTTGGGGCGGCGCGATGCCCGTCTGATTGGCACCGTTTTGGGTGCCAGCCGGCGGACATCGCGCCGTTTCGGGAGAATTTCGCCCCAGAAGTGGAGAATCCATGAGACCAATTTAACTCTGCCAACAATCATTTTACCTGAAATGAAGTCACCAGAATTATCTGGGCTCCATTATAAAACAGACTGATATTAGCTTCGGCAACATGAAGGCCAGCCTGATAGACTGACACAATGGAAGCTAGAATTCAGTTGTGTATTTATTACGGATGCCACACATTAGCTGCTGCTGTGTGACTGTGACAACTTGACCTTACTGAAACCTTATGTCATAACATACACCAGTATATTATAGTGCAGACACACACACACACACACTGATGGACATGCAGTGGCACCAATCAGCATACACAACACCGCAGCCAATCACCAGTGAGAGCACACGCACTATAAAGACAGGGGACAGGAGGGTTCCCGCTCATTCTAGTAGCAGCCAGCTCGGAGCACAGAGCTGACAGCCTGCAACACAGACATTCACCATGTGCTGAGTGCATCACCTGGTTAGGACTAGGCAAGGGTCAACAGCTAAAGCTGGTATTGCATTTACCCACAGTTCAAGTATGTTAATATAGTTAACCTTATAATAAAAGAGTTGCACCACTTCCAGTGTTGGTGACCTGTTTGTGATCCAGAGCACCCAACACATCATGGTACAAGGAGTGGTTGCATACTAGCACTTCTGAGACCCACCTGCAACTAATCAGCATTCCGGCATCCTGAAGTATGGAGAACATCAACACGCCGCCTCCGCATCGCCGGCAATCTCGGGTCAATTGGAAGACTTTCAAACAGCGCTTCCAGCTCTTCCTCGAAGCCACGGACAGGGAGAACGCCTCGGGCACCAGGAAGATTGCTCTGCTCCTCTCCAAGCCGGGCAACACGCCATCCATATCTTCAACTCCCTCACATTCGCAGACGACGAGGACAAGACAAACTACATCTCATAAAGTCAAGCACACAAACACCAGACAGAAATCAGCAAGTGTAGTGTTCATCCTAAACTTTCATGGAATATGGATTTGTGGCAATGTAGTTAGCCATTGGGTGTCAATAGCCACCACATTATAAAGTACAAAGAACATACAGTGCAGAAGGAGGCCATTCAGCCCATCGAGTCTGCACCGACCCACTTAAGCCCTCACTTCCACCCTATCCCCGTAACCCAATAACCCCTCCTAACCTTTTTGGTCACTAAGGACAATTTATCATGGCCAATCCACCTAACCTGCATGCCTTTGGAATGTGGGAGGAAACCGGAGCACCCGGAGGAAACCCACGCAAATACGGGAGAACGTGCAGACTCTGCACACACAGTGACCCAGTGGGGAATCGAACATGGGACCCGGGCGCTGTGAAGCCCCAGTGCTAGCCACATGTGCTACCGTGCTGCCCGGTAGTTAGCTTTATTTGAATCCGGGGGGGTGACACTTATTCAAAGAAATGCAGACTACAAATATAGCAAGAAATATAACAGTTTGTGCTGGGACTTTCGGAGTAAATTTTGTTTATCGTTTCAGTAGAGCTACGATTCATTTATTTTGCAAGTTCAAGATTGAACTATTTTAAGCCTGTGAATGACAATCACATTTTAACCCTTAATAAAAACTGAAAATGCTACAAACATTTTTTATATTCATTCAAGGGATATGGGCCAGACGAGCGTTTATTGCCCATCCCTAATTGCCCCTGAGAAGGTGGTGTTGAGTTGCCTTCTTAAACCTCTGCAGTTCCTGTGGAGTTGATACACCCACAGTGCTGTTAGGGAAAGAGTTCCAGGATTTTGATCCAGCGACAGTGAGGGAATGGCGATATATTTCCAAGTCAGGACGGTGAGTGATTTGGAGGGGAACGTCCAGGCGGTGGTGTTCCTGTGTGTCTGGATGATAATGTTCTGGAATAGGGACTCTGTGACCTGCCTGATGTTGTGATGAGCTGCTGACTGTGAGATGTCATCCAGATGTGTGACTGGTTCTTGGGACAAACTGAAAGCATAAATATACAGCGCTACAATGACCTAGACGGCTGCGGATTGGGTGCCTGCCAGAGAAGTAAATCTCCCTCCCTAGCAGCACTATGGGTGTACCTATATCACATGGACCAGGGATTCTTGAAGGCACCTCACTACCTCCTGCTCAAGGGCGATTAGGGATGGGCAATAAATGCTGGCCTAGGCAGTGATGCACACATCCCATGAATGAATAAAAAGAAGTTTTGGGAGATCTCTGGGCACTCAATCTGCTTAGATTGTCTTCATGTTGCTGCGTACATTTTAACAGTTATCTGGGTGTCTGTGTCACTCAACTTTCCAGACCCTCATTGAATTTTTTATGACATTGGATCCTCATCCTTCTGGTCCCTCCCTGGCTGCTGAGCTCCTCACCATCTCCATCTGGGACATCTTTATGTCTCTGGGCACGAAGTACACCTTGTTGAAAGCCTCGGGTGAAGAATCTGGTGCCACCCGTGGATACCTACCCATAAAGACTCTACTGCTCCATCTCCTCAGTGAGTGACACGGCCAGTCATAGCTGTTGTTCCCCTTTTCAAAGCTGGGCCCTGGATTACTGTGTGCTGCCTGTAAGCCACTCCTTGTTTTGCTTCACCCTGCCAATTCTTCACCTCTGTATGATGCTTATTCAAGATGTTGAGAACAGCCACTTGGATTTGGATTGTGTTTATTGTCACGTGTATCGAGGTACAGTGAAAAGTATTTTTCTGCGAGCAGCTCAACAGATCATTAAGTACATGAAAAAAAAAAGGAAATAAAAGAAAATACATAATAGGGCAATACAAGGTACACAATGTAACTGCATAACACCGGCATCTGGTGAAGCGTACAGGGGTGTAGTGTTAATGAGGTCAGTCCATAAGAGGGTCATTTAGGAGTCTGGTAACAGCAGGGAAGAAGTTGTTTTTGAGTCTATTCGTGCGTGTTCTCAGACTTTTGCATCTCCTTCCCGATGGAAGAAATTGGAAGAGTGAGTAAGCCGGGTGGGAGGGGTCTTTGATTATGCTGACCGCTTTCCCCAGGTGGGAAGTGTAGATGGAGGTGTAGATGGAGTGGGAGGTGTAGATGGAGTCAATGGCTGGGAGGCTGGTTCGACTGGGCTGTGTTCACGACTCTCTGATGTTTCTTGCCGTCATGGGCTCATATCCTGTCAACAGAACAAAAGCAACATGGGGAAACACACAGCTCAGAAAAACCTGTGCGCAGTGATGGAAAATCTGACGACATTAATTCATTGAGCAGTTGCACCACTTGCATTTAACAAGTCCACGTTGGCGATGCTCGACTAATCATTTTTAAATGATTGTTACTTTTAGCTACCAATCAACACTCTTCTCGTACAGTATAAATTGTTGTTTTACCCTTATATCGGGATTCTTGCAAATATCCTGATGATTGCAAAAAGAAAAGCATCGACATGTCTCTTTTTTTCAGCAACACTCAACTCCTGTGTGACCAAATTACTATCTATTACTTTAATCTTCAATTCTGCCTTACCGGTCAATTATTACATGGTTTATCTCTCTCTCCCTTCATGAACAACCTGAGTGATTATTTACAAGCCCTCACTCCCCCTCACATCATAAAGATGACGTACTTTGTTCTATGCTTGAGCGGGTAGCTATTTTTAATATTTGTTTAACAAAAACATTTTACTTGTCAAATATGTAAGCGAATTCAACTCTTATCTAAACAATACAAGCTTGAAGAAAGATTAAGCTTTCTGGCTTCATACAGATGGCTGTATTTGCGGAATAGAAAGACGCATGAAGCACTTAAATTTTAATTCAGGGATGTTGCTCTTACCATCAAGGCACATCAATCCAAACCCAAGTTGTATGGATTGAATAATATTTCTCTCTATTTCTCCAGTGCTTTGAGGTTCCTGTTGTTGGTTGTCCAAGTCTGCAAAGCATATAAGAGTGCAGGGATACGTACAAACGAACATATGAATTAGGAGCAGGAGTAGCCTATTCGGCCCCCCGAGCCTGTTCTATCATTCATTAAGATCATGGCTGATCTGATGATGGCCTGATCTCCATATTTTGCCTACCCCTGCTAACCTTTGACTCCCTTTGTTAGTCAAGAACTATCTACCTCTGCCTTAAAGCTGTGAATTGACCCTGCCTGCACCGCTGCTGACCTTCATCTCAAGTTTGAGATCCTGGTTCTCAAATACTCGTTTCCTCAGTTGGCCAAAGGCTGAGCTGGCACACTTGAGGCATCGATGAATTATGTTGCATCTGTCTGCCTGCATCAGGAGTATTTAGAAATTACATGGAGAACGGTCCATATTTCTAGGATCTTGCCATTCATCTTAATTGATGGGAAGGCAGATGTTGTGCTGTGGATATGGTTGGAAGAGGACCTTAGTTTTCTGGGTGTTTCATGAACAGTCTCAGTGAAAGGTCACTGGAGAAGTACCGTCTTTGCAAGACTCTCCAAATCCGGTGGCAGGAATGGCACTCCAACAGCAGCCCCCTCTCTCAAACCAACCACTCTGCTGGGCAGGAAATGTCATTCGTATGCATGTCACCAGCCTCTTGGAGCAACTGTTCTGCTCCGAACTCAGTCACGGGAGGAGACTGCCTGGAGGACATCGGAACCATTTTAGGGGTGTCCTCAAATCCCTGAAGAGATCAAACACCCTCCACTGACATATGACCCTGGCTTGTGACCAATCAAATATGGCGTAGATTCATTTGAGTAGGCGCCAAACATACCTAGGGAATACATCGGGAATGTGCAGAGACAAAGTAGAAGTGTCAGAGAGAGTACAAACCTCCAAACTACTCATCTACCTGTCCCTTTAAGCACCAGCTTCACCACAGGTGGAGAGTCTGTAGATTGCAACACTGGAGCTGTCTCAGAACCTATCAAACTGGAGTGGAAGCAAGTCATTTGCGATCCCAAGGGACTGCCTAAGAGCGAGGAAAGATTTCTCATTAACGTTAAGGGCACCTTTATATCAGGAGACACACAGAGCAGTGAAAAGGTTGCACATTTTCTGAACTTCAAGGCCAGTCCACAGTAAAGATGGAGTTTGGAATTCTTGTTATTATAGTTCCAAATATTTTGTAAGGAACTTTACAAATATAAAAGATATGTGGATCATGCACAGCGCAAAGGTCTGTCACAGCTTTTATGGCAGTTGGCAGTGTTACGATTGTCTTGGTGCAAAGGTTGAATTGCCACATGTACTGGTAGTAAAACCCTGCCTGGTAGTGTGACATGTACAATGAATACTGTCTGCACTTTTAAGCAAAGGTTTAAGTGGGCGGTGGGGAAGTGGACCCATTGAAAGTAACATTTTTTCCCAGAAAATATATGTGGAAAGCCTAATTAAGTTTGTTTACTATAACCTTTAGCATTGTGGGAAACATAATTTCAAAATGTATTGTCAACTCTCTTGTCTGTGATTTAATCATGAGGAGGTTAAGGTCAAACAAATGAAACACACTTTTCGTAAGGATGAAGGAAATTAAAATTGGCTCTCGCACATCTGAGGTTCCAGAGTGTTTGTGCAACTGAGATGCGCTTTGAAGCCCATAGTAATTCTCCACAACTTTTCAAATTGCCTCCCAATAAGATCAATAATCCTCCAGCAAGTTAGTTTGGACTATGAGTGAAAATTTAACTTATTCTTTCAGGCGCTGATCGCCCAGAAAGCTCTGGTGATAGGTTTCGGTGAGTAATAAAGATCACCGCAAAATAAAGGCACTAACTGAAAAATAAAACATCCCATTGTTTGAATTCTTCTGCTCTGAAATGCAAATGAGGCAATGGGATGCACTTCATTTGAAGTAACTGACTGGTGAACTGTCATTTACTTTGTGGGACTGGAAGATCCCGCTGGCGGAAAGGTCCAGAAAATTCGGCCGGACGTTTTTTAAATTTTCTCTGCCGGGGTCTAACAAACACTGCCAGTTATCAGAATCGCCCCTCAAAAATTGGCCTCTCATTTACTCATTGGATCTCTACACTGGAAGTACCTGAACTTGGACTTTAAAAAGGATGGGCCAGGTTCAACAACACTCTATTTTAACAATGTTAGGATACCGGATGAGAATCCAAACAATTTTTTTTTCATTTGTAAAACTGTGAGGAAAGGATACTTCACCGCAGGAGTGATAACTCTGACCAGTTGGTAGCTTTTATGTTTCAACAAACTTTGATTGAAACACAGAAGTAACCGCATTAACATCAAATAAAAAGCAATTATTAGTTAAGCAGTTATTAAATAAAAGGAAAAAACTTGATCTTCCTATCTACACCTGCCATTAATTCCAATTAAGCAACCCAATACAGTTCAAATGCCACTTAGTTAACAAAACAGGCTACTTTCTTAGCTCTGGAGAGATTTTAGAGAGAGCTCTTTTCATGAGCAGATCCAGTACATATCTGCTCAACCTGACAACATTTGGCAAAGCTGCTGTTCAACTTAAAATATTCTAGCAGATTGCAAAACTACAGACAGACCTGGCTCCTTCCATTAATTACATCATCTGTATCCCACTGTTATTACCTGACCCGCTTAGCTAGGACTAAATGGCACTCCCCCATAAATAACCTGCACTCCAGGGAATCTCCAGCAATCAAAACACAATTCTGTTAGCCCTTTATCTGTAACCAAGTAAGTGGTTGGATGAATTATTGTCTCGTTACAACTTCTGAATTACAGCTTTCGTAGACACGCTGCCTGTATGTTTTTTAGAGCAGGGATTTGAATAACACTGCTGCCACAAATATGAAATATAACATAAACCAATTTCTACATTCATCTTAACAGCTAAACATCACAGCAGGATCCAGGCTGAAGACTCCCCAAGGGAGATCAGTTTTTGGTTTGTTTCTCGATGGGTGTTGCTACTTTACTCCTGTAGTAAAGATAGCGGCTAATGATGTGGCACCATTCCACAGGCATCACCCACCCTCCCCTCATGGCCTTAATATGTGAATCTTCATTGTAATTCTTGACTAATTAATTTCAGAAACCTGATTTCATCGTCTCCAAAATGTTCGCATTTGTGCAGCCTCAGCGAGAACCAGTCATGGGATAGCTATCGGTAACCCTGTGCTGACACCAGGGTCAGTTGCAGCCCTTTGGCTTTACCTAGGTCAACCGACTCAGCACTATTTAGAACGGAAAAGGTTCCTTTTCATAAAACCAATCATTCAGTTGTTTTACAGTTAAGAAACATTAAATCTCACGCATCCTCAATGACTACTGAATATCAGCACTGGGAAGAGGACAACTGATTTTATATGCATTACAGCCTGGCATGGCAACTGCTCGGCCCAGGACCGCAGGAAACTTCAGAGAGTTGTGAACACTGCCCAGTCCATCACACAAACCTGCCTCCCATCCATTGACTTCATCTACACCTCCCGCTGCCTGGGGAAAGCGGGCAGTATAATCAAAGACCCCTCCCACCCGGCTTACTCACTCTTCTAACTTCTTCCATCGGGCAGGAGATACAGAAGTCTGAGAACACGCACGAACAGACTCAAAAACAGCTTCTTCCCCGCTGTCACCAGACTCCTAAACGACCCTCTTGTGGACTGACCTCATTAACACTACACCCTGTCTGCTTCATCCGATGCCAGTGCTATGTAGTTACATTGTATATGTTGTGTTACCCTATTATGTATTTTCTTTTATTTCCTTTTTTTTTCATGTACTTAATGATCTGTTGAGCTGCTCACAGAAAAATACTTTTCACTGTACCTCAGTACACGGGGCAATAAACAAATCCAATCCAAAAATATAATCGCTTATTGTCACAAGTAGGCTTCAACGAAGTTACTGTGAAAAGCCCCTAGTCGCCACATTCTGGTGCCTGTTCAGGGAGGCCAGTACGGGAATTGAACCCGCGCTGCTGCCATTGTTCTGCATTACAAGCCAGCTGTTTAGCGCACTGTGCTAAACCAGCTGGGTGGAAGCTGCCTTTTTATGGACCTAATTTCAAACAGTGTGAGTTTAGGAGGCTGCTGCATGCTGCACTCTTGTGATCTGATAAAAACAAGAAGCAGTGGACGGGTTTCTTCACATAAAGTAGAATCTTAATTAAAGGATGCATGTGGGATATTCTTTGGGGACTAGTTCCGATCCTATTAGCTTGTGTTTTGTCCCAATTTAGGTATTGGGAAAATGGAGTCCTACTATGATGGAACACATTGCGTCTACCTGGAGAGTACAATTAAACAGAGCAGTTTTGCTGCTTCCGTGTATTATTAAAAAATCAATGGCTGTAAACCTGGTAAATAAGTTGAATGAGAGCAACTGGGCATTACAGATTCAGCAACCAGAGTTCTGATAACTCCTTTTAAGGTGCTAAAGTGCCCAATGTGTGCTAGCACAGCAGTGTTATCGGAGCCCTTCGAGAAATTCATACATCCCAAAAGTATGATAGACCAGTCCTTCAACATCCTGCCTGCAATGGTGTTAAAGTGCAGTGTTGTTAGTCTGAAGTGTTTATCCATATCGTTCCCGTCACTTCCCGATGATGGAACATCTGCTCAGTTAAATCAATGACTGACTTCTAAAAACAAGCAACAGCTGTTCATTTCAGGATGGAAATATTTTAGAGCTTAATAAATGATGCAGATAATTGATTTTTACCAATTGAAGATACTGGACAGTGTATTTTACGTGTCTGATATTTTTAAAAAGTGATTCTATAAATTCAGATTATTTTTCCACTGGTAAAGGACGGTTTGATTTATTAGTCTCTCACAAAGCACAGAGATTTTGCAACAACAGGCAGCAGAGGATTATTCTGAGTTGCTTTGTGAGAAATATGACTATTTGAAAATACAATCCGTGGTGTAATACAGTTGATAGCAATACACAGATGTTGTTGTACCATGTTGCCAAAGGTCACTGGCCTAATTTGTAGGAAATGACCTTGCTCTTTTCCAACTCCCTTCGTTCCAAAGAGATGAAAGGGTTCAGCTGAAGCAAGCCACTTCTATCTATTTCAATCTACATCTAGTTGACCTGTGCTATTACATGGTTCACAGAAGCCAGCTGTTTGCTGTGCAGCATGCAGGCTGTGGATGGAGTGCAAAGGAGCTTAGATAATGAGGGCTGGTGTTTAGGAACCAAAAAGGCAGGAGAGTCAAAACTAATACTGAGGAGATGGTGGTTCGAGAAGTTGATTGACGCAGGAAGAAACATTTGGCGGGCGAGTCCATTTGGACAGGGACAGGTCGAACAGATTTCAACAAGGCAGAGCCGAAGTCCGACGTCAGGCCGTGAGGGTGTTCGAGATGCAGCAAAGAGGTTGAACAACCAAGAGTGGCAGCTGCTGTCCCGCCTGCTGGTAGCATGTGGGATAGCTGCAGTGACAATCGTGCTCATCCTGATCTGGGTGTGTCGATGACATTGAAAATCAAGCTGAGGTATGGTCCCAGGTTTGTGAAGGAGGAAACATTGGCTGGAGAGAAAAGGACAGAGCCAGAAAATTGGATTGGACATGAGAAGGTCACATTTAAAGAGCCCTGCAGAAGAGTGAAGTCAGACACCAAGGGAGATGACAGAGATAAGGCTGATGCTTGATGGAGGGGGGGGGGGATGCCAAATGTACAGTAAATATAGTCTTTTATACTTTGTTACTCAGTTTGTTGCTATTTTTTCTCATAATCGGAGAGAGACAGTGGCTCGCCCTAACCTGTTCACAATTTTACACCAAGGTGGACAGGGCCTTTGATGGGAAGCCCTTCTTTGCCCCAATAAAGGCTCTTAATAGCCAGAAACTTTCCAAGGCAGGACTTCCTCTCTGCCAGCGGGTCAAAATCCCACTGTCTGCTAATCAACACTTGTTTGAGCGGGAAATGGCATAAAGCCTGTTGGAGGTGGAGAGTTTTGTTCCCTGCCGACTCTTAGGATGGAATGCGCCATCTTGAAAATTCAGGCCGTGAAATTTAGATTCAACTTTTGAATTTGCAATTAAAAACTAGTCTCAGGAATGATGAATGTTGCACAATGTTTAGCACCATTTGCGATTCCCAGATACTGAAGCAGTACGATATGTAGCAAGACTTGGAAACATTCAGGTATGAGCTAACAGGTATCAATTAACACTTGTGCCACACAAAAGCCAGGCAATGGCCATTAACAATAAGAGATAACCTAACCATCTCTCCTTAACATACAGTGGCATTACCTTAGCTGAATTCCCCTCTATTAGTATCCTGGGGTTACCATTGTCTAGAAACTGTACTCGACCAGCCATATGAATACTGTGACTACAAGAGCAGGTCAGGGGCTGGGAATTTGGTGGATGGTAACTTACCTCCTGACTCCCCAAAGCCTGTGCATCATCTCCAAGCCGCAAGTCAGGAATGTGGTGGAATATTCACTACTTGCCTGGATGAGTGCAGCTTCAACAACACTCAAGAAGCTCAACAACATCCAGGGCATAGCAGCCAACCTGATTGGCAACCCAAACACCACAATAACATTCACTCCTACGACCACTGACGCACAGTCGAGCAGTGTGTACCATCTCCAAGACGCACTTGAGCAACTTAACAAGGCTCCTTTTACAGCACCTTCCAAATCCACAACCTCTACTGCCTACAAGGAGAAGGAAAACAGATATGTGGCACAGCACACCTGCAGGTCCCCGTCAAACCATACACCGTCCTGACTTGGAACTACATCTTCACTGTTGATGGATCAAATCCTGGCAATCTCGTCCTAACACCACCGTGGGTGTACCTGTTCCACATGGGCTGCAGTGGTTCAAGAAGGCGGTTCACCACCACCTTCAAGGAAGTTAGGGATAGGCAATAAATGTTGGCCTGGCCAGCGATGCCCATATCCTGTGAAAGAAGAAAATAATAATTACAATTGTTCTCCTTAATTTGCCTTAAATTTTCTCTTTCTTCGTAGGTTTCTGCTGCATGACTCTTGACTGAGGTTTGCTTCCAGACCTTTGCTTATAATCCACCAGGCGGAGGCATAAAATAGGCAATAACAAATCAGCCCCAATCAGGCTTTAGAGGATGGTTTGTGTAAAAGCTCGACAGAGAGTGAGATGGCCGATGAGTTATGTTGCAGGCAATTCAGTTGAACACTGTGATTGGGAAGCATACAGGGGAAGAATGATGAGGCTGCACCCTGAGGTACTGGGTGCATTGGCTGGCCTGCTAAACAACCTCCAGTCAAGGAACACAGATGAGCCTGGCTCCAACTTGACAGAGGGCATCCCACAAAACTTGTCCACTCTGCAGTCTCTGCATATTACCTGGTCGAGCTGCAGACCTCAACACTTTGTCACTACAGCTCCCATTACTGTTGAAACCGTTATGTGCTGGGGTCACCAAATCCTCTGCCTTCCCTGTGACGATGTCTCTCTACTCTGGCAAATCCAGTAACTCGTTGCAAGCCTGTAAGAACCCTCCACAGTGCTTCCAGAACCTTTGGGTCACTGACAAATGTGTATGTTTTTTTCCTGTATGTGATCAATATGTTTTGGTGTTTGAGGTATGTGTATTTTCTTACCCTCAGAGTAATTGCTCCAATTTTAAAAAATCCAGCAGCAAGCTTTTTTGTGAGTTTAAAAATGAAGAAGGTTATTTATTATCCCAGATTTCCCCCCAAAGATACAGTATCTTCCGGGGAAGCTCAATGAGTCTCCTGATGCCCTATCCCGCGGTACATGTGCCAGCGCACAAGTGGACCGACTCCAGGCTCTCCACTATAACCTCTGCCACCCGGGGGTCACCCGGTTCTTCCATTTTGTCAAGGCCCGCAACCTGCCCTACTCCATTGAGGAGGTCAGGACCATTACCAGCGACTGCCAAGTCTGCGCAGAGTGCAAGCCTCACTTCTACCGGCCCGATAGAGGGTACCTGGTGAAGGCCTCCCACCCCTTTGAGCGCCTCAACATGGACTTCAAAGGGCCCATTTTCTCCACCGACCGCAACATGTACTTCCTCAACGTAATCGATGAGCACTCCCAGTTCCTTTTCGCCATCCCATGTCCCGACATGACTTCTGCCACGGTCATCAAAGCCTTGCACAGCATCCTCACTCTGTTCGTTTTCCCACCTTCATCCACAGCGATCAGTGATCCTCCTTCATGAGTGATGAGCTGCGTCAGTTCCTGCTCAGCAAGGGCATCGCCTCAAGCAGGACGACCAGCTACAACTCCCGGGGAAACGGGCAGATGGAGAGGGAGAACGGGATGGTCTGGAAGGCCGTGCTGCTGGCCCTTCGGTCTAGAAATCTCCCGGTCTCCCGCTGGCAGGAGGTCCTTCCCGACGTGCTCCACTCCATCCGGTCGCTCCTGTGCACCACTACTAATGAGACCCCTCACGAACGTGTGTTTGCCTTCCCTAGGAAGTCCACCTCTGGGGTCTCGCTTCCAACATGGCTGACAGTTCCTGGACCCGTCTTCCTCTGGAAGCATGTGCGGAGCCATAAATCGGATCCCTTGTTTGAGAAAGTCCACCTCCTCCATGCAAACCTGCAGTACGCCTACTTGGCACACCCCGACGGGCGCCAGGACACAGTCTCTCTCCGGGACCTGGCACCTGCTAGGTCCCCACCCACAACCCCCAACCTGACACCGCTCCTTCCCCCCCCCCCCCGGTTGTCTCATTCACCCCTGCGCCACCCACCCTCCCACCAGCGAACCTCACCGCAGCCCCCACCCCAGCAGGATCCGTCCCCTCACGGGATCCACTAAGGGGTGACGAAGACGAGGACAACACGCTCCCGGAGTCGCAGATGACCACGTCGGTGCCCACATCACCACCAGGACTGAGGCAATCGCAGCGGAGGGTCAGAGCCCCCGACAGACTCAATCTGTAATGTTTTTCTTCACCCCCACTGGACTCTTTTTAAACAGGGGGTGAATATGGTAAACACCACTAGTAACACATTGCATGTATTACGGTACTGATACTGTATTACAGGTACAACGGTAAATCCCAGCCTGCTGGCTCCTCCCAGCAGGTGGCGTATAAAAGTGTATGCTCTCCTGCGCTGCTCCCATTCTGTTTCCAGCTGCAGGAGACACAACATCTTGTGCAATAAAACCTTGATTGTTTCACCATTCTCGTCTCGTGGTAATTGACGGTACATCACATACACTGCAGATGAATTGCAACACAAGCACTATCCCAGCGATAGACATTGGAATTCCATTAACAATCCTCAAATTCTACAACTGCTCTTGTGAATTCCATAGAATTCCATTGAATTTTACAGACCATGATGTCAGCATTTATGGTCCAAACAAACCTCCTCCAAATTTACAATATCGGAAACTACCAGCATATTCTTCATGCGTTTCCATATTAATTGCTTCAAACACTCCATGTGGGAATGGGTTCCACATTGTTTCAATTCTTTAGGTAAAGAAGTTGGATTGGGTACTACTCAGTATGCAGATGCTGAGTAGATCCTTGAGGAATGGTTGTTGTTCCCACTTTGTTAGGCCTATGGGTTCTGGTTTTGTTCTACCTTTATAACGGGGCCTGTTAAGGGAGCTTATGGAAATATTCAACACAACGAGGAGTTGAATACAGTAAAGCACTGATGAGTGATCCAGTGGAAACATTGCCCTATTTGTGGTACATGTTTAACAGTCCAGATGAATGTTTGAAATGATGTGTCAGTGGTACTTGTTTGTTAGCAATGAAACGCAGTAGTTCTGTACATTACACGTAAACAGGACATTCATCTGTCAGCAGTCACTGCAGAAGAAGCTGGGATTGCTTTCAGCAATTCCATTCTGTATTGACTGGTTTATTATTGCACAAATGTGTTCAATAGACTCAGCAAAAATATCTGTGTTTTCAAACATAATTCTATTTTTAAAGATTGTAAATGTGTGTAACATGCTCAAAATTGTTATATTTTAGAAAACCAACTGATGAATGATAGAACTGGAGCCAATATTTACAGAGATATACATTATAAGAATGCACCTACTAACCTAACTACCAAAGTTTTAATCTCTTCCTATTTATAGAAGCATAGTGAATTCCCACCAAATGCCCACTAGCTGTACACACTGAAAAACAATTAATATCCAATTAACAGTGACGTGAAACGTATAATACAAACTATTTAACTCATCTTGGTTGGGGTTAATCTCTTTTATGGTTCAAGCTGCAGAGGAAGGATTGCCTTGTAAACTAAACACATTGTGGAATCTGTGAACAATGATCGATTGGGAAGGTGTCCAACGGATCACAAGGATTGTGCGGCACTAAGTCCAGGACTAGCAATCTTAAGATCGTCTGCAGAGCAGCTATTGAACGAACTTCCAATACTTGGAGGAGAAACTATACAATTTTCTGCTCCAAGTATTTCGGAATTTTCACCAGAAATGGGTGCGTATGCTTGAAGGAAAGGGAAAGCTTATTGGGGCATCAGAGATGGGTTGTTTAAATTCCCAACTGGTTCAGAGAGTTTTAAAAAAGAACCATCACATTTAACGTTCATGAGTGTGACAAGTACAACTGGAGATACGGGCACTATTCACCCCCCCCACGCTGGGTGGGAGAATCCGCCGGGGTGCCGCGCGAATCACGCCACGCCGCCCCGACCCCCGCAGGCGATTCTCCCACCCCCCCGGAAACCAGCGGCGCGCTATTCGCACCGGGCAGCTCGGAGTACTGGTGAGTGGCGATTCTCTGGCCCGGATGGGCCGAGCGGCCGCTACGACACGACAGGTTCCCGCCGGCGCCGTCCACACCTGGTCGCTGCTGGCGGGAACTCTGCGGGAATGCTGGGGGGCGGCCTGCAGGGGAGGGAGGGGTGCTCCTTCACCGGGATGGCCTCCAATGGGGTCTGGCCCGCGATCGTTGTCCACCGATTGGCAGGCCGGCCTCTCTCACCCGGGCCTACCTCCTTCCGCGTGCGGCCCCACAACACCGGCACCATGTTGGTGAGGGGCCGGCGTGCGTAAGACGTTCCCCACGCATGCGCAGGGTGGCGCGGCCCAACTGCGCATGAGCCGGATTGGGCTGCCCCAACTGCGCATTCGTGGGTTGGCATAGTGCCCATTTGGTGCCGCGTAAGGACGCTGGAGCGGCGTGAACCGCTCCAGTGCCGTGCTGGCCCCCTATGCCCGGGCCCTGTTCGCGTTTTTGTGAAACGCAACGGCGTTCACAACGCTGCGAACACTTGGCCTCCATATCGGAGAATCGCCCCCACAGTTCCTGTGATTTTACACCTGCATTTGCCGCGAGAGCAACGGCGATGTAGGCAGAAGATCTTGCAAGATTGGTAAAGCTAGAATCTTGTCGGTGAGGTCTTGTTTTCCAAATCTCTCCCCACGACCCTACCTCCCCCCGAGGGAACCCACCGGGGTGCACAGACACGAATATGCCCCGAGGGGAGTGGAACAAGCCCGGGCAGGACCCTGGCACCGCCCCCTGTCACCTCCCCAGCCCCGCCCCTGCCACCCTGGAACTTCCCCTGGCAGTGTCGGAGGGGCCTTCCTCTGCCAATGTGATGGCATGAGATAGCCTCCAGATTTTTGCCTGCACAGAGTGCTGGATTATCTGGAGAGAAAACCCAGTTGGGCAGCCTGCCAGCTAGACGCCAGATTTGTTGCCTCAGCCAGCACGCTGCAGAGAATGGAAAATTCTGCCCAGCATCTTCTTGGGAGCTGATGACACGTTGAACTCAAAAAATTAATTGGCACTTTAACGTAAGTGACTATACAGCAGCAAATTCAAAGTCAGGCAGTTCTCTCATCAAAGTAACGGATTTTGGCTTGACACTTATCCCACAATGTAATCTTAAAACTACAGGGCAGGATTCTCTGTTTGAGAGACTAAGTCCTGATGCGGGGACTGAATGGAGGGTGTTCCATGGTCCCGATGGCTGCGCCAGTTCCGGAGCAATTCAGGACATGCAAATGAGCCAGCACTGCATGGGTGGCGTCTGCTTGGACTTGGGTGCGAAGGTTTCGACCATGGTCAGGATGTCCAAGGCCTGGGGCACTCTGTGCGGCGGTGGCTGAGGCACAGGACAGGGTGGCCATGTCACAGGCAGCCGTGTACCATGGCCACAAGGTCATTGCTGCAGCGCTCCAGAAGGTGGTCCAATCACAACGGGCACTGGATGACCGAAGCCAGTCCCAGAGGGGCTGACTGCAGTCCCTGAGAGACGTGGCACAGCCCCACAGTGACGTGGCACAGTCCCAGAGGCACCCTGAGCGAGAACGAGTGATGGGGCCCATACCGGTGACACCTGCAAGGGGGGTGCCGGAATACCACGCAGCATCTCAGAAACCATCCCGCCCCCCAACAGTCCTTGGCGTATCCGATGAGCAGCGAACAGAACAGGGTGGCACCACGCCATTTGTGACACCTGGAAGGCAAGGTCACTGCGGAGGTCGACGGTGAAGGGGGACCCAGGTGACAGGGTGGGATATGCAGCAGGCTGCCTCCACTTCTGATGTAACGCCTGGGGACCACCCAGAAAGAGCCTTAGGACACATAAGGTTAGAGCATTAGACTCCAGACATGTTGGCAAGGGTGCAGCGCATAGGTTAGCATTAGGGGCTAGGGCACAGTTGTTGTACATAGCTTTGGCACAAATAAACACCCGTTCCGACCTACCTAGGCTCTCTGTCCCTCTGTGAGGAATGGGTTGGGCTGGGTGCAGAGGGTGTGCCAGTTGTGTGTGGGTAGGGGGGCAGGACATGTGGGGGGGTGTTGGGGGATGGGGGAACGTGAGTGCCGAATGATAGGGCTTACCTGCTGCGTGACCGATCACCGCTCGCCACCCCCCACACTTGGCCACAAACACCAGCCCCTGGTCTCACCAAGCGTGGTGGCATGCTTATGGGCAGGGACCGCGAACAGGTTTCGGCGAAGGGGTTGGGCACCGGTTGGAACAATAGCTGTAGTGTGCCATCGGTAATCTGTGTGATGCATTATTTGTGCCTACCTGTCCGAGGGCAGGATGGATGGGTGCTGGGGTGCAGTGGGTAGGTGGTGTTTGGTGCCGTTCAGTGTTCCTGAGGGGTGGGCTGGCTGATGGTGTTACTGGTGGGGCATCCGTGCTGGGAGGGGGAGGGGGGGGGTGGCAGTGTGCCTGGGAAGGTGGCAACGGCCACAGTACATGAGTCCACTGTTCGGGGTATGCTCTGCACCGCTCCCCCTACCGTGGGGCAGCGCCTCGGATGGGTGCACTGATGGGTGCCAACACCTGGTGGGCCACTGGCTGGGCTGGGCCATGCACATCCTGTTGATGGATCGGCTGGGGTCTGGGGGTACCTGGGGGGTGGTGGGGACTCCCGTATGGCTGGTGGTGCTCTGCACATTTACAGGTCACAGTGGGGGGTCAGTAGAGTGCACAGCCAGAAGGTTGCCTCTTGGGCAGCGGCAATGGCAGCCTGTGCCACCCCGGTCCCGAGGGGGACATCACAAACCCATGACCCATCTCCAGGTCACCGACATGCTACTCTCCCTAGCTCTGCCAGTGCCCCCCCCAGCCTGCAGACCTGACAGCCCCCCCCTCCTCCTCTCCCCCCTCCCCCCAGCCCTGGCAGTTGCCCTGCCCCCCCGCAGCCTGCAGCCCTGTCAGTCCACAGTTATGCTTTTGGAAACATGCCTCACCTCCTCTCTCTCCCTCAACAACCACAGAGCCTGGTTCCCATTTTGAAATGCCACAATTGAATCGCGCCAGCGTCACTTCCGCCTGGCGGAGGAGCAGCATCAGAGGAGGCCGGAGACTACCAGGCCGGGCCCATTAATGACATGCTAACGGCCGTTACTATACAATTTGCATGCCCACACCGGAGCGGAACGGAGCCCGATTCTCCGCCGGATCGCAGTTCACAATTCTGCCGCAGCTGGATGGAGAATCCCGCCCACTCTCTCTTTTTCCTGAGTTGGTAAATGCTGAATTGGATTTCTATAGCTTATAATAATCAGACGAAGACAGCTGCACAGGATAGTACAGCCAGTGGTTTATTTTAAATAGCAGTAACGCTACATTTGGAAAGCACATTACAGTGTTAAAGATATTGGTTTGGTGACAGGTGCACTGTGTACAATGGCACAGAAAACAAACATACTGGAACTCCTCAGCAGTAAGTCGCTGTAAATGAGTTTGGTATCTTTTTATATTTCAAAGGAAAGCCTATGCCTTGTCGGCCATCGAAATATCTCTGGCAATGCCAAATTGATCGCACTTTGCTTTCTGCTCCAATTTTCCTCCTTGCTCTCACAAGGCACCATCTCATGTGTGATGGCACAGTTATTAGCCAGGCCGCCTCCCTCCCCCCCCTCCCGGTGACCGACTCTTGTTCTAGATATTCTGGTAAGATATTTAAACACTTGGGACTACTGTATATGTACTGATTGGGCTGGTTACTTCTCATTTAAACATTCTTATGCTCAATAAATTTGTCTGGTGGTTGTCTAGCCTGAGCAACAGTCCTGAGAGAATGTATTTTTCTGCCTTCCAAGGTCAAGAACAATATGTGGCCGTACGTGATTTATTCCAGTGAACTAAAATACACTGACAAGTGTTCTCGGTTCTATCACAGGATCTCAAATCACTTAGCTTAATGGTGTGTAGGGAAACACTCTCCAGTTCACAGGTGATGCAGATTCCGCTTATCGGAATGACACGAATGGCAAGGAGAATATCTGGCATAAGCTCCACTGGGCAGGAAATATCATCATAGAATTACAGAAGAGGGCCATTTGGCCCATCATGTCCGCACCAGCTCTCCAAATGAGCATCTGCTTGACACCACATTCCCGAAGCAACTACTTTACTCAGAAGTCAGTTTTGGCAGCAGGCACCCAGGAGGACAATGGAAACGCTTAATGCTGCCCTCAAAGCATCTCTGAAGAGTCCAGACACACCCATCAACACATGGAAGTCCCCCCCTTGTGACCGACCAAAATGGAGAATGTTCATTCAGGAAGGCACCGAGACTTTGTCGGGACATGTTTAGAGTTGGAGAACAGACACGTACCTCCCAATAGCTCATGCACCCGACCATTCAAGCACCATCTCCCTGGCCTGTGCCAAAGTCTACAGATGGCGTATTGGATCACCAACCAGCTCTGAACCCATCGCATCTTTGACCCTGAGGGGCTACCTAGGAAGAAGGTTATGAGAATGGCACAAAATGCAAGGAAAATAGCTCGCATTAAAACCCAAAATCATAACAAACAGTTAACATTCAATTCGGGTCATCTGAGCAAGCCTGTTGAAAGCAGCCAGCATACATGTCAGCATCTTGAAGTTATTGCCTAATTTTAAAAAAAATGTTCATATGACTTCTGTTTAATATTCAACATAAAATATTACATTTAGTTTAGACAAAGGTTATTTAGAGCCTTCCTTTTAGTCATGATGGATAATGTTAGAACATAAACAAATGTGGTCCACTGCAGATGGAATGTAACGCTTACACTTGTATTCCACAATTGCCTTCATTAGGCCCGAGGAAGTACTGATTTTTCTGTAGACTCAGGCTGAGGGAAAGACTCTGAAAGGTGGTACTGAACCACCACAGGACGTCCTTTGTCGTTTTCTTTTCCACACGTAATTCATTGCTAATAAGATTCAAAGGCTCGGAGGCTATGAAATTGTCGAGCGATGCAAACAGAGATGTTTTTTTCACCCAAATCTAACGTTTGTTAATTTTAAAGGGGATTTACGCAAAGCGAGGTCCTGTGGTTTTTAAAAATAATTTTTTTAAAGATATCACCAATGTGAGAATGGCACAAAATGCAAGGAAAATAGCTCGCATTAAAACCCAAAATCATAACAAACAGTTAATTTTGACAATCAATTTAAAATAGTAATTTCTGGAGCCTATTTTGACGAGCATAGGTGTACAAACACAAGCAGTATTTCCTGTCTATCACAGGTCAGATCTAAGTAAGTCGCAGTTTCCCGGAATCACACATCAGCGTATATCAAAGAACAAAGAACAAAGAAAAATTACAGCACAGGAACAGGCCCTTCGGCCCTCCAAGCCCGCGCCGATCCAGATCCTCTACCTAAAACTGTCACCTATTTTCTAAGGGTCTGTATCCCTCTGCTCCCTGCCCATTCATGTATCTGTCTAGATACATCTTAAATGACGCTATCGTGCCCCCCCTAATTCCTCCGCCGGCAATGCGTTCCAGGCACCCACCACCCTCTGCGTAAAGAACTTTCCACGCATGTCTCCCTTAAACTTTTCCCCTCTCCCCAGGAACTCGTGACCCCTAGTAATTGAGTCCCCCACTCTGGGAAAAAGCTTCTTGCTACCCACCCTGTCTTTACCTCTCATGATTTTGTAGACCTCAATGAGGTCCCCCCTCAACCTCCGTCTTTCTATTGAAAATAATCCTAATCTACTCAACCTCTCTTCATAGCTAGCGCCCTCCATACCAGGCAACATCCTGGTGAACCTCCTCTGCACCTTCTCCAAAGCATCCACATCCTTTTGGTAATGTGGCGACCAGAACTGTATGCAGTATTCCAAATGTGGCCGAACCAAAGTCTTATACAACTGTAACATGACCTGCCAACTCTTGTACTCAATACCCCTTCCGATGAAGGAAAGCATGCCGTATGCCTTCTTGACCACTCTATCGACTTGCGCAGCCACCTTCAGGGTACAATGGACCTGAACACCCAGATCTCTCTGTACATCAATTTTCCCCAGGGCTTTTTCATTTACCGCATAGTTCGCACTTGAATTGGATCTTCCAAAATGCATCACCTCACATTTGCCCGGATTGAACTCCATCTGCCATTTCTCCGCCCAACTCTCCAACCTATCTATATTCTGCTGTATTCTCTGACAGTCCCCTTCACTATCTGCTACTGCACCAATCTTAGTGTCATCTGTTAACTTGCTAATCAGACCACCTATACCTTCCTCCAGAACATTTATGTATATCACAAACAACAGTGGTCCCAGCACGGATCCCTGTGGAATACCACTGGTCACAGTTCTCCATTTTGAGAAACTCCCTTCCACTACTACTCTCTGACCCCTGTTGCCCAGCCAGTTCTTTATCCATCTAGCTAGTACACCCTGGACCCCATGAGACTTCACTTTTTTCATCAGCCTATCATGGGGAACCTTATCAAATGCCTTACTGAAGTCCATGTATATGACATCTACAGCCCTTCCCTCATCAATCAACTTTCAGTAGCATTGTGAGTTATGTGATGATAAGAGGACTGGCAATGTCTGATTTATTCCTGCTGGTCAATTTTGCTGTGCAATTAAATCCTTTTATGGTGAAGTTTCATGTGCCGTTACAGCGTGTCGCCCTGACAGAGATGTTCCTGATCAGCAGCTTGCTGGAGACTGAAGCAAGCTAGGGTTCAATTACTGAATTAATTGTGAATTTGCTGTACCATTGCCTTGGGTTTAAATGGTTCCACGCTCAGTGCTGTATTCACTGACTCTTCAGGTTATGAGCACGATCTAAAACTTAATGTATACAGTAAAAAGATTGTTTGTGAACCTGCAGTTAGGGTCTTCGTACATGAAAAGTGAGCCTGAATTTATGCCAATTGGGAAAATGTGCCCTAATTTTAACCACTATCCATGCAGCAGGAATGATTGAGGTGGGTGAGAGGGGAGGCCGCATGATGTTTGAAGTAGCATTCGGCTTTTACTCACTGCATTCCTGCATCTTGTAAATTTATAATATGTAGGCTTGACATTACATCAGCTGACCCTGTTTCTATTTTAACTCTGAAATGTGCGAATCACCGAGACCCAGGGCTGCCAGGGATCCTTGCAAAAGCAGGCTCAGGGCAAGAAGGCCAAGCAAATCTTTTTTTCGGTTAGCTTGTGGACCACAGGAAGAGGCGCAGGGTTGTGCCAGGCAGTGTTCCCTGGGAGGAGAGGATGCAACCCAGTGAGGAGTGGGTGTGCAGCAAAAGGGGCAAGGAGTGCCCAAGGAAGAGCACAGTCAACCCGCAAGCAAGGCAGAGACCTGGCAGGAGCAGGGCTAAGGTAGGAACAGCCTAGGCAGAGAAGGGAGAGACTTGGAAGGAGCAGGGAAGTGCAGGAGAGATCATAAAGGAGTGATGACATGCCACGAAGAGCCGGGAGATCCAGGAGGAACAGAGCAAGCTGGGGTGGGGGCTACCCAGGAGCAGCAAGGGCACAGTGAGAGGAGCAGGGTGTGATATGGCCGGAGCTGGGGGTGTCCTAGGAAGAGAAAGGAGTGTTTCTCCTGACTCCACAAGGAAACATGATCTCAGTGTCCCAGGCTTCCATCCCCTCACCCTGACCGCAGTCACCACAAACTCCTTTTACTCACCACGCAGAAGACCTTTTCCCAGCATTAGTCCGTGTCCAACCACCACCACATTATCCTCACTGAAATCAGGACATTTCATTAAGGTTTATTAATTGACCAGGCTTAATGCTGGCTCCAATATGGACCTTTCCCACTTATGCTCTATAGTGCTGCCCCAGGGTATATCCAGGCTTAAATCCTTTGTTACTGGCCGCACCAGCTTCTAGCCATAGTAAGGCACGTTCCATCTGCCTTTACGGACCAAATGGAGACCAATTAGCACTCGGATTTTTACCCTAAAACAGTGCAATATAAAATTAAAAGGGAAAGTTGTCGATTCTTTAGGAATATTTCAGGAAGTGCTAGTTCCTGTACTGCTTGTAATCCAAGCTCAGCGAGCTGTTAGCTGCAGAGGTTAAGTCTGTACCACAATGGACACAATGTCAACCAGAGTAGAAATCTATTTAACACGTCCTTTAAATCATGCACAACAACAACTTGCATTTGTGTAGCAGCTCTAATATAATAATATGTTCCAAAGTCCTTGTAACAGAATATGTTAATGATACAACAGTTTTTCCAGATGAAATGCAATGCATCCCTTTTGTGAGGGCCACGAAGAATCCAGCAGGAGTTTTAAGGATACAAAGTAATAACATGTATTTACAATAACATATATATATAACAGCAGCAGCAACTTCCCTTGCTGCACACTCCTTCCTGCTGGTTCCAAACTGGCCAGCTTTATTTATACTTGGAGTTTACTAATGGTTTCTCCGCCCCCCTCATTGGGGAAGCTCATACTCCCACAGGATTGTGGGATTGTCATTAGTCCCCAGCTAATGGTAAGCAGGCAGGTTATAACAATCCCTTTGTTTAAATACAGTAAAGTGCACTGTGCTAACCTTCACATTACTCATTCCATAAGTTTGAATACTAGGCAGCTGTTGTACAAGAAAGATATTTTGAAAGTATGTATATTCCTCGGTGCTCTTTGTCTCATCAAATCTCCAAATACAGCAAAGTAACTCTGCCATCATTTGGGAGAAAATTAACTTGCCAACTTAGTTTCATATAGGCAATTAGCCTTTTATAAAACGGCTTTGTCCTGAACCGCACCGAGGATTGAGGATCGTCGGAAACATCTGGCCCTATAAATTTGGCTACCTTCAATTTTTACATGTATGCAGTTTAAACTATTTGATTAAGTTATAAATAAAATAACCCTTACAAGTATAATGAGGAACAGGGCAGCTATAATATTACAGAGATTACACATCACAGAGTCATATTTTATAATATGGCACCGACTTTTAACAATATATTGTGCAAGATGAGAAGATGTCTGTTATAACCCCCACGGACCTATGGGGACGGCCCAATTGATCTCCCCATGGGACTCGTGGAGCATGCGCTCCCCCGCTGAAGGGCAGAGGCCCAACTGTGGGCTTGTTACTTCCCTGAGATAAAAGCCGGCTCAGGAAGGAGCCGACATCTCCCGGGACGGTCCCGGCTGGGACTTGGACAGTTGCTTAGTTGCTGCCTTTCCCAGCTGTGAGTAGGAAATAAACTACCTTTTGACTCATCTTTACGGGGGGACTCCTCATTGCCCACAATAATGTCTAATTGTATCCAATTGATTTTTGTTGTGTGCACCCACTGCCATTCAATCCTTTTGTATTGCTCAGTGTCACTGATGTCGGTAGATAATGCACTTCAGATTCAGCGAATATTAGGCTGACAGCCACAGGATTTGAATTAGCCCGTGAAAGATGGGAATCCTACATTTCTAATTTCATCGGCCAGTTTTTGTTTGGCTTTCCTTCAAAAATCAATCAGCATTGCACTCTCATAGGACTCGCTAGATGGAAAATGACCAAGGTCTAGCCAGTTTTCCTTCTGCAATGCTGGTACTGACAAGATACAATGATAGTGGAATTGTTGAATAATCATAGCACTCAATCTCTATTAATGAACCTCCAAAAGATCCAGACATGCGGTGACAATATCCGGCGATGGGAAGATTTTAGAACCTTAAATCCAAAGACACCTGTTCTGCCCAAGCAGGATATAGGTAACAGTACATTAGATTGGTAAGACCTCGCATTTATGAACCCATACTGGCAACCTTTTATGATTTTATTTCTAGTCAGCTGTTCCGAGATCTTTAAGAAGGGTGTTATAGTAACTGTACCCACAATGGACATCAAACTCACTGGCCTGTAGTTTCCTGAATCTGTTTTGCTCCCTTTTAAAAACAGGAGGAACATTTACCTGTCTGCAGTCCTGTTTTTTTCTGGAAGATTTGTGCCAGAGTTTCTGCACATTCCTCCGTAACTGAATTAAGGAACCCCGGAAGCATCTTATTTGGCCGCTGATATTTATCTCCCTTATGTTCCCACAGTATTTGGCAGTCATGCTGGCAGTAATGTAAATAATGGCACTATTTACCTCTGCAACTGTCCCTAGTTCCTTTACCGGATCAAATATCTCACCTTCTTGGTAAAAATGGAGGCAAAAAAAGTTACTGAGCACGTTTGCAGTCTGCATAACGTCAGTTGACATGCCCTTACCTGATCTATTTCATGGCCCCACTCCAACCCTGTTTCTCCTTTCATCATATTCAATTTGATATTTTTCTTTAGCATTCTGAAGCTTTATATGCACTTCTGGCAGATCTTTTGGTCCTACATTTGCCCATTCTCCGAGTTGCTGTAGTACTGTTCCAGGTTTAAGTGCGCTCAAGGTTGGTATCTTTAATATATATTGATCCATTATATTCAAAATTGCCTCTGTGTTGGCTGTGGCTCGGTTGGGTAAACTCTTGCTTCTAAGTCAGAGGTTTATCGGGCCAAGCCCTATTCCAGAGACTTGAGAACCAAACACATCATGCCATGCCAGTGCAAGAAGTGCCACACTGTCTGTCCCGTCTGCCTCCTGGTGGATAGGAGAGAGCTCATGGCATGGTTTTCAAGAAGGGCGGAACAGTTGCCCCCATTGTCCTGCCAACATTTATCCCTCAACCAGCACAACTAAAGCATCACTATCTGGTCATCACATTGTTGTTTGTGGGATCCTCTAGTGCACAAATTAGCCCCCACATTTCCGAAATAACAACAGCGACCACACTTCAAATAAATTCTACATGGCCTGCAAAGCTTTAGGATGTCCTCATTTTGTGGAAGGGGCTAAATAAATGGACATCTGTCTGTCTTTCTTTGAAAGAACACCGTAGTTCCTCCACTTTCCGAGCCATATATATTTAAACTTGCCAAGTCCGTGTTGACAAGGCTTCTCAAGCACATAGTTTGCTCCTCTTAAAATTTGACATTTTTATTTGCATGTTTGTAATGTTTCCAATCCTTGTAATGTCAATTGTGACTATCCTATGAATACAGCTTTAGTGATTCCTCAGATAATGAAGCAGTCCATGGGCAAATGCAGCAAGTCCTGGACAATATCCAGTCTTGGGCTGAGAAGTGGCAAGTTACATTCATGCCACACAATTGCCAGGCAATGGCCATCTCCAACAAGAGAGGATCTAACCATCGCCCCTTAACATTCAATGACATTACCATCACAGAATCCCCACAATCAACATCCTGGGGGTTACCATTGATCAGAAACTGAACTGGAACAGCCATATTAAAACTGTGGCTACCAGGGTAGGTCAAACACCAGGAATCCTACAGCAAGCAATTCACCTCCTGACCTCCCAAAGCTTGTCCACCATCTACAAAGCACAAGTCAGGAGTGTAATGGATACTCTCCACTTGCCTGGATGAGTACAGCTCCAACAAAACTCAAGAAGCTCAACAACATCCACCACAAAGGAGCCCGCTTGATTGCTTCCCTTCCACAAACATTCAAACCCTCCATCACCGATGGACAGTGGCAACCATGTGTACCATCTACAAGACACACTGCAGTAACTCGCCAAGATTCCTGAGAGGGCACCTTCCAAACCTACGACCGCTACCATCTAGAAGGACAAGGGCCACAGATACCTGGGCACCCCACCACATCCAAGTCATTCACTATACCAATTTGGAAAATGGTTCAGCGACAGGCTGGAGCCGGCTCCAGTCCCGAGCTGAAAATTTAGTTCCGTGTGCCTAATCTATCAAAATCTTTCATAATTTTAAAGACCCATTAGGTCACCCCTTAACCTTCTCTTTTCAGGGGAGAAGAGGCACGCACACAGCCTTTATCCATCCTTTCCTGATGTGTAAAACCTCGCATTTCTGTTATCATCCTTTTAAATCCATTTATGCACCCTTTTCAGTACCTCCGTATTCTTTTTAATAATATGGCAATCAGAACTGCACATAGTAGTCCAAGTGTAGTCCAAACAAGGATCGATACAAGATTAGCATAACCTCTCCTTTTTCAATCCTTTCCCTCCAGAAATAAAACAAAGTGCTTGGTTTGCTTTTTCAAATAAATGGACTTATTGAGCTGTGTTGCAACGTTTAGTGATTTGTCTATTTGCACTCAGAATCAGAGAATCGTTACAGCACAGAAGGAAGCTATTCAGCCCATCATATCTGCACCAGCTCACTGAATGAGCATTTCACTTAGCCACATCCTCTTGCCGTCTTGCGGTACGGTGGCACAGTGGTTAGCACTGCTGCCTCACAGTTCCAGGGTACCAGGTTCAATTTTGGCCTCAGGTGACTGCCTGTGTGGAGTTTGCACTTTCTCCCCGTGTCTGAGTGAGTTTCCTCCGGGTGCTCCGATTTCCTCCCGCAGTCCAAAGATGTGAGGGTTAGGTGGATGAGCCATGATAAATTGCCCCTTAGTGTCCAAAAGGTTAGGTGGGGTGAATGGGTTCGGGAATAGGATGGAGGCGTGGGCTTAAGTAGGGTGCTCTTTCCGAGGGCCGGTGCAGACTTGATGGGCTGAATGGCCTCCTTCTGCACTGTAAATTCTAAGATTCCATGATTCTATCTCCCCAAAACCTAACACATTTTCCCTTTCCAAATAACAGTCTACTTCCCTCCTGAATGCCTCAATTGAACCTGCCTCCACCACCCTCAGGCAGTGCATCCCAGACCCTAACTACTCGCTGGGTGAAAAAGTTCATTCTCAGGTCACTGTCGCCTCTTTTGCCAATTGCTTTAAATCTGTGCTCTCTCATTCTTGATTCTTTCACATTTAAAAAAAATACTCCCATGTCCCTTTGCTCTCTAACCTACTTAGATTCCTATTTTCTAAGTTTCTAAGTGACCTCATTACACAAAGTAATATCATATATTTAAGTTTGCTAATTAAATGCCCATTCAGCAGGTTTATTAATGGATTGTAATTAGTTTCAGTCCTCTTCTGTATTGATTATCCTCCAATCCACCCCAAATTCTGTGCCATCCATAATGTAGATATGGGGCAGCATTCTCTGTTGGCTGACGCCGGAGAATTGTTCTGACACTAAAATCGCAGCGGGCGCCGGTTTGAAGCCAAATTGCTGTTCTCCGTCACCTCGACAGCGGCATCAATGCGGTTCAGAATGCACGTAGGCAGCATTTGCACATCATTCGCAGGCCTGACCTGATATTCTCTGGGGCTTCCGCGATGCTCCGCCTCTGATGGGCCGAGTTCCCGGCTGCGCAGTTCACTTCTGCTTTTAAAAATCATGAATCTGGCGTTGTTTCTGCTGAGGGAGAGAGAGGGGGGACAGAAAGTGTCCAACATTGACATAGTTTGCTGACAGTTGTACCGCTGGCCGGAGGGCTTCTGCCAGGGCCGGGGGGGAGTAGTGGGGGTGGCTAGGAGGTGCGCTGTGGGGTTGGATAGACGGATACGGAACACCATTGCCGTAGCCAGAAAGGCAGTCATGCAGCTGCGCACACCACTGACAACCCACTATGACCTTAGGGCCACGGGTCAGATAGGTGTCTTCCCAAGTCACCCCACTAGGTGCCCACTGGCCCCACCTGACCTATCAGCGGTATGGGCATGCTCCAGCAGAACCAATGCCATCTTGTTGGCTGGGATAAGTGTATGTGGGGAGTGTAATGTGTATATGCGTCAATCATGGACCCGCTGAATCTCGTACTGTTTTTCATTGAAATTGCTTGTGTTCCATGTGGTGCCCATGCTAACCCCTTCACAGTCGCTGAATCGATCCAGGTTCAGCGCCAGTTTTGCGGTCATGAAAGTCCACAAATTCTGCATTGGCATCAACACTTAGTCTCAGAAACAGAGAATCCTGTCCATGATTATTTTTATTCCAAAGTCCAAATCACTCATATAAAATGTGAGATATCTGGTGAGTTAAAATTTCTAGCTAGTATAGTTAGTAGCTTACTAGTCACTTTCTCTCTGCCATCCTATAGTTCCAGATAAAGGCTAACATTTTCCCAACTGTTCCCAATGATGGCAACCCCTTGCCATGGGTTCCCTGGCGGCAAAGGGTTCAAACGGGAAACCCATTGACAGCAGCGGGACTGGAAGATCTTCTGCCGGCCAATGTTGGGCTTACTCCACTGCAAATCTCAGCATGGTTGGGGGACTGGAGGGGCACTCTCACTCTTCCCGAGGGACTATATAATTTCCCCCAGTAATTGTACATATCTCTTAGCATTTGATAATTCTGCCTTTGAGGAAACCCTAAACCCTAAAGATAAATGGGTGACGGTGAGAGGGGCTGGGAGGAAGCAGTCGTTACAGGGATCCCCGGTGGTCGTTCCCCTTAGTAACAAGTATACCGCTTTGGATACTGTTGAGGGGGGGGAATTACCAGGGGTAAGCCATGGGGTACAGGTCTTTGGCACGGAGTCTGTCCCTGTTGCTCAGAAGGGAAGGGGGGAGAGGAGTAGAGCATTAGTCATTGGAGACTCCATAGTTCGGGGGATAGATAGGAGATTCTGTGGGAATGAGAGAGACTCGTGGTTGGTGTGTTGCCTCCCAGGTGTCAGGGTGCGTGATATCTCAGATCGTGTTTTCGGGATCCTTAAGGGGGAGAGGGAGCAGCCCCAAGTCGTGGTCCACATAGGTACCAACGACATAGGTAGGAAAAGGGATAGGGATGTAAGGCAGGAATTCGGGGAGCTAGGGTGGAAAATTAGATCTAGGATAAACAGAGTTATTATCTCTGGGTTGTTATCCGTGCCACGTGCTAGCGAGACGAGGAATAGGGAGAGAGAGGAGTTGAACACATGGCTACAGGGATGGTGCAGGAGGGAGGGTTTCAGTTTTCTGGATAATTGGGGCTCATTCTGGGGTCGGTGGGACCTCTACAAACGATGGTCTACACCTGGACCAGAGGGGTACCAATATCCTGGGGGGGGAAATTTGCTAATGCTCTTCGGGAGGGTTTAAACTAGTTCAGCAGGGGCTTGGGAACCTGAATTGTAGCTCCAGTATACAGGAGTTTGAGAGTAGTGAGGTCATGAGTAAGGTTTGAAAGTTGCAGGAGTGTACCGACCGGCAGGCAGGAAGGTGGGTTAAAGTGTGTCTTCTTCAATGCCAGGAGCATCCGGAATAAGGTGGGTGAACCTGCGGCATGGGTTGGTACCTGGGAATTCGATGTTGTGGCCATTCCAGAGACATGGATAGAGCAGGGACAGGAATGTTTGTTGCAGGTGCCGGGGTTTAGATATTTCAGTAAGCTCAGTGAAGGTGGTAAAAGAGGGGGAGGGGTGGCATTGTTAGTCAAGGACAGTATTACGGTGGGAGAAAGGACGTTTGATGTGGACTCGTCTACTGAGGTAGTATGGGCTGAGGTTAGAAACAGGAAAGGAGATTTCACCCTGTTAGGGGTTTTCTATAGGCCTCCGAAATGTTCCAGAGATGTAGAGGAAAGGATTGCAAAGATGATTCTGGATAGGAGCGAAAGCAACAGGGTAGTTGTTATGGGGGACTTTAACTTTCCAAATATTGACTAGAAACGTTATAGTTCGAGTACTTTAGATAGGTCCGTTTTTGTCCAATTTGTGCAGGAGGGTTTCCTGACAGTATGTAGCTAGGCCAACGAGAAGCGAGGCCATATTGGATTTGGTACTGGGTAATGAACCAGGACAGGTGTCATATTTGGAGGTAGGTGAGCACTTTGGTGATAGTGACCACAATTCGATTACGTTTACTTTCGTGATGGAAAGGGATAGGTATATACCGCAGAGCAAGAGTTATATCTGGGGGAAAGGCAATTATGATGTGATGAGGCAAGACTTAGGATGCATCGGATGGAGAGGAAAACTGCAGGGGATGGGCACAATAGTAATGTGGAGCTTGTTCAAGAACAGCTACTGCGTGTCCTTGATAAGTATGTACCTGTCAGGCAGGGAGGAAGTGGTCGGGCGAGAGAACCGTGGTTTACTAAAGCAGTCGAAACACTTGTCAAGAGGAAGAAGGAGGCTTATATAAAGATGAGACATGAAGGTTCAGTTAGGGCGCTCGAGAGTTACAAGTTAGCTAGGAAGGGCCTAAACAGAGAGCTAAGAAGAGCCAGGAGGGGACATGAGAAGTCTTTGGCAGGTAAGATCAAGAATAACCCTAAAGCTTTCTATAGATACGTCAGGAATAAAAGGATGACTAGGGTAAGAGTAGGGCCAGTCAAGGACAGTAGTGGGACGTTGTGCGTGGAGTCCGAGGAGATAGGAGAGGTGCTAAATGAATATTTTTTGTCAGTATTCACACAGGAAAAAGACAATGTTGTCGAGGAGGATACTGAGATTCAGGCTACTAGACTAGAAGGGCTTGAGGTTCATAAGGAGGAGGTGTTAGCAATTCTGGAAAGGGTGAAAATAGATAAGTCCCCTGGGCCGGATGGGATTTATCCTAGGATTCTCTGGGAATCTAGGGAGGAGATTGCTGAGCCTTTGGCTTTGATCATTAAGTCATGTTTGTCTACAGGAATAGTGCCAGAAGACTGGAGGATAGCAAATGTTGTCCCCTTGTTCAAGAAGGGGAGTAGAGACAACCCAGGTAACTATAGACCAGTGAGCCTTACTTCTGTTGTGGGCAAAATCTTGGAAAGGTTTATAAGAGATTGGATGTATAATCATCTGGAAAGGAATAATTTGATTAGAGATAGTCAACACGGTTTTGTGAAGGGTAGGTCGTGCCTCACAAACCATATTGAGTTCTTTGAGAAGGTGACCAAACAGGTGGATAAGGGTAAAGCAGTTGATGTGGTGTATATGGATTTCAGTAAAGCGTTTGATAAGGTTCCCCACGGTAGGCTACTGCAGAAAATACGGAGGCATGAGATTCAGGGTAATTTAGCAGTTTGGATCAGAAATTGGCGAGCTGGAAGAAGACAAAGGGTGGTGGTTGATGGGAAATGTTCAGACTGGAGTTATTGTGGTGTACCACAAGGATCTGTTTTGGGGCCACTGCTGTTTGTCATTTTTATAAATGAGCTGGAGGAGGGCGTAGAAGGATGGGTGAGGAAATTTGCAGATGACACTAAAGTCGGTGGAGTTGTGGACAGTGCGGAAGGATGTTACAAGTTATAGAGGGACATAGATAAGCTGCAGCACTGGGCTGAGAGGTGGCAAATGGAGTTTAATGCAGAAAAGTGTGAGGTGATTCATTTTGGAAGGAATAACAGGAAGACAGAGTACTGGGCTAATGGTAAGATTCTTGGCAGTGTGGATGAGCAGAGAGATCTCGGTGTCCATGTACATAGATCCCTGAAAGTTACCACCCAGGTTGAGAGGGTTGTTAAGAAGGCGTACGGTGTGTTACCTTTTATTGGTAGAGGGATTGAGTTTTGGAGCCATGAGGTCATGTTGCAGCTGTACAAAACTCTGGTGCGGCCGCATTTGGAGTATTGCGTGCAATTCTGGTCACCGCATTATAGGAAGGATGTGGAAGCATTGGAAAGGGTGCACAGGAGATTTACCAGAATGTTGCCTGGCATGGAGGGAAGATCTTATGAGGAAAGGCTGAGGGACTTGAGGCTGTTTTCATTAGAGAGAAGAAGGTTAAGAGGTGACTTAATTGAGGCATACAAGATGATCAGAGGTTTGGATAGGGTGGACAGTGAGAGCCTTTTTCCTCGGATGGTGATGTCTAGCATGAGGGGACATAGCTTTAAATTGAGGAGAGATAGATATAGGACAGATGTCAGAGGTAGGTTCTTTACTCAGAGAGTAGTAAGGGCGTGGACTGCCCTGCCTGCAACAGTAGTGGACTCGCCAACGCTAAAGGCATTCAAATGGTCATTGGATAGACATATGGACGATAAGGGAATATTGTAGATGGGCTTCAGAGTGGTTTCACAGGTCGGCGCAACATCGAGGGCGGAAGGGCCTGCACTGTGCTGTAATGTTCTATGTTCTAAGTAGCTCAAGACTGCAGATTATATGCAGTCACATCAACTTTTTTCCTGAAAAGATCTTTGAAACAATTTATATCACCACCCCTCAGGCAAGGGACAAGGTTGAGGAGGCAGTGCCTTTATGAACAACCTCAGCTTATACGGGAGTTGAACCCGTGCTTTTGGCCTCGCTCTGCATCACGAACCAGGGGCCGAATTCTCCGGCACCAAATATTCGTCGGGGGCGGGAATGCGCCGCGCCGGTCAACGGCCCCCCCCCCGGCGATTCTCCGGCCCACGATGGGCCGAAGTCCGGCTGCTGTCATGCCAGTCCCGCCGGCAAGAATCAAACCACCTCTCTTACCGGCGGGACTAGGCGGCGCGGGCGGCTCCGGGGTCCTGGGGGGGGCGCGGGGCGATCTGTCCCCGGGGGATGCCCCCACGGTGGCCTGGCCCGCGATCGGGGCCCACCGATCCACGGGCGAGCCTGTGCTGTGGGGGCACTCTTTTCCCACCGCCTCGGCCACAGCCTTCACCATAGAACATAGAACATTATAACGCAGTTGGCCGACGCGTAAGAGACACCCCCCCCCCTCATGTGCAGCCGCTGACGCTCCCGCACATGCGCGGACTTCCGCCGGCCGGCAAAGTCCTTTCGGCCCCGGCTGGCGTGGCGCCAAATGCCTTTCCCGCTGGCTGGCGGCGCGCCAACCACTCCGGCGCGGGTCTAGCCCCTCAAGGTGAGGGCTTGGCCGCTAAAGGTGTGGAGAAATCCGCACCTTTGGGGCGGCCCGACGCCGGAGTGGTTCCCGCCACTCCATCCCGCCGGGACCCCCCGTCCTACCGGGTAGGGGAGAATCCCGACCCAGCTGTCCAACCAACTGAGCTAAACCGGCCCCAGAATGGGTAGGGAGAAACTGTTCCCACTCCTTCTGCAGTGTAACAATTCTGTAATTCAGTGTGGGATGCCAGAATGACATCATCAATAAACAACAACTCATGAACTAGGACATTGCACACTTTGGCCTTGGTACACAGACATGCCAAATAGAGCAGCTTGTCGCCGGCTCTTGCACAAAGGTAGATACCCTCATTTGAGTCACCAAATGCATACACTAGCAACAAGGAGAAAAATATGCCAAAGTGCCAGGAGGCAGCCCTGCTTCACCCAGCTTCTGATCTTCAAAGCCTCTGATGATGCTCCATTAACTGATGAAACTATGCATGTTCCTGTGGAAAGAAGAAGCCAGGAGTCTGGCTGGGCAGCCTACAGCATCGTAAAGAGTTTGTCTCTGCTGACAAAGTCAAAGGCCTTGGTGAGGTATTTGAAGGCAGTGCAGGGTCGTCTGTGCGGTTTGCGAAACTGCCCCTGTAATCGCCAAAGTAAGAAAATCAGTCTGCCAGCTCTGAGCCAGCATGGCTCAGGCTAGTTGCGTAATGTCAGCGTCTGCAATCTGATCAGACAGATGCGGGCAAAGACCGTCCCCACAATACTGAACCAGGAGTTGCCTCGGTGACTAAAATTAACTTACTGCAGATGCTGGCAATCGGGGATAAAAACGGAAAGTGCCGGAACGAAGCTCAGCAGGTGTGGCAGCGTTCGCGACGAGGGAAACAGAGTTAACGTTTCAAATCTAAAATGACTCTTCTTCAGAACTGCCTCATTGATTGCTGCAGTTACTGTGATCCCCTTTGTTCGAGGCACAAAGGGATCCAGCAGAGATACAAAGATTCACGGAGATGCTGCAGCTGTGCTGGTTTTCCACTTTTGATGATTTCAGGTAGAATGCCATCATTTCCTGTGGCTTTGCTGCCGGCAGGCTGGTTAATGGCCTTGTTGAGCTCTGCTATGGTGGGCTCGCTGTCCAGCTCCTCCATGACAGGAAAGTGTGGAACGGCGCTGAGAGCCTCTTCATTGACAATGTTCTCCATTGCGTCGTTCGACGTGCCCCACCCACCTTTCCGTCTGCTTGCTAGATTCAGTGATGATCAGCTCTCTTTTTGATTTCAAGGGAGCTGATTTGGTTGCTGCTGGGCCTGTTGCTTTCATGGTTCCTTCATGCATCCCTCGAACATCCCCAGATTAAGAATAGATTATTTGCTATTGCATAGTTTCAACTGGTATTGAATGGTGCAGTGCTGGGTAGTCTGTTGGCTCTTGATCTGACAGTTCTGAGAGTATCCAGATTTAATTTTCTGGAGATATGCTTGTATTGCTGAAAAAAGAAACATACTGTCAAAGTTTTTCATCTTGCACTCATCAGGACAGATCACAAGAATACTATTAGTAAAGGGAACAACAGTTAATACTGCATGAGAATAGAGTGCTGATTGGTTGGTAGTGGACTCTGATTGGTAGGAGTGATGAGGACACTGTTGAGGGTGGTATTTCTAGTGATGATGAGATGCAGCTTGTGCCAGTGGCATGATCACAGATGTCTCCAGCGCATCTTGTGTGGCTTGGTTTGGAAGTACATGCTCATCGTACAGAAATAAGTCTGTAAATACTAACTGGAAAGATTCTCTTTATTAGCAGAGGTAATGCATTTTCAGGAATATATCTTAGATTGTAAAGCAACTGTGAATAGTGTAGCAGGATTTTATATTTGTTGTTGAGTGTAGAGAAATAATCCACCAATTTGCGTTTCCAAAGTACCTTTAACCTAGAAAAACATCTCTGGCAACTTTATAGCTGTGGACCAGCTATAAAGTGTGTGTGTGTGTGTGTGTGTGGGAGGGGTTAAGGGGGGGAGGTGGAGAGACAGACTGATTTAGAAATTTCCAGAGAATGACAGAAGACATGGCCATCAATGGTGACAGAGCTGGACGGATGCATAGCAGACCAGAGTTGGAAGAATGCAGAGTTTGCAGGGGAGAGGCGATTCCTGAGAGAATCCAGAAATACATTTAAAAGCAAAAGGAGTATTTTCAATTCGATGCGTTTGGCGTATGCAGGAACCCATATGTCAAAGCATAGAGGAGGTGACAAGAGACCAGGACGTGAGTGGTGTGGGGGGAGGGGGTGATAGGATTCAGACAGCAAACGTTTGGATATACTGAGGTCTATGAAGGGCAGACTAGCAGAGCCACATTCTTTATTCTGAAGGTATGAGTGCATTACAAGCAAGGGATCACCGATTGACATCAGAAATGACTTTGTACCTTAAGTATAATATAACAAGTTCCATTTCATTCCCTCCCACACAACGCTGTGGAAAGTGAACATTGATAAAGTTAGATGTCACCTCAGATTCCGTTCTCACCCTCCCCCACCCTGATATAATCAGATGTTTACTGCACAAGGGTAGTCACCAAATTATTTGCAGCTGCTGGGCGATTCACTCTTTCTTGAGGGCGCAACCCTCCCTTGCAGTCAAACTCAAACTTATTTTTACCGAAGTGAAATACTACAGGCATGCTGGAAATCTGAAATGAACAGAGCAGGAACAACTGGAAATACTCAACTGGTCAGGCAGCATCTCTGGAGAGAGAGAAACAGAGTCAACAGTCTGAATCTTCCGTGCTGGGGTCTAAGTTCAGTGTTGGGCATGGAAGCAAGAGTGATTACCACTGGGGGGGGAGAAGGAGGGTGCGGTGCTCACCACCCGTTATTTTGTGTTCAATTAATTAAAAATGCATCCGCGAGGAGCTCGCTGATTCTTATGGCAGGGGCAGGGAAGCCCCCACCATTATCTCATGGGGTTGAAGATCTGGGTACCATATTTTAAGGACACCCGGGACAGCCTGCACTATATCGTCCATATTTCCCAGGCCACCACTCCACACTTCAGCCGCAAACCCTTCCTCGGTCACCTTCCACACAAGCTGCACTGTCGCAAGCATAGGCTGACTTTTATGGACGCTCCTCAAAGAAGGCAAGGGCAGCTCACCGTTCTCCGTGAAAGAAGTCGACCTCGCCACGTACTTGCTGCTTATGTGCAGCCGCAAAAGTGAAGATTCTAATTTCTCATCGCCGGGGAAATTAATTTGGAGTTGGAGCTTAATTCCAGCGAGATGGCCGTTCAATGAGCATGCTTGACTTGCTATTACCTTGCAAAAAGGGCTTCACGACATTGTCCGTGGGGAAGTTCGACGGACCGTTAGTTCGAAGAATTTAATTCCGAAAATTCGTCCCGCCACCGGGAAACTGATTTTTAGCCTCGCTCCAAATTAAGTTCCCCTGCCCGCCAAGTTTCCCACTGCTGGTGGGACGGGAAGATTCCAACCTTTCATCAGAAGTGGGAAAAGATAGAAATGTAATAAATTTTCGGCGAGTGAAAGCGGGGAGGGATGGAAGAAGAGATAGGAAGGTCTGTGATAGGGTGGAAGGTAGGGAGAGATTAAATAATGAAACAGTTAATGGTGCAAGATCGAAGGGCGTGGCAATGGAATAAGTAAAGAAACAAAAGATGTGCGTAGAGGTATGAAGGCTGAAGGATTCATGGCTGCCTCAAGAAAGCAAAGAGAAAGCCAAGAATAAAAACAAAACCTGTAAAGCAAAAGAAAACAAAATTGTAGCAGAGTTTACGGTTTGAAACAGTTGGACCCGAGTTGAGTTTGGTAGGCTGTAAAGTGCCGAATCATTAGGTGAGGTTTTGTTTGTCAAGCTCGCATTGAGCATCATTGAAACACTGCAGTGGGGAGAGGACAGAGAGGTTGGTGTGGAAGCAAGCTGAAGGATTACAATGCACCTGGGAGAGAATTTGGGATATTGGATGGTCAAGAGAGAAGCTGGCAAAAATGGCAGGTGTCACATTTCCTGCACTTACATGGAAAGTTGTTGTTGGGAAAAAAGGGGAGGGTTGATTTTGGGGGTGATTGAGGAGCGGTCAACAGTCTCCTGGAAGGAATGGCCCCTTTCGAATATTAAATGGGGAGGAGAGGGAAACAGTGATTTGAGTTGGCAGAAATGGCAGAGGATGATCTTCTGAATATGGAGGTTGGTGGGGAAGGGGTGAGAGCAAAAGTGCGGTAAAATGGGACAGACATAGTTGTGGGTCCAATGAACACACCCCTCTTTCCTCACCTACGTCTGCTGCCCTCTGTCCCTTTAACAGTTCCAGTTTCCTGGCCTGAACCATTTCCTCTTCACCATGCACATCCAATCTCTCTACATCACCATCCCCCACCAGGATGGCCTGTGACTTCTCCACTTCTTTCCACAGTGGAGACCCAGTCAGTTGTCCACCACTATCTTCCTTTGCCTGACCGAACTTGTCCTCACATCAAAGGATTCCTTTAACTCAACTCATTTCTTTCAACTAAAAGGTGTTGCTGTGGGTCCCTACATTGAATCATAGATGCCTAGAATTCAGAAGAAGGCCATTCAGCGCCACTACCCTATTCCTGTAACCCCGTAACCCCACCGAGCCATTGCCCACCAGCAGTGGGCACTAAGGGACAACTTACCATGGCCAATCCACCTAACCTGGACACCTTTGGACTGTGGGAGGAAACTGGAGCACCCGGAGGAAACCCACACAGACACTGGGAGAATGAGCAAACTTCACACGGACAGTGACCCAAGGTCGTAATTGAACCCAGATCCTTGTTGCTGGGAGGCAGCAGTGCTAACCACGACACCACTGTGCCATCCATGGTTCTAGCAATGCCTGCTGTTTGCAAGATTGTGGAAAATTCCTTGTTCCAGTCCTACACAGGCCCACTCCCTCAGCTCTTTTTCTGTTACGCTGATGACTATATTGGCATTGTGTCCTGCTCTTGCCCTGAACAGAAAATAAAATGAATTTTGCTTCCAATTTTTACACTCCTTTGCAGGGTCTGAAATAAAAACCGAAATGCTGGAAAAACTCCACAAGTTTGCCAACATCTGTGGAGAGAGAAACTGAGTTAACATTTTGAATCGGTATGACTCTTCTTTAGCTCTGTTTTTTTAGAAGGACTTGGTGGCCTTGTACATGAATCAAAGAAAGGTATTCATGTAGGTACAGCAAATGCCAGGAAAGCAAAAGGTATCTCAGCCTTTTCTGTAAACGGCTTGGAGTATAAATGTAAATGAACATGTTTTACTGCAACTGTACAGGGTCTTGGTGAATCAACCTGGGGTATTATGTGTAGATTGTGCCTTTGTACCTTATCAATAGCATACTAGCCTTAGAGGGAGTGCAGCAAAGATTCACGAGACTAAGATCTGGAATGAGGGGATTAGCCTATGATCAGAAATGGAGTGGGCTAGGCCAATATTCCTTAGAATTTTGAAGAATGGGAGTGGTCGTATTGTAACAGTGACAATTCTTGCCGGACTTTACAGGGTCGATGTTCGGAGGGTATCTCCCTTGGCTGCAGAGTGTCGAGCTGTGGAGGGTGTTCAAAGTTTCAAAATAAGAGATCAGCTATTTAGGACTTGAGATGAGGAGAAATTATTTTACTCGAAGGGTTGAGACTCTTTGGTACGTTACTGCTACTTCTGATCTCATTTTATGTTCTTATGTTCGTAAAATATTCTTTGTTCCCAATCGGGATTCTCCGACCCCCCGCCGGGTCGGAGAATCCCCGGGGGGCGGCGTGAATCCCGCCCCGCCGCTCCGACGTCGGCTGCCGTATTCTCCGGCGCCGGTTTTCAGGCGGGGCGGAGATCACGCCACACCAGTCGGGGGCCGTTGCCAGCGGCCACCCCGACAATTCTCCGGGCCCCAATTGGCCGAGCGGCTGTCGGTTTCTGGCCAGTCCCGCTGGCGTGAAATGGACATGGTCCCACACGGCGGGACCTGTCTGGTAGGTCGGCTGGTGCGGTCCTCGGGGGTGCCCGGGGAGATCCGGCCCCGGTGGGGGGGGGGGGCCACAGTGGCCTGGCCCGCAATCAGGGCCCACCGATCTGTGGGCGGGCCTGTGCCATGGGGTTACTCCTTCCTTCTGCGCCGGCCTCTGTAAGGCTCCGCCATTGCCGGCGCAGAGTAGACACCCCCCTGCGCAAGCGCAGGAATGCGGCGGCCGGTCTGCGCATGCGCTAACATGCGCCAGCTTTTGGCGCCGATTGGTGCGGAGGATTCCGCAACTTCCGATTGGCCCGACGCTGGAGTGTTTCGCGCCACTTGTTTACGCCGCCATCGGGGGATTCGGGAGAATCCCAAAATTTCTACTTCCCACATGGTATTTTGTCAATGCCTTTGTCATGGAATTTTCTAGGTGGCAATTTTATTCTGTGACATGATGCATTGACCAAACCCATTTTGCTTTCAGCAAGAGAAAAGTCTGCACCCATCGGCTTGCATTTGAAGCTGTTTCAATACTGAAAGAGCAGGGGACCATGTTATTGTACCAGCTAGATCTTATGCTTAAGATAATTGGGATCTTAAAATCCCATTGTTCATTTTCTATAATTGTGATTATATCTCAGAAAAATCTAATAGAATTGATTATTGGTTTCATATATTGTATGCGAAGTCCACTTACTTAGACGCCTGGCGTAGTCCTACCTTAGAAACCTTCCAAACTATTTGTTAAAATCTCTTCATCATTACACTTATGCATAACTTGACAGAAGTTTTATTCAGGCCCGATTTAACTCAGTTTAACAAGACTGCAGTCTTGGCACTTTCCTGATTTATAGGAACATTTCACTATTTGTGTTATGTGCTAATGCCAGGAATTAAACAAGATATTATTGTCTTGCGATTAGTGACCAATGCAATTTTTAACCAACTCAACCTTATTCCCTCCTTTGCCAGTAGAAATTCCTGGGTTGGATTTTAGCTCAAATGTTTTTACTCTTTTGCTCCTTAATTTCATGTTATAGTTAATCACAGAGGTCACATTTGAACCCAACTATGCCTTAACTACTTTTAAATTGTATAGCTTGGAAATCCTGATGGCACAGTGTGCAATGCACTGTGTGGTACATTACTGAGCCACACAGAATGGGTGCTCCCAATGTTTGATTTTAGCCAGTATATTATCTGTGTTTACGCAGTTTGTGTCTCAGCCTTGTATGAAGGGGGTGTTATTAGCTACAACCATCACAGATGAAGGAGGGAAAAATAGCATGGGGCTTTACTCTTGACTAATTGGCCAGTGATTTTGACTGAAAGTGTTTGTGTGTGTATGTTTGGGTGGATTATCAGGCTAGATTTGGCTGTGATATCTCTTATCGATTATCAGCTGGTTAACACACTTGCCAGGCTCTTGGGTGAGGTGGCTATCGAAAAGGAGAGTTAGGCAGAAAACTAAAGGAAAAATTAGAATTTAAAGGAAAAAAACTGAGAAAACTACTGCTTCATGCAACTGACCATTCTGCCAATCATTCAATTAATAAATGGAAGTCGTGGACCAGGTTTGACTCTGGTTGTGCTAAGATATCTGGCCTCAGTTGCAGGATGATAAAATTGGCTTTCATGTCCCTGCGTTTAAGAGGAGTAAACTTTGCCAAGATTCCTGCCCCTGATCATGACCCATTGACTTACTGGAAAGTGCATGTGCGTTGATGTTAGAAATGTGTTTTGCTGAAATGTTCTCCCATTTTGACTTGCCTGCTGAAGCCAATGATGCATGGTCTGGGATACCTTCCTCCCTTGTTTCTCATTCATGAGCTTCCTGTCAGCAACATTATTTAGTAGTTTGGGGTTAGTTTCCAATAACACCCAATTAATCTTTGTATCGTCACCTCTAATTCATGTTGTACCATTGCCTGCCCAGCATTACGTTGAATGAATCCCTGTCCTTCTAAGTCGTTCTAAGCTGTTGCACCTAAGTCCGATTTCCTCCCTTGTATTTGTTCATCCATACTAAAATCAATAGTGTATAAATTTAGTATTGGAGATTTATCCTGAGCTGAATCCTGCACTCGATCTTTTACCAAGGTCACTTACCATCATACCAACCCTCACCTCTACCTCATCCCGCGACTGACAAAACCCCATTCCACACCTTTATCTCCTCCTGCCTTCTCCATCCCTATCAGTTCCCCAGAACTCTACCGACTACAAACTCTATCCTGGCCTCTGCAGCTTGAATTCCATGCTCCACCATGTTGCATTCACTTATTGCTCCCACACTCGCCAACCTCCACTGGCATCTCTTTCCCACAGTGATGATTTCAAAGTCCTCATCCTTGTTTTCATTCCCACTCTCGCCTACAATTCTTCCAGGCCTAAGCCTGCTCTTCTTTCTGTAGTCGCTCCATCGCTATGGTGTGCGCTCCATCGTTCTCTTTCAAGCAGTAACCAAGTTTTCAGATATCATTCTCTTTAACTGTTCCATTTTGTCACAGTGCCCCTGATTTTCAAATGCTTTCCCCAAACTCATTTCCCCCACTGAGGATCATCTTCACCTGTGCCCTTCTCAAACTCCTACGCAATGGCTATTTCCTCTTTGCAAAACTCTTTTGAGTCATTTCACTATGTTTGGACGACAAATGTGAATAGGTTATTTTGCATTGCTACACTTTCGGGTGAGGAGGGGAACCGTTGTTGGGACAGATCAACTCTGCACACCTCTTGGAATTAAATTGGGGCATTATTTCTGATGTGGTGACAATGAAGTCAGGATTTTCATCAAGTGCATTTAAAAAGAAAGTTCCAAATTCATTGTAAAATTTTGAATAGTTGCTGCTAAGTAACTGATCTAAAATTTGCACAGTTTGTGTGAAATTTGTTATGATTCCTGTTGAGATAAATAACTTTTAAAGAGATATGAGTTGCACAAAAATGACAGAAAGAATCACACAATAGGTCAAGTTTTAAGACTTTTACTGTAACAAACAAGACCAAATATTTCTTAATAGGCAATAAATATACCAGACTACTGAAAAGGCCCATCCTCAGGGACTGGTTTAGCACGGGGCTAAATAGCTGGCTTTTAAAGCAGACCAAGGCAGGCCAGCAGCATGGTTCAATTCCCGTACCAGCCTCCCCGAACAGTCGCCGGAATGTGGCGACTAGGGGCTTTTCACAGTAACTTCATTTGAAGCCTAATTGTGACAAAAGTGATTTTCATTCCATTAATTAACTAGCACTACCAAGATACTTTACAACCCACTCATATGTTTTGCCACATCTCAAAATATGTAGCCTTGTAGATTTAAGTCCACACCTCTCCTGAATTTTGAAAGACTTTGAAAGTCTCTCCTGCCACATCAAGGCGAGTCTAAGAGTGTCCTTTTGAAAGTCACTTCACTCAGTCCTCCAGCAGCAAGGCACCCCCTGGCGACTCTTTAGATTTCAAATTTCCCCGTGGTCTGTCTGTTTAAATGGAGAACGATTTCCCACCAACATTCTGCTTGGGGATAACACAAAAACTATATTTTCATAGAATTTACAGTGCAGAAGGAGGCCATTCGGCCCATCGAGTCTGCCCCGGCTCTTGGAAAGAGCACCCTACCCAAGGTCAACACCGCCACCCTACCCCCATAACCCAGTAACCCCACCCAACACTAAGGGCAATTTTGGACACTAATTTATCATGGCCAATCCACCTAACCTGCACATCTTTGGACTGTGGGAGGAAACCGGAGCGCCCGGAGGAAACCCACGCACACACAGGGAGGATGTGCAGACTCCGCACAGACAGTGACCCAAGCCGGAATCGAACCTGGGACCCTGGAGCTGTGAAGCAATTGTGCTATCCACAAGGCTACCGTGCTGCCCAAGATTTTCCCCTCTGCTTATCATGGCCGCACCTCTCCACCGGGGTTTTGAGTCTGAGGGTCTGTCCAGAGAGTCCAGCTGCCCCTCATGTCAAAGCGTGAAAACTTGGGTTTCTATGGGTTGCAACATAGGTTCTCAACCCATGACAATAAATCACATGGTCCTGTCCCTGGGCATATTTTGATATGATTTCATCATCTCCTACTCTCAGGACATTCTGTTTAATCTTAAATTGTCGACACAATTGAAAACATAATCTTCTTATAAAGTGCGCAATCAAACGGCCTTGCCATCGCCGACTCAATGGCTCGACAAGGCTATTAAATCTTGCGACAGGCTTCTCGCAAGATTTTCAATGCTCAGAATGCCTCGCGAGATATAATGAGATCTTGCGAGATGCCACGATCTGGATCTTGCCCTCGCTGGGCGAGATCCAGATTTACATATTTAAGTGAGCCATTAGACTCATTTAAATAATTGTCCGCCCTTTCCTGAGGCCCGGAAATGAACACCAATGCCTGGGAGATCTTGCCATGGTGCCATTTCGCACTGGTCCACACAAAGGTCCCTGGATGGTTGGGCCCTGGGCAGGCTCAGACCTGGCACTCCTGCTGGGACCTGGGTACACTGACAGTGCCACCCAGACAACTTTGCACTTCCAGGATGACCAGATGGTACTGCAGGGCTGGCAGGGACACTTCCAGCATGCCAGGCTGCCAGTGCCAATGTGCCCAGGTGTCAGGTTGCCTATGCCAGGGTTGGGCCCAGGTGTGTCCTGCCTTTAAGATGTGGGGTGAGGGGAGGCTCAAGGACCCCTCAGAGGTAATTTGGGGGGTGTCTGGAGGCCATGGTGGGGAGAAGGGGGCGAGAGATCGGGCCGCCATTTAAACTAAATGAGGTAAATGCAGCCTCGGCGGGGCGTTCCTCACCGAGGCCATAAAAAACCAGAGTCCTGTTTGATATCGGGGTGCGGCGCCGAGAAACACCCCACTATTCGTGCCCAAAATGGGACTCTGTTTTCTGGGTGTTAAATCGTGCCAAAGTCTCACATTTGTGACCCCAGTTGTCAAGACATGCTATTCAGAGCTGTTTTTGATGGGATTGGACTCTGAGAGCTGCCACCTCCATTCCTTAAAATAAGGTGAAAGCAGTCTCCTCTTGTATAGTATACTAATATTAAAAGGGGGGCAGCACGGTAGCAAAGTGGTTAGCACAATTGCTTCACAGCTCCAGGGTCCCAGGTTCGATTCCCGGCATGGGACACTGTCTGTGCGGAGTCTGCACGTTCTCCCCGTGTCTGCGTGGGTTTCCTCCGGGTGCTCCGTTTTCCTACCACAGTCCAAAGATGTGCAGGTTAGGTGGATTGGCCATGCTAAATTGCCCTTAGTGTCCAAGATTTCCCTTAGTGTTGGGTGGGGTTACTGGATTATGGGATCTGGTGGAGTTGTGGGTTTGGGTAGGGTGCTCTTTCCAGGAGCTGGTGCAGACTCGATGGGCCGAATGGCCTCCTCCTGCACTGTAAATTCTATGATTCTATGAAAACAACTTTGCGATATAATAATGCCCGGTAATATCCAGTGGAAAAATATAATTGTGATTCAAACAAATTCTCATTAAGGAGCTGTGCAATTTTAGTTTTATTGAACTCCAGAGGTACTCTTCACAACTTATCATCACGATTTAAATGATTGATCTCATTAATAATAATAAAAATATTTGTTGCTTGCCCTTTAGGAATAATGGAAGCCTAGAAATTATTTTGGCAATATTAGACAAATGCTTAATGTACTTGTGTGGCATTCCCCAGTATGCTATTTCAGTGGAATTGGTAACATATTTAAAATAAACAGAGTTATACCTGTGTACTTAGAACATAATAAGGGCATAATAAACATCAGCATCACCAATGGTAATTTCTACATTGTAGTAAAAAGGAGAAACTTTCATTTGGATAATGTGTTTACCGAAATTTCTTCACCTCTCTTTCACACTTTCCTACTTTGCGACATTCCTTACAATTAATTTCTTTTACAAAGCCTATGGTCACTTGACCTAATATCCTCTTATGTAGCTCAGTGTTATATTTTGTTTTATAATGCTCCTGTGAAGCGCCTCGAGACAGTTCATGAAAGGAGGTATATAAATGTCAATTGTTGTTGTTGTTTGTGCAGGACCTCCCAAAATGCTTTGAAGCAAAATAAATATGTTTATAATGGAGTCACTGTTGTAAATGGAAATGTAGCAACCAGTATGTACACAGTAAGATCCCACAATCAGCAAAATGAGAATGGGCAGAGAATAATTTTTAGTGATGTTGGTGGAGGATAAATATTGGCCAGGATACAGGTGAAACAAAATACAGAAATCCCCAAAAACATTGTAAAATAATATATTTAACACAATCCTTAACCAAGGTAGATATAAAATCAGCACTCATAAAATTAATATACCCTTTTCAGTTGTTCTCAATGTTGGCATTTACCTCTTTTGTACAGATTATATTCCTCCCTATGGCGAGGGGAGGACAGCCCTCATTTAAGTGCATTTACTTTGTTTTACTTGTTTAAACTAAGAATAAGCGTTTCCCTATTTGTCCCAGCATCTTGATTGGAGTTATACTGCAGTACATAATTTTTTAAAAATTTAATGTACCCAATTCATTTTTTTTTCCAATTAAGGGGCAAGTTAGATGGCCAATCCACCTGCAAATATTTAGGTTGTGGGGTGAAGCCCACGCAGACATGGGGAGAATGTGCAAACTCCACATGAACAGTGGCCGGGATCGAACCCGGGTCCTCGGCGCCGTGAGGCAACAGTGCTAACCACTGCACCACCATGCCGCCCCCGATTGCAGTACATAATTAACGTGTTGTCCTTCATCTTGTGCGGTGAATAATCCCATTCCTAATGGTGCTGGAGAATGGGAATGGAAAAAGGGATGGCAGTAAATCCTAGCTCCAACTATCTCCCTCAGCTAACCTGGGACTGCTGAAAACAGAGGGGACAGCACGTCTGCTGAGGGCCTGGAACAAGGCACAGCCAGTCATTCCTAGCCCAGCTGACAACCTGAAGCTGAACCTACAGTTTATGGAGTTCTGCTGCCATAACTAAGGGAGAAGCTGTAACTCACATCAACTTGAATCAACTGCAAGACCTAAAACGGGAAAACAGAGCCCTTTCGCAGTCATACATATCATCATATATGGTCTTCACTCCACTTTCCAAAACTTGCTCTGGTCAATTTTATGTCTATAAATGCAGAAAGGAAATTTTCTTGTGAAGCACAGCAAACTATTTTACGCTTGTCTCTAACTTACATGAGACCACACAGGCCTGTATCTAAAGTATTTTGTCAGCTAATGACTGTTCTACTTCATGTAAATTGTACAGGTTGTTCTGTTGTGGCACTGATGATGCATTCTTCTTCCTTGCAGACTGTGCACACACACAAGCCTCATTTTATTGCATTGCATTGCCAAGAAGTTGGCGGGAAGAACTATGAAGCCTCAATGTCTCATGTTGACAAGTTTGTGAAGTAAGTACAACGCATAGTTGACGAAGTGAAATGGAAGCCTCCGGTTGCCCTTTGGGGTTTCTGTTACGATGAGTATGAAATCTTAAGAGATCTGAAAATGATATTAAGTTATTGAGGTGCAAAGTCAAGTTGTATTGCTTGGAGACATTTAGCTATTAGCCAGCACAGGTTAATATAATTCACTTTCCCAGTCTACATAGCACAAAGTTAACAACAAAAAACCTGAACACTCGACTGTAACAGACTATTGTGCTAATTGCCACAGCCTATCTTATGCACACTGGTTTATGCACACTGGTTTATGCACACTAGTTTCTGCACACTAGTTTACGTACACTAGTTTATGTACACTGCCAAACTTTGGCTTTGAACATTAGACCAGCCAAAAATTACTGTCACAAAAAGTTTATTTTCCATGAGGGATAAATTAAAAAGAAAGAACCATTCACCAGAGCTTTAAGTCATTGTGAAACTATCATTCTCACCACTGTTTCAATATGACACCAAGGCAATTTCCAGCCAGTGTTGTGACGAGTACTAATGAGGGAGCTTCGAACTGTGCTGTAACATACTGGTTCATATCAGGGCCAATATTCTGATCACTTTCTTCATTAATAAGAATTTGCGCAATAATAATAACTAATTGCAACATTGGGGGCAGGATTCTCTGATTCCCCCAGCAGCATGTTCCTCGGCAGCGCGCCATTCTCTGGCGGCGGTATTCTATCCTCCCATCACTTGTCAATCGGATTTTCCATTGAGGCCACCCCATTGCACCGGAAAACCCGCAGGCAGGGGTGCGCTTCCAGCCTACATCTTTCAACTTGTCCTGGCTTCTGATCAACTATACAAACTTAAATCTTATTTTGGAGAAGTTTGATTTAATTTAAAAAAATCTAATCCTATTAGGTGTCACTGAGAGGTACTTGTCAGCACTGAATACATTTGCTAAAATACATTTATATTGTCTTTTTATAAATAAAGATAACACGGCTATTGATTTCCAGCAACAATCTTCTCATCCAAATAAAAATATTAATGATTGGAGTTTGCTCACTAAATAAAATAGCTCACCTCTAATTGTTTGGCAGTTATACACATTTTCTTAAAAATCTGCAGTGTATTCTCATTATGGCAAGCTCATCACCGACGGATCAACATGTAATGTTGTTGAAGGACAGATTACATTGCGGACAAGAGGAGGTTTCCCTCTGCTGGTGCAGATGGTGTGTAAAGTTTGCCAGTGTAACTCAACCTTTCCTGGAATTTGTCTCCCCCTGTTGGCACAGGTCAAGTTGTGCATGCATTAACAACGTTCATTTTCAGTTTTTACAGGAAAGCACTGGAGTCTCTTGAGAATTTAAGAATAATAATAATCACATATTGTCACAAATAGGCTTCAATGAAGTTACTGTGAAAAGCCCCCAGTCGCCACATTCCGGCGCCTGTTCGGGGAGGCTAGTACAGGAATTGAACCGCATGGTCTTGTTTTGCATTACAACCAGCTGGTTTAGCCCATTGTGCTAAACCAGCAGGTTCTTATTTCATCCTATTCTACCCCCACCTTTATTTCTTGGTATTCAAGAAATGCAAAGACACGAACAGAGTATCTTCAAATTCCACGTTTGCTTCTAACCAGTAAGAACTGACTTGATGATGAGTTTGAAAACAGTAAAAAAATTGGAAATCTTTCTCTACAGTTTCTGATAGTTTTCTCCTTTTCCCAAACTCTCCTCACTTCCCCTGACAAAAGTGTTGACTGGTTGCCTGGGGAATGATGCAAGGGCCATAGATATGTTCCAAGCAATGCTGTGGGGGGCATCACAGTAATGGGACTAAGATCCACTTCAGGAAACAAGCTTCATTAGTGTCTCAAGCGACAGCAGTGACAACCCTTGCCCCCTTGCCTCCCCCCCCCCCCCCTTCCACTTCCAGCCGCCTGAACATTTTTGCTCCAAGGCAGTGGTCCTTTCTGGCTACCAGTGAATTCAGCCCACGTTCGTAAGTCAGTTCGTGAAGGAAATTCAGCTCGGTCCTCAGCGGGTCTCATCTCAGCCCTTCCAAAATGGCTGAGCAGCCGGACAATTACATTCTTAACCAAGAGTTTAAAACAACTGTGCATGTGCAATCTGACGTGAACATGTTAATTTTATTGTGGCATTATTGTCCCTCGATAAAAATGGAAGAATTTCTGCTGTACTGTGACTGTCAAACTATGTCAAATAACCTAGACAAGACTCATACAATATAGAAACAGCTTCATACCAGCTGACGTTAAGATATTGCATCTTCATGTAGATCATCAAACAGTCCAAAGTTCAAACTCAAACTGTCCTTTAACAAATGTATTATAAACAAATCCACATGTAAAACCATTCAAAACCCAAATTAAAAAGACATTCAGTTTGAACACTTTGCGTGTCATTTGATCTATTTCACTGGTGTGTCTACCTGGCGTAATGACCAGTTAAAATGATTGCACCTTTTCCTGGTGTCCCTTGCTTTCCTTAAAAACAATGAGGTCCTAAAGATGATATTATTGAAACCTGTCAGATTATGGAGTCTATAACATTTTGCGCCCACAATGGTTGAGTTAAACAGACTTTTCACCAAGGCTCAAATACCATGGAACACAAACAAAAATAATGAAGTTAGAAGTAAAGAGTTGACTTGTGTTAAATGAGTTGACCCAAAATGTCTGGACGGCAGAGAGCTGGGGAATTACCAGGGACGGCCAGTGTGCTGAACGGCTTCCTCCAAACAATTAGACGTGTTTCTGCAGGGATGGAGGTTGAGCAGTACGTTGAGAAAATGGTTAGCTGGGGTTGTTTTATAAGGCTACGGAGAGTTCACACCAAGTTTTGGAGAAACAAAAACCTACTTTATTTTACAACTATTATTATACACAGCTCCAGGAGCTCCCGACAGGGTCTTCGCTAGTCGGTGCCTTACTGGCCGACTCTATACATAGACAGACACTGTTAGAGATCCCCTGCCCCTTGATCGGGGGAACTCGTATTCTGCCATGTCCACGGGGTAGTTGATCATTCCCACCCCGTAAGAAAAAAAGGAGATCTTTTTGTTGGACTAATTGGGCTTTTCCTGTTTGATAGATGCTCATGTTCTTAGCTAATTTTGAGTTATGTGATGGAAAGCAATGAGATGATGCCATTTGTGAACAGCTTAATCTTGTGTTGCTAATACTTTACTCAGTTCAAGATGGAGGACCAGCAGAAGTACCATTGCCTGTGTGAATTTGTCAAGATTTATAATTCTGAATAAAGATGCAATAGTCGGTTTAGTGAAAATCACAATGGATAGAATGCTGGTTTTCTTTGATTCAGACAAACACTTTAAGGTTAAAAATTAGACATTTATTTTTGCGAAAATATATTTGTATCAATGACTAAAATCTGTTTTGTTAACTGTTCTTATATCAGATACAACCTCTCATTAAATACCTCTTAATGAATCTCCTCACTGTACTTTTTTAATAAAGATAATTTTCTCCTGGATTTTTCATTAATTTGCCAGATATTGCTAACGGTTTTAAAAACAACTTTTCCATTCCCTCCTTTGAGAATCAGCTTAAATGTAAGACGCTGAAGTATCACACACTGACTAAGAATATCAGCTAATTGATAGTGAATTGAAACTATGCTTTCCATTACATTATTCAGCTAAATGCTCTTTTATCTGTTCATCATTTTTACTTTGATGTTTTTAAATGTAGTTTTGAATCAGGGAAAGCATAGAATGATATCGTAGAATCCCTACAGTTCAGAAGGAGGCCTTTCGGCCCATCAAATCTGCACCGACCCTCAGAAATAGCACCCTACCAATGCCCATTCACCTGCCCTATCCCCATAACCCCACTTAACGTGCACTACATTGGACCCTAAGGAATAATTTAGAATGGCCAATCCACCTAACCTGCACTTCTTTGGACCGTGGGAGGAAACCGGAGCACCCGGAGGATACCCACACAGACACGGGGAGAACGTGAAAACTCCACACAGACAGTCACCCACAGCTGGGATTCGAACCCAGTCCCCTGGCTCTGTGAGGCAGCAATGCTAATGATTGTGAGGGAAATCAAAATGAAATCATACTGAGGGAAATCATAATGAAGGGAACTTTAATGAGTGATATTATAAAAGGAACTTTGGGCGCCTGTTGGCAGCACCAAGTTAAAATGCATTACAAAACTTTCTTTATTTCTTCCATAACTAATATGCCTTACCTTCAAGCTCAGGACAGCCCTGGTACACCACTATTAATTTGTTATATTTCCTATATCATCTACCTAAGTGAGACTGTTAGTTTGTGCAGATTTTTGGGGAGGTTTGCACTTCAGATTATTGCCTGCAAGATACCTCCCAGCAGTAAGAGAAAGGATTCTGTTCCATTAGACGAGGTTGCATTTGATCCTGAAGACCAGGAGGTAAAAATTTTAAACCTTTGCATCACTGAACAGTTTAAATGTTTGAAAGGCCGGCTTAGAAAGCATTGGTTACTTGAGAAATCACCTGAGAAATATTTGAATTTTCCTTCTTTTACTACAGAGAATTGCTGTCGAGTGATGAAATGAAAGAGTATAATCGAGCACGAGTGTACTTGGATGAAAATTACAAATCACAAGAACATTTTACGGTAAGAAAGAGCTTCCTCAGTCAGTGTGGCACAAGGGGACAATGGTTGTGTATCATTGTGATTTAAGGATGTTAAACTTTACAAAAGTTTCAGATATATACGTATGTCTGTACGTACAGCAAGACAACAAAAATATGACAGTTTTTCTATTACGTATTTAATTACTAAAAAGAAAATCAATGTTTCTGGGGGCAGGGCTGAATATTAATTCTATCTCCACCCCAGCAAAATAAGTACAAATTTGCAACTTCCAAGTCCACTGACAGTGGGGTCTGATCAACAGCTTGAAGCTTCAAGGCGCACAGAAGCACACTCATCTGTTCTCATTTTGTGAACTTGCATTTCATAGTATGCTGTGTGTTTTGTTTAAAATTGATTTGTGTTTGCTAGAAATAGATTTGCAAAGAATTTATCTGTAAAATCCGGCACAGGTGTTGAAATCCTTTCTGCGTGAAGAGATACAGCCAAAAAGGAAAATAGTCTGAACAATATCGCTTTCTACAATGATCATTGAATTACAGTTAAAATAATAAAATAGCGATTCAGACACAAGCCGGCATTAAGAGATCCCACCCATCAGTGGCAGTGACTCCTATATGACACTTCACTGCAGATGTTGAGACAGGTGTGTAAACTCACCTTGCCATGACGCCGTTTAGCACTGGCGTGGACCAAGGCATAACGGCACCTGAGGCGTCAGAAACCAGCGTGGAACTACTCCCAGTGTGTGTGGTAACTCTTCGTTGCTCGTGATCATGTCTCTTGTTAATTTCATTCTTGGCTGTAATTAGTACAAACCCACAGCATCAGTCACTATTCAGGTGAGTAAGCGATTCTGAAATAATGAAACATGGCATGCCACCTAGGTGGTACACTACGAGGGCCATCAAAGGTGGCATATTCAGGAACATTGGCCTAGAAATTCAGTGACATTTTACAGTGTTTAGTGAGGCAGGTGATGTGCAAGCACATTTTGAACAAGTTACCCTGTCAACCATATTGGTACAGGCATCAAAAGTGGGGTGCAGGCCAAGCACCTTATACGAGCATTCGGCCTTCTGCATATATATGAATAATGGGCATAATGAACCTGTTACTGCCACCGTTACAAAATTGGTTTGGCCTGAAACCAGACAGCAACAATCTGTATATGGTCCCCCTCCCACTTGCCACTTCGACATTGTGATTGAAGTATTTGCATATTATAGGATAGAATGTTCATAAAGTGCAGAAAAATTAAGTACCTCTGAATAATTACGCAAATAATCTCAGGCATTTGCATATTATAGGATAGAATGTTCATAAAGTGCAGAAAAATTAAGTACCTCAGTGAATAATTACGCAAATAATCTCAGGCGATAAATGTTCATATTAATTTTAGAGAGGCAATTCTTCGGACCCCCCCCCTTCCCCCCCCCCCCCCCCCCCCCCCCCCTGTCCAGACGTTCTGGCCCCACCATGCAAGTTTTCCACTGGCAATTGGGTGATCCATTTAAATTCCCATTGACTTCAGCGGGACCGGAAGATCCTGCCGCTCAGCGGTTGAGGCTGGAAAATTCTCCCCCTCTACCCATTTCTGGGAATGATGTTTATTCTACAAATCAAACTACTTAATATTACCAGACTGTTACACTAGATGGCATCCAACAGCAGGAATTTATTTGGAGCAGAAATATGTCAGTTGCAATCTAGACCAAGAAAAAAGTAGGAAGTGCATTCAGATAGATTAGGAAAGAAGGCAGTTAATTGGGTCAAACATCAAAAATCAACATTTCTTCAAGTCAGTCAGGAAGCATCCTTACAAATCGTTAGAAAAATTAGGAAAAGGCCACTATACTGCATCAAGATAATATGTAATCAGGCTTCCTATAGAACCTTAGTTAGGCCACACTTGGAGTATAGTGTTCAATTCTGGTCGCCACACTACCAGAAGGATGTGGAGGCTTTAGAGAGGGTGCAGAAGAGATTTACCAGAATGTTGCCTGGTATGGAGGGCATACGCTATGAGGAGCGATTGAATAAACTCGGTTTGTTCTCACTGGAACGAAGGAGGTTGAGGGGCGACCTGATAGAGGTATACAAAATTATGAGGGGCATAGACAGAGTGGATAGTCAGAGGCTTTTCCCCAGGGTAGAGGGGTCAATTACTAGGGGGCATAGGTTTAAGGTGAGAGGGGCAAGGTTTAGAGTAGATGTACGAGGCAGGTTTTTACGCAGAGGGTAGTGGGTGCCTGGAACTCGCTACCGGAGGAGGTAGTGGAAGCAGGGACGATAGGGACATTTAAGGGGCATCTTGACAAATATATGAATAGGATGGGAATAGAAGGATACGGACCCAGGAAGTGTAGAAGATTGTAGTTGAGTCGGGCAGTATGGTCGGCACGGGCTTGGAGGGCCGAAGGGCCTGTTCCTGTGCTGTACATTTCTTTGTTCTTTGTTCTTTGTTCCTGTCCAGTAACTGAATTAGTTACATTCCTGTTTTTAACATGAGAATGTTTGTAACACCAAAATATTTAATGAATAATTTTTATAGTGGCATGGCTGGTCTGAGAGTTGAACTTCAACTCAGCAATGTGTTTGTTAGAGAATGTAGGAGCTAGGTAACTTAATGGGTTGAACCATGGGCCTTCATCATTAGGCCTGAGTTGAATCCAACCCAAACTGTTTTTTGTCAGATGACAAATGAAATGAGCTTGTCAGTGCAGGAAGGAATCAGGTACCATTTTTAACTGGCATCCCAATCTCTCGATCCCACCTCGGACATTCCACTGCGGGCCTCCGGACCCCACCCTCCCACTACTGCCCCAAATGACCTCTTAGAGTGTCCTCGAGCCCCCCTCGCCTCACCTCTTAAGGGCAGGGAACCTGCGGGCCGATCCCTGGCACGGGCAATCTGACAAATGGGCACCTTGGCACTGACAGCCTGGCAGTGCCTCTGCCAACCTGGCAGTGCCAAAGTGCTCAGGTGTCAAGCAGGAGTGCTAGGGTACAACCCTGCCCAGAGCATGACCACCCGGGCGCCTCCGATGGTGTGGGAGAATCCCTCAGGTGCTGTTATGCTTTGGTCCACGCCAGTGCTAAACAGCACCATGGCAAGGTCTCCCCAGTGAGGCTGTCAGTTTCTGGGCCTTGAGAGAATCGGGCGCAGCCTAATAGATCATTTAAATGTTAATCTGGAACTCACCCAGGTCCAGATCAAGAGGTCATGCGGGATCTCGTTAGATCTCACAAGGAGTTCCGAGGGTCACTCATCACGCAAGAGGCCTGCCACGAGATTTAATGGCCTTGTCGGTTACCCAGTTGGGCATGATCATGCCATTCAATTGCGCCCTTTATCTGCTGTCACTTTAAGTGGGATATCTTCATGTTAATTTGTCGCTTGTGCTCCTGTGAAGAAAATCTTGTCCTTCAATAATTTACAGGTTTATTTGATTTTACTTCATTTCAAAACTTTGCAGTTGGAAGAGAAAGACTGCAATAATTTATGTTTCCGTGTATTTACTGTCCATTTACACTCAGATTTTTCCTCTCAATTCCCCCTCTCATTTTCCCCATTCCTCCCTCTTTTAAAAAATAAATTTAGAGTACCCAATTCATTTTTCCAATTAAGGGGTAATTTAGCGTGGGTAATCCACCTACCCTGCACATCTTTGGTTTGTGGGGGCGAAACCCACGCAAGCACAGGGAGAATGTGCAAACTCCACACGGACAGTGATCCAAAGCCGGGATCGAACTCTGCTACCGTGCTGCCCTCCATTCCCCCCTCTTACTATCTTCCCCCAATCATCCCACCAGCCCCCCCAGAATGTCCTAACCCCCACTAAAAGTCCACATCCCCAAATAAACCTGAATGCAACGTTATGTCAGACATATAAAAAATCTAATATATAGAAGGGCAACATGTTACATAAAGGACTGTGGAACAAGTTACGAATTAACTACAGGGAATTGTGAGATTAAGCTATTAAAAGATCATTTGTTAAACATGATCTGCTATAAAAATAACTGCAAATTGTTTGCTGATAGCAACTAATTAATTTATTAGTATTTGCTAGTTATGTAATGATGTGGTATTGATTAGACCATCGTGTAGTTTTACACAAACCTTTATTTATCTGACATTTCCATAAAGGTCAACGACAAGTAGTAGCAATAAAAATAACTGAACTGCCTGTAGGTGAGGAGTGATGATTGGACGATCTCAATATCTCAACAGCACCCTTTATTGAAGTTAGTCAGACTGCAATTTTGTAATTGCCTGAAAACTGTCAAAAATCTACTGGCATTTTGAACTGAAGGGGCACTCTAGTTTATTTCAAATCAGTAACTATACACCCTAAACCCCTGTACTGTGGAGTCCAGCAAAGCAGCCACTAGGAGGAATACACCACTAACAAAAAACAAACCATCTTGTTGAAACTAATCCCTTCCCTGCACCCGCCATTAATCGATACCAAGTAATTTGAAGACAGTCATCAAATTGAATCAGTAAGGCAAGCAGTCCCGTGACGCACTTACTCCCGAAAGGCTTCTAATGAACCATGGAACTGGTAAACGTAACAATCTCCCAATGTCTCTTGTTTAAATGAAGCTTTAATTTGGTTAAGTTCAGCACTGTAACAACCTAAAACAGGAATGAGGGTTTTTTTGTCCTCTACCTGTTGTTCAGTAGCGGCTGGGTGATCCTTTCGGAAACCCCCTGGAAAGTCTATGTCACTAAGATTGCAGGGAGGAAAATGTAGCTCCGGGTAATCGATCACAGGACAGTGTTTCTCAAGCAAAATTTGAATATTTTGAGGCATTTGGGTTTTACAGCAGGATAAAAAAATATAGCATTGTAAATTGCTTCAGCTGATTGTCAAATGTCCAGGTTCCCTGAGATCTGAACAAATGATGGGTTAATGTGAGCGCCCTACACCTGAAATACATTTGAAATAACAAAGTTCTCTGCCACCCAGAGCCTGCAATGTTAAAGAAATAGTCTCAAAGTCAACTGTTGAGTAAAAATACAGAATGATACAAATGGAAGTATAGGTATGTGAGACAGACACACGATCTACCCGAGTGAGAACAGAGTCAAAAAGCGAGCGGGTTTAGCCGGGTGTTTCCTGGTGATCGGAGCGTCGAGAAACAGATGGAAATTAAACGTGACTCGCATTGAATAAAGGGCCTGAATGGGGAACGTGTGGCCAAAGCTGCACATAACCCCATTTTGTACAGTGGGCAGCTCCGGTCTCCATTTTGTAGTGAGAGTCCCCAGAAACAATCCCCGACCTACTCCCCCTACTGACCTAATGCATTATGGGAGGATCCCCAGCCCACCCCGCCGCCCAATCACACACGCACATAAAATTCCAGCTTGGCACTTTGGCATTGCCAACCTGGCACCACCTATGCCAGCTGGCAGTGCCACCTTGGCAGTGCCCAGCTGGCACCCAGATGGCACTGCCAATGTGCCCAGGTGGTACTGCCTGGGTGGCACCAGCAGTACCAAGGCACCATCCTGCCCAAAGGGCATGCAGCTGGGGGCCTCCGATCCCCTGGGAGACTCTTACGAGTACCGTTCTGTCTGGTCCCGTTTGTGGGGACCTGTGCTGAATGGCACTCACCCAAGGTCTTTGAGGTGAAGGGGTTGAATCCCAAAGCCTCTGGTACCTCGGGAATCTGCACATTAAAGTGAGGCTTACTGCCTCTCTCTAATAAGCAGATTTGCAGAAAGTGATCCCACCCATTTTAGGTGGGATTCACGAGGCAATTCCAAAGCAATCTCGCGAGGCATGGCGAGCCAGGTATATTCGGGAGCGGGGTCTTCCGGGCTTTCAACGGCCATGTTGCACCATGGCGAGCTGCGTTTCAGGCACAGTGTGGCCGTTGGATCGCGCCCTCAGTCATTTGTGGAAGAATTCTACCCAATTCATTAAAGATAAGTGGCAGGCTAGAAAATTAGACAGAATGTAAAAAACAGCAAGGAATAACTTAAAAATTAAGAAGAAGAGAGAAATTAAAGTGCGAGAGAAAGCTAGATAGAAATATCGAAACAGATAGTAGGAGTTTCTGCAGCAATTTGAAAAGGAAAAGAGTAAGCAAAGTGGGTGTTTGCCCTCCAGAGAGTGAGTCTGGGGAATTAAGAATGGAAAACAAGGAAATTACAGATGAATTGAACAAATGTTTTGCACCTGGCTTCCATGTAGAAATAATTGTGAATCCCGAAATGAGTTATGAATGATGAGGTGAAAGGGAGGGAGAAACGAAAAGCAATTACAATCACCAGGGAAATGGTATTGAAAAAATATTAGAACTGAAGGCTGACTCGTCGGCGGGTCCTGATGGACTCCATCCTAGTGTCTTAAAAGAAGGAACTACTAAGATAGTAAATGCATTGGTTTTAACTTTGCAAAATTCCCTAGATTCTGGAAACCTTCCATTGGATTAGAAAATAGTGAATGTGACTCCCCTATTCAAGAACACTAGAAACCACTGGCCAGTTAGCTTAACATCTGTCATACAGAAAGTACTCTGCCAAGCTTCATTGTGTATTCTTGGCTGAGAGCCAAGACAGTTATTGGAATACGAGAACAGCTGCTCCCCAGAGGAAATATTGTTTGATTGACAGCCCAGGCTCTTCTCTTTATGATCAATTTCACAATGTTTGTTTACACAAGTTAAGTCATTTTAAAGGATTATGGTTTTGTGATTTTTGAGACTTTAAAGAGTCTTTTATTTGATTGCATGCTTTTCTTACTCATACCATTTTACACAGTAGGGGTTATTGGTTTTTGAAACTCTACAGTTGGTCATTGGGGATAAAGGTGCATGGCTCAGCAGAGGAGTCATGAGGGACCACGGGTGTTTAGATGGGCAGAGGAACTATAGATGGCAGAGCTTGGCATAGAGGCATGAGGGAACATAAGTGGGTAGAGAGGCAGAGGGGACATGAAGGGTTGTAGGGAATGGGTGCAAGGACAGAGTTTGGCATAGGGAGCATGAGGAGCCATGGGTGGGGGGGTGGGGTGGGGGGGCGGATGTAGAGCACAACCTGGTAGAGAGGAGTAAGAGGGACCTTTTCAACTTGTCTTTTAAAAGATTCCTTTGTGCAGTCTAGGTTCACAATGTATGTCTAAATTGCATTGGTCCATTTTCACTTCAGGGGCGGGATTCTCTGAAAACTGGCGTGATGTCTGGGACCCAGCGCCAAAAATGGTGTGGATCACTCCAGCGTTGGCACCCCCCCCCCCCCCCAAACAACGCAAATTCTCCGGCATCGAATGGGCTAGGAGCGGCGTGATGCCATTCGCGATGGCGTCACCCGCCGTGGACAGTGACGCCGTGCGGCATCATTGACGCTGCATGGCGTGACAGCACAAAAGACGTGGCCCCCCCCCCCCACCCCGGAAGACCCGACAAGATGGCCGCCTGCCGCGTGGGCCCAAGGTTCCAGGACCGCGACATTGAGGTGCTCCTGTTCGCAGTGGAGGAGAAGAGGGAGTCCCTGTACCCCGGACACGGCCGCAGGGTCGCCCCATGCCTCAGCCGGCGTCTGTGGAGGGAGGTGGCAGAGGCCGTCAGCGCTGTGGCTCTGACACCACGGACAGGCACCCAGTGCAACAAGAAGGTGAACGACCTCGTCAGGGCAGCCAAGGTGAGTTCACCCCCCCCTCCCTGCCCGATGTGCGGCACACCCCCAGGTGAAACCAACCCTAACCCTAACCTCTGCACTATACGCGCAACCGATGGAGTGCATTCATATAGCTGTCTAACACTGCTGCCTTTTACCCCTGCCACACACCCGCTCCCCACAGGAGAAGTGCGCACACAACAATAGGGAGCATGAGAGTACTGGAGGGGGCCCAGCTGATGAGAGGCCACTCACCGTACATGAGGAAAGGGCCCTGGAACTGGCTGGCAGACCTGAGGACCGGGAGGTTGCCGATGCAGAGGTCGGGGGCCCACCAGCAGGTGAGCCACCGACATCCCGTCCCCATATCCCCCCTCCCCCGCATCCCCCCTCCCCCGTATCCCCCAGTTCCCCCATATCCCCCCTCCCCTGATATCCACCATATCCCCCCTCCCCCTATCCCCCATATCCCACCTTCCTATATCCCCATACCCCCCTACCCCATATCCCCCCTCCCCCATATCCCCCCTCCCCATATCTCCACTCCCCATATCCCCATATCACCCCTCCCCATATCTCCCCTCCCCATAGCCCCCAGATCCCCCCTCCCCCTCCCCATATCCCCATATCCCCCCCTGTATCCCCATATCCCCTCTTCCCCATATCCCCTATATCCCTCCTCCCCATATCCCCTTCCCCCATATCCCCGCTCCTCTTTATCCCCTATATCCCCCTTCCCATATCCCCCTCCCCGTATTCCCCTCCCCATATCCCCATATCCCCCCTCCCCCATATCCCCTTCACCCATATCCCCACTCCCCCATATCCCCCCTCCCCCATATCCCCATCCCCCAAATCCCCCTCCCCCATATCCCCCACATCCCCCACATCCCCCTCCCCCATATCCCTGCTCCCCATGTCCCCATATCCCCTACCCATATCCGTCCTCCCCCATATCCCCCTCCCCATATCCCCCCTCCCCCATATCCCCCTCCCCATACCCCCTCCCCATATCCCCCACATCCTCCTCCCCCATATCCCCCTCCCCATATCCACCATATCCCCTCTACCCCATATCCACCTCCCCATATCTCCCCTCCCCATATCCCCATATCCCCCTCCCCATATCCCCCTCCCCATATCCCCCTCCCCATATCCCCATCCCCATATCCACCTATCCCCCTCCCCCATATCCCCCCTATATCCCCCATATCCCCCCTCCCCACATCCCCATATACCCCCTCCCCATATAACCCCTCCCCCATGTCCCCCCTCCCCGTATCCCCCATATCCCCTCTCCCCATATCCCCTATATCCCCCCTCCCCATATCCCCCCTCCCCCATATCCCCCTCCCCCTTATCCCCCATATCCGCCCCCCATATCCCCCTCCCCGTATCCTCCATATCCCCTTCCCCATATGCCCCCTCCCCCATATCCCCCATATCCCCTTCCCCATATCCCCCCTCCCCCAAATCCCCCACCCCAATATCCCCCATATCCCCCTCCCCATATCCCCCCCCATCTCCCCCACATCCCCCTCCCCCATATTCCCCCTCCCATGTCCCCCATATCCCCCTCCCCATATCCCCCCATCCCCCATATCACCCTCCCCCATATCCCCCTCCCCCATATCCCCCATATCCCGCCTCCCCCAAAACCCCCATTTCCCCCCTCCCCCATATCACCTGATCACTGCCTGCGTGTCTAACCATGCATGCTTCATTGTGTATCGCAGGAGCAAACGTCGAGGCACCCATCCCCGCAGATCCTGACCGCCAGCAGGATACCCCAGGGCGACCACTGGATACGGAGAGACCCCGACCCTCTGGCACGCAACGCCCGCAGGATGCCCCAGGGCGACCACGGGAGACAGAGAGACCCGGATCCTCTGGCACGTGACGCCCGCAGGATGCCCTAGGGCGACCACGGGAGACGGAGAGATCTGGAGCAATAGGGAGGTGACACCCCCGTCTCGTGCGGGTATGGCGACGCAGGCGTGTGCCACCCAGCGACGAGGGGCGCAGCCACAGGCTCCCGTCGCAGGCGAGCCACAAAACCACTACCCAGGACAGCCCTACCCAGGACAGCCCTACCCACGACGCCACTACCCAGGACACCCATACCCAGGACACCCCTACCCAGGACACCCCTACCCAGGACCCCCTACCCGGGAGACCCCTACCCAGGACACCCCTACCCAGGAGACCCCTACCCAGGACACCCCTACCCAGGAGACCCCTACCTAGGAAACCGAAATACAGGACAGTGACACAGAGTGGATGGGTGGATAAGAACCGCCAACCCCAAAGTGCCATGGACTCAGAGTAGGACGATGCGCACCACACAACGCCACTGCTGTCACCAACACCCTCCACCATCGCAGAGACACTCACCTCGTTTGGGCACTTTAGTGGTGAGGCGTCTGGTACACTCACTGGTGCGCGCAACACAGCCATACAGGTACAGCAGGTGGAGGTAGGAGCAGCCGGGAGGTCGGAGGGCATCCTTGCGCAAGCGAACATCTGCCGCCCAGATGGATCCCGGGTTCCTGGAGTTACCACACCCACCCATAGCCCCGATGCAACCACCGACCCGGAGACGAGCGAAGAGGGTGACGGCCGGCTTGCGGCGGCTGCAGTCGCAGGTAGAGGAGTTCACCCGCATCCAGGAGCTGGGTGTGGTGCCGGTCACGCGTGCCACCCAGGCCGACACCGCACGGGTGCCGTCCGCGGTGGAGGCAATGGGTGCGACGGTGTCAGACATGGGGAGCAGTATGCGAGGCCTGGGGCTTTCCGTGCAGGCGGCGTCTGTGGCCCAGGACATGGCTGCCCTCTCACAGGAGGCCATGAGCCAGACCCAGTGGCAGATGGCAGAGGCGCTCAACGCCGTGGCCCTGTCTCAGCAGGCCATGGCCCAGTCTCAGCAGGCAATGCCCCAATCCCTGCAGGCCATGGCCTAGTCTCAGCAGGCCATCGCTGAGGGCATCGGCGCCATTGCCCATGTGCTAGCCGGCGTTGCACAGTCACAGACAGGGATGGCCAACTCCCTGAGCTCCATGGCTGCAAACCTTCAGACCCTTGTCGATACCAGCACGGGCCTCCAGGACTGGCAGCACCAGCACCACGGCCCTGTTATCTGCAGCTGGCCGCACGGCGACGTGCATCCCATCGATCACGCCCTGGACCATGGGAAACCCGGCCACGGCAAAGAAGCCCACGGCCCGGGCATCCTGGCTGGCCCGGCCGGATGCACCGATGTCTGCGAGATGCCGGACAGGTCCCCACCTGGCGTCTGGAATGACTCCGTGGCATAAAAGTTCAGGGCCTCCGTAACCTTGACGGACACTGGGAGAGGGTTTCCCCCCCCCAGTGCCACGCGGTGCCAGGTGTGTCAGCAGGTGGCAGATGTGTGACACGGTTTCTCGGCTCATCCGGAGTCTCCTCCTGCATTCCCGGTCCGTGAGGTCCTGGTACGACAGCCGGGGCCGGTACACACGGGGCCTCCTCGGGTGCCTCCATTGCCGTGGGGCCGCGACGTCATCCTCCCCCTCCTCGTGTTCCTCCTCCACTACGTGCTCCCCCTGCTCCTCCTACTCCTCGTCCTGTCGGGCGGGTGTCCCTCCAGCCTGGGCGGCTGCCGCCTGCCCCTCTGCGGCATGCTCCTCTGCGGCAGCCTGCGCTGCCTCTCTGGCACTCTCCTCCTCCTCCTCCAGGGCAACATGGAGAATAGCGGCTGCCGCCATGGCGGCCAACATCGCTGGCTGATCAGAAAACATGACGGCCTGTGGGGGGGGGGGGAAACGACGACATGTCATCATTGCCCGTACCCCCCCTCCCCCAGCTAGGTGGCATGGGCTGCATGGGCGCGACTATTGGAGGATGGCACCAGGCCAGGCGGACAAACTCCCTTGCCCTCGCACTCCCCGCCCCCGGCACTCATCCCCCCGTACCCGGCACTCACCCCCCCCCCGTACCCAGCACTCATCCCCCCATCCCCGGCACACACCCCCCGTCCCCGACACTCATCCCCCCTCCCCGGCACTCATTTCCTCGTACCCGGCACTCACCCCCCCCCCCTCCCGTACCCGGCACTCACCTCCCCGTACCCGGCACTCATCCCCCCTCCCCGGCACTCACCCCCCCGTACCCGGCACTCATCCCCCCCCCGTCCATGGCACTCACCCTCCCGTACCCGGCACTCACCCTCCCGTACCCGGCACTCATCTCCCCGTACCCGGCACTCATTCCCCCCCCGTACCCGGCACTCATCCCCCCCCGTCTCCCTCACAGGTACTCATCCCCCCCTTCCCCGGTACTCCCCCGAAGCCCCCCCCCGCCGCACACACACCCGCACACACCTCTCCCCCACACACACACAGACTGCGTCCACGCCATCACCTCTCGTGCGGCCACCCCCTAGGCCGTGACCTACCTCCACGCTGGACGGCGGTAACCATCAGCACTGGTTGACGCCGTTAAAAAGGTTTTTTGATTTACGCCGACGTGACCCGTGGTCACGTTGGTGGGAATTCGGCCCATGCGGCCGGGAGAATATGGGCAGCCCCGGAGTCCATTGTCTCGCACCCGCCCCTGCCATTCTCCAAGGCGGGCGGCGCGATTGACGCCCCGCTGACTTTTCACCCTTCGGAGAATTTGGCAGGCGGCGGGGGCGGGATTTACGCCACCCCCCAGCGATTCTCCGACCCGGCGGAGGGTCGGAGAATCCCGCCCCAGATTTTAGACACGGAAATGATGCCTGACACCTGTTTCGCACCTACCATGCTAAATTGGTCTGAAATTTGAAGAACAACATTGGTCCTGTCTCGATTAGGAACCTTAAATGGGTGCTGTGGCCTAAACAGTGACCCCCGACAAAGGCTCAGGCCAGGGGGTTACAGCTCCACCACAGAGTGTCTAACCCTGCACTGCCGGTTGGATGTGGCAGGCCATTTAAATCGCCATTTATTTCAGTAGGACAGTAATACCCCACCAGATGCAAACGGGCTGTAAAATCCTGGCCTAAGCTTTTTTTAAAAATGATTTTAAAACACTTTCCAGGAATGGCCTCTTCCGATTCCATAGCTCACCTGCTGCCAGCTTGCATGAGGTTCCTCTCGTGTTCATCCCACCATCATCCCCAACACCAGGAGTTCCCTGAAGGTCACTGCTGGCATGGCAGGCAGTCTGCAATTTATTGTTCCAGCCGGGCAACTTGCCTGCTAGGGTGCGAAGGTGAACAGCTAGTTGACATTACATACTCACCTATTTCCTCCTTACAATAAAACAGTTGACCTTACCTGACCACTCTCTTATTTTACGTGCAGCTGATTTAGACTCAGATACGGAAATGCTTTTACAATCTTCTTTTTTACATGGGTAAACTTTTATTATTTTTAAATGGAAGTTTTGCATTATATTGAATGTGTCTAGAATTGCTTCATTTGCTTTTTAGAAAAGATGCAGTTAGTGCTGGAGGAAGTAATTTAGGGAAATTAGCTGGTCAGCCTTCAAATTCACCAGGAGCCACATGGTGCTAGCGCATCTCCAGATGAATTGTAGCCATGTTTAATTCATATTTATTATAGACTGCGAACTTCCTGTACCTTTGGATCATTTGATATTCCCATCGGCCACCATACCTGTAACACATTTAACCTTTGATGCATCATTTTGCTAAGTCTTTTTCAATTAACTTTCCTACTTTCTCTACCTTCCCACCTCATGACAATCAACACAATATTAATCTTAACCAAACTAAGGTGCGTGTGGCCTTGTAAGTGTATCACTTGAGAAACCCGCTGCGGCAATTATCAAGGATAATTAACTCCTCTTTAATAAGCTGCAAAGGACTTGACTGTATGCATGGTTTCCCCATCAACCTTTGGCTTATTAAAGCAAATCATTTCATGCAAACTCTTTAACAGAGAAATCACTATAAAAGCAGCTAAGAAGCATGATCCTGTGAACAGGGGATACATTTTTGATTAAGAATTGTGTCTTGAATTTATGTCAAACATTAACTGTGAGTGCATTTCCAGCTTCGACAAAATGCGACTGATATAGAATAAGCCACGCAGCCACCTTTCATTTTGACTAAGGAAAGGCAGACCAGTCCCAAATCATTTAAATGAAGTAGATGTCACTGAAGTAATGCGCTGTGGCTGTAATTCTTCTTCCTGTACGCACAGACATACTGAATGACGATCAATGAATCTACCGTAGTAAATGAATTATAACTGTGTATTTCAGGGCATGGTTTCAGGTTTGAATAATTTTATTTGGAAATTTATGGAAAATTAATTATAGTTTACAGATGTTCCTTGGCTCAGCAAAAATTGGATGCATTTATGATGAGGGACGTAATCTGCTTTATGAAACTGTCCGTCCTTTGCTCAATAAAAGACAGGTCTGATAAACTGTATGAGCTGAGATTGGTTTACTAAGGGCATCAGGCGCTTCATGATGGGCTAAATCATTCCTGTCTGGCTCCATGTCTGGATAATGATGTGATTCCAGAGCGACTGCACCTACATCACCTACTGTACATTATGATGTGCTGCAGTCAACTGGCAGGGTCTGTAGTGAAGGTGAAACTGTCATATCGATCTTTTTAGCGCTAAAATATGAGCCACTTTACTTTGCTCCTGAAGCTGTGATGTGAAAAATAATAACTTGAACCCAAATTAAAAATATTGATCATTTGATGTGTTGAGAGTAAATAAACACCTACAGAAGTTTCAGGTCATTGCAGCAATGTTGTTTAGCAATAAATAAAGAAGCATGTCAGGATTTGGGGGAGGGAGGTGCATCTGTTCTTTTCCTTTGCAAATTGATTTCTCATCATTTACATCCCATAATGTTGCAGACAACATTTTTAGCCCTTAATTGCACAATCTTCTTGATATTTCGGCAAATCATCTCTCCCGAGTCGATGAGTTGTTGTTAATCCACTTGTGCATTGATTGATTGATTCTGTGCTCAATAAACTTGCATTACTTCACTTTATTTAGAGCTTCCGTCATAATTTTTTGTACATTTAAGCTTGACTTTTTTATTTCCTATGTAACAGATGAGATGACATTACTCTATTAAATGCAAGAGAAACAATTGCCACACAAATTGCTGTACTCTTGATTCTGTGCATTTTAAATGGGTGAAGACATATGCCAAATTTGTTTGACAAAATGTTTCAACTCAAGGTTGAATCGGCAACAATGGTTAAACAGGAAATCAAACAGGAATATTGGGAGGAACACTAAGGACTGGCTCTTTGGGTTATGCATTGCAAGTATATTAGCTTATTTGGCAGCTTGTGGATTTTCAATTTCACTGGGCGTAATTTTTGATTTTTTTTGTTGCAGTGTGGTGCAGTAGGTGGGGAAATTGCGGAAGGGGTGATGTTGCAGGTCCCAAGAGTGCTTTACCCACCCTACTCTTAGCCACTCAGTGCAAAGAAAAATTAAGGACGGGTCTCACCACGGGTAGTGCCTGGAAATGCCAGGGTACTGCCTGGGCATGACCGCCTCCCCTGTACTCATCTGTGTGCCCCTGGTGAGTTCTGATTGTCAGGTGCTTGTCATGGGCGCTTGTCGTGATTCACAGCACACCGACATGAATGGCCAACCCAACGGTGGGATGGGGGGGGAAAGTATCGTATTTAATTTCTATGCAAATTGGAATCCCGACTTTTGTATAACCCGCTCATGGATGCTGGGTTTGGGGCCCGTCGGGATCACTCAACTCCTGACCTCATTACAGCCTTGGTTCAAACATGGACAATAGAGCTGAATGCCCAAAATGTGAGGGGAAAGTGACTGCCCCTTGACATCAAGGCAGCATTTGATCGAGTATAACATCAAGGAGCCCTAGCAAAACTGGAATCAATGGGAATCGGGAGGAAAGCCCTCCGCTGGTTGGAGGCATAACTTTGGCACGAAGGAAGATTGTTGTGGTGGTTGGAGGTCAATCATCTCAGCTCCAGGACATCACTGCAGGAGTCCCTGAGCGTAGTGTCCTAGGCCCAGCCATCTTCAGCTGTTTTCTTCCATCATAAGGTCAGAAGTGAGGATGTTCATTGATGACTGCACAACGTTCGGTATAATTTGCGACTCCTCAGATACTGAAGCAATTCATGTCCGAATGCAGCAAGATGTGGATAATATCCAAACTTCGACCGACAAGTGGTAAGTAACATTCGTGGCACACAAGTGCCAGACAATGACCATCTCCAACAAGAGAGAATCTAACCATCGCCCCTTGAAATTCAATGGCATTACTATCGCTGAATCCCCCAGTAACAGCCTGGGGGTTACTATTGACCAAAAACTGAACTGGACTAGGCGTATAAATACTGTGGCAGAACATGTCAAAGGCTAGGAATCCTGTGGTGAGTAACTCACCTGCTGACTCCCAAAGCCTGTCCAGCATCTACAAGGCACAGGTCAAGAGTGTAATGGAATACTCTCCACTTGCCTGGATGAGTGCAGCTCCAACAACATTCAAGAAACTCAACACCATCCAGGACAAAGTAGCCCGGTTGGCTGCTGCCCCTTCCACAAACATCCTACACCAACGAACAGTGGCAGCCGTGTGTACCATCTACACTGCAGGAACTCACCAAGGATCCTTAGGCAGCACCCTCCAAACCCACGGCCACTACCATCTAGAAGGACAAGGGCAGCAGATACCTGGGGACACCACCACCTGGAGGTTCCCCTCCAAGTCACTTACCATCCTGACTTGGAAATATATTGCTGTCCCTTCACCGTTGCTGGGTTAAAATCCTGAAACTCCCTCCCTAACAGCATTATGGATATACATACACCTCAGGGACTGCAGCAGTTCAAGAAGGCAGCTTAACAACAACTTCTCAAGAGTAACTAGGGAAGGGCAATAAATGCTGGTCGAGCCAGTGATGCCCACATCCCAATAATGAATAAATCGATTCGGGAAATCCCGCCGACGTAAAAGCCATTTTGGGAGTCCTGTAAGATTTTCTGCCCCTGGCCCCTGGTGCTGTTCCCCCTACAAAAGTGGGAGTGGAAACCATCCCCCACCCCTCTCCCCCAAACCCCAAAAGCACTTTGATTAATGAGCTATGTACCCTTTAATGAAATGCGACATTTAGTTACTAAAAGTTAGGACACGAGAAGATGACTGAGGGTAATATATACTTTACTTCTTTCACCTATATCATCTCAGTTGAATTAGAATGTAGCTAATAAGTTAGATACTCGAAGTGCGCTATCACCAGATTCTGTAATCAATTCAATTGCTACATTGGTATCGATGGACTTAAAGCTGTAGTTATAGCTCATTTGGGTCACAAATATTCTTGGATATTGCCATTTATTTGTGAATTGTCAGTCAGGACAGAACATCAACTAAATTCAGAGCTGTGTCCTGGTCCCAGGCATCTTTAAAATGCCCTTATGAGAGCACACAATCTCCTGCCCAAACAGAAACACAGCAACTTCCAACTCCTGGAGAGTGAGTGAATATAACGTGTCTACACTGATGCCTTTAGTGGTCATAGATCTGAAAGCCAAATTTATAAAAGCACCCATTTTGTGTTTGAAGCCTTTTGTTATTCCTCCCCTGCCCACCAATCCCAATCGCTATACACCACCAGTGTAAATGGAAAAACTCTGCTTTGTTGGCAAATTTTGAATTCCCATTCTCTTGTCACAAAGTCCAACAAAATTGTGCATCAATCTTCCCGTCTGCATTACAGCATTTTAAGCTACAGTAGTCTGACTTTGCAAACTGCCTAAAAATAAACGGAACCCTTAGAATTAAATGCTTTTGTTCAACTAACGATGGATAAGAAAACTGAAAATTAATGTAGCTTGTCGGGATAACAAAGAGCTAAACCCATAAACTAAGCCCAAGAGGAGATGAGGAATGATAATCAGCCAATTAATCTGATTTGTTTCCTTCAGACATCAGCAACAGTGCCAAGTATCCCCTATGCCTGATTCCTAACTGAGAATCATCCATGGTGTGCAGAAACCCATATGATTTCACATATCAAAACCTCCATTTGTAATGGTACTGGTGACTATTTGAGATGTTAACAGTTGTGCATGTGAATTTGCTCCTCCTTCACGTTATAGGTTTTTAATAGTTAACAGTTAATAGTTAACTGGTGTACGCCACCCATAACGTAGCCAGCTGGAAAGTTGGTTTTCACTTTTATTCTTCTCTGCTGCTTTTGGGCTTCAGTTGAAGGAAAAACAATGGCTAAAATTTTATTTAGCTTTAATTGGGTGCTTTTCCTTCTTCAAGACGCCTGAAGGATCAAGGATGGGGAAGATGGAGCGCGAGCTAGTTCATTGGAGAAATGGTTCACGGGACATAGAAAAAAGTTCGGATTGAATGAAACAAAGGGTGACAAACTAACCAGGGTGGGAAGCCAGCCCAGGGACAATGGGCCAAATGACCTTCTTCTGTGCTCTAATGTTCTACGATAGGGTTTGCGATACTTGGGACTGAAAGAGTGAACTGAATAAAAACTGAGAGTGCGGAACACTAGGGTCCTGGGGTGGGATTCTCTGATCCTGAGGCTAAGTCGGCCTCACGTTTCCCAGAGGCGTCAACATGGACTCAGGATCAGCAATTCTGGCCCCTACAGGGGGCCAGCACGGCACTGGAGTGACCCAAGCCGCTCCAGCTGCCGATCCTGGCGTCGGATGGGTGCTGCTGGTCCGCGCATGCGCAATAGGACCAGTGCGATTTCCGCGCATGCGCAATGTCTCCCTTCTCCGCGCCGGCCCCGACGCAACATGGTGTCGGGCTACAGGGGCCGGCGCGGAACAAAGGAGGCCCCAGCCCGAGAGGTCGGCCCGCCGATCGGTGGGCCCCGATCGCGGGCCCGGCCACAGCGGAGGACCCCCTGGGGTCGGAACCCTCCTCCGCCCCCCCCCACAGCCGCCCCCGGATCCTTCCACACTGAGGTCCCGCCGGGTAAAACCAGGTTAGAACGGCGCCGGTGGGATTCGGATTTTTTGGCACGGCCGCCCGGCCCATCCGGGGCAGAGAAGCACCGGGGAGGGCCCCGTAGAGTGGCCCCCAACCCGCGATGCGCCGACCATGCTGACGCCGATTCTCCTCTCTCCGGACAAATCGTGTCACGGCGTCGGGGCGGCGTGGCGCGATTCGCGCCGGTCGCGGCGATTCTCCGGCCTGGCCCCGGGGTGAGAGAATCCCGCCCCATATTTTTGCCACAATAAAGAGAGGCCTTCCACCATGGCGAAGATCTCAAAAGTGGCTGAAAATTCCATGCCCTGCCCCCCAAACATGGCACACCATTTACCAGGGGGCGCGGGGGAGGGGAAGTGAAGTTGGACTGGGGTTCAGGCATGTACAGTTTACAGAGGCGGATGGCTACTTAACTCACTTGCTGCCACCAATGAAGTGAGATTTTGGAGTGTGACGGCCAAAGTATGCAGGTTAGTCCAACAAATTCTCCCATCTCTGCGCACCTAAGCTGGGAGCAAAAGATCTACGCCCATCACTGTATAAACATCGCTAGGATCAGGCAGTTCAACTTAACTGAATTTATTTGATGGTATCTGTATATAGAAGACACAACTTGTTTTAACTTGATTATCTCATTGTGGAAAAGGCAGACGAGAAGAGAAAATTAAGGGGGAAATTGAGGAAGAGGGAAATGTCATTTTAGTTTCTGGGAAAATCAGTTATTCAGAGCTCTCACTGGGGTGAGTGAGGAAATCCAGACAGTCTATGTTATGTATTCAAGTAACACATCCCTGCTGGTGGAACGTCACATGATCTGTAATGATGTCAGCAGAGTGTTTATGCGAGCTTATGGTTTTCCATCTTGGACTTTGTATGAGCAACATCTCCCGCATAAACATTGCATGGTGTTTTTTTTTAAGAAACCCAGTGCGTGGCATCACTCTACGGTTCTCTTTGCTGTATTTAAGGAACATAACAAAAGAGAAAATGGCGACGAGGATTGAGGCAAGAGAAATTTGTTGCACTTAAATAGTCGATGTGAAAAGCAAAAATGGGTGTCAGCAGCAGTAAGGAGCTTCTCGGGACCGGATTGAAACCTCAACTGAGGGAAAAGATGCCGATGCGAAGGTGTTTTGAAAAAGAAACGAAGTACAACCGTGAATACGCCGGGACACAGGTTTCAAGACTTGCTTACGTATTGGAAGCGTAGATTCTGAGCTGCAGAGACTGGTCAAGCGGCTGTGGGAACAGCAATTCTAAATTCTGTCCAATTCTGGCACGCAGATTGCGATCGGGCGGAGAATCGGCCATTCGCCTGAAATTCGGCAGGTGCTCAGCCTACCACTATGCTCTGACACCCGCTGGCGGTGGGATCAGGGTTCACGCCCACATACCAGCAGGAGGATGCTAATGAATGCAAATGGGTCATTAGAACCGCTTAGTGGGCTGGGCACCATATTCTCCGGTTCTCTGGGCTGGGAATCACGTGGCAGGGATCATTACTGGTATTTAAAAGCATGGCCCTGGTGTGGTGGGCCTTGCTGTGGGCCAAGGGGGTAACCCATTAAGGTTGTTCCTAAAGTCCACCCGAGAGCCACCACCCCCACCCAGAATGCACGACCTGCGCATCCCTCCCCTAACAGAATCCCCCGCATACCCCCCAGAAATTCCCAGATGGTGAGACCCCACAGAACGGCGACCCCCTAGAAAGGGAGATCCCCCACAGATACCCTCTAGATTGGGAGACTCCCCACAAAGACCCCCTGGATAGGGAACTCCCACCCGTGACTCCCTAGAGAGGGAGATATCCCACAGAGACCCCCTGGATAGAGGGACTCCCACCATGAGACCCCCTAGATAGGGAGACCCTCTCGATAGGGAGACCCACCACAAAGACCGTCGATAGGGGGACTCCCACCCAGAGTTACCCTCGAGAGGGATACCCCACAGAGACCCCTTGGGTAGAGCGACTCCCAGTCCGATACCCCCTAGATAGGGAGAGCCCTCCACAGAGACTCCCTAGATAGGGAGACCCCCCTTCTCCATAGAGACCTCCTAGATTGGGAGACCCCCTACAGACCACCTGGACAGGGCTCCCCCAGAAATCCCCTAACTAAAGGGACCCACTCCCCACAGACCCCCCAGAAAGGAGAGCCCTGTCTAGAAGCTAGAGAGCAGTCCAGGCAGGGGCAGTGAATAAAATGACTGTTCGAACACTCATCTGGGTATACACCTGTAGGCTCAGACAGAGGAAGCACCACAGGTCCATTACTGGAAAGGGAAAAGCAGTGACCTGTGTTCAACCCCTCAGATCCTTTAGCTGCAAGCCATTCATTCATTTCTCTTAGTGAGCTATGATTGACAGCTTCCACAAACACAGCCTAGTAATCTTGTTTCATTCATCTCCCTTCATGAATGCGTAATTCTGAAGTGCTGTAACCACAGTGTTTACAAACATCAACCACTTCAAAGATATGTAGGTACATTCTACTCACCCCCATTCACACTTGACTGATTTTGAAGTGCTGAGCTGGAGATTGATAGCACTTAACTCTGAAAGGGTTTCCTATTCAGGAGGTCTCAGGAAGGAGGGGGCTTCCCTATTCAGGGGGTCCCTGTGGGAAACCCCCCATATTGAGGGATCTCTGTGGGAGGGTCCCCTACTCAGGTGGGTTTGTGGGGCATCCCCCTATTCTACGAGTCCCAGGAATACATTGTAGTATAAGTGGAAGTTAATGGACAAGCAATAGATTTGCCTCTCCATATTGTTCATGGAAACTTTCCTGTTTTAATTGACGGTGTCTAATTGAGTCAAAATAAACTCAACTGAAGAGCGGTGGGAGAATGGCCTGCAGCAACTTCTGGAAAAGTATAAAAAGGTGTTTGAAGACTCACTGGGCTCAATAACAGGAATTGAAGTCCAACTCAAAATTAAGCCAAATAGCACACTAAAATGTCTCAAAGCAGAAACCATACCATGCGCCATCAGTCCAAAAATCGAAGAAGAACCTGAACAACTAGTCCAAGCAGGAGTTATTGAACCAGTTACTACAAGTGATTGGGCAACACCAATAGTTCCTGTACTAAAAGGAGGTGGCTTAGTAAAGATATGTGGAGATTTTAAGACAACTCTCAACCTGATATTGTATGCAGATCACTATCAACTGCCGCTGATTGAAGACTTGTTTGCTGGACTTTCTGGAGGTAAGAAATTCAGTAAAATAGATCTACCACAGTCATATTTACAAATGAATGTGGCTGCAAAATCACAGACGTCACTCACTCTCGTGACGCACAAATGTTTGTTCCGTTATAGGAGACCTCCATTTGGGATAACATGCCCCACTCTTTTTCAGAGGTCCATGGACCAAATTCTGAGTGGGCTAAATCAGTGTTCTTCAAACTTTTTTTCCGGGGATCCATTGTTACCAACCGTCTGACCTTCGGGATGCAACCCGGCCGACCTTCGCGACTCATGCCGGCTGACCTTCGCGACCCACGCCGGCTGACCTTCGCGACCCACGCCGGCCGACCTGAGCGACCCACCATTTTCTCTTACCTTGTTTGCTGCTGATAAAAATAGAGGAACTGGTTTTGGGTCCCTTTGGCCCTCGTACACGCTCCTCCAATGGAACCTGTGAAGCCTTCCGGTGTCGGAAAGTATGGAGTCTCCATCTGTCCAAAGTTCTGCATTTTCTTCCATAAAATATTATTAAATAAACCCCCCCCCCCGAGCTTGTAAAAAAATAAAATAAAATAAATGAAAAAAAAATGAATAAAATAAATGAATAAAATGAATAACTTGTAAAAAAAATAATAAAATGAATACAATAAAAATTAAATGAATAAAATGAATTTTAAAACAAACAAACTTGTAAAACAAACAGCTGCGACCGTTTAAAAAAATAGCGGCCGCACTGCGCATGCGCGCCAGGTGATCAGGCACGCATGCGCAGTGCGGCCAAATTTTTAAACATGTTTAAAGGCCGCTTGCCGCCGCCGTTATTAAAAGCCGGCTGCTGCGCGGGGATTTGCGCGATCGGGAGCGCCGCGAAGGACGGCTCCTCGACCCTCCCGACACCCGCCCGTGACCCATCTGTGGGTCGCGCCTCCGAGTTTGAAGAACACTGGGCTAAATGGTGAGCAATGTTATCTAGATAACATTCTCATCACCGGTTCAAATGACGTACTTGGAAGCCACAGTGCAACATCTTCAAAGCCATAATCTCTGAGTTAAAAAGGAAAATGTGACGTTTTCAAGACATCCATAGACTACCTGGGTTATTTCATTGATAAAGATGGCTTGCACAAGGTCCCAAAAAAACTGAAGGAAACTTTACATCACATCCCCATCCCCAAAGTGGATGCAACTGAGGTCGTTTCTGGGATTCCTAAATGTTTATGGTAAATTTGTGCTTGATTTCTCAAAACTATGGAAGCTTTTACATTTTTTTATAGAACAATAGAATTCCTACACTGCAGAAGGAGACCATTCAGCCCATTGAGTCTGCACCAACCCTCTGAAAGAACACCCTACATAGACCCACTTCCTCACCCTATCCCATAACCCCATAACCTGCACACCTTTGGACACTAAGGTACAATTTAGCATGGCCAATCCACCTAACCTGCACATCTTTGAATTATGGGAGGAAACCGAAGCACCCGGAGGAAACCCACACAGGCACAGGGATAAAGTGCAAACTCCACATAGACAGTCACCCAAGGCTGGAATTGAACCGGGTCCCTGGCGCTGTGAGGCACCAGGGTTAACTACTGTGCCCAAGTGGGTATGGCACTGATCAGAAGAATGCAAAAGTGCATACAAGAGTTAAAAGAAACCTTAATGAGGTTAGAGCTATTTGTTCACTACAATCCAAACAGAAGTTAAAACTTGCTAGCGATGCATCACCCTGTGGGGTTGACACAGTTGTCCCACACATAATGGAACGATCGATTAGCATTTGCTTGGCAAACTCTTACTAGCGCAGAAACAAATTATGCTCCGCTAGAAAAAGAAGCTTTGGGCATTATATTCAGTGTAAGAAGGTTTCTTCACTGCCTTTATGGGTATCATTTTACACTCTTGACAGATCACCCGACCCTTGAAACCAATCATTGGGCCGTGTAAAGATATTCCTTCTTTAGCAGCTTGTCGTTTACAGAGATGGTTTTTGATATTATCGGCAGACACCTACAATATTCATTATCGTAAATCGAAGTGCCATGCAAATGCTTGTCAATGATTTGTCAAGATTGCTATTACAAATTAAGCAAGAACCTGAAGAAAATGTTGTCAACAACCTATATTTCTCACACTTGGATAATGTACCTGTGACTTCATCTCAAGTACAGAGATACACAAGAACAGACCCAGTGATGGGTAAGGTTATGGAAATGAACAATGACAGATATAATCGTAAAATTCCAAACCTCAAGACCTACATCACAGGAAGATTTGAGTTGACAGTCAAGAGTGGAGTTTTATTATGGGGAATCTGAGTGAATATTCCTCTGTATTTGCATAATAAAACCCATGACCAACTACATGAGGAATATCCTGGTGTGATGAGGATGAAAAAACTGGCTTGCAGTTATTTTTGGCGGCCGGGATTAGAAGCCTAAATTGAAAAGAAAGTCGGGCACTGTCAGTCCTGTGCAAAACTGAGAAACGTGAACTATGCTGGTCAATTGTGGGACACGTGGGGCTGGATTCTCCGCAGCCACGTTCGGCACGGGGGCGGAGAATCCACTTTCATGCCAAAATCAGGCCCGGCGCCGGTTCGACGATTCTCCGGAACCCCAAGAATCGGCGTGATCGCGGAGTACGCCACGCGGCTGGGGGCCCTTTGACAGAGGCCAGCCCGCCGATCCTCTGCTCCCGACCGGCCGAGTTCCCGACAGCGTGGAACTAACCATCTATTGCCGGCCGGGATGCTGGCGTGGCAGCTGCAGACTGTCCACGACTGCCCTGGTGGGTGTTGGGGGGTTCGGATAGCGGGGGTGGGGGGGGGGGGGGGGATTTATAGGCAGTTGGGGGTTAGATCCACGCTGTTAGATGCTCAGGCACGTGCCGATTTGGGGGCAGGTCTAATTTTTGTGTCTGGCTCTGGGGTCCGAGTCCACCATGGATGAAATGAAATGAAAATGAAAATTGCTTATTGTCAGAAGTAGGCTTCAAATGAAGTTACTGTGAAAAACCCCTAGTCGCCACACTCCGGCGCCTGTTCGGGGAGGCTGGTACGGGATCTCAGCACGTCCGCTGGAAGCCACCGCCATGCGCATGCGCGGACTCCCAAATGGAAGTGCGGGGGCCCGTTTCCGCAGCTCAAGCTGCGTGAATTACTCCGGGTCCTTGCTAGCCCCCTGCAGGGCATTGAATTAGCTGATCTTTTTTCCAGGAATCTCTGGAGTAAAACTCCAGCATTTTTACGCCGGTGTGGGGGACATAGTCCCATTTTGGGAGAATCCAGCCCAGTTCTTGGTAATTGTAGATGCACATTCTAAATAGCTGGAAGTAGTGATTATGAAAACCTCAATGACAAAACAAACTATTGAAGAAACAGGATGAGGGAGTATTTAATGAATGGCAGGACACTGGGAAGCTCAGAGGAACAGATAAATCTTGGGGTACTTGTTCACAGATTCCTGAAGGTGGCATAGATGTCAAGACGAATAAATAACTTTTTGATGTCATACCAAATCATCGCACAAGCAATGACTTACAGTTCACCAGCAATGCTGCTTTTCAAAAGGAAGCTGAGAACAAAGCTTGACCTTTTCATATCACCTGATACTTCAGAGATTGTCAGACGACAACAATAAGCTTTTCACAGTAACTTAATTAAAGCCTACTTGTGACAATAAGTGATTATTATTATTATTATTATTATAAGCACAGATTACTTGGAGGGAGTGAAACTCTAAAAAACGAGTATTCACTCAAGAATCTACACTACCAATGAGAAATGGATACCTGCAGTTATCTGAGCAAAAACAGGTTCAATATCATACACCTTGAGACAGATGATGAAAGAGTTTGGCAATCTCATACTGACCAACTACTAGCTTCACAAAGTGAAATCGCTGAAACTTTCCAAGAAGTATTTCCATCGGAAAATCAAAGCAGTGATGCTTCTACATGGAGACTAACTCAGATTCTGTTTCTGAAGAATCTTCAACACCAATGGAGACGGACACTGAAGCAATTTCACAAGGATATTAACAACCGACGGAAAAGAAGACACTTCAGAGGTCTCATAGTCAAGTTCGAGAATGTAGCGTACAACCCAAAAGAAATGACCATCCACCTGAGAGACTATCTTATTAAATTGTATATATGTAAAAAAAGATAATGCTGTAAAGTAATGTATCTAATACTTAATTGGGTCTGTTCTTTAAATGTTCAGAAAAGTTGTTGTTTGTACTGAAGAAGTAAAGGGGGAGGGGTGTAATGTATTTAACTAAGACACCCCTGCTGGGTGGCATGTCATGTGATCTGTAGTGACGTCAGCGGGCTTTAGTTCTCCATCTTAGACTTTATATGAGCAACATCTCCCCAATAAACCCTGCACCGTGTTTTGGAAGAGACCCAGTGCATGGCACCTCTCTACTCGTCTCTTTGAAGGAGTTGAAGAATATAACAGTATATAAGTGAAACGTAAGCTTATGACTAAATCTATTCATTTTCTGTTTATAAATTGTTGCCACACATTCTCCCAGATCTGATAGTAGTTAGCAACAATGATGCATCTGAGATTCGTTTTTTGGTATTAGTCACTTAACTCAACAACTTATTCTACTATCCCAAAATATGTAACTGGAACATTCAAATTTAGTTATAATTTGTATGATAGTTTAATCATAAATGTGTAAAATAATATAATATGAGCTGACAGTTTAGTTGTTGTAGTATAGATCACTGTTAACCATTAACATGTGTGGAACTTTTATACCACACAGCTATTGATATTTTTATAAGATGTTTTTTAAAAATATGTCTTTTTCAAAATACATAATAATCAAACAGCCTGAAACAATCAAACAGAAATACACAGTAGAAGGGAAAAACCAAAAAAGGCTAAACATTCACAATATCTAATTAACTTTAACACAAAAACTAACCCAAAGGTGATTCATTTTGGAAGGAATAACAGGAAGACAGAGTACTGGGCTAATGGTAAGATTCTTGGCAGTGTGGATGAGCAGAGAGATCTCGGTGTCCATGTACATAGATCCCTGAAAGTTTCCACTCAGGTTGAGAGGGTTGTTAAGAAGGCGTACGGTGTGTGAGCTTTTATTGGTAGAGGGATTGAGTTTCGGAGCCATGAGGTCATGTTGCAGCTGTACAAAACTCTGGTGCGGCCGCATTTGGAGTATTGTGTGCAATTCTGGTCGCCGCATTATAGGAAGGATGTGGAAGCATTGGAAAGGGTGCAGAGGAGATTTACCAGAATGTTGCCTGGTATGGAGGGAAGATCTTATGAGGAAAGGCTGAGGGACTTGAGGCTGTTTTCGTTAGACAGAAGAAGGTTAAGAGGTGTCTTAATTGAGGCATACAAGATGATCAGAGGATTGGATAGGGTGGACAGTGAGAGCCTTTTTCCTCGGATGGTGATGTCTCGCACGAGGGGACATAGCTTTAAATTGAGGGGAGATAGATATAAGACAGATGTCAGATGTAGGTTCTTTACTCAGAGAATAGTAAGGGCGTGGAATGCCCTGCCTGCAACAGTAGTGGACTCACCAACACTAAGGGCATTCAAATGGCCATTGGATAGACATATGGACGATAAGGGACTAGTGTAGATGGGCTTTAGAGTGGTTTCACAGGGCGGCGCAACATCGAAGGCCGAAGGGCTTGCACTGCGCTGTAATGTTCTATGTACTATGTTCTATGTTCTAAACCCCCTTATAGCTGATGGTGACTAACTCCTTAAGAAAGGAGGTAAGTAGTTGCCATCTGAGGTAGAACCTCTCCGCCGACCCCCGGATGATGTATTTGGCCTTCTCCAAATTCAGTAATGACATAAGGTCACCCAGCCAAGCTGATGTACTGGGTGACTAGGGGATCTCCACCCAAGCAGAATCTGCCTCCGGGCTATCAGCGAGACAAAGGCGAAGACATCCGCCTTCACCCCAGTCTGTATTACCACCGAATCTGACCACTTGAATCTAGCCACCAGCGGGCATGGGTCCAACTCTACACAGAGTATCTCCAACATGGTGTTAAAGAAAGAATCCTATCAACTTGGGACAGGAAGAGAACATATGTGTATGGTTAGCAGACCCACGAGAACAGCACTCACACTTCTACTCAACCCCAGGGAAGAAGCCACTCATCCTCGCCCTGGTCAAGTACGTCCCATGCACCTTGAACTGAACCAGATTAAGCCAAGCACACAAAGACGTGGAGTTGACCCTGGGAATGGCCTCACTCTATACCTCACCATTAAGAAACCTCCCAATTCACTCTCCCAATTCGCCCACACACCACTCACCGGAGCAAAGTCCGTTGAATAGATATGGGCATATATGTCCGAAATAGATCCCCCGGCCGGCCGAGCCAAAGACAGAGGGCTGGATTCTCTTAAAATGGGACTATGTCCCCATGCCGGCGTAAAGACGCTGGTGTTTCACACCGGAGTTTTCTCAAACAAAGATAGGCTAATTCACTCACCTGCAGGGGGCTAGCAGGGACCTGGAATGATTCATGCAGCTTTAGCTGCGGACACGGGTCCCTGCACTTCCATTTTTGAGTCTGCGCATGTGCACGGCGGCGGCCTCCAGCGGCCCCGCCGAGCGCCATGGCGGACTCGGACCGCGGATGCAGCTGCAAAATTGGCACCCCCCCCCCAATCGCCTGCGTGCCCGAAGATCTGACCAGCTCGATCTGTTCCCCGGCCGCCCATAAGGCCCCCCCAGTTCCCGATCCCTCCGCCTCCCCACTAGGGCAGCCGCAGACTGAGTCCGGAGCCGTCACGCGAGCTCACTGAATGGCGATAGGTGGTTAGAACCACGCCGTTGGGAACTCAGCCGGCCGGGAGCAGAGAATCGCCGGGTAGGTCACTGGCAATGGCCCCACAGCCTTACGGAGTACTCCACGAACACGCTGATTCTCGAACCGCCGGACCGGTACTGGGCCCGATTTCGGCGAGAAAGTTGATTCTCCACCCCCGCCCCAAATGCGATTTTGGCATGGGGCTGCAGAGAATCCAGCCCAGAATATTCTTCACCAGGGAAGAGGGTGGCGCAAAAGGAAAGGAGGGAAAGGCTTTGCGTGAAAAATGGCGAATTTGGAAATATCTAAAAAGACTGGAACTGGGCAGCTGGAATTTCTCAGCTAACTCAGCAAAACTAGCAGACCTCCCCTCCACGAACAGGTCCCCAAGCCTCTCCCGACCCTTCCCTCAGAAGACTTAAATGTCGAGTCCCAACCCGCTGGTAGGAAAAGGTGATTACTGCAAATGGGGCCAGTGAAGACTGGGAAAGGAACTTGAAATACTGCCTAAACAGCTTCCAAATTGTCAGGGAGGAGGCCACCACTGGATTCGAGGAAAATCTAACAGAGGAAAAAAGCAACAGTAAAAATGTACCTATTGCACGAAAACTAGAGGTAGTACCAGAGAGCGCTTCCATTTCTACCCATTTTGATCCAAGATCACTAAATCACAACAATATTTTCTGAATATTGGCTGTCCAGTAGTAAAACAAAAAATTGGGGAGGGCCAGGCCCCCCCGACTCTCTATCACTTTGGAGCATAACACCACGGATAATGGGAGTCTTACCTAAATAAAATAAGAGATTAATTTGTTGACCTTAAAAAAAAGGATTTGGGGAGATAAATGGGGAGGCACTGAAAGAGAAATAAATGTTTCGGGAGTATGTTCATTTTAATAGTCCGATCCCAAACCTGACAGGGATAGGGGGAAGTCATTCCACCTCTGCAAGTCTGCTTTAATGTTGCTAACCAGACTGATGTAATTTAATTAATTAATTAATTAATTTTTAAATTTAGAGTACCTAATTATTTTTTTTCCAATTAAGGGGCAATTTAGCGTGGCCAATCCACCTAACCTGCACATCTTTGGGTTGTGGGGGTGAAACCTATGCAGACATGGTGAGAATGTGCAAAATCCACACAAACAGTGACCCAGGGCCGTGATTCGAACCCGGGTCCTCAGCGCCGCAGTCCCAGTGCTAACCACTGCATCACATGCCGCCTGTGTAATTTAATTTATGAAGTGAGACCCAGTTGTGGGCCACCTGGATCCCTAGATAACAAAAGCTTGTCCTGGCCAGCCGAAAAGGTAACATCTCCCGTTGGGCGCTCCTTCCAGGGGGGTGGACCGAGAAACATTCACTCTTGTCTAAGTTTGTCTAAGAAGGAGCCAAAAGTGCTGAACAGCTTCATTATGTTATCCATGGATCGTACTGGCTCCATAATATAAAGAAGTAGGTCATCCATGTACAGAGACACCCGACGCTCCCTCCATGATTGATCCCTCCCTACTTAACAGAGGACCTCAGCACTGTAGCGAGCAGCTGTATTACCAAAGCAGACGAGCGGAGACAATGGACAGCCCTGCCTCGTGCCCCTGTTCAATGGAAAATGACCAGAGTTCAGGACATTCGAATGAACAATGGCAGTAGGGGCCTTATACAATAGCTGAATCCAGGAAATAAATTTGTGGAAATAAATCCCAAGCATCTCAAATAAATACTCCCACTCCACTCTATTAAATGCCTTTTCAGCATCAAGAGATACAATTACCTCCGGTTCAGGCACCGAGGAGGGAGAAAGGATAATATTTAACAGGGACATATATTGCTGGCAATTGTTGGCTCTTCACAAAGCCAGCCTGATCCTCCGAGATTATATTTGGGAGGCAAGGCTCCGGTGAAGTGCCAGTACCTTGGCAAGACCGTGTTTAAAAGTGAAATAGGATGGTACAAACCACAGTCGGGTCTTTATCCTTCTTAAGAATCAAAGAGACAGAGACAGAGGTAGAAGGCAGCAAAGCCCAGGATAGGGGCTTAAACATATCCAGAATTAAAGACACCACCTGCTCTACTTGTAGAATTCAATCTGAAAGTCATCTGGACCAGGGGCTTTGCCAGATAGTAACAAACCAATACATTTTAACAGGAATTCCAATTCATTGCTCCTCTCCACCTCAACAGTTGGGTTGGTTAGGTCGTCTAAAAAGTCAGACATGTCTGATTCACTCACAGGAGGCTCTGATCTTTAAAGACAATGGTCAAACTATTCAAAAGCTGCATTAACATGAGGAATTGCGTATCTGTGTGATCTCCCGCGAGGTCGTCTGCCGTTTCAACCGGTGAAACAAAAGACGACTGGCCTTCTTCCCGTATTCATAAAACGTGCCCTTTAAGCATCGTAACTGGGTTACCGCCCTGCTTGTCAACAATAGTTCGAACTGTGTTTGCAGTTGTTTCCTATTTGCCAGCAACTCTGGAATAGGATCAAGCGAGTACTGGTGGTCCACCTCAAGAATGGAGTCCACCAGCCTCTGCTGCTCCACCCCATGCGCTCTGTAGGTGACAGTTTCCCACCTAAAGACCACCTTAATGACTTCCCACAGTGTGGAAGGTGAGAGTGACTCGGTTTTGTTAAATTTTATATAGGCCTCTGTGGCAGTAGACATCCACCCAAAAGATTTCTTATCCACTAATAGTGTTGTGTCTAACCTCCATGGTGGACGTTGAGCGGGACCAGACACTAGCGCCAAATCAACGAAGTGCAGGACATGGTCCAAAATAATAATTGCTGAGTACTCAGTCACCACCACTGAAGGGAGGAGAGACCCATTGACAGCAAATAAATCAAACCGCAAATATACCCGATGAACAAGCGAAAAAAACAAAAAATCTTTCTCGGTTGGGTGCAAGAAGTGCCGAGGATCTACCCCCCCGCCCCCCAATCTGTGTCATAAAAGATGATAAAGCCATGGCCATCCTTGTGGAGCAACAGATTTAGGCTTGGAACAACCCAATCAAGGGTCCAAGGCACAATTCTGCTCCCCATCTAAAATAAGATGATGTGAGTCTAAATTAGGGAAGGAGGCCAGCAGGGTATCAATAAATTTTGTATTGTCCCAGTTTGGGGTGTAAATGTTCACCATAACATCCAGGGTGCTCACCAGGGAGCACAGACAATAAAGTTTCTGGGGTCGACCGCAATCTTAGAGGCAGAAAACTGAACCCTTTTATGAATTAAAACCACCGCCCACCTGGCCCTACCATTGAAACCCGAATGGAAGACCTGTCCTACCCACACCTTGCACAGCCTAGTTTGGTGTCTGACCCACAAATAAGTCTCTTACAAAAACATCACATTGGAGTTTAAACTCTTAAGGTGAGAAAATGCACCTGATCTTTTCACTGGTTAATTCAAACCCGTAACTTTCCAGATGACCAAGCGAATAGGGGATCTCCCACCCCCCCACCCCCCCCCCCCCCCATTCAATTTGGAGTCCGTCATTTCCACTGAGAGATTACCCAAAGGATACATAAAAGGTACAGTGAACTGATCCACCCAAGATGCCCACCAAACTAAGTCAAAAGACTGGACAAAGAAAAATCTACAGACACGTCAGCAAACTACCCTCAAACCCCTCCCCCAATGCCATCGCCCCTTGAATACAACCACACCCAAGTACAAAAGCAAGCAGAAGTGAGGCAAATAGAAACTATGTCGAACAAATCCAAACAAAACAAGGGGCGTCATTCTCCGACCCTCCGCCGGGTCGGAGAATGGCCGTTGGCCGCCGTGAATCCCGCCCCCGCCGAAGTCTCCGGTACCGGAGATTGGGCGGGGGCGGGAATCCGGCCGCGCCGGTTGGCGGGACCCCCCGCTGGATTCTCCGGCCCGGATGGGCCGAAGTCCCGCCCAGGAATTGCCTGTCCCGCCGGCGTAAATCAAACCTGGTATTTACCGGCGGGACCAGGCGGCGTGGGCGGGCTCCGGGGTCCTGGGGGGGGGCGCGGGGCGATCTGACCCCGGGGGGTGCCCCTATGATGGCCTGGCCCGCGATCAGGGCCCACCGATCCGCGGGCGGGCCTGTGCCGTGGGGGCACTCTTTCCCTTCCGCCACGGCCTCCACCATGGCGGAGGCGGAAGAGACTCTCCCCACTGCGCATGCGCGGGAAACTGACAGCGGCCGCTGGCGCTCCCGCGCATGCGCCGGGAAACTGTCAGCGGCCGCTGACGCTCCCGCGCATGCGCCGCATTTCCGCGCCAGCTGGCGGGGCAACAAACGCCATTTCCGCCAGCTGGCGGGGCGGAAATCCCTCCGGCGTCGGCCTAGCCCCTCAATGTTGCGGCTCGGCCCCCAAAGATGCAGAGCATTACGCACCTTTGGGCCGACGCGATGCCCGTCTGATTGGCGCCGTCTTTGGCGCCAGTCGGCGGACATCCCGCCGTTGGGGGAGAATTTCGCCCAAGAACTCTGAGCTCATTATCGACCAAATTAATATAATGAGCTGCAGCAAAACCTTCAAAACCGCTCCTGTTAGCTAACTCTTCAGTTAGCATGGAGGCTCCCAACTGGATAAAAATCAATATAAATAACAAAATACCAAAACCCCACGTACGTTAGGAACCAAAAGGAAGTTCTATACTATAATGAACACAACCCCACATAGGGTAAAACCCCAACTCGAAGCAAGAACAATAAGAACTCAACCCCAACAAGAACAAACATGAAACCCCAACAATGTAACAATTCAACATGTCCATCGACAGAACCGAAAACCCAATTACACCGCGCCCAACCCGTGCCTTTTAACGAAAGAGTCCGCCTTTCCCGGCGCATCGAAAAAGGGTAGATCAATCCGATCCGGACTCCACTTTTATACAGGTGGCCTTGACTCCATTGTACGCAGCTCTCTTCTTTGCTAGATCCGCACCCATGTCCTGATGGAACCTGATGGAGTGGCCTTCCCACTTATGTCACGGTGTTCCTTTTTCCATCTCAATACTCTCTCCTTTTCCTTGAAGCTGTAGAATCTCACTAACACCACACGCAGTGCATCTTGAGGATGAGGCCTCGGCCCAGTGTACGATGGGCTCAATCCAATTCAGGCGGGAATGGAAATCCACCCTCGCCTACCATCTTGCCGAACAAGCTTAAGAAGTACTCAGTGGGTGTTGGACATTCCATCCACTCCAGCAACCCCACAATCTGAATATTCTGCCACCTGGGCCTGTTTTCTAGGTCATTCGTCCTGTCCCTCAATGATTTAATCGTTTTGATCACCGAAGACATTTCCGATTCCAGCGAGGCAATTTGATCGCTGTGGCCTGACAAGGTCAGCTCCATATCTTTGATTGTAGCTCCCTGGGCTTCAACAGTCTGGTTAGTTTTCCTCAGAGCCACTCGAATGGGACCAAGGTCTCTTCCATTGATTTCTTGAGGTCCTCTGACACAATTTGTCGGTGCTTTTCGAATTCTTTTGCCAAGATATTAGAAAGTATATCGGCCGTTTGTGGAATGGACAGAGCACCAGAAACTGACTCCGCCATTTTACCTGCCGGTGAGCACCAAGAGGCCTCAGACTCTGTCAATCAGTTTCTGCTCCCAGCCTTCTTTTCCTTGATATTTGTGGTCATTTCAGTCAAATAATATCTCTATTACAATAATTCTGAAAGTAAAAAAATTCATGGTCCTAAGAAAAGAAGCAAAAAGTGCAGTACTTCAGCGGGAGCCACTTTGTGCGCATGTTCTCCTGATATAATAACACTGGAAGCCCCCTAGGATGGTTTATTTAAGCATGCTTAAAAATGATCTCCACGCAAGGTGACTTCAAACACCTTTCTCACTTACTTATAGTGAAACGAAGCAATATCTTCCCAGTGAAGTGAATCTTGGATTTTAAAGCTTAGTTCTGTCGACCTGAAGCTTATCAATGTGTGGCTACCTGTCCTACTTTTCTGCCTGTGGTTCTGCCTTTCACCTCCTCTCCTCCTTTCCCTCATGGATCTGTCGTTACGTTGGGATATGATGCTTTCAGTCGGGCCACTGGTCTCTCTCCCAATTGGCTACTTCTTGTGGCTGAGCTTTGGTAAGTATGAGCAGCTAGTTCAACTGGGCATCACTGCTGAAGCTGATTCTGTCCTCAGTCTGTGTATCTCCCCATCAGGAAGCACTGGATCATGATGAGAGTGAGAATCTAAGATGATATTTCTCTTCCCTGACGCATGGGTACTGTGGTTGTAATGCTCCACCAAAACCCTGCAAAGTTTGGGAATGCAATCTGGCAACTTCGTAGGGCTAATTATTCAGCACAGACTGTAGATTACATTTTCCATCAGGTTATTGAAGGAATCTTGTGGTCCATCTGTTTAAATCCTAATTAATGGTGCCTCATGGTGGCACAGTGGTTAGCACTGCTGCCTGCGGCACTGAGGACCTGGGTTCGATCCCGGCCCTGGGTCACTGTCCGTGTGGAGTTTGCACATTCTCCCCGTGTCTGCGTGGGTTTCACCCCCACAACCTAAAGATGTGCAGGTTAGGTGGATTGGCCACGCTAAATTGTCCCTTAATTTAAAAGAAAACACAAATTAATTTTTGCAGTGAAATTAATCGTACACAATTTTTCTGGCTGGTAGTTTAAGTTGTGCTGTTACACTTGGGGACACACATATCCCATTTTGAGAAACTGCAATGTGGACAGAACCTGAAATTCCAAGGAATCTGGAGATTGACTAATGTTGTAGCAAAGTATATTTTTCTTCAATTCAATGGTACTTTATACTTTGCAGAAAAGTTTTAAAAAAACACTGGGCTACATTGGAAATGTTAAAATCTGTTACACCAGAAAGCAGAAATTTACCGGAGTAATTCTTTTTTCAGTTTAAGTAATGCGAATGACAAAATAAAAGTTTATGAGTTACAATTTTTTGCTTGCTACTTTATTTTTCCATAACCATGCAGCAGAAATTTACGGCAAAATTTATTGATGACAACGGCATGGGGTCTTGCCTGTCGGCTGGAGAACCAGCGGGACACCTGCAGTGCCTCCTTTTTTGAGGAAGGCCCGCTAATATTGTGCCAGTGAGATAATTCAGGATCCTGGGAGTGGAAGCTTCACCTGCTGAGAGCTGCCGGCAAATTAAAGGCCACTGGCTTTCCATTGGCCGTCAGTGCCACTGCGGGCAGCACCTGCTGCTGGTAACGCACCAGAGGCCTCGGATTGATAAGGGACCCAGGCCACAGGTGGGTGAGGGCAGGATGGGGTTGTGCGGAGAGGCTCCCTGGCTCAGGAGGAGAAGGAGTTCAAAGGAAAGGACAGCATGGGCTTTTAGAGCCCCCCCCCCCCCCCCCACCCCCCACCCCTCCCTACATCATCCCCCCATCTCTCCTGATGTTGGGTCCTTCAATTAGTCACTGAGTGCCTCTAAACAAAGCTGTGAATAATGGGCAGGTTTTCCTCCAAGTTCTGGAACCCTGTCATCATGACCAAATGAAGGACCTGACCTGTACATATTAGGGGGCCAGGCTGGGAGAGTTATTTTCTCGGGGGTGGCCTCCTAATTGGTCGTTTCAGTGCTGACCATCCTATTAAGAGCAGCTGGTCTCCTTGTGCTACCACCCCAATCGCAGGGCCAGCGGTTCTAGATCGTGGGAGTCCTACGAGGTATGGTTGGTGTTTTTAGGAATATGAGGGCCCTTCAAAATGGATGCACCCTCAAAGGCGTCAAATTGAATGAATAAATCCGAGAGACCAAACAGTTAGGCACCTCGGGGCAGGATAGTGGGAGTGACAGCAGAAGGGGGGAGGGGGAGAACCTCTTCAGTTAGCTTATGACCTCTTCAGCAGTTTGCTTATGCCCTATTAGATTTTTTAAGTATCATGAAGATCATGAGATCCATAATCATCAGACAGTACATTGGTTAATTCGCTACTTGCTGATTTGTAGAATAAAAGTTTTATTTATGTCCTGTTGTTGACATCTTTTTTCTTTCTGGCAATAACTAACCAATACTTTGATGTTCGTGTCTGCCCACAAGTCTCTGAGTCTGCTACTTTACAGTGATCACATGATGTTGCACATTTAAAATAATCCATGGAAGATGCATGTCAAGAAGACACAACATAACAAAGCATTGAAAAAAATGAGGAACCTTCTATTTTCAGTATCAGTTAATTATCAATTAATGATATGGAGTGGTCCATGATCGAAATAAGTCACCATTGCAAACCTAAACTTAAACATACTAAGGCTGCACAGAATCAAAGATTTGCTCTGAAGTATTTTGAATGGTATTGAGCTTTTTATGAGATCAAGTCTAATGTATGTTGCCAAATGCAAGTAAGACTGAATATTTGCACTGTGAACAGCACCTTTGTTTTATTAACAACTGTATTAAATTGAGAGCATTGTGTATAAATGAATGTTGGCTATTCTTGGTATTACAATTATTTAAAGGTTTTTAGAAAGGTTTAAGGAAATTAAATAATACAATTACTTCTGGATTTTGTTCCACAGTTAAGTGCATTTTCATTGTGTCATTTTTGGAGTCTGCCCAGTTTTCGTTTAATATTAAAAATAATTGAGTTTGGTCCATAAATTAAATTTATCAAATTGTGTTATGCCCTTTGAAATTGGATAGGTATCGTGGCAGCCTGAGCAAGAAGTTAATCTGCTTTCCTTAAGCCTTCAGTGTCTACAACTGCAACAGGATTGCAATGATAGAACATCTGCCTGTCACCCTACACACTGTGTAATTTTTCCCATATCCCTTTTACAAATAATGATATTTGGATCGAGCATTAACAGGCTTAATTACTTTAAAATTGTCATTTTAATTTACACTGATATAGTATTGATCATACAAGCAGAGATTAAACTGTTCACTGAAGCAGATGATGGGGAATTAAACATTAAAGGGTCCTCATGGGGCTGAGAGGGTAGTCCAGAATGTGCCATGAGAGGAATGATATTTCTCCGTAATGAACTGACAGGATGCAGGGACATGAATCTTTGGCCTGAAAAAAAAAAGGAAATAATGGGGTTTGGGAACCATTTGCAGGTTATTCATTCACTGCCATGCACCAATTCTCCTGTGATTCATCTACTTTACTTGCATTTATTTATCCAGTGAATTCAGGTTACTGTATATGACCTTTTAACTGAGCAGATTTTATATGAGGGTTCAGGATGGATTTGCAGGTGAAAAAAATCTGCTGTCGACAACAGTCTTTGAGTACCAATAAGCAACAGAATTAGTTTTTTAAAATCCCTCAAGTTTACTTTTGGTTTCTGTGCATTGCTCTGCAGTCCTTACGCTTTCATGTATTGGCAATAAGTTGTTTTACATCCACAAATAAAGCACGTAATAGTTACCAAGCATGCCAGTAATAGAAGCAACAGTTGAAAACCAGCATTTCAACCCATTCTGATTTGACAAGAATAATCAGAGTTTTCATTTTCCTGAACATCACGTTCATATTAAAAGTTTTCTGTTTTATTATCCCCTTTGCAGGGCACTTTATTTGCCATGCTTCTTACCGGGTAGTATCTGCATGAAACACTGCAGAATTGCAGCCACAGATTGCCCAAATCTGACAAGCAGGTTCAGCAGTTGATGATATCCAGGAACACGGCTCCAAAGATATCAAATTAGTTAAGATAATCCTTATCCATTTCCAAAAGTTGAGAACCCCTCGTTGCCAAACTCCTAGCTGAATATAGGGAATAAAAACGATGTTTGGGCTATTTAGGAAATGGTTTTTCGCACTTTGGCTTCAGGTACAGCCAGTCGACTGGGCTTTCACCAGTTTCAAACATGTCCTCCCTCATGCCATCGATGGGTGGAACGAGTCTGCTGTGACGAGCACTGGACACCATATTAGTGAAGGTGAGGCGTGCCTGCAGCTAACATTCACTGCAAATATGTGGAGCGGGTGGGACGTTAATCAGCATGCAACACTGAATTGATGCCAATGCTGCATTTGAATTTCGACTCTCCAGCCATTAGTTAACCTCACACAGCTGAATGTGTGTTAACGGGCATGGAGGGTCCACCAGCACTATTTGAACGGTGATCAGTTGATTACAGATTGGTTCCTTGGTGATTCATTCTGACCGTTGGCACTTTTCTGGAAGTGTTTGGTGCTTTCCATTCTTGTTTCAAGTTGAAAATCTATAGTGAGTTGATTGACAGGCGCTGAAAGGCGATTGCTGATGACAACGATTCTGCACAAACCATAACCAAATGGCTGCCAGAAATGGGTGACCCAGTGAGCCTTCCTCTTGGCTTTGCAAATGACTTGAGGTGGCACAGTGAGGTTCGCACAGTGCCAGCGACCCACATTCGATTCCGACTTCGGGTGACTACCAGTGTGGAGTTTGCACATTCTTCCCGTGTCTGTGTGGGTTTCCTCCAGGTGCTCCGGTTTACTCCCACAGTCCAAAGGTGTGCATGTGATAATAATAATAATCGCTTATTGTCACAAGTAGGCTTCAATGAAGTAACTGTGAAAAGCTCCTAGTTGGCACATTCCGGCGCCTGTTCGGGGAGGCCGGTACGGGAATTGAACCTGCGCTGCTGGCCTTGTTCTGCAATACAAGCCAGCTGTTTAGCCCAATGTGCTAAACCAGCCCCTAAAGTGGATGTAAGGTGGATTGCCATGCTAAATTGCCCCTACGTGGGGCGAGAGGGATAGGATAGGGGATTGGGCCTCTGTGGGGTGCTCTTTCGGAGGGTCGGTGCAGACATGATGGGCCGAATGGCCTCCTTCTGCAGTGTAGGGATTCTATGATTCTATGGATTCTAAGTTGGAGCTGGATGAGCCTCCAAAGGTTCACAACCCTTTCAATTAAGAAGGGTGCGATTTAACCAAATGGAACCAAAGTCCCATAGTGAGAGCGTTGAGCCACGTGTTTCCCAGTATTTGCAGCCATTTTAAAATGACATCCTGACCTCTGGAACCCCCAACACAATCCCCGACCTCCTGCCATGCCCCGACTGACTATGAGGGAGACCCCAGGGCCCTCCCCCTCACCACCCAATACTCACACAGACACCCCCACCCCCACAAAAAATATCAGCTTGGCACCTTGGCAGTGCCAACCTGGTACCCTGGCAGTTCCCCTGCCAGCAAAACCTGGGCACCTTGGCAGTGCCAGGTTAGCACCCAGGTAGTATTGTCCAGATACCAGGTTGGCACTGTCAGGGTTCCAAGCTGGCAGTGCCAGGGTGCCACCCTGCCCAGAGGGGAAGCACATGGTGGCCTCCAATCTCCTGGGGGGACCCCCATGAGTGCTGTTCCATCTTATCCCCATTTATGGTGACCAGTACTGACCAGCACTCCCCCAAGGTCTCCAAGGCAAAGGAAATACATCCCAATGCCTCGAGTGTGTCCGGAAACTGCACTTAAAGTGAGTCTAGCTGTCTTCAGATTTTTGTTTTGATTTGATTTATTATTGTCACATGTATTAGTATACAATGAAAAGTATAGTTTCTTGCATGCTGCACAAACAATACATACCGTACCTAGGGAAGGAAGGAAAGACTGCAGAATATAATGTTACAGTTATAGCAAGGTGGAGAGAAAAGATCAATTTAATACGAGGTAGGTCCATTCAAAAGTCTGATGGCAGTAGGGACGAAGCTGTTCTTGAGTCGGAAGATGGAAGAGAGTATGTCCGGGGTGCGTGGAGTCCTTAATTATACTGGCTGCCTTTCCGAGGCAGCGGGAATTGTCGACAGAGTCAATGGATGGGAGGCTGGTTTGCGTGATGGACTGGGCTACATTCACGACCTTTTGTAGTTTCCTGCGGTCTTGGGCAGAGCAGGCTCCATACCAAGCTGTGATACAACCAGAAAGAATGCTTTCTATGGTGCATCTGTAGAAGTTGGTGAGAGTCGGAGGTGACATGCCAAAATTCCTTAGTCTTCTGAGAAAGTAGAGTCGTTGGTGGGCTTTCTTAACTATAATGTCAGCATGGGGGGACCAGGACAGGCTGTTGATGATCTGTACACCTAAAAACCTGAAGCTCTCAACCATTTCTACTTCGTTCCCATTGATTTAGACAGGGGCATGTTCTCCACTATGCTTCCTGAAGTTGATAACAATCTCCTTCATTTTGTTGACATTGAGGGAGAGATTATTGTCGTCGCACCAGTTCACCAGATTCTCTATCTCATTCCTGTACTCTGTCTCATCATTGTTTGAAATCCGACCCACTACAGTGGTGCCATCAGCAAATTTGAAAATCGAGTTGGAGGGGAATCTTGCTCTAATATGCAGATTTGTCAAAAAGTGATCCCGCCTACAATAGCAAGCCAGGTAGATCCCAGGAGCAGGGACTCCTGGCTTCGATTGGCCACATTGCGCTGCGACGTGCTGCCTTTCAGGCGCAAGGAGGCCATTCGATTGTTCCCAACATGCCTCCTCTGCTCATTCTAAAGTGGCTGACTCCATGGGTGGAATTCTCCGACCCCCCCCCCCCCCGCCGGGTCGGAGAATCGCCGCTCCGATGCCACCTGACGAATTCTCCCGCGCCGGTTTTCGGGCGGGGGCGGGGATCACGCCACGCCGGTCAGGGGCCGTTGGCAGCAGCCCCCCCCGGCAATTCTCCAGGCCCCGTGGGATATCGAGCGGCCGCCCTTTTTCGGCCAGTCCCGCTGGCGTGAAATGGACATGGTCCATCACGGTGGGACCTGGCTTATGGGCTATCTACCGGAGTCCTCGGGGGTGGCGCGAAGGGATCCGGCCCCAGGGGGGGACCCCACGGTGGTCTGGCCCGCGATCGGGGCCCACTGAGGCGCACTCTTTCCCTCTGCGCTGGCCTCTGTAGGGCTCCGCCATGGCCGGCGCGGAGAAGAAACCCCCTGCGCATGCACAGGAAACACGCTGGCGGTTCTGTGCATGTGCCAGAACACACCGACGGTTCTGCGCATGCGCCAACTCGCGTCGGCCCACGGCAGCCCTTCGGCGCCGGTTGGCATGGCGCCAAACCCTCCGCCGCTGGCCTAGCCCCCGGAAGTGCGGAGGATTCCGCAACTTCCAGGCGGTCCGACGCCGGAGTGGTTCGCGCCGCTCTTGGAGTCGGGCCATCCGGCCAGTTGCGGGAGGATCCCACCCCTTATCCTGAGACTGAAACACTGAATTCTAGATTCCCTAGTCAGGGGAAACATTTTCTCAGCATCTCCCCTGTCAAACTCCTTCGGAATTTTATATGTTACAATCACCTCTCATTATTCTAAACACGATGAAATATCAGGCCAATCGACTCCATCTCTCCTCAGAGGACACTCCCCTCATTTCAGAGAGGAGGCTAGAATGATCAGAGGTCACAGAAAGTGCAGCAGGGTGTTGGAAGAGTGAGGAGGCAGAAGGGGAAAGGAGCTCTCGGCAGGAGCACTTACCTGCAGAGGGTGTTTAGGAAACAGTTCTGTTTGAGTGGCTGCTGCTAGTGCTGCAATGAAACATGTGACCTCAGTTATCACACGCTGCATCATGGTTAGATCATAGAGTTGGCCACCACTCACATGTTGGAAAAGATGAGCTCCAGGCTCTGCACAAAGCCCTGTGTCAAGTTGGTATTGAATGAATCAAGGCTGCAGGTGGATTGTAGAAGCTGTCAATCACAGCCCACTACCAGAAAGTTATGAATGGCTTGCAGCTAATGGATCTCCGGGATTGAAACACAGACCACAGCTGTTTTCCTTCCAGGAATGGACAGTTAAATGTTACAACTGTTATTTTTGCACTGCGCCTGGCTGGACTACTCTCTAGCTTCCAGACAGGAGTCTGTTTTCTGGGGGTGGGGATAGGTCAGGTGACCCCCCCTTACTTGGGGATAGGGTGGGGCACTCAGGCAATCCAGGGGTGGGGGACTGCTGTGAGTTGTGGGTGTGTGAATGGGGGTTCGGGGCTGGTTGACGGTGCGGGGTTGGGTTGCTGACCGCGGTACCTCGCTATCGGGTCACCCGTACAAAATGGCGGCCCAAAAGTGGGAGTCCCTTAAGAATCTCTTGTATTCCACACCATGCAGAAATTTGCATGGCGGGGAATACTGAATTGCTTGTCGATTTGTGCTCCCGGGGGATCGTAAACAGGTTGAAATTCATCTCCGGCGGGAGAACACAGGGCGAGATTCTCCGCTTCTGAGACGAGCTATTGAAGCCAATGCAGAATCCGTGGACTTTTACGACTGAAAAACTGGCGCCGCGCATGGGCCGATTCCACTACCATTGAGGGGCCAGCACCGGTGCCGCGTGGAACACAGTCAATTCCAATGAAAAACGGTGTGGGATTCGGCGGGTCCATGATCGACATGCGGGAGGCTGACAAGCTGCAGCAGCATATACACATTACAATCCCCACACACATTCATCCCAGCCAAGAAGGTGACACTAGTTGCGCTGGAGCGTGCCCATACAACTGATGGGTCGGCTGGGGCCAGAGAGCACCTATACAACCCAGGGCACTAAGTTCAAAGTGGGCTGTTAGCGGTGTGCATAGCTGCCTTTCCGGTTGCGTCAATGGTGTTCCATGTCCGTCCCCACCGACCCCACAGCCCACCTCCTGGCCACAGCCCACTACTCTGCCTGACCCTGCCAGAAACACCCACCCCCCTAACCCCGCCCCAGGCCAGGCGCACAACTGTCAGCAAACTATGGCGATGTTGGACATGTTCTTTCCCTCGCTCCCTCAGCAGCCGCAAGGCCGGTTTCATAATTTTTGAAAGCATAAGTTAACCGTGCCATCAGGAACTCGGGCCATCGGAGGCGGAGAATCACGGAGGCCCCGGAGAATATCAGGTTGAGTCCGCTAATGATATGCAAACAGTCTCTACTGTATGTGCGTTCTGGAATGCATTGATGCTGCTGTCAAGGTGCTAGAGCATTGCAATTTGGTGTCATATCGGCTCCTGCTGCGATTTCGGCGTCGGAACCAATTCTCCTCCAATCCCTTTTCCCGATTTTGGCGTTGCCTAACGGAGAATCCCGCCCATAGTCTCCCAAATGGAGAATCCAGCCCTATCTCATTTTTTAATGGAACCTACAATTTTTAAAGTATGCAAAGTGCTTGAAGATATGGCCATAGTACAGCCTTACCTTCCAATATGCCTTTCAAATGTATTTAAAAATATAACACGGTGAGTATAAATCAGCTGCACAAGTGTTTCTTTATGCAGAATGCATTCTGTCACCATTTGTTCAGTGGGCTGGTTGCATGCCTGGCTTTTCAAGTCCCTGTGGTCTTCCATTTAAACCCCTGATCTCCTACCACTGAAGGAGCTATATTCCGAAGAAGGATTTTGTGAGCAATTTCAGGACCATGGAGAGCTTATTGAAAGCTTTGTTTCAGAAAAGCCACATTGGCTGCTGCTGAAGAATATTTTTTTACCTCTCCAATTCATCTGAATGGTTAATTAGTAATGGCTTACATTATCATAATTGCACAGTAGTAATTGTACCATTGAGGCCTCATCTGTGTATAACCACTGTAAAATTTATTCGAAGCCTATTTACCCTTTTATCTAATTCTGTGTCAGCCATTTTATAGTCACTTCTTGAGACATTTATTGATAGTCAATAGACAATGAGGTGTACTGACCTTTTTTAATGTCTTGGAAAACTGACAACATACAGGTTCTGTTCCCTGATGAGGAACACCATGAAGAGATCAGCGAGTTACGCTACAAACCCTTCAGAATCACAACATTGTCTCTGGAGTACTCTGTTTACAACTATGACCACTATAATTCCTTTCTATAACAAAACATCACAAGACATGGTTTAATTTTGGTATCATTACTGGGCAGGAGTTAAAAGAAGGGGAAATAAGTGTGCATTCTTAGTGCCTTAATTTGGATGACTCAGTGCTGTTCACAGTCAATCAGATTCTTTTCATTCTTTCAACTTCATGCTGTTAAAAAGGGTCACTTGAACAGACTCCTCGAATGTCATAGCACTCCCTTGGTATTTATGTGGCAACTTATTCTACATGCTCAATGGGAAATCCCGTTGACAGTGGTGGGATTGGTAGATCCCGCTGGCGATCTCCCTCTGTCGCCGGAAAACACGCGGTGGGGTGGTCGCTAAATCACGCCCAAAGTCTCCACAGTCATGGTCAAAGGTTCCATATCGGACAAACGAATGGATAGTGTCAGCATTGGTCGGCCTTGAGAAGCTCTTTTCTGTCCAAAGTATTTTTCCTTCTTGTGAACCTTTTGTACAACTTGTTTCTGGGGTCCTGTGTCGCTTACTCTTTCAACTCTCCGGTGGACAGATGTTCAGAACAATTCCTCCCAAAAGAACCCTATTTAGAATAAGAACAGGCACTCTATGAATGTGCTCACTCTCCGCTTCGCTTTGTAAATGATAACATTTTCTAACCATCCACAATGCACAGGCCAAAATCAAGTGATCAAGCTTTTCTGTTGGCTTTCAGAATTCAACTCATTTGCTTCTTGAAAATGAGTTCAAATTAGTTGGTGGAATGATATTGGCGTGGAAATGCAATGGCGCCTCTCCCAATCTGGTAGGCAACGCTCACACACTGATTCCACACTTAACGACACCACTAACCAGATTGATAAAGGTCCCTGGATAGATGTTCGGGGCCCCCACGTGAAGACCCTTTGCATGTGAAAATTCTGAGCCTAATGCCTTTGAGAATTTTGAAAATCCCTTCCTAGCTTTTCTGCAAATAATTTTGAAAAACAGCCAAATAGATTTTCCTAGTGACTGAAAGAGAAGTACTCTATCATTTGTCTAGCTTAAATGCGATGGATGAATCCTGGGAAATGGCACGTGCTTTGACTGCACGATCTTCCTTCAGTTAACAGCATCATTGATCTGCACCAAAATATCCAGCCTGAATCCAGGCTGCTGGAAGGCCTTCAAATAAAAACTTTAATGAAGATAATGAAAGACAGAGGCATCAATGTAGCAGACAAATTTGAATAAGTTCTTGTGAAATATATAATGTATTGTCTGTTTCTTTTGTTGAGCGTCCTTATTGCAATTGGCAATTGTTTGGAATGAGTTGAATAACGAAAACAAACCAAGTTTCACTACAACATGAGTTTTGTGTCCAAAAATATAAATCATTCTACTTATTGATTCCTGCTACAGTATAAAAATTGTTGGAGAATATTATTTTCAGAAAGCATTGTGAATAATTCAATATTTTCATCAATGGATCGTATTGCTGAAATATCCCCATCAGGCTTTGCCTTTGTAAATGTTTCCTATTGAGTGTTCGTATCAAATTGTGACCCGGGATCATCATAAAGAAGTGAGGTTTGTTAACAAGGGAAGCAAATGACAAAGATAGCTTAAGAAGAATGCTTTGTGGCTGTTAATCAAAGAAAACGTGAACTTTGTTAAATCAGGAATATATACAATTTTGCATGGATACAACAAACACATTTTTGATTGTATTCTATACTTGCAATTATTTTTCTTATGTTCTCCCCCTTTGTCATCCCTGTACACATGCAAAAGGGGTTTCCAGTTTTACCGGTATGTTTGATTGGAGAGCATGGGCTCCGAGTAAACACTGCAGCTGAACAATGGGCTATCTTCAAAAAGGAATTGGTTTGGGCATAGTCAAAGTATATTACTTCAAAAGGGAAAGGTAGGTCAAATACACCCAGAGCTCCCTGCATGAGAAGATGAGATACAAATTGAGATAAAGAAGAAAAAGTGTGCTTATGCCAGGTGTCAGTTAGAAGATACAATTGACAACCTAGCTGAATACAGATGAGTCAGTGGGGAGGTGGTAAAGCATGTTAGAGAGGCGATGGGTGGTTATGAGAAAAGACTGGCAGCTAACATAAAGGAGAATCCAAGAGTCTTCTATAGGCATATAAATAGTAGAAGGATGCAGTAAAGCCAATTGGAGACCTAAAAGGGAATTTACACATAGAGGTGGGAGAAAAGGCTGAGGTATTTAATGAATACTTTGCAACTGTCTTTACCAAGAAGGCCATGGTAGCAGAGGAGGAAACTATCACTAGAAGGGTTAAAAATTGAGAAAGAGGAAGTATTAGATAAATGGTCTGTACTTAAAGTTGACCAGGACTAGATGAGATGCATCCAAGGATATTAAAAGATGTGCGAGTGGAAATTGAAGGGACACTGGCTATAATCTTTCAGTCTTTCCAAGGTGAAGGGAGGTGCCAGAGGACTACAGAATTGCAAACATTATGCCCTTGTTCAAAAAACGTTGCAAGGCTAAGCCTTGCAGTTGCAGACCAGTCAATTTAACTTCAGTGGTGGGGATGTTTCTAGAAACAATTATTCGGGATAGAATTAATAGTCACATGTAAAAATGTGGGTTGATAGGAAGAGCCAGCATGGATTTCTCAAGGGAAAATCACATTGAATTAACCTGCTGGAGATTTTTGAAGAGGTAAAAGAGGGGGTGATGAAGGTAATGCTGTTGATGTGGTGTGCATGGACTTTCAAAAGGCATTCAACACAATGCCACACAACAGACGTGTGAGAAAAGTGATAGCTCATGGAATAAAAGGGACAGCAGCAACATAGATATAAAATTGTCTGAGTAATAGGAAATGACAGTAATGATCAATGGATATTTTTCAGGTTGGAGGAAGGGATGTAATGGAATTCCTCAGGAGTTGGTATTGGGGCCTTTGCTTTTCCTGATATACATTAATGATCTAGATCTTGGTGGGCAAAGGACCGTTTCAAAGCTTGCGAATGATACAAACATGGAAGCATTGCAAATTGTGAGGAGGGCAGTGTAGAACTTCAAAAGGATATAGCCAAGTTTGTGGAGTGCGCAAATAGGTGGCAGACGAAGTTCAATGTGGAGAAGTGTGAGATGATGCATTTTGATAGAAAAAAGACGGACAGACAATATAAAATAAGGGATACAATTCTGAAGGGAGTGCAGGAACAGAGGGCCCTGGGTGTACATGTGTATAGATCATTGAAGGTGGCAGGGCAGGTGGAGAGAGGAGTTAATAAAGCAGATAGTATTGTGGGCTTTATTAATAGGGGTATAGAGCCTAAGAGCAAGGAGGTTATCCTGAACTTGTATATGACACTATACCTCAGCTAGAGTATTGTATACAGTTTTGGGTGCCACACTATAGGAAGGATGTGAACACATTTGAGAGAGTGCAGAAAAGATTTACAAGACGTGTCACAGGGATCGTAAAGTTCAATTATGAGGATAGATTGGAGAGATTGGGACTGTTCTTCTTGGCAAGGAGAAGGCTAAAGGGAGATTTGCTAGAGGTGTTCAAAAGCATGAGGGAACTGAACAGAGTAGATAGGGAGAAACTTTTCCCACTCCTAAAAAGATCGAAGGCAAGAGAAGCAAATGCGATGTTTGAAAAAACTTTTTTTTTCACACAACAAGTGGTTCGGATCTGAAATGGACTATCTGGAGGCAGCTTCAATCGAGATGCACAAGAGGGCATTAAATTATTATTTGAAGAGAGATAATCTGCAGGGGTACGGACTCATTTGGACCGTTAGTGCTGACACAGTGGGTCGAATGGCTTCCTTCTCCACAGTAATAGTTCTGTGATAGTAGGTAATAATAATCTTTATTAGTGTCACAAGTAACCTTACATTGACACCGCAATGAGGTTACTGTGAAAATCCCTTTGTCGCCACACTCCGGCGCCTGTTCAGGTACACTGAGGGAGAATTCAGAATGTCCAATTCACCTGACAAGCACGTCTTTCGGGACTTGTGGGAGGAAACCGGAGCACCTGGAGGAAACCCCACGCAGACACGGGGAGAACATGCAGACTCCACACAGACAGTGACCCAAGCAGGAATCAAACCTGGGACCCTTGCCCTGTGAAGCAACAGTGCTAACCACTATGCTACCATGCACTTAGGAACCCCATCACATCCAACTACTCAGGCGATCGATTTGAGAATGGTAAATTCTCAGCTATAGGCTGACAACAAGACCAATATCCTAGGCTCACGATCGTATTTGGGTCTTGCAGTTGAGTGTCAATTCTTATTTATTTAAAAAAAAAATTTAGAGTACTCAATTCATTTTTCCAATTAAGGGGCAATTTAGCGTGGCCAATCCACCTAACCTGCACATCTTTGGGTTGTGGGGGTGAAACCCACGCAGACACGGGGAGAAGGTGCAAACTCCACACGGACAGTGACCCAGAGCCGGGATCGAACCTGGGACTTCGGTGCCGTGAGGCAGCAATGCTAACCACTGCGCCACCGTGCTGCCCTAGTTGAGTGTCAGTTATGCAACATAGAAGATGAAAATCTACTTTTTTTGGCTGATTTGTGCACTAAATCATAAAATTACCGTAATTGTTTAGAAAAAAAAAATTGTATTATTTCAACATCATTGTATTCATTTAGAAGATTTTGGTTACATCCCTGGTAATCTTTCTACATATACTGGTTATGATGTCTGCTCCGTATAATGCTGTAGAGAGTTACAGGCTACTACGATACCTGGCATTGTGTATGGGGAAACAGGCTTGCACAGTGTATGATACTCTAGCTGACAGTCTTGGTTCTCTCTGAGCATTAAAAACATTGAAATGGTTATATGAAGGTGCCGATGTAGTCCAACAGATGCTAAAACTGTGCCCTCCGACCTGCCATAGCTGCACTACATCTTGTTCGGCATAAGGCTTGACTCAGTGGTAGCACTCACTGCTGTGCCAGAAGCTTCACTCGAGAGGCTTGAGCACACACTGGTGCAGTACTGAGGGAGTGCTTCATGGTCTGTGGTGCTAAATTTTGGATGTAATATTAAACTGAGGTCCTGTTTGTTCTCTCAGGTGGATGTAAAAGATCAAATGGCACTATTAAAAGAAGATCAAGGGAGGTCTCTCAACGCCCTGGTCAAATATTCCTCCCTGAACCAATACGATCAAAACAGATGACCTTATTATTTATCCCATTATTGCTTGTGAGACCTTACAATGATTGACTACTGTGTTACCCCACATTATAAAAGTGAGAACAAATACAATTCAAAAGTACTTCTATCACAAAAGAAAAATACCGGTGACGTTGCAAATCTGAAATAAAAACAGAAAATACTCAGCAGGTCAGGCAGGATCCATGGAGAGAAAAACAGAGTTAGCTTTCCAAGTCGATGGCTCCTTGGAGAGTAACTAGAAACGCCAATTCGGTATCTGTCCACAGCTGCTGAATATAGGACGGCACGATAGCACAGTGGGTAGCACTGTTGCTTCACAGCACCAGCGTCCCAGGTTCGATTCCCGCTTGGGTCACTGTCTGTCCGGATTCTGCACGTTCTCCCTGTGTTTGCGTGGGTTTCCTCCGGTTTCCTCCCACAAGTCCCGAAAGACTGCTTGTTGGGTGAATTGGACATTCTGAATACTTCTGTGTACCTGAACCGGCGCTGGAGTGTGGGGACTAGGGGATTTTCACAGTAACTTCATTGCAGTGTTAAGTTAAGCCTACGTGTGAAAATAATAAAGATTATTATTATTATTTATTATTATTATTTTCTGTTTTGATTGAAAAGTGCTTTCTTTGCTGTGTAGTATTTTTGGGCGGCCTGATGTCATGAAAGGCACAAGGCAAATATAAATTCCTCTTTCTTTGTACCAACCTGAAATGACCTGAGAATAGCTACCAGACATGGTCTGACATCTTTTGGAAAAGTGGTGGAATGTGTTGTGAACAATGTTAAAGCAATAGTCTAGTTGTATTGTCAACAGCGAAACGTCAGATAACCCCAATTAACAATGCAATTTCCACTTATGCATCATAATGTAAAAACATCTTGGAGTGCTTAGAAAAGATTGGGTTGGAAAAAAAGTAAAGGGAAATGGACCAGGTTAAACAGATAGTTTTCAAAGTGGATTTTGGAAGTGGTCGAGGTAGCAGTGTATAGGCGATTTGGGGAAGTTTAAAAACGCGAAAGGGTAGAAAGAACTGCCTCTGATGGTGGTGCAGAGTAAATGGGCAGTAAGGATGAGAGCGAGAATTTACGGTTGGAAAAAATTGCTGAGTCAAATGGAAAGATTTTGACAATGAAGGAGGGGACCTTCAAACTGATGGCTCAGATACCAGAGACTCATTGAGGCTTGATAGCAACAGCATTGAGTGCGCATGGAGTACTTTCAATAAGAGGAGGTGGGTTTGCAAAGTTCAGAACTCTGTGAAATTTGTGAAGGATAGAAAGGGGGAGAAAAGCATTTGAGAAGTCAACCCTTAAGGTAATGAAAGCATTGATTCGGGTTATATTTGTGGGGATTGTAATGGTGGGTGGTGAGTGACAATGAGATGAATAAAAACATTTAGGAAATGCAAACGTGAAACTGATTAAAGGACATTTAACTGCAATCTCCTGACATAACATTAGGAAAAGAATGGCGGGACCCTTGGACAAATAATGTTAATGTTAGAAATCACTTCAGCCATTTCCCTAGGGTCTCGGAGAACCTCCTGTCGAATTGCATCAGGAGATTATACTAGTGGAATTGATATGGATTGGGTTTAAGGGTGTAGCCGCCAATTTGAAGTTTCTACTGATAGCAGTTAATCTGCTCACTTTCCCTGATTGAATCCTAACCACATTGAGCTCAGGCAGTTTGTAATTATAGATATAGCTCACAATCTAACTGGTGATAATGAATAAACAAGTGAATAATAAATGAAGAATTGCATTTTCCCATTGCAAACTCAGCCATGATTGGCACCCTGAGTATACCAAAATGATCTGTTATCTGGGGCTAGTGAAATGAGGAAGGAAGCTAATGGTGATGTTGTTTGAGATCTGCATTGAATTCTTGTCTAAGTCCACTCTTCACGATAGACCAACATTTGAGCCAGTGATGTAGGGCTTTGCTAAGAAAAGTCATTCCAATTCTGGCTATTTGGAGATGTATTCAGTAGTGCCTGCTATATTCATGACTTAGATGAAGAGACGGGGAGCTTGCTGATGATACGAAGGTAAGCTGTGGGGAGGATAGAGAGAGGCTGCAAAGAGATAGAGACAGGTTAAGTGAGCAGGCAACAAGTTTGCAGGTAGAGTATAATGTGGCAAGTGTGAAGTTATCCGCTTTGGTCATAAGAACAGAAAGCAGAATAGTTTTTAGAAGTTGTGACTAGCAAACGTTGATGTTCAAAGAGAATTGGGTGTGCTCATACATGGAACGCAGAACGTTAGCAAGCGGTACAGCAAGCAACTTGAAAAGCAAATGGCATGTTAACCTGTATTATAAGGGATATTGGAACGCAGGAATAAAGAAGTCTTGCTACAATTGTAGATGTGAGACCACATTTGGAATACTGTGTGATGTTTTGGCCTCCATATTTAAGGAAGGATGTGCTTGCATTGGTGTCAATACAATGTAGGTTCACTAAATTGGTCCCTGAGATGAGAGGGTTGTCCTATGATGTGAGGTGAGTAAACTGGGCCTATATTCTCTGAAGAATGAGAGGTGAACTCAGTGAAGCATACAAGATTCTGAAGGGGATTGTTTCCATTGGTCACAGAATCTAAAACATGGGTACTTAAGTCGAAGAGTAGTGAGTCTTTGGAATTTCTTTACCTCAGAGGGCTGTGGACACTCTATTGTTGAATACGTTTAAGGGTGCAATCGACAGATTTTTATCTCTCCAAGGAAATCAAGGGATATGGGGAGCAGTCGGAAAAGTAGAGTTGAAGCTCAAGATCAGCATGACCATATTGAATGGCGGAGCAGGCTCCACAGGCTATCAGGTCTACTCCTGCTCCTCTTTCCTCGCACTCTTATACTTGTTTGCCATCTAACTGAAAACCCGCCGTTTGTGAACACACTAACCCAAGATCTATTCCCAACCCATACAGGCTCAGGTAGATAACCTGGACAACTCGGTGGCACTGAGTTACTGAGTTTTATCCTTATTGAGGAATACATCAAATCTTCCAAAGATGTTACTTTACGAAGGATAATTGGTGCTCCAAAACCTGTAAAAGAAATCAATTAAATGCTAATAAAATATGAGCTCACAAAATGTAATTGATTTGAATTTAAGGAATAATCACATTGCAAACTGATTTGTATTCATGGATTACATGTCAGGATTGAAAAGTTGCAGTTTACACAGCAGGAGCACTGGAGAGAGATGACATTTAGAGCATCTCTGTCAGCTTAAGGCTGTACATGTCTTCACCATTCCTGTTCAAATCTTCAGTTTGCCACCAGAGAATAATGCTTGCGGCTTAATCAACTTGAATTTATGTTTGCAAAAACAAAAGTACTGTGGATGCTAGAAATCTGACCTACGAGGCAAAGAATGCTGGAAATACTCTCTTAGGTATTTATGCATATTCTGGTTGGGTTTAGGATGAAGCACCCACAAATGAGCCAGGCCAAATATACAATATCAATGTTTTTTTTGCTTTGATTCTAACAGGTTGAGTTTAAACATTGCTCAAAACTGAATTCTGTCACTTAACTGTAAGGTCAGGAGTGCCTAGCATGAAGAAAACACGACACTGGGCGAGATTCTCTGTTTGGGAGACAGTTCTCCCGCCAGTGGAAAATTGCTACCAATTCATGCATGGTGAGGAATACGAGGGAATCCTACTATCTGGCTGCCATTTTGAGCGAGCGGCCCGATAGCGAAGTCCCGCAGCTAGCTCCCCTATCCCACCCCACCGGACCACAAATCAGGCCCTCACCCCCTCACCGCACCGCAAAGCAGCCCACACCCGTAGATTGCCTAGGTGCCCCCCTACCAATTACGGGGTGACCTGACCTACACCCCCCCAGGAACTCCCCCCCCCCCCCCCCCCCCCCCCCCCCCAAAGGCCCCCTTAATTGGGCAACCACCCTCCCCCAGGTACCCACTTAATAGGGAGACCCCACCCCGCCCCCTTCCATCCAGGGATTCCCTTAATCGGGCGACCGTCCCCAGGGAACCCTTTAATATGGAGTCGCCCCCACGGACCCCCTTAATAACGAGAGCCCCAGGAAAACCCTTAATAAGGAGAGCCCCTCGGGTGCCTCCTTAATAGGGGGAATCCCCTCCAGGGCTCCCCGAGTCCCCCTAACTGAAGGGATCCCCAAACTAACTAAAGGAACCCCCCCACAGGGACCCTTTAACTAAAGGAACCCCTCCCCACATGGAATCCCTAACTAACAGAGCGGCCCCACTGACACGCCTTAACTAAAGGGACCCCCCACAGGGATCCGTGTCTAAAGGGAATCCCCCCACAGATCCCCACCCCCCCTCCTAGAAAAGAGACCCCTGTCTGGAAACTTGAGAGCCATCCAGACAGGAACAATGAAAATATTACAACTGTAACATTACCTGGAAGTTCCCTGTGTCCACTCCTGGAAGGAGAACAGCTGTGATCTGTGTTCAGACCCCTCAGATCCATTAGCTGCAAGCCATTCATTCATTTCTAGTAGCGGGCTGTGATTGACAGCTTCCACAAAACAGCTGTGGTTGGTTCATTCATGTCCCTTCAAAGGTGAGTTACTGGAAGTGCTGAAACCCCAATGTTTGCAAACATCAACCACATCAAAAGAGACGTAAGTGCATCCCAATCACTCAAGCATGTGATGTAGGGAAGTGGGGGAGGCACGAAGGACTTAATAAATCCAAAGCGCATGTGAATTAATATCAGCAGCAACATGGCCATTAGTTTAAAGTGCTTTGCAATCATGTCAGTTGGTTTTCCTGCATCTCCTATTCACTGAACGTAGGCATTCCGATTTGAATTAAGGCGTTCCGATTTCTTTTGCGGTTACCGGGTTTGTGGTACTCTGCCTGTGTTAGGTGGGATTTCACAATGATACGCAAAGTATGCTAATGCCCTACCAAAACTAGTGCTGAAAAACTGGATGTTATCTCATTATGTGTCAGGATGCCGGCAGTGATGTGAGGGGGGGGGGGGGGGGGGGGGGGGGGTAGGTAGGCATTCACTGCAAAGACAATGCAGAGGAAGGATGAAGGAGGGGATTAACAGTAAGGGCAGGGGTTCTGCTCTCAGTGGGCCACTCCCTTCCCAATGCCGGGTCCCTGGATCAGCGCCCGAGTGCCTTTACACTAGGGACCCTCCCTGGAATCCCACATGTTTGCGCGCTTTCTTTCCTGCATGGAAAACCACCTGCCTGTTGTTGGTTAACATCAGCTTCAGTGGGATGAGGCTCTGGAGTGGGAATTAATTGCTCACTTAAAAGCCTCAATTGGTGGTGGGATAGGAAGACCACCATGGTCTTAATTAGGGAGGAAGCTGGACGCAAACCTCTAGCAACCGGAGAATCGGCGCATGCGGTCGACGCAGCGCCGGTCGGGGGCCATTGAAAGAGGCCCCCGCGGCGATTCTCCGCGGTCGACCGGCTGAGTTTCCGCCGGCGTGGTTCACATATGGTTCCACCCGGTGGGACCTCGGCCTTGCAGCTGCGGTGGCCGTACTGGGGGGGGGGGCTGGGTATCAGTCTCCGGGGGGGGGCCCTCCATGATGGCCAGGCCCACGATTAGGGGCCACCGATTGGTGGGCGCGTGCGATCTGGGGGGGGAGCTACCTTCTTCCGCGCCGGCCCGCTGTGTGGGTCCGCCATGTTGCGCTGCGCGAAAGCGGCCGCCACATGCATGCGCGGACCCGTGGCCAGCAGTGCAGGGCTGCGTACGGCAGCTAGAGCAGCGCGGAGTACTCCGGCGCCGTGCCGGCCCCCTGTGGGCCACGGAATCGCTGGGCTAAGAGGCCCGTTAACGTCGGCGTGAAACACTCCGGTGTTTACGCCGGCGTTAGCACTTAGCCGCGTTTTTGGAGAATCCTCAGCCTGCTTTCAGGGATTATCCCATGTGGTAGCCAGGATATTTGAATTGTGATCGTTTAGAAGTTTTATTCAATTACAAGAAATGTGTTGGAACATCCTGATATTTTAAACCTGCTTTTGGAAAGTAGATTTCTTTGTGCCTTGATGCCCTTTCTCCTGGACTAAAATCAACCCATGCATCCCGAAGATACTTAACGTTTGGCTGTCCTCTTGTAACTGTGGTTTCAATCAGGCTTTCGCACTTTGTAAATCAAATTCTTCTTTCAGGATGGACGTACATTTGTGTTGACAATATCCCCAGTGATAATGAATGGAGTATAAATAGTCACTGCCTGTAGTTTAACTTAAACATCTCTAAATCTATGGCCACGGCAAGCCTGTATGTACAACTTCCTTATTCCTAGCACACAGTGAATATTTACGTCTTCCTTCACGGTTATGACAAACCACAGTTAGTTCAGACCTCTCCAACCATGAGATGAGGACATTTAAGAATCCAAAAGATCAGAAGAAAGGCTTTAAACTTATGACTGCATGTCAGCATTCCATGTGCAGGTTGCAGGATTATTGTTGTTTGCAATGAACATTAAGCTCTCAATGGGAATTAAAAAGCAGGAGAATAATGCTTATGTTTGTTGCAATATGTTAGGTCATTTATCACCCTGGAGATTGAAGGTCATCCTTACTGGAGTGACATCATTTTAAACAGATTCTCATAAATTCAATAACTTTTCAGCTGCGCCGTTGTTATGATTGGTACATTCCTTGCTCGTAATTTGTCTACATACAATATTTATTTTCCATTCATTGGGACTATGAATCACAGAATGATTAATAAAATACCGCTAGCCACAGATATTAAAGATAATTGTAATGAACAATGTATTTTTGATAAAATCTGTTGATTGCCAAATTCTGCCTCACCATCTGATTCCTTTTCAGTGCCAATTGGAACGGAATTGTGATACCTGCTATGCTGGCCTAACATAACATAATCTGCTAGCAGGCTGGCTGACCAAATTAAATCAGAACCAACCAAATAGGAATATGCTGGCAGAACTGTGGACATTGAGGGTCAAAATCTTTTTTTTTAAGGGGCAATTTAGAGTGACCAATCCACCTACCCTGCTCATCCTTTGGGTTGCATATGCGGGGAGAATGTGCAAACTCCACACGGACAGTGACCCGGGGCTGGGATCGAGCCTGGGTCCTTGGCACTGTGGGGCAGCAGTGCGAACGACTGCACCACCGTGCCGTCCAGAGTCAGAATGTTATAAAAGCTATGTTTCATTCATCAGATAAACGTAATGCATGAATTCTCCGCTGGCGGGATTCTCCGTTCTGCCAGCAGCGCGCTCCCGCCCGTGGGTATCCCTGCAGCGTGGGGTGGGTACAATGGGAAATCCAATTGGCCAGCTGCGGGAATGGAGAATCCTGCTGCTGGCAACGGCTCTTCGCCGAGGATCTCGCGGCTGGGTAGGCACAGAATTGACCCCAATGTAGTTGCTTTTATCTGTGGCTGCTCACAGGAAATGGATGATGGTGGATCATTTTCCCGTAATACACCCCATGCAATTATAATCAATGGAAATGAAAATTAGGCCATTTATATAAAAGAGTCTATGTCACTTCTATGCCCAGTCAGCAAATTGAGATTCTACCCTAAAGTGTTGTTGGGTTTTCCACAGTCCACGCAGTTGATGAAACTTTGTTTTTCCTCTGTTTAAGAGGTCCATTTCTACAGAGAATTTGAGTTGCTATTATTTTTGCCACTCATTTTGATAAATATACAACTGTGGCACGGTTGAACAGTGGTTAGCGTTGCTGCCTCACAGTGCCCAGGACCTGGGTTCGATTCCAGCCTTGGGTGACTGTCTGTGTGGAGTTTGCATGCTTTCCCCATGTCTGCGTGAATTTCCTCCGGGGTCTCCGGTTTCGTCCCACACTCCAAAGGTGTGCAGGTTAGGTGGATTGGCCATGATCAATGCGGGGAAGTTACGGGGATAGGGTGGGGAGTGGGCCTAGGTTGACTGCTTATTCGAAGGGTTAGCACAGATTTGATGGGTGGAATAGCCTGCTTCTGCACTGTAAGGATTCTATGTACTCTATGGATACTTATAAAACTGTGAACTACAAATACACCATTTTTACTTGTTGTATATGGAAAAATATATGAGAACAACCTCTTTGGGGCTCAGTAAAGAGTAAGCAATGAAGAAATGCGCGAATGATAATCAACCTTTTAATGTATCCAGCATCCAGTTAGAGTGAAATTGTGTATTGATCCTCATTTTAGGCTTGGCGAGATGCATAAAGAAGCTCTGATTTCGGGGAGCCCACTAAATAGCAGATAGTGAAAAGGCATTTGGTGTGTAGGATTTTTGGTGTGCAGGATCTGCCCTGGTCATGGCCAGATCAATGGATTACAGACATTCAGAGCATTGTCCCGTCTACAAGTTAACAGAAAAGCCATTCTCGAGAGTTTATTCTTGAAGTATACTTCTCACATAGTGCTTTCGTTTAACTGTCTTCAGTTCCTTAAACTGTCATCTGACAATATTTTTCTGATAATCTGTTTTTCATTGCGTTTCCATCTAATGGATGTAATCAAATAGCTTGTATTTTTCATTAAATGCTTTTTTTAATGTCTGAATGCAATGTATAAAAAGCCCATTATAAAATCTGGGCAATCACATGCTGGAAATATCAGTCATATGTCTAATTCTTAACCGGACTTATTCACATTCTGAATGCAGCAAGTGTCAAACACATCAATACTACTCTTTATAAACAAATGAATAAGCCTCATATGGCCTAACCTTGTGCTTTCCGAACAAAGTAACAAGTATATTGGCACCCTTGTTTTCTCTCGTAATACTTCATTGATTTTCACAGATTTAAAGCAAGCTTAAAACATTTATCTATTCCGTTCGCCAAAGTTCTTTAATGTAGTTAGAAATGAGTTTGGCATATAGTTGACACACACAATGATGGACTGTTTCATCCTGAATAAGAGATTCTGAGCAACCATTTTTAGAATGTTCCCTTTTTAATAAATCTTTGTACAAAGTAGAAAAGAAGTTATAAATTGAATTACAGATTAGAGTTTCTGATATAAATTGAGTCCAAACAAATGATCTACTAAGGAAAAATCTAATGACAATAAAAAGGAAACCGAAGGATATTAATATTATTTGAAATGCTACATTAAATGACGCGATTAGACCTGTGAATGGAGTCATTCATTTGCGCTTCAGTTCAGAATGACGGTGGCAGTTCGAGAACTGCTGCAGTATATAGTTTCTTGCCCTCTCCTCCCCACACAGAACTCCTCCAACAAGTACCTGCTGCTTTCTATTCTTCATCAACTTCCTACTGTTATGCAAAAAAAAAAAGTTTTAAGGGATTTCTTTGTGCATTGGTAAACATTAAAAATAAGGTTTAGTTTTAAGTGGGTTTAATTTAATGTTTCCGTGGAAGAAAGAGCAAAACCAATAGTTTACAAAAACAGTCATGATGACCATTACGGATGGGTATAGCCTCCAGTTGATGAAGGACATGGCCTGGCACCCTGGCGGTGCCCACCCTGGCAGTGCCAGGTGGACATTCCCAGGTGGGTGGTACCAGGTGGGGGGTCAGGGAAGGGATCAAGAGTGGGGCCTCCAGAGAACCCCATTGGGGGCTTCCTATTATGTGGGAGTGCTGGGGGGTGATAATGGTGGGGGGGGGGGGGGGATGTCTGCATTGGTGGGAGTGAGTAGGGGTGGGGAATGCCCAGATTTATGGAGGGGAGGGGGCTCTAATGCCTGATGCCGGCGATGATGGAGGAGGGAGTCTTACCTTCAATTTGAGATCGGGGCACCATTTAAAGATGGTGCTCTGGGCTTGCTGTCGTCTTTAGGCCCTGCCCCTCAAGAATGATGATGCAATTCATGCACCCTGCATGCACCTCCCCTGTGTTTCTCTGACAAATTTCAGAAGATCTGAAGAGAAAACCTGCCTCTTTTTCTGGGGAGAAACGGTTGTCAGTTAGAACCTGACACTTTTGGGGAAAATTCTGCCCATATGCTATAAAGGATCTGCTGCAGAAAATAGACATTCTACATTTAATTTGCCTAAGATATCATGATGTGCCACTGCCAAATGGCTAATACCCAACAGGTTTGATCATGACAGACAATTGGTAACTAACTGGACAATGGTGCCACCAAATCTCTCTTTGGTAATCATGCAAGGGAAAGGAGGAAGCCGACAAATTTCAGCAAGTGGAAGTGAATGATTTTCCACCCTTACTGGATGTTTAAGAATATGACTCAATTTTGACAGCAGGCAAAAATACCAAAAGAGTCAAATAAGAAGCCTCAGCATCTTGACCATATGTTATCCGAACAACTGGCAATGGGAAAACAGGAACCCAAAAGCTGGCAGTATAGGAAGGGATGGGCACGGTTGGGGAGCGGTGGTCGAGGAGAGCCAACACTTAACTAAAGAGAATAAAAGCTCTAGAACTGGGTCAACAACTATGTTGGCAATCTGAGGTACATGATAGCTGAGGTCCTGGGAAATGGTGCAGATGTGTCGTCCTCCAAAAATACATAGTCCTGGAAGAGGGAACATTTATTCGAACACTTGAGCAAGAAATCTAAGGATGCCTTGTTTTGATATGAAATTTGTTAAGTGTTATATGTGCAGTAAGTAAAGACCAGAAGGGGGAGTGATGAGTAAGTGCAAACAGAGGGAGTGCCAGTGCCAAGCAACAAGGACTGGTAACGAGAAGAACATGGCTGTGGGGACAGGTAGAATTTGTAAGATAAGACACATAAAATGCTGCTATTGGTGTTCTGTGTCTGAGTCAATTACAGTAGGACCTTAATGGAACAAGACATTGATTCTGCATTTAATTCCAGTCACCATTGACTTTGAGAATTTCCTTTCGAACAATGGAAAATCAAATCCCTGCTCTTCACAGTCCGAATACAAGATTAGTTTGCTGTACTGTACATGTCCCAATTTTTAAGCTGTCATTAAAAAATCTTACAAAACACCTCACAAAAACTTAACAATGTACAAGTGAAGGTGTAGGATGTAATCCCTGTACACTTTGACACTTCAGTTAGGCTAGGGCTGCACATGATATATTTTAGCCAAACTTCCTTTTGCTATTGTCCTTTTCTTTAGTTTATGATTAAGTTCGAGAGTAGTTATGATTAAGTTGGTTGTTTGCGGAATGTATGCTGCAGGGTCATTCAGTTGACAAAATTAACAAAATATCTAAAATTACACGTGATGATAGAAATGAAACAATTAGGTTTCTGTGTTGGAGCAATATAAATATCGTTGTAAAATTCATTATGGTAACCAATTTGAGGCAGGGCAATCTCTTTTTCTTTTGCATTTGTAATAAGTATTCCAATACTAGTCAGTGTGGAATAGATGCAGATATGTTCAATCATGCTTGCAAGCAAAACGTTGGCTTCACTAATAATTATTTTTCTATTTATTAACTATAAACCTTCTAATGTATTTCAAGATAATCAGATGATGGTACTGGTTACTTAATAATTTCAGAGGATAGAATGAATAACAAAAATATAAGCTTAATTGCTATGAGAAATCCCTGTGGGCTCTGATTTGGATATTTGGCCTTTGCATTATGGTAAGTGGTGAACTTTGATGTAATTAGTGATGAAGATAATAGATTTAATATAAAAGCTTTATGATCCACTTAAAGGTTGGAGTAATTTACTGCATCTGATTTCAATGCAGTAATGTTTTCCTGATTTAATTCTCTTTTTCTTTGGTTATATTTCTACCTTTCTCATGAAGGCGTTGATTACCCAAAGCGTAAGCCATTATTATTCCTGTCCAAGAGTATACTTTTAACTTTGGGACAATTGGTACACCAAAAGGATTCTTGTAAAACACAGGCACACCATCTTCACAAGTGAAGGTGTGCCCCCATCGATTATTTGTTTAAAAGTTTTAATATAGAAAAGCTGGATTGCCTTTGAACTGAGAATGTGCTTGAGCACTGTGTAGCAGCTGACAAGCGATGTTGCTGCAGTATTACACAAAAATAAATGTATTTATGGTTAGCATTGCTGCCTCACGACGCTGAGGACCCAGATTTGATTCCGGCCCCGGGTCACTGTTTGTGTGGAGTTTTTGCATTTCCGCCGTGTCTGCGTGAAACTCACTCCTACAACCCAAAAAAGATGTTTGGGGTACGTGAACTGGTCACGCTAAATTGCCCCTTAATTGGAAAAAAAAGAATTGGATACTCTAATTTTTTTTTAAAAACAAATGTATTTTGGCCTTTAGTGTACTAGCTAAAATAAAAGCAAATTATTTTAACAATTGGTGATTTACTAATCGTGTTAAATATCTTTGAAGCTTGTGTGGAACATTGTTAGCTCCTGGCACATTGTGCAATAAACGGAGTTCATGTTTATCTAGGGCATGGTACTATTTGTGTAAAGGTTTGATTAAATGTCTTAGTAATTGATAGGCTGTTTAATTGCTAAAATAATTGGTTGGCACAATTCTATTTAGACTCAATAATGTAAAATAATTTAACCAAGATGAGCAACTTAAAGTACTTTGTTGTAAATTACTCAGATAGGTTCAAGTGAATTATGACAGAAACCCTTGTGTTTGTAGAGGGACAGTATTGTACAGATTATATGGATACAGTATTATGCAATTCACAGGGCCATGCTATTTAATACTACTTATTTCCCATTAATGTAAAGCCAGTAGAGAGTTGTGCAAATACTAAGCCAAATATATTAAGCATCATAAATAAAATAGTCCTGAATAAGCAAATGTAAATGTTGAAAACAGTGTGCCACATTGATATACTTTAGTATTGTGTTGGTTCTATTTCTTTGAGTGTTAACTCCTCTTTGATGGGAATGAGTTTAACCAAGTTTAATGGTATCTCCTAAATACATTGTTAATAAAAGGTTTTGGTCTGACAATTGAAAACCTTCAAAGTGAGACCATGATCGAAATACTCCTCAGCATGTATGCCATGTTTTTTTGTTAAGGACACATAAATTGCCTAGTTACTCCATGTTTTCAACAATTCCAGAAATGACCAATACTTCTGTGGGGAAGGGTGGGCAAAGAGCTCCCATTTCCCTAGTTAGGAGCCTGATGATGACATTCAAATTGGGGGTTGTGCTATGCCAATAAGGTGCCACATTCCCCAAAATCACTTCCGGGTCCAGCCAACAATCCAGGAGTTAGGAAAGATGTTAGGAAGCTACTTCAAAAACTATTTTAAAGGATGCTCCACTCTCTGCTAAATCGATATTGAGCTTTCAGATTAATTTCCTTGCAGAAAAATGTTGATGTATTTTCTCACACTGGTTTATGTCACATACAAACCCCATACAGGTGGACGGTATGAAAATATTTTGGAATCTCCCTGCTGATGGTCTCTTGGTCACATAAATTGTTAGTTCAGCAGAACCATGTTTTGTTTAACCCTGGACCACGAGGGATGAATTATTAATCGGGGTCAGGAACCAGACATGGGGATTAATTCCAGATCCAAACAATGCATGACGTGATTTATGTACATCCAACAGAATTTCAATGCTGCAACTAATTAAAGACCAGAGAGCGGGCTCACTGTCCAATAAGGGACAACGGTGGGTTCCCTCCATTTGAGGGCCATGGGAGGCCATTCAGCACTCCGAGATCGGTAACCCCACAGGCTGAGGTGGGAACAACTGATCTGAACATGAAGACAACGATGGATGTGAAGGGGGACTGCTTGATCACGATACTGGATTGTTAACATCTCTAGGGGATGGCCATCAGCTGCAACTTTGGAACTGCAGCCATTATGAGTCTGAAGTGGTTATACCTCTATGTGATCCATCATGCCACTGCTCCACTCCTTCCCTGAGCCCACCATGTCCAATTAAGTCTGCCCACGTTGTTACCTAGAAATTTCGATTGATGCAGGAGTGGGGCCTTAATAGGCCCCTAAAATTAATCTAATTGGCTCCAATTGCTAACAGCAGCCAATCCAACTGCAAACCACTCTCTTTCATGGTTATTGGGATCAGTGGTGTCAAATTGAGTGCTTGTCTACCTCCAATCTGGACCTGAAACATTTTTAAAATCCAACCTCTAGAGCCTGCAATTCATCCCTCTTGAGCAGAGCTGGGTGGTGGTCTGATTATCCACTGAGCTTTTCCTTTGACCTTCCTTGTCACTTTCACCTTTTCCTACTTACGTGCACCGTGAATTCCCGGGTGCGCTTCCTTTAAGTTCACTCCGTACGTCACGTGATATTACTTGATAAGTGAGTTGCAAATGCCATACCCAAGTTCAGGAGGTGCATGAGGAAAGATGAGAAAGTGCAAAAGAGGTCAAAACAAATGTCTATAAACTCAACCGTGAGACCATGCTAACAACTCACTTTTTGCAAACCACCAACCTTTCAAGGCTGCACCATCATATGCACATTTGAATCGGAAAATCTCAGGGCCCTGCTGACTTACTCCCAGACGCTTTCCTGCAGCTCATTAATGTTTACTACCCGTTTGGCCAGAATGGATGCACCTCCATTTTGAACTATCTTTTTTAAGGACCTGCAGCACCTCATTTCTTACCTGTTAATTTGCAAACAGCTTTTACTAAAAGCATTTTTCACAGGTCACTCATCTAAATTGTGCTGATGTGGGGTGACCCCAAATCCAGGGCCCTCCCCTGCTGGACTCCAGTGAATGGCATTAATTTTGCCCACCAGCCACCAAGATGAAATGGCTCCAGTAGAGAGGTAGAAATTGTTTTTCTTGTTGAGTTTGCTGAGTTGTAATGGATCATGGGTTTCAAATGACCCCTGCATTACAATTTGGATACTTGCATATTTGTATCGGTGATTCCTGGACTGACTGCCCTGGCTTGTTGGAATTGCATTAACAATTTTGGGATAGTTAGCATGAGAAGCTTTGTGTCATGATATTGTACCTGCTGTGGACTATTTTGAGACTGCCTGATCTCATTTTACATTAGACCCAATGAGACAGCAGGGGAATTCTTTTATCTCCTGCATTGAGGCAGATGCATGGCCTGTGTGTTCATCCACTGCATACCTCAACCCCACGGTATGATGAATGTGATCTGACAACAGCAAGGAAAACAGGACCTCTGGGGCAACCAACAGTGTATCTGACTAACCAGCGAGATTTAGGGTTGCAAAATATGGCAGACTGAGGAGGAGGGTAAATTAGAATGGGTGAATTCAGTGTCAAATCGGGTACAGCAAGAAACATCAAGAGTGGACAAGAAAAAATGATTACGAGTGAGGGAAAAACAGTGTAAGAAAGTAAAGATAAATGTTAAAACTTAAAATTTGACATTTCTGAAAATTCCCTGAAAAGCGCTAGACCTAGAAGATTGAGAAGTCAGACTTAATTGACTTTTTGTGCCCGAGAGATTGATTACCATTAATTAAGAATGATCACCTTGTTAAATGGGTACTTGCGCTACTAATTACTAGCTCTAAATACTTGCAACAAGTTTAGTTTCTACCAATCGTGTAAACACAGCAACCTGTCACCATTCAGTAGTGAACCTGGTGGCATGATGTTGTTTTTGGAGCAGTGCAATGTGGAGTACAAGTTTTGGATATTTTAGTTTAACTGCATGTCTGTCCCTAACCTGAAGTTTTTGAACAACTTTCTGGCAGAGCTTTGTGCAGATTTTAGAAATTTCACAGAAGTTAGTTGTGTGACTTGTCTGCTGCTGCTTTAATGGACTGTGGAAGCTTTATGATTTTGTACTGAAGCTATGCTGCCCACGTTCACTGTAATGTATAGAAGGGATGGCCCACCAGATTTTTGTTTGAACATTGAGGAGCACCCTAACAAGAAAGAAACTAATTGTTAAAATGCTTTTTATTTAATTTTGCGGTGGAAAATAATTGATATAGTGCAGTACTTAACCCTTTTAACCTTAAGATAATGTGATGTAGTGCATTAGTCTGTATTCTAAATGATAAATTCAAAATTGTGCTTCTAAATTAAAGCAATTATTTGATTGACTATGGAGTTAATGATGTTATGTGCTGTCACAGAATCATAATGACACACCAGTAAAGAGTTGATGGGTCAAATGGCTGTTTGCATGCTGTCGCATTTTGTTACTATGTGCGCACATTTTGGCAATATTTTTTGATCAGCCACCAGTTAAGATTGAGAAAACAATCTAATTTAAATTCTCTTTCAAGAATAGCATTATGTAATTTTGCTGTGTTGTCCTTTGGTCTAATTTATAGGTTTTATAACCCGCATAAGACCTACGGGCTTTGGAGCAATCAGTATCCCCGTGAGTCTCACTGAATACGAGGTCTCCTACTAAGGGGAGGGGAGGGGGGAGGGAGGGAGAGAGAGGGGGCCCCAAGCCCAAGCCCGAGATCATTCATAATTGAGATTTGTATAAAGTCGGCCATGTATGCAACCGACAGAGCAGACCCAATTGGGATCTGCTGTATATTATAAATATAATTTATTTGCAATAAACCAAATTCATTTTACAAACTTAGTGGCCGACTAAGCTGATGGTGGGGTTATAAATTGACGGTCAACATGTCTCCTCGCTAAATCATTACCCGATGCCTCACATCGAGGACCTATACGCAAAACTGGATGGTGGACACTCATTTACGAAGCTCGATATGAACCATGCATACTTGCAATTGGAATTGCACTCTGCCTCATATAAATACTTCACTGTATCCATAGAGGCCAATTTGAGTATACCAGACTACCCATTGGAGTATTGTCGGACGGTGCCATATTCCAGATGGAAAACCGACAGAGGTTTGCCGTTAAAGGCAGTGTATCTGGACAACGTGTTGGTCACAGGGGCAGCTGAACAGGGACATTCAAGTAATTTGGGCGAGGTGCTCCTTCGTTTCTCAGAGACGGGAATTCACCTATGGAGAGAAAAATGCGTGTTCCACATGAGGGAAGTGGTGTACCTGGGCTACCGACTGGACCGTGAGGGGTTATACCCGGTTGCTGAGAGGGTGCGGGCAATTCAGCAAGCTCCTACAACTGAAAAAACGATGCGGTCTATATTGGGATTGGTGAATTATTACGGAAAGTTCATCCCCAGCCTTGCAACCATGTTAGCCCCCCATACCTCCTTTTGAAAAAGAAACAGGAATGGGCATGGAAAAAGCAGCACGCAAATACAAAGAACAGTTGACTTCCTCAGGCTTGTTAACAGATTATGATCCTGCCAAACAACTAATTGTCACATGTGACTCATCATCATATGCCACTGGCGCCGTTTTATCACATCGCAGAGAGAGGCCGATCACTTCCGACTCCCGGACACTGGCCATGGATGAGCGCCAATTGAGAAATTGGCCTGGCAGTCGTCTTCTCCGTGAAGAAATGCCATCAATATGTGTACGGTCAACGATTCACAATCATCACGGCCCACAAGCCACGACTCGGTCTTTTTAAAGATGACAAGGTGATTCCGCCCAATACCTCTGCCAGGATACAGCATTGGGTCCTCCCGTTGGCTGCCTCTGAACATGATCCAGATCGCAAACGCGGATGCCTTAAGCCAGCTGCCCTTGTCGATGTGCCCTCCTTCATCTCCCAGTGGCCATGCTCAAATTAATGGATTTGTTGTCTGTATCGGCATCCCAAATCCGTGAGTGGGCACAGATCGACCTGTTACCTTCGAAAGTCCATCACATAGTCCTGTAAGGGTGTCAGCATGGAAGACTGCCAAATTAATTTCGGGCATTCTCAACAAAAATGTCTGAGTTTAGTGTAGAATACGGCATCCTTTTGTGTGCTTTGTGTGGGTGCACGTCATCATCCTGTGTAAGAGCCGGGACCTGCACAACGGGCACCCCGGGGTGTCCAAAATGAAAATGCTCGCCCACAGCTATGTTTGGTGGCTGGGCCTGGACAGATATAGAAAGGGTAGCCCAGCAGTGCGGCAGATGTCAGGAACACCAGAAGCTTCCATCAGCCGTGCCACCTTCACCCATGGGAATAACCGGGGCGACCTTGAGAGCGGTTACACGCCGACTTTGCTGGCCTCTTTCAAGGCACAATGTTCTTATCCTTATAGATGCCCACTCTAAGTGGTTGGACATCCAAGCATGTCATCGACCACCTCGAGAGTGACCATTGAGAAATTGCGCCTGTCTTTCAATATGCACAGTGTCCCAGAGGTGTTGGTTACCGACAATGGAATGCCTTTCACAAGTGAGGAATCCTCGGATTTCCTGAAGGCACATCCATACTGCTCCGTATCAACTGGCTTCAAACAGGCTGGCAGAAAGGTTGGTGCAGACATTCAAATGAAGACTGAAAAAGTAGAATCGGGTCGATGGACAAAAACTCGCATAAGACCCACGGGGACAGATCCTTGTTCTGCACTCCCGCATATTGTGACTGGGGTAGCATCGGATGAATTGCTCATGGACCAGAGGCTTCAAACCCATTTTAACCCGGTTTTCCCTGATATTGGTGGGAAAGTACACCACTGGGAGCATTAAGCCGCCCAGAATATTTGTACCAGGTGATGCAGTCTATGTTCACAACTTTTCTGACAGCGTTCAGTGGATTTGAGGGACAATCATCCACCAGGCAAGGCTGTTTAGGCACAAGGTCGCATCAAGAAAAAGCACCTCGATCATAAAAGGTCCAGAAGACCAGTCTTACAAAAAAATCTTCAGGACAGGAAAGTTACAGTGAAACCAAATCCTATGCTCATAGAGGCTAGAACAGTACCCCAAGTGGGTCAGGTCGCCGAAATGAGAGAGGTCGTGGATACAGATTCTGAAATGGAGACTCAGGCCTCCGAAGTCTCCAGAGAACAAGCAATGCAGCTGCCTCACACAGTGCATACACCACAGCATTCCGAACGGAAGCGGCATTCACCATCCAGATATACACCGCCAGATCCAGCCCCGCAAATGCAGGAAGCAAAGCCACGGGCGAACAAGTCCGGTGCCCTCCTGAACCTGCACAAGATCCACGTGGTTGGAGCAATCAGACACCCCATGAGCCTCGCCGAATACGCGCTCCCCTGGCTAAGGGAGCGGAAGTCCGTGATCATTCATGACTGAGATCTGTATAAAGTCAGCCATGTGTGGACCCAACAGAGCGGACCCTGCTGGGGTCTGATGTATATTGTAAATGTAATTGCTTTGCAATAAACCAAGTTCCCTTTTTACCAACTCAGTTCGGACTCATTTGTGGCCTACCAAACTAGGTTAGATAATATTTTAGAAATTAACAATCATTGCTTCAAAATTAGACCAAGTAATGTTTACCGGGGAGAAAAAAAATAAACTGGCTCAGCCATAAAAAATAGGAATTGAAGCCTCGGCATTCCTGCCAGCAATAAGCTGTACTTTCCAGCTTCTCATACCACCTGATGGGAGCACTGTAAGGAAACCGTTTCTAATGGTGTCAGACAACAATACATAAATCATCAGCAGATCAGAGATTCACCGATTCCAACTGGGTGCAGTATTGTTTGATTTGATTCATATGACTTTCTTCTATGTTAGTGTTTATACACCCCTTTTTATGCTGAGGAACCATCAATGCCTAATAGTTGTGGAACAGAGGTTGTGTATTTCACTAATTCACCAAAACATCGATGTACTACAGCATGCTGTGGAAGTACTTTAATGTAAATGGCAGAAGGATGTTGTCTGGGTTTAAATAATGTTGATGCCTGTCGAGCGATATCAAAGACGATGTTAGATCAATGTCAGCAGCAAGTTATTCAAATCTCTGACAGAATTGGAAGCTGCACAGTGACAATTTTATCTTTTATAAATCATTTCTGTTGTGATATATATGGCTGGCAAAGCAAGAGTAATCAAACACGGGGAACAATTCATGTTCCTCGAATAACAAACAGTGAAATACATGGAAGCACCTGTTGGCTGTACAGAATTCAATTAGTTGAGTGTGTGTGTATCGCAATCTAACGAGTCAATGAAGCCGCAGGTGTCGCCCTTGCAACATATGCCAATAAATGAACTTTATTTGTCATGTTTCTCTTTTATTCATGGTGAACCTAAATAAAATAAAACACGCTGCGCTATTTTCAGTGATGATGATCACACAGGGCAGAATTAGATGCCTCCCTGGGATGCATTTGAAGGCAGGGAGGTATTTAATCGGACAGGAGGGTGGCAGGTGGCGAGCCTACCACATCCCTGCTCCTGCCCCATTATGTCCAGGGTGGGAAGACTCATTATGCCGACTTAAGGGCCCCATTCATTCAGCTGCAGGTCAGCACCACCCACCCCTCCCCAACCCCTCACTCTCCAATCCGGCACTCCATGCCTAAAAATAAAACACCTTCTTGCCCATACTGTAGAATTTCCTTATGCCATCCCACCCTGTGACCCTCATCCCACCTTGTGGCCTGGGGTCCCTTACTCAGCCAGGTCCTCTGGCAGATTTGGTAACATTGCCAGCAACTGGCACCACTGCCACTGTTTGGCAATGGACAGTTTCTAATCAACCGACAAGGGGTGGGATTTCTGCCCCTGGGATTCTTGATCTAGGTAAGGGTCGCCTCTGGCCAGTTAAGTATCTGACACTGAATACTGTGGGCCTTTTTTCACAAGAGGAGGCGATGCAGGCCTCTAACCTGTAGATATCGCACTTTACATTGGCTTCACTTTATTCATGTGCGCATCATCAACACTTGTTAGAACTGTGAGACTAGCTTAGTCACAGAGCTGAATGTACTAGCACTGTCAAGGCGCCACTGTCTGGCTGACGGGGCACTGCCAGGGTGGCATCTTGCCCATGATGGGGATCAGGCCTGAGATGCCCCTCCTTTATGAGGTGGGGTGCAGAGGGCTCAAGGACCCCCGAATTGGTAATTAGGGGGGGCACCAGAAACCTCAATGGAGGGTTCAATGATCATTTTATAATGGCGCCTGATCTCTTCTGCACTGGCAAGCTGAGCTTATTAGGCCAGGAAATGAGCCTAAGTGCGGCCTCAGCATGGCATTCCTCGCCAAGGCCCAGAAATCAAGCAGAGTCCCATTTAATAGCGGGGTCATTCTTGGCACTGCAAGTGCCAGAAATACCCGGATAAACGCATCCGAAATAGGACTCTGTTTAATTTCCATTAAATTGTGCCAGTTGGCTTTTTGTGTTCACTCTTCATCAAATATTCATGTTAGTGTCCAGTGTTGGTCTCGCCACTCTAAGACAAGGCTGAACCTGCAGGCTCATCTGGTCCACCCTTCTATGCATTGTAAAGGATATTGTCTGTGATCCAGAACTTCCCTAACCATGCTGTTCCAGTACAGCTACAACACTGGCATCTACTCAGCAATGTGATAAATTGCCAGGTGTGCCCTGTACACAAGAAACAGGACAAATCCAACCCAGCCAACTGACGCCTTATCTGTCTACTCTCCATCATCAGCAAGGTGATGGAAGGAGTCCTCAACAGTGCTATCAAGTGGTACTTGCTCAGCAATAACCGCTCATGGACGCTCAGTTTGGGTTCCGCCAGGGTCACTCAGCTTCTGACCTCATTACAGCCTTGGTTCAATCAAGGACATAAGAGCTGAATGCCAGGGGTGAGAGAGTGACTGCGCTTGATATCAAGGCAGCATTTGACCAAGTATGACATCAAGGAGCCCTCGCAAAACTGGAGTCAATGGAAATCAGGGGGCAAACTCTCCGCTGGTTGGAGTCATACCTGGCACAATGGAAGATGGTTGTGGTGGTTTGAGGTGAATCATCTCAGACCCAGCACATCATTCAGGAGTTTCTCAAGATATTGTCCTAGGCCCAAACATCTTCAACTGCTTCATCAATGACCTCCCTTCCATCATAAGGTCAGAAGTGGGTATGTTCGCGGATGACTGCACAATTCGTGACTCCTGAGCTAACAAAGCAGTCTGTGTCCAAATGCAGCAAGATGTGAACAATATCCAGGCTTGGGCTGAGAAGTGGCAAGTTACATTCGCGTCACACAAGTACCAGGCAATGACTATCTCCTACAAGAGAGCATCTAACCACCGTCCCTTGACATTCAATGGCATTACCATCGCTGAATCCCCCACAATCAACATCCTGGGGGTTATCATTGATCAGAAACTGAACTGAACTAGTTATATTCATGCAGTGGTTACTAGGGCAGGTAAAAAGCTAGGAATCCTGTGGTGAGTAACTCACCACCTGACCCCCCAAAGTTCTCCACCATCTGCAAGGCACAAGTCAGGAGTGTAATGGAATACTCTTCACTTGCCTGAAAGAGTGCAGCTTCAACAACACTCCAGAACCTCAACATCATCCAGGACAAAGCAACCTGCTTGATTGCTCCCCCTTCCACAAACATTCAGTCCCTCCACCACCGACTAACAGTGGCAGCCGTGTGTATCATCTACAAGATGCACATCAGTAACTCGCCAAGGTTTCTTAGACAACACCTTTCAAATCCATGAGCACTACCATCTAGAAGGAGAAGAGCAGCAGATACCTGGGAACCCCATCACCTGGAGGGTCCCCTCCAAGTCACTCACTAGTCTGACTTGGAAATATATTGCTGTTCCTTCACTGTCACTGGGGTGACACCTACACCTCAAGGACTGCAGTGGTTCAAGAGGGAAACTCACCACCTCCTTCTGAAGGGCAATTAGAATGGACAATAAATGCCCACATCTCGTAAATGAATTTTTAAAAAAGAATTTAAATCACTCTGACTGGGGCTAGTCAAAATGTTGTAGGTAAAGTCAAAAACACTGCATAATGACAGGGTCAGAATTCTGGATCATGGTAGGCTGATTGATGACACAGGTACTTCATACTTGTGACAATAAAAGATTATTATTATCAGGGCTAGTATTCATGAGCGAGTGAATGTGGTGAAAAACTCCTCTCCCTTTGCTCTTCTAGGTGGCAGAGGAGGCAGCTTCAGTGAGGCTGACAGGTCTACATTTCAAGCAGATAGTAGAGTTCTGGTGTTCAGACCATGGTTATGTAGGTGCCTCACTCTTGCCCGAATCAGATGTGTATTAGGTTGTCTTCCGAGATGCCTTGCCTGGGTAGCTGCCACTTGGTCAGCCTGCTCTCTGGTGCTGCCTGCTGCTGGTTTTGTGGTCTCAGTTGTTGATGGCTGGAGCCTCTCCTTTGTTGCACCATCGCCTCGTGCTGACAAGGTTGTTGGGATATTGGGTATATGCGGTGCATAGGCATTCCAGCAATTTAACTGTGAGAAAGGCAGACAGTGAGATGAAAACATATGTGTCCATGGATTGCACCCATTGAAGTGATGAGCAGTGAGATTTTCAACTTCCATTGTCCACAATGTTATTTCCACTCCCTCCCCTCCCCTCCCCCTCTCCCTTGGATCCGTCTTCCACTCCTCCATGTCTCCGACCCCACTCTACACTCACCACCGGCCCCCACTCCCCTGACACCCCCTGGCCTGTTCACCCCTGACGTGCCCTTGCCAGTCTCCACCTTCCGTCCAAGCTGCCATTCTCCTGCTCCCCTCCCTTTTGCTAAAGAGTTCACAAAAAAGCAACCACCCGCCCCAGACACTACAGTGCAAAATCCACTGGTGCAACCCATGTTAAATGAACATGAACAGGGTGCCACATGATTCCCGTAGCCACTGGTTTAATATTGAAAGTGGGACATAACTTAACAAAATTTTCACATGATGAGGGCATTTAAAAGTTTATTGGATAAACATATGGATGATAATGGCATAGTGTAGGTTAGATGGCTTTTGTTTCGGTGCAACATCGTGGGCCGAAGGGCCTGTACTGCGCTGTATTGTTCTATGTTCTATGTTCTATGTGTATTCACGGTATGCAAATGTATAACAGATTGGAATCCAGCATGGACTCGTGTGCGATCCATTCTGCCATTGCCACACTGCAAATAACCCATCATCGGGAATCCAAACTTTTATCTCCCACTTAGTTAATTAATTCAACTTGCACACCCTGCTTCCTGCTCTTATGGGCCCCATAAAGGCAACACCCAATTTGGGCACTTACGTCTGTTACTGCTCAGTGCTAAAGCAAGTCAAAATGGCGGACCATGTGACTATATCTTTTCCTTACCTCCAGTATACTTACTACTGCCCAATAGATCTGATCACCACTTTCAAATGGGAGTTGCCATTCTACCATTCTGCATGTTAGAATGGTGGGTAGAGTATTCCCCGGCCCAGATGGATGTTTAACCGAAGCTACAGATGTTTGAGATGTGATTTCACAACACTATTTGGGCATCAAATGGGTGGAGTCCTGGAAGGGTGACTCCAGCTCCCAATATCTGCACCATCTTAAGGTCTGGAACCCGACTCTCTGAACTCTTCAACGGTGCTCTTGTCCACCTCAGCAGAGGAGGGAGTGGCTACGCTGTTCCCGTGCCATGCTGAAGGCTGGCAACAGGGAAGTGCAGCTGAACGTGAGTGAAGTGCTCGACAGGTGAAGTGTTTTCCAAAAATTTGGCAATCACCTGTCAGGCAGTGAATGCTCCGTCTGAGGGAAGAGGTGCTTTGAACAGCGGTCTCTCAATAGCCACAGCTGGAACTTCCCAAACTAATCGGTGAAAGATTGTCAATTTCCTTGAAGAAACTCTTCTTCACACTCATCTCAGTGATTTTGGCGAGTTGCTGACAGCTCAGGAAACATGTTGCACGGCTGGGAAATCCAGTATTCAAGGCCAAAGCAGCTCATAATTTAGTTCTTAACAGAACAGGCTGCAGATCCAAAGGGATTTCCCAGTCGTCTTCAAAACCACATGTGGTGCATGTGGACTTCGCAGGCCCGATTGATGTTCCTTATCATGGTTGACACCCACTCAATGGTTATAAGTACATTGTATGTTTTCCACAACCTCTCATGCAACAATATGAAACCTCCGGCAAAGTTTCTGTACCGACTGCATACCAAAGGTTCTCGCATCCGATAATGGTACCCCCATTGCCAGTGGAGAATTTCAGGTATTCATGATGTTGAACGGTATTACACACATCCAAACGACACTGTACAATCCATCATCTAATGGCCTTGCCGATCGGGCAGTTCAAACATTCAATACCAGAATGAAGAAACAGCCTGCTGGTTGCCTGGATACAAAATTGGCCCGGTTCCTATTTGATTATAGAACCACATCACACATGACAATGGGACTCGCACCAGCGGAATTGTTAATGGAACGATAACTCTGCATTAAGCTCAGCCTGCTGTTTCCCATCTAGGGAAGGAAGGTGGGATCAAAGCAGGAGACCCAAAAAAGGAACTATGACACCTGAAGACACAAAAAGACCTACAGAACAGGAGGTGCCATCTGTGCCCCTAACTTTGGAGATGGCTTGCAATGGATTCCAGGATCCATTGTGCTGGAAAAGTCTGGTCTGATTTCTTACAAAAAGTCCAAGCCCAAGGGAAGGCCGTGAAAAATCACCTGGACCATCTGAGAAACAGGGAACCTACTCTAGCGGAGACGATTGCAGCAGAGACGACATCTTTGATGCCGGTTGCGACTACTTCTGGTAAGGGGAGTCAGCATAAGGGGGGCCTGAGAGTTATTCCCCCCAATGATGAAGATCCAGAGTCTGAAATGGAGACAGCAGATTGACCCCCCGCCGGCAGGCAGCACCAAAGACAATCCTCCGTCTGTGACCCTCTGCCGCTCAGCAACGAAGCGACAATCCCCAGTCCCCCCCCCCCCCCCCCCCCCCCGCCTATCTGGCTCCACCTGCCACCGACTCGAGGCATAGTGCCAAGTGACAAAAAAGGCCTCATTGCTGCAGGAGTGAGGTGGTAATTTGAACTTGAGCGGGGAGGGATGTGATAACCCTCATGAGGACCATGGGGGATCGATGATCGGCCCCCCCTGTGCCTTTGTGGAATATGAGTTCCCGTGGTGAGCGGGCGGTTGCCCACCTAGCTGGGACTCGTTAGCGGGATCTGTAAATGTAGCTCCCAGACCCGGACCGCCAATCCCGGAAAATCCTGGGCTGGGACATTTGTTTTGAGTGCCGTGCTAGCAGCTTTATTTTCAGTTTATAATAAACCAGTTTGACCTTTCACTCCTCACCTCCTGGAATAATTCTAATTTCTATTGTTGCATTAGACTTTAAGAGAATAGGATAGTGGAGGAAAATGTGCCAGTCATGGTGCACGCTGTGGAATATTTAATATCTAACATACAATACTCTAAATTCATGAGGGAGTGGTTTAACAACACATCTCACAATTCTGAGGCGAGGCCTGTAGAAAAAAAAGATTCAAAATTTACAAAGCATGCAATAGATCAGAGTCCCGAAGGACAGATGAAACAATTGAGATAAGCAGCGTTTGTAATAGATAACTTTACTTCAATGATATATTCATCTTAATGATGCTCACTTCCCTAATCCAAGAGGCAGATAATATGTTCCACTAGACCAGGCCTGGTTTCATCTGTTTGATAAATACACTGAAAATTTTTAATAGTGACACATTTGCCCTCTCTACATCAGGCACTTTGCAGAAAATCTCAAAATGCCATCATCTATTGACTTATTTGTGATCTTAAAGCTTTGATGCATGTAAGCCATAAGTGAATAATCCTGCTGACTGATCAGTATTAACACTGACGTCCACCAAAAACCTTGCAGATAGCTGATTGCCTGGGCTGGAGTTTGTCTCTGTCGGTTCATTCTTTATTGTAGCCTTATTCACAATCAGAAATGACACACTGCTCAAAATTTGAAATCACTGTGTGCATTGTGATATGATTTGCCTCAGTAAATCAGCAAAAATGCTTCTTTAACCTAGCACGCTGTTGAAGTTTACTATTATCTGTCACCAACTGTTGTAGCAATATGTCATGTAGTCATGGCATTTACTTCTTAAAATGTCTCCAGGATTCTTCAATTAGCTTTCAGCTGCAAAGTCTTTTTTACAATTTTAATTTTATAAATTTAAAGTAGCCAATTCATTTTTTATTTCCAATTAAGGGGCAATATAGCATGGCCAATCCAACTACCCCTTTGGATTGTGGGGGCGAAACCCATTCAGACACGGGGAGAATGTGCAAACTCCACACGGACAGTAACCTGGAGCCGGGATTGAACTCGGGTCCTCGATGCCATGAGGCAGCAGTGCTAACCACTGCATCACCGTGCAAATTCTTATGAATCTAGTGTCTGTGATCAGATTTTGATCAGGTTATTACTTGTTAAACTCCATTACAAAAACAGTTCATAAGCAAAATATAAATATCCATGACTTATATTCAGAATTAAGGGTTAATAGGCAATGGACAAAAACATTTTTATTTGCCTTGGTAATAAAACTTTCCCAGACATAATCATAAATTTATATACTGCTGCCTGCTAGCAGCTTGGAACAGACATAACTCATTTAGGAGCAACAATGAAAAAGCATCCGAATAAAACCTGCAATCAGTTCTGAGTGGGGTGATTGTAAATGAGACATAAACACTTTCAATGCAGAACATGGGTCTTGAACAAATTTTTAAAAATCCAATGAGTAAATTCTCTACGATATTATTATCATATTTTATCCTCGCATTCCTCCTGTTCAACTTTTGTTCCTTTTGGTAGGTTTTCACACCTAATGGTTAATTAAAAGGTTGAGGATTGTAGTATCCTTCACTGCTTCTTAATCAATAGGAAGTGTTCATCTCCACATAGGTAGACTGAGTTGTCATTTTAAGTCAGGCTGGGAACATTTGGTATCCAATTCAAAACTCATATGCCGAACGTACTGAAGCATAAAATGAGTGGCTATAATAAGTGAAACATTTTGAAAAAGGTGGAATTCTCTCAAATGTACCGCAGCAAATCCTGTTCATTCTGGTGGGTTCCCATTTCTGCTGAGGTAGCAGCTCATTGATTATCATAGAATTTTACAGCACCGAAGGAGGCTATTTGGCCCATTGCTCACATGTTTTTTGATTGAACTACCCAATCAATCCCACTGCCCCAGTCCTTACCCATTCCCCTCCTTGCACTTCCTTTTTAAGTGTTGGGGAGGCACGGTGGCACAATATTTAGCATTGCTGCCTCACAGCGCCAGGGACCCTGGTTCAATTCTGGCCTTGGGTGACAGTGTGGAATTTGCATGTTCTCCCTGTGTCTGCGTGGGTTTCCTCTGGGTGCTCCGGTTTTCTCTCACAGTCCAAAGATGCGTAGGCTAAGTAGATTGGCCATGCTAAATTGCCTCTTAGTGTCCAAAGATACAGGTTAGGTGGGGTTATGGATATGGGGGGGCAGGGGAGTGGGCCTAGGCAGAGTGCTGTTTCAGAGGGTTGATGCAGACTTGGTGGACTGAATGGTCTTCTTCTGCACTGAAGGGATTCTATGGATTCCATTACATTTCCTAATTTAATACTTCAAAGTCTGAAAAACCCTTTTGGATGTGAAAGGCACTATATGAAGGCGGATCTTTCTCTGGCTGTCTATTAACAGTTTGATGTGAAGTAGACCCACTTTTAAGCTGAGTTTGCCACAGTGAGTTCACATGGCCTTTCTGAAAGCATTGGAAGCACAATGCCTTTCTTCCCAAGTTTCTGATTCTGTATTTTGAATTTCCAGCCTCTGTTGGGATCTAAGTTGTGAATCTGTGACTCGCAATATCCAGGGACAGCAGCCAATATGTATCTTTTAAAATACAGCGTAAGCTTGTTCCTCACTGGCAAAAAAAAGTTCATCCTTTCTCCTTATTTCATGTTGTTACAAAATCAATTCAGTCCTCTGCATAAAAATATGGCAATGAGCACTGCAAAAGCAGCATATTAAAATAGGCTTAGCACATGCCCCTGCATCTCAGAGCGACTTGTTACGTTCTGAATTGTCAAACAAAAAACCATTCATTTCTGCCCTAATTAGGAGGTCTGTAATTGGGGAATATGACAGAGTTCAACTGCACTATGTACTGTCTGCCAGGTCCCATAGTGTATGCTTTATAAAATGCTCTTCAATTCAGGAGCAGAATATCATTAACTTTGTAAGTGGATGAACACAATGGACATGCAATTTAATTAACTTCTAACATTGTATGTTGGAAGGTAGACAAAATGAAATTATGCACATATTTCTCAATAATGCAGGCAACCTTGAAAGGGCTTTATTGTGGCAGGTCAGACTGGGGTTCTGCTTTGTCCAATTATTTCATATTTACTTGAACTCTAATTTTTTTTTAAAGTTCTGTAGTTTATAAATCAATCATGTTTAAATGTATGACATTGACAAAGATTCTCTGAAACTCAGAACAGTTTAATATGAGCTCTGATATCCACCCTGTTACGATCTAATGTCTTTTTGTATGAGAATGACCCCAGTAATACGAAATGAGACGGGCAATAAAATTAACTTTATACTTGATGTCTGCAATGTTTTAAAAGCTTCTTCAGATATTTTATATTCTTTGATAACATTAGTTTTCCTTTAGAATAGAACTGCACATACCAGACTCTGTGCAGTGCAGTTCAATAGTGTTTTAAGGCATGCACCTTGCCAAATAAGTTCAATCCAACAAATTGAGAAATCGCTTCCTAGTCACAGCTTTTGTTGTTAATATGTAATAAATTCCACAGCTCAATATTTACGCTGTAATTAAGGAAGCAGTTTCTCATATAAACTATTCACGCTATTGACAAAACAGCTAAGAATAAGCTGTTACTGATATTAGAAATTTTCACATGGATTTAAAAAAAATATATATAATTTATTCCAAACACATGCAAAAAACATCCACATGGTACCAATAAAACATAGTACATGTAGTTTGTTCAATTTTCCCCCTTCAAATCCCCAACCTCCCTCCCCCACCCCCTGCGACAAACAAACAGATCCTCAAACATGGACAGAAACAGCCTCCACCCTACTACAAACCCCTCCTCCGATACCCTGAGGGCAAACTTAATCTTCTCCAACCTGAGGAATTCATATAAATTCATATAAGTCCCCCACACCACGCCATGACCTGCAACCACCCCCCCCCACCCCCCCACCCCCCCCCCCCCCCCCCCCCCACCCTCCTTGCGCAGCCAACCTCCAATTTCTGAGAATCCATCGCCTTGGGTCCACCCGTCACCCCAAAAATCGCCACCAGGGGGCCTGAGGTCAACCATACCCCAACGATCCCTGACAGACTCTTGAACACCACCTCCCAGAAGCTGTCCAAGTTTGTACTCCCCCAAAACATGTGGGAATGGTTCGTCGACCCGTTCCCTCACCTCTTGCGCACATTTGCCACACCCGTGAAGAACTCACTCATCTGGGCACAGTAATATCGGCCCTATGTACCACCTTAAACTGTATAAGGTTCACGGGGATTTTTGCAGCCAATTGAACAAAATGTTCTACAGAAGCTGAAAATGATATCAGCTGTACATTAATGCAATTCTCCTCATCAGTGTCATATAGAAATATTTTGTTTAATATCAGCGAAACTTTGAATTTAGTCTTTGCCATTTGCTTCCATTTTCTGTTCCGTGGAAGAGTCATATCAACTCAAAACATGAACTATTTCTCTCTCCACAAAATGCTGCCAGATCTGCTGAGATTATCCAGCATTTTCTGGTTTTGTTTCCAATTTTTTCCCTGTATTTTCTTCACCCTTTTTCAACTGTTGGTTGAGCAGACAGAATAAAACCCTGCGACCGAAGCTGGAACCAACGGCCGTCATGTCCATGAGTTCAGTTTGAGATCTCAGTCCCTCTTCAAGGGGGAATCACTTCACCTGTCTCTAAATCTCCCTTGGGATAGTGCAGCTGAGATCCAGAAGGGAGCATCTGGAATATTGCAAATTCCACATCCTCTGTCACTGGCGGTTTTATTGGGTGACTTTTACTGAAAATGGGAATGCCACATGGATGCAGTAATCCTGATTTAGTTTGGCTTGTTTATTAATTGGTGAACATTTTGATCAGCTTGTATCGTTTCCCTTTGAACTTCAAACAAAAAAATATTGGTGGTAAGTGTTTCGAATTCTGAGTGACTGAGTTGTTGGATTCAGCAGAGCAATGAACTTTTAACCAAAATTCTACCTGTGCAGCAGTTTTGCCAATATTCATACTGACTAATGCAGTGTGGAGCAGCAGTGAAGCACTTACTCCAGTTTGGACAATAGGATTAGCTTCCTACCTCAGAACTTCCCCCAAATGAGTGGCACATATAGATTTTCAATATCTGCTAACTACCCAGCTGGTCCCATATCCTGAGCAAGATAACATAAGGGAGCCAAATAAAACGAGGAGAAAAGGCTCATTGAAATCTAAAGTGAGTTCAGGTAACCTAATTGCAAGAGGCTCCCCCATCTTCGGCTGGGTGTGATTGCTTAGCATCAAGACCAAGTGAATGAATTCCAGATAAGATATACTTTTCCATAATGCCTCAGAAAACAACGCTTTTATGATATGATTATTGTGTTTATTTCTGTCTACAATTAATGCAATTACTCATTTGCTCCTTTGGGTCCGACGCAGAAGTTAATAGATGCATTTTACTAATGGAAAATTAAGTAGAGCTACTGACAGTGAGGTTTATAAATATGTAAAATATAGTTTTAATTAAAATGGCAGGAAATCAATAAAATGAGACGTAACAAACATACAGTTAACATATGCTATTGGTAAGAGACCAAGACTTGCTGTCAGCAGATTATTTTCCAATTAATATTCTTTGATCGTGATTACTAATCCATTTATCATTAGTAATGACACACAAAGTATAAAAAAATTCATTGCTCAATTTTGTTCTGAACTCTGATTTTTAAATATTTATACAGTGACGTGCATATTTGGCCCTTATCTATTGAGAGTTACATGGTTATTTATAGACTGTATGTGAGTACTAACTAATAATGCACAACTTTATTCAAGAATTATCCTCTTGTAGAATGTCTCCATTATGGCAGTAAATTCTGTGTTCTCTTTAATTCACTACCTTCATATGGTAAATGGAAATAAGTTGAGTTACAAATATTAGTTTGGCTCAATAGGTAGCACTGCAATGCTGAGTCAAAAGGTTGTGGGTGCTTCACTCCAGACTTGGACAATTCCATGTGGTACAGAGAAGGAGCTGCTTTGTTGCAAATTCCTGCCTTGTGGCAGCCTAATGTCTCTAGCAAAGGTCAGGAAATCAAGTTATGAAATTGAACCATAACATCCATGGCTTAGTGGCAAGAAACATAACTGGGCCGCTTATGCCTGCAGAGAAGAAAGCCTGGCCTAGTCGACACGTGACTTGTATTTACACAATACTATTCATAGCCAGCAGATGTCCCAAACTATTTTACAATCCATGAAGTACATTTGAAGTGTCGTAATGTGGCAACTAATTTGGGCACAGCAAACTCCCACAAATAGAAATATTAACCAAATCACAGGGATAACTCCCTTGATCTTCAAAGTAGTGTCACGCAAGCAGATAAGGGGTCTGTTTAATTGCCTCTTCTGATAAACAGCACATTTGACCGTGCCACATTCCTCAGTCCTGTAATGGTGCGTCAACCTTGATTTCTCTGCTCTGGAGTGGAGCTTGAACCCAGAACCACATGACTCAGAAGTGAGAGTGCTACCAACTGGGCCACAGCTGAAACCACGTGGCGGTTTCTTAATACCCTCAGTATAACTGGAATGTGGACAATAAACATATTGGCCACATCCATAAACAATTCAATAATTCTCTGTCAGTTCAATTTTTAGTTATATTGAAATTATTCAGCGGCACCTTTACCCTTTTAATCAAAGAGGTCAAAATACTAATAAGAGTGAAGAAACCAATAAAACACACAAAAAATAAATTTAAACGACATGTCAAATAGAACTTTGCCTTTATTTGTTCACATTGGCGTGGAGATTGGGCTTCTGAGGCAAGAAGACAATCCAAGGGTTATAAGTAGGGGATAGGGGCAGGATGCCTGTGCAAGTCCCGAATATCTCGGGAAAATATTAATCAAGAAACGATGTGCAATATACAGGAAACTCTCAGAAAACACCCAGGCACAATTTCTATCTACTCTTGATTGATCTTCCCACAAACAAAGGCAGGATTCCATCACCAGCCCAAAGTGCAATTATCCTTTCAATGAACTCATCTTGTGTTTAGTTAACATGACTTAAAATTTGTCCCAAAAAGGATGGGCACCTACACCTTAACTGCAGAATTATGAACTCATTGTGATGTTCCTGATTAACTGTCATGGAGATGTGTGCAGTGGACTTTCCGCTTATCCTCCTGTGGCGTCTGGTCAAGAGAACCTTGGAAGAAATTCTGTGTTTCTCATCGCATAATGTTCCAATCTTAAAAACAATACTTCACTGACTTACTGAATGTGGGACCAAAGGAGATTTATTTTTAGTGTAATAGTAATTGTAAATTGTGCATGCAGTTGGGTACCACACAACTTTACATTAGTACCAGGAGAATACACTGTGCATTGCCAGAGTATAATGCTTCAGTCTTGAGTGCTCCAGTTGACCCAGAGTGCCTCTTTTCTGTCCCATGCCTGGCCATTTTCTCATACTTGCAGTCATGGCGGGTCCTGAGCTAAAATAACTGGTCCCGAACCAAAATGCCTGTGTGCTTAGAATAACTTAGCTTGTTGTGGTTGTGCTCTTTATTATAGGTGGGACTGTTGTGTATCTCTTGGTCTCTCAGCTGCCCAAGAATCTAAAGATGGCCCAACCTGACATATTTTTCACCGTATTCCTGCAACTCATTCTCCAGCCTGTCGTCTGCTCAAATTTTCCAACCTTGTCCTTTGTATTATCTTTTGCTTTTGGAGAACAGCTTCTTCTTGCTCAATAACCTGAGGCCAATTTGATTCTATCAATTTGATTCTTTGACTGCCAGTTGTATCTTACAGTACGGACACTTCCATCCTTCCAACTGTATTTGGTCCATTATGAAATGTATATTTGTCTTTGTTATTCCACTGCTCGGGCATGGTGTGGGGCCACAGGTCTGGTGGCCCCCCTCCGGCCTTCTCTCGCTCCCAGCGGTTGTGTGCAGCCTTCTCCTGGGGAGGGGGAGGGGGGGGTGGTGGGATAGGGTTACTGGTATGTGGAAGGAGTGTGTGCCAACTCACCCTGGCCGCCCTGAGGGGGTCGTGGAATCTCTTCCATATATGCTGGCCAGCCCGGACGGCGTTGTTCACGGCGCTGACCTAGTCTGCCACCTGCACCCAGCACAACGAACGGAGGCGCCTGGCAGCCTTCCTCCCGGGCCGGGGTACAGGATCAGCCTTCTCACCTCCACGTGTCCATGTGGGTGTCCAGCTTGGCATCCCTGAACCATGGCGCTGCTCTCCTTCCAGCCTCTTGTTGACTGGGATGGTGTGTGTGGGAGGATGGGTCGTTTAAGTGCGGCTACGGCATGTGAACCTCATGTGTGCCAATTACGGACCCAGCGAATCCGGCACTGTTTCGCATGGAACCGGTTGAGTTCCATGGGGTGATGGTGCCAGCCCATTTAGAGTTGCTGAATCGGTGCACCTGTTGCGCCATTTCTCCTGCTGTAAAACACCACTGTTGCCACGCCGGTATCAGCACTAATTCTGAAAATCAGAGAATCCAGCTCAAGGATTGCAGGGTGATAGAAACATCATAGAAAGGGGTAAAAGAACACGATAAATGGGGAAGATGGACAAAGAGGCAGACTGATCATGGCAACTTGTTGGAATCACAGTCAACCCAGAAAGATAGAACTTTTGCAACTTTTATATAATTCATCCACTCACCAATGTTAAGGCCAAATCTTTTCTTTCACTTTTTCAGTCTTGTAATCAAAACACAGGACTACAGTCTCAAAGAAAAAACACACTATCCCGACTGAAGAGTACACTCAGTGATGGGTAAACACAGTGATGGGTAAACTCAGTGATGGGTGAACTCAGCGAAGGGTGCACTCAGTGAAGAGTACAGCCAGTGAAGAGTACACTCAGTGAAGGGTACTCTCAGTGATGGGTGAACTCAGCGAAGGGTGCACTCAGTGAAGAGTACACTCAGTGAAGTGTACGCTCAGTGATGGTACTCTCAATGATGGATACGCTCAGTGAAGGGTACACTCAGTGAAGAGTACACTCAGTGAAGGGTACGCTCAGTGATGGGTGAACTCAGCAAAGGGTGCACTCAGTGAAGAGTACACTCAGTGAAGGGTACTCTCAGTGAAGGGTACTCTCAGTGATGGGTGAACTCAGCGAAGGGTGCACTCAGCGAAGAGTACACTCAGTGAAGGGTACGCTCAGTGATGGTACTCTCAATGATGGGTACGCTCAGTGAAGGGTACACTCAGTGACGGGTACACTCAGTGATGTGTACGTTCAGTGAAGGGTGTACTCAGTGATGGATACACTCAGTGAAAGGTACGCTCAGTGATGGGTACAATCTGATGGGGACACTCAGTGTAGGGTGCGCTCAGTGAAGGATACACTCAGTGATGGGTACGACCAGTGACGTGCACTGGTGAATGGTGCACTCAGTGAAGAGTACACTCAGTGAAGCGTGAACATGAATAAACAGTATGCTCAATAATGGTACACTCAGTGAAGGGTACGCACAGTAAAGCATACGTTCAGTGATGGGTACACTCAGTGAAGAGTGAACTCAGTGAAGGATGCATTCAGTGAAGAGTACGCTCAGTGAAGAGTACGCTCACTGAAGGGTACACAGTGATGTGTTTGCACAGTAAAGGATATAGTCAGTGAAGAGTACTCTCAGTGAAGAGTGAATTCAATGAAGGGTGCACGCAGTGATGGGTACACTCAGTGAAGAGTACGCTCAATGAAGGGTATGCTCAGTGAAGGGTATGCACAGTAAAGGATATGCTCAGTGATGGGTATACTCAGTGAAGGGTACAGTCAGTGAAGGATACTGTCATTGAAGGGTACAGTCAGTGAAGGATACACTCAGTGAAGGTTACAGTCAGTGATGGGTACGGTCAGTGAAGGGTACAATCAGTGAAGGATACACTCAGTAAAGGATACACTCAGTGATAGGTAAACTCAGTGATGGGTACGCTCAGTGACGAGTGCACTCAGTGAAGGGTGCACTCAATGAAGACTACAGTCAGTGAAGGGTGCACTCAGTGAAGAGTACACTCAGTGAAGGGTGCACTCAGTGAAGAGTACACTCAGTGAAAGATGCACTCAGTAAAGGATAGGTTCAGTGAAGGGTACACTCAGTGAAGGGTGGACACAGTGAAGGGAACATTCAGTGAAGAGTACACTCAGTGCAGGGTGCAATCAGTGAAGGGTACACTCAATGATGGGTACATTCAGTGAAAGGTACAGTCAGTGAACGATACACTCAGTGAAAGGTATAGTCAGTGAAGAGTGCTCTCAGTGAAGGGTGCACTCAATGAAGAGTAGGCTCAGTGAAAAGTACACTCAGTGAAGGGTTCACTCAATGAAGTGTACACTCAGTGGTGTAAACTCAGTGATGGGTATGTCTAGTAAAAGTGCACTCAATGAAGGGTGCACTCTGTGAAGAGTGCACTGAGGGAAAGGTACAGGATATGTTCAGTGATGGGTAAACTCAGTGTAGGGTACACTCAGTGAAGGGTGCACTCAGTGAAGGTTACATGGCGTAATGGGTACACTCAGTGAAAGGTACAGTCAGTGAAGGATAGGTTCAGTGATAGATATAGTCAGTAAAGGGTGCACTCAGTGAAGGGTTCACTCAGTGAAGAGTACACTCGGTGATATGTAATCTCAATGATGGGTATGCTTAGTGATGAGTGCACTCAGTGAAGGATACATTCAGTGGTGGGTACACTCAGTGAAGGGTGCATTCATTAAAGGGTGCACTCAGCGAAGAGTACACTCAGTGAAAGGTACACTCAATGAAGGGTGCACTCAGTGAAGGGTACATGGGGTACATGCCGTAGTGGGTACACTCAGTGAAAGGTACAGTCAGTGAAGAATAATCTCAGTAAAAGATATAGTCAGTGAAGGGAGCACTCAGTGAAGGGTGCACTCAATGAAGGGTACACTCAGTGCAAATTACACTCAGTGAAGGACGCACTCAGTGAAGGGTACACTCAATGATGGGTACACTCAGTGAAAGGCACAGTCAGTGAAGGATACTCTTCATCTGTGAAAGGTATAGTCAGTGGGCAGTGCACTCATTGAAGCGTGCACTCAATGAAGAGTACGCTCAGTGAAGAGTGCACTCAGTGAAGCATACACTCAATAAAGAATACGCTTAGTGATGGGTACACTCAGTGAAGAGTACACTCAGTGAAAGGTACACTCAGTGATAGGTACACTCAGTGAAAGGTATAGTCAGGGAAGAGTGCATTCAATGAAGGGAACACCCAGTGAAGGGTGCACTCAATGAAGAGTACACACATAAAGGATACGTTCAGTGATGGGTACACTCAGTGAAGAGTACACTCAATGAAGGGTGCACTCAGTGAAGGATGCGCTCAGTGAAGAGTGAACTCAGTGAAGGGTGCACTCAGTAAAGGGTGCACTTAATGAAGGGTGCACTCAGTGAAGGGTACACAGTGAAGAGTATGCTCAATGAGGGGTACACTCAGTGAAGGTTACGCACAGTAAAATATATGCTCAGTGATGGGTATACTCAGTGAAGGCTACACTCAGTGAAGAATATACTCAGTGAATGGTACGCTCAGTGAAGGAAACACCCAGTGAAGGGTACAGTCAGTGAATGGTACAGTCAGTGATGGATATAGTCATTGAAGGGGACAGTCAGTGAAGGATGCACTCAGTGAAGGGTACAGCCTGTGAACGGTACGGTCAGTGAAGGGTACAGTCATTGAACGGTACGCTCAGTAAAGGATACACTCAGCGAAGGGAGCACTCAGTGAAAGGTACACTCAGTGAAAGGTGCACTCAGTAAAGGATAGGTTCAGTGATGTGTGCACTCAGTGAAGGTTGCACTCAGTGAAGGGTGCACTCAGTGAAGAATACACTCAGTGAAGCGTACACGCATGATGGGTGCAGTCAATAAAGAGTACGCACAGTGAAGGGTGCATTCAGTGATGGGTACACTCAGTGACGGGTACTCAGTTAAAGGTACATTCAGTGAAGAGTGCATTCTGTGATGGGTACACTCAGTGAAAGGTACGGTCAGTGAAAAGTGCACTCAGTGATGGGTACGCTCAGTAAACGATACGCTTAGTGATGGGTACACTCAGTGAAGTGTACACTTTGCGAAGTGTGCACACATTGAAGAGTACGCTCAGTGAATGGTGCACTCAGTGATGAGTGCACTCAGTGATGGGTACACTCAGTGAAGGGTACATTCAGTGATGGGTACACTCAGTTAAAGATACATTCAGTGATGGGTTCACTCAGTGAAGGATACAGACAGTGAAGGGTACATTCAGTGAAAGATACTCTCAGTGAAGTACACACTCAGTGAAGGATACACTCAGTGAAGAGCACACTCAGTGAAGCGTACACTCAGTGAAGGATACAGTCAGTGAAGGATACACTCAGTGAAAGATACTCTCAGTGAAGTGCACACTCAGTGAAGGATACACTCAGTGAAGAGCACACTCAGTGAAGCGTACACTCAGTGAAGGGTACACTCAGTGAAGAGTGCACTGAGTGAAGGGTGCATTCAGTGAAAGGTACACTCAGTGAAGGGTGCACTCAGTGAAGGGTGCACCCAATGAAAGGTGCACTCAGCGAAGGGTGCACTCAATGATGAAAACACTCAGTGAAAGGTACAGTCAGCGAAGGATACACTTTGTGAAAGGTATAGTCAGTGAAGAGTGCACTCAGTGAAGCGTGCACTCAATGAAGAGTATGCTCAGTGAAGGGTACGCTCAGTGAAGGGTGCACTCAATGAAGAGTACACTCAGTGAAGAGCGAGCTCAGTGAAGGGTACACCCAGTAAAGGATACATTTAGTGATGGGTACACTCAGTGAAGGGTACACTCAGTGATAGGTACACTTTGTGAAGTGTGAACTTATTGAAGAGTACCTCAGTGAAGGGTGCATTCAGTGAAGGGTACGCTCAGTAAAGGATATGTTCAATGATGGATACACTCAGTGAAAAGTGCACTCAGTGATGGACACAATCAGTGAAGAGTGCACTCAGTAAAGGGTGCACTCAGTAATGGGTACGCTCAGTGAAGGGTGCACTCAATGAAGAGTACGCTCGGTGAAGGGTACGCTGAGTGAAGAATACACCTTGTGAAGTGTGCACTCATTGAAGAGTATGCTCAGTGAAGGGTGCACTCAGTGAACGGTACGCACAGTAAAGGATACGTTCAGTGATGGGTACATTCCGTGAAAAGTGCACTCAGTGATGGATACAATCAGTGAAGAGTGCACTCAGAGAAGAGCGTCCTCAGTGAAGGGTGCACTCAGCGAAGGGTGCACTCAGCGAAGGGTGCACTCAGCGATGGGTACACTTAGTGAAGGGTGCACTCAGTGAAGGGTGCACTCAGCGAAGGGTGCACTCAGCGAAGGGTGCACTCAGTGATGGGTACACTCAGTGAATCAGTGAAGGGTACACTGAGTGACGGGTCCACTCAGTTAAAGGTACATTCAATGAAGAGTGCACTCCGTGATGGGTACAGTTAGTGAAAGGTACAGTCAGTGAAGAGTACACTCAGTGATGGGTTCACTCAGTGAAAGATACAGTCAAAGGATATGCTCAGTGATGGGTATACTCAGTGAAAAGTGCACTCAGTGATGGATGCAATCAGTGAAGAGTGCACTCAGTGAAGGGTACATTCAGTGAAGGCTGCACTCAGTGAAAGGTATAGTCAGTGAAGAGTACACTCAGTGAAGGGTGCACTAAGTTAAGGGTGCACTCAATTAAGAGTATGTTCAGTGAAGATACACTCTGTGATAGGTACACTCAGTGAAACATATAGTCAGTGAAGAGTGCACTCAGTAAAGGATGCACTCAGTTAAGGCTGCACTCAATGAAAGGTATAGTCAGTGAAGAGTACACTCAGTGAAGGGTGCACTAAGTTAAGGGTGCACTCAATGAAGAGTATGTTCAGTGAAGATACACTCTGTGATAGGTACACTCAGTGAAACATATAGTCAGTGAAGAGTGCACTCAATGAAGGATGCACTCAGTGAAGGCTGCACTCAATGAAGAGTACACTCAGTGAAGGGTGCACTCAGTGAACGGTACGCACAGTAAAGGATACATTCAGTGATGGGTGCACTCAGTGAAAAGTGCACTCAGTGATGGATACATTCAGTGATGAGTGCACTCAGTGAAGGGTGCACTCTGAAGGGTGCACGCAGTGAAGGGTGAACTCAGTGATGGGTACACTCAGTGATGGGTACATTCAGTGACAGGTACAGTCAGTTAAAGGTACATTCAGTGAAGAGTGCACTCAGTGATGGGTCCACTCTGTAAAAGATGAGCTCAGTGATGGGAATACTCAGTGAAGAGTACACTCAGTGATGGGTACACTCAGTGAATTATACAGCCAGTGAAGTGTACAGTCAGTGAAGGATATGCCCAGTATTTATATGCTCAGTGATGGGTATACTCAGTGAAAAGTGCACTCTGTGATGGATACAATCAGTGAAGAGTGCATTCAGTGAAGATTGCACTCAATGATGAGTGCACTCAGTGATGGGTACGCTCAGTAAAAGACTTGCTCAGTGATGGGTTCTCTCATTGAAGAGTACACTCAGTGATGGGTACATTCAGTGAAGGATATAGTCAGTGAAGGGTACGCTCAGTAAAAATATGCTCCGTGATGGGTACACTCAATAAAATCTACACTCAGCGAAGTGTACACTCAGTAAAGGATACACTCAGTGAAGGGCACACTCAGTGAAGGATACAGTCAGTGAAGGATACACTCAGTGAAGGGTGCACTCAGTGACGGGTACAGTCAGTCAACAATATGCTCAGTGATAGGTACACTCAGTTAAGGGTACACTCAGTAAAGTGTACACTCAATGAAGGGTATGCTCACTAAAGGTTATGCTCAGATATGGGTACACTCAGTTAAGGATACACTTAGTGATGAGTACACTGTGAACGATACACTCAATGAAGGATGCACTCAGTGAAGGATCCACTCAGTGAAGGGTACACTCAGTGAAGGGTTCACACAGTGAAGGGTGCACTCAATGATGGGTACATTCAGTGAAGGGTATGCTTAGTAAAGAATATACTCAGTGAAGTGTACACTCAGTGAAAAGTATAGTCAGTGAAGGGTACGCTCAGTAAAGGAAACACTCAGTGAAGAGAACAGTCAGTGATGGATACACACAGTGAAGGATACAGTCACTGAAGGGTACAGCCAGTGAGGTGTACGCTCAGTAAAGGATATGCTCAGTGATGGGTACACTCAATGAAGGATACACTCAGTGAAGAGTACACTCAGTGAAGGATGCACTCAGTGAAGGATAATCTCAGTGAAGGATATGCTCAGTGATGGGCAAACTCAGTGAAGGATACACTCAGTGAAGTGTACACTCAGTGAGGGATACACTCAGTGATGGGTACACTCAGTCAAGGATATGCTCAGTGATGGGTACACTCAGTCAAGGATATGCTCTGTTAAGGTTACGCTCAGTGAAGAATACACTCAGTGAAGGGTATGCTCAATGAAGGTTACGCTCAGTAAAGGATATTCTCAGTGAAGAATGCATTCAGTGATGGGTGCACTCAGTGATGGGTCCACTCAGTGAAGAGTGCACTCAGTGAAATGTACACTCTGTGAAGACTGCAATCAGTGATGGGTCCACTCAGTGAAGAGTGCACTCAGTGAAGTGTACACTCAGTGAAGACTGCAATCAGTGATGGCTGCACTCAGTGAAGAGTGCACTCAGTGAAGTGTACACTCAGTGAAGACTGCAATCAGTGACATGTCAACTCAGTGAAGAGTGCGCTCAGTGAAGGGTACACTCAGCGAACCGTGCTCTCAGTGATGGCTGCACTCAGTGAAGAGTGCACTCAGTGAAGAGTGCACTCAGTGAAGAGTGCACTCAGTGAAGAGTGCACTCAGTGAAGGGTGCACTCAGTGATAGGTATACTCAGTGATGAGTGCACACAATGATGGGTGCACTCAGTGAAGAGTGCACTCAGTGAAACGTGGACTCAACAAAGGGTGCCCCTAGTGAAGGATACACTCTGTGAAGTGGGTTACTCGGTGGTGGGTGAAGTCAATGAAGAGTGCACTTAGTTAAGGGTAAACCCAGTGTAGAGTGGTCTCGGCCAAGAGTGCACCCAGTGAATGGTACACAATGATGAGTGCACTCAGTGAAGGGCATCCCCAGTGAAGAATGGACTAATTGAGCGGTACATTCAGTGAAGGGTACACTCAATGAAGAGTGCATTCAGTAAAGAGTGGACTCTGAAGGTTATCCACAGTGAAGGGTAGGTACCCTTAATCTGGAACTAAGTTATGATGCGGCATTCATGTTTCGAAAAATAATCTAAATCAATCTGAGATTAAGCAAGGTCTCATTCTACACTGTTTTAGAAATCAAGGTTGAGTTCTTCACCCTGAATTTTATATCTTCTTTCTTTAAAGTGTATGTTATTCCAAACTTAGAGAAAAGGTTACAAAACATAAACATTTCGGGGAGCAAACTCCCCAACACACAACTATACAGCTTATAAGATGTTTTTCCTTTTTCACCCCCCCCCCCTACCGTGACGAATAGCTCCTCAAACACGGCCACAAACATTCCCCCACCTTGCCTCCTGAATTTTATATCTGGTGGTATTTCCTTCACATTTGATTTTTAAATGTTGCAGTTGATATTGAATTTTGAAATAGTGGAATGCTTCTGAACATGAATGCTGACATGAAATGTTTGGCTTTTCAGAACAGGGTATATTCCCCAAGAAACAAGAATGGAACACAGTCTTGTTTCCACTTTGCTCATCCAGCTGACTGTGGTGTCATTTCCGATCTTTATTGTTTTTTAGAATACCCAATTCATTTTTTCTAATTAAGGGGCAATTTTGCATGGCCAATCCACCTACCCTGCAGATCTTTGGGTTGTGGAGGCGAAACCCACGCAAACACGGGGAGAATGTACAAACTCCACACGGACAGTGACCCAGAGCCGGGATCGAACCTGGGACCTCGGCGCCGTGAGGCAGCAGAGCTAACCCACTGTGCCACCGTGCTGCCCTCGGTCTTTATTGTTGATGAGAAGGCACTAGTGGAAGTACATGTAAGAGAAACTGAGCTTCATTCAAGCAGCAAAAGGACAAGGTCATGAATATTGTGGTCACTGTCATCTTTTGGTTAAATTATTTTCATTCTAAACTTGAAATGATGATAACAGTTAATCAGATGGAGTTGCTATAAGAAACTGCTTTCACAATATTGAGAATGGAATACTCTCTCCAATTGGACAGTTGATGCCTGTAAATTCTGATTTGCTGACTGGACAATTCAGATTTAAATAACCAGTTGTACAAGACAAGAAATATAATGGTATGATTGCACAGCCAGATATAAAGGAGCGTCTTCATCACCTAGGAAGTTATGACAGGGTGTAATAACAATACTTCATGCCGAGAATGCAAGGGCTGTGTCTTGCAGTGAATTAAGAGACTTAAGTCCCAAGGAATAACGCTCATGGCAATGGTTTAAATTAGCATCACAAGCACAGAGCAGTGGCCTCTTGTGTCACTGTGTAAAGCACAAATTAATTGCAATAAATGGTGAAGCTGATATATTTTCTATCCTATGTCAGGCTGCCTTTTATTTTGGATCTTTATAAAATAAATTTGTGCTGTTAATATAAGGGTTCAGTGATTAGAACAATGCAGTAGTGGTGAATAATGTAAATGTACCAACCAAAACAAGCAACATCTCACCAATAGCTTCAATAAAGGTGCTCCTGAAGAACTATGGGCCGGATTCTCCGTTCCTGAGGCTAAGTGCCAATGCCAATGGAGGATCCATGGTGTTTCACGACAGGAAAATCACCGCGAAACCCTCACCGATTCCGGTACTGTGAGGGGCTAGCAACGGCGGCACGTGAAAGTGGTCGGAGAATCACCGGGTCCCAGGCCACTCATATGCAGGGCTGACAAGCTGCAGCCACTCAGCCCTAAATACCCCCCACACATGCACAGCGGTCATGCCATAAAACATACCCGCCCACCCCGGCCCCATGACCCACCTCCTGGCCTACCCCACCACTACCCCCAGCCCTAGCAGAAGCCCCCGGCTAGCGGCATGGATCTTGGTCGAATATGGAGGCACTGGCCACTGTCTGCAGCCGGCACGCCAGGCTCCTGACCGCTGGGACCATACGTGGCCGGCATCATCGGGAACTCGGCCCATCAGAGTGTCTCATGTTCATATGCTCAAAAGAAGTCTTTGGCAGGTATGATCAAGGATAACCCTAAAGCATCTATCTATAGATATGTCAGGAATAAAAGAATGACTAGGGTAAGAGTTGGGCCAGTCAAGGACAGTAGTGGGAAGTTGTGCTTGGAGTCCGAGGAGATAGGAGAGGTGCTAAATGAATATTTTTCGTCAGTATTCACACAGGAAAAAGATAATGTTGTCGAGGAGAATACTGAGATTCAGGCTATTAGACTAGAAGGGCTTGAGGTTCATAAGGAGGAGGTGTTAACAATTCTGGAAAGGGTGAAAATAGATAAGTCCCCTGGGCCGGATGGGATTTATCCTAGGATTCTCTGGGAAGCTAGGGAGGAGATTGCTGAGCCTTTGGCTTTGATCTTTAAGTCATCTTTGTCAACAGGAATAGTGCCAGAAAACTGGAGGATAGCAAATGTTGTCCCCTTGTTCAAGAAGGGGAGTAGAGAAAACCCCGGTAACTATAGAACAGTGATCCTTACTTCTGTTGTGGGCAAAATCTTGGAAAGGTTTATAAGAGATAGGGTGTATAATCATCTGGAAAGGAATCATTTGATTAGACATAGTCAACACGGTTTCGTGAAGGGTAGGTCGTGCCTCACAAACCTTATTGAGTTCTTTGAGAAGGTGACCAAACAGGTGGATGATGGTAAAGCAGTTGATGTGGTGTACATGGATTTCAGTAAAGCGTTTGATAAGTTTCCCCATGGTAGGCTACTGCAGAAAATACGGAAGCATGGGAATCAGGGAGATTTAGCAGTTTGGATCAGAAATTGGCTAGCTGGAAGAAGACAAAGGGTGGTAGTTGATGGGAAGTGTCCAGACTGGAGTCCAGTTACTAGTGGTGTACCACAAAGATCTGTTTTGGGGCCACTGCTGTTTGTCATTTTTATAAATGACCTGGAGGAGGGCGTAGAAGGATGGGTGAGTAAATTTGCAGATGACACTAAAGACGGTGGAGTTGTGGACAGTGCGGAAGGATGTTACAAGTTACAGAGGGACATAAATAAGCTGCAGTGCTGGGCTGAGAGGTGGCAAATGGAGTTTAATGCAGAAAAGTGTGAGGTGATTCATTTTGGAAGGAATAACAGGAAGACAGAGTACTGGGCTAATGGTAAGATTCTTGGCAGTGTGGATGAGCAGAGAGATCTCGGTGTCCATGTACATAGATCCCTGAAAGTTTCCACTCAGGTTGAGAGGGTTGTTAAGACGGCGTACGGTGTGTTAGCTTTTATTGGTAGAGGGATTGAGTTTCGGAGCCATGAGGTCATGTTGCAGCTGTACAAAACTCTGGTGCGGCCGCATTTGGAGTATTGCGTGCAATTCTGGTCGCCGCATTATAGGAAGGATGTGGAAGCATTGGAAAGGGTGCAGAGGAGATTTACCAGAATGTTGCCTGGTATGGAGGGAAGATCTTATGAGGAAAGGCTGAAGGACTTGAGGCTGTTTTCATTAGAGAGAAGAAGGTTAAGAAGTGACTTAATTGAGGCATACAAGACGATCAGAGGATTGGATAGGGTGGACAGTGAGAGCCTTTTTCCTCGGATGGTGATGTCTAGCACGAGGGGACATAGCTTTAAATTGAGGGGTGATAGATATAAGACAAAGGTCAGAAGTAGGTTCTTTACTCAGAGAGTAGTAAGGGTGTGGAATGCCCTGCCTGCAACAGTAGTGGACTCGCCAACACTAAGGGTATTCAAATGGTCATTGGATAGACAAATGGACGATAAGGGAATAGTGTAGATGGGTTTTAGAGTAGTTTCACAGGTCGGCGCAACATCGAGGGCCGAAGGGCCTGTACTGCGCTGTAATGTTCTATGTTCGAAAGGTATTTTGATAGGGATGGAAAACATGAGGATGTGTTAGTATCTATAACTCAGGGAGGAGAGATAAATCTAGAGGATTCTGGATTTTACATTCCTCAAATTAGATTGGACAATGAGGAAGGAATAAGAAATTGGGATAAATTACTGAGTTGCCTTCCATAGGAAAATTAGAGGGACCTGAGGATCTTTTACAATCACATGGCACTATATGTGGGACCAAACTAGGAAATACAAGGGTGGTTATAAATGATGTAGATATAGGAAGTTCTATTCCAATTAAGCAACATCCATAGACACTGAATCCACTCAAGTTGGCACAGGTCCAAAAGGAGATTGAAAACATGCTTAAGAATTATATAATTGTAGTAAGTTGTAGTGATTGGAACTTATTTATTGTAATGGTTCCAAAACCAAATGGAATGCAATTATTTTGTGTAGATTATTGGAAAGTCAATAGAGTAATAAAGTCAGATTTGTATCCTGTTCCTTGTTTGGAAACTGTATTGAAAAAATGGGAGAAGCAAATTTAATTATCACAATTGACCTACCAAAGGGATACTTTTATGGGAAAGGACAAAGGACATTTTGGCTTTTGTAACGCCAGATGGTCTGTATCAGGTTAAAGTCCTGCCAGTTGGGATTAAAAATGCACCAGTAGCATTCCATTCCAACATACCTATTAACCAGCAAGATCATTTCTGGACCAAATAATTGTACAATGTATGTAGAAGTTCTGGTGGTGTTCAGTCAAACGTGGACGGAGCATTTGGGACATTTGAAGGAATTGTTTAATCAAGTACAGGAGGCTGGCTTGGTGATAAAATTGCCTAAAAGTGAGTTTGCGAAAACCCACTTCACATTCTTATGCCATACTGTTGGACATGGTCAGATGTCCCCATGGAATAGGAAAACGAAAGCTATTGGGTAGTTCCCCATATAGTGAATTTGAAGAGATGTTTTGAGATTTCTAGGCATGAGTTGTTTTTACAGAAAATTTGTGCCAAATTTAAGCCGTGTGGTTGCTCCACCGACTGAACTTTTGAAAAAGAACAGGAAATTTCAGTGGATGTCATAATGGCAGAAGGCATTTGATGCTTTGAAAATGGCTTTGACCACAACACCGGTTTTGGCGACACCAAATGATGACAAGCAATTTAAGGTGGCCATTGATGTGAGTGGTGTGGGTGTTGATGTTGTGTTACAAAAAGAGGATCATGAAAGAATATAAAGGCATGTTAGATTTTTTGCAAGGAAACGGAATACACATCAAAAGAAGAATTCAACAATGGAAAAAGAAATGTTGGGTTTGGGATTGGCGTTGCAGCAATTTAACATTTATGTTTCTAATAATAAATTAGAGAGAATTATTTAGACTGACCATAATCCCTTAAAGTTTCCAGAGAAGTTTAAAGGTCGGAATGCAAGACTGTTTAGATGGAGCTTATTGATAAAACTATTTCATTTAAACATTATACCTGTAGCAGGAGCAGATGCTTTATCATGACTTTGAAATGGGAGAAGAATGGAACATCTAACATGGATAAGGCTTTGGGAAATGAAGCCATGATTCCATATTGCTGGTTAATTTCTTTTAAGGACGGAGGTGTGATGAATGTAGGAAATTGTTATTATTTATGGTTTGTGTTTTTGCAGTGCCCTTGTTAGGACGTAAGTTGGAGTGCATACAGTTTGTCTGCTAGAGCTATGATTTGAAGTGAGGTAATCACCAATTTTTGCAGTGCAAGTGTTTGGCTAATAGATATTAAAGGCCAATTTACCTGTTTACAGATAGGAAGCTAATGTAATGTTGTAACTGTTTGAGTCTGGCAGAACAAATCAGGGTACATCTTGTAACAAGAGACAAAAGAATGCTATGTGCTTTGAGTATAGCTGGTGTAGCTAATGGGAGGGGCCATGTCTGACTGGAAAAGGAGGTTGCTTCCATGTGATTGTAAGCTGAGCAGAAGGTTTTCTGTTTGTTCCTAAAAAGGTTTCTTTCTCCAAGATTTCTGCACCAAGATAAACAAGTAAAACATAGATACATAGAAGATAGGAGCAGGAGGAGGTCTTTCGGCCCTTCGAGCCTGCTCCACCATTTATCACGATCATGGCTGATCATCCAACTCAATAGCCTAATCCTGCTTTCTCCCCATAACCCCTTTGATCCCATTCGCCCCAAGTGCTATATCTAGCTGTCTCTTGAATATATTCAATGTTTTAGCATCAACTACTTCCTGTGATAATGAATTCCACAGGCTCACCACTCTTTGGGTGAAGAAATGTCTCCTCATCTCTGTAAAACCTGCTTCTTAACTTTATACATAAGTGCGATTTGAAATACATGGGTTGCTTAATTGGAATGTAGAGACAGGTTTCAGGAAGCAAGTTAAGATGTTAACTGTAAAGCTATTTCATTGTTGCAAATGCGCTTAATTCTGTGTTCAAATGAAAGTTTGTTTTTTCACATAAAAGCTGGTCAGTGTTATCACTCCTGTGGTGCTGTAACATTTTGTCAGAGTTTTAGCAAATGCAAATAGACGGGTTCCAATCTTGGATCTGAACCAAAATTGGGGTTCAGGTCCAGATCCACAGCCCACTCTTCCCCCTTCCTCTCTTCATTGCCATGCATCTTCTCCACATTGCCATTCATTTTACCCCAAACGCCCCGATCCCCAAAATTCTAGCTCTGCCATTTTTGTTAAATGAAGCCCCATACTGAGCTGATAAAGATTGTGGTTCTACGTGACTACTGCGATAAGTTTGGTCATGTCAGAGTGCAAACAGCCGGCTATAAATGGTTGTCAAGAGACAACTAAGAAATTTCCACACATGCAGAGCGCCACTGTTGAGAGGTGGTTGGGACCCCCCACTCTCTCAAAACATTTAAAAAAAACTATGCTTAAGTTTAACGAGTCCAACTTGGCCACTTTAATACAATGCTGTGTTATTCACCAGACGATCTTACGTCTGATCAGTGTGAGACAGATCACCCTGAGGGTGTCGCAAAATACTGCATTCTGCAATCCACTCGGGACCGACTTCAGGGACATAACTGAATTATTTGTCATTCAGAAGCAGAAACTCCTGATGTGATAGCACACCGGCCCTCCAAACTGTAACGTGATCAGTGAGGGGCGAGAATGGATCAGAACTTCCGGTGGTTGATTTGCCCAACATAGCTTTGTAGGACCTCCTCTCCCCATCATTATCAGTAACAGGGCCTTGATGGCTGTTCATTTTACATCAGATACCTTGAAGCTCATTTCACAATACTATTCTGTTATGCGTATCAATTGATACCAAATCTATCCCATTAATACTGTACTCCTTCCGCCACTAAAATAACTTCCGATCAGCATCGAAAAGTGCTTTCCCATACCTGGGAGAACTGTCCTTGCCTCCAAAGCAGTTCACCTTGAGTTATCTGACATACCGTCTCTTGCTGGCTTTCCGCATTTGCCACCTTCAGAAAGCCTGATGCTGTGTGTTTGGGTCACCAGAAGGTGTACTCATCAATTAAATGTATGACGGTATTTTGCATTGGATGGACTAATATGTCAAGGAGATGGGCAGGACCTCATGTTTGGGCTTTTGACAAATCAGCAAATGTTTAATCTCAAGATGTGCAGGTTCTCATAAATAATGCAGCGATTACTGAGACAGAACTCTGACTGTGTGAATGTTTTCCCAGTGCATGCGGTCAAAAAGAAAATAGCTAAATCACTTCTTTTTAGGTTGCTTCCTTGAGAGACCAATTTTCCATCATATGGTTTTATATTCTCAGAAAAACTAACAAAGGACCCCTTGATGCGATCATTCTTTGTAAAGAAAATCATATTTTGGCCTTTTGTGGTTTAGAATAATTTGTCACAGTAGCAGTGATAATGGCTGTCATTTTACTCTGCTTTACCAATTGTTCTATTACACTTTATTTCTTGGTTGCTCAATGCAACAATTTGTTGTTCGTGAAGATATATCAATGAAGTTTATTCTTGTACAATCAATTGTATTTTCTGAATCCAAGACACTGCATGAGGAAATAATAGAAAACTCTTGAAGTCAGCGATACTGTTGCTTCACAGAATCCTTCAGCCCAGACTCAGTGAGAGCAGGTCTTGTACATGTAACATGGAATTTGTAGACTGGGAATGGTGAAGAAATCGCAGTCATATGTGTGCATCTGTAATATGTAAATGCATCTGCTACCCAAGATGCAGGCTCTCCCCATCACTCAAATGACGAGAGCGAGAGCTGAAGGCTGGAGCATAGTTGTTTTTAGGCAGTCGACCGTATCGCAATCATGAGTGGAAGTGTCAACAAGGTCAATGGAATGTCCGAGTGAAATAGTGAGATGGCACTTCGGTTAGCATTACATAAATGAAAGTCCATTTACCCCTGATTCTAAAATAAGGAGTCACTCAAAAGATGAAGAAGGTGGATGCAGGACTTGAGTTTCCATCCTATGCTATCTTACACTGTCCCGGTGTACAGTATCCACAAAAATATGTAATACACCATGTTTGCAATGATATGTCTAATATTAGCTGACCGGGTGAAGCACAATAAACAATCTTAATCATCACCATGCAAATTGGAGGCTTGGGTTGAATACCAAGGAAAGTGTGTTGTCCAACCTTCTGAACAATGGATATCTGTTGAATCCCAATATGTCTGGAGATTTAAGAAATACATAACTACAAAGTTAAAGTACAGTACTGTAACTATTAACACATAAGGTTGAAAATCACAAACATTTTAAATTCTCAAAACTGTGACTTACGTTCTGATATTGTGCATCACAGTGATATAAAATGTCTCCATTTTCTAGTATTTCACGAAACACTGGGTCAAATACTTGGGACTTGATTTTGAGCCTATAATGGAGTTGGAATCAGAGGAGGATGGATGCTAAATATAGTGGAATGTGCTGGTTCCCTGGTGGGGAGGTCTCCTTATTTAGGGGGTCTCTGTGGGAGGTGTCTTTATTTTGGAGGTCCCTGTGGGGTCTCTTTATTTAGGGCATGTCTGGAAGGGGTATTTTTAGGGAGTCATTCGGGGGGATTCCTTATTTTGTGGTCTCTGGGGGGATTCATTACTTAGAGAGTCTCTTTATTTAGGGGGTTCTCTGGTGGGGGAGGGTCATGTGGTGTGGGGTCTGCATATCTTGCATTGTTGGCGGGGGAGGGAGGATGGTTCTCAGAGGTCCTTTGGGGGAAACTCCCCATCGCGTCAGGGCCACACTTGCCAGGACCAATAGTGATTCTCACCCGCATGATTCGGCGCAAAACGGTCACCAATCCTCCGTTTGGTGGGGGGGCTAGGAGGCAGGCTCCAGCTGCCGATATGGTCGGAGAACTGTCGGGTCTGTGGCCGCGCATGCGCACGGCGGCGGCCTGCAGCGGCCGCACCATGCAAAATGACACTGGTCCCGCGCAGACCCGGCATGCCAAATAGTGTCCCCCTTTGGCCAACTCGCGACCCCTGGACCACAGCCCAACAGTGCCACCAGTCCCTGCCAAAGTTCCCCCTGCCCACGGATCAGCTCTCCCCTGACTGCGGCGGCGATGGACTGAGTGAGTTGGAGAAATCATGGTGGAGAGGTGAGGGCTGGGTTAAGGGGTGCTGAGGGAGACATGAGGAGGTGGACTTACCCTAACTGCACAAAGAAGGTCATTCAACTTCTTATGACACTGCAGCCCTGTCCTCTTATAGAGTGAGCTGACGCTGACAATTGCAGCCACTGCCTTCCAGGCGTGGGTGATCACTTTGCAGACAGAGGGCGGGATTCTGCGGTCATTGACACCGAAGTCGCGTTCTGCGATCGGCAGAAGAACACCCGTTTCTGACAAAATTGGGGGTGGTGCCACTTACGCGATGCTCTGCCCCCTCCAAAGCGGCGTACTCTAGGAGTACGCCGCATGCCATATCGACGGTTTCAGGGCATTGCCTGTGGCCCCCCCCCCCCCCGGTGCTCCGCCCCCGACCGGTCGAGTTGCTGATGGCATCGGTCGCGGGTGCTATTCATTGTCGGGAACTCGCCGTCGGGGGAGGGCAGTGGGAATTTGGCAGAAAGTGGGGGCACGGTTGGGGGGGTGGCCTGGTGCTCGTGAGCCGGCTAAAGTGGGGCACTATTTTGCAGGCTGGCTCCGCTCGTTTCCGGCACCATGTTGCACGGCGCGGCCGCTGAAGGCCACTGCCCTGCACGTGCACGGCCACGGGCCCGGCAATTCTCTGGACCGTATCGACAGCTGGAGCCAGGTGCTCTTCGCTGCCTTCCTGCTAGCCCCCAACAAAATGATCGGTGGCCATTTTGCGCAGAATGTTCGGTCACAAAACGCCACCATTCCCACGCCAACGTTTGGACATAGACTGAAATTCGGAGAATCCAGCCCAGGATGTTTGCCCGATCATGGGGAGGGGGTTTCCTGCCTCTGCTCAACCTCATCAAGAAGTTTGCTGAGGGCTCCCTCTGTAAAACATGGTTCTGTCTTTCTGTCAGCTATCCCCCCAATTGGACTTGGAACAAGTGCTGGGGAGGCATTTAAAAGGATTATATTTCCCCGGGCGGGCATATCAGAGGCAAGTCACCACAGGCACAGTGGGGATGTCATGGAGAAAAAAATATTTGTTAAAGAGGCTGATTATAGGGCGGCACGTTGGCGCAGTGGTCGCCCTGCAGCCTCACGGCGCCGAGGACCCAGGTTCGATCCCGGCTCTGGGTCACTGTCCATGTGGAGTTTGCACATTCTCCCCGTGTTTGCGTGGGTTTCGCCCCCACAACCCAAAAAAATGCGCAATGTAGGTGGATTGAACATGCTAAATTGCCCCTTAATTGGAAAAAATGAATTGGGTACTCTAAATTTATTTTTAAAAGAGGCTGATTATACATATGGGCTATGTTCCCATGTCAGCGTAAAAACACCGGTGTTTCACTCTTGACTTTCCTTAAAAAAGTCAAGAGCGATTCTCTTACCTGCAGGGGCCTGGCAGGGCCTCAGAGTGCTTCTTGCAGCTCTGGCTGCAGATACGGGCTCCCGCACATCCAGTCGGGAGTCCGCGCATGCACACAGCGGTGGCCTGCAGCGGCCGCGTCGTGCACGATCGCGGACTCGGATCGCGGACCGACATCGACAATGTAGGCCCCCCCGAGATGGCGCGGGCCCGCGGATCCGAGCCGCCCGATCGCTGCCGTGGCCGCCCATGAGGGCGCCCCCCCCCCGGTGTTCGGTCCCCCTGACCCCCCACCAGAGCGGCTGCGGAACAACCAAGGTTCCCGACGGCCAATACGTGGTTAGAATCACGCCGTCGGGAATTTGGCCCGTTTTGCCCGGAGAATGGCGGGTGGGGGGCTCTGTCAATGGCCCTCCAGGCGCACCGCATAAATCGGAGGCCAGAGAATCGCTTGAACGGTGCCGGGCCCGATTCTCGCGTAAATGGGGATTCCCTGCCCCCGTGCCAAACGCAATTTCGGCGCGGGGCTGCGGAGAATCCAGCCCCAGTTTTCTCACTGCATCCGACTCTTTGAAAGAATATGGTAAGATTCCACCCAATGTAAATTGTAAGATGCAATGCAGGATTCCAAATTGAGCTTTATGTTTGCAAAACAATTTGACAACACCTGGAAGCGATTTGATTGCTTTAATTTCTTGCATTCATAAATCTTGCTTTTGGCCAATTTGTAGCTTCTTGGACTTTTTGCTGAACGGTTTTCGCTTGCTGACTAATACCATGCCTACCTGTTCAGGTATGATTTGGTGCTGTCTTAGGTATATGGGGTGGGATTCTCCGACCCTCCGCGCCGGAATCGAGCCCGGCGCGGAGGCAGAGAATAGCCTTTCACGCTGGAAATCCGGCGCAACGGCTCTTCCGCGATTCTCCATGGACCCGCCAGTCCCACGTGCATGGTCGACTCAGCGCCGGTCGGGGGTCATTAGAACAGGCCCCCGCGGCGATTCTCCACGGTCGACCGGCCGAACACCCGCCAGTGTGATTTACATGTGGTACCACCCGGCGGGAGCTGAGACCCATGGACGTGGTGGCGTTCCTGGTGGGGGCCGGGGGGGTATCTGACTCCGGGGGGGGGCCTCAGCGGTGGAGAATCCCGCCCATGGAATATGAGCCAGTCAGGTGTAAGTGTGACAGAAAAATTGATGTTGGCCCAAGGTATGATGCTTGAGGTTTGGTGGAAATAGGAATGCACTGAAGGTACAGTTAAGTTAAATGTTTCTATCTCTGCAAATTGCTTTTGGTTTTAGGAAAGTACCATTTATCGTATTCTTTTGCAAATGTATTGCATAAATCAGTGTTGAATAAAACTTTTTTGTTTCTCTTGCAGGCATTAGGAAATCTTTACTTTCTTCACGAGTCTTTGAAAAATACCTATCAGTTTGATTTTAAAGGTAATCTTTATGTGATTATTTATTATGAGATTACAAATAGTGGACCCAATTCTATATTCACCATTAAAGTTGATGCAGCTGGTGACTTTTGTGATGTACTTGGCATCAAATTAAGTGCATTAGTGCTTTTAAGCCTCTATTTACTTCTGACACATTTGGCTCATTGCTTAACATCATGAGACAATAATAGCTGTTTAAAGCACAAAGAAATTACATTACTCTTGGACATTCATGAACATTAAGAAAAATACATGTAAGGTTGTGGACATCACTGGCAATGCCAGCATTTATTGCCCATCCCTAAGGTGAACCACCTACTGGAATACAACTGCATAGTTTGCTATGCCATTTCAGAGAGCAGTAATCATCATAGATCATAGAATTTACATTGCAGAATGAGGCCATTCGGCCCATCGAGTCTGCACCGGCTCTTGGAAAGAGCAGCCTACTTAAGGCCACGCCTCCACCCCATTCCCGTAACCCAGTAACCCCACCTCACCTTTCTGGACACTAAGGGCAATTTATCATGGCCAATCCACCTAACCTGCACATCTTTGGACTGTGGGAGGAAACCGGAGCACCCGGAGGAAACCCACGCAGACACGGGGAGAACGCGCAGACTCTGCACGGACAGTGACCCAAGCCGGGAATCGAACCTGGGACCCTGGAGCTGTGAAGCAACTGTGCTAACCACTGCATTGCCGTGCTGCCCATCGACCACATTGGTGTGGAGCTGGAGGCAAATATAGACAAGGAAGGTTGAAAGAGCAGGGGCGGGATTCTCCGACCTCCCGCCGCGGCGGTGGGAGAATCGCCGGGGGGGGGCGCCGGTTTTTGAGCGGGGGCGGGGATCGCGCCGCGCCGTTCTGGGGCCATTGGCGATTCTCTGGGCCCCGATGGGCCAAGCATCCGCCCGTTTGCGGCCAGTCCCGCCGGCGTGGATTAGACAAGGTCCATACCAGCGGGACCTGGCTTTGAGGGCGTCTTGCGGAGTCGTGGGGGGGGGGGGGGGGTGCGGGGGGATCCGGCCCCGGGGGGGATCCCCACGGTGGCCTGGCCTGCGATCGGGGCCCACCAATCTGCGGGCAGGCCTGTGCCGTGGGGGCACTTTTTCCCTCTGCGCCGGCCTGTGTAAGGCTCCGCGATGGCCAGCGCGGAGAAGAAAGCCCCTGTGCATGCACAGGAATCACGGCAGCTGTTCTGCGCATGCGCCAGAACACACTGGCGCTCCTGCGCATGCGCCAACTCGCGATGGCCGGCGGAGGCCCTTCGGCGCCGGTTGGCGCGGTGCCAACCACTCCTGTGCCGGCCTAGCCCCCGGAAATGCGGAGGATTCCGCACCTTCCGGACGGCCCGACGCCTGAGTGGGTTCACCCCACTCTTTGGCGCCGGAACGGCCTGCCCCGCCGATTGCGGGAGAATCCCGTGCCAGATTTTCTTCCTAAAGAGACATTAATGAGCCAGATGTGTTTTTACGAGAGACCCTGACTGCACAGTCAACATTACTGATACTAGCTTTTGAATCCAGATTTAATTTATTAATTGAATTGAATTTTCCAGCTACCATGGTGAGCTTCAAACTCGTATCTGTAGATCATTAATCCAGGTTTACTGCTCCATCACCATAGCCACTATGCCACCCTTATCCCCGGACATACATATTTTACGTCACAAAATTCTGTGAATGTAGAAATATTTTTTAAACGAATAAACAGAATTCCTGAACTTGGTGCCTAGCAGGGATTACAAAGGCTTTTTCTCCAACATTTTAAATAAAAAAAGTCTTTCCTGGCAGTGGACGATAAATGCCTTACGCTACGAAGCATAAAGTATAACATTTGTGTCATTACAAAAATCATTTGTTTGCACAGTTATACTGGGGACGTGCCTCTCATTTTAAAGTATTACATGCCCTGGCGTTCAAAAAACTCATAGAATCTCTACAGTGCAGAAGTCTGCACTGACCCTCTGAAAGAGCACCCTAACCAGGCTGCCACCCTGTGCAACCTTGTAGCCCACTTTACCCGCATATCCCTGGAAACTAAGGGGCAATTTGGCATGGCCAATCCACCTAACCTGCACATCTTTAGACTGTGAGAGGAAACCGGAGCACCTGGAGGAAACCCACTTTAGACTGTGAGAGGAAACCGGAGCACCTGGAGGAAACCCACGCAGCCACGGAAGCAAGTGCAAACTCCACACAGACAGTGACCCAAGGCTGGAATTGAACCTGGATCCCTAGCACTGTGAAGCAGCAGTGCTAACCACTATGCCACCATACCACATATTATTCCCATTTTCATGACTATAAAATTAAGTTATAAAGTATTAGTTTCAGTTGTTTGTCCCTGAAATATATTAATGCTCCTGAAAGCAGTACAGGTTCAGATTTACTCCATTGCCACTTTGATATTAAATGATCATATTTAGGCAAATATCAGTATTTACTTTTATTGCTCTATTGATTTAGGAATAATCTACGAACAGATTATTGATATAGACAGAATTGACTTCTCATTCATTCCCAGCAGATAGAACCGCAGATCAAGACCCAATATTTGACTGCATAGTTGTATTGCAAAATGAACAAATTCTCCAGTTCATTGTTGATGGAGAGAATCAAATCAATATTGAATGTTTGTTACCTCCAATTCACTGCTGTCACTTACTTGAGGTAACATTGTGTGTGATCAAGTATTTACCCCACTGTAATCCTGCATATTCCTGCAACACTAAAGAAGTGTGACACCATCCAGGACAAATCAGCCTACTTGATTGCTACTTCTTCCACAAACATTCAATCCCTCAACTGAGGTCCCTCAGCGGTAGCATTGCATACCATCTACAAGATGCACTGCAGGAGCACACCAAAGCTCCTGAGACAGTACCTTCCAAATCCACAATCACTACTACCTAGAAGCACAAGGGCAGAAGACACTTGGAAACACCATCACCTGGGTGTTTCACTCCAAGCCACTCACCATATTGACTTGGAAATATATCGCCGTTCCTTCAAAATCATGGAATTCCCTCCCTAACAGCACTGTGGGTGTACCTACTTGGACTGATATTTTATTTGCGCATGTCTGCCAACTTTCTCCCAAAGTTACAGTCGAGGAACGGAAGAGCCTTGGAGAAATTTCTCGGGCATTGTGGAGAGGAAATTTCTCCTCCAACTCTGCAATTTCAGAGAATTTCTTTTTAACAGTAATAACAGTTATATCAAGAGTGTTGACATTTTTCAAAGCCAGGATCTGTGAGAGAATGTGTGGAGCTGATTCAAACTAAGCATGCAGAATGATACTTACAAACACTTTTATGTCTTACAAAAGGTTCTATGGCACCTTAAGCAAGTCACAGAATCAGTGTTAAGAATAATCAGTCATACTGTTCTTTAAAAAAAGTAGCTATTTGTCAGACAAAATTATTATTTTTTTCTTTCAGCGAAAAAGTACAAAAAAGTAACAGGTAAAGAAATCTACTCAGAAACATTAGAAAGCACACCTATGCTGGAAAAGGAGAAATTTCCACAAGATTACTTCCCTGAGGTAAGCTGTACAGTCTTTTGCAACATATAATGTACAAAGTCAAATTGTAAATGTGTAAAGGTTTATTATTGTGCCTGTACCATTGCAAAATTATGTTATTCAACAACCTGCCACCTAGGATAGCTGCAATGGGATGCATGGAAATGATTTGCTGGGTAAGTTAGGGAAAAGGTTAGGGGTGGATCATTGATGTTCGTCCTGCCATTGTTCAGTGACTTATTTTCAATCTTACAATTGTGATGTTTAGCTTTAAATTTAGGGTAAATGAAGGGGGTCCAATGACCTGTTCTGACCTGTACCTGACATTAAGCATTGGGTGCTTTGATTATTAGAGATTAAAGGAAGGATTAGACTAGTTTACTGAGAAGAAGGTGCAAGGTATTTGTGATTGGAAACAATGGCAGAAACCTCTGGTTTTACGATAAGTGGACTCTGAGGGCTCACTCCTCTCGAACTGCAACTAAGTGTTCCTGCCTGCAGGAAAACCAGAGTGATTCCCGCTGGCCTGTGGAACAACCCTGATGTGCCATGTTATGGCACTTGGAAATAGTTTTTTTGCAGAATCGACTTTTCCTTGCCATTCCATTACCCTTTTGAAGGGTATGCGCTGATTTCAAATTGCTGTTGCAGTGCCCTCCCCAGATCACAGGCCTCCCCTCACCTCAATCACTGGCAAGGTTGCCCCCCCTTCGGAACCTCCCCCTTTCAACTCCACCAGGTCCCCCGATCATCTCCCCTCATCCCCCAGTCCCCCTCAGTGTACCACCCTCAGAACTGCCCTTCAGACCCTGTCCTTTGGCAGTGCCAGCCTGGCACCTTGCAGTCTGAGGGATGGCACGGTGGTAAGTACCCTCCCAACAATTGCCGTCAGGATGCCAAGGGCGATCCTTCATGGGAGGTGGGAGTCAGGGGGGCTTGTGCTGGGCTGGAGCAGCTCAGATCAGGTCCTCTCAGGAATAGGGCTCATTTGGCTGCTCTCCCCATCTGCAGTCTTCAAACCCATTAAACAATCAGTCAGTATAAAAATGAAAATGTTCTCATAATAAAGTGCAATTGCCATCTGTACCCCTAGACCATTTAAACAGTTACTCAGTATCTCAAAAAATTATATCCTTCATAATAAAGTGCAAGTGTTCTCATCTGTACCCATAAACCCTTTTAAAAGGATGTTGGTGTGCCAAGTTTAAATGTCTGTGTGATGAAGGTAAAAGTTCTCCCTTTAAAGTGGTGGAAAGTTTTGAAGTAGTTTTAATACAGAAAATGTAATTGCCCTTTAAAGTATAGAAGTCTGTGTGTATGGCTATAAGGCTGAAAGCTTTGAATGGATTGTTTACATTCAATTTCACACTGCATTGCCTACTGGAAGCTTTTTGATTGACAGGTCTAGGCAGTTTCAAAGGGGGAATCAGATAATTTATTTTTATGACACTGCAGCGATCCATTAACTCAGGGGAGCAGGGTGGCATGGTGGCGCAGTGGTTAGCACTGCTGCCTACGGCGCTGAGGACCCAGGTTCAATCTCCCTGGGTCACTGTCCGTGTGGAGTTTGCACATTTTCCCCGTGTCTGTGTGGGTTTCACCCCTACAACCCAAAGATGTGCAGGTTAGGTGGATTGGCCATGCTCAATTGCCCCTTAATTGGAAAAAAATAATTGGGTAATCTAAATTTAAAAAAAGAAAAAAAACTCAGGGGAGCAGGTGTTTTCATAGTTGCAGTTTTTTTTTCAAGGCTGCCCCTTTGTTCTCAAGTTCTTCCTAGAAAGTGCAGCTGTGGGGGAATGTCATGCTCCGGTGCCTCAACAGCGGCATGAATGTATTCCACCCCGCACACCGGCATGGGCTGCCAAACGGGCCCTCCGCAATGCTGCGCCTCTGCTTGGTCGAATTACCGATGACAAGGTTCACTTGTGGTATTTAAAATTAGGAAACAGATGCCATGGCTTTTGAGGGAGAGAGGGGGTACAAAAAGTGTCAGACATTACTAACTTGATAGAGTTTTTTGAGGAGGTCACAAAGGTGATTGATGCAGGTAGGGCAGTGGATGTTGACTATATGGACTTCAGGGCCTTTGACAAGGTCCCTCGTGGCAAAAGGTGAAGTCACACGGGATCAGAGGTGAGCTGGCAAGATGGATACAGAACTGGCTAGGTCATAGAAGGCAGAGAGTAGCAATGGAAGGGTGCTTTTCTGATTGGAGGGCTGTGACTAGTGGTGTTCCACAGGGATCAGTGCTGGGACCTTTGCTGTTCATAGTATATATAAATGATTTGGAGGAATATGTAACTGGGCTGATTAGTAACTTTGCGGACGACACACAGGTTGGTGGAATTGCGGATAGCGATGAGGACTGTCAGAGGATACAGCAGGATTTAGATTGTTTGGAGACTTGGGCGGCGAGATGGCAGATGGAGTTTAATTCGGACAAATGTGAGGTGATGCATTTTGGAAGGTCTAATACAAGTAGGGAATATACAGTGAAGGGTAGAACCCTCAAGAGTATTGACAGTCAGAGAGATCTTGGTGTACAGGTCCACAGGTCACTGAAAGGGGCAACACAGGTGGAGAAGGTAGTCAAGAAGGCATACGGCATGCTTGCCTTCATTGGCCGGGACATTGAGTATAAAAGTTGGCAAGTCATGCTGCAGCTGTATAGAACCTTAGTTAGGCCACACTTGGAGTATAGTGTTCAATTCTGGTCGCCACATTACCAGAAGGATGTGGAGTCTTCAGAGAGGGTGCAGATGAGATTTACCAGGATGTTCCCTGGTATGGAGGACATTAGCTATGAGGAGAGGTTAAATAAACTTGGTTTGTTCTCACTGGAACAAAGAAGGTTGAGGGGCGACCTGATAGAGGTCTACAAAATTATGAGGGGCATAGACAGAGTGGATAGTCAGAGACTTTTTCCCAGGGTAGAGGGATCAATTACATGGGGACATAGGTTTAAGGTGCGAGGGGCAAGGTTCAGAGGAGATGTGCGAGGCACGTTTTTTACACAGAGGGTAGTGGGTGCCTGGAACACGCTGCCGGGGGAGGTGGTGGAAGCAGGGACGATAGTGACATTTAAGGGCCATCTTGACAAATACATGAATAGGATGGGAATAGAGGGTTACGGATGCCGGAAGTGTAGAAGATTTTAGTTTAGATGGGCAGCATGGTCGGCGCAGGCTTGGAGGCCGAAAGGCCTGTTCCTGTGCTGTATTTTTCTTTGTTCTTTGTTCTTTATTTGACATCGCTGGCTGGGGGGCAACAGCCAGGGCTGGGGGGAGTAGTGGGGTGTGGGCAGGAGGTGGGCCGTGGGATCAGTGTGGGTGGGCACGGACCACCATTGCTGCAGACTGCAAGGCAGCTATGCGGCTGCGCACGCCGCTGACTGCCCACTGCGAACTCAGCACCACTGGTCCTAAGGTTGCCTCCTCAAGCCACCCTTTGAGATAGCCTCTGGCCCCAGCTGACCCATCAATGGCGCCGTCTGCTTGGCTGGTTGAGGGTGTGTGGGAGTGGAGTACCTGTCTGCAGCTCCTGCTTGTCAGGCTCTCGAGTGCCAATCACGAACCCAGTGAATCACATGCCAGCGTTCATTGGAATTGCGCTAGTTTCACGTGGCACCAGTGCTAGCCAATTCGGATGCCCTGAATTGCTCCGGGACCGGCATTGCTTTCGGGGCTGTGGAACACATGTGATTCAATCCAGGGGCGGGATTCTCCCCTACCCGGCGGGGCGGGGGTCCCGGCGGGATGGAGTGGCGGGAACCACTCCGGCGTCAGGCCACCCCAAAGGTGCGGATTTCTCCGCACCTTTAGGGCCTTGAGGGGCTAGTTTCCACTCCCCCGGCTGGCGTGGAAGGCCTTTGGTGCCACGGCAGCCGGGGCCGAAAGGATTCTGCCGGCCGGCGCGAATTCGCGCAAGCGCGGGAGCGTCAGCGGCTGCTGATGTCAGCCCCGCGCATGTGCAGGGGGGTGTCTCTTCCACGTCGGCCATGGTAAATGCTGTGGCCGAGGCGGAATGAAAAGAGTGCCCCCACGGCATAGGCCTGCCCGCCGATCGGTGGGCCCCGATCGCGGGCCAGGCCACTGTGGGGGCACCCCCCGGGTCCAGATCGTCCCGCAACCCCCCCCCCCAGGACCCCGGAGCCCACCCGCGCCGCCAGTAAGAGAGGTGGTTTGATCCTTGCCGGTGGGACAGGCATTCCAGCAGCGGGACTTTGGCGCATCGCGGGCCGGAGAATGCGGCCGACCGGCAGGGCGTGATTTCCGCCCCCGCCGAATATCCGGTGCCGGAGAATTCGGCTATCGGTGGGGGTGGGATTCACACCAGTCCCCGATGATTCTCCGACCCGGCGGGGGTCGGAGAATCCCGCCCCAGGTGTCAGCACTTAGGGCTGAATTCTCCGCCATCGGGATGCTCCATTTTGCCGGCAGCCTGGGGGGAGGGGCAGGGGTTCTGACGGCGTGGGACTGCCCCACAATGGGAAACCCCATTGACCAGTTGACGAAACGGAGAGTCCCAACGGCGTGCCGCACCAGAAATCTGGAACGGCGGGGCGAAGAAACCCGCCCTTAGTCTCTGAAACAGAGAATTCTGGCAATTATTCAGTGAAATCCGGATGCAGGAACCCATTGGAAGGTGAGAGCAACTGTGGTCTGTTTGCTAAAAGCACTGTAATTCCATTGAGAGTGTGATGTGTGCTAAATATAAATATATAAAATGGGAATGTTCCTTTCTGCAGTTAAAAGTGTAAGTTACCTACAAAAAGAAAATAGTCGTGAGCCTATTGTGTTTTTGTTCAGTCATTTGTTACAGTTTTAAAATGGGAAGTCTTGTCCCGTCATTCAGCTAGTGACTGGAAGTTTGAATCTTTTTTTAAAGTTATCGTTCGCTAAGGAGATCGTGGCATAATTTATCTCTCAGCTCCAAATTCTGTTGTGTTAGCTTGGACACTGAAGAACAGTAACAATAAAAATGTTTTTAAAAAATTGATGACGCTTGAGGCCTCAGTGAACTGAGGTCATGTGATATAATTAACATTACTTCTGGGTCATGACATAACTCAACTCACAGCAGCATAACTGGAGAGACCACACGTGTGATAGCATGTGTACATAGTGAATATAAAGACAGTATTCCTTTCTATGCTTATATCTTTGCTACTGCTCTGGCTAATTGAAATCTGGAGTGGAAATGCTTCAATAATTTAGGCTCACTATCCTTTGCTTGCCAATTAGGTTTTTGCAAACCTTCCCCATTATGCTTTTAAAAATTGTCCCCAAATCTCTTGCATCATCTTAAAGTATGATATAAATCAAAATCTGTCTTATTATGTTGATAATCTAATATTGCTTTCCGTGATGTAAATAAGACAGAATAATTGTAACTGGTAAATATATCAGACAGCGAACACCACTCTCCATCTTCGTAATAACCTGTTCCATTCTGCAACTGACATATATGCAAACGATCCTCTCAATTGGTTTAAGACTGATTTCTTTCTCTTTATTACTGCCGCTTAAAGATGATCTAAAAGTAATTACATTGATTGAGGTATAATGCAATCCAAAATAATTACAATTCACTGCATATAAAACTAACAAAACTTTTCATGGTGATTTATTGTACCTCTTGGCTGTATATGAATCTCAAATGATGCCTTTGGGACCAGCACTTGGGATAATGTTAGGCTATTTAAAAAGAACAGATTTGTGTAGTCTATCAGACCTGAATAATTTTTGCCAGTAGTGAGAAATTGGTTGTTATCATACATCATAGATACTGCTCAAAGCTCTTATGAAAGATGAATTAATTTCACTAATGCTTTAATGTGAACCTTTCATGATAACCTTGTAGGGGTCTCGAGTTTTTCAATAGTGATTTATGTCATCTTTTAATAAAGGAAACAGCCTGTATATAATCCATCTGCTGTGCAAAGAAGGAATACTGACTGGCAATACATAGGATTTTCACTTCCATTTTTATTTAACAGTGCAGACTGATGAAAGACTTCAAGGAAGACTAATATAAGCCCAGTTTACACTCAATATTGCTAAATTGATTGGTAATTCCAGCTTTAAATTATACCGAACCCCCTCCCCACCCCGCTCAGCAATTGCTATCAAAAAGATGGATTATATGAAGAGCTACTGAAAATACTGAGAAATGTGTGGAACCATTTCTCTGTATAAACTTTGAATGTTTTGTGAAATTGAGGAATAAGTGAATAGACTACTCTAGATCTCAGATTTATCCATTCAGTTGTAATTCTGTAACAGGCAGGGATGAGGTTCAGATCCAGAAGGATTTATTTTCTGTGACTTGCTTTTTGGTTACCACAATGTGCATTATTTCATGGCCCGGACAGCCAAAACGCTTTGATTTAAGGCTCCTGCAGCTATCTAACTAACCACTAAGAGATGCATGAGTAAAGCCTTGCCTATCTTGCTTTTACATTTTCTTTTTCTTATTATTTTGTTACTACACAGAAGTATTTACACATTGCTCAATATGATTTCCTGGTCAAAAGTAGCTGGTGTGGAAACTGCTGCTGAGAACATTGTCCTGTCGTTCCTTGCACAATGCAATGCTGTATCTTCTGTTCTACTGATTGGATAGTCAGCTCTAGGATTTACCATGTTGTTTATATGTATGTACAGGTTGAGCATCCCTTATCCGAAATTCAGAAAACCAAAAAATTCCAAACTCCACACTAGTTTTTCGAGCGCACCACAAATGCATAGTTCCCAATATGCGGCGCACATGCACAGTTCCCAACATTCTGCACATGTACAGTTCCCAAAGTTCCACATATGCACAGTTCCCAACGTTGCACACATGCACAGTTCCCAACGTTCCGCACATGCACAGTTCCCAATGTTCCGCACATGCAGAGTTCCCAATGTTCCGCACATGCACAGTTCCCAATGTTCCGCACATGCACAGTTCCCAATGTGCACTGCACATGCACAGTTCCCAATGTTCCGCACATGCACAGTTCCCAATGTTCCGCACATGCACAGTTCCCAATGTGCACTGCACATGCACAGTTCTCAATGTTCCGCACATGCGCAGTTCCCAATGTGCACCATACATGCACAGGTCCCAACATTCCGCACATGCGCAGTTGCCAACGTGCGCCTCAAAAGCACAGTTCCCAACATTCCACACATGCACAGTTCCCAACATGCACCATACATGCACAGATCCCAAAATTCCACACATGCGCAGTTTCAAACGTGCACCACCCCTGCGCAGTATATTTAGAAATCCCAAAAATTCTGAAATCAGATACACTCTCTGCCCCAAGCATTTCGGATAAGGGATTTTCAACCTGTATGTGCATATGTATGTATGTGCATATGTATGTATGAGAGGTAAGTTGGCTAGGGTCTTAATTAACTCCAGCTCACTTGTTTGCCTGCTTGAGTTTCCATCCACAATCTTGGCTTATATTTATGGACAGTCTCATGTAAATCAGGAAATAATTACATGGTGATGTCAATCTCCCATTTTGACTTATTTCCACTACTCTTACGCTGAGCCTTAATTTAGCAAATAAAACTGCTACCCAGAGTGACTCAGTGCTACCTTGAAAGTGGAAGTATTTTAAAGGGATGATATTGTTGTTGAAATTTTATTGTAAATTGTTTTTCCTGCTTTTGCCATGTACTTTGTTATCTGTCTTTCTGTTATTTGGTTGCCATTTATTCCACACATCCCCCAACCCAAACCTCCCCCCCCCCTCCGCCCCCACCCAACCTGCACAGGGCATGCTGGACTCCATATTCGAGATTTGAATCTTTCTTTGCTTCTTTGATAAAAAGGAAGAGGAGAGAGGGGGTACATCTGCCATTGTTTCCCAAGCAGGATCTATAACTGTATTTACTGAACAGCAATCTCTGTGGAAGCTTCATTTTATGAAGGAGTAGTGCAATATGCTACAAGATGATCTGACATCCTTCTCCAACATATGCACATTCTGCCCATGGCTTTTGCAAAACTTGGGGCAACTATTGGGATCACCTATAACACAAACCAAATGGCTGTACACAGATGCTTCAAGCATGCTATGGCTGGGGCTAACAATTTCATCAGCTTCCCTATGGAAAACCATTGGTGATGATACATCATACCTTGAAATACCATGGTAGAAGAAAGTCACCCATATGGCTGTCCCCCTTTTATCACTGCCCCAATGTATGACAGTAGCAAAGGGCACCAACTGTTTGTCCTACATGTGAATGCTCACTTTCCTGGGAGCTGACACACAGCCTTTGTGATTAGAATGGACCATGGCAGCATGTGCCAGCGCATTACCATTTCTAAAAAGGGGGTATCCAACCATTCAATGGCACATTCAATAGCATTGCTGAATCCGCCACCATCAACATTCGGGGGGGGGGGGGGGTGGTTACCGTTCACCAGATATTTAACTGGTCTAATCATGTAAATACTGTGGCTACAAGAGCAGGCTTGAGACTGGGGATTCTGCTGCAAGAAACTCACCTCCTGACTCTTTATCTATAAGGCACATGTTAGAAGTGTGATGGAATATTGTCCACTTGCCTGAGTGCAACTCCGACAATACTCAAATAGCTCAACACCATCCAAGATAGAGCAGCCCACTTAATTGGCACCACATTAAACATTTGCTTCTTCCAAGGCGGTGTAGAGTATCAGCACTGTACACTGATTCAGCAAGATGCACTGCAACAACTTGATACATCTCCTTTGATAACCATTCCATACCTGTAATGTCTAGGGCAGCATATACATGGGAATACCACCACCTTCAAATTCACTAAAAGCCACTCACCATCCTGATTTGGAACGATATTGCGCTTCTTTCACTGACGCTGGGTCAAAATCCTGGAACTTCCACCCTAACAGCACTGTGAGAGTACCTACACCAGGCAGACTGCAGTAGTTCAAGAAGGCAGCTAATTACCACCTTCTCAAGCGCAAGTGGAGATGGTCAATAAATACTGATTTATTGAAATACTGGTTCAATGGTGCAGAAACAGTGGGTCGAATGGTCTCTGTTGGTGCTGTAATAATTCCCTGATTTTGTGAAACATTATTGAACATGGATTGAGCTAGCATTGCTACATGTTGAGGGGCCTGCTTGTTTTACCTGCAGTTTGTCATGATATCCATATTAACATATCATGGTACAATCACACACACACTGATGGACAGGTAGATGGACTAAATAACACACACACATACATCACAGCCAATCACCAGTGAGAGCACACGCACATCCTGCGCCATGGACACCATCAGCCCGCCGCAGGCGCTCCAAATTGCTGGAAACCTCGGTGTCAACTAGAAGCTGTTTAAACTGCGCTTCCAGCTCTTCCTACAAGCCACAGACAGGGAGAATGCATCGGACACCAGGAAGATCGCCCTCCTCCTCTCCACGGCGGGGAAACACACCATCCACATCTACAACTCCCTGGCATTCGTGGAAGGCGAGGGCAAGACGAAGTACAAGACGGTCCTTCTAAAATTTGAGGAACACTTCAGCGTGGAAGTTAATGAGAGCTTTGAGAGGTACCTCTTCCAGCAGCGCCTGCAGCGTAAGGATGAGTGTTTTCAATCTTATTTGACACACCTCCGTATCCTTGCGCATTCCTGCAGCAATGAGGCCACCCCCGACTCCATGATTCGGGATCAGATAGTTTTTGGGGTCACCTCGGACACCCTGCGCCAGCAGCTCCTCAAAATAAAGCGCCTCACCATAGCCACCGCCATCGAAACCTGTGTCATCCATGAAAAGGACCACCTCAAGCAGCAGCTACAGGATCTGCAGGACCAAGGAGTGCTTTCCCAGGTCACGGAGCCAACGCCATGGGTCAGCTCCATGGTGTGCGTAAAAAAGCCCTCTGGCGAGCTCCGGATCTGCATCGACCCGAAAGACCTGAACAATAACATCATGAGGGAATACTACCCCATACACAAATGGGAAGAAATCACGAGGGAAATGGCCCGGGCTAAAATTTTCACCAAGCTTGATGCCTCAAAGGGTTTTTGGCAGATTCAACTGGATCAGTCCAGCAGGAAGCTGTGCACTTTCAACACTCCCTTTGGCAGATACTGCTACAATAGGATGCCGTTTGGCATCATCTCGGCATCCAAGGTGTTTCATCGCATCATGGAACAGATGATGGAGGGCATCGAAGGGGTGCGCGTCTATGTTGGCGACGTCATCATCTGGTCCACCACACCACAGGAGCACATCAGTCGTCTCCAGCGTGTCTTTGCACGGATACGAGATCACGGCCTGCGCCTCAACCGAGCCAAGTGCTCTTTTGGCCAAACTGAGCTAAAGTTTCTGAGGGATCACATATCCCGGTCAGGGGTGCGGCCGGATGCCGATAAAGTGGCAGCCATCGCAGCCGTGCCGCAGCCGGCAGACAAGGAGGCAGTGCTACGCTTTCTTGGGATGGTCAACTTCCTCGGGAAGTTTATTCCCAACCTTGCCTCGCACACAACGGCTCTTCGCCACCTGGTCAAGAAGACAACGGAATTCCAGTGGCTGCCCGCACACCAGAAGGAATGGGATGAGCTCAAGATCAAGCTCACCACCGCCCCGGTATTGGCGTTCTTCGACACTACTCGAGACACAAAGACCTCGACTGATGCCAGCCAGCCCGGCATTGGGGCGGTACTCCTGCAACGGGATGACACTGCATCATGGGCCCCGGTCGCCTATGCCTATGGCTCACGGGCCATGACCCCCACAGAACAGCGCTATGCGTAGCTTGAAAAGGAGTGCCTGGGTTTGTTGACCGGCATCGACAAATTCCACGACTATGTGTATGGTCTTCCGCAGTTCACTGTGGAGATGACCCCTCGCCTCCAGCGCATTCTGCTCACAGTCCGGAGGTACGACTTCCAACTTGTCTACACCCCGGGAAAGGACCTCATCATCGCGGATGCTCTGTCCAGGGGTAGCACACCGCCCGAATCGGAGGGTTTCGTTTGTCAGGTCGCACAAGTAGCCTTCACATCGGCCAATCTGCCGGCTACTGATGCACGTCTGGCCACATTTGCCGTGAGACTGCGGCTGACCCCCTTCTACAACGTGTGATGCGCCACATGACGGAAGGGTGGCTCAAGGGGCAGTGCCCACAATTCTACATTGTCCGGGACGACTTGGCCGTCATTGATGGTGTCCTCCTAAAGTTGGACCGGATTGTGATCCCACACAGCATGCACCGGCTTGTCCTCGACCAATTTCTCGAAGGCCATCTCGGGGTTGAAAAGTGCAGGCCGAGGGCCCGAGAAGCTGTGTACTGGCCGGGCATCAGCGACGGCATCGCCAACATGGTGCTCAACTGCCCCACCTGCTAAAGGTTTCAGCCGGCGCAACCCCCTGAGACACTTCAGCCCCATGAGTTGGTAACGTCCCCCTAGGCAAAGGTGGGTGTGGACCTCTTTCATGCGCTTGGCAGGGACTACGTCATTATAATTGACTATTTTTCCAATTATCCGGAGGTCATACGCCTGCACGACTTGACATCATCAGCTGTCAGCAGAGCATGCAAAGAAACCTTCGCTCACCATGGCATTCCGCTCACCATCATGTCTGACAACGGGCCCTGTTTTGCGAGCCAAGAATGGTCTTCTTTTGCTGCTTCATACGGCTTCACAGTCCAGCCCTTTGTATCCCCAGTCGAATGGCAAGGCAGAAAAAGGCATCCATATCGTGAAGCGGCTCCTCTGCAAGGCTGCTGATGCCGGATCTGACTTCTGTTTAGCCCTGCTGGCCTATCGCTCGGCCCCACTGTCCACAGGCCTCTCGCCAGCCCAGCTGTTGATGGGTCACACCTTCAGGACCAGTGTGCCGTCCATTCATGTTCCTAAATCTGACCATGCTCTAGTACTGCAAAGGATGCGACAGCAGTGTGCTCAGCAGAAGGTGGCACATGACGCTCAGGCAACTGATCTTCCTGCCCTGGTGCCTGGAGACAACGTCCGCATACACCTACCGGAGGGTGGCTGGTCGGCAACCGCTGAGGTTCTCCGCTGCGTGGCTCCCCGCTCATTCCTGCTTCGCATGCCTGATGGCTCCATTCGTCGGCGTAATCGGCAGGCCCTTCGGCTGCTTCCGCACTCGCTACGTGATCATGCACCGGTGCCACGCCCTCCTGTTGTCCCTGATGTCGACTTTGTGGAGCTTCCTGCCACTCTGCCTATTCCTCTCTCACCCGTGGCCAGGCCCATTCCTCAGCCGGTGGATCCTGACCCACCCTTGAGGCGGTCAACCCGAATTCGTCGCCCACCTAATAGACGGGACTTATGAGCCTGTTTGCACATTGGACTCACTGATTTGTTGTGCAATAATGTTAACGTGTTTCTTTCTTGTCGTTCCAGGAGTTCTCTTTCGATATTTGATGATTGCACTTGTTTTGTTTGTGGTACAACCTCGTTGCTCTGTTGCACCTGACACCTTCCTTTGTATATAGTTTAGCCTCATGTACATGTTGTAAATATTGCACACACATACTCAGATGCACTCAGTACACACCAATATTTATTACCAAGTAGGCACATATCCTTGTGAAAAGGGGGGATGTCATGATATCCATATTAACATATCGTGGTGCAATCACACACACGCACTGATGGACAGGTAGATGGACCAACCAACACACACACAATATCGCAGCCAATCACCAGTGAGAGCACACGCACTATAAAACAGGGAACACCACAGTTCCCGCTCATGCTACCAGCAGATAGCTCAGAGCACAGAGCTCACACCGTGCCACTCAGACATGCACCATGTGCTGAGTGCCTCACTAAGATAGTGCTAGGGCTGGGTCCACAGGTTAGCTGGTGAAGCACGAACCACAGCCAGAAGTTAATAGTTATTATTGTACAGAATAATAAAACAGAGTTGTACCATCTACAACCGTGTTGGTGCGTTTGTGTATCGGAACACCCAACACGACACAGTTCAGAGGAGGAAAAGATGAATAGAGGGAATGTTTCCCAAGGATCAAAGCTCATGCATGTTTTAATTCGGCATTTTCAGTATGTCATTTTTGACATCAATCACATTTGTAGGCATATCGGGTTACGTAGAGATGTGTCATTGTGAGAATGGGGTCTCCTTGGCATTCATGAAGCTCCATTTAACATGAATTTGCAGTTGGATTCCTCGGATTTTACTGCATATTCTCCAGCACTGCATCCCAAGGAGGAGGGCAGTTTGTAGTGTGACATTCTATACAGAGCATAGTATGGGATGAATGCAGGAAGGATGTGAGTAAAGCCTCAATGAAGGCTGGGGCTCTATAGGACAGTGATGATAATTATTGAAGTATTAAAATTACTGAGCATTGTGCACTAAGATTTCATGAGTGGAATCATGGAATCTACACTGTCCACCTTTCCCCACTGGCCCAAGATGCCATGGGTCTTCCTTCCCAAAGGTACATCCTTCATGCAGGGAAATGTCCATAAATGCTTCAGCAAATGCTCCAGAAAATGGATTTTAATGAACTCACCTGCTGGTTGGAGGAATAACAATTGCCCCCTTGAGTTTGGACATGACAATATTTTATTGGGTCCTCACTTTCAGTTCGCAGTGGAAGCAACGAGCAACTTCTTGGGGGCCGAGACTAAGCACAAAAAGATCTTACATTTAGTTAGAGCCTTTATGACCTCAAAATGCCCTTTGTAGCAAAGTGAGGAAGGGCAAGCCAACAGAACTGGATAACAGAACAGTGTCAATGGAGGAGTGATCAATCATGTCAAATTCTGCACCCAAAACAACAAAGTATGAAATGCCATGGACACAATTGCAGAGGTTGTAACTTGTTATTTTCTCCAGGACGGCCTCAGTGAATGGCAAAAGGCAGACCAGAGGGATTTGAATAGAAACCTTTGGACAGATGACCATGAAGCTAGGAAACAAAAGCACACTCGAGTGCCTTAGAAAGAAAAGGGAGGTGGCATATCAGCTGGAGAGGACAGATAGGCCTTGGATCAGGTTCTTTATGGAGGTGATGATAACATCAGTTTTGAAAGGACACTTCTCGATGACAGAGAACCATTAACACTCTCAGCAAACGCGGAGGTTAGATGAGTGGTCTAGAGCTGAATGAGAAGAGAATGGAGGAATCAGGAGCAAGGTCTCATGGAAGAAATAAGCTTGGCTATTGGGAAAGAAATTGCAGATGAGCGAGAAGTGGGTAGCTTTCAGAAGCAGAGCAGAATAAAGAAAGGTTGCTAGAAAGGCAAGTGTGAGGATAAATTTGATCTTGAAGAGATGAAAATCCATGAGCTTTTCGCAATCAATGTTGAAGAAGGGAATGGAAGATGTGAGAGGAGAAGAGAACACGCTGTACAAATTCACTAATACCCAGACTTTCATTTCAGTTGAAATTAGTTTGTAAAATAGAACATACCAAGGACTTGTTTAACTTTGTTTAAATAATTCTTATTCTACAGCATTGATACCCTTCCCAATGGAACTGGTATAAAGAGAGGACTCATTGTTAAATAGTGCGAGCTGTCATCCATTCTTCATGCACAACAGTTACACACCTGAAAATACTAATTCAACTCAATTTAGAAATTTGTGCTTTATGTTCTATGACATGACAAATATGAGAAAGGAACTCTGTTTATAAATAATCAAATTTGTGCACATATCAATTTGTCTACTGTTAAAAATATCGTATGTTTCTGGTTTATTTTAAAATCTTGAACATTTATAAACTGAGGTCTATCATTCCTGCTGTAATGTTAAAGCAATAATGAGCTTGTAGTTCATTGTTGGTAAAGAACCTCGCTTGACATTAATTCAGGCAACCGGCTTTGTCTCGTGCTCCTACCAATCTGATGTGAATCATTGTTCATTAATGCTCACAGATTGCCCTGGTAATTTTAACATTAAAATGGGTCACCATTAACTGTGTTCAGTATTACTGTATCTGCATTAAGCTGAAAAAGTAGGAAGCAACGGAAAGATATGAAGCTAATTATAGCAAGAAATTGTGCTATTTATAATCTGTGCAAGTATTTTACTCTTGATACGGTATTTAGTTACAGATTAGGCAACAAAACTGCAACATAATGTTCAGATGTTTAAACCTTGAACTTTGCCTGGACAGAAAGCATGATTTCATTCTGCATGGCGTTTTCAGTTTTTGGACTGTATCAAATCAATAATTTGTGTGGCTGCATGAATCTGTTGCTATTAATTATATCCACTGATGTCACCAGCGTCACCTGATGTATTCAACGTTATTAATTTAATGCATAATCAGATTAAGAAATTGAAGTTAATTACTTAATACTTCTTGGCAATGTTTACTCATCTTGTTCACTTTTTTTTTCTTCGCCCTCATTTGGCCTGTTGATTGTTTCCTTCTGAAATATTGCAGGCGGGACATGATCCTCCGTCATATTTTACTTCGGCGACGGAGGTGGCACGCCATTGACTGGTGGTGGGACCTTTCAGTCCCGCTGCTGTCTGGATTTTGCGTGCACCACACCCTCCACCGCCGGCAAATGCACCACAGGGGTCACCATCGGTGAGACTGGAAGATCTCGCCGGTGGGGTGGGTTGGAAAATTTCAGCCTGCATGTTTCCTATTCTTATTCTAGAGAGCATTAAAATTGCTCAAAGTTAAGTTCTGGTACACTTGGTATGACTTCCTTGTTATTATGGAATGGCTACAGCACAGAAACAGGCTATTTGGCCTAATCTGCACGTGCCAGAATCAACCCCTTGAATTAAAAAACGTATTTGAATACCGAAAAATGGCATTACTGTTCCTCATAGTTGTCTGTCTATATCCTCTCAATGACTTGACCAAAGTGAATTGCTCAGATTTTTACCTGGCTCTGAGCTTTCTGTCAGGTATTTGTTTGATTTATATTTTGTGACTTATGACCATTTATGTCAGTAAATAATTCACAGACTTATCCAACACTGGTGCAGAAGTGACAATATAGGGTGCAATTTTGTACACAGATATGGTCGAGTGAGAGGGAGGTCACAAAACAAGGCAAAACATGGATCCACCACTCCCACGAAATTGGCAATTTGCAACGTGACTTGACGTTGGTGGGTTGGGGTTTGCGGTGAAATGAAATTAAATGAAAATCGCTTTTGTCACAAGTAGGCTTCAAATGGAGTTACTGTGAAAAGCCCCTAGTCGCCACATTCCGGCGCCTGTTCGGGGAGGCTGGTACGGGAAGGGCTGGTATGAGGCTGGTGGGTCTTCTATCTCTTGGGAAACAGTTTGAGGATCTGTCTGATTGTGTTCCAAGCACCTGCAGGCATTTTGACAGATATATCCCTGGAAAGTCTTATGTGAACAGGTTCAGCTTTAGGCCTATTGCAAGGCTCTGGTACTCAGGATGTGGACAGCTGTCAATCCCACAGGTATTGATTGTCAGTCTAATAAGGGCACAGGGAGTCCACACCGAGTAGAATCAAGAACTTTGATTTATTTACAGTTACGTTATATACAACTCACGGTAGATCCCTACCAAGTCTCTTCACGGTTGGTGCCTAACTGGCCAACCTTTTAGACGGAGCTGAATCTGTGAAAACCATGGGGAAGATAATCATTCCCACCCCGGAGGTCCTGTGTGGGATATGACAGTCACTCCACAAGGGGTTTTGCTAAAAATAGAAAAAAGAGATCCAAAATTGTTACTTGGCCTGATTTAGGCCTCTGGCCCCCCCTTTTGGAACAGCTGGGTGCCACTCGTGACATTAGCACCCTGTTGAGTTGCTACAGGCATGAGTTCCTTCACCTATTATTTAAAATACCCATCGACAGGATTTGGAATGGAGTCACTGCCAAGTGAAGGTATTTTTTTCTCAGTCCATTAAATTTATTTAACTGTACTCTCTGAAAGAGCTGAGTGTTACTTAGTGAACTGTGGGTCAACAGTGCTCATTCCATCCACATAGATACCATCGAGGAATTTGCAAATCTCCTTCTTTCTCACTGTGCTTTCCTGCTGAATCAAAACAACTCTAATTCTGAAACATCCAGCTCCACACAGACTCTAAGAGTATGCTTTTCTCCAAGATGTTACCAGCGATTCAGCCTCCTGAACAACCACATTAATGGGGAAATGAGCATATGTTGGTCTCATCCTGTAACAGAAACCTATGGCAATGCCCTTGATCATGTTCTTTATATGACTGCAGATTGTCCACACTGCAGCCAGCTCTTTACTGTTACCCAACTATTTGCAAACTCTTTTTTTTTTAATTTAGAGTACCTAATTCATTTTTTCCAATTAAGGGGCAATTTAGCGTGGCCAATCCACCTACCCTTCACATATTTGATTTGTGCGGGCGAAACCCACGCAAACACGGGGAGAATGTGCAAACTCCACATGGACAGTGACCCAGAGCCGAGATCAAACCTGGGATCTCGGCACCCTCAGGCAGCAGTGCTAACCACTGCACCACAGCGCTGCCCTCTACTATTTGTCAACTCTAAGGGTGAGTTTCGCCCATCCCGGCCACGGCTGGTTTGGTGGCGAATGGGAAAGGAGAATCTAGCGGGAGCCAAAAAGTTGGAAACCCGTCGGCATAAGGATAGCATTATAATTCTCCCAAAGGCGGGTCGGCCTTCATGCTGGCTGGTGAATGCCCATTTTTAAAAACTGCACACCGGCCTGCCATCAGGCCTTCCATTCTTGCGACATGCCAGCATGAAATTACATCCTCTAAAACCTGATTGATAAAGAGTGCCGCACAGTAGAGACTTTGAGGTCAGTTCAACAACTTTTCTGCCATAGTGCTGTACTGCTCTTGATGCACTCGCCAGTCGTCTGCTGGGGCAGACCAGTTCCTGCCTCCATCTCCATGCCAATCTGGTCTTTATGGACAGCATCGTGCTGTTTGACCCAGGTCAGGTCAGTATAGGACATGGGTTTGGGGAGTACAGGAGACACGCCAGATCTACGTGCACTGTGCTCCGGGACTCATGCAGCCATCACAACAACGGTCTGCAGTTCGACCAGGGCTCGAGTGCTAGGTGAGGCTGATGAGGGGGGTGGGAGGGTTCCAGGTGGGTGGTGGCCTGACAAAGACAAGGGGGGCAATGTGGAAGGAGGGCTGTGCAGTGAGGGGGTGGGGGAAATGTTGATGCTCATGCTGACAGGCAGAGGGATGAAGGACACAAACAATGGAAGGCAAAGCAAAGCTGGATCCCAACAAAGCTGCATGAAAAGCTCACAAATATGGGGGTCAAAGAGAGACCGAATCATTTACTGGAAGGAGGTATACAAAGACTCCACATGCTGTGGGAAGAGGTCTAAGTGGGGCATGGGCACCTCGTAGGTGATGAACTCGGGAAAGGGTGATTGAATTGAGGAACTAACTTCTTCTGGAAGCTGCTAGCTTTTTTCCTCTGGGTTGCTGACATCCTGCAGGTGAAGACAATGGGCTGGAGAGACTGATACGAGTTCACTGGACTGGTGTCTAAATGTGGCGCTGGGACATTTGAATCTGTGTTATGGACCATGGTTTAGAGAACCCCTAAGTGTATCATGGAGTTCACCTGACCCACAACTTTTAATAGATTGTGGTGTGGGGAGCACAAAGCCCACTCTACAGGTGTGGTACAGCAGAAAAGGAAAAGTATTTTGAAAGCAAAACAATGTTTATTCTATGAACTCAAGTTAACCTTTTTAAAACATACAGTGAACATCTTAGCAACCATCAATTCAAATACAACCCCCAAGAATACAACACTAAGTAATCCTTAATAAGTTCCCAAACAACACCCAGAAGACCCAAGAAACTCCTTTTAACAGAAGCACATTTGGTGTACATTCACTATTGGGAACATTTATAATTCTGAATTCACCAAATGATCAAGATATAGTCTTTTCATGGCAGATAGATCAATAATACACCTGCTCTGTCTGGCTTCAGTTCCAACACTGAAAACGAAACTAAAACACACCCTGCAGCAAACAGCCTAAAACGAAAGTAAAAAGCTGACAGACAGCCCAACTCCACCCACTCTCTGACATCACTGCAGTAGTAAACACCCATTTCTTAAAGGTACTCTTATTACAGATATTTATATACACACCCATTTATAAACACACATTTCTTATAGGTACTCTCACATGGCACCTCCCTCCAAGAAAAAATAATAAACCATCAACTTCAAGATGATTTCATTTTTCATCCTTTTCACTATCCTTTAAGAAATGCACACAGTAAATATACTTTTTTGTTTCAAAAAGAAAACACGCAAACAGATATAATAAATAATATAGTCCATTTTTGTTCTTCTTCCTCCAACTGAAATCCTTCTCGATTGACAGTCTCTATGGACAAGAAGCACGACCCGTCCATTTACCTACGCCTCGGCATGTCTCTTTAAAGTCAGATACTTTAGTTCAATCTGATCACAGAGTCCCTTGTAATTCTCCAAGGAGCATTGGTTATCACAGCTTTCAGGCAGTCAAATGCCTGCTGAAAGTCCGCTGTCCACTGAAATTTTCGACGTTTCTTCAGCAAGTGCATCAGTGGAGCAACCACGCTACAAACATTTTTCACCAATGTTTGATCAAATCCACTCATGCCAAGAAATAGCATTCTTTCCCTTCGAGTTGAGGGTATTGGAAACTCCTCAAGTAAAGTGACTTGGGCTTTTCCAAATTCACTTTTGGCTAGGTTTGTCACCAAACCCGCCTCCTGAAGTTGATCGAATAACTCCATCAGAAGTTTCAAATGTTCTGTCCATGTCTGGCTGAAAATTACCAGATCGTCGATGTATACCGCACAATTGGGTAATCCTGAAACGACTTTGTTAGTTAACCGATGAAATGTGGCTGGTGCGTTTTTCATGCCAAATGGCATAACTTTGAATTGGTACATACCATCTGGAGTCACAGAGCTGAAATCTCCTTTACCCTTTCGGATAAAGGTACCTGCCAGTAACCTTTAAGTAAATCCAGTTTAGAAATAAAAGCTGATTGTCCCACTTTCTCAATGCAACCCTCCAAACGTGGGATAGGTCAAGAGTCCATTCTTGTAACTGCATTAACCTTTCTATAGTCCACACACAACTGTTGGGTACCGTCGGGTTTAGGTAACATCACTATGGGTGAGCTCTATCGGCTGCAACCCACTTCAATTATGCCATTTTTAAGCATACTCTCAATCTCTTTGTTAACCTGTGCCAATTTTAAAGGGTTAAGTCTATATGGATGTTGTTTGATCGGAACAGCCTTTCCCACATCTACATCATGTATAGCCATTGTAGTACTTCCCAATTTATCTCGACAAACTTCCCCACATGATATCAATAACTCTTTCAGGTCAGTTCGTTTTGCCTCTGGAAGGTAACTCAACAATTTATCCCAATTTTTAAGAACATCCTCGTTTTCCAATTTAATTTGGGGTATGTCAAATTCACAGTCATCAGGATTTGGTTTGTCACTTTGAGTTAGAATCATTAAAACCTCCTCCGTTTTCTCGCCTTTCCTTTCAAAATACCTTTTAATCATATTCACATGACACACTCGGTGAGTCTTCCTTCTATCTGGTGTTTTTACCACATAATTCACCTCACTTAATTTCCTTTCAATCTGATAAGGTCCACAAAACCTATTTTTTAAAGGCTCACCTATCACTGGTAACAATACTAAAACTTTATCCCCACTGGCAAAACTACGAACTTTGGATTTCTTGTCCGCGACCGGTTTCATCAAATTTTGTGCAACTTTCAAATGTTGTCAAGCCAATTGACTTGCTCTATTTAATCGTTCTCTAAAATTTGACACGTAATCCAATAATGTAAGTTCCGATTTCTCACTCACCAATTTTTCCTGAATCAATTTAAGTAGTCCTCTTACCTCATGACCAAAAATTAGTTCAAAAAGACGCATTTGGTTGACTCATTAGGTGCATGCCTAATTGCAAACAGTACGAATGGAATCCCTTTATCCCAATCCTAATCTTGACAATATGCCCTCAACATTGTCTTTAATGTCTGATGCCACCTTTCTAACGCTCCCTGCGATTCTGGATGGTACGCAGTTGATACAAATTATTTATTCCTGAGCTATCCCTAACTTCTTTGAATAACCTCGAGGTAAAGTTTGATCCGAGATTCGATTGTATTTCTGTGGGTAGTCCATATCTAGTAAAGAATTTAAATAACTCCTCCACAATCTTTTTAGCTGTAATATTACATACTGGAATGGCCTCTGGAAACCGAGTAGACACATCCATTATCGTCAAAAGATATTGATTCCCACTTTTTGTTTTCGAAAGCGGTCCTACACAATCGATTCGGACACTTGTAAAAGGTTCCTCAAATGCTGCAATGGGTATTAAGGGCGCTGGTTTTATCACTGCTTGAGGTTTTCCTTTCACTTGACAAGTGTGACATGATTGACAAAATTTAACTACATCTTTATGTAGTCCAGGCCAATGAAAATGTTTCTGGATTTTAGCTTGAGTTTTTCTTATTCCCAAATGACCTCACACTGGAACCTCATGTGCAACTCCCAAAACCTCCTTTTTATACCCTACCGGCAATACTACTTGATGAACTTCTGCCCACTTTTCATCCGCCTGCATATGTAAAGGTCTCCATTTTCTTATCAAGACATCACTTTTACGGTAATAACACACTGGTCGACACGCAGACTCCTCTACCGTGTATGCTTTCTGATACATCCGTTTTATTTCTCTATCTTTTTGTTGTAACTCCGCCAATTTTTCTGAACTACAAATATCTGCCTCATCCTCCACCTGTTCTTGTTCTTTTTCAACCATCTCATCAAAAATATTTTCTGATAATTACACTTCAACTTCATCTTCACTCTTTGATTTCTCCTCTTGTCTTAACCTGTGACTTTGCGACCTTGTTACGACACAATCCGGAAAAATCCCAGGCTATTCGTCCTTCAACCCTTTAGTTGTCGGATTTCCCATTGGCTTATCAACCACCGTAGGCATCACTCCCACCTGCGATCCTGCTGTATCATTACCCAAGATAAACTGTATTCCTGGACAATATAGTTTCTCTGTTACTCCTACTACCACTTCACCACTCTTCACTGGATTTTCCAACCTTACCTTATATAATTGAACACTACTCGTCTCACCCTGAATCCCACATATTACCACCTTTTCTGGCAACATTCTTCCCAAACCTCATAACTCCTCAACTCTTATTATTAAAGATTGACTAGCTCCCGTATCTCTTAAAATTGTGACTTCTTGACTTGATCATCCTGATACACATGAGTAAACTTTACATACTCAAGTAAATTCTTTCAAGAGATCTGGCACCTTCTTATCAATCACCTCTTGATCAGGCTGTACAATCTTTTGCACCTCCTTCGTTTACTTGGGCTTTCCTTTACCACTTTAACAAACCCCATTGTCTTATCCTGTTTTACCACATCAGCCTTCCCAGTGCTTTTCTTTAACCACCAACACTGTGACTTTACATGGCCTAATTTATTACAGTGAAAACATTTGAAATTTCTCATGTCTCTAACCACCCTCCAAGATTTCTTTGTAGTCTGAGGTACACTCTCATTATCTCCCATCAGATCACCTTTATTTTTACCACTTGAGTATTTCTCATGTCCCCAGTTTCTATCCCTCACAGGCTGAAACTGATGTCAGAAACTAATTTTGATTTATGAACTAATTCATAATCATCTTCCATTTCTGCTGCTAATCTCGCAGTTTTAACCCTCTGCTCTTCCACATGAGTTCTCACTATATCAGGAATTGAATTTTTAAACTCCTCCAAAAGTATAATTTCTCTGAGAGCTTCATATGTTTGGTCTATTTTCAAAGCCCTTATCCACCTTTCAAAATTACTGTGTTTGAGCCTTTCAAACTCCATGTATTTTTGATCAAATTCTTTCCTTAAATTTCTAAACCTTTGTCTATAGGCTTCAAGCATTCGTTCATATGCACCTGAGGGATTTTTCCACCTCCTCATACGTCTCATATACCTCCTCCGGTAGTGATGCAAACACTTCACTAGCCCTACCTATCAGCTTTGTTTGAATCAGTAATACCCACATGTCCTGTGGCCATTTCATTTGTTTAGCTACCTTCTCAAATGAAATGAAAAAGGCTTCCACCTCCTTCTCGTCAAACGTTGGCAATGCTTGGACATATTTAAATAGCTCACCACCAAGCCTTCGACTATGACGCTCTTTCTCACTATCCTCATCACTATCATCCAACTGTACATTTTCTTTTACATCTGCCAATTTTAACTGACTGTCATGTTTCATGGCCATTTTCTGAAGTTCAAGCTCTCTTTCTTTATCTTTTTCCCTGATCTGTATCTCCCTTTCTCTTTCTTTTTATGCTCCTGGGGCTATGCTTTCATTTCTCCTTTATTTTCTCTCCTTTTCTTTTTTCTCTCTATCTCTTTCTCTTTCCGCTCCCTCTCTTTCTTTTTCCTCTCTTTTGTATTCAAGCTGCTTTAATTCCTTCTCATGTTCAAGTTGCTTAATCTGCAACTGGATCTTTGCCATTTCTAATGAGTCAGACCGTATCTCAGGCAACTTTAAATGCTTAGCCACTGCCATAATTACCTCATCTTTTTGCATTTTGTCAGGTAATGTTAACTGCAATGTTTTTGCCAAATCTAACAGTCTGCTTTTAGTCTCTGTCCATAAGGCAGTGCGTGTGACCGTCTCCACCCCTAAAAGCTTCAGCACCTTAGAAAGTGTACACAACACACTCCCTACTTAAACTAGAGTACCACACCTGAAAAGCCCCCACAATATGCTCACCCCTCACTAAGCCAATCCAATAGATAGACTTTTATCCCGGACGAGCCCCCAATTTGTTATGGGCCAGTGTTTAGAGAACCCCTACGTGTAACATGGAGTTCACCTGACCCACAACTTTTAATAGTATGTGGTATGGGGAGCACACGGCCCACTCTACAGGTGTGGTACAGCAAAAATGGAAAAGTATTTTTTAATGCAAAACAATGTTTATTCTATGAACTCAAGTTAACCTTTTTAAAACATACAGTGAACATCTTAGCAACCATCAATTCAAATACAACCCCCAAAGAATACAACACTAAGTAATCCTTAATAACTTCCCAAACAACATCCAGAAGACCCAAGAAACACCTTTTCACAGAAGCACATTAGGTTTACATTCACTACTGAGGACAATTATAATTCTGAATTCACCAAATGATCAAGAGATAGTCTTTCCATGGCAGAGAGATCAACAGTGCACCTGCTCTGTCTGTCTTCAGCTCCAACACTGAAAACGAAACTAAAATACACCCTGCAGCAAACAGCCTAAAACGAAAGTAAAAAGCTGACAGACAGCCCAGCGCCACCCACTCTCTGACATCACTGCAGTAGTAAACACCCATTTCTTAAACGTACTCTTACTACAGATATTTATATACACACCCATTTATAAACACCCATTTCTTAAAGGTACTCTCACATGACACCAATCAGCCACCAGCCTATCAGGTGACTCAGAGGGAACTCGCCTGTGTATAATTAATGACGTTCTAATCGCACAATCTGACGCTGGTTCCCACCATTCAGCCCAGTAAGAAAGTCATCAACAGAGTCTTAAAAATGCAGAATTCCACCCTAAACCTGTTATTTCTTAATGCCAGGAAGGCTGAGCCCCAGATTAATGTGAGCAAATTTTCTTTGCACTGTTCCTGCAGCCCTATTTACAATGACAGTAGTGGGTCTTTCAAAGTTACAACACTGTTAGGAATGTCAATACCTGGTTGCTGAAAATGGTCCTCATTCTCACTGAAGATAAAAATATTGGATGGAACGTTTACCTTGCCACCTCAATGGTGGCACAGAAGCATTCTGCATTATTTTAAACATGACGTTTCTTTCCTTGAAGCATTATTTCTGATCGCTCAGATTGACAGAGTTGTTTTATTTGCCGAGAGCACCAGGACGTACTCCCGACAACTGACACTGCTATCACGATCTTTCTTCCTGCTTCTCTGGAGTGGTTTTTTTTTTAAAGGTGTGATGCAAAGTATATGCACAGCTCATTAATTCCTGTCTTTTTATTACACATTTAAATCATTCTATCCTCTTGCAGTGCCTCCCCAATCTCCCTCACATTCATGCTGTTTCTTAATAATAGGTATGGACTCTTGACAGAGCTGTTGACACTTCCTCCAATATCTCCTCCCCTGCTTGCTTTGTTCAGTGGAACCAATCCTGCTGCGTTGCTGTTTAATTTGATATGGTTTCCCTCAGCAAAATGATAGAAAAGATGAATTGAGACATTGCATGGGACATTATCAATCAAAGTTGTGGGCATTAGTTATTACTCACAGTGCATTCTGACATTAGCCCTCTGTAACCTTTGTCTCCTTGTTGATGTTCCATAAAGGTTTTACCCCATGTAGCTGATGTATTTATGTAGGTGATGTTTATGGAGGTTCTTTAAAAGGTCAGTAAGAGCTTTTTTTTAGCGTGAGGCTTATTTTAACATGACATTGCACGTGATATGTCTAAAACCACTGTATCATCTCGTGCTTACCAAAAAATTAATGAGTCACTAATTAAACAGTCTTTACATTTACATGTATTTCTTACTCAGATCCTGCTGGATGAGTAAAAATAATAGTTTTTTGGAAACTCTGTAAGGTATGATTTGACGGGGCGGCACAGTGGCGCAGTGGTTAGCACTGCTGCCTCACAACGCTGGGATCCCAGGTTCGATCCCAGCCCCGGGTCACTGTCCGTGTGGAGTTTGCACATTCCCCCTGTGTTTGCGTGGGTCTCACTTCCACAACCCCAAAGATGTGCAAGCTAGGTGGATTGGCCACGCTAAATTGCCCCTTAATTGGAAATATAATAATTGGGTACTCTAAATTTATAAAAAATCAAATTTAAAAAAGGTATGATTTGACAAGAGACACACCCCTATGGTATGTAATCCACAATTTAACATTCATTAATTTCCAATGAAGATTAATTTATGATGAAATGGCTGAGAACATGACAGAACTCAAAGATTATTCATTCGTGTATTCCAGTAGTGTTGGTGACCAACATTTGGCTCAAAGGAAATAACCAAAATGTGCGTTTGCTGTTTAAAAAAATAGAAAATAAATTTAGGGAAGCCTCAAAATGGATATCTTTGCAAGATTTACAGAAATGTATTGGGACTCATGGTATATGCAGAGAGTATTGGATAGCTCAGTTGAGAGAGCATCAGATCTTTAATCTGAGAGTGTATGTTCAATTACCTGCCCGGGCGCTGCTTTAAGAGGGCTCAATGTTGGCACAGTGGTAGTACTGCTGCCTCACAGTGCCTGGGACCCGGGTTCGATTTCGGCCTTAGGTCACTATCTGAGTGGAATTTACATGTCCTCCTGTGTCTGTGTGGGTTTCCTCTGGGTGCTCTGGTTTCCTCCCACAGTCCAAAGATGTGCAGGTTAGGTGGAGTTAGAACATAGAACATACAGTGCAGAAGGAGGCCATTCAGCCCATCAAGTTACTGGGATTGAGCGGGGGAGTGGACTTAGGTAGGGTGCTTTTTCGGGAGGTCAGTGCAGACCCGATGGGCCGAATGGCCTCCTTCTGCACTGTAGGGATTCTATGTTATATTTGATGCGAAATGCATAAGTAATAGCCCTATTTTGTAATTATGGTCACTTATGTTATTTAATTCCATTAAGTTACTTTGAAAAAGCTGGAACATGTCCTTTTGTGGCCATTATTCTGTTTATATTAACAGAAAAAGCTTTGGTTGAATGTGAAGACCTGAAGGTGATGTTAGTCAATCAAATTTTTGATATCCTTAAGCATTGATTAAGTTGCCTGGGCATTCCAAATGGAGTGTTCCAGCAAAGCCTGCAGTGTCCTGCACAACTTGGCTTTGCCTAGCCAAGGGACAGCAGAGCAAGAAGTTGAGCATGATCATGAAATAGAAGACTTGCCTGAGCAAAAAACAGTTCAAAGGACAATGGAAATCTTTAACTCACTCCCCTGAAAAGCTTTTAAGGTGATACCAATTAAACATTTCAAGAGGGAATGGGCGGATTGTCGTTAGACAAGGATATTTTTTAAAAATATAAATTTAGAGTACCCAATTGTTTTTTTTCCAATTTAGGGGCAATTTAGCATGGCCAATCCACCTAGCCTACACATCTTTGGGTTGTGGGGGCTTTAACATTCATCCAAGAGAAATTATCCTCTTACTGTTTTCTTCCTGCTCCTGGGTAATCTCGCAGTACAGGTATGAATTTGTGTGTGGGTAGATTGCTGGTCAGCAATGAAGGGCTGGATTCTCCGCTGTCAGGATTCTCCATTTTGCCGTCAGCACACCCAAACCTGGCGATTTTCCGATGCCGCGGGGCTGCCACAATGGGAAACCCCATTGGCCGGCTGGCGGGAAGGAGAATCCCACCGGCGGCTGGAGCATACCGCACCAGAAAACTGGTGTGGCGGGATGGAGAATCCCGCCCGAGGTTTTTGAATCGTGCATTATCGCTGTCTCTGTCTGATTCCTAAATATGGCACATCCAGGAAAGGATGTTGGTCATGCTCTGCAGAGCTTCAGTCATGGTTGCAGCTATGCCTGAACTTTGACCTTTACTATGGAGGGCTCTGAAGCTGCAACATTCTCCACTGTGTTCTCTATAGGCTACTCCAACGATGGCCCCAGACGGCACATGCTGCATCAGGCTTTCAAACACCACCATGAAGTGCTGTTGTTGAACTACAAGTACGTTATTTGGAGGTAGATTCTCTGCGGTTCAAGTCTGTGGATTCAGCAGCTTTTTAAAATTAATTTGCAGGATGTGGGCATCACTGGTTAAGCCAGCATTTATTGCCCGTCGTTAGTTGCCCTTCAGAAGCTGGTGGGGAGCTGCCTGCTTGAACCGTTTCAGTCCCTAAGGTGCAGGTACACAAAGTGCTGTTAGGGAGGGAATCCCAGGATTTTGACCCAGCGACAGTGAAGGAACGGCGATATAGTTCCGTGACAGGATGGTGATTGACTTGGAGAGGTTCTCGGGTATCTGCTGTACTTGTTCTTTGTAGATGGTAGTGGTCATGGATTTGGAAGGTGCTGCCTAAGGAACCTTGGTGAGTTGAAAAAGGTCTGAAGAGTGACCATTGAGAATGTCCATTGTGTTCTGTTAGTTTTTCATCTTGAGCAACTAAGGAGACAAAGGATGATTTTTACAGGGGCTGGTTTAGTACACTGGGCTAAATCGCTGGCTTTTAAAGCAGACCAAGGCAGGCCAGCAGCACGATTCAATCCCCGTACCAGCCTCCCCGAACAGGCGCCGGACTGTGGCGACTAGGGGCTTTTCACAGTAACTTCATTGAAGCCTACTTGTGACAATGAGCGATTTTAAAAAAAATTCATGCAGTTCAGTTTTGATCAATTGCTTCATGTGTCAAGATAGACCAGCATGAAGTGCTGCTATATTTCTTTGTGGGGAAGTAGAGAAATGAGCAAATTGGGATGTATGAACTGAAAAGCAAAGAAATGAGTACTAGCCGTGAATCAATCTCCGTACCCTTTCCTACTGTTGTCTTCAATGTTCCAGGGTTGCTTATTCATTAAGAGCAAAGGGTCCCTTTTAGTGTGCCCCTTCTGTTAGAAATTTAAATAATTAATCCTCATGATATGGGCCGGAATTCTCCAGCTGTTGGGATTCCCTGTTCCTGCGGGCAGCACACCCCCACCCATGGGTTTCCCAGCGGTGTGGGGTGGCTTCAATGGAAAATCCTATTGGCAAACAGTAGGAGGAAAGAATCATAGAACCATAGAATCCCTACAGTGCAGAGGAGGCTTTTCAGCCCATCAGAACCCTCTGAAAGAGCACTCTACCCAGGGCCACTCCCCCACCCCATCCCCGTAACCCCACCTCATCATTTTGGACATTAATGGGCAATTTAGCAATGTTAATCCACCCAACATGCACATCTTTAGAATGTGGGTGGAAACCGGAGCACCCGGAGGAAACCCACGCAGGCATGGGGAGAAAGTGCAAAGTCCACACAGACAGTTAACTGAGGTTGGAATTGAACCCGGGTCCCATACCGCCCAGCGACTGGCACACTGCTGAGCAACACATGGTTGGGGGACTGGAGAATCCAGCCCATGGTCATTAAGACCAGCATTTATTTCCCATCCGTAATTGCCATTGAGAAGGTGGTGGTGGACCTTGAGCTGCTGTATTTTGTGTGGTGACATAAACCCACAATGCTGTCAGACAGAGAGTTTCAGAATGTTGACCCAGCACAATGACCAAATGGAAATATAGCGCCACGTTGGGCGACTTGGAGATGATGCAGTTCTCGTGATCCCTCTGCCCATGCCTTTATCGCTGTTTACGATCGCAGGTTCGGGTGATGCTTTTGTCGAAGGCATGGTGAGTTGCTGCAGGGCTTCTTGTGGACCATTCACACCGCAGCCAAGGTGATCCTTTAGTATTTAGAGGTGTGCAGATAGCTTGGAGGGTTATGATGCTGCAGGAGATTACACAAATTAGGGAGGTGAGAGCTGGTCAGGGAAGGCTTTGAAAGGAACTTAAAAATCAGAAGCCAATATAGGTCGGAGAGCACAGAATAATGGGTGAACAAGACTTGATACAACGCTGCTGTCTAATCATTGGCACTTTAAACAGCTGGATAGCATTCCACTCTAAATATCAGTTTTGAGTTGAGGGCAAAACCAGGGTAGGATGGTGGAGTTGAGGCCAGAATGGGATCAGCCATGATCACATTGAAGGTGTTTGGCTCGGGAGGCTAAATTTCCTACCCCTGCTCCTAGGTCATGTGTTCCAGGGAGAAGAAGCTCTGGCTGATTTCACAATCCAGCTCTTGGCCTGTAACATTGTAAGTAGCAGATGCGGAACATATCAGCCATGATAGAATGGCGGAGTAGACTCGATGGGCCGAATGACCTAATTCTGCTCCTATTTCTTATGAACCTATTGGAAAAGTACAAATACTAACCACCTATAAACAGTTCTAACATTCCCACCAGCACCAGTGTGGGAGGCTCTGCAGCTATTTCATCAATTGTTAAAAGTGTCAGTGATTGCCAAGCACCACTGCTTAGCAGTACGGCTCATGCTATGGATCACAGGATTACTAGTACCCGTCAAAGATTGCTATCTCCTGATATACTGCTCAGTCAGTTATACTGATATTTTGGGGCTACCGGCCAGTTGATCTTTTTCAACAGGATTCCACGACACACTAGCTATACTTTAGCCATATGTACGCATGAGTCATTTAGGGACAGAATTAATGTCTAAACCTGGTCCATTTCAGGAAATGATTGCTGACAAGCTGGTGGACCAAAAAGAAGCTCATACAACGAGCACGGCTTTAAGAAATGGAAAGGCTTGCACCATCCAACTGATGGAACTAAATGACTGTCACTGTACAGATTTGTTCTTCAGCTCTTAGCTGCCGGTTACAAATCATCTCAGGTCTCTCACCTTCAATGTGTGTTCCTCTCAAATGATGCAAATAGTTTGAATGTTGACCTTTCACAGCTACAAGCTGTGCCGCAGGTGCCAAGTGGCCTGTGAATTTCATGGTTATGCTAAACTTCAGTCCTGCAGAGTTGTGGAGTAATGCACAATATTCTGACAGTACAAAATGAGTCTCCCATTCCTCTTGTCAGTTCTGTGTGAACGTTTGTGTTGAGGTATGTTGCAGTTGCATCTTCGCTTAAGTGTGGCGAGCATGGGGTGATTAATTTCTTTGCCGAGCTGTTACTTTCCTTCCATCTAGTGGAATGAACTGAGCATGATTACAGTGATTTATAACCAAAGATAAATTATTGCCAAACAAATAAATCAAATGCCTTTTCTTTTCTGGTTCAGTAATTTTCCGCTGCATTTTGATAATCTTCCAGTGTGTGTTATAAATGACGTGGACAATATCAGTGATTGCCTACTGTTTGTTTGGGAAGACAAACAAGCTTGTGTCTAATGCTCAGACTCCATTGTCAAACTGTGATGATTGTACAATTGTTCCTCTCTACAATGTAATATTGACATCTTCCTGTTTTTTTGTTAATAGTGTAAGTGGTCCAGAAAAGGCTTCATCAGAACACGATGGAGTGTCACTGATTGGTATGTTTTAGTCCTTTTATTTTTGACTTTACCACTAATTTGCAATTAATTGAATGCTAGAAGTACAGATTGCGTAGAGTCATGATTTGACACCCGGACGATTGTCAGTCATTCCACTGTCATTTGCCACACCGCACGTCCTTGACACTGCATTTATGATTGAAAGGGTTAATCCATCAGCCTTGGCAATATTTTGCAGAATGCTCCTGCATTTTCACCATACACTTTCCATGCTTGGATTTACCCAAATTCAATGACCCAAAAAAGGCATGGAATTATCAAACAAGGACTCTTTGCATAACTTCTTTTCTGAATTTACCCATGAAAAGTCCTTCCACTGGAAGCCAGAAAAATTATCTACAGCAAAACTTCTCTTTATTAACAATACTGCAGCATCTAAAATCTCTAAACTGCTTTTCACTTGTGGTATTCATCCATAAGATGGGAAACATTCTGATATTAACTGCTCTTTAAAAGGGAGATATTTAGTTGAAAAGCAAAGGTACTAAAGGATGCAAAAATAAGGTGGAAAATTTGGATTGAAAACGTAAAGTTGCCATGTCTAACAATAATAGTGATGGTAAGCTATGTGGGTGGTCCAGGTAACCACATTGGCTGACAACAACTGGTTTGCCTCAACCCCCAAACCTCCAGCCCCCAAAATGTAGAGTGTATTGCAATTATATTGTGGTGGAAGTATGGAGGGTATTTGCGTAGTGGTATTGTCACTGGAAGAATAATCCAGAGACTCAGGGCAAGATCTGGGTGTCCTGGTTCAAATCCCACCATGGCATATGGTGAAATTTAAATTCAGTATAAATCTGGAGATAAAAGTCGAATGAAAGCATTGTTGTAAATCTCCATCTCATTCACTAATGTCCTTTCGGGAAGGAAATCTGCCATCCTTACCTGGTCTGGCTTACATGTGACTCCAGGTCCACAGCAGTGTGGATGACTCTCAAAAGTCGTCTGAAATGGCGAGACAGTTAGGGATGGACAACAAATTTTAAACACACACCCTAAGAGGGCCATTAGATTTCCAAAAGCCATCTGTGACTGACTCTTTAAGTCCCTGATGGTCCAGTGTATAGGACTGACAACTCCTCGTGGCTAATAAGGTAACAATACCAAAAAGGTTAAAAAAGAAAGATTATGAGGGAAATCATGCAGCAGTGCCCAGACGGCGATTTGTGCTTCTGGTGTTGAGTCACAGTTTGATTTTCAGGCCTGTCTGTAGTGTTTGCAGTATGGCTCATGCTATGGATCACAGGATTGCTAGTACCCGTCAAAGATTGCTATCTCCTGATATACTGCTCAGTCAGTTATACTGATATTTTGGGGCTACCGGCCAGTTGATCTTTTTCAACAGGATTCCACAACACACTCTCAGAACTGAGAGATATCACACAAACTGTGAGATATCACACAAACTGTGAGATATCGCACAAACTGTGAGATATCGCACAAACTGAGACATCGCACAAACTGTGAGATATCGCACAAACTGAGACATCGCACAAACTGTGAGATATCACACAAACTGTGAGATATCACACAAACTGAGAGATATCGCAAAAACTGTGAGATATCACACAAACTGTGAGATATCACACAAACTGAGAGATATCGCAAAAACTGTGAGATATCACACAAACTGTGAGATATCGCACAAACTGAGACATCGCACAAACTGGGATATCGCACAAACTGAGACATCGCACAAACTGGGATATCGCACAAACTGAGACATCGCACAAACTGTGAGATATCGCACAAACTGAGACATCGCACAAACTGGGATATCACACAAACTGAGAGACATCGCACAAATTGTGAGATATCGCACAAACTGAGACATCGCACAAACTGTGAGATATCGCACAAACTGAGACATCGCACAAACTGTGAGATATCACACAAACTGTGAGATATCACACAAACTGAGAGATATCGCAAAAACTGTGAGATATCACACAAACTGTGAGATATCACACAAACTGAGAGATATCGCAAAAACTGTGAGATATCACACAAACTGTGAGATATCGCACAAACTGAGACATCGCACAAACTGGGATATCGCACAAACTGAGACATCGCACAAACTGGGATATCGCACAAACTGAGACATCGCACAAACTGTGAGATATCGCACAAACTGAGACATCGCACAAACTGGGATATCACACAAACTGAGAGACATCGCACAAATTGTGAGATATCGCACAAACTGAGATATCGCACAAACTGTGAGATATCGCACAAACTGAGATATCGCACAAACTGAGACATCGCACAAACTGTGAGATATCACACAAACTGAGAGATATCGCACAAACTGTGAGATATCGCACAAACTGAGACATCGCACAAACTGTGAGATATCGCACGAACTGTGAGATTTCACACAAGCTGTGAGATCTCGCACAAACTGAGATATCGCACAAACTGAGATATCGCACAAACTGTGAGATATCGCACAAACTGAGATATCGCACAAATTGAGACATCGCACAAACTGTGAGATATCGCACAAACTGTGAGATTTCACACAAACTGTGAGATATCGCACAAACTGAGATATCGCACAAAGATATCGCACAAACTGAGATATCGCACAAACTGGGATATCGCACAAACTGAGACATCGCACAAACTGGGATATCGCACAAACTGAGACATCGCACAAACTGTGAGATATCGCACAAACTGAGACATCGCACAAACTGGGATATCACACAAACTGAGAGACATCGCACAAATTGTGAGATATCGCACAAACTGAGATATCGCACAAACTGTGAGATATCGCACAAACTGAGATATCGCACAAACTGAGACATCGCACAAACTGTGAGATATCACACAAACTGAGAGATATCGCACAAACTGTGAGATATCGCACAAACTGAGACATCGCACAAACTGTGAGATATCGCACGAACTGTGAGATTTCACACAAGCTGTGAGATCTCGCACAAACTGGGATATCGCACAAACTGAGACATCGCACAAACTGGGATATCGCACAAACTGAGACATCGCACAAACTGTGAGATATCGCACAAACTGAGACATCGCACAAACTGGGATATCACACAAACTGAGAGACATCGCACAAATTGTGAGATATCGCACAAACTGAGATATCGCACAAACTGTGAGATATCGCACAAACTGAGATATCGCACAAACTGAGACATCGCACAAACTGTGAGATATCACACAAACTGAGAGATATCGCACAAACTGTGAGATATCGCACAAACTGAGACATCGCACAAACTGTGAGATATCGCACGAACTGTGAGATTTCACACAAGCTGTGAGATCTCGCACAAACTGAGATATCGCACAAACTGAGATATCGCACAAACTGTGAGATATCGCACAAACTGAGATATCGCACAAATTGAGACATCGCACAAACTGTGAGATATCGCACAAACTGTGAGATTTCACACAAACTGTGAGATATCGCACAAACTGAGATATCGCACAAAGATATCGCACAAACTGAGATATCGCACAAACTGAGATATCGCACAAACTGTGAGATATCGCACAAACTGAGATATCGCACAAACTGAGATATCGCACAAACTGTGAGATATCGCACGAACTGTGAGATTTCACACAAACTGTGAGATATCGCACGAACTGTGAGATTTCACACAAACTGTGAGATATCGCACAAACTGAGATATCGCACAAACTGAGATATCGCACAAATTGAGACATCACACAAACTGAGAGATATTGCACAAACTGTTAGATATCGCACAAACTGAGATATCGCACAAACTGAGATATCGCACAAACTGAGATATCGCACAAACTGGGATATCGCACAAACTGAGACATCGCACAAACTGTGAGATATCACACAAACTGAGAGATATCGCAAAAACTGTGAGATATCACACAAACTGTGAGATATCGCACAAACTGAGACATCGCACATACTGTGAGATATCACACAAACTGTGAGATATCGCACAAACTGAGACATCGCACAAACTGGGATATCGCACAAACTGAGACATCGCACAAACTGGGATATCGCACAAACTGAGACATCGCACAAACTGTGAGATATCACACAAACTGAGAGACATCGCACAAATTGTGAGATATCGCACAAACTGAGATATCGCAAACTGTGAGATATCGCACAAACTGAGATATCGCACAAACTGAGACATCGCACAAACTGTGAGATATCACACAAACTGAGAGATATTGCACAAACTGTGAGACATCGCACAAACTGAGACATCGCACAAACTGTGAGATATCGCACAATCTGTGAGATTTCACACAAACTGAGAGATATCGCACAAACTGTGAGATATCACACAAACTGAGAGATATCGCACAAACTGAGACATCGCACAAACTGTGAGATATCGCACAAACTGAGACATCGCACAAACTGAGAGATATCGCACAAACTGTGAGATATCGAACAAACTGAGACATCGCACAAACTGTGAGATATCGCACGAACTGTGAGATTTCACACAAACTGTGAGATCTCGCACAAACTGAGACATCGCACAAACTGAGACATCGCACAAACTGTGAGATATCACACAAACTGTGAGATGTCACACAAACTGTGAGATCTCGCACAAACTGAGATATCGCACAAACGGTGAGATTTCACACAAACTGAGAGATATCGCACAAACTGTGAGATATCACACAAACTGAGAGATATCGCACAAACTGAGACATCGCACAAACTGTGAGATATCGCACAAACTGAGACATCGCACAAACTGTGAGATATCGCACAATCTGTGAGATTTCACACAAACTGTGAGATATCGCATAAACTGTGAGATATCACACAAACTGAGAGATATCGCACAAACTGTGAGATATCGCACAAACTGAGACATCGCACAAACTGTGAGATAACGCACGAACTGCGAGATATCGCACAAACTGAGATATCGCACAAAGATATCGCACAAACTGTGAGATATCGCACAAACTGAGATATCGCACAAACTGAGACATTGCACAAACTGTGAGATATCACACAAACTGTGAGATGTCGCACAAACTGAGATATCACACAAACTGAGATATCGCACAAATTGAGACAGCGCACAAACTGAGAGATATCGCACAAACTGTTAGATATCGCACAAACTGAGATATCACACAAACTGAGACATCGCACAAACTGTGAGATATCACACAAACTGAGAGATATCGCACAAACTGTGAGATATCACACAAATTGAGACATCGCGCAAACTGAGAGATATCGCACAAACTGAGATATCGCACAAACTGAGACATCGCAAAAACTGAGAAATCGCACAAATTGAGACATCGCACAAACTGTGAGATTTTACACAAACTGAGCGATATTGCACAAACTGAGATATCGCACAAACTGAGATATCGCACAAACTGAGATATCGCACAAATTGAGACATCGCACAAACTGAGAGATATCGCACAAACTGTGAGATATCGCACAAACTGAGATATCACACAAACTGAGATATCGCACAAACTGTGAGATATCGCACAAACTGAGATATCGCACAAACTGAGAGATATCGCACAAACTGAGATATCACACAAACTGAGATAGCGCACAAATTGAGACATCGCACAAACTGAGAGATAATGCACAAACTGTTAGATATCGCACAAACTGAGATATTGCACAAACTGAGAGATTTCACACAAACTGTGAGATATCGCACAAACTGAGATATCGCACAAATAGAGATATCGCACAAACTGTGAGATATTGCACAAACTGAGATATCACACAAACCGAGATATCGCACAAACTGTGAGATATCACACAAACTGAGATATCGCACAAACTGTGAGATATCGCACAAACTGTGAGATATCGCACAAACTGAGGTATTGCACAAACTGTGAGATTTCACACAAACTGTGAGATATCACACAAACTGTTAGATATCGCACAAACTGAGATATCGCACAAACTGTTAGATATCGCACAAATTGAGACATCGCACAAACTGATAGATATTGCACAAACTGTTAGATATCGCACAAACTGAGATATCGCACAAACTGAGATATCGCACAAACTGAGATATCGCACAAACTGAGATATCGCACAAATTGAGACATCGCACAAACTGAGAGATATCGCACAAACTGTGAGATGTCGCACAAATTGAGATATCACACAAACTGAGATATCGCACAAATTGAGACAGCGCACAAACTGAGAGATATCGCACAAACTGTTAGATATCGCACAAACTGAGATATCACACAAAGTGAGACATCGCACAACCTGTGAGATATCACACAAACTGAGAGATATCGCACAAACTGTGAGATATCACACAAATTGAGACATCGCACAAACTGAGAGATATCGCACAAACTGTGAGATATCGCACAAACTGAGATATCACACAAACTGAGATATCACACAAACTGAGAGATATCGCACAAACTGAGACATCGCACAAACTGTGAGATTTCACACAAACTGAGCGATATTGCACAAACTGAGACATCGCACAAACTGAGAGATTTCACACAAACTGTGAGTTATCGCACAAACTGTTAGATATCGCACAAACTGAGATATCGCACAAACTGTTAGATATCGCACAAATTGAGACATCGCACAAACTGAGAGATATTGCACAAACTGTTAGATATCGCACAAACTGAGATATCGCACAAACTGAGATATCGCACAAACTGAGATATCGCACAAATTGAGACATCGCACAAACTGAGAGATATTGCACAAACTGTGAGATTTCGCACAAACTGAGATATCACACAAACTGAGATATCGCACAAACTGTGAGATATCGCACATACTGTGAGATATCGCACAAACTGTGAGATATCGCACAAACTGAGATATCGCGCAAACAGAGAGGTATTGCACAAACTGTGAGATTTCACACAAACTGTGAGATATCGCACAAACTGTTAGATATCGCACAAACTGAAATATCGCACAAACTGTTAGATATCGCACAAATTGAGACATCGCACAAACTGAGAGATATTGCACAAACTGTTAGATATCGCACAAACTGAGATATCGCACAAACTGAGATATCGCACAAACTGAGATATCGCACAAACTGAGATATCGCACAAATTGAGACATCGCACAAACTGAGAGATATCGCACAAACTGTGAGATGTCGCACAAATTGAGATATCACACAAACTGAGATATCGCACAAATTGAGACAGCGCACAAACTGAGAGATATCGCACAAACTGTTAGATATCGCACAAACTGAGATATCACACAAACTGAGACATCGCACTTACTGTGAGATATCACACAAACTGAGAGATATCGCACAAACTGTGAGATATCACACAAATTGAGACATCGCACAAACTGAGAGATATCGCACAAACTGAGATATCGCACAAACTGAGACATCGCACAAACTGAGATATCGCACAAATTGAGACATCGCACAAACTGTGAGATTTCACACAAACTGAGCGATATTGCACAAACTGAGACATCGCACAAACTGAGAGATATCGCACAAACTGTTAGATATCGGACAAACTGAGATATCACACAAACTGAGAGATATCGCACAAACTGAGACATCGCACAAACTGAGAGATATCGCACAAACTGTGAGATATCGCACATACTGAGATATCACACAAACTGAGATAGCGCACAAATTGAGACATCGCACAAACTGAGAGATATCGCACAAACTGTTAGATATCGCACAAACTGAGATATCACACAAACTGTGAGATATCGCACAAACTGTTAGATATCGCACAAACTGTGATATCACACAAACTGAGAGATATCGCACAAACTGAGATATCACACAAACTGAGAGATATCGCACAAACTGTTAGATATCGCACAAACTGAGATATCACACAAACTGAGAGATATCGCACAAACTGTTAGATATCGCACAAACTGAGATATCACACAAACTGAGAGATATCGCACAAACTGAGAGATATCGCACAAACTGAGATATCGCACATATCTCCCGCTCCTGCCTGGAAGGAGTTAGACATGTAAAAATTAACCTTTATGGTCACATTCACAGCCACTGGCAGTGTGGTCCTTGCACTGCTCTGAAGTTGCCGTCGTGGCTACAGCATGTGGCAGATTCCTGTGGGGATGCTCTGATTGAAGTACGTACGTCTTACGCCTTGACCTTCACTCTGGACAAACCTGGCCTTCTGCTGAGTCTTTTTCCACCTCCTCCCTCTTTCAGCAGCCTGTCCTGCTCTGTATGTCTCTGTTCATGCTCCCAGTCACGCTGTATCCCAAGGGAAAGGATGACTATTGCGCCCACATTTGTAAAGAATTTGTTTGTGCAGATGCCTTGATGTCAGCAAAAAAAAAGTCTTTCACCTGCCACAGGGCTCCCTGATGACCTTTGCAGCATGGATCAACTATAGAAAACACAAAACATTTCTAGAATTGTAGCAACAGCCGGAAAAAGTAGAGCAGCATCTAACCCAAAAGCAGTTGACTATTTCTATGGATAGCATTTCTGGGATGTTGTTCCTACTGCTGAGTATGTCCTCAGCCGCAAAATGGCCACACTATCATCAAAATCAACATTCCACGCTAATTGACATCTGCCTGCTATACATACGTCCTGTGAACATTAACTGTGCACATACACTAATGCTTCCACCAATATAGTGTACAGCGTGATTCATCCCAAAAGTGTGTGCACATGTACAGAATATATTTTGAAGCTTTAAGGGCTGTTATAATGTACTGCTCATTCGGTGCGCAAAGGAGGAATCTGGAACTAGTCGTTCATTTATTCACAAAACCTAAAGAACACAGACACAGACTCCCTTTTCCCTCCCCAACCAGGTAGAAACCAACTCTTATATGGACTTAAGAATGATGCCATTACCTTTCCCAAATTAGTGACAACTGCTATCACTTAAACTAGAGCATGCATTTTATTGTGACAGGATTGCAATGTTAACAAGGACGCACAGTAGGACAGTGGTTAGCACTGTTGCTTCACAACACCACGGACTCAGGCTTGATGCTTTTAATTATAAAATAATAAATAAAATATGATAAACTTTATTTCTAATCACTTAATTCACAATTTTCTGATCAGACCTACAGAATTAAGCTCAACTAGCTCAGGTTGAAGAAATTAGTTGTTTTTTAATTCAACATACAAACGTACAAGTTATGAGCAGGAGTAGGTCACTGGGCCCCTCGAGCCTTCTCCGCCATTCAATAAGACCATGGCTGATCTGATTGTAACCTCAACTCCACATTCCCACCTACCCCCTCCAATAACCTTTCACCAGCTAGCTTATCAAAAATATGCCTTGAAGATATTCAAGACTGCTTCCACTGACTTTTGTGGCAGAGAGTGTAAAGACTCACAACACTGATGGGAAAGAAATTCTCCCCATCTCTGTCTTAAATGGGCAACCTCTTGGGCTGTATTCTCCCAAAATGAGACTAGGGCCGGGATTCTCTGAAATCCTGGCCAAGTGTTGACGCCGGTGTCAAAACCGACGCGAGCGACACCGGCGTCAACGGGCCCAGGCATTCACCCTTCTTCGGGGGCTAGTACGGAATGCTGTGCGCTCGAAGGCCGGCGTGGGTCTGCGCATGTGTGTGGGTTGCCATCTCTGCACCGGCCCATGGGAAATATGGCTGAGCCCTCCAGGGGCCCAGCGTGGAGGAACATAGGGCCCCCCCAGAATTAGCCCCCCCCCGCCGATCGGTAGGCTCCGATCGTGGGCCTGGCCACCGTGGAGGCCCACCTCCCGGAGTCAGATCACCCCACGCCCCCACCAGGATAGCCCCCGCAGCCAGAATTCCGAAGTCCCGCTGGGTAGGACCATACGTAACCCACGCCGGCGGGATTCGGCAGGCACTTGGCCGACGGGACTCAGCGGGCACTGACCGGCACGGCGGCGACCGCAGGGGCGCGATTGTCGCCGGAGAATTGGCGGCCCTGCGTCGGAGCGGCGTGGCGTGATTCTCGCGCCCCTCCCGGCGATTATCCGACCCATCGCGGGATCGGAGAATCCCGACCAATGTCCCCACGGCAGCATAAAAATGATGGAGTTTTAATCCCGAAATTCCGATAAAAAATTGAACTAATTCAATGCCCTGCAGGGGGCTAGCAGTGACCCGAAGTAAATCTCGCAGCTTTAGCTGCGGATACGGGCCCAGCACTTCCGGTTCGGAGCCCGCGCATGCACATGGCGACGGCTTCCAGCAGCCCCGCCGAGCTCCATGGCGGACTCAGACCACGGAGGCACACAGAGAAAGGAGACCCCACGATCGGCCGTGCACCAGGCCTGAAACCGTGCTGATCTAATCCCCGGTCGCCTATAAGGCCTCCCCTGGTCTCCGATCCCCCCCGCCTCCGACCAGGGTGGCCGCGGATTGAGTCCGCAGCCTCCCACGCCAGCATCCCGACCAGCAATGGGTGGTTAGTTCCACGCCGTTGGGAACTCGGTCGCGAGCGGAGGATTGCTGGGCAGGCCTCTGGCAATGGGCCCCTGGCTGCACGGGGTACTCTGCGGTCACGCCGATTTTCGGGGCCCGGTGAATCGCGGTGCCAGGCCCAAAAGTGAATTCTCTGCCCCAGCGCCGGCCATGATTTCGGCGTGGGGCTGCGGAGTATCCAACCCTTCGCTCTAGGTTCTCCCACAATAATAATCTTTATTATCGTCACAAGTCGGCTTACATTACATGACAATGAAGTTACTGCAAGAATCCCCTAGTCGCCACACACCGGCGCCTGTTTGGGTACTCAGTGCTAACCACTGTGCTACCGCGCCGCCCATACAGAGGAAATATTGGCCGGAATTCTCCGGTCTTTGCGATTGACGTTTCCTGTCGGCAGCAGACTCCCACCCCAGCGGTGAGGGGTGGTTGCAATGGCAAATCCCATTGACAAGCGGCGGGAAGATAGAATCCTGCTGTCAGCAAATGGCGCGTGGCCGAGAAGCAAGTAGCTGGTGGACCGGAGATATTAACTGATTGTCTCCACAAGACCCCTCAGGATCTTGGGCATCATTCTCCGACCCCCCACCGGGTCGGAGAATGGCCGGTGGCCGCCGTGAATCCCGCCCCCGCCGGTTGCCGAAGTCTCCGGCACCGGAGATTCGGCGGGGGCGGGAATTGCCCCGCGCCGGTTGGCGGGCCCCCCACTAGATTCTCCGGCCCGGATGGGCCGAAGTACCGCCAATAAATTGCCTGTCCCGCCGGCGTGGATTAAACCACCTTTTGAACAGCGGGACAAGGTGGCGTGGGCGGGCTCCGGGGTCCTGGGGGGGTGGGCGCGGGGCGATCTGGCCCCGGGGGGTGCCCCCACGGTGGCCTGGCCCGCGATCGGGGCCCACCGATCCGCAGGCGGGCCTGTGCCGTGAGGGCACTCTTTCCCTTCCGCCTCCGCCACGGTCTCCACCATGGCGGAGGCGGAAGAGACTCCCTCCACTGCGCATGCGTGGGAAACTGTCAGCGGCCGCTGACGCTCCCGCGCATGCGCCGCCCGAGATGTCATTTCCGCGCCAGCTGGCGGGGCAACAAAGGCCGTTTCCGCCAGCTGGCGGGGCGAAAATTCCTCTGGCGTCGGCCTAGCCCCTCAATGTTGGGGCTCAGCCCCCAAAGATGCGGAGCATTCCGGACCTTTGGGGCGGCGCGATGCCCGTCTGATTGGCGCCGTTTTGGGCGCCAGTCGGCGGACATCGCGTTGTTTCGGGAGAATTTCCCCCCTTATGGGCGGGATTCTCTGATCCTGAGACTAAGTGTTGACACCGTTGGAAACGCCGTCGCGTTTCTCGACGGCGTCAACAAGGCCTCAGGATCAGCAATTCTGGCCCCTACAGGGGGCCAGCACAGCACTAGAGCGGCCCACGCCGCTCCAGCTGCTGATCCCAGCGTCAACTGGGCACCGCGGGGTCCCAGCATGCGCAGTGGCACCGGCACCAATGCGCACAGGCACAGTGGCTCCCTTCTCCGCACCGGCCCCGATGCATCACGGTGTAGGGCTAAAGGGGCCGGCGCAGAAGAAAGGAGGCCCTAAGCCCGAGAGGCCGGCCCGCCGATCGGTGGGCCCCGATCGCGGGCCAGGCCACAACAGAGGCCCCCCCCAGGGCTGACCCCCCCTTGCCCCCCACAGGCCCCCCCGGACCCTTCCACGCTGAGGTCCCGCTGGCTGAGAGCAGATTAGAACGGCGCTGACGGGACTCAGGTTTCTTGTAACGGCCGATTGGCCCTTAGCCCATTCCGGGCCGAGAATCGGTGGGGGGGGGGCGCCTAGAGCGGCCCCCGAGCGGCGCCATGCCTACCACGCCGGCGCCATTGCCGTTGATTCTCCGCTCTGCAGAGAATCGCGTTGGGGCGGCATGGCGCGATTCGCCCCAGTCGTGGGGATTCTCCGGCCCGGCCCCGGGCTGAGAGAATCCCACCCTGCATGTTTCAATCAACCCGCTTCTTACTCTTCAAATCTCCAGCAGATACAAGCCTAGCCTGTCCAACCTTTCCAGTAAACCCAACCATTCGAGGTATTGTCTGGTAAACCTTCTCTGAACTGCTTCCAACGCATTTATATCTGTCCTTAAACAAAATTTAAAAAAATATCACATATGAGGGCTGATCACTTAACCTTGTGAAGAAGGTACAATTTTAAAGTGTTGATCTCTTTTTTCCTTGCCTGAAGATAATAACCCTGAATTTCCAGGGACTGGTCTCAATACCAGTTTGTTACAACAGCAGGAGATTGGAGTAAACAGCTAAAAATGGTCAAGTCCCTTTCCTCTAGGAATTCCACTGATGTCCCACCAAAATTACGGCAGGACTTCAAGACAAACCGCAGTGAGCATTCCAGTCAATGTGCATTTATGGAACCAGCCTAGCAGCCTGAGCTCATGAGTTCAAGCTTAATCTGAGAAAGTTGTGGAAATTAAGTCAGTAAATCTGGGAATTTGTAGGAAACAGCAGATGGAAAAAAAAAAATCACATTGTTGTGACGACCCAACTAGTTTACTACTATGTTTCAGGGAAGGGATCTTATCACCTTACCAGGTCTGGTCGTTATGTTATCTGGCTGACTCGTTGTGCTTTAAAAAAATGTATTAATTCATGGGACATGAGCGTCGCAGACTGTGCCAGCATTTATTACCCATCCCTAATTGCCCTTGAGGGGGCAGTTCATAAACCACATTGCTCTTGGTCTGGAATCGCATGTAGGCCAGAACCTGAAGGACATTAGTGAACCAAATGGGGTTTTATGACAATTGACAATGGCTTCATGGTCATCATTCGACTTTTAATTCCAGATTTTTATTGAATTGAAATTTCACCATCTGCAGTGGCAGGATTTGAAGCTGGATCCTCAGAGCATTGCTAGGTCTCTGGTTTACTAGTCCAGTGACAATACCACAATGTCACCACCTCCCCACTTATCTCTGAAGTGGCCTTGCAAACCACCCAATGACCAAATGGATGGACAATAATTTGCAAACTTGGTGATGAACTTACTCTGCCACAGTGCTTCTTAATTTTAACAAAACATGGGAAGAATAGCCCAGGTTCCTAAAAGTGTAATTTCATGACGTTACCCTTGTAATGGGTACACATATAATAGTGCAGCAACCGGGCAGCTTGCTATGGGGCAGTTCCTCATTTGTCAGCCCAAGCAGTAAATATTTGACCATAGGTGGGCAGCACTGTGGGCTATGCCGGGCCTTGTCTACTTCCATGAAAAAGAAAATTAGATAGCCACCAGGCCCTAGAATCGGCTTTATTTCCTTCCCTTTGCAGTACAAATGCCACTGAAATCAAGGCCGATTGTAATCCCTGCACTTTTAGCTCGGTTGAGATGGATTAACTCCAAAGAGTCAAGAACTTTGTATCTTCTTTGTCTAAGTGGCTGAGCAGCACGCAATGAGATGCAAGCACCCAGTGTGTCTTCATGTCATTATTATTTACCTGATTTCAATTTGCTGGTTGAAGTTGGAGGATATTTCCCACACAGAGAAGCACACCACATAGTTTTATTGACTTGATCACTCTGTAATCCCTGATTCCAAATTACAATTCAGTAATCAATTCTGAATGGATGATTACTCTGTCATCATTTCTGTGTTGCTTTATTTTTGCCCTCGAAATTTAAAAGCTCATTTTTGGATCTCAATACTGAATACATCTGCGTGTGGCAAAAGTCTGATCTAACTCAGTATTATTTTTAGTGAGGATCTTCACTTGTAAGAAGAGGGAAGCATCTGCGCTCCCTATCATGTATCTTTGGTATCCAATTAATATTTTTCTGATCCGGAGCTCCTGTTAATCATCTGTCTTCTTCGTGATCATTAAAAAGCCGAATTAAAGGAATTCTGTCAGCGAGGGACCATGTCTTAATGAATGACATTTTCTGCATAAGGTGAAAATGATTTTTGTTCCTACTTCTTTTTACTTTTTGCATAAAAATTCTGTCTCGGGTCCCCTCATAAATCCTTTGTCTGTGAGTGCTTCTGAATACTGGATGTAGAACACTTAAAATAATGAAGCTCGGTTTTACAGATTTTTAATAACACTTAATAAATTAATGAACGAAATGGCACATTTTTATGATTGTGTCATTCTAAGTGTGAAGCTACTCTCCAAAGTATGTACATGGGGGTGCATTATTTACTTTTCATGGATTAGATGACAATAACATTCAATATATAAGGTGTGAGCTGACAGGTATAATGAGGTTCCATCTGTGTTGTGATAGATATGAGGGCTTACTTCCAATGTATTGTTTAAAAGCAATTCTCCATTAAAACGACAGTGCCAGATGCTTAGTAAGCGAATATGGATATCGTCCAGAAAATTGGATGAACATCATTTTTGAAAGTATTTTATTAACTGGAATATTTAATCCTGGTATGTGCAAAGGGCATGTACCAATATACAAATGTCTTTGTAAGGCTTCTATTATGGCAGTTTGATATGCAACAGTACCATTTTCTAAATTCTGTCATGATTGTAAGAGCGCCTGCATGATGATTCACTTGTGTGATGGTTATTTTCTTGACAGTGCCTTTGACTTGGTGAACATTCATCTTTTCCATGATGCTTCCAATTTAATTGCTTGGGAAACAAGCCCATCTGTCTACTCAGGAACCCGACAGAAAGCTCTCACTTATGTGCTGGATAGGTAAGCAGGATATATCTACTTTGTATTTTATACACTGAAACCAAGAGGCCTCTTAATTTTGAAAATTGTTCGGTTGGATTTGATGGCGAGATTCTGAAAGTCTTTATTCGATGTGGTTTGCACTGCTGACTGGATTGCATGCTGGGAATTAGTATTAAAGGATGCCATCTTCCCGATCAGCTTTTGGCATGTATTTCTTCATTTGATTATAGGCACGTGGCAAAATGATGTAAATTGCATTGAAATTCATCAATGTCCGACTCGTGTGTGATGTCTTAATATATGCCCCTTCCTCTCCCTAAAATAGAAAGCAAAATTGGCCAATAATTTTTCATGTCAACAATGTCCCTTTAATGGGATTTGATTTTTAACATGCCAGAAAAATATAATTAGTAAATTGCAATTGAAAGACCACAGGGGCGGATGGTTCAACATCAGGGTTGGTTTTGGACTGCCTGCCTATCATGCACCCAGCCAATTGAATGGATGGAAAAATCAGGCATGGTGTATTACAGGCTGACCTGCTTCTGCCAGTTTAACCCCCCCCCCGCCCCCCTTACTGTAATTGCAAGATCCGCCTCAGGTCTTAAAGCTTTGTTGGCAAACGTTGTCCTGAGTCTTATGGTATTATCACTGAGTAAAATCTTAAGTATTGTTTCAAGGAGCAAGAAGTGCAAGTTACTCTATTAATCTGCAATTTGTGTCTGGCGAACAATTATGCTCAATCATTTCTTAATCGGGAAGTGAATCAGTGAAGAGCTGAATTTTGTTGGGAGATATTCAATTTTAACAGAGAAAGAATGACTACAGACATAAACTAAATATGAGTAATGGACTGTATTAAAATTAATAACATAAGATACAGAAAAACATGGAAGCCTGGCCAGAGCTACTTTTTGCCTTTAAAAAGTCTCAGCTATAAAAAGAGGCAAAGTTGTATACACCAGACTGCAATTTACCGGAGGTTTTTTTTGCCGAGCTTTCGATGGCCTAAGTTCAGTAAAGGCTTGTTAAGATCAACTTTCTTTGTGCCACATGTTAATATTTTCTAAATTTATTCTCCTTTCTCTCATATCCAACTTATCCATTTTGCTGTGGAGATTATAGAGTACCCCTGGTGATCTTATTATAAGAACATTTACGGCACTCGTGCTAAATTATTATTTTTGCTATTTTAATCGAGGCATTTTTCCTACTTAATTTTTAATTCCTCAATTAAAACAACGTAATTTTTACCCTTTGTGTGCCTCTGTGTAGAAGATGCTGAGTGCTTGTTATTTCCTTTTGATTTGAAACCCCGAGAAGAATGAAGCAAGATTAACACTGTATATGCCTGGCTTTCTGTGCAGTGTGGTGAATGAGACTATGGCCGGGATTCTCCATTCAACGCCGCTCTAAGCGGGATTCTTTTAGTTTTATAAATTTAGAGTACTCAATTACTTATTTTCCAATTAAGGGGCACTTTAGCATGGCCAATCCACCTACCCCCTACCCAGCACATCTTTGGATGGTCCTTTTATAAGGTCACATCTTTGGATTGTGGAGGTGAGAACCACGCAAACATGGGTGAATGTGCAACTCCACACGAACAGTGACCCGGGGCCGGGATCGAACCCGAGTTCTCGGCGGCGTGAGGCAGCAGTGCTAACCACTGCGCCACTCTAATCGGGATTCCTGATTAGGCAGAGAATGGAGCGTCGGGGAGGAAAGGCGCCAAACCCGTTGCGATGCTCTGATCCCTGCCGGTGGCCTCAGCGCGCTAGCTGCCCCGTGCCAATAGGAGTATGCCAAGCAAGCATTTACATAAATGTTAATGTCATTAACGGGCTTGAAACCCGAATCTAGGGCGGGATTCCCCCGCAACAGGCCGGATGGCCTGATGCCGTCCCCAAGAGCGGCGCGAACCGCTCCGATGTTGGGCCGATTGGAAGGTGCGAAATCCTCCGCACTTCCAGGGGTTAGGCCAGCGGCAGAGGGGTTGGCGCCGCGCCAACCAGTGCCGAAGGTCCGTCGCATGCGCAGAACCCCCGGCGTGTTTCCTACGCATGCACAGGAGGGTGCTTCTCCACGCCGGCCATGGCGGAGCCCTACAGAGGCTGGCACGGAAGGAAAGAGTACCCCACGGCACAGGCCCGCCCGCCGATCGGTGGGCCCCCGGGGCCAGATCCCCCCGTGCCCCTCAAAGACTCAACTAGCCGGCCTACAAGCCAGGTCCCCCCGTGATGGACCATGTCCATTTCACGCCAGTGGGACTGGTCAGGAAACGACGGTCGCTCGGCCCATCGGGGCCCAGAGAATTGCCAGGGGGGCTGCTGCCAACGACCCCCAACCAGCGCGGCGTAAGCCCCGCCCCCACCCGAAAACTGGCGCCGGAGAATACAGCAGCCGGCGTCGGAGTGGCGGGGCGGGATTCGCGCCGCCCCCCCCCCCCCCCCCACCGGGGATTCTCCGACCCCACTGGTATCGGCAGCTGGAGCGGCACGAACCGCTCCAGCGCCGTGCAGGGGCCAGAATTACTCCTGGCAGCGGCCCGTTCATGCCGTCGTAAAATGCAACGGCATTTACGACGGCGTGGACACTCTGCCGCGGGGTGGGAGGATCCCGCCCCCCATTTATTTATTTCTTAAGCAGTATTAAGAGGGATTACCTCCCTCTACCTTATTTCCACATTGGGCAGCATTGACTGGGGTGATTTCTGTACTTCTGTGATTAATCTGCAGCACTTAATTTCAAACAGTTCAATTGTTCTCTAAAGAACAATCTTTGTCGCCAAGTTTCAGCAACAGTCACATTTGAATTATGTTGTCATTGAGAAAACAAAATCCAGACTCAAACTGATTTTTGTTCATTTCAGCATTTCATCAGGTTTGTCACTTAAGATTTCCAAAAATGTGGACATTTTTGTCCCTGACAGGGATCCCTGACAGGGATCACACTGGTATTTCTTACTGCTCTTACTTTATTGTTCCACGCCTTTAGTTTTTTTTTGTTCTTGATTTTGTTTATCTTGTCTATCAGCCATGGTTCAGTTGGTAGCCGACCCGCCTCTGAATCACAGGGTACCGGGTTTAAGGCTAAAAAAATTCACCATTATCGGCGCAAAGTCCGCCGATCGGCGCCAAAAACGACGCAAATCCGACCTTCATCACGCCACCCCAAACATCGCAAAGTCTCCGGCCCGGAATGGGCTAGCAGCGACGTGACGGGATCCACGCTTGCTCACGTGCTTCACGGCGTGCGGCGTCATACACGCCGCACGGCGTGACGGCTCATCAGGACGCGCTGCTCCCCCCTCCCACCCGACCGGAACACCCGACCGGAACACCCGACCGGAACACCCGACCGGATGGCCGCCCGCCGCTCAGCCCCGAGGTTTCAGTCACGGGATGTGGAGGCGCTCCTGGACGCAGTGGAGCAGAGGAGGAGGCCCTGTATCCCGGGCACGGCCGCAGAGTTGCCCCACGCCACAGCCGGCGTCTGTGGAGGGAGGTGGCAGAGGCCGTCACCGCTGTGGCCCTGACACCATGGACAAGCACCCAGTGCCACAAGAAGGTGAACAAACTCGTCAGAGCAGCCAGGGTGAGCCTCCCCCGCCCGATATCCATATCCCCCATATCCCCCCTCCCCCATATCGCCCATATCCCCCCTCCCCCATATCCCCCTCCCAATATCCCCCATATCACCCCTCCCCCATATCCCCATATCCCCCCTCCCCCATATCCCCCCTCCCTCATATCCCCCATATCCTCCCTCCCCCATATCCACCCTCACAAATATCCCCCCTCCCCCATACTCCCCCTCCCCATATCCCCCCATATCCCCCTCCCCCATATCCCCCCTCCCCCATATCCCCCTCTCCATATCCCCCTCCCCATATCCCCTCCCCATATCCCCCATATCCCCCTCACCCATATCCCCCCCATATCCCCCTCCCCCATATCCCCCATATCCCCCCTCCCCCATATCCCCCCTCCCCCATATCCCCCCATATCCCCCTCCCCATATCCCCCTCCCCCATATCCCCCCTCCCCCATATCCCCCCTCCCCCATATCCCCCCCATCCCCAATATCTCCCCTCCCCATATCCCCCCTCCCCCATATTCGCCTTCCCCCATTTCCCCAAGTGAATCCAGCCCTAACCTCAACCTCTGCAATACACGCGCAACCGATGGCGTGCATTCATATAGCTGTCTAACACTGTTGCCTTTTACCCCTGCCACCACCCGCCACAGGAGAAGTGCGCACACAACACCAGGGAGCATGTGAGGACTGGAGGAGGCCCCGCTGATGAGAGGCCACTGACCGAACACGAAGAAAGGGCCCTGGAACTGGCTGGCGGACCTGAGGACCGGGAGGTTGCTGATGCAGAGGTCGGGGGTGTACTAGCAAGTGAGCCACCGACAGCCCGTCCCCATATCCCCCCTCCCCTATATCCCCCTCCCCATATCACCTGATCACTGCCTGCGTGTCTAACCATGCATGCTTCATTGTGTATCGCAGGAGCAAACGTCGAGGCACCCATCCCCGCAGATGCAGACCTCCCGCAGGATGCCCCTCGGAGGCCATGGGAGACGGAGAGACCCGGACCCTCCGGCATGCGATGCCCGCATGGTGCCCCTCGGAGGCCATGGGAGACGGAGAGACCCGGACCCTCCGGCTTGCGACGCCCGCATGATGCCCCTCGGAGGCCACGGGAGACGGAGAGACCCGGACCCTCCAGCATGCGACGCCCGCAGGATGCCCCACGCACACCACTGGAGACGGAGAGACCTGGAGCAACAGAGAGACGACGCCCCCGTCTCGTGCGGGTGCGACGACGCAGGCGTGTGCCACCCAGCGACGAGAGGGGCAGCCACAGGCCCCCATCACAGCCGAGCCAGGACACCACTACCCAGGACACCACTACCCAGGACACCAGTACCCAGGACACCACTACCCAGGACACCCCTACCCGGGACAGCACTACCCAGGAAAACGAAATACCGGACAGTGACTCAGAGTGGATGGGTGGAGACGAACCCCCACCCCAAAGTGCCATGGACTCAGATTGGGACGAAGAGCACGACACAACGCCACTGCTGTCACCAACACCCTCCACCATCGCAGAAACACTCACCTCGGTTGGGCACTTTAGTGATGAGGCGTCTGGTACACTCACTGGTGTGCACAACACAGCCGTCCCGGTACAGCAGGGGGAGGTAGGAGCGGCAGAGGGGCCGGGCGGTCGGAGGGCAGCCCAGCCCAAGCGAACACCTGCCACCCAGATGGATCCCGGGTTCATGGAGTTACCACACCCACACATAGATCCGATGCAACCACCGACCCGGAGGTGAGCGAAGAGGGTGACGGCCGGCTTGCGGCGGCTGCAGTCGCAGGTGGAGGAGTCCACCCGTGTCCAGGAGCTGGGAGTGGTGCCGGTCATGCGTACCACCCAGGCCGACACCGCACGGGTGGCGTCCGCGGTGGAGGCAATGGGTGCGACGGTGTCAGACATGGGGAACGGTTTGCGAGGCCTGGGACTTTCCGTGCAGGCAGCGTCTGTGGCCCAGGACATGGCTGCCCTCTCACAGGAGGCCATGAGCCAGTGCCAGCGCCAGATGGCAGAGGCGCTCAACGCCATGGCCCAGTCTCAGCAGTCCATAGCCCAGTCTCTGCAGGCCATGGCCCAGTCTCAGCAGGCCATGGCCCAGTCTCAGCAGGCCATCGCTGAGGGCATGGCCATCGCTGAGGGCATCGGCGCCATTGGCCATGTGCGAGCCGGCGTCGCACAGTCACAGACAGGGTTTGCCAATCCCCTCAGCTCCATGGCTGCAAAACTGCAGTCCCCTGTCGATACCAGCACGGGCCTCCAGGACTGGCAGCGCCAGATGTCGGGGGGGCGTCGGATGGCCAGTCCGTTCGCATCACCCACCCATGTAGAGGCCTGGGGGCTATCGGGCACCCCGAGGGAGGAGGAGGTGCTGTGGTCCGTCCCGGGTCCCCCTGTAGGGGAGGTCCCGGAACACCGCGACACCTCGGACTCCCCCCCTTCCGTCCCAGGTGCATCGGGTGGGCAACAGGCAGGACAGGCTGGCAGCCCGCCATCCCAGTCGCCCGGGCCGCATCCTGGCCCATCTAGGCCAGGACGCCCCAGGAAACGGCCGCCAAAGGGATCCCGTGTCAGAGGGCAGGAATCACATGAGTCCACCTCCAGTTCTGCTGTGCCGTCTGGGGAACCACGTAGACATAGTCAAAGGGCCAGTAAGGCCAAACAATTAGACACTGAGTAAGTTGGCACGGGTGCAGGGCACAGATGAGTTTTAGGGGATAGGGCACGTGCATGAACTCCTTTGGTTATTAAAGTCAATGTCACACCTACAGAAGCTGCCTTTGTGCTCTGTCCAAATCGTGTGGGGGTGTCATGTACGTTGAGCGCAAGTGTGTGTGTGTGAGGGGTGGTCTTACCTCAGCCCCAGGTGAGTCTGCCCCCTTCCCTCTGGGCCGCCATCAACATACCCCCGGGCAGAGGACGGGACCGTGCGCTGCAGTGTCACAGCCGCATGCAGGGATGGTCCGGGTGGATGGTGGTACTGTGGCCATGGGTCAGACATAGTCCAACGATGTGGAGCCAGGAGCTCACCGCAGGGCGGGTTGTCATCATCCTCCATGGCCTGCAATAGACACGCGTCCACCGGCAACTGTGTGAGCCCGGCCGTTGTGCCGCAGGTGGATCGGCAATGTGGGGGTGGTGTGCATGCTGGTGGGGTGGGTGGGGTTGGGGAGGGAGGTGAGGGTGCTGGGTGGGTGGATGGGTGGGGGGTGTGGGTGGTCGGCTGTTGCCGTGGTGTGCGGTCTGTGGCCATACTACCCGATTCCCACGCCCATCTAGTCAGTGAAGCGGGCAGCTATCAGCCTGTCCCGTGCCCGCTGGCCCAGCCGGTAACGGTGGACAGCCACCCGCCCGTGTCTAGCCCGTCTGCCCTGACCATTGCCCCCATCCCCTTCATCTGGGAGGACTGCATCTCTTCCTGCTGCTCCTCCACTCCGCCCTCCTCTGCCTGCGGCACATCGCCCCTCTGCTGGGCTATATTGTGCAGGACGCAGCACACCACAATGATGCGACCGACCCTATCTGACCGATACTGGAGGGCGCCCCCAGAGAGGTCCAGGCACCTGAAACGCACCTTCAGCACGCCAAAGCACCTCTCTATCACTCCCCTTGTCGCTACATGGGCATCATTGTAGCGGTTCTCCGCCTCATTGCGTGGCCTCCGTACAGGCGTCATCAGCCACGATCGCAATGGGTAGCCCCTGTCGCCCAGCAACCAGCCCCTCAGCCGGGGATGGCGTCCCTCGTACATGCCGGTGATGTCTGACCGCGACAACACGTATGAGTCATGTACACTGCCCGGGTAACGGGCGCAGACGTGCAGGATCATCATGCGGTAGTCGCAGACCACCTGTATGTTCATCAAATAGGTCCCCTTCCTATTGGTGAACACGGCCCTGAGCAGGTGGCACATGTGTGCCACGGTTTCCCGCCTCATCCGGAGTCTCCTCCTGCATTCCCAGTCCGTGAGGTCCTGGTATGACTGCCGGGGCCGGTACACACGGGGCGCCCTCGGGTGCCTCCGTTGCCGTGGGGCCGCGACGTCCTCCTCCCCCTCCTCGTCCTGTCGATCAGGTGTCCCTCCAGCCTGGGCGACTGCCGCCTGCCCCTCTGCGGCAGCCTGCGCCGCCTCTCTGGCATGCTCCTCCTCCTCCACATCCAGGGCAACATAGACATTAGCGGCTGCCGCCACGGCGGCCAACATCGCTGGTTGATCGGAAAACATGACGGCCTGGTTGGGGGGGGGGGAACAACGACATGTCGTCATTGCCCATACCCCCTCCTCCCCCCAGCCAGGTGGCATGGACCGCATGGGTCCAACTGTTGGAGGCTGGCACCTGGCCAGGTGGACCAACTCACTTGCCCTCGCACCCCCCTCCCCGGCAGGGACCCCCCCATCCTCCTCCTCGACACAGACCCCATCCTCCTCCCCGGCACGGACCCCATCCCCCCTCCACGGCACGGACACCCCCCCCATCCCCCCTCAACGGCACGGACCCCACCATCCCCCCTCACCGGCATGGACCCCATCCTCCTCCCCAGCACGGACCCACCATTCCTCCTCCCCGGCACGGACCCCCCCATCCCCCCTCCCCGGCACGGACCCCCACATCCTCCACCCCGGCACTGATCCCCCCCTGCCCGTCACGGACCCCATCCTCCTCCCCGGCAAGGACCCCCCCATCCTCCTCCCCGGCACGGACCCCCCCATCCCCCCTCCCCGGCACGGACCCCCCCATTCCCCCCTCCCCAGCACGGACCCCCCCATCCTCATCCCCGGCACGGACCCCCCATCCCCCCTCCCCGGCATGAACCCCATCCTCCTCCCCGGCACGGACCCCCCATCCTCCTCCCCGGCACGGAGCCCCCCATCCCCCCTCCCCGGCACGGACCCCCCCCCATCCTCCTCCCCGGCACGGACCGCCCATTCCCCCTCCCCGGCACGGACCGCATCCTCCTCCCTGGCACGGATCCCCCCCTGCCCGTCACGGACCCCATCCTCCTCCCCGGCAAGGACCCCCCCCATCCTCCTCCCCGGCACAGACCCCCCCATACCCCCTCCCCGGCACGGACCCCCCATCCCCCCTCCCCGGCACGGACCCCCCCATCCTCCTCCCCGGCACGGACCCCCCCATCCTACTCCCCGGCACGGACCCCCCCAATCCCCCCTCCCTGGCACGGACCCCCCCATCCTCATCCCCGGCACGGACCCCCCATCCCCCCTCCCCGGCATGAGCCCCATCCTCCTCCCCGGCACGGACCCCCCCATCCTCCTCCCCGGCACGGAGCCCCCCATCCCCCCTCCCCGGCACGGACCCCCCCATCCTCCTCCCCGGCACGGACCCCCCATTCCCCCTCCCCGGCATGGACCGCATCCTCCTCCCTGGCACGGACCCCCCCATCCTCCTCCCCGGCACTGACCCCTCCATCCCCCCTCCCCGGCACGGATCCTCCCATCCCCCCTCCCCAGCACGGACCCCCGCATCCTCCTCCCTGGCACGGACCCCCCCCATCCTCCGCCCCGGCACGGACCCCCCCATCCCCCCTCCCCGGCACGGACCCCCCCATCCCCCCTCCCCGGCACGGAACCCATCCTCCTCCCCGGCACGGACCCCCCCCCATCTTCCTCCCCGGCATGGACCCCCCCCATCCCCCCTCCCCGGCACGGACCACCCCATCCCCCCTCCCCAGCACGGACCCCTCCATCCCCCTCCCCGGCACGGACCCCCCCATTCTCCTCCCCGGCACGGACACCCCCATCCCCCTCCCTGGCACGGACCCCCCATACCCACTCCCCGGCACGGACTCCCCCATCCTCCTCCCCGGCACAGACCACCCCACCCTCCTCCCCGGCACGGACCCCCACACCCCCCCTCCCCGGCACGGACCCTCCCATCCTCCTCCCCGGCACGGACCCCCCCATCCCCCCTCCCCGGCACGGACACCATCCTCCTCCCCGGCACGGACCCCCCCATTCTCCTCTCCGGCACGGACACCCCCATCCCCCTCCCTGGCACGGACCCCCCATACCCACTCCCCGGCACGGACCCCATCCTCCTCCCCGGCACGGACCCCCCCCCATCTTCCTCCCCGGCATGGACCCCCCCCATCCCCCCTCCCCGGCACGGACCACCCCATCCCCCCTCCCCGGCACGGACCCCTCCATCCTCCTCCCCGGCACGGACCCCCCCATCCTCCTCCCCGGCACGGACCCCCCCATTCTCCTCCCCGGCACGGACACCCCCATCCCCCTCCCTGGCACGGACACCCCATACCCACTCCCCGGCACGGACTCCCCCATCCTCCTCCCCGGCACGGACCACCCCACCCTCCTCCCCGGCACGGACCCCCACACCCCCCCTCCCCGGCACGGACCCTCCCATCCTCCTCCCCGGCACGGACCCCCCCATCCCCCCTCCCCGGCACGGACACCATCCTCCTCCCCGGCACGGACCCCCCCATCTTCCTCCCTGGCACGGACCCCCCCATCCCCCCATCCCCCCTCCCTGGCACGGACCCCCCCATCCCCCCTCCCTGGCACGGACCCCCCCATCCCCCCTCCCTGGCACGGACCCCCCCATCCCCCCTCCCCGGCACGGACCCCCCCATCCTCCTCCCCGGCACGGACCCCCCCATCCTCCTCCCCGGCACGGACCCCCCATCCCCCCTCCCCGGCACGGACCCCCCCATTCTCCTCCCCGGCACGGACCCCCCCATCCTCCTCCCCGGCACGGACCCCCCATTCTCCTCCCCGGCACGGACCCCCCCATCCTCCTCCCCGGCACGAACCCCTCCCCCATCCCCCCTCCCGGCACTCCCCAGGAGACCAGCCCACTCTAACCCCCCCCCCCCCCGCCGCACACACACACACAAAACCCTACACACACCTCTCCCCCACACATTCAGACTGCGGCCACGCCATCGTCTGTCCAGCGGCCAACCCCCCAGGCCGTCACCCACCTCCACTCTGTAAACCTTGAGCACAGGTTGACGCCGATTGAAAGGAGGTTTGATTTACGCCGACGTGACCCATCATCACGTCGACGGGACTTCGGCCCATCCGGACGGGAGAATACCGACAGGCCCAAAATCGATTGCCTTGCGCCCACCCGTGCCATTCTCCGAGGTCTGCGGCGCCATTGACGCCCCGCCGACTTTTCTCCGTTCGGAGACTTCGGCGGGCGGCGGGGGCGGAATTCACGGCGGCCAAAGGCCATTCTCCGACCCGCTGGGGGGTCGGAGGATGACGCCCCAGGGCTGAACTCAAAGACTTGACACGCGAGTGCAGTACTGAGAGAGTAGTGCTCTGTCCTTTGGGTGAATTGTTAAACCAAGGCCCTCTTCGAAGGAAAACAAAATCAAATGAGGCAATAAGAATACTGGTCTGAACTGGTCTTGTGTACTTTAAAATGGAACACCGTTTCGATGAGGAAATAAGAATACTGGTCCGAACCAGGGGCGGGATTCTCCGACCCCCCACGCTGGGTCGGAGAATCGCCGGGGGCTGGCCTGAATCCCGCCCCCGCCGGTTGCCGAATTCTCCGGCACCAGGGGCGAAATTCTCCCCCAATGGCGGGATGTCCGCCGACTGGCGCCAAAGCCGGCGCCAATCAGACGGGCATCGCGCCGGCCCAAAGGTGCGGAAGGCTCCGCATCTTTGGCGACCTAGCCCCAACATTGAGGGGCTAGGCCGACGCCGGAGGGATTTCCGCCCTGCCAGCTGGCGGAAATGGCGTTTGTTTCCCCGCCAGCTGGCGCGGAAATGCGGCGCATGCGCGGGAGCGTCAGCGGCCGCTGTCAGTTTCCCGCGCATGCGCAGTGGGGAGAGTCTCTTCCGCCTCCGCCATGGTGGAGGCCGTAGCGGAGGCGGAAGGGAAAGAGTGCCCCCACGGCACAGGCCCGCCCGCGGATCGGTGGGCCCCGATCACGGGCCAGGCCACCATGGGGGCACCCCCCGGGGTCAGATCGCCCCGCGCCCCCCCCCAGGACCCCGGAGCCCACCCACGCCGCCTGGTCCCGCCGGTAAATACCAGGTTTGATTTACGTCGGCGGGACAGGCAATTCCTGGGCGGGACTTCGGCCCATCCGGGCCGGAGAATCCAGCGGGGGGTCCCGCCAATCGGCGCGGCCGGATTCCCGCCCCCGCCCAATCTCCGGGAGCGGAGACTTCGGCGGGGGCGGGATTCACGGCGGCCAACGGCCATTCTCCTACCCGGCGGGGGGTCGGAGAATGACGCCCCAGATATTCGGCGGGGCCGGGAATCGCGCCGCGCCGGTGGGCGGGCCCCCCTCCACCGGCGATTCTCCGGCCCGCGATGGGCCGAAGTCCCACCGCTGTCAACCCACGCCAGCCGGCGTGGATTGAACCACCTTTGGGACAGTGGGATACGGCGGCGCGGGCGGGCTCCGGGGTCCTGGGGAGGGCATGGGGCCATCTGGCCCCAGGGGGTGCCCCCACGGTGGCCTGACCCGCGATCGGGGCCCACCGATCCGCGGACGGGCCTGTGCCGTGGGGGAACTCTTTTCCTTCCGCCTTCGCCATGGTCTCCCGCGCATGCGCCGCACGGCAAAGTCAGTTTCGCGCCAGCTGGCGGGGCACCAAAGGCCTTTCCCGCCAGCTGGCGGGGCGGAAATCAGTCTGGCGCGGGCCTAGCCCCTCAAGGTTAGGGCTCGGGCCCTCAAGATCCAGAGGATTCCGCTCCTTTGCGGCGGCGCGATGCCGGACTGATTCGCGCCGTTTTTGGTGCCGATCGGTGGACATCGCGCCGATATCGGAGAATCCCGCCCCAGGTCCTGGACAATATTTATCCGCCAATCAAAATCACAGAAAACAGATTATCTGGTCACTATCACATATCTGTTTGTGGGAGTTTGCTGAGCTCAATTATTTGGTGCATTTCCTACATAACAACAGTGATGATATTTCATATTTCATATTTACTTCATTGGCTGCAAAGTGCACTGAGGTGACCGGTGGTCATGAGAAGCTCTGTATCAATGCAAGTCTTTTGAACTGTCTCTCTTGCTCCCACTATCTGCTTGTTAAAGACTCAATTCCATGTCCATGCCAATTGAGAGTTCCCAAACAATGAAGCAAGAATGAAACTGTTCTCCAGACCACCGTTGCTGTGCAGAATGGATATGTTTTGACTGCATTTGTATGAAACAGCAGTGATTGAACCATTGTTGCAGCATAACAAACCATGTGCAATGTTGGGCCTGATTCCCAGCCTCGTGGCAACTATACATCTGTATTTACCAAAAAATGTTCATGGGGCAGATGGTGATTGATCATTTGGATCCACTCAGAACCAGGGGCAGGATTCTGCGGGAATTGGTGTGGCGGGTATCTCCAGCGTCGAGGAGTGGCGTGAACCACTCCAGCGTCGGGCCACCCCAAGGTGCGGAATCCTCCGCACCTTCGGGGGCTGGGCTGGCACTGGGGTGCTTTGCGCCGTGACAGCCGGAGGGGAATGGGCTTGGCAACACACCAACCGGCACTGAAGGGCCTCCGCCCGCCGGCGCGAGTTGGCGCTTGCGCGAGAGCGCCAGCGTGTGCTGTCATCAACTTAGTGCATGCGCAGAGGGGTTCGTCTCCGTACCAGCAATGGCGGACCAGTACAGCCGCCGATGTGGAGGAATAGAGTGCCCCCACAGCACAGGCCCGCCCGCGAATCGGTAGGCCCCGAACGCGGGCCAAGCCACCGTGGGGGCACCTCCCGGGGCCAGATCCCCCCACGCTCCCCCAAGGACCCCGGAGGCCGCCCGCGCAGCCAGGTCCCGCTGGCAAATACCTGGTGTAATATACGCTGGCGTGACTGGCCGAAAACGGGCGGCCACTCGGCCCATCGCGGGCCGGAGAATCACCGGGGTGGGGGCGCTATCAGCGGCCGCTGACCGGCGCGATTCTCGCCCCCGCCAAATCCCCGGTGCCGGAGAATACGTCAGCCGGCAGGGGCGGGATTCACGCCGCCCCCTGGCGATTCTCCGACCAGGTGGGGGGGTCGGAGAATCCCGCCCCAGGTTCCTCATCTCTTTTGGGTTTTTTTTAAATTAAAATGGCAATGTTTGGGCAACATATATGCTATGTATGCTAAATAGCATGAATTTTAACCTCCACAAACAGGTGGGATAGGATTGGGTAAGACGCCAACATTTTAAAAATCTCAAATCATTTTTAAAATTTGCCCCAACCTGTCCACTTCTTGGTTTAACGGGAGTAGGGGTTGGCGATTTAAATATTTTATGAAGCAGGCGGTCTTAAATTTATCCTGCTTGGTAGGTTTAACGCAGGATGGATAAGTTTCCCAGGCTTGAAGAAACATGGTATCTTTAGGGAAACTAGGACAACTTTGGTGAGAAGTAAGTGACTTTACAGCACTACTTGTTGACCAGGAGGGTTTCTGCTCGACCACTTTCCAATTTACTTTCCAAAAGGACACACACACGCGCGCACACACACAAGCCTACCTCCCCCAGGGCAGGAAGTGTGACCTGTTCCGGGGTACATCCCATTCAACTGGATGCCAAGACTGTCAATCAGGCAATTGTCGGGTGAAGAACCTACTGTAAATATCAATTCTGTATTGATGATCAATTATTATCTAGTGTAGTTAGAATGGGAGTCCGAAACCAGGGGTATAGTCTTCAAATTAGAGCTAGACCGTGCAAGGGTGAAGTCAGAGAGCACTTCTTCACAGGAACGGTTATAGAAATCTAGAACTCTCTCCCCGTAAGCCTGTTGAGACTATAGAGCCGGAGATCAATACTTTCCAACTTGATGAATAGCTGAATATATGACTTATCATGTTTCAGGATTCTTGATCATTTATTCTGTTCACAAGAAGGATTTTGCGATTGAGTTATGTTAAAGGGTTGGGTTTTAATATAAAGCAAATTTACACTGTTTTGAAAGCTGCAGGGCTGGAAGAAATGCATTCAAGTCAAATGGACCGCTTTCTTGACTGCCACTGCTGATGTCATTGTGGACCATTCTCTCATAGAATCCCTACAGTGCAGAAGGAGGCCATTCGGCCCATCAAGTCTTCGCCAGCACTTGGAAAGAGCGCCTTACTTAACCCCACCCCTCCACCGTATCCCCGTAACCCAGTGACCTCACCTAATCTTTGGACACCAAGGGGCAATTTAGCACGGCCAATCCACCTAACCTGCACATTTTTGGACTGTGGGAGGGAACCGGAGCACCCGGAGAAAACTTACGCAGAAACTGGGAGCGAGTGCAAACTCTACACAGACAGCCACCTGAGGCTGGAATTGAACCTGGGAGCTGTGAAGCAGCAGTGCTAATCATCTCACCTTTAATAGCTTAGAATGTCCCCCTTTCATTTTTCGTGGAATGAAAAACATTTCCTTTACACCCATCCTCCAGAACAGTGGGATGGCAGGGGTTGAGGGTGGGTAGGGAGAGGCAGAAAACAGCTTTTATCGACAGGCCTGCTGGCAAATCATTAGTAAGGAGAACATTTTACCCAGAGAGTTGGTTAGAATGTAGAACTCGTGACCATGAGGAATAGCTGAGGTGACTTCCATTTAAGGGAAGCTTGATAAACACATGAGTGTGATGGGGTCAGGAGGAAATATTAAGTGAAGAAAGAGAGGAGGAGGCTCATGTGAAGCATAAGGACTTGTTTCTGAGCTATAGTTTCTGTATAAATGTGAAGTTAGCATGACCCACCACTGTTTGGGAATACAGGGGAAAAGAATGAACCATGAGTCAGTTCTAAACAATACTCTGCAAGAACTCTGGTCCAGATCTAGAAGATAAAAAAAGCCACAGGTCAGTTTTAGCAATTAGAAGTTGTCCAGAAAGGGAAGCAACAGCCAAAACAAGTAACCCGACCCACAAAAAGGACAGGCTTCATGATTTATCACTTTTTCCGATTTTTCTAGCAGGGTAGTGAGACAGACTGAAGTAATTTGGAATTTATGTTGGCTGTTTTTCCTCACATTCAGGCTGTCTGTAAAATAAATGATTTCATCTCACTAAGTGTTTCTCAGGCCGCCTTTGGAAAGGTTGGAGAAACGTGGGTGAGAACATGTGCAAAAGACACAATATCCAGTACAATTCGCAAGGAGGTTCTATCGTTACACCCAGGGTTATGCATCAGGTAACCAGTTTGGACCACATGCAAACACATGATGCTTGTATAGGAGTGGGCAGCGTTGCGGTACATGTGGGACTAGCTAAAGTAAACCCAAAACTTGGAATAATGGCTAAAGGACTGAAAAACCTGTCGTTATATTTCTTTGCATTTATAAACAAGTTGGAGAATTGTTTTTTTTCCAATATTTTCATCGATAAAAGCACTTAATGTGATTGATATAATTGTCTAAAACATCATGAATGGCCTATTTATGAGTGAAAATTGAAATAAGGGGCGGGATTCTCCGGCTGTGTTCACCCGGCGACCGGAGAATCCCACCCGGGGTCAATGGAGTTCACCACTCTACACGGCTCGCCCGTGGCATTCTTGTGGCAGGTGAGGCGGGAGACTCCAGCCCTTTATCATGCTTAAGTTTAACAAAGGGTTCCTGGTGGCATCCTTGGCACTGATGCCTCCATCTTCTGTCTCATATTTACAACAGCCAATAAAGTAGCAGAAGGGGACCATCTATAGTTAAAATGGCTGCATTGAAAAGGAGTTCATGACCATTAGTCACTTCTGGTTTCAAAAGACTTGAACAGTGAAAATTACCAGTATTTCTTTGCATCAGAAGTATCTTAATACTTTTTATCCTTATTGAGAACTTTGCTGCCACATTATCCACTTTATTAACAGACAGTGTGACACTTGTAACTCAGTTTCATTCAATCATAAAAGAAATGTTCCTCCTCTCACGGACAACATTGTCATAATTTCCAACGACCAAAATCTGAATCAATTCCTGGTACTACTTAGAACTAATAACCTGAAGGATATTGCCATAAATCAAACAGAAATCAGGACATGAATAAACTGTAGTAATGCGTTCAAGTCACAGTCACCCACCTACGCGCAGTGGGCAGCCTATTCGGACAATTGAATTGTGGGAGGTTGTGGTGCAGTAATATTGTCACCGTACGAGCAATCCAGAGACCCACGGTAATGCTCTCGGGACTCCGGTTCTATTCTCACCACGGCAGGTAGTGAAATTCAAATTCAATAGAAATCTGGAATTAAGTGATGAGCGGTTGTCGTTAAAACCCTTCTGGTTCACTAATATCCTTCAGGGAAGGAAATCTGCCATCTTTACCTGGTCTGACCTATGTGACTCTAAGTCCACAACAATTTGGTTGACTCTTAAATGCCCTCTGAAATGGCCTAGGAACCCACTCGGTTCAGAGGTAATCAGGGACAGGCATAAATGCTGGGCCAGCCAGCAACACCATCCCATGAATGAATAAAAAAATTAAATGATCAAGTACGACTACTCACCAGACATTGTCTGGAATGTTCACAGCCCACTGAGACCGAAATGTGGCTGGGGATGGAGAAGGCCTCGCGGATTGGGGTGGGGGCAGAGGCGATGAGTCACAACTTCAGCCTCTGGTGGTCCATTGGAGGGGTTGTCCCTTTACGATGGCGACCTTTTTAATGACCCAGAAATTTTACCCTGTCTCTCCAACCAGCACTAGCAGCCTCTGGGCTGGATCTCCATCCCTTCAGGGGCTAGGCCGGCGCCGGAATGTTTGTCGCCGCGCCAGCCGGCGCGCAAGGGCCTCCGCCGGCCGTCGCGAGTTGGCACACGCACGGGAGCGCCAGCGTGTGCTGGCATCATCCCAGCACATGCACAAGGGGGTTCTTCTACGCACTGGCCATGGCGGAGGTTGACAGCAGCCGGTGCGGAGTGCCCCACGGCACAGGCCCGTCGGTGGGTCGGTGGGCCCTGATCGCAGACCAGTCCACTGTGGGGGCAGCCCCCCGGGGCCAGATCACCCTGCGTCCCCCCGAGGACTCTGCAGGCCGCCTGTGGAGCCAGGTGCCGCCAGTAAGGACCTGGGGCGATATTCTCCGACCCCCCGCCGGGTCGGAGAATCGCCGGGGGCTGGCGTGAATCCCGCCCCCGCCGGTTGCCGAAGTCTCCGGCACCGGATATTCGGCGGGGGCAGGAATCGCGCCGCGCCGGTTGGCGGGCCCCCCCGCTCGATTCTCCGGCCCGAATGGGCCGAAGTCCCGCCGATAAATTGCCTGTCCCGCCGGCGTAAATTAAATCACCTACCTTACCGGCGGGACAAGGCGGCGCGGGTGGGCTCCGGGGTCCGGGGGGGGGGGGCGCGGGGCAATCTGGCCCCGGGGGGGGGGGGGGGCGCGGGGCGATCTGGCCATGGGGGGTGCCCCCACGGTGGCCTGGCCCGCGATCGGGGCCCACCGATCCACGTGCGGGCCTGTGCCGTGGGGGCACTCTTTCCCTTCCGCCTCCGCCACGGTCTCCACCATGGCGGAGGCGGAAGAGACTCCCTCCACTGCGCATGCGCGGGAAACTGACAGCGGCCGCTGACGCTCCCGCGCATGCGCTGGGAAACTGACAGCGGCCGCTGACGCTCCCGCGCATGCGCCGCATTTCCGCGCCAGCTGGCGGGGAAACAAACGCCACTTCCGCCAGCTGGTGGGGCGGAAATCCCTCCGGCGTCGGCCTAGCCCCTCAATGTTGGGGCTAGGCCGCCAAAGATGTGGAGCCTTCCGCACCTTTGGGCCGGCGCGATGCCCGTCTGATTGGCGCCGGCTTTGGCGCCAGTCGGCGGACATCCCGCCTTTGGGGGAGCATTTCGCCCCAGACACCAATGTGAAGAAATTCACCTGATGTCGGTGGCCTAACCCCAGAACAATATATTCCAGCACCATGGCCGGGATTCTCCCCTACCCGGCGGGGCGGAGGGTCCCGCCGGGATGGAGTGGCATGAACCACTCCGGCGTCGGGCCGCCCCCAAAGGTGCGGAGAATCCGCACCTTTAGGGGCCAAGCCCTTACCTTGAGGGGCTAGGCCCGCACCGGAGTTGTTGGCGGCCGACCGGCGGGAAAGGCCTTTGGCACCACGCCAGCTGGGGCCGAAAGGACTCCGCCGGTCGGCGGAAGTCCGCGCATGCGCTGGAGCGTCAGCGGGTGCTGACGTCATCCCCGCGCATGCGCAGGGGTGGGTGTCTCTTCCGCGTCGGCCATGGTGAAGTCTGTCGTCGAGGCGGAGGGAAAAGAGTGCTCCCACGGCACAGGCCTGCGCATGGTGGGCCCCGATCGCGGGCCAGGCCACCGTGGGGGCACCTCCAGTGGCCAGATCACCCCGCGCCCCCACCAGGACCCCAGAGCCCGCCCGCGCCACCTAATCCCACCGGAAAGAGAGATGGTTTGATTCTCGCCGGCGGGACAGGCATTCCAGCAGCGGGACTTCGGCCCATCGCGGGCCGGAGAATCGGCGGGGGGGTGGGGCCCGGCGACTGGCGCAACGCGATTCCAGCCCCCGCCGAATATCCGGTGCCGGAGAATTCGGCAACCGGCGGGCGCGGGATTCACACCAGCCCCGGCGATTCTCCGACCCGGCGGGGGGTCGGAGGATCCCGCCCAATGTGTCAGAGGGTTAAACTGATTACCTTGCTCTTTTTCTCTCCGTATTCTGCTGACCTCTGTAGATCAACATTCAAAAATAATGGAATTTTAATCTACAAGGTGGCCATTTGGCCCTTGATGCCAATGCTACCTCTTCAACTGGAGCCATCTAATCACATAACAATTTTCAAAATACCTTTCCATAGTCTTCCTTTTTCAATTACTTACTTTATTATTTATCCTATTCAATTTAAATTACCCTTTATTCCCTAACTCAGTGGATGCTTGTGGTGAATCATTCCATGCCCAAATAACTCACCATCATTCTTCAATAGATAACCCTCAGCCGATGTACCACCACTGTCACCCCCCCCCCCCCCACCCCCATGAAATAGCATAATTTATTATGTACCTACTCAGAACATTTGAAGGGCTCTTTCACCCTCCCTGTTCCAATGGCAGCACACCCAAACTTTGTAGCCTTTTTTTATGACTGCAACTTTCTATCCTTGACATAATTCTTGACATAGGGCAGCACGGTAGCATTGTGGATAGCACAATTGCTTCACAGCTCCAGGGTCCCAGGTTCGATTCCGGCTTGGGTCACTGTCTGTGCGGAGTCTGCACATCCTCCCAGTGTGTGCGTGGGTTTCCTCCGGGTGCTCCGGTTTCCTCCCACAGTCCAAAGATGTGCAGGTTAGGTGGATTGGCCAGGATAATTTGCCCTTAGTGTCAAAAATTGCCCTTAGTGTTGGGTTGGGTTATGGGGATAGGGTGGAGGTGTTGACCTTGGGTAGGGTGCTCTTGCCAAGAGCCGGTGCAGACTCGACGGGCCGAATGGCTTCCTTCTGCACTGTAAATTCTATGATTCTATGAAATACGATTGAACTTTTATGCATCATTTTATTCCTTCAGAGGGTTGGTTCTGCACACTCTTGTTTCTAATGGGCAGGGGACATGCATAGCAGGAAATTGGTAGAGCAGAGCTGTAAGTGTCCTGTCAAGACTAGCTATCCCCTGCTAGAAGTTCTGACTTAGTCAATATATTGAAAAATTGAAGATCACTTTCTTGTCATTATTTTTAAGGTTCCTTGTATAAAACGACCATCCTATTTGCCTTCTTGTGTGCTTTTCTATGGGGTATTGTGACGCATTGGGTACTGTCCCTGCCCTGAGCCAGCAGCTCCAGGTTCAAGTCCCTCTCCACAACTTGATGTCGAATGAAGATGGGTTCATGACGTGGCCAAACAGGTTGAGTGGTCACCCGTAAATCTTTCCAACTTTCCAACAGGTGGTCAGAGCTGTTGAGATTCCTAATCAACCAAGTGATGGAAAGAAAACAAAGCCTCTCATATCATTATCTGCAGCTCTAGGTTACAGCATTCATGTAAAAGTGTATGTTGCCACAGCAGCTCAAGTGCCTTGGGACTCAGTTGGCTGAGCGGCCATTATGAATCAGCTGGGTGCCAACAGCACAGAGTTCGATTCTCCATACCGGTTGAGATGAATTCAGGATTTGTCTCCTTGCTCTTATCTGTGGTGGAGTTCCCCTGTCACTGTTGGCATGTTCCCATTGGTATCCCAAACCTAGGTATTATGTCCAGCCCGTCTATCCTGACCATTGCACCCATCCTCCTCAACTGGGGAGGTCTGCGCCTCGTCTTGCTGTTCCTCCCCTTCCCCCCCCTCTGCCTTCATCCCTGGCACACTCCTGCTCCAGCTCCCCCAGGGCAACATGTAGAAGTGCAGCTCCCGCCACGACGGCCAACATCGTTGGGCGATGACCAAACATAACGGCCTGCAGGGGGTGGGGGTGGGGGGGATAGACAACATGTCACCATTGCCCATACGCTCCCCCGCAGCCAGGTGCCATGGGCTGCATGGTCGCGACTGTTGCCAGCTGGCACATGGCCAGGCGGACACCCCCCCTCCCCAGCACGCACCCTCCCAACACCCCCCACCCCTCCTCTCCGGCACACACCCTACCCAACCCCCCCCCTCTTCTCCCCGGCACGCACCCTCCCCAATCTCCCCCCCCTCTCCTCCCCGGCACATATGCTCCCCACCCCCTCCCCTCCTCTCCGACACGCACCCTCCCCAATCCCCCCATCCATCCCCGGGACGCACCCTCCCCACCCTCTCCCCTCCTCTCCGACACACACCCTCCCCAACCCCCCCCCCCCCCCTCCTCTCCGGCACGCACCCTCTCCATCACTCGCACTCCCCGGCCACCCCTGGCACGCACCCTCCCCAACCCCCCCAGCACGCACCCTCCCCAGCACCCCCCCCCAGCACGCACCCTCCCCAACAACCCCAACAACCCCCCCCCCCCCCCAGGATGCACCCTCCCCAACCTCCCCCCCCCTCCTCCCCGGCACACACCCTCTCCATCACTGGCCCTCCCCAACCCAACCCCTCCTCCCCGGCACGCATCCTGCCCAAGCCCCCCCCCTCCTCCCCGGCATGCACCCTCCCCAACCCCCCCCCCTCCTCCCCGGCACGCACCCTCCCCACTCCCCCCCTCCTCCCCGACACACACTCCCCAACGCCCCCCCCCCCTCTCCTCTCCGACACACCCTCCCCCCTCTCCTCCCCGGCATCCACCCTCTCCATCACTCGCCCTCCCCGCCCCCCCCCCCTCCTCCCCGGCACCCACCCCAACCCCCCCCCCCCCTCCTCCCCGGCACGCACACTCTCCATCACTCGCCTTCCCCGACCCCTCCTCTCCGCCCCAGCCCCCCCAGCCCTTCCCCCCAGTCCCCCCCCCCCAGCCCCTTCCCACCAGCCCCTCCACGTCCAGCCCCTCCCTCCCAGCCCCTCCCCCCCCAGCACCTCCCTCCAAGCCCCTCCCCCCTGCAAGCACACTCCAACGACTCCTGCGACCCCCGCACCACCTGCGGCAGTGCCGTCACTTCTCCGGCGGCTGCCCCACGCCGACCCCTACCTCTGCGATGGCTGGCGTCAACCATCACGACTGGTTGACGCCGTTAAATAGGTGGTTTGATTTACGCGGGACTTCGGCCCAATAGGCCCGGAGAACTGGGGTGGCACGGGGCCCATTGCGTCGCGCCGGTCATCGACATTCTCCGAGTTTGCGTGGCGCAATTCACGTCGACGGGATTTTGGGGGGACCGGAGAATATCGCTGGGCGGCCGGGCGGCATTTACGCCACCCCCCCCCCCCCTCCCACCCCGGCGATTCTCCGACCCGCCGGAGGCCCCCAGTGATTCTTTAGCAGCACACTGTAATTGGCAACAAGGACTCAGATACATGGAACTGTTGCAGGCACATCAAGTGATGTGATGTGATGTGCAAATGCTAGAAACCTCAATGGACTTATGAATTGAAGTTGATTGTCACACCATTGCTATTATTAATATACACATTAAATTGTTTCTGGGTTCACCTTTATTTTTGATGTTGATGAATTATGTTTGATTCAGATAGCGCAAAGAAAGAATGACTTGCATTTATATAGCACATTTTACAACCACTGAACATCTCCAAGTGCTAAAGAAGCAATTGTGAAGTACAGTCACTGTTGTGGTGCAGGAAATGCGATAGCTAACACGAGCACAGGAAGCTCCCAAAAACAACAGTGTAATAACAGACAAATAATCTGTTCCAGGAATAAATGTTGTTCAGTACACCAGGGATAACTGGCCTGTTCTTCTCCGGAATAGTGCCCTGCAATCTCTTACAACCCCCTGAGGGCATAGACACAGCCTCAGCTTGAAGATCTCATCTAAAAGACAGCACCTCCGACAGTGCAGCACTCCTTCAATAGTTCACTTGATTGTCAGCCTTGACCTTTGTGCCCTAGTCCTGGAGTGTGATTTGAACCCAGAACCTTATGACTCATATGCAAAAGTGCAGCCAACTGAGCCATGGCTAATACTCCAAGAAGGTAAAGAGGGTGGATTTTCATTGGACATAGGCTTTGGTTAGGTGGAGGTGGGAGAGAGTTGAAAGTTGAAAGTTCACACGGGTGAAGCTCAAAATAACTCATGAATTTCAGGCTGGAGTATTTAACTCTGCTGTCTTTTATCCCTGTGATTGCGGCTGGGATTTGATAGAGGTATTCAAAATCATGAGGGGTCTGAACGGACTAGATATGGAAGAACTGTTCCCACTAGTGGAAGGATCAAGAAAACGAGAGCACAGATTTAAGGTTATTGGCAAAAGAAGCAATGGAGACATGAGGAGAAGCTTTTTCACACAGTGAGTGGTTAAAATCTGGAGTGGTTGCCCGCGAATGTGGTGGAGGCAGGTTCAATCGAGGCATTCAAAAGCGACTTGCATTGTTATCTGAAATAGAAGAGTGTACAGGGCTACGAGGAGAATGTGGAGAGAGCAGCATGGTGGCACAGTGGTTAGCACTGCTACTTCACAGCACCAGGGACCTGGGTTCAGCCTTGGATGACTGTGTTGAGTTTGCACGTTCTTCCTGTGTCTGTGTGGGTTTCCTCCGGGTGCTCCGGTTTCCTCCCACAGCCAAAAGATATGTGGGTTGGGTGGATTGGCCATACTAATTTGCTCCCAATGTCCAAAGATGGGCAGGTTAGGTGGGGTTACGGGGATAGGACAGGGGAGTGGACTGAGGTAGAGTGCTCTTTTGGAGGGTCAGTGCAGACCCGATGGGCCCTGTGCACTGTAGGGATTCTAAGGAGAAGGCGGGTGTTATAACCTGCCTACTTACCATTGGCTGGAGACTAATGACAATCCCACAATCCTGTGGGAGTATGAGCTTCCCCAATGAGGGGAGCGGAGAAACCATTAGTAAACTCCAAGTATAAATAAAGCTGGCCAGTTTGGAAACAGCAGGAAGGAGTGTGCAGCAAGGGAAGTTGCTGCTGCTGTTATATATATATGTTATTGTAAATAAATGTTATTACTTTGTATCCTTAAAACTCGTGCTGGATTCTTCGTGGCCCTCACAAAAGCGGGGAAATGGCACTAGAGGCCTAGCTCATTTGGAGAGCAGGCGCAGACATAATGGGCACAATGGCTTCCCTCTGAGCTGAAACAATTCTGTAATTTATCTACATGCCCAGTACAGATGCAGATAGAACAGCTAACCTTTGAGCCAAAGATGAGCCAGAGACTATCCGCTGACACTATGGAGAAAAACGCACAGTAAGGTGCATCAATATCCAACATTGAGGGCATTTAAAAGTTTATTGGATAAACATATGGATGATAATGGCATAGTGTAGGTTAGATGGCTTTTGTTTCGGTGCAACATCGTGGGCCGAAGGGCCCGTACTGCGCTGTATTGTTCTATGTTCTAAGGTCACTGAAGTGGATTATCTCCCGAGTGGGGCAGGGGCCTGGAGTTGAAGAGGGCCATACTTTTCTTGTACAGCTTACAAGAACAATTATGTACCTTGGCATGCCTCGCCTCTATTGCCAACAGACACATGTCACTGTCTTTGGGGGTCCTATTGACGATACAGGACTTTGATTCGTATTTACACATAAGCCTGGGTCTGGGTGTATCCTCCATCACCCAAAATAGCAATGATAACTTAGCAAGAACAGAAATGGACCCACTCCATTTTAATTGCTTCCCTGCTCTGTAAATGTCAAATGGGGAAAATTGAAAACTTTCCAACAATGTAATGAATAGGAATAGTTGTGTCGCAAAAAAGCTATTTGATGTGGTCAAATATGCATTTTTCTTTCTTAGTGAGATTAGTTTTTTAATAAAACTTTAAGCCAGATTCTCTTGTAAAAACAGTATTGCAATCACTGGAATAGTTCGGAAAATGTATTGTGGGCCTCAGAATGTTGCACATATGTGGTTCCTTTAGGAGAAGCAGGCATCCGTGCAAATGTTAAGCTTGCAACTCTGCAGTCTTGCCTGTGACTCTGAAATTTTCTCCGCAAGGAATGAGTTGACCAGCAGATAACCATCTCTTTTCCATCAATGAGAATTTAAAGCAAGTTTAAAAGACACTCAGTTTAAAAAGTCAGCTGTACACCATCTACCATCAATGTACAGAGTGCAGGAGCATCACTTCAAGATGCTCTGATGCTAAATTCTGAAATCGTAACTTTTTACCTTTTGTGCTCAAAATGTCAAATTTACCACACAAAACTGTGGTATCAGCCACACAAAAATCTCCATTAATCAAGTAATAACCAAGAAAGAGGGATAACCCCCTCGAGCTCCTTCAGAGTAAAATGTAGCAATACCGGAGCTATGCTTGGAAGTATTTCTGAGTGCCTTACCAAAATTGTTAAAGAATTGTAAAAGTTTAATTCACAGACTAAAGAGCTGTTGCCATTTTCGATGACAACGCTGTCTCCTTGTAACAAATGGCTCCCCATTTAGGACCTCCCACAATGTACTCGGAGGATTGTCGTATTTTTTTTTTCACTTTTGGGTCAGAAGTTTTATAATCTATATCATTAGAATGTGACAGCTCCAGATCTGGCAAAATCATTTGTCTTTGAGGAAAGTGGATTTTATGTTGCGCTACTATTGTGGGCTTCATTTGCACAAATCAATTATTCTGACTGATCATCCAGCCACGGATCCGGACCTCCATCATGAACGGTGGCAGGGAGGCATAATAGGAAAGCTCTGTAGAGCAGTGAATAATGGGAAACTCCTTTCATCAGTGCAGCTAACCTTTTGGCAGCCACCAGCAAACTCTATTCTGATCCACTGATAGAGGGGACAATACACTGGGCTCAATTTGAATGAATGCTGCCACCAACAGTGTAGCCATTCAGGAGGTTTTGGGAACCATCTTTGACCATTGTTTATTATTACTCCTGCCAACAGTAGGAAAGAGAAAGTGAGAGCATCTATGGTGTAAACCTCTTTTTCAGCTTTAATCTCTCTTAAAAGCTATGTAGATCCAGATTTCCAGCTGAGCTACAGTAGCTATGTGATGTCAGATAATCACACAAGAGAAGTTTCAAGCTGGGCTTTTGAATTGCTTATCTGCATGAACTATGGCAGCTTTAACCCCATTCAGAAAGGGACGATTGTCTTTTCTCGAGCCTTTCAACTTACGTGAAACAGTGTTTTAGCACCCAAAGTGCTTCTCGCTCCTGGTGTATACACAAGCAGTTTTAGAAGAGGCAATTTAAGCAGATCCCTATCCTTTCGGCTCCAGTAAAACAGTTTAAAGCCGAGACAACAGAGGAACCAAAAATATTTTATGTCTCGCCGTTGAGTTCCTGCACTTAGGCTCCGCTGAGCCTTTCGAACATTTTAAAGCCATTTAAAATGCATGAATAATGGTACCGCTGAAGCAAGAGATTATGAACTTGAGATTTCGGAATCACCTGTATATTTGCTCTGCACTTGTTTCATTCTGCATCATAATTCTAGTCGCAGGGTGACCCAGGATTACTTGCTTGCTTCGATGTGCCAACCATTGAAACTTCCTGAAATTGTCCTGTGTATTCAGGTCTGTGTAGCTAGATTTCTATAAAGTGACAATACTCTTCTGTTTGCCTTTTGAATGTTCTCTGGCCTAGTTCAACTGCAACATTTTTACATTACAACTGTGAAATCTTGGCATAAAGCAGCTCTTTGTCCCTGCCATTATTGTCTCACAAATATAGTCCATTGTCACATAGCTGAAGTTAATTTGATCAACATTGGGACATTTAACTTTTATGTCTAGTCAAAAGAGCTGTTTCATGCTCATTTTGCGTATTCTAAAGAAATGATTGCCAGAAAAATAATGTTACCATTAACAATTCAAAGCAATTAGTTTCCCAGGGAGAGGCTATGTGATGCACAGGCTGCACACAACAATTCTTTGTCATTTTACGGCTGCTCATCAGTCACCTGTCACCACATTTCAAAGGCCCTCCAATCTAAATGTTTCCCTTTTGGCTTTTCCCAGAACTAGTAGCTGAATACGGGAAGAAAAGCTAGTCAGTTTCTAGGCAAAGACACAGGCTGCCTTAAAGATCTAGCTTTCCACTGGCGGTTTTGGGTTGACCATCTAGCCTTGCCATATTCTAACACCCCCCCCCCCCCCCCCCCCCCAACCCCAGCCAGGCTGCCTCCACCACCCAGTAGCTTCAGTGGTTTAGAAAAATGCGAACCCCTTCTTTCTACATGACAATTAAAGGATTGATTTCAATAATCTATAAACATATAATGGAGAACATTCTGAACATCCAGATTTATTTGCTGAGACAGCGCCGTCATCTAAAATGCCAAAAGATTACACAAATTGATGCACCCAAAGGAAGCAGTGGTGTGTGGCAACCACCATGTTGAAGTAAGATTGCATTGAGTAGCTGAGAAAAACCGCAAGCATAATAATAGCTTATTGTCACAAGTAGGCTTCAATGAAGTAACTGTGAAAAGTCCCCAGTCGCCACATTCCAGCGCCTGTTCGGGGAGGCTGGTACGGTAATTGAACCCACACTGCTGGCCTTATTCTGCATTGCAAGACAGCTCTTTAGCCCACTGTGCTAAACAAACCACTTCAATGAATCATACAAATTTTACACTCCAAGGCCTGTATTTCCAGATGCCAGTCCCACCATTTCACTTACATTGTTTATGCTTTTAAAAGCGGCTTGGATATCGAGGATATGTTATGATACTCATCTGCAAGATACATGTTTCACATTCACAAACTTTGGAGTTAATTGTCTGTCCCTGTTAGATGCTTTATTTGGTGAAGAAAACTAATTTGAAATGTCAGAATAAAATAAAATCAATTTGCTTAAAATGCTGTGATGTTAGTGATGGTAGAGGGCAGATTTAGCTCAGTTTTCTGGATAGCTGGTGTGTGATGCAAAGTGATGCCAACAGCGCAGGTTCAATTCCCAAACAGGCTGAGGTTATTGACCTCAACCTCTCACCTGAGATGTGGTGATCCTCAGGTTAAATCACCACCAGCCAGCTCACCCCTCAAAAGGGAAGGTCACCTGGGACTATGGTGATTTTAATCTGGCGGTGACTTTGGTCAAAACAGGATTTGAAATTCTGGTTTTGTCAAGTATGAGTGAGAGGGATTTGATCTGGTCACAACCGGATTCACAGGGTTTTCACTCCTCGGAATGAATTGCGACATGTGTGATGTGGTGATAGACGTTTTTAGACCCACTGCTGATCAACGTTGGGGGCATGTCAGAGGGAGTTCCCAGGTTATCCCAGGTGTTCTGCCCATTTTGGGCATTTTAGGCTCAGCAGTCTATATAAGGCCCCACACAACTTGAATCGTACAATTACTTCTCTGAGCAGATGCTCCATATTTCTGAAGGGAAGTACTAAACATAAAGCCACATCATGTTTTTCTTTGGGCAGTTCTCAGCCTAGGCTTCCACTTTCAGTGTTCTCTGAGCAGGATAATTGAGTCTATTGCACTGCTATTGATGTGGACCCCCCACCCCATCCCTGGGCCAATGACACAGCAAAGAAGTGGGCAGAAATCCTTACCCACCAAGTTCCTGCCCCACCGCCCTCAAAAAGAGGAGTGGAAATGTTTAGCCGAATGTGCTTGCTGAGGGTTACTTTGGGATATTATCACTCCCCATGGAGGGTTTTTAGGTTGGGGGCGGGGGGGGTGTAAAATTCCTCGGATGGGATTCTCACTGGATTCCCGCCTGGCCTGACCTCTCAGTAATGTTACACTGCGGTGAGCGAGGCTTTGGCCTGCCGACCTGCCCTCTGCCCAGTTAAAGCCCATAAATGGCCAATTATTGACTGTTAAGTGCTGTCCACCATCCTCGTCCCTATTTAACATCAGACAACTGCACCCACCCCTCTTACCCCTCTTCCCCAGCCCCTCTCCCACTTTAGGGTCTGGTAGCCATAGACCTCCCTCCCCCCACTGCTTCCTTGCAAAATCCCAATTATACTATCCAACTCCCCACAAATTCTCTCCTACCCTCGCCGCCCTGCCTGCCCTCCCCGCCCTGAAACCAAAACTTTGGGGGTTTGTGGATTCCCAGAACTTAGGCTCTGGGGATTGATTGTCCATTGTAGCTTCTGCCGGCGCACAGCTCTCTTAAGACGGGATGTCCTCCTGAACGAGGAACAGAAGTCCCAGCTCCAGCCAATTAACGCTCGTTGGAACACATCCCCGCCGACTCTTCGAATGGCAGGAAGGGGAATCCCGCCATCCTCACAAATTCTAAAGGCCCACATCTTTGATGTGCCGAAACGTTGAATTAATGGTGGTAACTATGAAATGGTGAAATATTTTGAGATGCGTAACCAAACGGCTACCACAATCAGACAGTAGTTGCTGAATTTTACCACAATCTGAACACAGCCTCGAAGCCGAACACTCACAGAATTCACGGAGGTGGGACAATGGGAGGACAGCAAACTGGCTCTCGGGACGGTGCTAATTTCTATATCTTGATTAGGCTGGCAGCCTCAGATTTAACCCTTTTTCATCGGTTTTACATTGGGACGCTGGGCATTCCGAGCCTCATCTAGCCTCATGCTAGATTTTAATAACCTTTCTGATTAAGGGCAGCATGGTAGCATTGTGGTTAGCACAATTGCTTCACAGCTCCAAGGTCCCAGGTTCGATTCCCGGCTTGGGTCACTGTCTGTGCGGAGTCTGCACATTCTCCCCGTGTGTGCGTGGGTTTCCTCTGGGTGCTCCGGTTTCCTCCCACAGTCCAAAGATGTGCAGGTTAGGTGGATTGGCCTTGCTAAATTGCCCTTAGTGTCCAAAAATTACCCTTAGTGTTGGGTGGGGTTCCTGGGTTATGGGGATAGGGTGAAGGTGTGGGCTTGGGTAGGGTGCTCTTTCCAAGAGCCGGTGCAGACTCGATGGGCCAAATGGCCTCCTTCTGCACTGTAAATTCTATGATTCTATGAAACCCGACAGCTGATGTGAGGCAAGGTCAGCTTCGGGGTAAAGGTAAGAGCCTTCACAAGAGGGCTAATGATTCAGTAGAGTGGAATTTCTAGATCCTATTCACCAAACATTCTCCTCCCAAATCAGACCTCCTCCTCACCCCCAGCCATATAAAGGCACAATGGGGTGTCAGGATTCAGACCACACCAGGTCAGAAATCATTCCTGCTTTGGCCTTTGGCCTGCTACAGATTGCTCTTACGCATGTGGAAACCAAACCTATCAATCTAGCTAACTTTCAAGTGGAGATCCTATCAAGGACAAAAGATGCACACTGAGGAGTTAAAATTCCACAGCATCCGGGGAAACCGGAAGTTCAAGTTTCTTGTCCAAAACACCCCTCACCCTCTTCTCTCTCTGACATCCCCTACCTACATAACCGGACCAGTTAATCTTTAGACTAAGGCTTTTACGTTCAGAATGGATGAAAGATTGATGAGGATGGGATTCAAACCCACGCGTGCAGAGCATAATGGATTAGCAGTCCATCGCCTTAACCACTCGGCCACCTCGTCGCTAGGCTTCTACATTCAGCACCTGAGCACTAAAACCTGCCTAACAGAATAAGGTACACACAATGGATCCACCCATAATAATATGATGTGGATGGAAATCTAAACTGAGCATCAGTGGGTTTCAAGTAGGCGGGATCAATGGGGAGCATCAAACTCTGCTCCATCAATGCCCCACCTCCCGCCCCAATGTCATCAAATTGAGGCCGGGTTATTTTAATCTTCTGACCTCATTTGCATTCCATTAAGCAATTGCCCACTCAAAATGCTTTAGTTGAGCCATAATTGAAGTATGGTTTTGTTTCATATTAATAATAAATACAGAATTTTAATCATTCTGTAATAGCTGTCAAACACAGTCATACTCACTTAAAGGCGATGACTGTTTACGAGTTCTCAGCACTCATAAGCTGCTAACCCTTAATTGTGAATGTAATCAATATTGTAGCTGCGTTATTGAAGAGATAGTTCTTTATATAATTACATCTATGTGTTACAACATTAAAACAGTTGGTCTATTGTGAAAAAAGTGTTCCCCTCACAGTCCTGGTTCGGCAACAACTTGGGTGCTATAGTTAACTTTGGTCCCCCTGAGTTAAGGAGGGGATGAGTCAGGGTTTCCACAAGGTTGACAAATAATCTTCACTACGACGAGGGGGATTGGATAGTGCCAGTTTGGATGCTACAGGTGCTGCTCAGGCATCGACAAGCACACTGGTTGACAAAGGCCACCTGCTGAACATGTGGATGTTGATTGTGGTGTGGAGCTCATGCAAATGTCCGCAGCATGCATGCACTGAATGTCTTGCTGCTACTCAAAATGTGACAACACTGCCTGACCTGTTGTGGAGGAGCACTGTAGCACTTGGCAGAACAAGTGTCAAGAGTTGTGGTGGTCTGCTGCGTTTTGCTCAATCTCACTGCTGTGTGGTGACAGTCCTTGCTATATGGTGAGCAGCTGAGGAACAAAGAGAGGAGTTGTCAACCTAAACAGCGCCTTTCTCCCTGGGCTGCCTGTGAAGAACTAACTTGAGCATAATACCAGTAACTGCGATCTCAACTTCCATTCACCAACAGTCTCAAATCTTACCTTCCATGAGAGTCATTGACAACGCAGTACGGAGTCCTGTGCTCCCCCGCACTGGCGAGTTCTTCCAGTCCCACCAGGTCAATGGCAATTTTGCATATCTCACTGGCCTTGCTGCCTTGCTGCTGGGGAACCCACTGCAGGAGGTCAACTTTGGCCTCAAACAGGTGTGATTCAGATCCCACCGGGTGCAACGGGTCGTGTGCATTGCCCGCGGCTCGTCGCCTGACATGAAACTCGTTTTGGACCTCTGCTAGTATGTACCTGGCCTGGCGCAACGGGATCGCTGCCGGGCACAACGCGGTGGGAAAATCACGCCAAAGGCTGTTTCTCTAACAGTCATCATCCAGTTGGGTAATGAGTCTTTCTGCTTTCCAATTGGCATGGCGAGGCAGTACATCACAAGGATGGATGTGGTGTGGGAGTAAGTCATGTGATGAAACCTACAAGGATAGATTTAATCATGGATGGCAACCCTGGCTGCAATCGAAGTTGTGATAACAGTTATCAGATGCTGTATCATGGTGGGATCCACAAGGATATGGATGGAGTTGGCCACCTGTTCCATGCTGGAAAGGGTTGGTTCCAAGCTCTGGGAAAACACTGTGCCAGGTTGGTGCTGGACTCCACAGTGCTCCTCAGCATTAACTGCAGACTTCCTAATGTTATGAGCATTTTGTTGTACATGCCCATCACTGTTCACCTGTGGGCTTCTCCATCTAGGTCGCCATCTTGAATCCTCTGCGTCAAACCCCATATGTAACTTGGCCCTCTGGTGAGTTGGTACCTGTACTTCTGTACCCTGTTCTGGCTGCAGTGCGTTTGTGCCCATCCTCACCACATACAGATCCCACCTCTATTCTAACTTCTACAATATCGTCAGTATCTGAGCTGATAGCTGTGAGTGTGAAACCTGGCTGTGGGCTCGTCATCACCATCTTCTTGGTGTTCCACCGCTGCCTGACAAGGTTGCACCTAAAAGGCGAAATGGGCAAAAGTAAAGCTGGTGTGAGAGAGAGTAGGGGTGGAGGGGTGAGGGGTGGGAATTAAGAGCTGCATGCTTATACCACCTACATTTTGTAAATCCCAAGACAACGTTGAATAAACGGAAATTGGATGTGGGATGGTGAAATGATCAGCTATGATCAGTGCAGTGATGACCAGTACCATCTCTTCCATGAGTGTCAGTATATGGAGATGCTCCTAGCCCCTTAGCTCAAACTTGGGGCCTCTAGTTATGTACCACATTGTCTTGCAAAGGAGAGGGAAATGCATCAGTGAGCGTGTTTTGGATGATTTATGGGTCATAGTTGAACAAGCTACGAGATGTGGGTGCGGGTCTTGCAGTATTGTGAAGATTGTGAGGGTCCTGGGAGCACATGTATGGTACATATGAGTCCTGATTGATCGAGGTTGTTGGTAGGTGATGATGAGAGTGTGGTGATTTGAGCAGTGACTGAGGGTACTGCAGCAGTGGTAGTATATGGCATTTGAAGATGCATTCACTGACGTTGAACTCTCATGTCAGGTTATTGAACTTATGGTGTCACTGCATCTAAATCCTCGAGGCTTGACTCCTGGTCTTAATCTCCATGGCCCTCCCCCTTTCAGCTGCAGGACAGGATATTTCTCCGGTACACTGCGATTAGGGGCCAGTCATTTTTGTTTAACTTAGGCAAAGTTTGAGATTTACGACACTTGATAAGCAAATAAAGCATCAAGATTCGACAGGTTTTGAAAAAACAAAAATAAATGTTACTGTACATGGTCAGAAATATCAAAGAATTTACAATATCTATTCTCATACTCTTAACATACAGGGTTCATATGAGACAGATCTGAATTAACATGCAAACTGTCGAACACACCACACTGCCCAATAAATGGCACATGCAAGCCAAGACAGATTCCACAGATTTCTCAACAACCTAATGTCAATAAATAATAATAATTGCTTATTGTCACAAGTAAGCTTCAATGAAGTTACTGTGAAAAGCCCCTAGTCGCCACATTCCAACACCTGTTTGGGGAGGCCGGTACGGGAATTGAACCTGCACTGCTGGCTTGTTCAGCATTACAAACCAGCTATTTAGCCCAGTGTGCTAAACCAGCCCCGCAAGTCAACCAATGTAATTGGAACTCTGTGTCTCTCACGAGTCTTCACCTTTTTCAAAATCACACCTTGTAATTCTCTCCAATGGTTGCTCCAACTTGGACGGCATCAATGACCGCCCACCTCACAGGGATTCAATCCTGTCTCCCAAGACTCTGGTCCCCTGGATTCCCGAGTCTGCATTCCAGGACTAACTCACAAGCACATATGCATTCCAGGACTAGCTCACAAGCACGTCTGCATTCCAGGACTAACTCACAAGCACGTCTGCATTCCAGGACTAACTCACTACGTCTGCATTCCAGGACTAACTCACTATGTCTCCATTCCAGGACTAACTCACAAGCACGTCTGCATTCCAGGACTAACTCACAAGCACGTCTGCATTCCAGGACTAACTCACAAGCACGTCTGCATTCCAGGGCAAACTCACAAGCACATCTGCATTCCAGGACTAACTCACAAGCACGTCTGCATTCCAGGACTAACTCACAAGCACATCTGCATTCCAGGACTAACTCACTATGTCTGCATTCCAGGACAAACTCACAAGCATGTCTGCATTCCAGGACTAACTCACAAGCATGTCTGCATTCCAGGACTAACTCACAAGCACGTCTGCATTCCAGGACTAACTCACTACGTCTGCATTCCAGGAGTAACTCACTATGTCTGCATTCCAGACTAACTCACAAGCACGTCTTCATTCCAGGACAAACTCACAAGCACGTCTTCATTCCAGGACTAATTCACTACGCCTGCATTCCAGGACTAACTCACAAGCACGTCTGCATTCCAGGACTAACTCACAAGCACGTCTGCATTCCAGGACAAACTCACAAGCACGTCTTCATTCCAGGACTAACTCACTACGACTGCATTCCAGGACTAACTCACAAGCACGTCTGCATTCCAGGACAAACTCACAAGCACATCTGCATTCCAGGACAAACTCACAAGCACGTCTGCATTCCAGGACTAACTCACTACGCCTGCATTCCAGCACTAACTCACAAGCACATCTGCATTCCAGGACTAACTCACAAGCACACCTGCATTCCAGGACTAACTCACAAGCACTTCTGCATTCCAGGACTAACTCACAAGCACGTCTGCATTCCAGCACTAACTCACAAGCACATCTGCATTCCAGGACTAACTCACAAGCATGTCTGCATTCCAGGACAAACTCACAAGCACATCTGCATTCCAGGACAAACTCACAAGCACTTCTGCATTCCAGGACTAACTCACAAGCACGTCTGCATTCCAACACTAACTCACAAGCACATCTGCATTCCAGGACTAACTCACAAGCACGTATGCATTCCAGGACAAACTCACAAGCAGCTTTAACTCTTTGTTCGCTCAGATCAAAGCACTGCTGCTCCAAAGGCTTCACCCCAATGACCGATAGTATGGAGTCAGTAACCTTCTGCTGCCTCTTTAGATCTTCAGGGCTTCTCCCAAGCCCCCATTACTTGACGTCTGCCAGCAGTTGATCATTTTATTCTTGCAGCCTCTTTCTCTGATTCTCTCTCTTCATAACTGGGACCTTTCCCTGGCTCCTCTCCCTGCCCGGAACTCTTCTCCAATAATGATGCCCCATATCTCAGTCACACGATTGGGCTTTTCACATGGGCCCACTGTTCCCATTCTCAGTCCTACAAGACTTGCAAATACCCATGTACCACCTGCCCCCAGTCCCTGCATGAGCAGAAATTCCCAAGGCCTGTCGGGACTTGAGGTTCCCGGTGACTTGCTCACCGATAAGGTAAGATGAGGTCTCGTAACATTCTTTCTCCACCAATAGTGCAATGCCCAAACAACGTATTCTCTCATTTTGCCCATGTCCAATGCTGATTTTTGGGGATTGCCCAATTTAGTTTCCACTTCTCTATATGTGGGTGGACCCCAGTAAAGTGGGTGGACTGAGAGAATTACACAGGGGCCCGTGCATCCAACCCACAGTGGTGGGATATGTGTTGCACTTTTATTTTAGGACAAGAAGGGCCTGACAGTGGAAATCCATCTGCTGGTGGCAGGAAGGATGATTAATGGGCCACTTTAGAACAGTTTTCTGGGAGATACCAGGATTTAATGATGACCCACAGATTTAACCTGACTCACATGGGATCCCCGCTGCCCACAGAAACCGCCTAGTAAACCTTCCGGTCTATGGGATAGGAAGGGGATGTGAGAGGGGTCCCCTCATTTGCAGATACTCAGTGCCTGAAGACAGGGCGGAGTAGGAGCTGCTGGTGCCCCCCCTCCCCCCCACCTCTTCCCTCCCCTTCCCTTGCATCAAACTGCCTTCCTTCCACTTGGCCAGCGAACCCACCCTGCAACCCTCATCCCGCCCCACTTATCACCCTCTGGAGATCCAGTAATGACCCTTGCTGATGGCATCGCTGTTTTATTGGCAGCAGCCACCTCTCACGGTGGTGCTGCCAGCAATGAAGAGCTGGGATTTCTCCCCTAATTCCGTAGCAGGCTCAACACTGTCCAGTTGAATGACTGGCTGCATAGAAATAGTCTTGGGCCTTCAGTGGAAAGGCCGACCAGTGGTTCTCCAACTAGTGTGCCAAGGCCCCCGCCGCGCAATTAAATTCCACCCTATGGGAACAAGGGCATTTTAATCATGACTGTTTTGACACTGAGTATAGCCACGCAGCACCAATGGCTGCTTGGGTGTGGTACCAGAGGGACACCAGTCATTGTGAACCCAATCTTCTGCGCAAGTGTTTTCATGTGAGAAGGAGAGAGACAAAAAGAAAATTGGAAGGATGAATGTTTATTTCACACCTGGGTTGCTTGAAGAATTTCCTTAAATGTCAAAATCGAACAGTCAGACAGGGTGTGATAACCGGAAGCAAACATCCTATTAGCTGTGGTTATCTGAGATATCTGCATGGTGGCTTTGCCTCACGTTCAAAATCATGACGTGTTTAAATCGAATAAATCATTCCGTGGGTCTATATGGGTAACCTGCTATCCCATCCCTGTAGCAAGGCCAGGCTCATGCTTAAAATGCAGATTGTTTAATTTCGGAAGGTCAACCACACTATTTTCTTTGATAGTTTTTTGTGCATATCAGGGTGATGTGGGTTAACCTCAGGAAATTGCAGATGATAGATGTGAGGGTCAAGCCTACCAGGTTAGAGAAACCTCAGCCAGCTGAAAATTAAACTTCTCCTTCTGTTCTTCCTGCTGCAACATATAGCTTAAGTTCAAGTCCAGAGAAGCTTCCCTGCTTGCACCAGTGTGAAATCTCCCATTTTTTTTTACATCAGTTAAAGTTGTGGCTTCTTCAAGTGAGATTGCAAACTTATTGCTGATTAGTGGTAACCCTTTGACAGATTGCAGTCGCGGCCTTGTGCGCAGTATGAATTGGGTTGTGACTGCCCAAACTCGTCTCTTCTTGGACCCTCCTCCCAGGAGCAGATCTTCCTTTCTTCATTCCATGGGTAGATTGGGAATATTTGGAAAATCTCTCAGAAGATTTGTTTTGTTAGTTGCCCTTCACCAACCACCCCCACCCCTCATCCCATTAGTTAGCATTCCTAAGTTTCTTAAGATATTTATTGTCCATTTACTTCTGCAAACTCCGTGCTTGCCACTGGCATTGCAATCATCAAGTTTTTCCATTACCCTTTGCAACCTGTGACAGGAAGGGATGTATTTCTAAAAAATGAGATTGACACTGGACCAGCCGTGAAAGTGCTTTCTTAAACTGGAAAATAAAATCTCATCATTTTATGTGACCCAAAGGAAGTGATTTACTGACAAAATAATTTTCCTTTTTACAGCTATAATACTTCTGTGTATAATTAGAAAGTTTTTATAAGCCATTAATTCACTTCGCGGGAGGAGGAAATCTCTCAGGAGCCAACAGGTTAAACTTTTATATGTAAACTTGTAACCATTAGATCTTGAAAAGATCCCTCTTTGCCAAGTGGATTGCTCCAGTTGACAGTTGCTGTTAGATTATGCAGCCCACAGCTGCTTGATGGTCTGATCAACTGGCAGCTATCAACAATTAAATATTGTCTTTCTGTGCAAGTAAACATCACACTTGATTGGCCAGGAGTGACGTGATGTTATTTGGTTTTATTTATTTGAAAACCTCTTAAAACAAGCTTGGCCCTATTTAGTCTCAATGGCCAATTTACAAAGGTCCCTGGCAGCCACACAAATGACACTAAGAACACCACAGAAAATGCATTCTTTGTCAGTGCGTTTTTAGTTATTTAAAAGATAACGGTGAATGGCTCTATTAAAAGACTAAACTGAAGGCAGAGATTTTACCTCAAAAGGGACAGAATTGCAAAGCTGAGAATCTCGAAAGAATCTTGAATCTTTGCAGCGATTGTATTCGGCAATTTCATCTGCATTCGTTTTCAACAGAAGTTTAATTTTCTTGTTCTGGCAAATGTTCATTGAGGTTTACGTTCACTCCGTTAATGTCCAAATTGTGATTATATTTATCGCTGTTCATTAAGATATTAGAAGTTGTTAAGGTCCTCTTGGGTCACCTTCTATCATAGAAATACGTAGCAATCGAGCATTTTGTTTTTGAAAATAATTATATGGAGAAATGATGAGTTATGTTTTGTTTCATTTTGGATTATGGTCTTAGTTGCTTGATGTGCCATTATATAATGCATGGCTGAAGTCCTGAGATGTTACACACCATACAGTGTGAAAAATTATAAATACTTTGGAAAGCAAGAGATAAAACATACACATTATCTTACTAATGATTAAATAATTGTTGCAATTTATCACATGAGTCAGCACATGTTACACACTTACTGCATTTACAACTAGAATCACTTACTTGGAAAGTCGGAAAAAAATCCATGTATAGATTATAAATTCACTTCCTTTCTGGGTGAGATGTGTAAAGTATTTGGATAGGATTTTCAATGCTCTCCAGATTTTCTCCTCCATTCATCATTTAAATTACACTCCCACTTTGCATCACAATCTGGCAAAATCTGAATAAATATCCATCCCACCTCCCCCAATCCCATTTTCTGAGCTGTGTTGCTCTTGTGTTTTCTGTGCCAGTTGGAAGTGTGTGCGAATGCCTGGCTTCCAAGGTTTTGCCGGGTGGGGGGGGGAGAGAATCTCACCAGCAGCCAAGTGTTTTCGTTATTGCACAATATCATTGACCTTCATATGGAGGAGAAAAAAAGGACGTTTTACCCTTCTAGAGTGGCTACAAAAGCTTTTCCAAATAACATTTGTCAGGCTAAACAACCTGGGCAAAGTGATTGAAAAATACAATCTGAGCAGCACTTCGCAGTCTGTAACTCATGTGAAATTAGGCATCTTAATTTTGCCATGGAAGTGTGACAAAAACTGCTTTACTCCTTCACCTGAATTTTGTAATGATTGTATTGACTGGGGGAAAAAATGCTTCAATGTACCCTAAATGAATACTCTGGGGCACTGACACGAAATCAAGCTCTTTCTGGGTTAACAGATTTCCAGAAGAGTTTTAACGTGGAATACGTCAGTTTGACTAGATCGAAAACAGCAGGACACAAACTGATGTGTTTCAAATATTTAAACAGATGGGAGCCCAGAGGACAAAATTTAATTTAGTTGAACCTCAGGGCGGAGAATGGGGTCCCGGTTGTTTGTTGAGATTTGTTCCCCTAATCACTTCACTTCAATAAAATGCGTAAGGCTCCTTTTCGATATTAATTATCTGAATATTTTACAAGCGTAATAGAGTTTATTACAAGATTTATAAATCTTCACAGCACTAAATAGGAATACTTTAGTCTGATTTTGATGCACTACAAAAAAATGACAAACTGATTCTAATGAATAGCTTTTATTTCCACCTATGTTTAGATGAACCCTGTGATTTATGGCATGAAAGCACAGTAAAACTGTACTGGCCTCAGTGCATGGTGGATTTATATCTGAAGTAATAATTGAAGTCATGGCTTGTTAATATAGTGGCACAAAAACCACTGGCATCAAACACTGTTTTAGTCTAATTTCATATGGCAAATACGAGCAGAAGTCTAGGGTTAATAGTTTCATGTTCAATCATAGCTTGTAAAATTCAAGGTGAAAAGTTGAGGATGTGGTGGTGAATCTGGCCTTTGCTTTAGCATCTGGAATGGTAATGTAGCAACAGCCGAGCTGTTCCTACGACTGTAATCCAAATACTGCATAATACGCAGACAATTGGTTAGAAGCACAAAAGATGCACTACCCCACAAAATGCATGTCCCCGAATTTGATCATTCTTGTAAAATAAAGAAGGAAGTTGTGTTGTGGATTGTGAGATGAGACTAAAATTCAATAACTGTGATATCAATTAAAGCTGGACAGGCCCAAACAATTAATTTTTGTGCTAATCGTATTTGCCAAACTGGTGCTGGGAAAAAAAAGATTGATGATTAGCGGTGTGCTGGTACACTGCTGCCTGTCAATCACAATTTAACTTGTACAGCATGTGCTGAGACTGAAGCCAAGCACTCATTATACAACCAAGATTTCTTTTGTAATTTGTGCTGGCGGGAAAGGTGCCGAAGAAACCTCACTTTTTAATGCAAAACTGAAGTATAACTTGCAATGTCATTTGAAAGCCTTGAAGGAATATTTAAGGGGTTTTTATTTAGTGATTGCTTATTTTAAGATAGTGACCTCATTATTTAATAATGATTGTAACAGAAGTCATGTCACAGCTATGTTGTCATTTCACCATATCAAAGTGGGAAAGACACTCAGGCATTTCAGTTCTGACTACATGATTGCAGCTTAATTTAACATGAATTCTAGATTAAGTTATTTTTCAATAAAATAACATTTCTTTAAGGTTTTAATGCAGCGATATAGTAACCCCCTCCCCCAAAGTCCTTTTGGTCTTGTAGAATTTCCTGTTTGATGTGGAGCTGAATAACTGGATGTGATTACAAAGCAATAGGTCTAATCAAGGGATTAACATGATGTTGTAAAATGCAAAAGTGGTTTTACAATCACCTTCTAAACCCTGTGCTTAGATTACAGCCTTGAAATTCAACCCAGGAATTACTTAATGCTTATAATGTAGGTGCACAGTTACCATTTCCAATGAATGCTTTATTGAGTTTTGTGTCTGTTTTAAGTAGGAAATGAATTAGCTCTCGGTGCTGATAGCAAGTCAATGTACTCCATGTTGTTGAAGCACAATTATGTTAATACAAGGAAATGAATAATTGTTCAATCATTACTGCAAGTTCTCTAATCTACATAGGTAGCTGTGGCTGTGTAAGCAGCACTCTTGTCTCCGAGTCAAGCACCACTCCAGAGTAGAGGCACTATCCTGGTCTTAATCAACTTCACTAAAGCAGATCACCTGATCATTGTCGCATTGCTGTTTGTGGGAGCTTGCTATGCACAAGTTGGCTGCCACTCTTCCTACATTACAGCAGTGACTACATCTCAAAAGTGCTTCCCTGTTAAGCACAGTGGAACATCCTGAAGATGCAGAAGGCAGAATATAAACAAAAATGTCTGTTTACAATAGACTGCTGGTAAATAGACTGTATGCTTGATGTGATTGATCAAAGTATATGCAATTGAAAGCTTTGCAAGTGCCTGGCACCTCCAGGGGACATGGAAAAGTGTTCATGGAGAGCTAATTGAATCAAAGAAAATTAACTTGAATTTCACTATCTGTAAGAAAACACAATTCTCATTCAGTAAAATACAATCAAAATGACATTTTGTTTTGGAGATGTTGGGCTGGATTTTTGTAGAGTCAGGGAGACTCAGCAGATCTTTAAAAATGGCTGATGGGACCCGATTCCAGGATTCCTGTCCCCATTCCCGTACAACCAGTTTTCATCAGCATGGGTGAGGGCATCCAGCCTGAACTGTGCATTCATGACCTTGTTGGTTCCATTGCAGGAGTAGGCATCTCCCAGCCCCCTGCAATTTTCATAGTTGGGCCAGCTTCTCAAGGACCTGTGGTGCTTGGCTTCTCAAGATGTCATGACCCATAGTCTGGATGAAGGAAACCTTTTGAAAGATAATTTGAAATGTTCTTATATGCTTCACCTTATTGTCGCCCTTCATTGTGCATGGTTGGTGAGAGCCCAAAGTTCCGTAAGTTAGATGAAACGTCTGCACAGAAGGAAAAACATTGTTTGATGGGCAGCCTATTCTTCATATCTATTTTTTGAATGGCTCAATGCTTACCTACACAAGATAAACAGTTGTCAAGTGTTATGGTTTATGCTATTGTTAATTGTGGTGTCTCGAGACATACACTGCAGTGTATTGATGTATAGATAACAAGCTTAGATAACTATAGAACACTAGGCAACTGGTCTTTACACTTCAGCTCCCTAGTTCACACTGCCCAGGATCCTCCTCCCAGGGCTCCGATTTGCACGATCATGTGTGATTGGCCCCAAGCCGAGCAAATGGTATGTGGAGCCCACCCTTTATAGGGCCATGCTACCCCTCCCCGCACTTTGTTGGGATTCTCCGACCCCCCCGCCAGGCCGGGGAATCGGCAGGGGGCGACATGAATCCCGCCCCGACGCCGGCTGCCGGATTCTCCGGCGCCGGTTTTTCGGCAGAGGCGGGAATCGCGTTGCGCCGGTCGGGGGCCATTGGCAGCCGCCCCCCCCCTCGGCAATTCTCCGCCCCGCGATGGGCCAAGTGGCCGCCCATTTTCGGCTGGTCCCACCGGCGTAAATTACACCAGGTCCGTACTGGCGGGACCTGGCTCTGCGGGCGGCCTGCGGAGTCCTCGGGGCTCACCGATCCGCGGGTAGGCCTGTGCCGTGACGGCACGCTCTCCCTCTGCTTTGGCCGGCGCAGAGAAGAACCCCCCTGCGCATGCGCTGGGATGACGCCAGTACACGCTGGCGCTCATGCGTATGCGGCAACTCGCGGGGATGTGCCCTGCAGACATTGGCAGGGTGTCTAGGGAGTTTAGGGCTAGGATAATCTCCTGGGGTACCGGTGGTGGTGGAAACTTTTGGGTAGGGGCATGTAAGTTAGCAATTTGCGTCCCAGGCCGGTGTTGAAAAGTATAGTTGGAAGCCTCCAACAACAGTGCCCAACGCCGCATCCTCATCCAGGCTATGGGCAGTATGGGCTTATCTGGGTTTGTGATCAGTCACTACGTCAAGCTGTCAAACGTACATGTACTGGTGGAATTTCTTCACACCGGATATAACCACTAAGCCTTCCTTCTCAACCTGGGCATGATTTCGCTCTGAATCAGAAAGGGTCCTTAAGGCGATAAGGCATTCTGAAGCATCTACCATTTTATGCCCCTAAACCAGAAGAGGACTTATCAAATGTCAGCGTAATTGGTTACCCCGGATCAAAATGCACCAAGGGGTTTGATAACTGTCAGGCTTGCTTCACAACTTGGAAGGTTTCCTTTTCAGGCTCCCTCCATTGTCATCGCTGATTCTGCCTCAATAGTGGTGTAATGGTACCAATGTTGTGGCTAGATTCTAAATAAACCTTCCATAGTAATTGACCATACCAAGAAGGACTTCATTCACTGACATTTTTGGGTGCAGGGATGTCTCATATGGCCTTGACTTTTTCTTCCAATGGGTACATCCCTATCGCATCAATGCAAAATACTAGATACGCCATCTCTGAGGCCTGAAAAGTACTTTTGGCGCTTTTTAATCGGACCCCAGCTTCACAAAATCTTTTAATACTTCTGCCAAGCTGGCCATGTGTTCTTCTGGTGTAGTGCCGGTGACTAGCACATCATCAAGCTAAGCCATCACCTTGGGAATTCCCTGGAGGGGATTTTCTATTCTGCGCTGGAATGAAGCAATGCCGAACAGCAGTCTGGTATATTGGAAGAGGTTTTTGTAGCTATTGATTTTAGCAAACCGCTGAGACTCCCCTTCCAACTTTAGTTGTAGGTAGGAATGACTGAGGTCCAATTTTGAGTAGGTGAGGCCCCCTGTCAGCTTAGCGTAGAGGTCTTCAGTTCGGGAAATCGGATACTGATCGACCTGGGCAGCTTGATTTGTGGTTAGCTTATAGTCCCCACAAATCCTTATCAACTGATCAGGTTTAAAGACAGGGACTATTGACGCCGCGCACTCTGAAAGCTGAACTGGTTTGATTATACCCAGCTCTTCCAATCTCCTTATCTCTGCTTCAATCTTCTGATGCAATGACTATAGTGCTGGTCTAGCTCTGAAGAACCTGTGTGTCGAATCCGGATTGACATACCTGTCTTTTTGCCCTTAATTCGGCCCAATTCTTTATGGAAGGCATCTTCATACCTCCTTAAGGCATCTGGGAGGACGCCGTCAGATATTTTGAGGATTTCTAGCCAGTTAAGCCTAATCTTCTGTAACCAGTCTCTTCTTAACAGACTGGGTCTGTGTCCTTCCGTGGCAACCAAAGGCAGATTGGCCGCCTGACCTCCACAGATCACTGGGATCCTGGTTGTTCTAAGGGTATTCAAAATATCCCTGGTGTATGTGGAAAGCTTAGCTGTAGCAAGCTTGAAGACTGTGTTCCTGCACACAGATATTGGGAAGTCTCCTCACCCACGGCAGTCATCACAGCCCTGGTGTCGACTTCCATTTTAAGAGGTCTACTTTTTACCCTTCTGAGCCATCTTATTCAGTTGAACTGCATTCAACTGATGTATTGCATTCCCTTATTCAGAGTTCATCTCCATTTTCTACAGTGGCGCCATGGACTGCTGCTGCTGCTATTTTTTACAGTGGTGTACTTTGCTTCGCTCGGCAACATGCTTGAATGCTCCCCCTTCAGCTGTAAAGGAAGCACACAAACTCTCGATCATGGCAGGCCTCCTGGATATGGTCCCACCGGCAGCCACCTTGGATATGGTTTAACGCCCCAATTCCTTCTCACCCTGGCCCTTTTCCGAAGACCATGTATGGCTCTGAGTTGTACCTGTTAAACCTGCCGCAGACCTCGTGGCCGTATCGCCGCACACTCGTTTACCATCCACTTCAGTCACTCTTTGAAGCTCAGTGGTGTCTTTTTTGGCACATTCACCACCTGAGCTAGCTCAGTCACTTTTCCCAATGTAATTATGGTCTTCACCAGAAGCCTGCTCTGGATATTCAGGTTATGGATCCCATAAACCAGCCAGTCGCGCAACATGTTGCTAAGTGCAGTCCCAAACTCAGCGCTCAGCAAACTGGAGAAGCCTGGCTATGAAGGCTGAGACAGACTCTTCAGGGTCCCTCACTGCAGAGTTGAACTTACAATTCTGAAGGATAATCGAGAGCCTTGAATTGCAATATTTTTTCACCAATTTCACTGTCTGGTCCAAGGTCTTCGGGTTGGGTGCCTCTGGAGATGTAATGTTGCTCATTAAATTAAACATTGGGGGCCCACAAACTGTCAGAAGTATCGCCTACTGCTTGTACTCGCCTGTGATCTTGTTTGTGGTAAAGAAGAAACTGAGCCATTCGATGTACAGATTCCATGATTCATGCCCTTGGCCAAATGGGTTTAGGTTCCCAATGATCGGCATTTCAACTCATGCTTTAAATGATTCCAACTCCTGCTGGAGCAGCTTCTCTGTTTTCTCAACTGTTCCTTCCTTCCCCCCCCCTCGATTCACGATTACTGTCAGCTGCGATCAAAAACTATTACCTCGTCGCCAATTTAGTGGCTCGAGACATACACTGGAAACGTCCAGTGGTAAACAAAAGGGCTTATTGATGAAAGGCCAAGGCAGTTATATAACAGGCACAGAACACTATACAACAGGCGCAGGATTCTCCGACCCCCCACCAGATTGGAGAATCGCCGGGGAGCGGCGTGAATCTCGCCCCGCCGCTCCAATGCCGGCTGCCAAATTTTCCGGCGCTGGTTTTCAGGTGGGGGTGGGGGCGGGGTTCACGCACCGCCAATCGGGGACCATTGGCAGCGGTCCCCCCGGCAATTCTCCGGGCCCCGATGGGCTGAGCGGCCGCCCGTTTCCGGCCAGTCCCGTCGGCGTGAAATGGATATGGTCCATCATGGCGGGACCTGGCTTGTAGGCCGTCTACCGAAGTCCTCGGGGGTGTGTGGGAGGATCCGGCCCCGGGGGGGGGGGGGGGGACCCCCACGGTGGCCTGGCCCGCGATCGGGGCCCAATGATCTGTGGGCAGGCCTGTGCTGTGGGGGCACTATTTCCCTTTGCGCTGGCCTCTGTAGGGCTCCGCCATGGCCGGCGCGGAGCAGAAACCCCCTGCGCATGCGCAAGAACACACCGGCGGTTCTGTACATGCGCAGGACCACGGCGGCGAAGGTCCGACACCAACCCCTCCGGCGCCGGCCTAGACCCTGGAAGTGCGGAGGATTCCAAAACTTCCGGGTGGCCCGACGCCAGAGTGGTTCGCGCCGTTCTTGGCGCCGTCGTCGGGCCATCCCGCCGATTGCGGGAGAATCCTGCCCCAGGTCCTTACTCTTCAGCTTACTGGTCCACACTGCCCAGGGTCCTCCTCCTAGGGCCCAGCGCAAACTCCCGTTGGCCGGGGTCTGTGCACTCCCACGCGATTAGCCCCGAAATGACCACATAGTCCGTGGAGTCCGCCCCATTAAAGGGGCCGCACTACCATAATAATTTAAAGGTCTGGTTGATTGATTTTTTTAGCGCGTATATTGTGATCCCCGACCAGACTCCAACAGTGACTAGGATACTGGACTGAAAGTCTAATATTTTAGTTTATTTTGTAAGATGTGCAGAAAGAATACTTTGCTCCAGAAATTATTGCACAAAAAAGTAGGGATTTGGTATTTTAAAAGCAAAACTTTATTATTAACTGTGACAACTGGAAGACTTTAGGAATGTTTGGGCAATGCAAGGGTCAAAAGCCTAGGGTTAGAGTGTGTTTGACTGCAATGTTCATGTTTTTAAAAAAAGGGCCTGCGTATTTTTAGCAACTAGAAGGTGAAACTGGAGGAGGGATGTGTTTTTCAGTCTAGGCTAATGGACTGTGGTTTGACTGGGAATGTCCCTGGAGAGTTCATGTGCTTTGCAGCCTGCAGAGATAATTGTTTTTTTTTAGCTTGGGGAGATGTGGTTATTGCTGGGTGGAGCCAAGGACAGCAGAGAGACATTTTTACAAGCTGTGGAGAGAGGCAATTTTGAAGAAAGCTGTGTAGAGAGGCAGAGTTTGGGAGAAAGGCTTTTGGAAGTGCAGTTCGATCTGGTCACCCTTGATTTTGTAAGAACACAAGTAAAGGCAGTTTTCTTTCCCAATAGGAGTGTTCAAGAAAAATAGCAATAATATTTTAAAAGCAGAGCAGTCTTGTCTGAAGGCAAGGGAGATGTTGAAGCAGCAATTTGGAGATATTCAGCCAGAGCCTGAAGGGTTCTACCCAGAGCCAGAATCTGTTCTGCACCGAAAGATTTACTCTATGCCCTGCTGATTATTAAGCTGGATTGAGAGCTGAATGTTAATGGGAAATTGAATAGTAGTGTTAAGGGGCAATTGTAAGCTGTTCTTTTTCAAGTATGAGGTTAAAAAGTCGAACAGTGTAATAATAAAAATTTTGTTTTTTAGAAATAGGCACTCACTCCTGGAGCAAATTATTCTTTCCGCACAGTCTCAGAATAAATTAAAATATTGGGGTTTTGGTTCAGCATCTTAGCCACTGTTGGGGTCTGGTCCGGAATTGTAATATAAAGCAGTATTAAAATCTTCAATCTCACACCAAAAAATAGCTTACAATTGCCCCTTAAACAATACTACTAAATACAGTAGAATACCCTTAATTATCTCTATTCCCAGTTAAACAACAAGAAAAGAAAAACATAAAGTTCTCAATCCATCCTACATCCTTCATCCCAATGCCACAGAGTAATACTTGCTTTCTAAAACAGATCTGGCTGCTGTTAGAACCCTGAAGACTGGCTAGATGTCTTCAAAAAGCTGTTTCAGATTCCCCCTTGTCCTCAACCAGGTCTGCACTGCTTTAAATACTATTAACCCTTTGTATCTGTCTTACTTTGAAAGCAAAATAACTTACTCTGGGACTCAGTGTTTGCTCAGACCTCCAGCCCAAAGCTTTTTCACAATATCTGAATACCTTAGCTCCACCCAGCAATTACATCATCTCCTCAAACTGAAACCTATTAACTCCCCCAGTTGAAAACACATTAACTCCCCAGGAACTCACCCTGGTCAAACAACAGTGCATTAGCCCAGGCATTTACGATGGTCAATTTCACCTCTAAAAGCTTTCTGGTCTTGCAAAAAAGACTATTTTAAAAACATGACTACTGTAGTCAAACACACTCGTGCCCAGGCTTGTACCCAGCGAATTGCTAAATGTTCAAAATCGAATATATCTGAAATCCTGCATTCGTTACAGATTATAGTCACTCGTTTTATTTTGAAGAATGTTATGAATGATTGTTTTTTAAAAGTGTTTCCATACATGCCATTATTACAATAGAGTTAATTGGTTCTGTACAGAATGTGTATGCGGTGAATGGGCATGGAAATGGATGGGTCGATATGGAATGTATGAGGGGCCATTGGAAGTGGGTCGAGGCTTAGATCAGCATGAGTTGGCATGGGTGGCATATGGGGAGCATGTGGGGTTTGAGAGAATGAGGAGTGGGAATTAGAAGACTAATATTGAACAAAACAACTGGAGAAAACTCCTGGAGAACTGAGAGGGGCCTGTTAACCATCCCACCTTGGCACTTGGCAGCCCCTTTGGCCATCTGCAATGCCATCTGGGGGCAGTGGGCCCAGCTCCAGCACACAAAGTTCCCTCCCACCCCCGGACAAAACACTGGCCTTTCAATACACTCTTTCCTGAGGTTGGTGCACTGAGGTGGGAATTTTAAAAACTCCTACTATGCACTTGAAAATCCCATCATTTGATTCCCTTCTCCTGATCCTTTCATTGGAGATTTCTATGAGCCCTGTCATCCTAAATTTGACTTAAGCCTTTCTCCCATCCTTTCATGTTCAGTTACAATTTGTCACTTTGAGTGGCTGCAAGTTGGACCCTGCTCCATTAACAGGATTGGATATTTTACCTCCGTTTTCTCTCATTGAGCTTTTGGGAGTTTGGGTTCAACTTCATAATCTTCCTATGCCTGTGGTGGATTTTTCAGCATCTGGGCGCATCAATTCTTTGCCCTCTTTGTGGCAGTTTTTATGCCATTGGCATCGTATCCCAGCCCCAGACGAATCATTTGTTTCCTTGTGGCTAGTCCCACCACTATCACTCAATGGCCCATACTTACAACACGCCCACTGTATATGATTCAGGGTTTGATGGTACCTCATAGTTACACTGCACAAGAGAAACCTAAAATTGAAGTGACCACGGGAAAGCCCAGACTTTGGTCAGCTCTGAGCTTTGATTGCACATTGTAACAACAGTTCAGCTTGGATCTTATTCAATAAGGCACTTACACATGATAGTCAAAGGAAATAAAGGTCATGCATAATAGACAGCGCATTTGATATCTGTTTCACAACTTCATCCAAAATAAAAATGAACTCCCCTCAATTTACAATAAAATCACAAGCTGGGCCTTCTTCATGTAAACTAATGGCATTCACTGAACCCAGACATCTTCCTTTCAAGGGTTTGAGTCAGTCTAGCATTATCTGTAGGTTATGAGATAATGTTTAAGCCATAAGGTTTAAAATATGTGAAGTGACTCAAGCTTTCTCCGTATTAAAAACTTACGAACCAAACAATACAAATGCAATCAATAAAAACTTGTAAAACAAAGATCATATTTTGAAACTTGCTCTAACTGTCTTGATCGTTCTGCATCCACCCTGCCATAAATATTTCTAAAAATAAAGTTGCAGGAAGAAAGACTCTTTTGTTTGTGGGAAACACCATGAGAGTCAGCTGCTCGATAATATTGTACACTTGTATTTCTAAATCCATTTGGCTTTACAATTATGGAAAAGTAGCCTTCCTCCTTTTTTATCCAGGTGACTAGATTGTTCTTGAATAGGGGAATTAACCGTTATAGGGTTTGAATGTGAGACAGTGTCTATATAATTCATGTATTGCTGAAAAAAGAGACAAGCTGAAGCAATTCATCTTGCACTCATCATGACTCTTCGCAAGAATACCAATATAAGGGGAAAACAACAATTTATACTGTCTGAGGTAAAAGGGCTCTTTGGTTAGTAAGTAGACTCTAATCGGTAGAGGCATTGCCATGGCGAGTGACCACTAGATGACTGACAATTAACTGCCGAACATTGTTTTAAATTCAAACCAGGTAGTTTGACTCCGAGTTGGCAAGTCACCTGGCGGTCATTCTCCATGGCAACGCCTCTATCAATCAGCTTTCTTCTCATACAGTATAAGTTGTTGTTTTCCCCCTATACTGGTATTCTTGTAAAGTGCCCTGATGAGTGCAAAATTAAAATCTTTAATACATTTTTTTTTAGCAATGCTCAAGTTGCATAGCATCAACTATAATTCATGTATATGGAAATAATCCTACATAGTTATTGAAAATGGGAATAAGCCTATATAGTTCCAATATATCACAAACATCAAGTCGCTGATGCATGAAATTATTATTGGAGCATTAATTGTATTGACGGTAATTTGATTCATTTCACCTTCACAATTCTCATTTTCCTCAGAATCAATAGAATCAATTGTTTTTTGCACTTCGGGAATTGTGCCAGTTTCTTCAAAAACTTTCATATGTTTTAACTGCTCCAAGTGGGATCTTGGACTGACTTAATAATCTAATGATTGCCTTGAGAAGTGTTCCTGCATTAAATTTGATGCAGTTCAGCTACTTTTAGGCTGTCAAATTACTCCCCCAGCCTTCCACATGCTCACCAAGTTAGCGTCTGATGATGTTTTGTAATTAGTGGTAAACAAATATGGAAATATTAATCATTTTATTTATTTACATTGATTATGCATTATTTTACATTTGTTTTGCTGTATTGCATGGTAATCTCCCATTAGAAAGGTGCTACAATATCAGAAGCAAAATGCTGTTCATCATTAGTTAATCCAACACTCTGGTCTCTGTTAACCTTTCACCTACATCAAATTGGCTGCACAACATACTGGGTGGGATCTTTTTTTTAATATAAACTTAGAGTACCCAATTCCTTTTTCAAATTAAGGCGCAATTTAGCATGGCCAATCTACCCATCCTGCACATCGTTGGGTTGTGGGGGTGAAACCCATGCAGACACGGGGAGAATGTACAAACTCCACACGGACAGTGACCCGGAGCTGGGATCGAACCTGGGACCTTGGCACCGTGAGGCTGCAGGGATAACCCACTGCGCCACCGTGCTGCCGGTGGGTGGGATCTTCTGGCCTTCCTGCTGTCGGGATCTTCTGCTGCCACCGAAGGTGAACTCCCTCCCCCCTCCTCCCTTGGTGGGTTCCCCTGCAGCGCGGCTGGCGAGTAAAGCAAATAGCCATTGACGTCGGTGGGCCCGACGATCCTGCCAGCATCCAATGGCAAGACACCTCCGCGCCGAGGGAACCCCCTCCTGCTGCGAGAATCCCCTCCCCCACAGGGGGCCAGAAAATCCCAACCACCATCTCCCAGTTAGAAACTGTTCAAACAAAACTATAAATGTTTGGCAATTATCTGAAACTGCTATTGATAGGGTGTGTTCTATATAGAGGGGGGCCGATTTGGCTCAGTTGGCTGGACAGCTGGTTCATAATGCAGAGCAGGGCGAACAGTGTGACTTCAATTCCTATACCGGCTGAGGGTATTCATGAAGGCATCGCATTCTCAACCTTGCCCCATGCCTGAGGTATGGTGGCCATGATGTGGAGATGCCGACGTTGGACTGGGGTGAGCACAGTAAGAAGTCCTACAACACCAGGTTAAAGCCCAACAGGTTTGTTTCGAATCACTAGCTTTCGGAGCAATGCTCCTTCGAAGTAAATACTGTATAATATTATGTAGGGTTAGATGATGTATGTTGGAAGGAGTGTCATATGGAGTATAAGCACTGGCACAGGTCTGTTGATCTGAATGGTAAGGTTCTGTGCTGTAATATTCTTTGTAACATATAAACTAAAGTCACCATAGTGCTAGATGACCATAAGCTTCCTGCCCCTTTGAGGGGGGAAGCTGAGTGATGGGGATTTAATCTGAGGGTCACCGCACCTTGAGCAAGGTTGAGAAGTTTATGAATTGATCCTGCACTGTTGGCCTCGCTCATCACCACAACCAGCCGTCCAACCAACTGAGCTAAACCTAACAATCAAACAAAAAACTGTTCTTGTTGAAATAAATTAAACATAAAGGGTTAGCAGCTAACATTAACATTAATAGCAGACAAGTTTTAATAGATTTATCTGACTTTTCTTTGGCACCTTCATGGATGTATTAACCTTTTAAATAGTAAACAGAAGAATTGCATATAAATGCTTTTATCACTAATCGTATTTTTGCGTTCATTCATGGGATCTGAGTGTCAGTAGCAAGGCTAACATTTATTGCCATTCCTAATTGCCCTTGAGAAAGTGGTGGTGTGCTGCTGCCTTGACCCGCTGCATTCCCTGAGTGTAGGCACACCCACACTGCTGTTAGGGCAGGATTTTTATTTTTTAATTTAGAGTATCCAATTCATTTTTCCAATTAAGGGGCAATCTAGCATGGGTAATCCACCTACCCTGCACATCTTTGGGTTGAGGGGGCGAAACCCACGCAAACACGGGAAGATTTGCACAGTGACCCAGAGCCGGATCGAACCTGGGACCTCGGCACCGTGAGCTGCTGTGCTAACCACTGTTGCCCGAGGTTCAAGATTTTAACCCAGTGACATTGCAGGAGTTTCCAAGTCAGGATGGTGTGTGGCTTGGAGGGGAACTTGCCCATGTGCCTGCCACCGTTGCCCTTCAAAGTGGTATAGGTCATGGGTTTGGATGCTGCTGTCAAAGAAGGCTTGGCAAATAGCGAAAGTGCATGTTATAGATGGTACATACTGCTCCCACTGCGCATCAATTGTGGAGGAAGTAAATGTTTAATGTGTGGACATGGTTTTGATCAAGTAGGCTTTGCCTTGGATGGTGTCGAGTTTCTTGAGTGTTGTTGGAACTGCACTCATCAAGGCAAGTGGAAAGTGTCGTGTTAAGTACACCGGTATAACACTGGCTGCAACTGGATGCAGCATAGATCAAAAAGATACTCCAGACCTTGAACTTAGTTCAATCAGGTTTATTGAACTAATAGCACAGTTAGCACAGTTCTCTGTGAGTTCGACTCTCTGCTAACTTAAGTGTGGCTACTTTGTCTGACTGAACCAAACTAGCTCTTAGCCACGTGGTGGAGGTGTGAGATTGTAACAACACCCTTAACTGACTCTCTAGATGTTCATCCATGGAAAAAGGCGGAGTGTGAGTGCCTTGTGTCTTTTATAGTCAGTTCCCACCCCTGAGTGTCCTGCCTGCTTATTGGTCATGTCCTGTTCTCTGTGTCCATTAGCTGCTTGTCTGTATATCATTATGTGTGTGTCTGCATATCATGACATCTCCCCATTTTTTTATGTTTGGATGACATATGTGAACGTATTTACAAGAATAGGCCAATATTAACATATATACATGCAGTGGATGTTAACATATGTACATGTGAAAACAGCTGTCTAATGCGAGAACACAGAACATAGCAAACAGAACAAATGTTCATAAGTCCAGTCCCTGGGGCTTGCGTCTGATCCTGGTCGACCGCCGGAGAGGTGGTGGTGGGGACGACAGCGCCTTGATGGGCGGGATTGAAGCCTGACTAGTGGCCTCGTGAGTCGAGGTATCAGGAGGTGGCAAAACAACAGAAGGAAATGGGGAAGAATGTGGTTGCGGGCAGGCAACTTTGCGCAGTGCCCGTCTGTTTCGTCGCATAATGGAACCATCAGCCAGACGCGCTACATATGAGCGGGGGGGCAGCCTGTCGAATAACGACAGCTGGAGCTGACCAGCCTCCAGCAGGGATCTTGACCCGAACAGTGTCTGACGGGGATAACACGGGCAAATCGGTGGCATGAGCATCATAGCCCTGTTTTTGCCGGTCTCGGAGTTGCTGCACCTTCTGCAGCACCGGGAGGTGATCCAGGTTGGGCACGTGTGTGGCTGGAAGTGTCGTTCGCAGGTCCCTGTTTATCAGCAGTTGAGCCGGCGACATGCCAGTGGACCGTGGGGTCGCCCTGTGTGCAAGCAGCGCAAGGTGAATGTCAGACGCAGATCCACGGCCTTGCAGATGAGCTGTTTCACTATGTGCACCTCTTTCTCAACTGTTCCGTTTGACTGCAGATAGTGTGGGCTGGAAGTGACATGTTTGAACTGATACGACTGGTCAAACAGAGACCATTTATAACTGCTGAAGCACGGGCTATTGTCACTCATGACAGTGAGTGGGATACCATGCCTGGAAAACGTCTCCTTACAGGCCTTGATCTTGTCTGTGTCGGGGCACACGCCCTGCTGAGAGATCTGGTCACCTAGGAACTTGAGTGTCGACATGCCAAAGCAACATTTGGCCTTGTTCAGCTTCAGGCCATTGGCATGGACACGGCGGAAAACCTGCTGGATATGGGAAACATGCTCCTCAGGGGTCGTGGACCATATGATGACGTCGTCCACATACACATACCCCTTCAATACCCTCCATCATCTGCTCCATGATGCGATGAAACATCTCCGATGCCGAGACGATGCCGAACGGCATACGGTTATAGCAGTACCTGCCAAATGTGTGCTGAAGGTGCATAGCCTTCTGCTGGACTCATCCAGCTGGATTTGCCAGAATCCCTGTGACGCATCTAACTTCGTGAAAAACCGTGCATGTGCCATGTCACTGTTGAGTTCCTCCCGCTTCGGGATGGGGTAGTGTTCACGCATTATATTCTGGTTGAGATCCTTGGGATCAATGCAGATGCACAGGTCTCCGGAGGGTTTTTTAACCACCATCATCGAGCTGACCCAGTCAGTCGGTTCGGTTACCCTGGAAATGATCCCCTGCTGCTGCAGCTCCTTGAGCTGTGCCTTCAGGCGAATATTCAGCGGAGCCGGGACCCGGCGTGGTGCATGAACCACTGGCTTGGCATCAGGTCGCAGTAGGATCTTGTACCGATATGGCAAAGTGCCCATCCCATCAAACGCATCTGGATACTGAGCGAGGATGTTGTTAATGCCAGCTTGAAGATCCACGTTGGAGGATGTCGTTGAATAAACCTGCTGCACCAGGTTTAGCTTTTTGCAGGCATGCGCGCCCATGTCCAGCTTGACAATTTCAAACCTTATCCGTGCATGGGTGCTCCGGTTGGAGTCGAGTAGATGGCAGGACCGTTATAGTCCAGCAGCTGGCAGGCTGCTGGAAGGACCTTGGGGAGCTTCTTGATGCGTTTGGAGTCTGCCCGTGAGAGGAGGTTGGCAGAAGCACCTGTGTCCAGCTTGAACTGGATGGAGCAGCGGTTGACCTGCATCACCGCACGCCATACGTCCTCCGAATCCACAGCGAGGATGGACTGAATGCGAGATGAGTTAGTTGTGGCATGTTCACGTGTGGTAATGATGCCCACTCGGTCGGCGGACTCCAGGCACTCGTCCTCTGGATCCGTTGTACTGCCAGGATCAGAATCCTGTAATCGGTGTTGCACATTCTGAACGTGCCGTCGTCGGAATTGGGAGTGCTGGCCTCTGACTGGTGGTGCAGACCTGCACAAGGCTGCATAGTGTCCAGGCTTCCCGCAGTTTAAACATCGCTTGCCTCTTGCAGGGCAGTGTCCCTTTAAGTGGGCGTTGACACAGTTCGGGCACATCATGACGTCGGCGTCGTGACACGGTGTACGTCATCGCACATGCGCAGTGCGGTCGGCAGACGTCTGCACCTGCGCAGTGTGGGTGTCGGCCGCTTCGTTATCCCGTTCGCATCGCGCATGCGTGGGGCTCCGGGAAAAGCGTGCGCGATGGCCCCTGTCTTCAATGCTGAGGCGTGGCATCCGCGAGATGGCCTGCACCCTCTCTGCCTCGTGGGAGACAAGTTTCTCATTTTCAGCCAATTTGTTTTGGGAATACCGATTTTTTGCGTGCTCATGCGCTGTACATGTTTCAATCGCGACTGGCAGGGTCATATGCTTGATTTTTTTAAGAGCTGCTCTCTCAGAGGATCCAAGTGAACTCCAAACACGATTTGGTCTCTGATCATGGAATCAGCAATATCACCAAAGTTGCAGGACAGCGCTAGCAGGCGGAGGTTAGTTAAGAAGGCACTGTAAGATTCACCTTTATCTTGAAGACATTGTTTGAATATGTAGCGCTCGAAGATTTCATTGGTGTCCACTTCACAGTGACTATCGAACTTGTCCAGGATGGTCTGAAACTTTGTCTTGCCTGGCCTCCGGTGAAGTTAAACAAGTTGAAGAGTTCGATGGCTTGATCACCCGCTGTTGAGAAGCTCGATCTTTCTTGCATCAGGCGCACCCTCGAGGTCTGAGGCTGCGATGTACAGCAGAAACGTTTGCTTGAATGTCCGTCAGTTAGCACGGAGATTGCGGAAGGTCCTGAGCTGGTGAGGAGCCTGAATCTTCTCCAAGGTGCCAGGATACATTTGCTGGTTGTCACGGAACGGACTGAGGTAAGCCACCTTAAAATAGTAGTCTCCTGGTATCATGTTGTGTTAGGTACACTGGTATAACACTGGCTGCAACTGGATGCAGCATAGATCAAAAAGATACTCCAGACCTTGAAGTTAGTTCAATCAGGTTTATTGAACTAATAGCACAGTTAGCACAGTTCTCTGTGAGTTCGACTCTCTGCTAACGTAAGTGTGGCTACTCTGTCTGGCTGAACCAGACTAGCTCTTAGCCACGTGGTGGAGGTGTTAGATTGTAACAACACCCTTGGACTGCCTTTCTAGATGTTCATCCATGGAAAGAGGCAGAGTGTGAGTGCCTTGCGTCTTTTATCGTCAGATCTCACCCCTGCCTGCTTATTGGTGATGTCCTGTTCTCTGTGTCCATTAGTTGCTTGTCTGTATGTCATTATGTGTGTCTCTGCATATCATGACAAAAAGTATTCCACTGCATTCCCCACGTGTGCCTTGTAGGTGGTGGACAGGCTTTGGCGAGTCAGGAGGTGAATTACTCGCCACAGAATTCCCAGCCTCTGACCTGCTCTTGTAGCCACAGTATTTAAATAGCAGATCCAGTTCAGTTTCTAGTCAATGGTAACCTCCAGGATATTGATGGTCGATGTTGATTTTGATATCAGAACACTTGAGCACCAAGCATCTATGATTGTGCTCTGCCAATGTAACAATGGCATAACAAAGTTTCCTCAGCATTTGACATCAATGCATCCAAATCCATGGGACAGTCACTGAACCAAGTGAGCACCCACTAGAGAAAATTGCTGGCAGGTTTGGCTGAAAGGGTAAAGCAAATCACCTATTTTGCAGTAATGTTGATTTTCTCACAGCAATTTTGCATTTCCTCGTTGCACTATTGTAGCATGAATTCATTTGATGTTCCTCAACAATTGGTAATGTCGCCAATGAAAGTAAACTTAGGGCGCGATTCACCCAAATAATTTCTTGGTGACATTTTGGGAGAATTTGGCAGGGTGTTTCCCGCTGGCTTTTAGGGTGAGATCCAGACTGGTATTCACCCACACTTAGGGCGTGATTTAACGCAAAAAAACAGTCCCGTTTTGGGCATGTTTAGCAGTGTGTTTCTCAGTGTCTGCAGTGTCGAGAAAGACCCTGCATTTAATGACACTTTGCGGAGGTTTCTTTGGGCCTCCGTGAAGAATGCCCTGCCGCGCCACACTTACATAATTTCCTGCACTGACGAGCACAGCTCGCGAGTGCACAAGAGTAAATGGCGCTCCGATCTTTTGATCCCCTCAGCCATCCCACCGTGGCCTCTAGACCGCCCCTCCGGCCCACCACCCACCCAACGTACCACTTATGGGGTCCTCGCCACCCTCAAGCCCCCTCCCCCTCAACCCACCTCTTATGGGCAAGGCACCCACCAGCTCAATCCCTGGTACAGGCACCCTGGTACCTGAGCATCTTGGCACTGTCAGCCTGGCACCCTGGCAGTGCTCCTGGCAACCTGGCTGTGCCACCTGGGTATCCTGGCAAATGCAACCGAGGTTGTTGGGGGGGTGGGGGTATCTCAGAGATTGACTGAAGTCCTACTCTGCGGGACATGGCCCTTAGTCAATATACCTCAGCTATTGGTGATGATGGGAAATATTCATCAGGCAAAACAATAACTCATCCTACTCAAAAATACCAGGATTGGAAAACATTCACTTAAAAATAAAAAATAATTTAGCTTGTCTTACCTTAGATTACAGCACTCATATGTTGTGTGAATTATAATGAATAACAGTAATATAGAAAAAAGCTAAATGGTTTGAATATGGCCGTTTCAATGCCAGGAGTCTTCAGACATCTAGCTTGGTTGTCATAAAATCCCACCACTTGAGATCATTGACAGAGTAGGAGCTACTTGTGTGACTGTATCTGTCATTCTCTGCTGTGTTCAGTAACCTTTCTGTGACCTTTATTGCTAGTTTGCATTGCTCCTGGTGACTCCTATTCTGGGTTCTGTGCTTGGGGAGGTCACAAAGACTTTTATTTCAAATGGAAAGTATGTAAATTTCCCTTTTGTTCAAACATTCCATGATGCAAGTGCTTTATAAAAATTAGTGACAGTTCTTACAAAAACCTCTCTTTTTGTTTTTAACAGCTTCATATTGCATTTGTAAAATCTCTAGTGGAAAGTCCCGGTTTGCCTAATATCATTGCAGAGTGAGAATATCTGGAAGAACAAACTCTTCTCATCAGTGATAAATTATGTGCTGACCCTCAGAACATCGCTTCTCAGGGAGCTAGAGGAATCGTCACCTCATTCAGTCTGCTTGACGGAGCTTATTTTTAAAATCTTTTGACTGATGTCAGCCGGGGATGAATTGGCCAGGAGAAGCATGTTTATAGACTGTGTGAAGAACTTTGTCTTTGTGTGGGAATGTTGGTGACACTGTTATGGTTTGCTTGAATGAATTGTGATGACGCAGCTAATAAGGCATCCTGCTGGGTGTCATGGCAGGCAGATTTCAGACCTCCCACCTAAACTCATTCAACTCCAGCCACTGTGGATAATTTTCTATTCCCAATTCTTCCTCCACAAAAAGCAAAGTCAACTTTCACAGGGAATGTGAGATAAGTACTTTAGGAAATAATCTTGTAAACAAAATGTTACCTTCTGACCTGCAGCTGATACCTTGACTTAGAACAATTGAATGATACAGGCTATCGTATTAGGCATGGCAATTAACTGAAAGGGGAACTGATCCTCCTCATAGAATGGCTACAAAATGTTATAGCAAATCAGGGGACTGCTGGCCTCTTTGTCGTTTTACCATTGCAATGTCTGACATGGCTATTTTTGTGCTTTTTGTCCTGTTTTTGACTTCTCAAAAGCTTATGGTATATGGGAGTATTGAATTAGAAGAAAAACATAAGGCTCTAAGCTCCCCCATTATCCCAGCAGCACCGCCTGACCTTTCAAAGACCACTCTGGAAGAATTATTTCAAAACGATGTGGAGTTTTTTTTTAGGAAGGCCAGGTCTGAACATCAAACTAGTTTATCTGTTGAACCAGAAAAGGCTCTCTCAAATTATTATCTTTCGGTAACATTTTATTTGCAGTTTTAGGACTCAAGTACCAGTTTTATTATTTTTCCTAATTTGTGGGTAACAATTTATGTTATGGAGAGGGGTGTATCAATGATAGTCAATGCACGCAGCATCAATTTTTTCCAATTGTGCTTGAGACAGACACCATGTAAAAATACATTGAAGCCAAATTATTGTTTTATGTACTTTTTAAAAAGTTTGTGCAGTTACATTTTAATCAATATCATACAGGAAAGAAAAACAGTCAAAATACAAAAGGTCACCTCACACTATATATATATATATATATAGGGCCAGCAATAGTGCAACAATAATGAGCTTAATAAGCTTACAGTCAAACGTCTCAAGCGGATTCGAGGCAGCGGACAAGATATCAAACTATCATATTCACTAAGAACAAGAGGTCTTATAGTGAGAGTTGGCGATTAAAATCATGCCAAGGATGGTGCTTTTATACTGGCATATGTTTAGTCTGGATTCCAGGAGGTTAGTGTCTGCGTGCTAGGGTTCCCAATGTTCACAACGCCAAATCTAACTATTTAACATGGTGGCAGAATGGATCATAGACCCAGTTTTCTGTGTCTAATATTTTGCCGCTGGGATAAAGAAACTGGACTTATCACTGAGGGTTTGGCAGCTGTCTCTGAAATCCAAATGAAACCAAATGTGGAGTAAAAGTCAGTGTGGGCCCACTATTACTGGGGCCAGGGCAGCAAACCTTGGACTTTACAGTTGAAAAAGGCTGTCATGACTTTCAGGTTAACAGAAGAAATTAGCATTTGAGTCAAACAAGAATCAACCACCCTTCTTAGAAACTAAAAATTTGCACAAACCGGCAAATAATAACATAACAAGGGGATGGCAGTATTTAGAAAGCCTGTATGTATCACACATGCATGCAGCTGTTTAGGTTGGGAAATGCATGGCTGTAAATAGTCTGTGGGTGGGATGTTTCAGTCCCACCACAGGATCGGATATTCCCACCTGAAGCCAATGGACCTTATATTGATCCGTCAGATCTTTTGTCCCTCCCATGGCGATTCCTGTGACAGAAACCACCCTGTGACTAACAATAAATATGAAGACAGGAAAGGGAGTCCACAAACTGGATTTTCACTCTCAGGTGTCGAGAGTGCGGAGTCAGGATGTTCCCCACCTCTCCAAAGCTGATCCAGGAGAAAGTGCCACGGAACTTTGGATTTTCGTTCTCTGGGGTTGGTGGGGGTGGTGGGGGGGGGGGGGGGATTTCTGGGAATTGTGACAGTCAGTAACTGTATAGAGACTGTCTGGGGCAGATGTAAGCTGGGCAGACATCCTCCCTCATTGCACTGGCACGTAACACACAATTTAAAAAAAAAACATAAAAGAACCCTCCAATCCTCATACCTCAACACCCACACACTCGCTATGCCCCATCCATGCCAACCTATGTCCCACCCACCTTCCGAGACACTTTATTCTCCCTGTACCAGCTCATTTCCCTCTACCCAACAACCATGGCCCTTTATTGCTCCATGCCAATTTAGCATCAACCCATGCTCCCCAACCACCACCCTTTGACCTTAAAAACCCTCCAGATCAATTAATTCGGTATGCACCATGGGCAAACCTCAGGATCCATGCTGAGATGAAATGAATATAATCCGAAGGCCAGGATTTTCATCTCTTACGAAAGGTAGTGGGAGTTGGGAAAATTCAGTTTCACGTGCCTCCTTATCACAAAGTGAGGTGTGATCTTCATTGGCAGGGTGCAGGCTGCAGTCAGGTCAGTTACCCAGGAAAGAATTCGGAGACAGCTACAGGGCCTGCAGGGTACCAAGGCAGGATGTTTAAAAGGCCCACCTCGGTACTAAGGACATCGAAGCAGTTATAATGACAAATGTAAGGCACTCCAACCCTCACTCCTTACCTTCCCTCCCACAGACATTCCCCATGTTCCATCCATGCCACCTCATGTCCCTCCACCAACCACCATAGCATATCCTGCTCCCCATATCAACCTATGGCAGTTCACCGATGAAGCCTCATTACGTATCCTTGTCTGAGAGTCCAGAAATCCATTTGACTGTTGAAACAGCTGGGCCCTAGCGAAAACATTCTTAATTGACAGTTATGGCACTCTGATCTCTTTGGCATTTGCACAGTATTTATCTTTCAACGGGTTTGTGCCATTTCAATGGGCCAATTGGCCTCCTTCTGGACAATAAGGATTCTACAATTACGAGATTTCAAATGCAGACAGTTTCTGCTATTGATATTTTAAAAAGCCCGAATGATTTATCAGGCTGCAAAAAAGGAATTTTAATTTTAGCAAGTGGAAAGTAACAAATTAATAATGTTTTATAAAGCTTTGTTAACATCCGTTTAATTCGTTTTTATGCAATCTGGGCTTCGCTGGCTACGCCAGCATTTGTTGCCCATCTCTAATTGCCTGTCAGAAGGTGGTGGTGAGCTGCCTCTTGAACCGCTGCAGTGCACGTGGTGTAGGTACACCTACTGTGCTATAGGTAATTTGGAACAGGCGCCGGAATATGGCGACTAGGGGCCTTTCACAGTAACTTTATTGCAGTGTTAATGTAAGCCTACTTGTGACAATAAAGATTATTTTCAAAATTATTAATTATTAGGGAGGAAGTTCCAGGATTTTGATCCACTGACAAGGAATGGTGATAAATTTCCAAGTCAGGATGATGAGTGGCTTGGAGGGGAACATCCAGGTGGTGGTGTCCCCATGTATTTGCTGCCCTTGTCCTTCAAGATGGAATGGTCATGGGTTTGGAAGGTGCTGCCTAAGGAGCCTTGGTGAGTTCTTGCAGCGCACCTTGTAGATGGTGTACACTGTTGCCATTGTGCGTCAGTGGTGGAGGGAGTGAATGTTTGTGGAAAGGGTGCCAATCAAGTGGGTTGCTTTGTCCTCGATGGTGTCGAGCTTCTTGAGGTTTTTGGAGCTGCACTCATCCAGGCAAAAGGGGAGTGTTCCATTACACTCCTGACATCTGCCTTGTAGATGGTGGACAGGCTTTGAGGAGTCAGGAGATGAGTTCCTCACCACCAAATTCCTCACCTCTGACCTACTCTTGTAGCCACAGTACTTATATGGCTAGTCCAGTTCTGGGGCGTCATTCTCCGACCCCCCCCAGCGGGTCGGAGAATGGCCGTTGGCCGCCGTGAACCCCGCCCCCGCTGGTTGCCGAAGTCTCCGGTACCGGAGATTGGGTGGGGGCGGGAATCGGGCCGCGCCGGTTGGCGGGCCCCCCCCGCTCAATTCTCCGGCCCGGATGGGCCGAAGTCCCGCCGAGAAATTGCCTGTCCCGCCGGCGTAAATTAAAGTAGGTATTTACCGGCGGGACAAGGCGGCGTGGGCGTGCTCCAGGGTCCTGGGGGGGGGGGGCGCGGGGCAATCTGACCCCGGGGGGTGCCCCCACAGTGGCCTGGTCCGCGATCGGGGCCCACCGATCCGCGGGTGGGCCTGTGCCGTGGGGGCACTCTTTCCCTTCCGCCTCCGCAACGGCCTCCACCATGGCGGAGGCGGAAGAGACTCCCTCCACTGCGCATGCGGGGGAAACTTTCAGCGGCCGCTGACGCTCCCGCTCATGCGCCGCCCCGATATGTCATTTCCGCGCCAGCTGGCGGGGCAACAAATGCCGTTTCCGCCAGCTGGCGGGACAGAAATCCCTCCGGTGCCGGCCTAGCCCCTCAATGTTGGGGCTCGGCCCCCAAAGATGCGGAGCATTCCGCACCTTTGGGGCGGCGCGATGCCCGTCTGATTGGCGCCGTTTTGGGCGCCAGTCGGTGGACATCGCGCCGTTGGGGGGGAATTTCGCCCCTGTTTCTGGTCAATGGTAAGCTCCAGCATGTTGATAGTGACGGTAATGCCATTGAATGTGAAGGGACGATGGTTTGATTCACTCTTATTGAAGATGGTCATTTCCAGGCACTTGTGTGGTGCATATGTTACTTGCCACTTGTCAGCTCAAACCTGAATATTGTCCAGGTCTTGCTGCATTTGCACGTGGACTGCTTCAGTATTTGAACGGTCGCGAATACTGGTGAACACTGTGCAGTCATCAGGGATCATCCCCACTTCTGACCTTATGTTGGAAGGAAAGTCATTGATGAAGCAGCTGAAGCTGGTTGGGTCTAGGACACTGCCTGAGGAACTGGTGTCCCAGGACAGTGATGACTGACCTCCAACAATCTTCCTTTGTGCGAGGTATCATGCCGATCAGTGGAGAGTTTTCCTCCTGATTCCCATTGACTCCAGTTTAGCTAGGGCTCTCTGATGCCATATTCGATCAAATGCTGCCTTGATGTCCAGGGCAGTTACTCTGACCTCACCTCTGAAGTTCAGCTCTTTTGTCCATGCTTGAACCAAGGCTGTAATGTGATCAGAAGATGAGTGACCCTGACGGAACCCAAACTGAGTGTCAGTGGGCAGATTATTGCCTATTGTCACAATAGGGTTCATTGGTTCTATCTTATACACTGTATAGTGGCTGAATAGGCATGGAAGGAGAGGGATGCAGTGTGAGGAGGCATGGGGTGGGTAAAGCACCATACCTTGCCAAAGCAAGTACGTGCAGACACGGGCAGTTAGGGGGTGGCACAGCCAGGCTTGGGCGCATAGGGGTGAGTCACTGGGCATAGGTTGGTATAGGGGGCATAAGGAGGACCATTTGAATTTACCTGTCAAACGGTTCCCTCATCCATACTGCGGTCCATGACGTCTCTGAGGTGCTGTGAACCACAAGTCTTTGAAAAGCTGGCCTGACTCCATGAAATTTGCTGAAGTCTAGGATATACCTATTCCCAAAATGGAGCCAGCCAGTTCAGAAGTGCAGGTTGTGGGCTCATGACCAGAACCAGTCTGAACATTGGAAACCCTGGGAATGGGGTTGGGGATCCTGGATTTGAGACCTGTCTACCATTATTAAAGGACTCTTAGCCCATTGAAAACACAGGCCTAAGAATCTCTTGCAGACTTTATTTTTAAAAAGTACACATACTGATCGAAAAACCCATTCACTATTTTTACTTTCCTTCAACTGCATAATTCCTTATTAAAATGTTTATTCAAGTGCTTAATCCCTTATGAAACCAAAAATTTGTTTCAAGCACTTAAACCTTTAAAAAAATAACATTTCATTCAAGTGCTTAATTCCTTTATAAAAACCAGCCTTGGTTTAGGGCTGGTTTAGCACACTGGGCTAAATCGCTGGCTTTTAAAGCAGATCAAGGCAGGCCAGCAGCACGGTTCAATTCCTGTACCAGCCTCACCGAACAGGCGCCGGAATGTGGCGACTAGGAGCTTTTCACAGTAACTTCATTTGAAGCCTACTTGTGACAATAAGCGATTTTCATTTTCATTTCATTTCATCCATAGTTCCACTTTAAAGTGCCCATAACTACTTCTAACCATCAATTAAATTGTGAAATGGCAAGCACCCCATTGTGATAATAGAAAGTTGTGAAATCAGCCATGTAGCACTAATCCTGTCATGGAAATCCTCAGGCTGATGTCAATAGACAGGTTTAAATATCAAGCAATGATTTTTTAACAGTCCACACAGCTTTTTCTTCAAATATTTAAAGCGCAGGAGTTTCAAATGTATTGACAGCCAGACAGTTGCTTTTGGCAGCTCTCTGGACAGTTCCAATGAGTTTGTACACTTTGTATGCACATTCATGTCTACTTTTAACAATCCTAAAAGCCAGATTGCCTCTCCCAAAGAGCACCTCACCTCACCTCTTCCAAATACACCTGACTTCCCCCAGTGGTATGCCAGGACCACATCGAAAACAATACCTTGCCACTCCAAAAGAGCACACCACCACTCCAGAGGACCACACAAAATTTTTATTTTTTATGAGACATGAGCATCACTGGCTGGACCAGTATGTATTGCCATTCTTAATTAGTCTTGAGATGGTGGTACTAAGGCTGCCTTCCCTAAAGAGCATTTATGACAATCGCCAATGGCTTCATTGTCATCATTAGACTTTCAATTCCAGGTTTTTATTAAATTCAAATTTCACCATCTGTGGTGATTGGACTTGAACCTGGGCCCCAGATCTTCCTAGTTTCTAGATTATTAGCCCAGTGACAATACCACTGCACTATATATCTTTGGATCCTCACTGTCTTCAGGGGATGTCCCGGAGGACTGGAGAATAGCCAATGTTGTCCCTCTGTTTAAGAAAGGTAGCAAGGATAATCCAGGGAACTACAGGCCGGTGAGCCTTACTTCAGTGGTAGGGAAATTACTGTAGAGAATTCTTCGAGACAGGATCTACTCCCATTTGGAAGCAAATGGACGTATTAGTGAGAGGCAGCATGGTTTTATGAAGGGGAGGTCGTGTCTCACTAACTTGATAGAGTCTTTCGAGGAGGTCACTAAGATGATTGATGCAGGTAGGGCAGTGGATGTTGTCTATATGGACTTCAGTAAGGCCTTTGACAAGGTCCCTCATGGTAGACTAGTACAAAAGGTGAAGTCACACGGGATCAGGGGTGAGCTGGCAAGGTGGATACAGAACTGGCTAGGTCATAGAAGGCAGAGAGTAGCAATGGAAGGATGCTTTTCTAATTGGAGGGCTGTGACCAGTGGTGTTCCACAGGGATCAGTGCTGGGACCTTTGCTCTTTGTAGTATATATAAATGATTTGGAGGAAAATGTAACTGGTCTGATTAGTAAGTTTGCAGACGACACAAAGGTTGGTGGAATTGCGGATAGCGATGAGGACTGTCAGAGGATACAGCAGGATTTAGATTGTTTGGAGACTTGGGCGGAGAGATGGCAGATGGAGTTTAATCCGGACAAATGTGAGGTAATGCATTTTGGAAGGTCTAATGCAGGTAGGGAATATACAGTGAATGGTAGAACCCTCAAGAGTATTGAAAGTCAAAGAGATCTAGGAGTACAGGTCCACAGGTAATTGAAAGTGGCAACACAGGTGGAGAAGGTAGTCAAGAAGGCATACGGCATGCTTGCCTTCATTGGCCGGGGCATTGAGTATAAGAATTGGCAAGTCATGTTGCAGCTGTATAGAACCTTAGTTAGGCCACACTTGGAGTATAGTGTTCAATTCTGGTCGCCACACTACCAGAAGGATGTGGAGGCTTTAGAGAGGGTGCAGAAGAGATTTACCAGAATGTTGCCTGGTATGGAGGGCATTAGCTATGAGGAGCGGTTGAATAAACTCGGTTTGTTCTCACTGGAACGAAGTAGGTGGAGGGGAGACCTGATAGAGGTCTACAAAATTATGAGGGGCATAGACAGAGTGGATAGTCAGAGGCTTTTCCCCAGGGTAGAGAGGTCAATTACTAGGGGGCATAGGTTTAAGGTGAGAGGGGCAAGGTTTAGAGTAGATGTACGAGGCAAGTTTTTTACGCAGAGGGTAGTGGGTGCCTGGAACTCGCTACCGGAGGAGGTGGTGGAAGCAGGGACGATAGTGACATTTAAGGGGCATCTTGACAAATACATGAATAGGATGGGAATAGAGGGATACGGACCCAGGAAGTGTAGAAGATTGTAGTTTAGTCGGGCAGCATGGTCGGCACGGGCTTGGAGGGCCGAAGGGCCTGTTCCTGCGCTGTACATTTCTTTGTTCTTTGATCTTTGTTCATATCTCAGTTTTAAATATGGTAACGAAAAGAATGAATACAAGAGGAGAACTAAAATAAAGGGCACTCAGAATAATAAAGTTCCAGTATTCAATCACCCAAGCACTTGGTAAAACTGCAGAATGTCATGTAAAAAAATGTATTTTGCGTTATTTGCTTTAAATCAATGGTTCTAATAACACGCGTATCATCTGTCAAGGCACCCAACTGTTAGAAAACATTGTACCACCCAAATTCCTCTGAGCAATATCATGAGAATCTGTCAATTTATAATGTAACTTTTTATATTTAGTATAATTTTATCCAAAATGGTCCAATTTCCAAAGGTAAATTTACCGATCTCATGCTTCTGGCAGGGAGTCACTAGAGACTTACTTTTGTTTCCGTGGCTTGGCACTGTTCTTTTATTTGAAATGAATACAACTGAGCTGAAAGTGCATGGAAAATATGAATAAATTTCTCATCCTTTACTCTAGGATTACAGACCAACGATATGAGAAGGTGCCACACTTCCTGTTTGGTGACTTCAACTTCAGATTGGATTCAAAAGGTGTGATAGAGGTAGGTGTTACCGGGTAAAAAATGAACCAGCTCCAGTTCTGCCACCATTAAAGTTTTCCACTTTCTAGTTTAACAGCATAGTCAAGAATTGGATTGAGTTTTCAAAGAGGGAAAGATTCTTGGTAAAGTTGAAGGTAGAATGTCAGGGCCAAAAAGTATTGTATAAAAATTCTTGAGGAAAAGAGAGTTGGATGTAGCACTCCACACCAGCGTATTTATAGCCAAATTAGCCACAATATGCAGATCTCATGGAACTAAATGATATATCCACATTGTCATAGTCCCCTTTGAGGGGGAGAGGTGACTGGTGGTGATTTAACCTGAGGATCACCACAGGTTAAGATCACGCAAGGTTGAGAAGGCGGGTCAGGCCTTCTTGAATAATTTCAGCCAGTAGGGGAATTGAACCCACATTCCTGGCCTCACTCTGCTTCACAAACCAGCTGTCCAGCCAACTGACTAAAGCAGGCCACCATAAATATAGCATATTTAAGTAGAATAAGTTAGAAACAGAGAAACAGGTTTCATACTTTTTCTAATTGTAACAAATCGTGAACCAGCAGGTTTTCTAATTCCAGACCCATTTTGTTCTGGTTGGTAGATTGTGGAGTAATGTCACTGGTTGAGTTGTAACACTGGTTAGCCCAGTGATAAGAGTGTAGTGGGATTAGAACATTTACAACTAATCTGGATGAAAGGGAAGATAAATCAAAGAAGAATAATTAGGATTAAATAAAGGAGGAATTAGGGGCAGCACGGTGGCGCAGTGGGTTAGCCCTGATGCCTCACGACGCCGAGTTCCCAGGTTCGATCCTGGCTCTGGGTCACTGTCCGTATGGAGTTTGCGCATTTTCCCCGCACTTGTGTGGGTTTCGCCCCCACAACCCAAAGATGTGCAAGGTAGGTGGATTGGCCACACTAAATTGCCTCTTAATTGGAAAAAATGAATTGGGTGCTCTAAATTTATTTGAAAAAAGGAGAAATTAAGGACAAAATAATTAACAGAAAATGTGAAAAAGCACAAATATTGAGAAATGTTGTGGAAGAAAAAGGCAAGTATAAATTCGTGGAAGTATTTATATACAGTTAAATAACTGATTAGCTTGATAGAATGAACATTTCTAGCATTCATATCAAATTTTTGAAATTGTTTCAGTAACTTTCCTTCCACGTTTCCAAATGTTCACGAAAGCCATCTTATCAATTTGTTCACTCATTTCTTTTATATGGATGAGGAGTGGATTTTATTCAGTGCAGGTGGTTTCACCAATTGTCTGAAATGCTGGGTGTTAAGAACGCATGAGGACTGGGCCGCATTATTTAAATGTTAGCAGAGTGCTGCAATACAAATCAAAATCTGTCCTCATAGAACTAAAAGGGCAGTACGGTGGCGCAGTGAGTAGCACTGCTGCCTCACGGCGCCGAGGTCCCAGGTTCAATCCAGGATCTGGGTCACTGTCCGTGTGAAGTTTACACATTCTCTCTGTGTTTGTGTGGGTTTTGCCCTCACAACCTAAAAATGTGCAGGGTAGGTGGATTGGCCACGCTAAATTGCCCCATAATTGGAAAAAATGAATTGGGTACGCAAAATGTATATTGAAAAAAATCATAAAACAAAGCATTCTCTTCTTCGTAGTATCTATCTGCTGTTCAAAATAAGGCAAGTGAACTTGTTAGAAATTAGAGCGTGCCGAGGACCCAGGTTTGACCTGGCCCGGGTCACTGTCCGTGTGGAGTTTGCACATTCTCCCTGTGTCTGCGTGGGTCTCACCCCCCACAACCCAAAGATGTGCAGGGTAGGTGGATTGACCACGTTAAATTGCCTCTTAATTGGAAAAAAAAAGAAAAAGAAATAAGGGCAATGATTCTGAATGTGCCATTTATTGAACAGTTATTGGCAAGTACTTTGTATTTTGAGGATGATTCCACTCCCACTTAAGTCTTTTACTGGCAGGTTTAAGTTCAGATTCAATGTAAATTAACCTTGTTTTAATTCATTATTGGGCTTTCGATGCCGCAGGCTAAGCCAGGATTCATTGTTGGCGTTGCTGCTGGAGGAGGTTACAGAGCTAGGGGAAGGCGAGACCATGGAGGGGTTTGAAAACAAGGCTGGGATCTTCTGGCCTTTCCCGCTGGCGGAATCATCGGGCCGAAGGCGACCCCTGGTGTGGCGGGTTCCCCAATGGCGGGACAGGCGATCTATGCAAAACGCTAAAGACATTGGCAGGACTGGAAGATCCCACCACCGTCCAATGGTGAACTGTCTTCACCACACAAAAACGTGCCAGGGAAGGGGGCCAGAAATCCTGCCCGAGGATAAAAAGTGTAAAGTCAAGGCATTGCTTCACTGGGAACTGCGAGTTGCAGCTTGGGCAGCAGAGTTTTGGATTACTGAAGGTTTACAGAGGGTAGAATGTGGGAGACCAGAGTACATCGAAATAGAATCTGGAGGTAATAAGGACATGAGTGGTGGCTTCAGAAACAGATGAGCTGAGAGTTTATCTGTACATGCCTTGTTTATCTGTACATGTCTTGTTTATCTGTACATGCCTTGGTGAGACCACACCTGGAATATACGGCATTATTTAACTAAAAACAAGAGTCCCTGGGTGGGAATCGAGAGTTTGTTTGCGGCGCTTGTAGCACCGGGAACAATTCCACTATCGAACGGCACTCTAGGTTTTTTTCCAGCCCCCGGTGGGGAATGGCCCGCTGAGGCTGCACAGCCACATTTCCTGCACTGAAGAGCTCTCTCGACCCCCTGACCCGACCAACAACCCCCAATGCCCCAACCCACCTGTTGGAGGGTCCTGGGGCACCCCGCACCGCAGCACAAACCGGTAGGGCACCCCCAGGCCTGAACCCCAGCATGAGCAAAATACCAGCCTGGCACCCTGGCACTGCCAGCCTGGCACCTTGACAGTGCCCCTGCCAGCCTGGCAGTGCCAGCTGGGCACCGTGGCAATGCCAGGACACCAGCCTGGCCAGAGGGCGACCACCCTGGGGACTCCAATCGCCTGGGAGATCTCCCAAATGCCATCCACATGTCCACGTTTGTGGAAATCAGTGCTAAACGGTGCCCGGCTGGGGTTTCCTCGGCGAGGTCAATAGATGCCCGGTGGCCGTTCAATCTGGCGGCAGCATGGCTAAGTGAGCTTTAAAGCTCTTTGAGCTATGCAAGTTAGGCCCCGCCCATTGGGGGCAGGATGCAGATTGTGACGTCTCGCGAGATCTCGTTAGATCTCAAGAGGCGTAACGGCTGTCAGCAATCCTGGGAAAGACCTTTCCCGGGATCTACCGGTTGCATCCTGACCTGATTCCAGCGGGACGTGGCCAGTAAATTGCACCTTATCTAAAGAAGGATATACTTGTCATAGAGGGAGTGCAGCAAAGGTTCACGAGATTCCTGGCAGGGCAGGATTGTCGTATGAGGTGAGATTGGGTTGAGTGGGCCTGAATTCACTGGAGTTTAGAAGGATGAGATCGGATCTGATTGAAATTCTGAAAGGCTGGGCAGGCTGGATGCAGTGATATTGTTTCCCTTGGCTTGGGGTCTACAACAAGGGATCACAGGCAGGCAGTGTTACAGAGGTGGGAATAGTCAGTGTTAGTGATGGTGCAAATATAAGTTTGGAAACTCATCTTGGGATCAAATGTAACACAAGCTTGCAAACAGACTGACTTAGGTTGGTATTTTCCTGAAAAATGACAGTCAAGTTCTGACTGAAAACAACCATGTTTCTTCCTGTGTTCCTCCCCCAAAACAGTCAGGTTTTCACTCCAGGGGCGAAATTCTCCCCCAACGGCGGGATGTCCGCCGACTGGCGCCAAAGATGGCGCCAATCAGACGGGCATCGCGCCGGCCCAAAGGTGCGGAATGCTCCGCATCTTTGGCTGCCGAGCCCCAACATTGAGGGGCTAGGCCGACGGCGGAGGGATTTCCGCCCCGCCAGCTGGCGGAAATGGCGTTTGTTGCCCCGCCAGCTGGCGCGGAAATGCGGCGCATGCGCGGGAGCGTCAGCGGCCGCTGTCAGTTTCCCGCGCATGCGCAGTGGGGAGAGTCTCTTCCGCCTCCGCCATGGTGGAGGCCGTGGCGGAGACGGAAGGGAAAGTGTGCCCCCACGGCACAGGCCCGCCCGCGGATCGGTGGGCCCCGATCGCGGACCAGGCCACCGTGGGGGCACCCCTGGAGTCAGAACGCCCCGTGCCCCCCCCCCAGGACCCCGGAGCCCGCCCACGCCGCCTGGTCCCGCCGGTAAATACCAGCTTTGATTTACGTCGGCGGGACAGGCAATTTCTGGGCGGGACTTCGGCCCATCCGGACCGCAGAATCCAGCGGGGGGTCCCGCCAACCGGCGCGGCCCGATTCCCGCCCCCGCCCAATCTCCGGTACCGGAGACTTCGGCGGGGGCGGGGGCGGGATTCACGGCGGCCAACGGCCATTCTCCGACCCGGCGGGGGGTCGGGGAATGACGCCCCAGATCTTCTGACGCTTGTCAAAAAAGCATGGAGCGTGTTTTGCAGGCAGGGTATCAAAGAGCCAGAAAGCCATGTTACATAGCGATCAGGGTGCCATTTTTAAAGGATGACCCGATCTCAAAGTGCAGGCACCAGGGTGGCCCAGCCCTCAACCCCCACCCTCACCCGTATCGAGGAACTCACCCATTCTAGGTCTCTGCATCCCCCCCAGCCGCTCCCCAGCCATCGTCATGCAGTACAACCACCCCCTCCCACGCCCATCATTTCCCAACCCCCATTCAACCCTTCCAAACATAATGGGAGCTCCCCCAATGGGGTTTGCTAGCAGCGCCGTATCCTGGACCCACCCCAGGCACTGCCAACCTGGCAATGCAACCTGGTCATGTCCCTCACCATCGGGTTATATTCACCTTAAATTCCCAGTGTAGTCATCACGACTAGTTTCTGTTTTTGGAAACCAGTAGTGATTCTTGTCGGCGTCACATCGCGCCGGCGGCTGGGAACATCTGACAACTCCAGAAGCAACAACATTAAGTCCTTCTGAATATTAAAATGCATGCAAATTAGTGGTGATCAGGTTTCTGCCCTCACTTTTATAAAAAATGGGAAGGTCATGTCACCAATTGGCACTGGAGTAATGTCGCCAGTTAATAATGATGCTCTTTAGAGTCGCCAGGTATCAAATGATACCACCACAAGGCTTTACCGGATATCAATCAAAGGATCACACAACCAGTTAGTCAGTTCAAGTTCAAAGATGGTTTATTTATACACAAGGATTACTTCGACATGCAACACAAAACACTACAAGTTAAACTACACCTAACAACTACAATAACCTATACTTAACTTCAGGGCAACCGGCTCTATGCAGATGGACAAGGCCTTTGTCCGGATCTTGCGTGGCTGAGTGGAAGAAATGGCTCTGTTTCTGCTGGGCTCATCCATCTGGTAGCGATCGTTGGTCTTGAACTTGTCTGTCTGGTCGTTATGCTGCTTGGGTTTGCATAGGCCGGATCCAAGAGAGACAGAAATCATGGCTGCATTGTCTTTTAACTGGCTTGTGTTTTCCCCGCCCCTTTTTGAGGGAAGTTTCTGGCTCACTGTCAATCAATTCCTCAGGGCTCCACCCTCTGATTGGTCACATCCAATCAGGGGCTGCCACATCATTTTTGGGGTGGGCACCAGTGGCCAATCCTGGGAGGGCTCCAAGCAGGACCTCGGTGCCGCCTAGTCTGGAAGATGATGCGATGGACCTGATGGTCCCATTGTTATTTTAATTGCCTTGAATGGCCCATTTGCAGGTGTGAATTCCTGCATACTTCTGGGCTGCCATTTGCAAAGATACAAGCTGTAGCTTGTCTGTGTCCCAAACCTGGCCATAATTCTCATCATTCTTTGCAGATGGCCATCTCATATGGCTACATCCCGTCCTCTTGATCCTGAACGCGAAGCATGGTGGATTACACTGTTGATTCCTTATCATCCTTGGTGTGCCGGCCACCCTTGGTCAAGGACAGGTTCTACACTACTCTGTCCTATATTTTGGGGCATTTACCTAATTCTATTAACACATCACAAATTACTAATTTCTAATGGGTCACTGCAAACATTTCACAATTAAGTATTTAACTTATCCGCACAGTTGAATCTCGAACTAACACTATCTAAACTACTCTTTATGCTGCTGGTAAATATGAAAAAGAACGTATGTACAGTACAAACATTTTGAAACAGCAGCCTTACATTCTACTTAATGTAGCAAACTTTACAGAGGTACATGTTTATAATTCTTACAGCAGGTAATTCAGTTTTGTTGAATGCCGAAAAAAGGGTGTCGAACTGGATATATCGGTGACCGGGAGGCTTTTGCTCGCCATTTACGGAGACGAAGTGTCTGAATGACACTGCAGATTATTGCAATTGCTAGAGGGGCCTCTACTGTGTATGAAAGGGGGTTCCAATTGGCAATGTTTTTGCACCAAGTGGGGGTTTCGGTGTCTGTCTTTGGTGTGTGGTGTGGTAGAATATCATAGAATTTACAGTGCAGAAGGAGGGCATTCGGCCCATCGAGTCTGCACCGGCTCTTGGAAAGAGCACCCTACCCAACGTCAACACCTCCACCCTATCCCCATAACCCCACCCAACACTAAGGGCAATTTTGGACACTAAGGGCAATTTATCATGGCCTATCCACCTAACCTGCACATCTTTGGACTGTGGGAGGAAACCGGAGCACCCGGAGGAAACCCACGCACACACGGGGAGGACGTGCAGACTCCGCACAGATAGCGACCCAAGCCGGAATCGAACCTGAGACCCTGGAGCTGTGAAGCAATTGTGCTATCCACAATGCTACCGTGCTGACTGGGTGGTGTCCGGGCTAGGGGTGTCATGTTGTGTGGTAGTGTCCGTCCTGGTGTGGTGTACATTAAAATAGTCCATTGCGCGCGCAGTTGCAGAAGTCTAGCGATGATCCAAATGCATGTCAGCAGTCCTTGCTTCATCCTGTTTTCTGTCTTCCATTTTCCATGTATTCCTGGGGGTGCAAGCATAGTATCTGTTATTATCTTTGGTTAATATCTCGTTTTATTAGTCTTTCTCTCTTTACTCCAATTACCCATTCTGATCGTCACCATGTGTGACTCCCTCGTTTTCTTTTGAAATACCATTTTGGAGAGACAAGAAATGCAAATGTTTTAAGTACTGAGGGCGGGATTCTCCACTCCCACGCCGAAGTGGCCGCGCCGTCGTGAACGCCGCCGAGGTTCATGACGGCGCGGAACGGCCCCAGTCCCGACCGATTCAGGCCCTGACAATGGGCCAGGATCAGGGCCGCGTCATCTACACGCGCCAGGCCTTGTCGCCCGCGTAAAAGCGGCGCCACATAGATGACACGGCCGATGCCACATAACGGGCATCATCCACGCATGCGCGGGTTGGCCGGCGCCAACCCGCGCATGCGTAGTTGCCGTCCTTTCTAAGTCCGCCCCGCAAGAAGATGGGGGACGGATCTTGCGGGGCCGTGGAAGGAAGGAGGTCCTCCTTCAGAGAGGACGGCCCGATGATCGGTGGGCACCGATCGCGGGCCACCCCACATTCCAGGTAAAGCCTGGTGCAGGATCCCCCCTCAGTCCGCCCCCCCAGCGTTCACGCACCGCCCACGACTGCAGCGACCAGGTTTGGACGGCGCCGGGAGGAACCCGCCGTTTTGGCCTGGCCGCTCGGCCCATCCAGGCCTCAGAATAGCGGGGGTGCCGGAGAATTGCCATTTTCGGTGTCTCCGGTGATTCTGCGGCATGCGGCCCGCGAAACACGACCGGGCCGCTCCCGCTGTTTGGGAGAATCGCAGGAGGGCGTCGGACCGGCGTCCCCGGAAATTTTGGCGGCCCAGGCGATTCTCCCAACCGGCGTGGGAGTGGAGAATCGCGCCCAGAGACTTTTGCAGCTTGTGGTCGATGCTTGTAGTGGGTGGACAATTTCTTCGACCAGTCTTTCTTAAATCAAAACCATGGGAGGTTGACGCTTATCATAACCAGCTGAGTTTTAGGGCGGCCAGTTTTATATATTTGTTAGCCGCAATCACATTTGGCCTGGGATGTAACTAGCATATGGAGTCGGTGTAGTGTGACGGAAGAAGAGAGGAAGGAGGAGAGAAACAAAAATGAAGTGGCCTTGCTGAGGTGTCCCTGCCATGAGAAGTGGCGGGTAAGCGCTCCCAGTTTGCATGAGGCAGCTGGGACCTTGCAGTTGCTGTGGGTGGTGTTCTCTTTCATATCTGGGGGCTAGTCTAGCTGGTGGGGGTCTCCTGCAATCTCAGGTGAAGTGTCCTGACTGCCCACAGTTGTAACATGACCCCCGGGGCACGTAAGGTGGAGCATGCTCTCTGGTGTATTGCTCCCTTGGGTACGGTTCCCTGGGATATTGGACTTCTCCTCTACCCTCGTTTATCCATGCGGGTCCCTGGTTAGTTCTAACTGGGTGCATATTTGCTTCTCTCTTTTCCTGATCTGCCTGTCTGTGTAGGGATTGTTCCCAAGCTCTGGAGAGTCGCTTCAAAACCCAAACTTCATTATGTGTGTGGCCTGCGGGGTCGTAATTCACACAAGCCCTTTGACCTGCTTCTGTGGCATGCGAGACTAAAGTGGTGTCGTCCTCATTTAAATGAGCGCGGTTCAAATCCCTAAGTACTGCTTTAAAATGGATCCAAAGGCAACCTGCAAATGCGGTTGGATGCTCTCCCTTCTTTTGCCTCCAATGGTTTGAACCCTCAACTCCTTTGTTATACCCGATTGGCTCTAAAATGGCTGTTTTCATCTCCTGTAGGGTTCCTCCTGCTACATTCTGGCGTTCTGGCAAAGCTGATCTGACAGACTAGCTAAGGCTCATAACTATGAGTTTGACTTCCTCTCTCTCGTCTAGGCCATACTTAACTTTTTGTTGGCGTACTTTCTCAAATAAATTATGCGGGTCTGCGGTGGATTCCAATGGATCAATTTTAGCGCAGGCATCTCTCAAATGGGTGATGGATAATGGGGTGGTGTAAACGCAATCGGGCTCCTCCCGATCCGATGACTTGCGCTGTGTGGTGACCGGATTCATGGGGTTGGGTGCTGCCTGTGCAGCCAGTGGTGCGGGTGCTTTCCTTTTCGGGGCATGGGGGGCTCTATTGGGATTTTCTGTGTCCTCCACATATCTCTGGGCAGTTTAATTTAGTTCTTGCCAATTGGGGGCACCTTCCTCATCTAAATTTTGTCCAAAAGTATCTCTAAATTCATTTTGCACTGAAAGCAGTGACGGCAACTCCTCCATTTGTTGTCTACATTTCGCGTGGTCTACTGTGCTCTGTCTTTGTTCTGTAGTGGAATATGGAGCACTCGTAAAGCTGCCTTAAAATCCGCGCATTGTCTCCTTAACTGTGCTACCTGCTGTAGTGTCTCTTCTCGTGCCAAGACTGCACGCTGTGTATCTTGGTAGGCTTTATCGTACTGGGTCTGAAAGCTGCTAAGATGAACGAAACAAGATTGGTGTGCCCGTTTGACAACAGCCATTTCTTTATCTTTAGCTGCCAACTGATCCCGGAGTTGCTCAATAATCTTTTCACTTTCACTATTGTTTCCCTCATTCTTCTCTTCTTTCTCAACTCGTTGCCTGCGGAGCGTCCTCACGACCTCCTCTGTGCCTCGCAACTGTGCCAAACAGGACACTATTGCCATCGGCTTTCGCACTTTCGCTGCATTTTTCTTATGCACCTCGGTTAGGTTGACCTACCAAGTTTGTCCTATGCTTCCTGGACCTGACTCTTCATTTGAACAAAAATCGGGCTAAAGGGACCATCCTTTCCCCTTTAAATACTTCCTCAACTCTTCTTCCCATATGGGGCACTGCTCTGCTCTGTTGGTCACTGCGACCTCGGGTTCCTGTGGGTTCATTAAACGTTCCATCGCTTTTGTGGCCATTCTTCTAATCTCTCTTGCTCTACTTTTAATCTCTGTTTCCTACCGTTAATCTCTGATTCCTATCGTTTAATTTCTCCTGCACTACTTTGATTTCTCTTTCCCTACCTTTAATTTGGGATAGGGGGATAAGGCGGCGATTTGAACTGCGGGTATGGCCTGAGCTATTTTCCGGTTCACAATTCCCTCGATAGTTTTGACACAATCTAACGAGTTTACCTTATATCCCTGTTAGTATGCATGCAGGTTAGTACACACTTCTGAAATTCAGTGATTTGGTCGTTATGGGCTTGCACTTGTGGTTCTTTCTCTTTCACGCAATTGGATTACAAAGTTTGTGGGTTCTCTCGGAGTGACAAAATCACTTCTAATTCGAGTCTCGTCAGATGTCACCAATAATGTTGCCAATCGGCACCAGAGTAATGTCGTCAATTAATAATGATGCTCTTTAGAGACGCCAGGTATCAAATGATACCACCACAAGGCTTTACCGGATATCGATTAAAGGACCACACGACCAGTTAGTCAGTTCAAGTTCAAAGATGGTTTATTTATACACAAGGATTACTTCGACATGCAACACAAAACACTACAAGTTAAACTACACCTAACAACTACAATAACATATACTTAACTTCAGGACTACTGGCTCTATGCAGATGGACAAGGCCTTTGTCCGGATCTTGCGTGGCTGGGTGGAAGAAGTGGCTCTGTTTCTGCTGGGCTCATCCATCTGGTAGCGATCATTGGTCTTGAACTTGTCTGTCTGGTCGTTATGCTGCACTTGGGTTGGCATAAGCCGGATCCAAGAGAGACAGAAATCATGGCTGCATTGTCTTTTAACTGGCTTGAGTTTTCCCCGCCCCTTTTTGTGGGCAGTTTCTGGGTCAATGTCAATCAATTCCTCAGGGCTCCACCCTCTGATTGGTCACATCCAATCAGGGGCTGCCACATCATTTTTGGGGTGGGCATCAGTGGCCAATCCTGGGAGGGCTCCGAGCAGGACATCGGTGCCGCCTAGTCTGGAAGATGATGTGATGGACCTGATGGTCCCATTGTTATTTTAATTGCCTTGAATGGCCCATTTGCAGGTGTGAATTCCTGCATACTTCTGGGATGCCATTTGCAAAGATACAAGCTGCAACTTGTATTCCCATCATTCTTTGCAGATGGCCATCTCAGATGACTACAGTCTCAAGCTGAGATCTCGCCGGCACAAATCTCATTATGACACTCCTGCAAGAGTTAGCGGCAATAATGGTATTGGTGCCCGCGGCCCAGAATATTTTGCCCTTAATCTCTCCAAAGTGAATCGGGGTGAGAATACCTCCTCTAGGCCATTTCAACCTGCTTTAGTGCCAGGGCAAGCTTTGGTACTAGATGCAAACTGAACCTTAACTGCAGTGAAAGTGCTTCACACCCACGCTACAGATTTTTAAAATTCGTCCATGGAACGTTGGCGTCACAGGCTTGGCCATTATTATTGCCCATCCCTAATTGCCCTTGAGGGGGCAGTTACGAGTCAACCATGTTGCTGGGGATCTGGAGGCACATGTCGGCCAGACCAAGTAAGGATGGCAGATTCCTTCCCTAAAGGACATTAGTGAATCAGGTGGGTTTTTGTAACAGTCGACAATGGTTTCATGCTCATCATTTGATTTTTAATTCCAGATTTTTAAAATTAAATTCAAATTCACCATCTGCAGTCGTGGGATTTGAACCAGGAATATCAGAGCATTACTCTGGGTTCCTGGTTTACTAGTCCAGTGACAATGCCACTTTGCCACCACTTCCCACGTAATTTCATAGTGTAAATCTACCCTATCTGTAAACAGACACCTGGGCAATATAATGCCCAGCATTATGTTAACTTGGATGAATTCATATTATAAAAGGATGAATCAAATCTAGCCTTTATCTTATTCAGGTTTATTTTCAAGCCTGTTGAACAGAGAGACAAACTCTCCAGCACTTTCCCCTCCAATACACTGGCTGACTCTTCTTTACTGGGTTCTAGGTGTTTAACATTCATTAAATAGAACTAAATATACTAAGCTTCTCTGGACATGCCAGTCCAGATTATAATGTTGCCATACTGCCTGGTTGTGCTTTATGTCTGAATATCGTCTATTCTGTGATTGATTGGCTGAAATGAACTAAGGCAAGACGAAGATCTGTGGATAAAAGTTAATAGACATGGTGAACGACACTTACCCTGGGAGTAAGAGTAAATGTCTTTGAAATTTTGAGAAGATCCTTTGGATTGGAGAGCAGATGTCTTCCATTATTCTTTGTCTACACAAGAATTCTACAGCTGGGGAGCTCTCCCCTTCTTTTCTGTGGAAGTCATTGAGGTAAAACTGATTTTAGGATGACAACCATCACGGAGATGGGCATGGGTAATGTTTTTGCCCCAGTTTGTTAACATGTTTGTCAGTTTGTCTTGTAACTCAAAAAACTGATGGCTGTATTACACTGAAACCCAGCACCAAGATAGGGTATGGCACAAAGAAAAATTGATTTGTTTTTTGGCGAAGATGCGGATCTGGATTCAGATCCTGGAATCTTTTAACGGACCCATTAACATTGGGATAAAGAGCAAATAGATTTATTAAAAATAATGTTTTTATTGGGGCGGGGGGGTTATGTAGACTGCAGTTAATTATTTTAGAATGTTGTGGATTGCTTCAGCTGACGTGCAATTTTTCCACAGTTGTCAAAATGTGAGCAGGGTTTTCAGAGCAGGTTGTTGGATGTGGACTGCCTTAAAGCCTCCTTAGCGTGACGGAAGCTCTTAATGAAATTTTTTTCCAGCTTTGTAGAAACAAAGCATGGATCAGGCAGGGAAATATGTGAAGGAAATACTGTGTAATTGTAACAATGTTGAGTTAACACAGCACACAATGGTATGCACTCCAATGAATACCCTCTTCACTTGTTTTGCTTTGATTTGGAGTACCAACCACAGTTAGTTGGGAATAAGTATTCACATTGATCCCAATTGTTACCTTTACTCCCTTCTTACAGTTTCCTTTCCTTATGCCCATTGAATTATCATACAGATGGCAGGACTGCACCCCAAGAGAGCTCATTGTTTCTGCTCAGATTTAATATTTGTTTTAGCCTCTTTGGATAGCAATGCACAGCCTCTACTTAAATCAAGAAATTCCAAATAATTAGGAATTGTGAAAATCAAAATGAAGAAAAAGCCATTTGGTTCATCAAAGCTCATGCAAAACTGAATAAAGCAAGCCAGCTCCTACCAGAAGTGTGGCCTAAAGATCTCTGGAAAACCGCTTGGACTGTGATAAAAGTTTGTAAGTCTGCACTTGTAAGTAAACAAGGCCTTCAGGGTGCTTTGGGATTTCAGTTGGTCTCCGAATGCCAGCCGAGTTCAAGTTTAACTATAAAAGAGCTAGCTTTTATTTCCTTTTGGCAATTAATAGCAACACGCAGATGGTGAGCTTAATATTTTAAATAACTATTTCTTCAGAATAGATTTGAAAGGTTTTCTGTTGTGAATGTGGCTTTCGCCTGTATTTCTCATTTTGGAGCTCATTTTGAGACGAGCAGAACGTGTATTTTACCAATACTTTTTTGTAGTCTTTTTGTTCTCAGATACATGTGGCCCTTTCTTAGAAGACGCTTTCATATTGGTCAAGCTGTGGAAGGACATTTCTCCCATTAATTACTCCTGAGGCTACTTAATTAGTTGTCAATTATGCTGTCATATACTGCCCTTTACTGTAATTTTAAAACATTTTTACAGAATGCATTGACATGGCTGATGTTAAAGCACCTTTGGCACATTGTAATTTAATATACTGCTAAATCATTGTTATGATTTTCAGACTTTTACCACAGCCATGTAATATTGCCTGTGAATATCCAGATGTTTTCAGATTGATTCCTTTTGATAAATATTGTAGTTTTTCTCAGAAATCCATTTTGGTATCAGGATTTCCACTTGGAGCTAAGGGGAAATAGTCCTTGTGCTCCATTCTAATTGGTAGAACATTTCAGTGGCAGAAACTGTAGGTAGGATGTCTGGACTGTGGGAGTGAGCAGAGATATGGAGCAGTACATTTCTGTGGAACGTCTTTTAAAAGAGACCACGGAAACGAGACAAGCACAAAAGCCGTTGTGCCTTTGCTTTATGCCCAGCATAGTTTTCTGAGATTAAATCTATACAACATTATGCCTCCCTTGGACTTGGGATTGTTTCCCAACAAGCAAAGGCCCCACCAATCCATGGGGTACAATCCCAGCATTATCAGCAGAATTGGATGTGTTAGCGCCCCTAGAGTTTACAGGGCCAGTGGGAGGACACCTGATTTATACATGTGTCAGACAAATAGTAGCACAACTAAGGGTGCCTCTCTGGCAACCACCTGCTCTGGGCAGCTGGAAAACCCATTACCCACCCACCAATACCTTCAACACCCTTTGTAAATGATTGATCAAGATATTTTAAATAACTGTTTTCCATTATTCACGGGTTCAGGCAAGGCCCACTTACATCCTTGGAGAGACTGGTACAATTCATTTCACTTGTCATATTGGCTGCCAGGATTATAACATCCTATCTAATCTAAGGAAGTCAGAACTCCTGACATTTGGAGACCCTTGTCCCAACTTTGACACATACCGTATTCCTCCCCCCTGTTCAACCTCCTCCCACCGGTACCAGTTGTCCAGTTGTCTCATAAGAAAGCTTTAAAGGCAACCTAGAAAATCACCAAAATGCCGAGTCATAGTGCAACCTGGTTGCTGGCGAGTCCTGGAAAGTGAGAAAATTCTTCACTGTAACGATTGCCTTGACCATCAGTCCCATTGACAGCATTTTTATGATAAATAAATAAAGGAATTCAGAGAAAATGAAAACAATAATAGAATTGTAATGCTCCACTCATTTTTTTTCTGTCTGGATTGCTTTGATTCTTGGAGACTGCGGGATATTCCTGATGGGTTTGATGGTATTCCTTCTAAGAGCAGGTGGGGGTCAGAAGCTGCATAGGTGTCTGGGGTCAGGATGTACAAATGGTTCTTTGTGGGGTACTCAAACTGATTTTATTACTTATTATTTATTACTTCTGAGCAAATCTGTTCAAGCTTTGTAAAGGGCCAGGTTTTGCCTCCTTTGTTTCATTGCTGCTTTAAAGAACTGAAGAGCAAACATCACTTCAATGCCTTGTTGCCCCAAACACCTAATCAGCATCAATTGCTGGAGCCACTGTACTACTTGTAATTGGTGCTTCTTTGTCACCACTGAGATAATGCAGATTTCAAGCTCATTATTCATGTAATCACAGCCATCACAGCTGTGTTTATCCTGAAAGTGCATTGTTACCACTGCTGTTTATGCCCATTATAGTGGAGGCTAGAATGGGGATACAATTCATTTAAAAAGTCAGAAGGAGAAAATGCCGTCCTGAAAGAAGCCACATCTTACGCTGGGAACAAAAGGGAAATGCAGCACAATTCAGTCATAAAAAAGAGGAAATTTTCTAATGAGCGTGGGAGGGTGTGCACGTCAGCTGGCAAGAAGAATTTGAGAAGTTCTTCAGCATCTCTGTTTAAAGTCACACGCAGTTTGGAGGGTAATAATGGAAAGGCTGCTTATGAATTGGAACCCTATTGAAACAGAGATTGGGACTGTTTAAACCTCATACATTGGAACCCTCATCATTTGGATTGTGTACCAGGAAACCGTGAAGCTCAAGATGATGCACAATGGCGATTACTGGCATATTTACAAGCAGCTGGGGTAAATGTTCAAAATCTGACGAGACATAATAAATATTCAAACATTTTAAGTCTTGCCAGTTTACAGCTAGACCATTAGATGGAGCTCTCATGGTGACAGAGCAGATTATTTTGGAGAGGAGGAGTTGAAGAAGTGAAATTATGAACAATCCTTTTCCATTAAGCAGTCCTGCAGATGGCTGGTGAAGATTGCCTTCATAGTGGCCAGGGAGAGCTAGGTTTCCTGGACCATTCTGCTTTTCTGACTAAATCAGGGCAATCTAAAGAAAAATGCATTTATATGGCACCTTTAACATCCTCTGGATTTCCCAAAGTGCTTTATAGTGAAGAACTTTGAAATGCAGTCACTGTTATAATGCTCTAAGCTTGGCAGCCATTTTGCACTCAGCAAGCTTCCAACAAGAGCACTGCGCTGATGACTAAATAAACCGTTTTTCGTGCTGTTAATTGAGAGGTTATTATTGGCCAGGATACCCGGGGTAACTCTCCTGCTCTTCTTTGGAAGAGTGTCAGCCTAAATCTCTGTGCTCAAGTTGCTGTAGTGAGTCCTGAACTTATCGCCTTCTGACTCAGAGACAACAGCGTCACCAACTGAACTATAGCTGGAGGGAAAGAGGGAGGGAAACAACAACAGAAGCTTAATTCTTGTAAAATAGCCATAATGCAGGGCACAGTAAACTAGCAGTTTGGTCCTGAACCATTAGCCTACAGGTTAAATGTTCAAATACCACCATGTCAAGTTGTGAGATTGAATTTAATGAGGCTGGTAAACTGTATGCTGGCACCAAATAATGACGATGAAAACCTTTCAACTGTCATAGCTAGTGGGGGCGGAGAATAGCCGTTCACGCCGGAAATCCGGCGTCATTCTCCGCCGGCGGGAGTCTCCGTTTTGCCGGCGCCTGGGGGTTTCCCGACGGCGTGGGGCTGCGCCACAATGGGAAACCCCATTGACCGGCCGGTGTTACGGAGACTCCCGCCGGCCGGTCGGGGCAGAAATGTGGCGGGGCGGGTAGGAGAATTTCGTCCCCGGTGCGCCGCGCTTCTGTGATTCTCCGCGGACCCGCCAGTCCCGCGCACGCGCGGTCAACACGGCGCCGGTCGTGGGCCGTTGTAACAGGCCCCCACGGCAATTCTCTGCGGTCGAACGGCCGAACTCCCGCTGGCATGGTTTACATCTGGTACCACCCGGCAGGGGCTCGGACCCGCGGCCGCGGTGGCAGTCCTGGTGGGGGGCGGGGAGTACCTGACTCCAGGGGGGGGTCTCAGCGGTGACCAGACCACTGATCGGCAGGCCATCGCGATCTGTGGGGGACCTACCTTACCTTATTCCGCGAGCCTGCTATGTGGCTCCGCCATACCGGTGGTGCCGGTGGCGCGCATGCACGGACCCGCTTGCAGCCACCGGCGCGTGCACGGCCGCGCAGTTTGGACAGCAGCCAGAGCTGTGGGACGCACGCCGGGGCCCTGCTAGTCCCCTGGAAAATGGAGAATCACCACGGACGTTCGAGGAAGAGGTCCGGAGTGATTCTCGCCCGTTTTCCGGTGTACGTGGGGATTTAGTCCCCAAAAGGGAGAATCCCGGCCAGTGCCTTTCAGGGAACCTCCCACCCCTAACTGGTTTGCCCTATATGCGACTCCTGTCCCACAACATCTGGTTGACTCTTAACTGTCCTTGGGGCTACTAGGGCTGAACAGTGAATGCTACTTTGACAGTGTTGGTTAAAAAAAAGACAAGTTCTAGAACAGAAATATTACAGAAAAAAGAGGGCAGAATTTAACATGGGTGACGGGGATTCCAGCCTCCAAAACAAAAACTGGTGGCACTCCTGCTGATCCAATCTCTGCAAGCCCCAATAAAATGAAATGCCTAATCAGTGGCAGGAACCCTGCCGCTGGAGCCACATAATTGCCATATCATCGAGTGTGAGGCAGATAGTCTGTCCCCAAGAACTGCCGATCAATCAAAGGCCATTAGTTCTCCCATACCGGCATTGGGAGCGGTAGCTACTTCCAATATTACAGTAGCCTAGGCAGAGGAGCAGCGATAATGACCCAGAGGTATTTACCCATGAGTAGCTCATGCCTCCGATGGGTATCTTCTGGGGGGCTTCCCACGTGGCTTAACCTCCATACTGGTGGTGGGATGAGGCTCTTCTTAATTGACCTCTCAAGAACCTCCATTCGCTTCCAGACAGGAAGGAGCCATCAAACCTTCTCACCATAGAGTTAATTTGGGGGAAATCAGAAGGTAACTAGGGTTGGGATTCTCCCCTACCCGGCGGGGCGGGGGGTTCCGGCGTAATAGAACGGCAGGAACCACTCCGGCGTCGGGCCGCCCCCGCACCTTTAGGGGCCAAGCCCTCACCTTGAGGTGCTAGGCCCGCGCCGGAGTGGTTTGCGCTCCACCGGCTGGCGGGATTGGCCTTTGGCGCCATGCCAGCCGGGGCCGAAAGGTATACGCCGGGCGACGCGGGTCGGCGCATGGGCGGGAGCGTCAGCGGCTACTGACGTCATCCCCGCGCATGCGCAGGGGAGGGTGTCTCCTCCGCCTCTGCCACAGTGAAGACCTTGGCGAAGGCGGAAGAAAAAGAGTGCCCCACGGCACAGGCCCGCCCCCGGATCGGTGGGCCCCGATCGCGAGCCGGCCACCGTGGGAGCACCCCCCGGGGCCAGGTCGCCCCGCGCCCCCCCCAGGACTCCGGAGCCTGCCCGCGCCGCCTTGTCCCGCCGTTCAAAAGGTGGTTTAATCCACACTGGCGGGACAGGCATTCCAGCAGTGGGACTTCGGCCCATCGCGGGCCGGAGAATCGGCGGGGGTGGGCCCGCCGACCGGCGCGGTGTGATTCCCGCCCCCCGCCGAATCTCTGGTGGCGGAGACTTCGGGACACGGCGGGGGCGGGATTCACGCCAGCCCCCGGCGATTCTCCGACCCGGCGTGGGGTCGGAGATTCCCACCCCAGGTCTTTACCTTTTCATCTGATTAAATTTTTGTTTTTAAATTTAGAGTACCCAATTCATTTTTTCCAATTAAGGAGCAATTTAGCGTGGCCAATCCACCTAGCCTGCACATCTTTTGGGCTGTGGGGACGAAACCAACGCAAACACGGGGAGAATGTGCAAACTCCACAGAGACAGTGACCCAGAGCCGGGATCAAACCTGGGACCTCGGCGCCTTGAGGCAGCAATGCTAACTACTGCGCCAACGTGCTGCCCTTCATCTGATTAAATGGCCACTCCACTGCCACCCAGTGCACCACTGGGAGTAGGTGGAGAATAAAATTCTGCCGGGTGACTCCGCAGGAGATTATAGCTAACATGGAATTGGAATTATTTTATATCAGGTGAAATGTAGACAATTGAATATCCAAAGAAACCTTGGAATTCCCACAGTGCAGAAGGAGGCCATTCGGCCCATTGAGTCTGCACCGACCCTCCAAAAAAACATCATACCTATGTCCACTGACCCGCCTGATCCCCGTAACCCCACCTAACATGCACATCTTTGGACACTAAGGGGCAATTAAACACGCCCAATCCACCTAAATCTGCACACCTTTGAACTGTGGGAGGAAACCGGAGCACACGGAGGAAACCCACGCCGACACAGGGGTAATAGTCATCCAAGGCTGGAATTGAAGCAGAGTCCCTGGTGCTGTGAGGCACCAGTGCTAACCACTGTGTGACCATGATGCCCCCTGCTGCAAAAAGAATATTGTGACAAATGTCTACTGGCAGTCTCTGAATCAGCCAGTATTTCCTGTTAGCAGGTAGAAACAGGGCTGCTCCATTCGGCCTGCAAGAAAACCTATGAAAATGTAAATTTCCTGAATCTCAGTGCAAATCTCAGGCGATTTGCTCTGATGGGGAATCTACCACAGCTCTCTCTGCTCAGCCTAGGGTTAATATTTGCAATCTGGCTCCAGTGATGCCATCAGATCCCAATCTCCATCTTTAAAGAAGGAAGCCGCTGGTTCCAGAAAGGCTGCTTACGGCCTGTACTCGAAAACTTCAACCAGATCAGGTTGGGGAGCCAGTGGGTAACTCTCCCTCCTTTTTAACTGTTCGAACAATCTGGGGGGAACTGTAAACCAGGGGCAGGATCTTCCTGCCCCGCCCGCCACCAGGATCATCCATTCCCATCTGAACTCAACGGAATTTTGGCTGGGCCTCCAGATCCCCTGCGGTGGATCACACTGCAGCGCGGCGAGAAAATCCCAGCCCAAAATAACCAGATGTATTTAATGATCCCCAAATGAAGAGATTATCAGCAACATTTCACTTTTTGTCACTATTACTTTAACACAAAGCAGAACCAATGCAGATTAAACATGAATTAACAGGCCTTCAAACCCTTCAATAATCAGGTAAATTTCACTTTAAATCATCAATTCAACAAAGCCATGTCTTACACCTCAAGCACCCTGATGACTTTGTGAAGACATGTTGGCACTATGTAGTTCCACAATATGCTATTCTTTATTCACACAGGATAGGTCAAAAGTCCTGTCTGACAATATTTTTCACTTTCAAGTTTCATGGATACAATTATCATATGCAAGACACACAACTGTCCTGATGGTGTACCTTTCAAGAGTTGCATATCAACCAACAACACCCCGGTTCATGGTTTGGCCACTTCTGGGAAAACACTCAGTTCTTTAGTGACATCAAGCGATTCACACAACGTTTCAGGATTTAGACCTTTCCTTCCTGTACTGCTTCTCGGTCAAATATTGTCCCACCAATAGAAGAAGAAAAATCAAATGCACCAAGACTTGGACAGGGCAATTCCCCTCATTGTGTACAAGATTCTTCCCTTGTGATAGATCATTCAAATAATTTCTCATAAAACTCTCACTGTATTGATTATCGTGATTGATAGGGGATCAGGGGTTATGGGAAGAAGGCAGGAGACTGGGGATGAGAAACATATCAGCCATGATTGAATGGCGGAGCTGACTCGATGGACTGAATGGCTTAATTCTGCTCCTATGTCTTATGGTCTTATAGACATAGACATAGAATTTACAGTGCAGACTATATATGGACAACTAAATTTTAATGGTTAGAAATTCAGTGATTGCACTCAATGTGACTGGCTTGCTAATCGTTCAATAGTGTAAGTTACGATGAAATGACCATGATAGAGTTCACAACCAAATTTCCCAGGCGTGAACTCTGTATTGTTCTTGGGTAGATTATTCCTGTCCTCGCCTAGGACAAATAATCTTGACCATAACACGCACATATCAGTGCCTGAACTACCTATGATTTCCTGCTTCATGCTTTCAACGAGCAAGGTATCGTGCTGTGGGTGAGGGTCAAATTCTATTGGTCCCACTCTGCCAGTAGAGTGTTAACCAAGTGCACTCGCTGTGAAAGAATTTGAGCAGGTTCACTATGGATAGAACAGGAAGTAGGATGGTGAGGCCTGCCAGTGGCTCATTGTCCTAACTTCAGTTTCAGTTACTCTCCCAACTGTCAGGGTCAGTGGTGGTCACCCGTTCTCTGTCTATTGCTAGTGGGGAGAGGAGGCTTGGGCTCCCATTCAATTTCTCTCCCTTTCCCCCAGTTACTAACACTTCCCTGGGACTGCCTGGTGGAAAATGGTTTCAGATCCAACATAACACTGGAAAGCTCCACAATGCTGTAAAATGGAAGAACAAACCTAGTAAAGCCATCTCTCGCGCGAATTCACCCATTTATGTGTCAGTCCAAAGGATTTTTTTCAAGCATTTCAGTGTCATTTGGGTCCCTTGTGACTTCTAAAGGAAACATTTCTTCTGTCGCTACTGAACTTTTACCACTTTAAACTGACTTGCTCGATCATGTGTACCAAATTTCCCTTGACCATGGGCTGTGGTTGGGGTGGATTCAGAACGGAGGGCTGAAGCCCTACCCTGCCAGACTTCTGCACTGAAGAGGGCAACCTAGCCCTTTACATTTCTGTCATGTGATCCATGGTAAAGCTGTCTCAATTGTTCCATATGATGTGACAATATTGGAAATCCTGTTAATTTGTCTGTCTCATCCACCAGTTTCCTCTCGATCTCCAATTGTCTCTGGCTACTTTCTTTCAGCAACTAATTGTAATCGTTACTGTGACAATCTCCCGATCGGAATCTGCCTTCATCAGAGTCAAGTATTTGCAGAATATAGCTCTGTACAGTTGAACCTCTCCATACCGATGCACCATTCTCAGGAGCATACCCTGCCATACAATTCAGTTTGGCTCAGTAGTAGCACTCTCATGTGTGAATCTGAGGTTTCTTTTGTTTCAAGTCCCACTACAGGCCTTTGAACATGTAACCTAGGCTGACACTACCGAGGAGTATTGTATTGTCAGAGGGGCCATCCTTTGAATGAAATGTTAGACCAAGACATGAAAGATCTCATTGCGTTGTTCAGAGAAGGTTTTCTTGTAGCTCAGTCCAACACTCAAAATGCAGCCACCACTACCAAAACAACTTAACGTATGTCATGTTTGTGGAACCTTGCAGTGTACGAGTTAATGTTTTGTCCACGAAGCAGCAGTGACCACACTTTGAAAATAATTCCTTGGCTCTGGCTCTGCTTCGGAATGTCTTGCAGATGTATAAATACAAGTCTCCTTAATTTTATTCCCTTCTACATATTCTGCATTGTATTTTCCTTGTCCAGTCTCAGTTTTTTTTTAAAGTTTATTTATTCCTCTCTTTAAAGGCACCCATGTTATTACACCGTTTTGCCGAGCGGGGTCCAGGACACGTTATCTGCCGTGAATCCTCGGTAATGCGGCTCATGTGCCTGCTACCAGGAGGCCAATGTGTATCACCCAGGGTGACGTGGCCTTTGATTGCTCCTGTTTCCTTGTGGAGGAGTACCTAGCCTGCACTCTAACCCTCTTACTGATTGTACAGCTGAGATCAGAGTCTGGCTGGGTGTTGATGAACTGCTGTTCCTTTTGTCCAATTGAAAGCACGGCCACTCTACTCAATATTCTAGTCTGATGAAGTTATTATCCTCACTCTTATTTAAGCAAAAAAAAAAATCATTTCTGTGTCATAGGACATGAAAATGCATTTAATGAAGTGTTGCAATTTTTCTGGTGGTTTTATTCTATTGTTTTTATGCATCTGTGTATGTGTTACAGCTGAGGCCAGGCCATGACCTTTTTTCATAAATTTGAAAGCAGCCCGCTGATCAGTGTTTGCTCCTTCCTGTCATTTTGTTCTTTTAACATGTAGCCGTGCCCTTTCCCCTGTGCTGTCCAGGCAGATGTTGTTACTTGTTGATTGATTTATTTGGCATAAAGGAGGAGCCTCCCCTGGGGGAGGGGGACAAGGGTGGAAGGGAAGGATCTGTCCAACAGCTCATGGGGATTTGAAGTCGGAAGAATAAGTGCTCTTCCTAGAGAGTACGAGGTAACGATAACTCGAGGACTGCGCGCAAACTCAACCAACAACCTGATGAAGAGTTTGCAACCTCAGTAACTTCTTAATAGCGCAGCTCTAGTGCTCTCACTGTTCTCCTTCCAAACAGTAGTCAAACATGGAGTGCATAAGTAATGAGAAAAGGAATAAAGTGGACCATTTTCTCAGTGCTGATGTGACTTGTCTATTTCTTCTCCCAAAGAAGAAAGAATTGAGAGCTACGGAGAAAAGGCGGGGTAGAGGGATAAATAGGATAGCTCTTTCGAAGAACTGGCTCATTTTACACTCCTTATCTTCCCTCTAACATTGATCATCACATCATTCGCTTGGCCACAATACAGAAATAACAATCAACACAAAACACATATTGCAAACCCAATTTTAAATTAAATCATGCTATATATATTCCGAACCTGACTCATATGCTCCACATCAATTACTGAGGTGAGTACAGCTATCAATGTGGCCTGACTCCTAACCAACTCAAGGCAATGACTACTACAAAGCAACATCCCAAAGTGAAGAAGCACCTTAAGCTCTCCCTGCAAGAAAATGTCTCCACACAACACTTTTTTGATGACTTACACCACTGAAGCGGTGGACACCGTGCTGACAGCCACCAAGTGTTGGATCACTCACATATAATGAGTCTTCATCAAGAGCTAGAGCCCAAATGGATGGATGTGGCTTATCAAACTAACCTCTAGTACCCTTGACGGTAGGATTACCCCTGGAGTCTGGTGTCATTATCGCTCTGTCTACTGTCGACAAGGTGGTCAAACAGCCCATCCTGAAATCTCTCCAATTGGACAGGCAGGCTTCAGAGAAGGAAGAAGCTGCTCTAATCAGTTCCTTGCACCCACTACCAACATTGAGGCAAAGTTCCAGAATTAGCTGAAGACTGGAGCTGCCATCATCGACTTCTCATTGACATATGATACTGACTGGTGTGAAGATCTGTTGCAGTAGTTTTCAACAATCAATCAATGCCACTAAACTCTTAAGCTTGTCAGCACCCTAATGAGCAAACATGAACTCCTCATTTATCTTGGTGACCAAGACCAGTTGAACATGGATGCTCAGCAGTGGTCTGCTACTGGAGTGGGTTCCATTTTTAGCACCTAGACAATGGCCCCTCTACACCAAATTCTAGAAGGTTGTCCATGCCAATGATATAGTGCTGGTGACGCAGGATTCAGTGCTACAGAAGGCAGGTAGGATAATAACTAGCAACAACTTTCTCAATGGCAGGAGGAAGATGATTTGCTGTCAAGTATCGCTGGGAGAATCTTGAGATTCACCACTGTTTTAGATTGAGCAATGAAGTGACCTTGAAACCAGTTCTGTCTTTTCGTTAAGAGAGGAGACCAGAGGGCTTGATATGCCATCTCCCTAAAAGGGAATAGATTCACCCATACTCTCTCCAGCTGCTGCGCTTCCTCAGAATTTACACCATCTGCATTAGAATAGGCCTTTGGGGAGTGATGAAGACAGAAAAACCCTGCAGAATATTTCCCGCAATCAGATTCCCTAGAATGCTGAAACTGGGTGATGAAGTCTTATAATTTGGAAGCTAAAATTTGCAACCTGGGCTCCACAGCAGAGTTGGCCCTGGAGGTGGAAAATGGTCTCTGACAGATCACAGTGCAGAAAAGTATTTATGTACAACTACACTGATGCAACTAAAAGAATCCTCCACGCTTACTATCAGGTCTTGCAGAATACTTATCACAACCTCTTGTAAATGCTCATCCTGTTGGTGTTGTTTTAAGTGCAGGTGCCATAAGATCTGCATCTTCAGAAGAAGGGTGCAAGTCCACCTTCCAGATAGAAGGTCCTTTCTCTTTCATTGTCACTGCCATCTGCTCTTCCAAGCTCATGTTCAGTACTTCACGATGCTGTTTTGTAAAACGCACTGTGATTTGACCCGGATAAATGTATCTGTGTTGGTATTTCTGACACAAAGGTTGAGTGACGCAACATTTTGTAAAATGCTGACTTCTTCCTTGGCAGGGGGAGCTGGTACCACTTCTTGTTATATATCTATAGAACAATCGGAACATGCAAGATAAAGCTGACTACATGACAATCCCTTCAAATATTGATTGCACTCTGCCATGTGGTAGTACATTTGAGTGGATACCCCTGGAGAAAATTGAGAAGGGGCGAGGAGAAAGAAAACTGGAAGATGTAAATAGTCCTGAGCTTCAAAGAAGGGCTGCCCTATTCCCACTCTGGAACCTATTGCAAATTATTTATAATGTGGCACCTTTGAAGAAATTCAAACTTAAGAAACCTAGCTTCCATCAATGTCTGTTTCCTGTGTTTTGTTTCATTGTGCTGTGCAAGCAAAGAAGAAGGTTGGAAGTGTGAGTAGCACACGTAATGATACTGCCCATTATGGGAGTGAATAGTTGCACATGCATCAGGCAGCTTTAATTTGTTTGAAATTTATTTTGAAGCAGATGTCAGTATGGCAAGATTCACGGATGCAAACTTGCTGCTGCAAAGTGCAAATCTGTGGAAAGGGCATGTATGGGGACCATTTAACGAGCCGTAGGGCATTTGAAAGGGAGACTAAGCTTTGTGGCAAACACTTTGCTAATCCATTTGCTGTAAGGTGATAGTGGGCTATCGTTTCTTAGCTAATTTACTAAGGTCTCTAAATTTCTTTTGTATGTGTCAGAAACAGCATTAACATGGAGTGACAATTGTTCCTGTGCTGTCTGTTTAGCTCAGCTTAATCCATGCAGCACTTCAACTCTTCTGGCACTACTCCTATTGAGGCATTAACAAATGAAACGGCTAGTGGATGCCTCTGCTCAATTGTGAGGATAATCAGGGCAGCATGGTGGCTTAGTGGTTAGCACTACTGCCTCACAGCACCGAGGATGGCGAAGATTTGGCGGGTTATAGCTGCAAACTCTATTGACTTACTTGCTTCCAGTTTGAGCGTTAATTGCACAAAATATTTTTCTATTTTATACCATTGGTCAGAAGAAGCGTCATTAGTTTTAGATCTCACGTGCTGTTTGTAACTTCAAAAACTGATGAAACTTGACCATTGGGTCGAGTTTTCAATGTTATAACATGCAACTCTGTGGATCCTATATGCTTACTTATTCAGTCCAGCTGCTTATTGCATACAGTGTTGTTCAGAGTTTAACTGAGAATTACTGAAAATGTTTGATATCCAATATCTCTGTGTTGGGTGCCATAATATCTAACTTAGATTTCAACCATTATAAAAGTGTCTAAATTTTGGCTGGAATAATTTATGCAAAATGGAGTCATGCTTGAAAGGGTTATAAGAAAGTTTCTATATTTGGGGGGAGTACACTTTCTATATTTGTGTAGCCTAGAAATTTGTGCTCAAGGTTTCAACACAATGTAGGCAAGCAAAGTGTGCAAGAGAACATGGATCCTTTAACCTTGGGGGTTGCCCCACAAGGTACCATTGAACTGCTTCTCACTCTGTGCATCTCAAAAAGTTCCCAGTACTTTTTTTGCATGCATAAATCTGGGGAAAATATTTAGGTGGGGTGTTTTCGGGATATAAGTTGAATTTGGGGAAAAGCGAGTATTTTGTGGTGTCTTCGTGGTGTGGCTTAGAGTGGGGGGGTTGTTGTTTCAGGTGGCTACAACCCCCATTTCACGAAATCTGGGGGTGCAGGTAGCCCGGCATTGGGCGCGGCTTTGTAAGCTGAACTTTATGTGTCTGGTTGGGAGGGTGAAAGCAGATTTATTGAGGTGGGACAGTTTTCCCCTGTTGCTAGCAGTTAAGGTGAATATTTTGCCACGGTTTCTATTCTTATTTCAGTGCCTGTCGGTCTTTTTGCCAGTCATTTTTAAGGGGGGTGGACAGGTTGGTTTTGTCGTTTGTTTGGGCAGGGGAGGTGGCCAGGATAAGGAAGGCGGCACTTCAGAGGGGCCTGCAGTTGGGGGGGTTTGGGCCTTCCGAACTTGGTGCATTATTACTGGGCAACGAACACGGAGAAGGTACGGGGCTGACGGAAGGGACGCTAAGGCCTTATGGGTGAGGATGGAGGGTTGGGGTTGCGGGCGCTGGTGAGGGCACCACTTCCGTTTCCCCAGGGAAGTATTCTGTGGTGGTTGCCAGATTGAAGATTTGGAGGGAATTTCGGCAGCACTTTCGGTTGGGAGCAGGTCGAGGCTGATGCCAATCCGGGGGAATCATGGATTTGAGCCGGGGAGGATGGATGCGAGGTTTCCGGGATGGAAAGAGAGAGGGGTGAAGAGGATGAAGGATTTGTTTTTAGAGGAGTGGTTCGCAAGCTTGGAGGAGTTGAGGGGGAGGTTTGGGTTTCTGCCTGAAGAGGGTATTTGGTATGTGCAATTGCGGGACTTTGCTCGAAAGGCTTATCCGACGATTCCGATAGTGTCTTCCTCCTCATTGTTGAAGAATGTGCTGTCGGTAATAGGGCTGGAGGGCGAGGTCGTCTCGCCGATTTATGGGAGGATCTTGGAGGAGGTAAGGTGTCTATGGAGGGGATTAAGGTCAAGAGCGAGGAGGAGTTGGGGATGGCGCTGGAGGTGGGACTTTGGTGTGACATGCTACGGAGGGTGAATGCCTCAACGTCGTGCGCGAGGCTGGGGTTGATACAGTTGAAGGTGGCTCACAGGGTGCATTTGACGAAGTCAAGGATGAGCTGGCTGTTTAAAGGGGTAGAGGATACTTGCGGACGATGTGGGAGGGGCCCGACTAATCATGCGCAGATGTTCTGATCCTGCCCGAAGTTGGGGAAATTTTTGGGGTTGATTTTAAGCGCCATGTCGATGATCCTGCATGTGGAGTGGGAGCCAGGTCCCCTGGGGACCATATTCGGGTGTCGGATCTGCCAGGATTGCAGCCGGGAGCGTGGGCAGACGTTTTGGCCTTCGCCTAACAGGTGGGTTCTGTTGGGGTGGAAGTCAGCTTCTCCTCCCTGTGCCTTGGAATGGCTGGAAGAGCTAATGGAGTTACTGCATTTAGAGAAGGCGGGCAAATGAGGGGTTCCATAAGAAATGGAGTTTGTTTATTTTGCATTTTGGAGAGCTAGTTACTGTCAACTGTTTGGGGTTTGGGGGAGGGGGGAGTTTGTGCAAGGCTTATTGAATTTAGGGGTGTCATGTTTTTGTTTTGTAAAATGTTAAAATGTAAAAAAATTGAATAAAAATACTTTAAAAAAAAGACATACACCAAGCTGAATGGAGGAAAATCTTTTTTTTCTTTTTTATTGTTTTTTTAACACATTTAGAGTACCCAAATGTTTTTTTCCAATTAAGGGGCAATTTAGTGTGGTCAATCCACCTACCCTACACATCTTTGGATTGTGGGGGTGAGACCAAAGCAGATATGGGGAGAATGTGCAAACTCCACATGGACAGTGACCCGGGGCCGGGATTGAACCTTTGACCTCGGCGCCGTGAGGCAGCGGTGCTAACCACTGTGCCGCCGGAACGGAGGAAAATCTTTTACCAAACTAAACATGATCCATGCGTACCTCCAGCTGATTTTGACCCCAGAATCCACGATGGGATTCACACCAGCTGAGTTGTTGATGCATCGTCGCCTCCACACCAGTCTGAGTTAGGTCATCCCAGGCATTGTCAGAAGATCCACCATGGGCTAGACAAAACCGAGGCGGACACAGTCCAGCGTGCGCCGTAGCGCACGTTCACCCCCGGTGATCTCGTGCATGTCCAGAATTTTGGTGAAGGGGCCACATGTATCCCAGCCGTCATGTTGGCGCAGACTGGGCCGGTTACGGATCGGGAATGGGTACAGGGCCATGAATCCAATTGGCACATGGACCATCTACGCGGTGTACTGCTGACATGCCAGACCCAGATCCAGAAGCCCAGTGTGGAACCTTCTCCCGCCTTTGTTGCCGCTACTTCCTCCGCTGTTCCTGCTGGTGCTGGCCGTCGAGAGTCAAAATTCCGAGATCGATAATATTTAGCTTCAATAACAATCTGAATTTGACACAAATTGAATTGGATATTCTACAAAACATGGCCTCTTTTTGCTCATTTAATTTTTTCACTGTACCAGAACACCCAGATACTGTTGTCAGAGCTAGAAAGGGTGAAATAGTTCAGATTGTAACATAAAATAATGTGTAATCAATTTCGTGTGATATGAGTTTGAATAAAAGTTTTCTAACCTATCTATGTTATTAGCTGGGCTAAGATTCGCTGAAAGTGGCATAATTATGGCAGAAAATTTGAACGGGATTTTCATCCATGTCAATTCCTAACTTTCCAAAAGGGATTAATGGATATACGGAAGCAGAGTTATAATTTTTCAAGGTTTTATAAGAAAACAGTAGAAGGAAATCATAGATTATCGTAGAATTTACAGTGCAGAAGGAGGCCATTCGGCCCATCGAGTCTGCACCGGCTCTTGGAAAGAGCACCCTACCCAAGGTCAACACCTCCACTCTATCCCCATAACAAAGAAACCCTACCCAACACTAAGGGCAATTTTGGACACTAAGGGCAATTTATCATGGCCAATCCACCTAACCTGCACATCTTTGGACTGTGGGAGAAAACCGGAGCACCCGGAGGAAACCCACGCAGACACGGGGAGGATGTGCAGACTTCACACAGACAGTGACCCAAGCTGGAATCGAATCTGGGACCCTGGAGCTGTGAAGCAATTGTGCTATCCACAATGCTACCGTGCTGCCATGTCAAATGATGCACCTTTGGAGACTCTTTGGAAGAAGCAGTATTCATCTTACAGTAAGGATAGCAAATGGAAATCATCCTAATCTAGGGTAGAGGCATAAATGCAGCTCACAGATTCAATCTATTATCCAAAAGAGAGTATGTCACAAGTGAGGGAAACAGGAGAAAAATATTGTTATTTTATGAATATGATACTTGAGTCAATCAGGTACATGTGTGACCCTTTGAGGCATGACAGATATGCCTGATGCACCACTTTTATAATCTTCATATAGATTTTTAAAACTCTGACAAGACTACCAGTCCCGTGTGTAATTTTCGTAATTTTGATAGGGTCAGATGTTTGTTACTTTACTCATTTCTCCCTTCTAACACTTGATGAAATGGTAAAAACATAAAATTTGCTCTTTTGGATCACAAATTACACTGTAATCATTTAAATAAGTTAAATGATACACCTATCCTGAGTGATTGGAGCTGTCAGTGTTGGAGGCTGTTCAATTCACAGCATGTGCTGAGATCGGTTAGTCTTTATCCAGCCACCCTGACAAAAGCATTTTTCACTCTGGTGTCTTTCCTTATGATATTTCTGGTAGCTTCCATAAAGCTACAAACTCAGGTCTTACAGAACATTTCAAACACCATCGCTCCAGTGTTAACTAACGGATCTGAATTCTGTTCAGTATTGTTCTAACAAAATCATTAAATAATTGTAGTTCATATAAATGATCCATTCTCTTGGTACTGCACTTTTAAGAAGTGCCCCTAATGTCTTCTGTTACAGTTCGAAGGTTCGCCTTCATTTTCTGCAAGGGAAAACGTGGCACATAACCATCAGCAGAGAACCCACACCGATGGTGACCCAGTCAACCTGTAATACCTTAGCTGTTACGAGGAGCTAGATGTTGATTTTGCCAAAGCAGCACGCATGAAACAGCAGCTAGAAAACGATGAACAAGGTTTATGAATAATACAATAATAACATTTATGGGGCAGACTGTGGCATAGTGGTATTGTCACTGGACTATAATCCAGAGACCCAGGATAATGATCTGGGGACCCATGTTCGAATCCCACCATGGCACCTGATACTCAATAACTAAATAGAACATCAAGAGTTAAAAGTCTAATCATGACTGTGAAACCATTGTCGATTGTCGGAAAAACGCAGCTGATTCACTAATGTCCTTTAGGGAAGGAAATCTGCCATCCTTGCCTGGTCTAGCCTACATGTGACTCCAGACCCACAGCAATGTGGTTGACTCTTAACTGTCCTCAAGGGCAATTAGGGATGGGCAATAAATGCTGGCACAGTCTGCGACGCCCACATCCCATGAACGAATAAAAAAAACAATCACAAAATCCACTCCCCGAAGGGTCTCCCTCCCCAACCTGCTGCCAGGAATATTGTCAATATGCCATAGGAAATATAACTTTTGGCCTTTGTGTGACTTCATGAATTGTAAGCTTCATCCTAAACAGTGATTCAAGATGGCAGCCAGTCAGATTCAGAGGGAGGCTCATGTCATGATAGGACATATCAGAAGATTTTCTGCCCTTATATTAATCTTCTTTAAAACAATACACAAAATAAATGTTTTAAATTCTCAAACTTTCAAATTAATGGTGCTTTCATGCAAGTAGCAAATTTCTGTGCTGCTGACATGCTTCTATCACCATTAATATACTGTCATCCTTCTCAAATCCAAAACCATGATCCTAAAAAAGTAGGAAAGTAAACATTAAGCAAGCTTTATTGAACAGCCAGGTTACACAGAAATAAGAAAAAAAAACTATCAGAATGGGTGCTATCTACCTGCTTCACAAGATTTACAACCCTTGTTATGTCTCGTTATGTCTTGTTATGACGTAGGATCGAATGACTTCGCCTTGGAGATTCTGCCATGGCGCCGTTTAACACTGATTTCCACAATCATGAACCAGGCATTACAGCACCTGGTTGGGGGGGGGGGGGGGGGGGGGGGGGGCATGACTTCCTGGCGATTGGGGGCTCCCGGGCGGTCGAGCTCTGGGCAGGGTGGCACCTT